>NC_044406.1:139529259-140746522 GCF_006542625.1 Nomascus leucogenys | reverse complement strand
TCCCAAGGCCTCACCTCCTCTCTTGTCTACTCTGGGTGGCCTAGGGATATGCTTGTCTTGTGGAGGCGCAAGCATTGTGGGCTCAAGAGTGGGGAGCGTCTTTCCCTGGTAAGGGGAGGGCACCACTGGGATCACTGGTGCCATCTCCTGCAATGGATCTTCTGACGTTGGGTCCAACAGAACTTGAGGAGTTGATTTCCCTGGGCGGGTGGAGCGGGATCCTTCCTTAGCTGTCTGTCCCTTTGCTACTAGTATTGCTGCTGCCTGCCCGCTTAGCCACTGTGGGGGGTCTAGCACCAGCTGTCACCAAGTGTCTATGTATGGGAAGCGGTCTAGGTATCCTTTCCCAGTTACCTTGTGCCACACTTGAGAAACAAGGGACCTGTCCAGGCTTACTTCTGACGGCCAACCCACTTCTAATGTTGGGCAATCTATTTCCCACGAAGTTTGAAGTTCCCAGGTGGTCTGGTGGTTAGGAGTCGGCGCTCTCACCGCTGCGGCCCAGGTTCGATTCCCGGTCATGTGAACCAAAAAGTGGAGCAGGACGAGCCGTGGACAAAACCCCTCAGACGCCGGATCCAAGAAGGAAGAGGTTCCTTATAATCAGCCGGGGGCGTTGGCAGACTCGCATCTTAAGAGCCGAGCGCCCCGAAGGAAGACAGACTGCTTAGGCCTTTTCTCAGGGCTTACAACTCTAAGAGGTTCCACGTGAAAGGGTCCTGATGGATTCAGAGCACATGTGCTTAGAGTGGGGGAGGGGGGTTCATCTTTTCACCTCAGGCCGGCTCATCAGTGGCAGTGGCTGGTCTTGCCACTGACTTCAATCCTCTTGGTTTTCAACATTTACTTCCTCCTCCTCTTCAGAGACAGGAGACAGAAAGAGAAATGCCTTCTCTCCTCAGGGCCACAGGATGATATGACTCCCAATAATACTGTGAGGAAGGTCGCAATATTACTTATCACAATTAATAAAATCAATTATTAATTGATATTAATAATTATCAATATTAATAACTGATCGTATAATTTTTAAAATCAATACCGATAATAATGATAATTAATATTCAAGAGTCATACTGAAGATAACAATAATTAATATCAACTATTAATAACACCTGATATTAACAACTGGGACTGATCATATTCATTAGAACACAGTAATACTAGCTCCTATTAATTAATATTAATAACCTGAAAACCTTTAATTAGCAATTATTTCTTAACATTAATATTGGTAATTCATATTAATATGAATCGTAAATGAATAACAAGTAATACTAATATGACTCCTAATACCGCAGTGGGTGTACCCCCACCTGTGATAGTGTTCCTAATGTCCAGGGAAGGAGAGAGCATGGTATTACTTTCAATATCACAATAGGTGTACACCCACCTGACGATATTGATCCGAATAGAATCTCCAGGGGGTGGAGGACCCCCATCGCAGGGGGGCGAGGCACCCCCCGCGAGGCGGGGCCTAAGAGGCAGCCCCTCTGCCCCCCGGGCTCTTAGGACCCCCATCGCAGGGGGGCGAGGCGCAAGAGCCAGCCCCTCTGCCCCCCTGGATATTAGGACACCCATCACTGGGGGGCGAGGCGCCCCCCGAGAGGCGGGTCATAAGAGCCAGGCCCTCTGCCCCCCTGGCTCTTAGGAACCACGGTGGACTCACAGCCTGTTTACCATATTGTGAGTAATATCACCTCCCCCTCTGGAAATTGTCAACTATTGCACAGACGGGTGTACACCAGCTTTGTACAGAGGAGGTACACCCGCCTGTATTCGAGTAATATCCTCTTCCTCCCTGAAGATTAAGAACAGTATCACAAGGGTATTTCTACTCTCTGCGATATTGGGTGTCACGTCCTCCTCTCCCACGTTGCAATTAGAACCCTAACCCTAACCCTACCCTAAACCTAACCCTTAACCCCAAACCCAACCCCAACCCTTAACCCTAACCCTAACCCCTAACCCCAACCCCAACCCAAACCCCAACCCTACCCTAACCCTAACTCTAACCCTAAACCTACCCTAACCCTAACCCTACCCACTAACCCTAACCCTAACCCCTAACCCTAACCCCTAACCCCTAACCCTAACCCCTAACCCAACCCTAACCCGAACCATAACCCCTAAGCCCTAACCCCAACCCCAACCCCTAACCCCTAACCCTAACCCTAATCCCTAGCCCTAACCCTAAGTCCTAACCCCTAACCTTAACCCTAACGCTAACCCCTAACCCCTAACCCTAACCCCTAACCCAACCCTAACCCTAACCCCTAACCCCAACCCCTAACCCTAACCCCAACCCCAACCCTAACCCTAACCCCAACCCTAACCCTAACCCCTAACCCCAACCCCTAACCCTAACCCCAACCCCAACCCTAACCCTAACCCCAACCCTAACCCGGGCCCTGACGACAACTCTAATCCTAACCCTAGGTTCCTTACTAAGTTTGTATGTACTTTGTTAATGTGGATTATTACGATTACTGTGTGAGGACTGCACAGCAGCATGGGGATTGCCAATCTTACATTAATTTTTTTTATTGAGGCAGTGCATTAGCATTACAGGTGCTTGTGACATGAGTAATGTGGGTGTCATATTTTGGGTGTCATGTCTACATTAGCAGTGCTGCATTTGTGTTTCGAAGCTGCAGTGTGGACCTGGCACTGTGGCCCCTTGCCTTCGCTTGGGAGAACTTTGGTGGGCAAGATTCAGAGGGGCTTTTGGTTTCCCATTTTGCACACTGAACCCTTCTAATTGGTCTCTGAACTTGATTATTCAGGGCTGCAAACAGGAAGGATTTTACTCACCGTCGATGCTGTCCCGAGTTGTCCCAAAGCGAGGCAGCGCCCCCAACGTCTGTGCTGAGGAGAATGGTGCTCCGCCTTTGCGCTGTCCCGCAGGTCTGTGCTGAGCAGAACGCCGCTCCGCCCTCGCGGTGCCCCTGGCCCGCACGCCCAGGTCTGTGCTGAGAAGAACGCTGCTCCGCCTTCACAGTACCCCGGAGTCTGTACAGAGGAGAATGCAGCTCCGCCCTCGCGATGCCCTCTGGGTCTGTGCTGTGGCGAACGCAGCTCCGTCCTCGCAAAGGCACCGCGCCCGCGCAGGCGCGGAGAGGCGCGGCGGGCCCCCGCAGGCGCAGAGAGGGCCGGCGCGCTGTCGCTCCGCGGCGCAGGCACAGAGATGCGCGGCAGCGCGGCCCCCGTGGGGAGGCGCGGCGCAGGGCAGAGATGCACAGCGGCGCGTCGCCGGTGGGGCGGGTGCGGCGCAGGCGCAGACATGCACACCGCCAGGCCGGGGGTTGGGGGGGCGTGGTGCAGGCGCACAGGTGCACAGTCGCACGCCGCCGGGCGGGGGGCGGGGGTGGACGCGGTGCAGGCAGAGAGACGCACGTCGCCGGGGGTGCGGCGCAGAGACGGGTGGAACCTCAGTAATCTGAAAAGCCGGGCACTACAAGACCTGCTTGCTCACGTTGCTGTGCCACTGCGCCTCCTGCTGGCGCTTAGGGCAACTGCAGCGCCCTCTTGCTTACACTGGTGGCCAGCGCCCCCTGCTGGCGCCGGGGCACGCAGGGCCCTTTTGCTCACAGTATAGTGGCAGCACGCCGCCTGCTGGCAGCTACGGACGTTGCAGGGCCCTCTTGCTCACAGGGTAGTGGCAGCATACTCGCCTGCTGGCAGCTGGGGACACTGCTGGGCCCTCTTGCTTTTAGTGTAGTGGGGGCAAGCCCTCTTCTGGCACCTGCGGACACTACAAGATCCTCTTGCTCCCAGTGTAGTGGCAGCACGCCCCCTGCTGGCAACCAGGGCACTGCAGGGTCCTCTTGCTCATGTTGTGGTGCCCGTGCGCCACCTGCTGGCAGCTAAGGACACTGCAGGGCCCTCTTGCTCACAGTGTACTCGTCGTATACCCCTGCTGGCAGCTGGGGACACTGCCAGGCCCTCTTGCTGGCAGTGTCGTGGCAGCATGCCACCTGCAGGCAGATGGGGACTATGCAGGGCCCTCTTGCTCCTGGTGTGACGGCTGGGGTCCGCTACTGGCCACCTCCTGCACCACTTAAAGTCAGAGCGCCAGTTATTAAGCCCCATCAGTTCTGTAAATTCAAACTGAAATGGAGCTATTACTGGGGAGAGCTGATGTCCCAGTTCTTGTCTAACTTGGAAGAAAGATTTTCACCAAGAGGCAGTACAAAGATGGCAGATAACTTCATTCAAAAGAAATACAGTGTAAAGGGCTTATTGCAGAAAAATAGGGAGGAGTGGACTGACCGTGCATGAAAACAGCCTAAGAGTCCTGTGCAGGGAATTTTATTTTAGACTTCTTCACATTCCTGCCTCTGTCTCAAGTCTCCGCCTGTTTTCTTTGTCTGGTTTTCCTGCTACTGCCTTAGGTCCCCGACTTGCCCCACTTAGGCATGTGGGACCTCCTCGCTGTTGGTTGAGGTACATGTGTGGTGATCAATCCGAATCCACTCTGGCACCAGCCTCTTTCCCGCCATCGCAGGCCGGCTGACAGTGGTCACGTTTGTACCTGCTGCACCTGCCTATCTCTTTTGAATGTCCTTCTCTGCCCTAATCTGTACTTATGGTGCCAGGTTTCTCTTAAGAATGTCCCCTTTGTTGTTCTTATCAGCATGTACCTAGCAATATTCTGACATTTTTATTGCAGAACAAATGATGATTGGGGCATCTTAAGAGGAGTTCTAGGGTGTTTCTTTCTGCATAGGTACCTCTTCTCCCTCCTACCCACAATTGACAAGTGCCCATCCACTCCAGCACTAGAGATGCTACTAACGTGAATTTTTGGTGGTCCCTATAGGAGAGCCTTCCCAGGCTTTCCCTTTTTCAGGAGCTCCCCCTCCTGTTCATGTCTAGCTACCTATTCTAACGGAGCCCACTATCCTGTGTCCTTCCCAAAAATAGTGAGGGAATGATTAATTGGAAGCCATAAGAAATGATATGCGTGTAGATGAAAACTTCACAACTTACACAAATAATCACTCAAAATCATCCTTACACTAAAAATGCAAAACTATACCATTTCTAGAAGAAACTATAGAAGAGCTATGTGCCTTTCGGTTTGGTAATGAATTTTAACAACTGACAGAAAAGGTTGATATAAACAGAAGAAATGACAATGTGGATTTCTTAATATTCAAAGTTTATATTCTGGAAGAGACCTTGTTAAGAGAACAAAAAGAAAAGCCACATATTGAAGAAAATATTTGCAAAATACAGATCTCAGAATTTGTGACGTGGCTCATCTGCTAGGAGCTTACTAAATACATTGCTTAACACAAGGGGAGATGCTCCTGACTCAGAGTGTTTAATTGCTCACCTACTTCTTTTTCTGCCCTCTTGGGCTTCTAAAATGAAAAGAACCCTGGGGTGATACAGTGAGTCAAAGGGGTGCCAGCTGCATCACAGCAAAATAGATTCCTAAAAAATCCCTGGCCTAAGATGACAGCCTTGGCTGGATACGTTTGAATGTGCTGATAGTGGACATGGTAGAATGAAGGTGGTTGAAATGTTCATATTAAAGAACTTCCACCCAGATTGCAAGAAAAGAGAGAGGAATGGAGATGGCAGCACGAGTCCCTACAATAAAAGCAGATGCTTTGAGATCAGTTATATTTCTTCTGATAAAAATAAAGACAAAAACCAAAGTTTAGCCTGAGGCTACAATTAATTGGGCAATAAGCCAGAGGCACATATGGCACAGACAGATTTAAACATTTCTCCCTTATATTAATACAAATACTAAAATTACAAATACTTTGATTCCAAATAAAACAAATATTTTAAAAATTTAATGAATAAACACTGGGGTCTACAGTAGTATTTGAAGGAGATCTCACAAACAGGTTTGTTTTTGAAGGTTAGAACTGATGGTCTAGAGAATTCATTTCATTCCAGAGACAGAAAGAGAGGAATTTCTTGGGTTCCTTCAGGAATGCATCTAGCTTTGCCTCATCTTTGTTTGAACTATGGATACTGCAGAAGAAAACATGAGGATTTCACAGATTTAAGGTGCAAAAAGTCACTGGGTTCTCTAAGAAGTCTGGAATTCTTCTGCTGGAAAAATAAGTTTGTTGAGAAAAAAATGAGTTGGAAGAGGCTGTTATTGAAGTGAAGCAGAATTGTTTTTACTAATCTGCTTATTACCCACTCTGTAGTGTGGAAACAAATTATTCATGCACAAGGTCCTCTTACTGTTCCTAGAATGCAGTGGAAAGAGAACAGATTAGTTTTTCTCCCTCAGAACACAACCACTAGAAACATCCTACCTCAGATGAGATATTGCCTAATTATTTTCAAACGACAGTGAAAAATCAGGGATGTAAATATTTCTGCAAAATAAATACATGCTAGAAACAGAAGCATCTGGGTCACAGCTATATTAGAGCTACCTGTGTTCCCCTGTTACTGAGATTAAAACAAAAATGTACAATACAATAATTCACAGCGTGGGAGAGGGGAAGTTGAAGGATGGAAAGGCCAGGCATAAAAGGATTTCAGAATTTCAGTCCAGAGGGAAGTGGCTTTGTGCATTGTCTGTTACTGTGTGCAAGGTGAAGTTTGGAGAATGAAAACGTGCAGTAACAACGGCTCCTTTGTCCATCTCACTTCTCCAGATACCAAGTTTCAGACATGTTGCATTTTAATTGAAAGGTTGACATAATTTTTTTAAAAGAACACTTGCGGTGTTTGAAATGACAAAGGCTGCTGTGACAAAAAAGCAGGGAAAGGGAATTTTTTTTTAAAAAAAAAGGAAACAACAACAACAAAAACCCCACAGAACAGCAAACAACAAACAAACAAAAAACAGAGGAAGAAGTCGAACACCCTGGTCTATGACTACTTCCAAGAAGGGGCTACAAGAGGCAGTTGGAAATTCTATTTGCTTTGCAACTGTGGGTTTTCCAGCCTGCTTCCTTTCTAAAGTATATTACTCTGCTAAAGTATATTACTCTGCTTTTGGTTCATGAAGTTATCCATTTCAACATGGGGAAACCCCCATCTCCACTAAAAAAACAAACAAAAATGGCCAGGCACAGTGGCTCACGCCTGTAATCACAACACTTTCGGATCCAAGCCGGGTGGATCATGAAGTCAGGAGTTTGAGACCAGCCTATCAGCATGGTGAAACCCCATCTCTACTAAAAATATACAAAAATTAGCCAGGTGTGGTTGTGCTTCCCTGTAGTCCCAGCTACTCAGGAGGCTGAGGCAGGAGAATCACTTAAACCCAGGAGGCGGAGGTTGCAATGAGTCAAGATCACACCACTGCGCTCCAGACTGGGCAATAGAGAAAGACTCTGTCTCAAAAACAAAAACTTTGAGAGGCTGAGGTGGGCGGATCACCTGAGGTAAGGGGTAATCCCAAGTAGTTGGGATTACAGGTGCATGCCACCACACCTTGATAAGTTTTGTATTTTTAGTAGGGATGGGGTTTTACCATGTTGGCCAGGCTGGTCTCAAACTCCTGGCCTCAAGTGATCTGCCTGCCTCACCCTTCCAAAGTGCTGGGATGACAAGTGTGAGCCACTGTGCCTGGCCTTTTTGTTGTTGTTGTTTTTGGTAATAGTTATTCTAATGGGTGTCAAGTGGTATCTTATTGTCATTTTCATTTGCCTTTCCCTGATGGCTGGCGATGTTGAGCATCTTTTCATGTGCTATTTGTGTATCTTCTTTGGAGAAAAGTCTTTTCAAGTCTTCTTCCCATTATAAAATTGTGTTTTCTGTCTTTTTGTAGTTGAGTTGTTTATATGTTCTGGGTACTATACCTTTATCAGATGTGACTTGTAATCTTTTTCTCCCATACACTCCGTTTTCTTTCAGCTTTCTTGGTAGTGTCCTTTGATGTACATAAGTTTTAAATTCTGATGAATTCCAACGTATCTATTTTTTCTCTTATTTCTTGTGCTTTTGGTGTCATACCCAAGAAATCATTGCTAAATCCAATGCCAATAAACACATGAAAAGGTACTTAACATCACTCGCCATTAGATAAGTGAAAATCAAAACCACAATGAGATACCATTTCATATCCATTGGAGTGACTATCTTTTTTTAAAATGGAAACTAACTAGTGTCAGTGAGTATATGGAGAAATTGGAACCCTTGTGCATTGCTGGTGAGAATGTGAGATGATAGTGGTAATGGCTGCACAACAGTGTGAACACACATAGTGCCACTGAGCTACACACTTAAAAATGTTTAAAATGGTAAATATTATGTTATGCGTATTTCCCCAAAACAACAAATGCTTAAAATGGTAAATTATACCACACACAGCACAATCTTCTCCAGAACTGATCCTGAAATAGTTCCATGTGTGATGAAAGGAGATCCTTATCTCCCACAATGAGAAGTAGCCTTTTTGTTCACACTGCCACTGCACGTCCCAGGCTCTTCCACAATGACCAAGCACAATCTCACCAACCTGAGTCCACTCCCACCTGGCCCACTGTGGCTCCTTCCATCATCCTATTCCCCTATTTAACTCACCCCATCCCCTACAAACCACTGTCAATCACAGATCTTTATTTTGAGCCTATGTGTGTCTCTGCACATGAGATGGGTTTCCTGAATAAAGCACCCTGATGGGTCTTGACTCTTTATCCAATTTGCCAGTCTGTGTCTTTTAATTGGAGCATTTAGCCCATTTACATAATAATAAATAAATAAAGGAAAATCAGGTGGTGCTGGGCGCGGTTGTTCACACCTGTAATCCCAGTGTGTTGGGAGGCTGAGGCTGGAGAATCTCTTGAACCCGGGAGCTGGAGGCTGAACTTGAGAGCTGTGATTACACCACTGCACTTCAGCATGGGTGACAGAGTGAGACCCTGTCTCTTAAAAAGAAAAGAAAGAAAATCAATTGAGTTTTGTCTACTGGCCATCTTCTTTTTTTTTGAGATGGAGTTTGGCTCTGTCACCCAGGTTGGAGTGCAGTGACACGATCTTGGCACACTGCAACCTGCGCCTTCTGGGTTCAAGCAATTCTCCTGCCTCAGCCTCCTGAATAGCTGGGATTACAGGCACGTGCCACCACGCCCAGCTAATTTTTGTATTTTTAGCGTAGACGAGGTTTCACCATGTTAGCCAGGCTGGTCTCGAACTCCTGACCTCAAGTGATCTGCCCGCCTCGGCCTCCCAAAATGCTGGGATTACAGGCGTGAACTGGCCATCTTCTTTGCTTGCTAGCTCCATGAGTTCCGATCAAGGCATGGGATGGTGGGCTCCATTTCAGTCGTAATTTCCAAAATCTGCAGCATGGAAAAATCTAGACGCTGATTTTCAGAGACTCCCCAGGGCTGCCGCAAGGGGGCGCACGGCCCCTGGCAACTCGGAGCGCCGCGCACGCACTGCGTCTCAATGCGCACGCGCACCGCGTCTCATCCACACAGCCGCGTCACTATGCGGCCACTGTGATGATTGAGCTTCCTCTCCTCAGGACCCGCATGGGAGAGGCCACGGCTTCGAGACACCTGGGGCCGCTTCCGCGGTGAGGACTGGGAGACGCTGCTGCATCTCCGGGACACCTGGGGCGGAGGCCAACGTGAGGAAAATGCTTCCCGCCCCCACTGTGAGTGCGGCGGAGCGAGTGCGGCTGCGTTTTCCGTCGTGCCGTTTGTAGCAGGACCTCACTTTGTAGGAGTGTCCCTTCATGGAGGCTTGGGCGGGTCACCCCCAGCGCAGGCCAAGATGTGGGTTACGGATGTGAGTTTCTTTCTGGGAAGAGACCCTGGTACCGGGAGAGGAGGAGGAACGCGGAGACGCTGTCGGGAGATCAGGGACTGGTAGGCGTCACAGCCTGAGGCCGAGGAAACAGGCCGCCCCACCCCCGGGATCAGTGCTGGATGTTTGTTTTTGGTTTTGTTTTTTGTTTTTTGTTTTTTTTGAGATGGCGTCTCGCTCTGTCGCCCAGGCTGGAGTGCAGTGACGCGATCTCCGCTCACTGCAGCCTCTGCCTCCCTGGTTCAAGCGATTCTCCTGCCTCAGTCTCCCAAAGCTGCCACTACAGGAGCTTGCCACCACGCACAGCTAATTTTTTATGTTTTGTAGAGACGGGGTTTCACCATGTTGACCAGGATGATCTCAATCTCCTGACCTCATGATCTGCCCGCCTCCGCCTCCCAAAGTGCTGGGATTACAGTTGTGAGCCACTGTGCCCTGTCCTCTTTCTTTTTGAGAGGAAGCCTCACTCTGTCGACTAGGCTGGAGTGCAGGTGTGCAATCTCTGCTCATTGCAACCTCCGCTTCCTGGGCTCAAGCGATTCTCCTGCCTCAGCCTCCCAAGTAGCTGGGACTACAGGTGTGCGCCACGGCGCCCAGCTAATTTTTTTTTTTTTTTTTGTATTTTTAGTAGAGATGGGGGTCTCACCATGTTGGCCAGGTTGGTCTCAAACTCATTGAGCTCAAGTGATCTTCCTGCCTCGGCCTCCCAAAGTGCTGAGATTACAGACGTGAACTGCCCATCTTCTTTGCTTGCTATCTCCATGGGTTTCGGTCAGGGCATGGGATGGTGGGCTCCATTTCAGTTGAAATTTCCAAAATCATGGCATGGAAAAATCCAGACGCTAATTTTCAGGGATTCTCCAGGGCTGCCTTTAGGGGGCCTGGCCAAACCCAGAGCACCACGGTAGAACCGCATCTGATCCACACGGCGGCATCCCGGGGCATGAGGACTGTGAGGACGGAATTTACTCTCCTCAGGACCCACCCAGTAGGGGCCACGGCTTCGAGACCTGGGGACACCTGGGGCCACGTCCATGGTAAAGACATCTCCGGGACACCTGGGGCTGACCCTGGTACCGGGAGAGGAGGAGGAACACAGCGACGCCATCCTGAGGTCGGGGACCAGCAGGAACCACAGTCTAAGGCCAATGAAACAGGCGCCCCTGGATTAGTGCTCAGTGTTTGTTTTGTTTTGTTTTCTTTTGAGGAGTTTTGCTCTTGTTCCCCAGGCTGGAGTGCGATGTCTCGATCTCGGCTCACTGCAACCTCTGCCTCCCGGGTTCAAGTGATTCTCCTGCCTCAGCCTCCCAAGTAGCTGGGATTACAGTCATGCGCCATCACGCCCAGCTAATTTTGTAGTTTTAGTAGAGACAGGGTTTCTCCAGGTTGATCAGGCTGGTCTTGAACTCCTGACCTCGGGTGATCCGCCCACCTCAGCCTCCCAAAGTGCTGGAATTACAGGCGTGAGCCACTGCGCCCGGCCAGTGTTCTATATTTTAAGGCTCTTTTGTTAACGCAGTGGAAACAACACAGGAAATGGAAAAGAAGGCACATTATCATGCTCACGCCACTGCATTTAGTCTGGGCGACAGAGGGAGACCTTGTCTCAAAAAACAAAAACAAATGAAAACAAAAACAAACCATTTTGTGTGTCTAATGGAAGTGAACTCGTCAACAACAGTCTTTTGTTAAGAAAGTCTGTTTAACTGGCAGTGTATTTGTAATGGTACATAAAATGACGTCTTCTTTATAAGCATTCTCATTCCTATATTAGATGAAATGTATTAACTATATCAAGCTTTGATATTATACCACAAAATTACTTGAAGAAAGTAACTACTCTTTTTCTTCCTTTACCTTGACCATTTTAAATAAAATCATATTTTGTTAAGCTTAGTTAATACTGAACTGTAAATATGTATGGTCCTGGGGTCTTTTCTTTCTTTTTTCCTTTATTTTTTTTGAAACAGAGTCTCGCTCTGTCTCCTAGGCTGGAGTGCAGTGGTGCAATCTGGGCACACCGCAACCTCCACCTCCTGGGTTCGAACAATTCTCTGCCTCAGCCTCCTAAGTAGCTGGAATTATAGGAGTTTGCCACCATGCCTGGCTGATTTTTTTTTTTTTATTATTTTTAGTAGAGATGGGATTTCACCATCTTGGCCAGGCTGGTACTGAACTCCTGGCCTCATGATCCACCCGCCTCAGCCTCCCAAAGTGCTGGGATTACAGACATGCGCCACTGCTCCTGGCCTCTTTTCTTTTTTTCGAAATGGAGTCTCACTTTGTTGCCCAGGCTGGAGTGCAGTGGCGTGATCTCAGCTCAGCGCAACCTCTGCCTCCCAGATTCAAGTGATTCTCCTACTTCAGCCTCCCGAGTAGCTGGGATTACAGGCCTGAACCACCATGCCCAGCTAATTATTTTTGTATTTTTCGTAGAGATAGGGTTTCGCCATGTTGCCCAGACTGGTCTCAAACTTCTGGGCTCAAGCAGTCTGCTTGACTCAGCCTCCCAGAGTGCTGGGATTACAGGCATGAGCCACCACGCCTGGCCTGTCTCATTCCAATAAGGAATTATTAGCTTTTTCTGAGCACCACTGTGTGCAGGTGTCTTGCTCAGGTGAACTCACAGCAGTCTGCTAGGTATGGCTAGCACCCTGTGCAGAGGGGAGGGCCAGGCTTAGGTGACTGAGTGACTCACCTACGAATTACACAGCCTCCAGAGGCTCCACACTCAGGTTCCAGCCCAGAACCAGCTCTCCAGGGCCCACTCTGGGAAAGTTTATGAGTTGAATGAAGACGTGTCCAGGCCACACAGGAGAGGCATCCCAATTGTGGGTTCCTTTGTGTGATCATGAGGTAGCCCAGGTCACACATGGAGCCTCATGAGCCACACAGCCCCTGTTATAAATACACTAGCCCGGGGCTCCCCAGAGCCCAGCTCCAGGAAGTGGATTCACACTAGCATTTTTATATTTGGTTAGAGCTGAGGATGCCTGTACCTCGCTTCCGTCCACACCCTCCCACTCTCTGGATGCTAAAGATACATTCTGGGGCCTGCCTCGCCCCCACAGACCAGGATCCAGCTCTGTGAGGCTCCCCACAAAACCCCGGAAGCTCTGCAGGCATGCAGGGTGGGAGGGCTGCCTGTCTGAGCCAGAAGGGGCTTTTGCCTTTGGGGGCGTCAGGCTGCAGGTACTTCTTTCTGCTCAGGTTGCAGGGAGCATGAGAGCACTCAGGAGAGTTGCTCCCTGTACCTCAGGGCCCAGGGAGCGAACAGCCTCCATTTCATCCTGCCTTCAAAACTTCAGCGCTCCCAGCCCCAAAACACTCTTGATGCAGGAAAGGTGAGCCCAGAAATTGGGTTTAGCACAGGAGGGCTTTTGGCTTCACCCAGGAAAGAATTCAAGGGCGAGTCGGTGGTATTACAGAGCAACTTTTATTGAAGCAGCCGTGCACAGTGGCAGCAGAGGTACTGCTCCTTATGGAGCAGGGATGCCCCATAGGCAGTGAGCCCAGAGTAGCAGCTCAGAGGCAGTTCTGCACACATATTTATACCCACTTGTAATTATATGCAAATTAAGGAGGAGGTTATTTAGAAATGTTTAGAAAAGGGGTGGTAACTTTCAGGTCATTGCCATGGAAAGGGGCAGTAATTTCCAGGTGTTACCATGAGAACGGCAAACTCACTTGGCACCAGTGGGTGTGTCTTATGGAGGGGTGCTTTTGCCTGTTTCAGCTAGTCTGCAATCTGGTCCAGAATTCAAGCCCTGCCTCAGGAGTCAGGTCCCACCTCCTATCTCAGTGTGGTCACAGCCCTAACTAGGCAAATGAAGCACCCAGGAAGGGGATGGGGCATGCTGGGAGGGGCCATGATGTGTGGGGCCAGCAGTCAGGCCCTCTCGGTTGAAGTCCTAACACCAGTAGCGGTGAATGTGACCTTATATGGAAATAGTGTCTTTGCAGATGATCAAGTTAAGATTAAATCGTTAGGGCCAGCCTTAATTCACTATTATTGTGATTTTAAAAAGGGGAAATTTGGACACAGAAATGCACACAAGGAAAAAGCCCTGTAAAGACTGGAACTTTGGCCAGGCGCGGTGGCTCACGCCTGTAATCCCAACACTTTGGGAGGCAGAGGCAGGTGGATCACTTGATATCAGGAGTTTGAGACCAGCCTGGCCAACATAGTGAAACGCCGTCTCTACTAAAAATACAAAAAGTAGCCAGGCATGGTAGCAGGCGCCTATAATCACAGCTACTCCAAAGGCTGAGGCAGAAGAATCGCTTGAACCCGGGAGGCGGAGGTTGCAGTGAGCCGAGATTGTGCCATTGCACTCCGGCCTGGGCGACAAGAGCAAAACTCCGTCTCAAAAACAAAACAGAAAAAAGATTACAGCTTTGGTGTCACAAGCCAAGAAACTAACAGAAGCTGAAGAGAGGACTGAAACTAACCCTTCCCTAGTGCCTTCAGAGGGAGCATGGCCCTGCTGAGACAGAGTAGAAATGGGACTCGGCCCACCCCCACTAACGTGTTGTTCCATACATGCCCGCTGACCACTAGACCTTGCAGCACCACCCTCCAGGTGCCAGACTCGCTGACCATACCTTGCCAACTGTCTGAAATAAACTAAGATAAGCAGCATCTCGCCGTAAGTCTTACTCAGGGGAGTTGACTCTATCACCTGCTTGTGCACAAGGCTAGGAGAATGACCCTGGCCTTATGATAATACTGAAGTCCTCACCCAGGAAGGGGCTTATCTGCCATTTTCTGATCATGCAACATATGTGTTAGCATGCACCTGAGCACCCTTCACTCCACCCCATACATGTAATGACACTCACATAGCTCATAAATTATGCATGTCACCCTCCTTAAGACACCACAATGCATTCCCCTTGGGGAGTGAGCCAAGAATCCTTTCTCCTGCACTATCTCTCTTCTGCCCAAACTTTCGGGGCATAAGACTTAATAAAGCCTTGTCTGGGAAGTTTGCTTGGCCTCATATCAACTTCTGTTTTATGGGAGCCCAAGAACATGTGGTTGGGAACACTGCCAACATCTTTATTTCCAACTTCTGGACTTCGGAATTGTGAGACAACAAATCTCTGTGGTTCTAAGCTAACCATTTTGTGGCATTTTGTTATGGCAGCCCTAGGAAACAAATGCAGGCACGTTCTACTCCAACTGCCACTCTCTCCAGACCACAGCTCCTCCCCAAGCCCACCCCATGAGAGGCTGAGGACAGAAGCAGGACCCTTCACAGGCCACCATCACTGCTGGATGGTCACTTCCAGCCCTGACTGTCTGGAAGCTCCAGCTTCAGCTCTCAGTTTCCTGGAGCAAGTGGGAGGATGAGGACAAGGAGGAACAAGGGAGCTGGCCTCCCAGGAACTGTCCCTAAGCCTCCATCCTGCTGTCCCGAAGCTGCCCCTGAACCTCCACCTTGCTGTCCCCAGAACGGTCATTGAGCCTCCATTGTGCTATCTGTAGAGCCTGGAAAGCCCAGGGCTGGCCAAACCTCACCCCTCACTCCTCCTCTGGCCCCTCTTCCCAGCCATCAGCACTTTGGAACAGCCATGAAGCCCCTTTTAATCTCTAGAAAGATGCCTCAGGAAGGCACAGAGAGGTCACACCAGGTGGTCATGGTGCCTTACCTGTGTCCACTGGGCCCAGGCTGGCCCTTTAAGGGGATGAGGGCAGAAGAGCTGAGAGACCACACCCCACTTCTCAGAGAGGCCAGGGATAAAGAAAAGGGACAACGGAAGGAGGAACCTGTGGCTAGGATGCTGAGGGTAGAGGTTGCTCCCCACAGGCACTGAGCAGAGGGGTTGAGGGGGAGCCTCCAGCCTCCATCCAGACAGGACCTCTGACTGCTGCTAGGGGCCCCTTCTCAGGAGGTTCAGTCCCAGACAAGGGCTCCAGAGACTTCAGTCCATTTTCCCAAAATGGACATGATGCATCTGGTGAGTCAGGGACCTAGAATGTCCAGGACCGAGCCTTGCTGAGGACAGAAGGGAGCAACATGCCTTGGAGGTCCTCATGCAGCCCAGGCCTCTGGCAGTGACCATCCAGCACCCAGGCAACTCCTGGCTGGGTCTCCAGGCCCTGATGGTCACAGGAAAGGCTGCCGGCCAGGGCTGGGATGGGCCCAGGGCTCTGTGTGTTTCCTGGGAGGGCTGAGAGGTGCCATCCCCCATAGCAGCCCAAGGCACAGTAGTTGCTGCTGCTGCTGCTGCTGCTGCTGCCCTCTGAGTCTGGGGGAGCCGGCCTAGTGAGGGACGTGGGGGCCCAGTCCTCCTGTGGCAGATAGGCAAGCGTCTGTACCCTCCACTCCGTACACCCTGCTGGCAGCACATCCTCTGAGCACAGGTTCCCCGAGAGCCTGGTCCCAGGGCACTCCTGTTCCTCCTCCAGGGCCACAGATTTCCAAGGATGCGCTGGGCCACAGGTGAGCAGTGCAGTGGCCTCCTGGACGCAGGGCTCCAAGGCTCCTCGTGGGGTGCCAGCACAGTCCTGGCTCAACAGCACACCGGCCCTGTGGGCCCCCATCCAAGTCTGGAACAGAGCACGGGAGGAGGGAAGGGCTCAGGCGGCATGTTTAGAACTCATCATGGGAGCAGCTGCCTCCTTTCTGGCAAGCCTACTCTCCCTCCTCCTCCAGAAAGCCCTCCTGAGGGCCATACCCAGAGGCCAAGCATCACCTGTGTCTTGAACATTCTGTCTTTCCTCCATGTGCCAGCCCAACCTCAACATGGGACCCTCAGTCCCTTCAGGCCCCTCACCACTCTGCCAGCACAGGGTCTGGTGCTCACAGCAGTTTGAACCAAGGTACAGATGGTGATATCTGCCCGGGACAGAGCCAACTCCTGACAGCATGTGCCTCAGAGCCTTTCAGCAGCTACAGAGACTGGGCACTCCCACCTGACACGCACACACACACACACACACACGAGTCGCTGTCAGGACTGGTGACTTTCAAAGCGCTGGGCTATGGCCAGCAGACCTGGATCCTTCTGTGGGGCCACAGGAGGCCCCTGCCTCCAGAAAGAAGCTGTTCCCTTGGTGGGACCAGGAGCCTCCATCCCATGCACCACACACACCACACCCTCCATCACTGCACTGGCAGGTGCCCTGGTTCTCTAGGGAAGGGCTGGTGCCTGCAACAGGATGACAGTCCAGGGGACAGTCACAATCTGACCTGCTCAGCCTTGTCATCAGCTGCCTAGGCTCTTGACAGTCACACCTACCACCTTGGGGAAAGAGGGAGACTCTGCCAAGAGCCAGATGCCTGGTTCATGGTTCAAATTATATTTTTGGACAAAAATCTTGAAAACTAGGCTCCTCATTGAGAGAGAAAAGGATTTTTCTGCATAGTAAGCTGGAGCTGCAGTGTGAAGGGGATATCCTTGCTGCACAGGGCCCAGGGATGCCCTAGGGCACAGGGAGGGAAGATTCTGGAGAAGAGGGGTCAGCTTGGCCCAGACCCCAGGGAGGGGCCCTCACTGCGTCTTGTCCTTTGCCCAAAGTGAGGAGTCAGAGGGGAACAACCAGAGACCACTCACTGGAGCCCCCCCACCCCGTCCTCCCACCCAGGCGGCATGAACCACCAGCCCAGCAGGGAGGGGAGGGGCTGATGCAACCCCCAAGTTGCTCACTGGTGCCTGGGCTGTGGGAGCCCAACATGGGGGGAAGGGGGGAAAGTGCAGACCCCAATCCTCAGCTGTGGTGCCATCATGCGATCCGTAGGGACCAGGGGACCAGGCAGAGCAGGAGCCCAGAGGCAATGAGAGCCCCAAGGGCAGTGCACACACCGCAGACCCTTCCCCACGGCCACAGGACAGACACCTTCGCAGAAGGAGGAGGTGAGGCACATGGTGGGTGCAGACAGCCACAAACCAGAAGGGACAGAGATAAGTCATGAGAAATTTACATTTTTTCCATCAACAATGGAACTGGAGACCTGAGAACAAAAAGAAATGAGCGATGGAAAATAAAGCTAATTTTTCCCCATTTGAGACACGCGTATAAATTGAAATTCACTGAATATACAAAAAAGGCTCCAAGCACTGACAAGCCTCCCATACTGGCCGCCAACTCTCATGAAAGCCAACATCTTGGGCAGGCCAGAGCTCTGGGCAACCCCTGCCCCCCACGTCCTGCCATGGTCTCTGCACACACCTGGAAGTTCCCATTGTGCACTCCGTAGAGGGGCTGGAAGAACACCGCTGGAGAGGGCACGTTCTGGTAGAAGATTCTCTTCACCCTGAGGCCAAGAGAGGCCAGTCAGAGGCCTATGGCGACCCAGGTGGCCTGAGGTCACTGCAGAGGCTGAGCTTCCTTCCATCAGCAGGAGGTCCGCCCAGCTCGTTCCTGCCACCGCCTCTCTCCTATCTCATCACATTCCGACCCACTCTCAGGGTAGGACCCAACTGGGCCTCCTTGCTTAACGGCCACATAGAACTGATTTATACTGAGGCATGCATCCTTTACAGCGTGAGCTGTGATGGTGGATTCAGAACGGGGAGTTACCAGCTGGGTCCTCAGCCCTCAGAGGGAGCCAGTACCTCCAGGAACCCCGTCTTTGCCATCAGCAGAAGGTCTGTGGCTCCCACCCCACCCAGTGTCTCCCTGAGCACCAGACTTGCTGCCAAGGATCCACTGACCCTCCCACAAGGATGTCACCTGGGGCTCCAACCCAACAGGTCCAAATAGACTTCACCAACCTCCCCGCAAGGCTGTCCCCCATTTCCCCACCTCAGGGGTCACCACTCATATCTCATCCACCCCCATGTCCCCTCTATTTCCCCTCATAAGACCCTGCAATTCTCTCCACTTTTCTCTGTCTCCACTTCTTTCACTGGCTCATGCCAAATTGTCTCCTTGTGGGCACCCCACTGGCCCCCATTGGCCTCCAGCAGGTCCCCCATGTCCCCTTGTCCCAGCAATCTATTCCTCAAAACAAAAACTAGGTTGTGTCACACAGTTTCACACTTTCCCTTGCTCCCAGGAGAAGCCAAGCACCCTCCCACTTAGCCCCACCCAACACCCCTCTCCCCACACCCTCTTCCTCACATCCGCTGCCTGACATGGCCCCTGCACCCCATCTTGTAACCTTATGTGTGGTGCATGAGGCATGATGGTTTATTTAAGGAGGGCCCTTGTCCATCTTGTTCTGAGAACAGGGTACTGAGCACACCAGGTGCCTCAACTGTCCTTTTGTAGAACATGTGAACGAATGAACAAACCAAGCCCATCCAGAGGCAGGAGACTAGGACCTTGGGCTCTTGATCTCGGTGACTCTGGGTCTGGTCAGGACCAAGCTGCCCTTATCTTCAGCCTCTGCCTCAGATCCCCCTTCCCTTCTCTCCCCTGGCAACTTGACAACTCTCTACTGGCCCAGAGCGGAGACTTGAGAAGCCCACCCCGTCCAGGACCAGGCAGTGGAGAGGGGAGGGGAGGAACCAGACTAGGATGGCCCTTGACTCCCCACCCACCACACACTCACACATGCACACAGTGACACATCACACATACACTAACACATGTACGCCATTACCCACTCACACATGTACACACACACACACGTATCAGCTACCTACCTGGGCGAAAGCTTGAACAGGAGGTAAGTCAGGCCAATCAGCAGGAGAAAGACGGACACAGCAACAAGGGTGTTGTCTGGCCACCCCAAGGGTGGGATCAGAGGGCCTGTGGGCAGGAAATGCCCAGGGTTGTGAGCAGCCTCATTTCCAGGAGGCTCCCCACAAACCTACATGGCAAAGGTGCGCCGTTTAGTGCCCTGGGTCAAAGTGGAAGGTTTGTGATGGGCCGTGGAGGTTTGTGTCACCTGCTGAAGGACTTTGTGTGAGCCACACTCCTGGGCCTCACTCTTCCCATCTGCCACACAGTGGGTCATAAGGTCCGTGGGCCGTCTCAGCACTGCAGTGCGCAAGGGTCAGTCCAGCCCTCATTAAGGACACTGAGGTCATGTCCAGCCTTCAGGCAGGAGCACCAGCCCTAGTGTGCAGCCCTGCCACCGTCACTCCTAACAGGAGCCACTGACTACGGGTTCCCAGGAAGCCCCAGAGTTGGCAGGTGTTTGTGTCCTCCCTACAGACCTCAGACCTTCAGACGAAGGGGGTCAACTGGGGCATGGCTGCCTCAGGGAGGGGCTTCCAGGAGGCTGAAAGGGTGCAGGGGTGAGGTGATCAGGGGAGAGGATGCCCAGCCCAGACTCTGGAAGTGCAGCAGCCACAGCAGCGCCCACCTTGTCTCTGGGGAGCCTGGAAGCACACAGGCTGGCTCCACTCGCTCCACTGGCCTGTGTAACGCTCCTCCTCTACCACATCATCCTCCAGTGTGGCCATCTGGACACGCAGCCTGGCCTCATGGATAAAGCCAGGGTGCAGCTCAAAGGCTTCAAGTATGAGCCAGGTCACCCCGACAATGTGATCCCTGTGCTGGGCGTGCTGTGGGGGTGGGGACAGTTGGCAGGTGCTGAAGGTGGGGCTGGGTCCCTCAGCCCTCGAGAATACACACATGCATTATATGCTCATATAACACACACATGAACAGACCTGTGTTCACACACAGGCACACTCACCACATTCACGTGCACACACAGACAGAGAAGGCACACTCACAGTCACACACAGACACAGCTGCGTTTGCCCACAAATACACATATGCACACACAGGCAAACATGTCTACAGGCACACTTTCACACTCATCACACTTGCATGCACACTCATAAACATAAGTGTGTGCACAGAAGCAACTCACCATACTCACATACACACTCATACACATAGGCATGCCCATGTGCACACTCACACAAACACAAGGTACAGGCACACTCATATGTACACTTACATATAAACACAAACACGGGCACACAAACATGTGAGTGTGTGCACTTACATGTGTGCACACATAAACACATGCACACTCACCACACTTATGTGCACACACTCACAGAGACACAGGTGCACTCACCCTACTCCCATACACACACATAAAGCATACACATCTGCATGCCAGCATGTATGTGTGCACACACACCCTGCTCTACTTCCTCCCCTCCTCATCACTACAAGTTGACATCTCCCTATGAAGAGAGGGGAGTTTGCCCTGGACTGCTGTTCCCAGTAGAGAGGCCCCCAGGGAAAGCCAGCCAAAGTGTTACCTCCCAGGCCTCTTCCTGCTTCTTGAAGGCCAACTCATAGCTGAGAAGTGTGGTCATTGGCTCCAAGGCAGGACTGATGCTCCAGGTCAGGATGCAGTGGCCAGAGCTGACGTTGCTCTGCAAGTCAGAGGGTGGGTCCAGCTTAACTGGAACAGAGTGAATCCATGTGAGGCCGAAGCCCCATGAGTCTGGGTGTGTCAGTCAGAACACACAAGACTGGGGTCTGAAAGATTCCCAAGGGGAATGGTCAAGGCCCTCTCAGACCAGGCAGCTCACTGGGAGACTGGTCCGGGAAAGCCCCAGGCCGGACAGGACAGCAATGACTTCCTCTGGCCTCTGCAGCTAGACTAGGTGGTTTCTAAATCTTGCTTTCCCTTTCCTTTACAGTCTGCTGCTGGAAGCTTTTCCCAGCATCTTATTGGAGCCCTTCCTGGTATGACTGAAGTGCATTTCACATGACTCAAGTGCCAGCCCCTGCCCCAACTAGCAGCCCTGCATGTTTATTTCCTGCCAAAACCCTGCTCCCACAGTAACCATATGGGCCCTCCCCTCCCAGGGGCCAAGCCTGCCCCCAGCCCTGGATCTCACTTGGCAGGGACTGAGAACACTCACTGGGCCACAGGGGTCACAGGCTGCGGGGCCCTGCTCCCAACCCCCAAGCACCCAGGATGTTCTTGCGAAGGGGCCCCGCCCCAGACCTATAGCCGCTGCTCACCGTGTCTCCGGGGCAGGTACTCCGGGTCCACCAGGCTGACCTGCTCCCTCCCAGACATGCAGTGGTGGAAAGTGATGGTGAAATTGTCAGATGGCACGAGCACTGCCTCAGGTGGCAGCACGACGGTGCACTCACTGCCCCGCAAGATGCACTTATGTGTGCCACCAGGAGCCTGGTTGCTGGAAAGGGCATTTGTCAGCACCACGGGGCTGCTACACTGTCCTGGCATAGCTGCTTCAATCCTGGGGACCTCACCCTCATCCCTCTCCACGTGGGCATGGCCCTCCACGCTCACCTGGTGAAGAGGAGCCAGGGGCTGGAGCCCTGTCCCAGCTCTGGGGCAGACCAGTGGCAATCGATCCTGAGAATGTTGTTGGTGAGGCAGGTGAAGGTTCTAGCCCTTGGCCCTGGAGACAGTGACCGTTGGGAGCCCACAGTAAGTACTTCAGGCCAGAGCTGAGCTGGGGGATTGGGGAGGATCTGACAGCTGACACCCTAGCAGGGTAGTCACCAGTAAATGATCCCAGAATCTGTCCAGGGAAGCACTGGGAGGCCTGGAAAGTGATGGGCTCTGACCCACGGTACATGGGCAAGTCAGACCCAGAGAGGTGTCAAGAGGCTGAAGGAAGGGAGACTAGGGTCGGTCCAGGGACTGAAGGTAGGGAGGTAAAAGTAGGGAGACTAGAGACCGAGGTCCAGGCTGACCCCTAGAGGACACGCCCCAGCACAGTTTGGGCCAAACCTTTCCCTAGGGGCCCGACATCGGACAACCCAGTCCCCCAAACATGTCCTGGTTCTCCACCCACCTCATACAGACACTAGTGCCCAGCCCTCACCTTGTCCTTCCCCTGTGACAGAGACTCCCGAGCAGACACAGGTGCAGATGCAGGTGCAGGCCAGGAGCCAGGTGCCCATGTCTCGCCTCAGGGCCTCACTCTCCAAGGTCCAGCCTGCAAGGGACTGGGCTGAGGGCCCTGTGCAAATCATCCCTCTCTGGAGAGGTGTTCCCCATGAATTGCTCCCCAGAAGAGTGCTCCATGGGTCCCCACCTGCACTCACACAGTGTCCTGTGTCCTACCACTCTCACAGTGTCCAGCGTCCTGGACCACTGCCCAGGCTTTACTGATAAGGAACTGAAGCTCAGAAAGGCCATTTGACCCAGCCAAAGACTCATGGCACCCTCAAACTTAGATCCTGGGCTCTGACTCAGCTAGGTCTCCACGTCTACTGAGAAGACCCCTCTCTGGGACAGTCATCCTGTGCCAGCCCATCCCCCATCCCTGGGCCTAGGCCCCATCCTGCAGGGGAGTCAGGGTTGGGGGAACTGGTCACTACCAACAACCACCACAGGCACATTTTCTATTTTAATTCTCACAACAGCTCTATAAGGGAGAGGCACTGTCCCGATTCACAGGCAAGGAACTGAGTCCCAAGGACGGGAAATGACTTTCCCAGGGTCACACAGACAAACTCTAAGCAAATTTTTTTTTTTGAAATGGAGTCTCCCTCTGTTGCCAAGGCTGGAGTGCAGTAGTGCAATCTTGGCTCACTGCAACCTCCACCTCCTGGGTTCAAGTGATTATCCTGCCTCAGCCTCCCGAGTAGCTGGGATTACAGGCATCTGCCGCCATGCCCAGCTAATTTTTTTTTTTTTTGTATTTTTAGTAGAGACAGGGTTTCACCATGTTGTCCAGGCTAGTCTTGAACTCCTGACCTTAAGGGATCCACCTGCCTAGGCCTCCCAAATTGTCAGGATTACAGGCATGAGCCACCGGACCCGGCCTCTATGCATTCTCTCTCCCTTTTGTCTTCTTAAATAAAGACCCATCCAAGTATTCTGCCCCAGAAAGGTGGACAAGGGTGGCAGCAGGGTATCCATGCAACAGATGGCACTTTCTGAAGTCTGTCACACCCCTGTTCCAAGGTACCTGCAAAGAAGAGCACCACCAGACGGGCAAAGCCCCCCAATGCTGGAGTGTGAGGCCTGAGCCCCAGGATCCCTGGGGGAGCCAGAAATTGGCTAGAGATGAGGGGCTGGGTGTCAGGAAGTGCTTGGGTGTGGGAAGGCCGCTGACGCCCTATCACCCCATTTGCAACTCCAGATGGTACACCGATAGCCCCTAGGCAGGAAGCAGGGCCAGCCTGGTTATACAAGACTGATTACTGATAAGGAGGAGGAAAAAACCAGACACGCACGCAGACTACAGCACGCATGCCCTTAAGGAACCCGCACACCCTCAATGGGCATCAGGCACTACTCTAACCCCACTCTGCCCCACTCCCGGCAGCGTATCCAGGTACCCATAAGACAGTCCCCTGTTAAGACTGATGATCAGGAAGCCTCACTCTTTCTAGAATGGAGGGTGCAGCCTGGAACCACCGGCCGCAGCATGAAACACCGTGGCAAGTTCTCTGTAGCAGTGTCTGTCCCTTCTTGCAGCAGTTACTGGAAAGGTGGGAATGGGGAAGGCAGTCAGCCTGCTCTTGGGATATCTGAGGGCAGGGTTGGAGTCACCACCAGGACCTGGGGAAGCACAGGCACACCAGCCACAGCTGAGAGCTGACCCAGGCCCCAGAATGGACAACCACTGCCCCAGCAGTGGAGAAACACCCACATCTATGTAGAATCAGGCCAGGCCAGGCCAGCCACAAGCTAACCCAGGAGCAGATGGCTTGAGAGCAGGGAGTGGGATGGCTCCAAGCTCAGCAGGCCTCGTTTCTAGACAGGGAAGTGGGATGGTAGGGCAGGACCCACATGTGACACCTGAGAGCTACAAAGTAGGACTGCAGAGTTGGGTACAGTGACAAGGAGGTATGGCCATCTGAGGGGAAGGTCTCTGCTTTTCCTCTGCACTGAAAACTTACATCTGTACCTGGTAAGCTGAGCAGGGCAGGGTCACCACCCTCCTACAGATGAAGAAACTGAGGCTCAGAGACCTGGGACCTGCCCAATACCTGGCTGCTGACACCTCTGTTCTTGGCCCATTCCCACCAGCTTCCACATAAGCCTGTGAACTTCCTGAGGGCAGTGCCTGCGAGGCACCACTCAGCACATGCCCCAGGAAGGGTC
Source organism: Nomascus leucogenys (assembly GCF_006542625.1). Taxonomy (NCBI): domain Eukaryota; kingdom Metazoa; phylum Chordata; class Mammalia; order Primates; family Hylobatidae; genus Nomascus; species Nomascus leucogenys. The sequence goes on along the minus strand of NC_044406.1, from coordinate 140,721,809 downwards.
CAGTTCTTCTGGACCATTCAGGAGGCTGGCAGCCATAGAGGTGGATAGGATGGAAGTTACTATTGTAGTGGACACTTGTCCAGCAAGGTCTTCTGTCTGCTGGGGGAAGAGGAAGAAATGCAGACTTTGGTACCCCAGAAGCAGCTGGAGCCTGGGGATACAGAGGCTGTGCCAGAAAATGGGGCTGGAAATGGGAGCAGGGGTCAGCTCCCTCTCTGGACCACATGAGGACTTCCTTCATCACAGTGGGAATCCCCAGTGCTGTTGGGCACAGAGTGTGTGAGGTGCCGACAGGGGTGGGGATGGGCAGGAGGCAGGAGGGATGGGGTCAGAAAGGCCAGCTGGAGGCAAGCACAGAGACAACAGACACCTCATAGAGAAGGTGCAGAGAAGGCAGGGTGGGAGAGAGATGGCACCAAGAAGCATTTTCCACACACTTTCAGAGAAGAGGATGAGGGGCAGTGCTGCATCCGTGAGGCAGATATCTGTGGAAACGCTGGGCCACAGCTCAGGAAGAAGTCAGGGCTGGACTCTGCACTGCAGAGGTATTGAGTGGACAAAGGCACATACCCAGGGCAGAGGGGAGCAGGCGAGGGTGGGTGGGAGAAGCACAGAGCATGCGAGTAGGGGTGTGTGCACCTGCCCTGACTGCCTGGCCCTGTGGTCAAGGATGGGGGAAGACAGGTCTGCCTGTAGCTCCACCCCATTTATAAAGCACTGTGGTGCCTTCTGCTGGGGCATGTGCTGAGTGGTGCCTCGCAGGCACTGCCCTTGGGAAGTTCACAGGCTTATGTGGAAGCTGGTGGGAATGGGCCAAGAACAGAGGTGTCAGCAGCCAGAGACCCCTGCTGCTCTGCTTCCCACTGTCCCCTCTGCCATCTGCCCTCCCCATCACAGGCCTGGTCCTTCATGAGGCCTTCCCCCAGTCCCCTAGTAGGCCTCCCTAGCCAGACAGAACCCCTGAGCCTGAGCACAGGCAACTGTCTTCTGCACAGCCCTGAACTGACAGGGCCCAAGGGTTGAGCAGTGGCCATGGGCCAGGGCTGGAGTAAGGGTATTGGCACAGTTCTCTGGGAGTCTGGAGGCGAGACGGGAAAATGATGTCCGTGCTCTTCCTTCTGTCTTGGTGAAGAGGTACCCACATTGCCTGCTGTGCCCAAAACGCCCCTCCCACAGCCTTGCTGCCCCACTGCAGTTGAAGGTCATCACTGTGCGGTGTCCCTACATGAGGCTCCTTGAGGCAAGACTCTGATCATATTGCATCCCCTGCATCCAACTCAACTGTTTGATAAATGTTTTCCAACCCCTGCCCCCCACGCAGAGGCTGCCCTTGCTTCTGGACGGTGTTCATGTTGTGGGTACCCAGGAGCGGGGCTCTGGGATGCTACTTGAAGACACGCTGAAAGGATACCCACTCTTGATACTTATCTACCTCATGTAGCTAAGCTCTGGAAAGAGGGTGAGCCCAGAACACCATAAATCACAGGAAGAGAAAATGGGGGCAGGGAGGGGAGAGGAGGATCCAAGCAGGGCCCACATCCTCCAGCTCGTCACAAGAACAGATTATCCAGACCCCAGGAAACTGAGAGGGCGATGCTCTTTCCAAAACAAACCCTCTCCTCCCCTTCCTCTGCTTGGCTGGGTTGACCCTCCCTCTAGAATCCCACCCACACCTCCCCATCCTCCTGGCTCCTCTTCTGCCCTAAAACACCCAAATGCCTCGGAGTTGTTAGAGGCTTTCCCAACCCTGGGCCTAGACCTCAGCTCCACCCCGTGGCCATCACAACTGAGGCCCAAGTACGCCCATTCTCACCCCACAAAGGCACCCCCACAAAGATCAGTTTAATCACTGAGGAAGCAGAGTTCCTTCCATAATTAGAAATTCTGCCTGACAAACTCAGTGCCCTTCCCTCCATCCAGTTGGAGCATGGCTACACTGGCCACAGTAGAACCCATGACCACCACAGGACTGGAAATTAGTTTGTAATCCTTGAGGTCAGGGCTGCAAATTTTGCCATCTCTAAGAGATACCCAAGGACAGGACACCAGAGGAGGTAAAGCTAGGGTGGCTCTCTCAAATGCCACGCTTCCACAGTGGCTCCCTGGGCCCCCAGTTGGAGGGCCACATGTCCCTCTCTGCCTTCTGAATTTCATGCTGACTTGAGAGGCTGGGAAGCCCAAAGCACAGACTCACCTTCCCAGACGCATCTGCCCAGTCCCATCACAAGTCTGAGGCATCCCCAACCTGGAGGTGATTTGTCACCCAACTGTCTCTGGGTGCACAGCAAAGACCCTCAGCCTGATTCAGGAGATAACTGCAGCAGTTGGTGACGTGAGCCTTGCATGACAGGTTCACACAGGCCGCCCACATCTGAAACCACAAGTGCATTACAGAGCTGCTGGCCCGAGCAGAGCTGAGAAGTGTCTGTCACCACTAATCTTGTAAGTCAGGGAACTGTGAGACATGACAAGCTTACAGTCCCCATGACATTGAGAACTGCCAGACATGGACTTCAGTGATTTGTCTACTGACTGGCAATTGAGTGCCCACTGTGTTCTTCCCAAGAAACACCACTGAGATGCATTAAACTGACCCCAGGAGGCAAGAACCTGTGCAGGTGCAGAGCAGTGCCCTTGTCCCCTTCTACACTTTGCCAAAACCAGAGGTGCAGCTAAAGCAACCTGTGAGCATCAGGGGTGGGGAGAGTATTAAATATAAAATTAATGCAGACTCAGTTGAAGAAAAACAATACAGAAGAAAAATTCTTTAACAGGGTCCCCTTTCACCTCCCCCAAGAAGTAGCCACTGTGAGTAGTTAGACACAAGTCCATGCAGACACTTCTGTTTTTTGGGGATTTTGTTTGTTTGTTTTGTTTTCTTTTTTGAGATGGAGTCTTGCTCTGTCACCAGGCTGGAGTGCAGTGGCGCGATCTTGGCTCACTGCAACCTCCACCTCCTGGGTTCAAGCGATTCCCCTGCCTCAGCCTCCCGAGTAGCTGGGACTGCAGGCGTGAGCCACCACGCCCAGCTAATTTTTTGTATTTTAGTAGAGATGGGGTTTCACCATGTTGGCCAGGATGGTCTCGATCTCCTGACCTTGTGATCCTCCTGCCTAGGCCTCCCAAAGTGCTGGGATTACAGGCGTGAGCCACCTCGCACCCGGCCTTTTTTTTTTTTTTTTTTTTTTTTACCGAGTCTCACTCTGTCACTCAGGCTGGAGTGCAGTGGTGCGATCTAAGCTCACTGCAACTTCGGCCTCCTGGGCTCAGATGATTCTCCTGCCTCAGCTCCCAAGTAGCTGGGATTACAGCCACCTGCCACCAAGCCCAGCTAATTTCTTTGTAGTTTTAGTAGAGATGGGGATTCACCATGTTGACCAGGGTGGTCTTGAACTCCTAACCTCAAGTGATCCGCCCACCTAAGCCTCCTTAAGTGCTGGGATTACAGGTGCGAGCCACCACGCCCAGCCAGACACCTCTTAAGCTGAAACAAATACCTATTTCTTAAGGACTCCTGCTGTGCTGCCATTTTGCAGCCTTCTTGTTCCCCTATGGTTTTGCACCATCTTTCTAGGTCGGCACATAAAACCTACCGCATACCTTTAATGGTAGTATACACCATGGTTTAATAATCCCTGCAATGTCTAGGCCCAGTGCCTCACACCTGTAATCCAAGAACTTTGGGAAGCAGAGGCTGGAGGATCTCTTGAGGATCCCAGGAGGTCAAGATTAGTCTGGGCAACAGAGTGACACCCTGCCTCTAAAAGAAAAACAATAATAATCATAATTTCTGCAATGAACATTTGGATTGTTGCCTGTATATGCTATTTTATTTATTTTTATTTTCATTTCTTTAGACACAGAGTCTTGCTCTGTCACCCAGGCTGGGCTGGAGTGCAGTGACATGATCATAGCTCATTGCAGCCTCAGACTCCTGGGCTCAAGCATATATGCTATTTTAAATGAATTTCGTGAATAATTCTGGGCATGGGTCTTCAACCAACAGAGTGAGTCCTACTGTAGGATAAATTGCTAGGGGTGGAATTGTGGGGTCTCAGGGTTAGCATTTTAAAATATTGATAGATGCTGAGACATGGCCCTACATAAAAAGTGTTGCACAGACTTGCTCTCACCAACAATGTAAGATGCCTATAACCTTCACCAACAGTAAACATTATCAGTCTTTTTCATCTTTGCCAATCTGATAGGCTAAGATATTTCAATGTGGTTCTAATTTGTACTTCCTTGAGTATTAGTCAAGATAAGCATCTTTTCATGTATTTATTACTTGTGTGTTCTTTGGGGTTGAATTTTAATCAGCTTGACTCCAGTCTTATCTGCTACAAGCATATACTGTTCTACTCACTGGAGCCATCCCTGCACTAGTGTCCTTACCAAGAGAGCTTCTTTCTGTCAGGTGTCTTCTATCTTGCTGAAGCCAGAATTTACTAACTCAAGACCAGCAGACCACACTACCCATATCATAACCTCAGAATCAGAGACCACAAGGGCTGGATAGGGAGAAAGGAAATTCTCAAATGAAAAACCAGAGAAGAGAGCCCCAAATTCTGCATGTAAATTCTACCCAAATCTCTGGATGACCTTTGAACTATACATCTGCCGGCTAACTCCAAGGAGCCCAGCTAAGGTTAAATAACCTGAACAGAAGTTTCAGCTGTTCACCTCAGGACACAGAGTTTTCTGCCTGCTAAACTAACCAACAGAAAAAAACAAAACTAAAAAAAAATTTTTAAACACCCTCCAGAGAAATATAACAGAACACACAGTCTCAACAATGTATACCATTCACAATTTCTAAGATAAAAACAAAATTATCAAACACATGAAGAAATAGAACTATGTCACCCATGCTTAAGAGAAAAGATAATCAATGAAGATTGACTTCCAGGAATAAGTTGTTGGAAATAGCAAAGGTTTTATAGCAGATACTCTAACTATGCTCAAATATATAAAGGAAAATATGCTCCCAATGAATAGATAGGAAATCTCAGAGGAGAAATAGAAACTATACAAAAGAACCAAGGCCAGGTGTGGTTCTGTACAAAAGAATCAAGGCCGAGGCAGATGGATCCCTTGAGGTCAGGAGTTCAAGACCAGCCTGACCAACATGGTAAAACCCTGTCTCTACTAAAAATACACAGATTAGCTGGGCATGGTGGTGCACACTTGTAATCCCAGCTACCTGGGAGGCTGAGGCAGGAGAATCACTTGAACCCAGGAGGCAGAGGTTGCAGTGAGCCAAGATCATACCACTGCACTCCAATCTGGCCAACACAGAAAGACTCTGTCTCAAAAAAAAAAAAAAAAGAAAAAAGAAAGAAAAGAAAAAAATATAAGCAAAAAGTGCATCTTAAATAAAAGGAATAGGCCAGGCATGATGGCTCATGCCTGTATTACCAGCACTTTGTGAGGCTGAGGTGGGTGGATTGTTTGAGCCCAGGAGTTCAAGACCACCCTGGGCAACATGGTGAAATCCCATTTCTACAAAAAAAAAAAAAAAACAAAAATTAGCTGGGCATCGTGGTATGCACCTGTAGTCCCAGTAGGAGGCTGAGGTAGGAGGATCACCTGAGCCTGGGGAGATTGAGGCTGCAGTAAACCATGATCAGTCTACTGAACTCCAACCTGGGCAACAGAGTGAGACCCTGTCTCAAATATGGAATAAATTATAACACTGCATACAACGAGAAGAAACATTAACCTCTCTGAGCCTCAGTTTCCTTATCTGTAAGATGGATACAGAGAGGACTTGTTATGTGTTAAACTACATAAATTGTCACAGCCCTATGAGGTGGAACAGAGGTCAGCAAATGACACAGGCCAAATCTAGCCTAGTTTTTAAAACCTGTGAGCTAAGAATGGTTTATACATTTGTATGGACCCAGCATGCTTCCATAGGTTTATACTTTTTTTTTTTTGAGACAGGCTGGAATGCAGTGATGCAATCATAACTCACTGCAGCCTCAAACACCTGGGCTCAAGTGATCCTCCTGCCTCAGCCTCCTGAATAGCTGGGACTACAGGTGTGCACCACCACACCTGGCTAATTTTTTGCTTTTATTTTAGAGAATGGGTCTCACTGTGTTGCCCAGGCTGGTCTTGAACTCCTAGCCTGAAGTGATCCTCCTGTCTTGGCCTCCCAAAGTGCTGGAATTTCAGGCGTGAGCCACAGTGCTTGGCCATCTTAACCATTTTTAAGTGCACAGTTCAGTAATATTAACATATTAAGTACTAATATATTGTTGTGCAACCATCACCACCCATCTCCACAATCCTTTTCATCTTGCAAAACTGGAACTTTGTACCACCATTCTACTTTCTGTCTCTATGAATTTGACTATGCTAGGTACCTCATATAAGTGGACTTACACAGTATTAATTTTTTTTCCCAAGTCTTTTTTTTTTCTTTTTTGAGACAGAGTCTCTGTCGCCCAAGCTGGAGTGCAGTGGCACGATCATGGCTTACTGCAAATTCCACCTCCCAGGTCCAAGCGATTCTTGTGCCTCAGCCTCCCGAGTAGCTGGGATTACAGGCGTTTGTCACCACACCCGGCTAATTTTTGTGTTTTTAGTAGAAACAGGGATTCATCATGTTGGCCAGGCTGGTCTTGAACTCCTGGACTCAAGAGACCTGCCTGCCTCAGTCCCCCAAAGTGCTGGGATTCCAGGTGTGAGCCACCGCACTCAGCCCATACAGTATTAATCTTTCTGTGATTGGATTATTTATATATAGCAACTCCTGATCTCTTCTGGTTACTATCTGCATGACATATCTTTCCCTATCCTTTCACTTTCATCCTATTTGTGTCTTTAGACCTAAAGTGAGTCTCTTGTAGACAGTGTATACTTAGATCATTTTTAAATGTTATTTATGTATTTATTTTTTGAGACAGGTCTTGCTCTGTTGCTCAGGCTGGAATGCAGTGGTGCAATCACAGCTCACTGACATCCTGGGCTCAAGTGATCCTCCCACCTCAGCCTTCTAAGTAGCTGGGACCACAAGTGGGCACCACCACATCTGGCTATTTTTTCTTTCTGTTTTTTTTGTAGGGACAGGGTTTTGCCACATTGCCCAGGCTTGGATCATTTATTTAAGTGGTACATTGACAAATTATAATTGTATATGTTTACGGAGTACAACGTTATATTAGAATTTAGGAATATAAGGTGAAATGATTAAATCAAAGTAGTTAACATACCCATCACCTCATATATTTTTTCTTTGTTGTGAGAACATTTACTCAGCAATTTTGAAATGTGCAATAAATTACATTTATGGCTGGGCAGGAAGGCTCACGCCTGTAATCCCAACACTTTGGGAGGCCAAGGTGGGAGGACTACTTGAGGTGAGAAGTTCAAGGCCAGCCTGGTCAACACAGCAAAACCCCATCTCTTACAAAGTTAAAAATTAAAAAAACAGTCAGGTGTGGTGCCTATAGTCCTAGTTAGTCAAGAGGCTGAGGTGGGAGGATCCCTTGAGCTCATGAGTTCAACGTTACAGTAAGCTGTAATTGTGTCATTGTACTCCAGCCTAAGCAAAATAGTGAGACCTTGTTGCAAAAAAGGCAAAAAAAAGCAAACAAAACCCTACATTCACCATGCTGTGCAATAAATTTCAAGTAAAACACTTTATTCCTCCCATCTGAAACTATACTCTTTGACCAATATCTTCCCCATTCCACCACCCACCTGGATCATGTTTTTTTAATCCATTCTGCCAATCTCTATCTTTTGATTGGAGAGTTTATCCACTTACATTCAAAATAATTACTGATAAGGAGAGACTCACTTATGTCATTTTGCTGTGTGTTTTCTATATGCCCTATGGCTTTTTTTGTGGTCCCTTATATCCTGCATTACTGTCTTCTTTTGTGTTTAGTTGATTTTTTTTTTCCAGGAAACATCTAAATTCTTTCTCATTTCATTTTGTGGATATTCTATAGCTAAGCTATTTTCTTTGTGGCTACCACGGGATTACATTTAACCTCCTAATATTAAGACACTCCAATTTGAATTTATATCACTTAACTTCAATAACATACAAAAACCAGGCTAGGAACAGTGGCTCACGCCTGTGAGAACTTTGGGAGCCCGAGGCAAGATGATCACTTGAGCCCAGGAGTTTGAGACCAGCCTGGGCAATATGGTGAAACCCCGTCTCTACGAAAAAATACAAATATTATCCAGGTGTGGTGGCATTCGCCTGTAATCCCAGCTACTCAGGAGGCTGAGGCATGAGAATCTTTTAGACCAGGGAGGTAGAGTTTGCAGTGAGCCAAGATCGCGCCACTGCACTCCAGTCTGGGTGACAGAGTGAGATTCCATCGCAAAAAAAAAAAAAAAAAGCAAAAACAATCAGCCAGGCATGATGATGCATGCCTGCAGTCCCAGCTATTCAGGAGGCTGAGGTGGGAGTATCAGCTGAGCCCGAGAGGTTCAGGTTGCGATGAGCCGTTAATGCATCACTGTACTCCAGCCTGGGTGATGGAGTGAGACCCTGTCTCCGAAAAAAAAAAAAAAAACAAAACAAAAAACAACTATGCCCCTATACAGTTCCATCCCCACTCCTTTTTAGTTACTGATGTTACAAAATTACATATTTATACATCGTATGTCCAGAAATATAAACTAATAATTTTAAATTCATTAATCTCCTACATTATGTAGAAGACAAAATGTGAAGTTACAAATCAGTTACAGTAATACTAGTTTTTACACTAATACTCATTTTTTCATGTATTAGGCTCTTAAATCAAGTAAAATAACAAAAAATAGAATTACAGCCCAAAGTTAATAGTAGCTTTTATAACTGCTCATGTATTTACCTTTACTAAGATCTTTATTTCCGGCCAGGTGAGATGGCTCATGCCTGTAATCCCAGCACTTTGGGAGGCCGAGGTGGGAGGATCACCTAAGGTCAGGAGTTCAAGACCAGACTGGCCAACATGGCAAAACCCCATCTCCACTAAAAATACAAAAATTAGCTGGGTGCAGTGGCGCTACTCAGGAGGCTGAGACAGGAGAATTGCTTGAACCCAGGAGGTGGAAGTTGTGGTAAGCCAAAATCGCACCATTGCACTCCAGCCTGGGCAACAGAGCAAGACTCTGTCTCAAAAAAAAATTTTATTTCCTCTCATGGCTTCAAATTACTGCCTAGTGTCCCTTCATTTCAACCTGAGGGACTCCTTTTGGCATTTTTTGCAGGGCAGGTCTAGTGGTAATGAACTCTCTCAGCTTTTGTTTCTGTGGGCATGTCTTAATTTCTCCCTCACCTCTTAAGTACAGTATTCTTGGTTGACAGCTATTTTCTTCCATTGCTTTAAATATATCAGCCCACTACCTTCTATTCCCCAAAATTTATGATTAGAAATCTACTGATAGCCAGGTGCAGTGGCTCACACCTGTAATCCCAGAAATTTGGGAGGCCGAGGCAGGTGGATCATGTGAGGTCAGGAGTTTGAGAACAGCATGACCAACAAGGTGAAACCTGTCTCTACTAAAAATAATAATAAAAAAAAATTAGCCTGGCATGGTGGTGTGCACCTGTAATCTCAGCTACTCAGGAGGCTGAGGCTGGAGAATTGCTTAAACCCAGGAGGTGGAGGTTGCAGTGAGCCCATATCACACCACTGCACTCCAGCCTGGGTGACAGAGCTAGACTCAGTATCAAAACAAACAAACAAACAAACAAAACCAAAAACTCCATCTCTACAAAATAAAAAAATAAAAACATAATAATTAGCCATTTGTGGTGGCAAGTCCACTTTCACTGAACACTCTGTAACCCATGCCTTGGAAACAATAATCTCAACTCTGCACATTCCACTGGTTGTGGACACAATTTTGAATTCAACATCAGAGGCACCACGTCCCAAGTTACGGGTGAGTTCTCCTTCACATTAGGTTTGAGTTGACCGCTCAAACAAGGGCAAGCCTTCTTTCCATGTTGGGACACCCCTGAATAGAGTGGGCCACAGGGAAAAGGGAGGTCCAAATCCCTCAAGGACACCTCAGGGATCTTGTAATCCCTTATCTAAACCCAACACGGGTCCAATTCGTTCTCCAATTCATTCATACTCGCCCTTGGGTTGCAGTCTTAAAAACTGACCTCATTTTAACCCACAAAGTCCCAAAAAGAAGTGTATAATTTTTTTTGCATTCAGAGGTACCATATGTTCAGGTCTTTTTGGCTTTATCCCCAAACCCCCAAATAAAAATTATCATATATGCTTCCAAGGAACTTCCTCTCTCCCTGATTCTGATGTCTTAGACGATCCTTCCTTTTGCATACCACACTCTCCTCAGCCTGCTCCTGCTTCACCTACAACCTCTCCATCTGCTCCATCCCCCAATCAACCCTTCCCATAACCAGATACTTTATCCCCCTCACATACTCACTTGGGAGTCACATAAGCAACTCTTAAGATTCCTCCAAAAATCCCAAAAATGTTTTGCCTCTCCACAAGATGGCAAATAGAGATTTGGGAACAATTTGAGTTCATGTCCCTTTTCCAATGTCTGATCTTTCACAAATTCAACCCACATTGCATTAATTTAGCCAGGATCCCTCTAAGTTCACTCAAGAACTCCCTTGATTTAACCTGACAAGACATATTCATGCCATTCCCACAAAGAAAAATCACACATATGGTCTTTAGCTCAAGCGTAGACAAATAAAGCTCATGCTCATAATCCTAATGATAAAAGGGTTGGGGCAGAAGCTGTCCTCGACAGAGAACCCAATTGGCAATAACAAACATGAGGCAGATGAGATTATATAATAACGTCCTTGATGGAAGGAATGAAAAAGGCTGTGATAAAACCTGTTAATTTTTCTAAGTTACGAGAAATCACTCAGGAACCATCTGAGAACTCCACCCTTTTCCAAGCTGGACTGGTGGAGGCAATGCATAAATATACAAGTTCAGACCCTGAAAGCCCTGAGGGCCAATCCACTCTGGCTGTACACCTTATAGGTCAGGCTTCCCCAGACATCAGACAAAAACTCCAAAAATTAGAGCAAGGCACTCACATTCCATTTTCTACTTTATTAAATACAGCCTTTAAGGTTTTCAACGACTGGGAGGCAACCTCAAAAATAAAAAAAAGTCTCAATTGGAGGAGGAAAAATGCCATTGCCAAGCGAATTACATGGCAACGGCATTGATACATTATTTTTTGTTAGCTAATAAACCCAAGACTCATCCCTATAGTACTAACAGAATGGGGGCCTATCATCGCTGCAGGAATCCAGTACACTAGAGTAGAGAATATCCCAAACCTCTGAATTACAAGCCACCCCCAGGACCCTGTCCTCATTGCAAACAAGAGGATCATTAGAAGAGTAAGTGTCCCTCTCTCTCTCAGGAGAGGGCCACCTCTTCCTTCTAGGCTGTTACAGCCACAACATCACCAACCTATCTGACAGGGGTGTCACGCAGGACAAGGACGAGGGCAAGGGCAAGAACAAGCACCTCTAACTCTATTCCTGCATTATGATCAAGCCTCTAAAAGTCATCCTCTAGATGACTGATGGGGCATTGAGGCCGTCTAGGCTCTTATCTTTTCCATCTGTATGGATGAGCCTCAGGCAAATCTGATTGAGACTGAACCAGAGGTAATGTTCCTTATAGATATGGGGGCCAGATATTCAGCTTTAAATGTTTATTAAGGCCCAATGTGCTAGTCCTTCATTTTCCTCACGGGTATTGCATTAGTCCATTTTCACACTGCTATAAAGAACTACCTGAGGCTGGGTAATTTATAAAGAAAAGAGGTTTAATTGACGCACAGTTCCACATGGCTGGGGAGGCCTCAGGAAACTTACAATGATGGTGGAAGGTGAAGGGGAAACCAGGCACATCTTACATGGTGGCAGGAGAAAGAGCAAATCAGGAAGTGCCACACTTTTAAACTATGAGATCTTGTGAGAACTCACTATCACAAGAACAACATAGAGGAAATCTGCCCCCATGATCCAATCACCTCCCACCAGATCCCTCCCTGACACATGGAGATTACAATTTGACATGAGATTTGGGTGGGGACAGAGGCAAATAATATCATTCCTCCCTGGCCTCTTCCAAATTTCATGTCCTTCTCACATTTCAAATCTAATCATGCCTTCCCAATAGTCCCCTAAAGTCTTAATTCATTTCAGCATTAACTCAAAAATGCTCAGTACAAAGTCTCACCTGAGACAAAGTAAGTCCCTTTTGCCTATGAGCCTCTAAAATAAAAAACAAGTTAGTTACTTCAAGATACAATGGGAGTACAGGCATTGGGTATATGTTCCCATTCCAAATGGGAGAAATTGGCCAAAACAAAGGGGCTACAGGCGCCATGCAAGTCTGAAACCCAGCAGGGCAGTGATTAAATCTTAAAGCTTCACAATGAACTCTTTTGACTCCATGTCTCACATCCAGGCCACACTGATGCAAGGGATGGGCTCCCAAGGCCTTGGGCAGCTCTGCCCCTGAGGTTCTGCAGGGCACAGCCCCCACAGCTGCTTTCAGGGGCTGGTGTTGAGTGCCTGCAGCTTTTCCAGGTGCATGGTGCAAGCCATCAGTAGATCTACTATTCTGAGGTCTGGATAATGGTGGCCCTCTTTTCACAGCTCCACCAGGCAGTGCACCATTGGGGACTCTGTGTGGGGATTCCAATCCCACATTTCCCCTCCACACTGCTCTAGTAGAGGTTCTCCATGAGGGCTCTGCCTGTTGGGAGAAGCTGAGTGTTGGGAGAAACAGAGGCAGGGCTTGCATGTCTGAAATAATGTAAAAGAGTCTTGGAACATGTCCGAGGTCCAGGGTCTAAAACCCCTTGTGGCCTTTGGAACACCAAGCTCTGTGCTAAAGGGTGGAAGGCTACCCTGATGCACCATAATCTAAGCCCAGGGCATAAAACCCCTCATGGCTTGGATAGAATCCAGGGCTCAGAGCATAAAACCCCTCATGGCTTCTGGAATGTGTCTAGACTTGCTGGCTGCTTTCTCCTTGCTCTCCCAGGATTGATTGTATCTTGAGTTAAAAGAACCTGCTCTCCATTATCTCAAGTAGCAGAGCATATGCTAAATCGTCAGAACTGTAAATCATGTGCTTAATGCAATGTGCCCTTTCAACCCCACATTCTCACCAACTGTTTCTTTGTTTGATCACCAATAAATAGTCTGGGCTTCCAGAGCTCAGGGCCGTCACAGCCTCCATACTCACGTTGGCCCCCTGGACCCAATTCTCTCTCAAACTGTCTTTTCTCATTCCTTTGACTCCACCAGACTTTGTCACCCCCATGACCTGATGTTGGGTCTGATCACCCCAACATCTGCCCCTGCAGCAGATTTCTGCCTGGGTGTCTAGGTGTTTCCATATATCCTCTGAAATCTAGGTGGAGGCTCTGGATTTTATACCCTGGGGAGTACAGGAACTACTCGTCTAAAGCATCGTATGACATCCTGTTCTGGGTGAGGGGCACTGGAACAGAGCCTGGGCTGTTCCAACTAGCTCTTCCTTATCTCAGGGTGTTGCATTCCCACACATTCTACAATTATTCTTGAAAATTACGAGTGAGAAAGAAGGGAGAACTGGGATGGTCCAAGGATATCTGGAGAACTATCCTGCACCTAGCTCCATCCTAAGCCCCTGCCCTAACCTCAATCTCAGCCAGAGCCTAAGCTCTAGCCCAGACTAAGCTCTAGTCAGAGCTCCATCATGAACTGGACTCAGAGCCCGAGCTTCAACGCAGACCTCAAACTGAACCAAATCCCTACCTTAACTCCAGCCCAGAACCAAACTGCATTTCAATAATGTCCTTTAATCCAACCCCAAATCCTAACCCAAATACAAATCCAAACTCTGAACCTGAACCCTAAAATCAAACTCAAGTCAGAGTACAAGCCTGAGCCCAAACCAAATTTCAAACTAAGCCCAAACCTCAGACTCAACATCCACACTAACCCTAACCCAAGCCTTATACCCTAAACCCTAACCATAAATATAAACCTTTAATTCCAAACTCAAAATCTAACCCAGACTTGAACCCAAATCCCTAAGCCATAAAACTGAGCCAGTCTTAACTTGAAATGGAACCCCTAAATTCTAAGCCTAAACTCAAACCTGAGCTAGAACCTTACCAAAACCCCTAAACCTGAACCCATGCCTGTAACCTGATCAACCCTAAACCTAACCAAACCCTGACTATGACCTCAATCCTAAATTTGAACTTGATTCCAATTCAAAACCTTCAATCTGGCTGGGTGCGGTGGCTCATGCCTATAATCCCAGCACTTTGGGAGGCCGAGGCAGGCAGATCACTTGAGGTAAGGGGTTCGAGGCCAGCCTGGCCAAGATGGTGAAACCCCGTCTCTACTAAAAATACAAAAGTTAGCCAGGCGGGGTGGTGTGTGCTTGTAGTCCCAGCTACTTGGGAAGCTGAAACAGGAGAATTGCTTGAATCCAGGAGGCGGAGGTTGCAGTGAGCCAAGATTGTGCCACTGCACTCCAGCCTGGGTGACAGAGCAAGACTCTGTCTAAAAAAAAAAACTGAAACAAAAAAACCCCCAAAATCTTCAATCTGAGTATGAATCCAAACCTCAACAATAATCCCAACCCAATCCCTGATGTCAGCACTAATTCTAAAACAGAAGCTCAAGCTGAACTCAAACCCTAACCTGAACTCAATTTCTTAATCCCAAAGCTGACACCTGAACCTGAACCTTAGGAAATAAAACACCGCAATTGTTTTATAACACCAAGTTTTGGGGTTAGGGTTATTTTGCACTGGAGTTCAAACTCTGGGCAAGATGGAGAAAGCACACTCTATTGTGTCTCTCCCACAACTATAAATCCTAGGTGGAATGTACAGAGCAGCTAATTTGAAGACTAAAAATGTATGTTAACAGGCAGATTGAAGATCAGAATCTGAAGTACCACCAAGCCTGAAGTATTTCATTTCTTTTTCTTCTCAGACCACGTAGGCTCCAGAGGAAGCCCAAAACCTAACTCCTAGATTTTAAACTGGTAATCCTAATCCCCAACCTTAAACCCTAAAAACCCTGACACCTGATGAATTTATCCACTTACCATTATGAAACAATCTTCTCTATCCCTGGCAATATCCTTTGCTCTGACATCTACTGCAGTTTTCTCTTCATTACTGTCTGCATGGTATATTTTCCCATGCTTTTACTTTTAACCTGTATTAATGTTTTAAGTGAGTTTCTTAAAGAGTTGACTCTAAAAATACACTTTGACATTTAACACTTTATCTTTTAATTGGTGTGTTTCATTTGGAGAGTTTCTATTGTTTAGTCTTCAAGGTCAGTAATTTCTACTTCTGCTATGTCTACTAGGTCATTAATCCAATCCTGTGTATTTTACATCTCAGAAATCCTAGTCTTAATTTCTAGAAATTAAATGTGCCTTTTTATTTCATGTCTCTGCTTACCTTTTAGAACACATGGAATACAACATTAATAGCTGTTTTTATGTCTTTGCTAATCCTAACATGTCAGTTCTCCATTTATTTAAATTGATAAATTTTTTTACCTTATTGTTGGTCATATTTTCCTGCTTCTTTGTGTGACCGGTAATTTTGTATTTGCTGCCTTACACGTTTAATTTTAATTTGCGTGTTGTGTTTGTGTTTCCATAAATATATTCTTGAGGTTTGTTCTGGGATGCAGTTACCTGGAAAACAGTTTGATCCTCTCAGGTCTTACTTTTAAAATGTATCAAGCTGGATGAGAGGTGTGTTTAGTCTACAGCAATGGTTCTCAATCAGGGACAATTATGTCTTCCCAACTTTGTGAAATAATTTGGAACATTTTTGGTTGTCATAACTGGGAAGACAGTGGCCCTGGCATCTGGTAGTTTGATGGCCAGGGACGCTGGCAAAATGCTATAATACAAAGCGCAGGACAGCCCCACATGACAAAAAATATCTGGCTCCAAATGCCAACAGTGCCAAGGTTGAGAAGCTCTGGCCTAGGGCTATTTATTCTCCGTTACTGAGGTAAGACCTTTCTGGGGACTTTATCAAATACTCTGTGACTCACGAAATTTTCCAGTTTGAATGCACATACAGGCACTACTTCTGGTCCTGCGTTGAGTGCAGGAAACTCTTCCCTCTCATCTTTCTTCGGGTGGTTCTTTCTCTGCCATTGAGTACTTTCCTCAGATCTAGAGTCCTTTCTGTGCAGCTCTCTCCTCTCCAGTACTCTATCTTGCAAAGACATCTGTCTTGATCTTCCTGGAAATCTCAAGTCACATCTCAACCCAGGGAATCTGCCAGGCTCTGCCTGCGTTCCTCCTCATTGTATTATGACCTAGTTACTCTCTCAACAGAATAAGCTGGTACAATTGTAGGATTCAACTCTTCGAAATATCACTGTCCTTTGTTGCCTAGTGTCCAGTGTCTTGAAAACTGTTGCTTCATATATTTTGTCTTTCTAGGGGTGTTATTTCACGCAGGTAGGTAAATGCCCTGTCTCTGTTACTCCATCTTGGCCAGCAGTGAAACTCTGTAAGTTGCAGTCTTGAGTTCAATATTCTCTATGAGACTTTTTAAAGTTTTCTTTGTGCTTTTCTAAACTTGCAATGGGGATTTAAAAAGAAAAAACATGGTGTCAGCCCGTGCATGTTAGTTTTCTTATACAGAATATTGCCATGATTTTTTTTCTCTTTGGAAGAGATGTAAAAAGTCACAGCATTTTGGATTTAGATTGTTTGGGTTTAATAAATAGCACGAACCCAAAATAATTTTGTACAGTGTATTCTGACCAGAAGAATGCTTTAACTTACCAAAATTGTCTTGATAAAGCAGTAGAGCCAATACTATGAATGAGTCTAGAAGGAACTGGGCTATGCTAGACTGGCACCATTGCTTTTGCCAGAAGCTGAGAATTTCATAGAATCCCCTTACCCTAGATGGTTTTAGGGTTAGCTTTTCTCAGTGAGTTGCACTTATATGAGACTTGGAAAGCAAAACAAAAGTAGAGGCCAGTACCCTTCAAAGGATACAAAGATGCTTAGGTGCCTGGTGTGTCACAGCTTTTCCTCAATCTTTTCCATTCCACATCCAACTCATTCTGTGGACTGTTAGTCATGCTAACCAACTGGGGCTGCAAGCCTACTACTTGGTACTTGGCATCAGATCTACTGAAGCTGTGGCTTCCATAAACCTTTCCACATGTCTCTCTTCACACACCAACTTTGGCAAGTGTATTAGTCTTCTTTCATACTACTGTACAGATACTACCCAAGACTGGGTAGTTAATAAAGGAAAGAGGTTCAATTGACTCACAGTTTCACATGGCTGGGGAGGCCTCAGGAAACTTACAATCATGGTGGAAGGGGAAGCAGCCACCTTCTTCACAAGGCATCAGGAGAGAGTGAGTGTGTGAAGGAGGAACTGTCGAACACTTATAAAACCATCAGATCTCATGAGAACTCCCTCACTATCATGAGAACAGCATGGAGGAAACTGCCCCCATGGTCCAATCACCTCCCACCAGGTCTCTCCCTTGACATGTGGGGATTATAGGGATTACAATTCAAGGTGAGATTTGGGTGGGGACACAGCAAAACCGTATCAGCAAGCAGACATACAGGGATACTTAGGTTTTCCAGCAAGCTCTGACCTGTCTGCCTATGTCACTGCCTCAAGTGAAAGCACTAGGACTGTTCTTCTGATCTTCTGGTACCTGCCTTCCAGACCTTCACTTCCCAGTTTGTCACACATTTGTGTAACCTTGAATCCTATATTAAACTCTTTGTTTCCCTAACACTTGTCTTGGCTCTGCTGTCTTCACTGGATTCACACTGATATACATGGCAACCACAACCACTACTTCCACCCTGTTTATTCTACTTGAGAAGACGGCATTGCAAGACATAGACTTGCTTCTAATGTAGAACACTTTGGTAGGGTCTAGGGTGCTGCTGTTATTGTTGTTACATTCATTTCCATCAAGATACCCTGGGAAGCAACCCAGTATCTTTTGTCTATCTTGAGGCCAGAAAAGACAGATACCAACAGAGTCAGTCAAGCAAGAAGAAACCATTATCTAAAGGCACCTACATTCACTATTAAGGAAACTTTTGGATTGTGACACTATTATTTTTTGCCAAGGGTTTGAAGTAAAGAGAAATAGCTGGTGTCACTTCTTTCTTTATTCATAACCGAATAAATAACCATCTTTTATTTTTCTCTAAGTGTCTGTTAGAAAGTGCATATTTCAGTTGAAATCTGGATAAAGCCTAGGGAGAACTTAAATAGGCTGTTTTTATGTTACTGCAGCCTGTACGAAAACATATCCTATACCTGACTTCGGCCACCTTACGTTCAGAGGTCCCAAGTGATTATTTTGTTGTGACCTATCTATTTGTATATTTGATTTGTGCCTGTTTTTCTTTTATTTCTGTTTAGGTAACCCTGTTTGCTATAATGAATTATTCCCTCCCACCATTATGCCTTCCCCTTGAGTCTCTTTCAGAACCAGTCATTTAACTTTAGATAGAAAGATTTTTCAGAATTGTGCTAAACTGGATGAAAATCCCTGGGGTTCTTTTTCAGTTCTGTCTAAATCATGGGCTCTGTGAAGGCTGTGTGATCATTTCAGAATCTTTCATTGGTTTCAGCATGGGCTATGTATTTTTTAAGTTCATTTGTGTCTTTTGAAGAAATTCTACACACCTGAGACTATGCTACAGATCTTTACTGAAAGTCTCCAGGTAACACTTCTTAATATATTTTCAGCATAAGTAAAATACTTTTGTTCTGTAAACAATGGCAAATGTCATCAGAAGAAATTAGGTTTCAGAAAGAACTTCTAAAACAAGCAAATCATTGTATTACTCTTAAATTTTATTAACGTCTTCAGTTTGTGCGTCATTTAAAATGAGACATGTGCTTTAAAAAGCATTCTTATACATAAATAGACCAAGGAACAGTTAGGTAATTGATCCCTAAAACATGCACATCAATTTTATTCAGGTGTGTATAAGAAAGGGAAATAAGCTTTAAACCTTTTTCTTTGGATTAAAAACATTTGGAAATTATTCAGGAATGCCAAATGTTTTTCTGGAACAGATGTATTTTCCAATAGGAAATGCTGATGCAATTAAGAGGCATTAGTGTTGATAAAGAAGACTGGAAAAACATTTGTGCTATGCTAGATAAACAAGAAAAGAGTTCAAGTGGGCCTAAGATCTATGTCAAATAAATGAATCAGGTAGCATGAATTGAAAGGTTTGGATAGAAGAACAGGTACCATGAGCCAGATTATGGGGACACATATATGTTCAAGGCACATGACCAGGCTAAACAGGTGGCTAGATTCTACAGACTAATTTGTTCATTCATTGAGAAAGTGTAAAATGTAATATAATTTCAATTTAATGGCACTTATTGATAAATAAATGCAATTGGATCTAGGGTAGAAAATGTCTTCCTTTCAGATACACACCAGAAATGCATACTAGATAACAGATGCCAGTAGCAATATGATGACAGTCCAATTTTCTTACACTGCAGTTAAATGGTTGTTAAACTGTTTTGTATTAATTCTATATGTCATACTGTCTATTCTCTTTCAAGTTTCACAAAAGAAGTCATCAAAACTAGGCAGATTTAAGAATTTATTTAACCACAAAGAATGCTCAAACTATTATTCAACAGGAGTCAAGCCCAAACCCTGGAGTTGACTGCTGACCGTATTCGGTTTGGGCTTTTCCCAGAATGGAAACACTTTTCCCACACTACCTCCCTTTGCACAGCTAAAATGCTAGCATATCCACTGTGGTTCCCTTCTTTCTTTGGCAAGTCAGAGGAATTTACCTCCCCACCCCCTCTACTACATATTCTATTAGCGACACGATTGCCCTAAATATTCACAGAAGAAAAAGGAACACATTTAAAAAACTGCAACCTTCAACAATATTTAAACCTTCATCTTCCCAAATCAACTGCAATGGGAAAACAGAAGATATCAAGCTATCCACTGTATTGTGAATGATCAGCACACTGAACTTTATTCCTGAAAGTCAATATTAGGAGGACAAGGATAATTATGTGTGCTTCTAATGGGCTACCAAAATGTTCCCCATCTAACTGAAATAAGAAGGTTTCATACTTTACTTGTCTGAGCTCTTAGAAGGAAGCAGCACCAACGTCATTACAATTCCCCAAATAACAACTATTATCCATTCATATTGTTTTGAAGCACCTAAAACTTCTCAATAACAAAAGACATTAAGATGAGATGTTAGCAATACTGTCTCTTGAATACTTTTGTGTGCACATACAAAGTTTCTCCATAGTTTTAGTAGATAGCTCATAAGACTAGTCGCGACAGCTTTGTGCAATTAAGAACAAAAATGTTTCTCTAAATAGATGACACTAGTTAACAAATCAAAGAAACAAAAGCCTTTTTAAGGCTACTGCTGCAATGAATGGTTCAGTCTGAAGTTCACGGGAATAAATCGGTTGATAAGACAAAGATAAACCTGAAGGCATGGAACAAGATTTTAAAAAGTGAGAAGAGGGTTGAAGAGACTGGCAGATACCATCTGTCAGTAAGTGAAAGGCTTGAGTCACATGGATTGCTTTTAACTCCTTGTTCTCTCATATCCTTGGTTAATGATAACTTTTTCTTTCTTATTTCTTCACACAGCTTGGCCATGTAAATCCACCACAGAGAGGTGAAACAATGATATAGATGAACACCTGGAGGGAGGAGGAGAGCAATTTTATTTTCTTGAATCAATCATATTATTCTAAATAATATACATAGGAAAGTAGACCCTTATTAAGAAATACTCCTGATTCCATTAGAGTAGCAGTTATGTAGTAATGGAACACACTAATCAAGTATTTTCCAAGACAGAAGTGTAGTTAAAACTGTCCTTTTTGGTATAACTCACACCCACTTGAATTCTAGCGTTTCCTTCAATGGGAGAGAAAGCAGTGGGGTTGTTGCTCTTCACTGGTAACTCGGCAGAATCAAGGCTAAATGAGCAACTCTTACTGATGTGTCATTAACAAGTCATAAAAAATTCACAAATAACCAAAATTCTCCTGAAGTATGATTTCATTAATTATATTTTTAGGTTTTGCACATGAATTTTATTTTTGATTAATATAAGAATATATTTTAAAAGCCTGAGTAGAAGGCTTTCATCTATATCACTTATGAGCAAGAACACTGCTATGAACTGTTCAGTGCATAATGACACAATAATTACGATGACCCAAACAAAGAAAAGCAGATGATGTAAGTAACACTGCAAAAATACTGGTGCTATTACAGATGTGTTTGCTTTTTAATTCTAGATTATAATTTTAAATTATATTATAAAATAGTCACTACTTGTTCACATTATTGTATCACAAAAAATAGATTTTAAACATTAGTTTCACTGCATTAGTCACTATTTTATTATTTTATTTTATTTTATTTTACATTTTATTTTACATTTTATTTTATATTTTATTTTATTTATTATTTTATTTTATTTTATTTTATTGTAGAGATAGGGTGTCACTATGTTGATCAGGCTGGCTTCAAACTCTTGGCCTCAAGCGATCCTCCTGCCTCAGCTTCCTAAAGTGCTGGGATTTCAGGCATAAGCCACTATGCCTGGCTTTATTTTGCTTTAAATTACAACTTTTTGAGATCTTTAAGTGACTGATTTCATTACTTGCAAGCTTGGAAAAGGATGCATTTATGAACTGCATGCCCTTTGCTCCAAAAGTGAGCAAAGCATTTTGCCTTGTAGGGAACTATAAATATTGCCAGGGTTGGGGGGCAGATTACAGCAGATTCTGTTTATTAATGAATAGGTTGAACTTCTGACATCATATTCACACATACACACACATACTCACACATACATATGCCACAAATGTAAAGTTTACCAACTTGATGTAAAGTTGACTATTTGTCACAGCTGTAATATAAGGATTTTTCAAGCTGAAGTACATCTCGTTAGGTGACAACAGCTTTTGGCAAAGATTGATATTGCATTTAGAGCTGTGCTCTGCATGTAATAAGTAATCAGTAAATATATTCTGAATTTAACAATAATTCAGCTGCACAAATCAACCTAAACTCCCAGACCAAATAATAAGTAAGAAGCTAAGCTCAGGAGCCTAAAATGTGATATTAGGAAGAGAAACCTGAGCAAGGAACCATTCAAGGCCATAACAATTACTTCCAGTATAAAATCTACAGATCTATGACTGCTCTTCTCTTTTAGATAAATCCAGCTGTCTAAGGCACAGGACCCTCAAGCTGTGGTAGAGGAGGAGCAGGGTCAGAGGTATCTGCTTGGAGGTAACTTTGGGCTTCTGGACATGACTGGAGGATGGGGAGGAAAGGCAGCTTTATCTGACCATGAACAGGGTAAAGCACCCCCCACCAGTTAGCAATAGTTTTTAAAGTTGTGGTTTAGGACCTCTTTACACCCTCAAAAATTACTGAGGACTCCAAAGAGTTCTTGTTTAAGGGGGATTATAATTATCAGCATTTGCCATATTAGAAATTAAAACTTTAAAAATACATAATTAACTTAAAAATAAAAACAATAAACCCATTACATATAAACAGAAATGTCTTTATTTAAAATAACTACATTTCTGTGAGGTCAGTTTTATATGTCTCTTCATATATATAATAATTCTCAATAGGAAAGAGGGGTTTAAGTAGAGACATTTCATAGTGACTTCACAGGAAAGCCACTGCCTGGTCATGTGTTTCACTATTAAAAGACATATGTAGCTCATTTCAGAGTGTTAATCACTGAGAAATAATTCTAGTACCTAATTTCTTAGAGATTGAAAAATAAAGCCATACACTAAAAGGACAAAAACTTACAATTGATACGATGATGATGATAATAGTGAGCTTGAGGTTCTTCATACACATGGCTCGAGCAAGATTTCTGCTGGTAGTTTTGAAGGTGACAGACTAGAAAAGAGGCGAGAATTGTTTAACCCCTGGCACTGACTACATGAATGATTTGCAGTAACAACCTGCGAACATTTTACTTCCATTAATTCTGTTTAAGTCCAATGATCTCTCTTTACAAGTAGAGACTGGCCATTCATACTTACTAGTTGCCAAAAGCAAGACTCTGCCAGGCCTATCATAAGCAGTATCAGCCCAATGAAAAGGCTTCCCTCTTTTTTCTTCTCCACTGCAGCAATGCACATGATGTTGAGCACCAGAATTGGTTCTTCCCACTATTGGAAAAGCATTTTCCTCTCTATACTTCCAATAAGAAAGGCTCTTTTAACACCAGCTGACTGCAAGCACATTCGCCTATTCTGCCCAGTATAATTCTGGGGCTTTGAGGCATAAAAACCTGTTTGATTTCTGTAGGAAGATATGTATTTACTTTTGTGAGGGCCAAAACCCATAGAACTTCATTCCTTCTGCTATCCATTTTCTTTTGCATCATCCATTTCTCAGTATCTACTGAACAATTCAGACCAGGACACAAGGAGTTTAAAACAAAAAAGCAAACAACCAACCAACAAAACTCCCTAATAATCCAGCAATTCCACTCTGGGTATGTACCCAACAGATGTATGCACAAATTCACTAAAAGACATATAGAAAAACGTTTTGGACAGCACTACTTTTCATACCTTAAACTGGAAACCACCCAAATGCCCATCAACTGTACAATGCATAAATAAATTATAGGAGAGTCATAACATGGAATACAATACAGTAATGACAATTCACAATCTACTACTACATTTATACAATTTACCACAGATGAATCTCACATACACCATTTTGAGCAATAGAAACTTGACATAAAATACCTGGTATATTTTATTATTTATTTTGAGACACGGTCTTGCTCTGTCACCCAAGCTGGAGTGCAGTGGCACAATTACGACTCACGACTCACTGCAGCTTTGACCTCCTGGGCTCAAACGATCCTCCCACCTCAGCCTCCTGAGCAGCTGGGACTATAGGTGTGTGCCACCACTCTCGGCCCCTGCTATGTTTTATTAATCTATGCGGAGAAATCAGGACAGCGGCCACCTTTGGAGAGGAGTAGTGACTAAAAGAAGGCAGAAGGGAGCTTCTGGGGTACTGTTTGTGCTCTAGTTCTTAATCTGGGTATTGGTTCTACATGGTATGTTCACTTTGTGAAAACACAACAGGTTGTATGCTTACAGTTGATGCACTTATGTATATTATACTTCAACTTATTGGTTTTAAAAAATCCACTCCCTTAACCATAGATTCATCTCCAACCACATACTCCACAAAGTCTCTGCAGTAGAACAACTGACAGGGGCACCAGTCTTTGGGTTTCGCTTGATGAAGAGTGCACAGGATGCCACCTGGAGGCACAGACCAAAACTGATTATATCTAGAGCTAAATATATATGTTGAATAGAATATATGCATTGACTAGAACTTTTGAGAAGAAACAGCAGTTAAAGTGAGGAGACAAAAAAAGCAATGGGGGCAAACAGTCCTTAATGGAACAAAGTTAATATGGGAAACAAGATAGAATAATAGTAACAAAACAATTTCTAATAAGTATCCTCAGATATAAGACATAATTGCACTAATTTTAAACAAAGTCATGAGAGGACATAAAAAATTAGATAACATAAGACAACATTCCAAAAACTATATTTTAATAAAATGGCATAATTTTTTAAAAGCAGAACATAAATGAGCAAAAGCAGCTTCTGCAGTAACAATTCAAAAAATTTGCTCTGAAAACAGCAAAATGTCTAGGTTGTAAATTCTGAAAGAAGATGTAAGATACATGGAAAACTGATCAAGCAAATCCAGGAACAATTTATACGATCAACAGATATTTAACATGTGCTTATTATGTGCCTGGTACTGATTTACGCACCTATTAGCAGTCACAGGAGAGAATACAGCCAAAAGAGAAGGATCAATAATCAAGGGACTAACTGAAGAAAATATCCCCCAAATAAGAAAGACTTGAATCTTCAGACTAAAAGGACCTACCCACCATGTGGCAAGAATATTGAAAAAAAGGCAAATGTTTAGTAACATTTAGTAACATTTCAGACCTCCGAGCTTTTGTTTCAACTCTAATTTTATTTTTTTCTGCCTTGAAGTATAATTGGCAAATAAAAATGGTATATATTCAAGGTATACAATGTGATATTCTCATATATGTATACATTGTGAAATTATTACCATAATCAAGCTAAGTAAAATATCCATCACCTCACATAGTTACTTTTTTGGGTATGTGGTGAGAATGCTTAAGATCTATTCTTATAACATATTTCAAATATTCAATACATTATTATTAACTATAGTTGCCATGCTGTATGTCTGGTATCCAGAACTTATTCATCTTATAACTGTAAGTTCATACACTTTGACCAACATCTCTCCATGTCTCCCACCCCCTGGCAACCACTGTTTTACTCTCTGCTTTTATGAACTGAACATTTTTTTTAGATTCCATATATAAGTGAAATCATACAGTATTTATCTATCTGTGTCTAGCATATTTCACTTAATATAATGTCTTCTAGTTTCACCCACATTTTAGAATTTTTTTTTCTATTCTGGGAAAAATGCCATTGGAATTTCAATAGGGATTGTGTTGAATCTGTGTATTGCTTCGGGCAGTATGAACATTTTAATAATATTGATTCTTCCAATCCATAAACATAAGGTATCTTTCCATTGATTTGTGTCTTCTTCAACTTCTTTCATCAATGTTTTATAATTTTCAGTGTGCACATTATTACATCCTTGGTTAAATTTATTCCTAACTCTTGTACTCTTTTTGATGCTATCACAAATGGGATTTTTAAAAAATTTCCTTTGATTCCTGTTCCAAGATGGCCAAATAGGAACAGCTCCAGTCTACAGCTCCCAGCGTGAACGACGCAGAAGACCGGTGATTTCTGCATTTCCAACTGAGATACTGGGTTCATCTCACTGGGGCTTGTCAGACAGTGGGTGCAGGACAGTGGGTGCAGCCCACCAAGCGTGAGCCAAAGCAGGGTGAGGCATCGCCTCGCTTGGGAAGCGTAAGGGGTCAGGGAATTCCCTTTCCTAGCCAAGGTAAGCTGTGACAGATGGCACCTGGAAATCGTATCACTCCCACCCTAATACTGTGCTTTTCCAACAGTCTTAGTAAATGGCACACCAGGAGATTATATCCCGCGCCTGGCTCGGAGGGTCCCACACCCACAGAGCCTCGCTCATTGCTAGCACAGCAGTCTGAGATCGAACTGCAAGGTGGCAGCAAGGCTGGGGGAGGGGCGCCCGCCATTGCTGAGGCTTGAGTAGGTAAAGTGGCCAGGAAGCTCGAACTGGGTGGAGCCCACCACAGCTCAAGGAGGCCTGCCTGCCTCTATAGACTCCACCTCTGGGGGCAGGGCATAGCCAAACAAAAAGCAGCAGAAACCTCTGCAGACTTAAATGTCCCTGTCTGACAGCTTTGAAGAGAGTAGTGGTTCTCCCAGCACAGAGTTTGAGATCTGAGAACACACAGACTGCCTCCTCAAGTGGGTCTCTGACACCTGAGTAGCTATCTGGGAGGTACCCCCCAGTAGGGGCAGACTGACACCTCACATGGCCGGGTACCCCTCTGAGACAAAACCTCCAGAGGAACGATCAGACAGCAACACTTGCTGTTCAGCAATATTCACTGTTCTGCAGCCTCTGCTGCTGATACCCAGGCAAACAGGGTCTGGAGTGGCCCTCTGGCAAACTCTAACAGACCTGCAGCTGAGGGTCCTGTCTGTTAGAAGGAAAACTAACGAACAGAAAGGACATCTACACAAAAACCCCACCTGTACGTCACCATCATCAAAGACCAAAGGCAGATAAAACTACAAAGATAGGGAAAAAACAGCACAAAAACTGAAAATTCTAAAAATCAGAGCGCCTCTCCTCCTCCAAAGGAACGCAGCTCCTCACCAGCAACAGAACAAAGGTAGACAGAGAATGACTTTGACGAGTTGAGAAAAGAAGGCTTCAGATGATCAAACTTCTCTGAGCTAAAGGAGGAAGTTCGAACCCAGCACAAAGAAGCTAAAAACCTTGAAAAAAGACTATATGAGTGGCTAACTAGAATAACCAATGTAGAGAAGTCCTTAAAGGACCTGATGGAGCTGAAAACCATGGCACGAGAACTATGTGACAAATGCACAAACTTCAGTAGCCGATTCGATCAACTGGAAGAAAGGGTATCAGAGATTGAAGATCAAATGAATGAGATGAAGCGAGAACAGAAGTTTAGAGAAAAAAGAATAAAAAGAAATGAACAAAGCCTCCAAGAAATATGGGACTATGTGAAAAGACCAAATCTACATTTGATTGGTGTACCTGAAAGTGACAGGGAGAATGGAACCAAGTAGGAAAACACTGCAGGATATTATCCAGGAGAACTTCCCCAACCTAGCAAGGCAGGCCAACATTAAAATTCAGGAAATACAGAGAATGCCACAAAGATACTCCTCGAGAAGAGCAACTCCAAGACACATAATTGTCAGATTCACCAAAGTTGAAATGAAAGAAAAAATGTTAAGGGCAGCCAGAGAGAAAGGTCGGGTTACCCACAAAGGGAAGCCCATCAGACTAACAGCTGACCTCTCGGCATAAACTCTACAAGCCAGAAGAGAGTGGGGGCCAATATCCAACATTCTTAAAGAAAAGAATTTTCAACCCAGAATTTCATATCCAGCCAAACTAAGCTTCATAAGTGAAGGAAAAATAAAATCCTTTACAGACAAGCAAATGCTGAGAGATTTTGTCACCACCAGGCCTGCCTTACAAGAGCTCCTGAAGGAAGTACTAAACATGGAAAGGAACAAACAGTACCAGCCACTGCAAAAACATGCCAAATTGTAAAGACCATCGAGGCTAGGAAGAAACTGCATCAACTAATGAGCAAAATAACCAGCTACATCATAAGGACAGGATCAAATTCACACATAACAATATTAACCTTAAATGTAAATGGGCTAAATGCTCCAATTAAAAGACACAGACTGGCAAACTGGATAAAGAGTCAAGACCCATCAGTGTGCTGTATTCAGGAAACCCATCTCACGTGCAGAGGTGCGCATAGGCTCAAAATAAAGGGATGGAGGAAGATCTACCAAGCAAATGGAAAACAAAAAAAGGCAGGGGTTGCAATCCTAGTCTCTGATAAAACAGACTTTAAGCCAACAAAAATCAAAAGAGACAAAGAAGGCCATTACATAATGGTAAAGGGATCAATTCAACAAGAAGAGCTAACTATCCTAAATATATATGCACCCAATATAGGAGCACCCAGAATCACAAAGCAAGTCCTGAGTGACCTACAAAGAGACTTAGACTCCCACATGATAATAATGGGAGACTTTAACACCCCACTGTCAACATTAGACAGATCAATGAGACAGAAAGTTAACAAGGATACCCAGGAATTGAACTCAGCTCTGCACCAAGCAGACCTAACAGACATCCACAGAACTCTCCAAGCCAAATCAACACAATATACATTCTTCTCGGCAACACATCGCACTTATTCCAAAATTGACCACATAGTTGGAAGTAAAGCACTCCTCAGCAAATGTAAAAGAACAGAAATTATAACAAACTGTCTCTTAGACCACAGTGCAATCAAATTAGAACTCAAGATTAAGAAACTCACTCAAAACCGCTCAGCTACATGGAAACTGAACAACCTGCTCCTGAATGACTACTGGGTACATAACGAAATGAAGGCAGAAATAAAGATGTTCTTTGAAACCAACGAGAACAAAGACACAACATACCAGAATCTCTGGGACACATTTAAAGCAGTGTGTAGAGGGAAATTTATAGCACTAAATGCCCACAAGAGAAAGCAGAAAAGATCTAAAATTGACACCTTAACATCACAATTAAAGGAACTAGAGAAGTAAGAGCAAACACATTCAAAAGCTAGCAGAAGGCAAGAAATAACTAAGATCAGAGCAGAACTGAAGGAAATAGAGACACAAAAAACCCTTCAAGAAATCAATGAATCCAGGAGCTGGTTTTTTGAAAAGATCAACAAAATTGATAGACCTCTAGCAAGACTGATAAAGAAGAAAAGAAAAGAGAGAAGAATCAAATAGACGCAATAAAAAATGATAAAAGGGGATATCACCACCGATCCCACAGAAATACAAACTACCATCAGAGAATACTATAAACACCTCTACGCAAATAAACTAGAAAATCTAGAAGAAATGGATAAATTCCTGGACACATACACCCTCCCAAGACTAAACCAGGAAGAAGCTGAATCTCTGAATAGACCAATAACAGGCTCTGAAATTGAGGCAATAATTAATAGCCTACCAACCAAAAAAAGGGGTCTTTACAGATGTGATTATGTCAAGAATCTTGAGATGAAGAGAGTATCCCAGATTATCCATATGATCCCTAAATGACATCACAAATGTCTCTAGAGGAGGAAAGTAGATGGAGGCTTGACACACATGCAAAGGAGAAGGTGATGTGAACATGGAGGCAGAGACTACAATGATACAGTCACAAGCCAAGAAATACTGGCAGCCACCTGAAGCTGGAAGAGGCATGGAACGGATGCTCTCCTAGAGCCTCTGGAAGGAGTGTAGCCCTGCTAACACCTTAATTTCAGCCCAGTTAAACTGATTTTGAACTTCTGAAATCCAGTCGTGGGAGAAAATAAATTTTTGTTGTTTTAAGCCACCAAGTTTGTGATAATTTGTGATAGCAGCCACAGAAAGCTAATAACCATATATAAAAAGTTGAAAACCAAATCTAAAAAGACACTCTTAAAACCAGCCAAAGGGGGCCAGGTGTGGTGGCTCATGCCTGTATTTCCAGCACTTTGGGAAGCCAAGGTGGGAGGATCACTTGAGCCTGGGCATTTGAGACCAGCCAGAGCAACATAGGGAGACCCCTGTCTCTAAGAAAAATTTAAAAAATTAGCTAAGTGTGATGGCGCATGCCTGTGGTCCTACTTGGGAGGCTGAGGCAAGGCAGGAGGATCACTTGAACCTGGGAGGTGGAGGCAACAGTAAGCTGTGATCGTGCCACTACACTCCAGCCTGGGTGACAGAGAGAGACTCTGTCTTAAAAAAACAAAACAAACAACAACAACAACAATAAAAACAGCCAAAGGTGGGCTAAGAATCATTATTTTTCAAGCAAGACTAAGAGAGATGACAATCTCTTCGAGAACATATGAAAACCAAAGAAAAATGGAATGGCATTTTTAAAGCACTGAAATTAAAAAACAAAAAACTGCCATTGTGAAAAACTAAAAAACCATATGCAAAGAAAGTATTCTTTAAAAAAATGATGAAACAGATTTTCAGACAAAAGCTTAGAGAATCTCTCATCAGTAGATCAACATTACAAGAAACAATAAAAGAACTTCTTCAGTTTGAAGCAAACAAAATCGTACACTGAAACAGAACTGCAGAAAACAATAAACAACAACAGAAAGAATTATAGGCATATCTCCTTTTATTGTACTTCACATTAGCGCACTTCATGGATGCTGGGTTTTTTTTGTTTTTTTTTTTTTTTTTTTTTTTTTTGGCAAATCAAAGGTCTGTGGAAACCCCATGATGAGACTAGCGGCACCATTTTTCTGTGTTTTTTTCTGGTTTTTTTGTTTGTTTGTTTTTCTGCTTGGCCTGCACTTTTTGTTTCTTTTTATTATTATTATTACACTTTAAGTTCTAGGATACACGTGCAGAACGTGCAGGTTTCTTACACAGGTATACACGTGCCATGGTGGTTTGCTGTACCCATCAACTCATTATCTACATTAGGTATTTCTCCTAATGCTATCCCTCCCCTAGCCACCACCCCCCGACAGGCCCCAGTGTGTGATGTTCCGCTCACTGTGTCCATGTGTCCTCATTGTTCAACTCCCACTTATGAGTGAGAACATGCGGCAGCACCATTTTTCTAACAGCATGTGGTCGCTTCATGTCTGTGTTTTGGTAATTCTTGTAACATTTCAAACTTTTCATTGTTTTCACTCTATCTGTTATGACGATCTGTGACCTTTGATGTTACTATTGTGATTGTTTTCGGGTGCCATACACTGTGCCTATATAAGATGATGGAGCTAACGGATAAATGTTGTGTGTCCTAACTGTTCCACTGACCAGCTATTCTCTTATCTCTCTCCCTCTCAGGCCTCCCTATTTGCCGAGACACAATATTGAAATTTGGCCAATTAATAACCTTACAATGGCATCTATGTATTCAAGTGAAAGGAAGAGTCACACATCCCTTGCTTTAAATCAAAAGATAAAAATAATTAAGCTTAGTGAGTAAGGCATGTCGAAAGCTGAGATGGGCCTAAAGCTAGGTGTCCTGTGACAAACAGTTAACCAAATTGTGAATGTAAAGAACAGTTCTTGAAGGAAATCAGGAGAGCTACTCCAGTGAACACACAAATAAGAAAGCAAAACAGCCTTACTGCTGATATGGAGAATGTTTTACAGGTCTGGATAGAAGATTAAACCAGCTATAACATTTCCTTAGGCCAAAGCCTAATCCAGAGCAAGGCCCTAACTCTTCAACTCTATGAAGGCTGAGAGAGGCGAGGAAGGTGCAGAAGAAAAGTTTAAAGCTAGCAGAAGTTGGTTCATGAGGTTTAAGGAAAGAAGCCATCTCTATAACATAAAAGTACAAGGCGAAGCAGCAAGTGCTGAGAGAGAAGCCACAGTAAGTTACCCAGGAGACCTAGCTAAGATCATTGATAAAGGTGGCTATGCTAAACAACAGATTTTTCAATGTAAACAAAACACCCTTCTTTTGGAAGAAGATGCCATCTAGGACTTTCATAGAGAGAAGCCAATGCCTGGCTTCAAAGCTTCAAAGGATAAGCTGACTCTTATTACGGACCAATGCAGCTGATGACTTTAAGTTGAAGCCAATGGTAATTTACCATTCTGAAAATCTAGGGCCCTTAAGAATTATGCTAAATATACTCTGCCTGTGCTCTTGAAATGGAACAACAAACCTGGAAGATAGCACATCTGTTTACAGGATGGTGTACAGAAGATCTGTGGAGATCTGCTGCTCAAAAAGAAAAGATTCCTTTCAAAGTATTACTGCTCTTTGACAATGAACCTAGTCACTCAAGAGCTCTGATGGAGACTTATGAGGAGATAAATGTTGTTTTCACGCCTTTGTGAAAGGAAAATAAATCTTGGGGCCCCCAAATCACTAAGCTAAAGGGAAAAGTCAAGCTGGGAACTGCTTATGGCCAACCTGCCTCCCATTCTATTCAGTCACCCCTCTGCTCACTGAGATAAATGCCTATCTGATTGCCTCCTTTGGAGAGGCTCATCAGAAACTCAAAAGAATACAACCATTTGTCTCTTATCTATCTAAGACCTGGAGGCCCCCTCCCCACTTCGAGCCTTCCCGCCTTTGCTTCGAGTTGTTCCACCTTTCCAGGCCGAACCAATGTTCATCTTGCATATGTTGACTGATGTCTCATGTCTCCCTAGAATGTATAAAACCAAACTGGGCTTTGACCACCTTGGGCACATGTTGTCAGGACCTCCTGAGGCTGTGTCACGGGTGCGCACTCTCAACTTTGGCAAAATAAACTTTCTAAATCAACTGAAACCTGTCTCAGACTTTCGGGGTTCACACCTGCTAATACAACATCCATTCTGCTGCCCATGAATCAAGGAGTGATTTCAACTTTCAAGTCTTATTATTTAAGAAAAACATTTAGTATAGCTGCCATAGATAATGATTCCTCTGATGGATCTGGGCAAAGTAAATTGAAGACCTTCTAGAAAGGATTCACCATTCTAGATGCCATTAAGAACGTTCATGATTTGTGGGAGGAAGTCAAAATATAAACATTAACAGGTGTTTGGAAGAAGCTGATTACAACCCTCACAAATGACTTTGAGGGGTTCAAGACTTCAGTGGAGTGAGTAACTGCAGATGTGCTAGAAATAGAAGAGAACTAGAATTAGAACTGGAGCCTGAAGACATGACTGAACTGCTGCAGTTTCTTGATAAAACTTTTTAGAAAATTACATCAACTCAGCTGATAAAGCAGTAGCAGGGTTTGAGAGGATTGGCTCCAATTTTGAAAGAAGTTCTATTGCCAGTAAATTGCTATCAAACAGCAACACATACTACAGAGAAATCTTTTGCGAAAGAGCCAATCAATGTGGTAAACTTCACTGTTGTCTTATTTTAAGAAATTGCCACAGCCACCACAACCTTCAGCAACCACCAGCCTGATCGATCAGTCAGTAGCCATCGACATCAAGGTGAGACCGTCCACCAGCAAAAAGATTAAGACTCCCTGAAGGCTCAGGTGATTGTTAGCATTTTTTTAAGCAATAAATTATTATGCTTAGTGAAGTAAGCTAGACACAAAAGGGCAAATTTTGTATGATCCCACTTATATGACATATCTAGAATAGGCAAATTCACAGAGACAGAAAGTAGATTAGAGTTACCAGGGGCTGAGAGTAAGGGGAATGAGGAGTTATTATTACTTAATGGTTACAGAGTTTTTGTTAGGGGGTGATAAAAAAGTTTTGGAAATAGCTAGTAGTGATGGATGCACAACATTGTGGATGTAATTAACACCACTGAATTGTGCACTTTAAAAAGGTTAAAATGGCAAAATTTTATGCTATACATATTTTACCACAATTTTAATAATGCAATATACTAAATTCCACTGAAGTGTACCCATTAAATGGGCAATTTGTATGGCCTGTGAGTTATTTCTCAATAGAGGTGTTAAAAAACAAATAGAGATGGTTAAAAAAAAAACAATTTAAAAAGTACTTGAGTAATCAAAATAAAAAAAAGAAGAGGATGGGGATGGGGCAAATAAAAAACAAAGAGCAAGATACCTACACCTAACTCTATCAAAATTTGCATTACATGTAAGTGGAATAAGCACTTCAATTATAAATATACTTCATATACTCAAGAAGGTAGAGGAAAGTATGCACATGTTAAGGAGACACATGGAAGATATAAAAAGATCCAAAACAAACTTGTAAAGATGAAGCATACACAAGACAGAAACAGCAGATGGCAAACTGCAGAAGAAAAGGTAAGTAAACTTGAAGACATAGCAATAGAAAGTATTCTAAATGAAACACAGTGGAAAAAAGACTTAAAAATGAACAAAGCATCAGTGAGTTGTGGGACAGCTTCAAGTGGCTTAATACAGATGTAACTGGAAGCCTAGAAAGAGCTAAACATTTTCATAATTTGATGAAAACTACAACAAACTCAAAGCCAAAGAAACATAAAGAAATATATACCAAGGCATATATATTAAAATCAAATTTCTTAGAACCAATGATAAAGAGAAAATCTTTAAAGCATCCAGAAGAAAAAGAAATACACTTTATGTATGTAAGAATGACAGCAGAATTCTTGTCAGAAACAATGTAAAAGACAGTGATGAACCACCGTTCATCAAGTATTAAAAGAAAAAAAAAAATCACTGACCTAGAATTCTATACTCAGTGAAAATATCTTTCAAAAAAAAAGGAAGTGAAATAAAAACTTCTCAGACATACCAAACCTGAAAGAATTCATTTCCAGTAGACCTACACACTTGAACTACAATGGAAGATTATATGTTAAATTAAAGCATACAGGCAGAAAGAAAATAACATCAGATAGAAACTCGGCCTACACAAAAGAATTAAGAGCACTGAAATGGTAGCTACATGGGTAAATAGAAAAGACTTCTCTTATTATTTAAATTGCTTTAAAAGATAATCAACTCTTTAAACAAAAACATTAACAATGTATTCTGAAGTTTTTAATACATGTGTAAATAAAAATATGTCAACAATAGTATAAAGGCCAAGAAGAAACAGATAGAAGTATACTATTATAAGGTTCTTATCTATTCATGAAGTGGAAAAATGCCACTTTAAGGGAGATTATAAATCAAAGACATACTGTAAACCCTAAAGCAATCAGAAAGGGACAAAATGGAGCTATACCTAATAAACTGACAAAGGAGACATAATGGAATAACAAATGTACTAAATCCAATGGAAGGCAGGAAAAAAAAAGGGAACAAAGACTAGATGGGACAAATAGGAAACAAACAGCAAGACGGCAGATTTTAAATTTTCCAACAAAGAAAACTCGAGGCCCAATCTGCTTTACTAGTCAATTCTTCCAAACATCTAAGACAGATAATACCAATAGTACCCAAACTCAGAAGATAGAGAGGTAAGATTTCCCAACTTGTTTAATGAGGCCAGCATATTCCTGATACCAAAACCTAAAGAGAAAAATAAATTACAGACCACTATCTCTTATAAACATAGATGCCAAATTCCTGAACAAAACAATAGCAAATCCAATAAAGTGTTATATAAGAAGGATAATAAGTCATGACCTTGCAGGAATGCAAAGTTGGTTTAACACTGAAAAATCAATGTAATTTGCCATACTAACTGAATAAAGGAGAAAAACCAAAGATCTCAATAACTGGAGAAAAAGCATTTGATAAAATCATGAATACAACTCTCAAATGAGGAATTAAAGGGAATTCTTCCACCTATTAAAGGGTACCTACAAAAAATCTACAGTTAACCACAAACTTAGCACTGAATTTATTTTTTTCAAAAAGTATTGAATTTTTCCCCACAAGATGGTCAATAGGCAAGGATGTTCACTGTTATCACTTGTATTCAGTATTGTGTAGAAGGTTCTAGCCAGAATAAGGCAAGGAAAATAAAAGGCAGGAATGTACAAAACAGTAACCAGAACTGGTAAATGAATTTTTCTAAGGTTGCATAATACAAACAAGGTCAATATACAATAACCAACTTTATTTCCATATACTAGCAATAAAGAATTAGAAACAAAATTAAAAAATTTGTTACACAATACAAAAGCATGGTATTCTCAAGGGTAAATTTAACAAATATGTGCAAGACCTATACACCAAAAACTAAAAAACACTGCTGAGAAAAATTTTTTAAATCCTAAGCAAAAGCAGAGATATGTCATGTTCATGGACCGAAAAACTCTATACTGTCAAGATACCAATGTTCCCTAAACTGACCTATATATTAAATGCAGTCACAAAGATACACATTGTTGTGGGGTTAAGAGATGGAAAACAAGCTTATTCTAAAACATATATGGAAATGCAAAGCACCTAAAAGAGTGAAGACAATATTGGACAACGAGAATATAGTTGGAAGACTTACACTACTTACTTTCAAGAATTCTATTAAGTTATACTAATCAACACAGTGTGGTACTGGCATAAAGGCAGACAAACTGACCAGTGGAACAAAATAGAGAATCCAGAAATAAAGCCCCACAGAGAAGAACGGATAAACAAATTGTGGTAGATTTGTATAACGGAATAATACAAAACAATAAAAAAGATAAGTGATTACTATAATAAAAAACGTGGATGAATTTCCCAGGCATAATAGTGAGTGAAAGACGCCAGACACAAATAAATTTTAAGAACAGGCAAAACACTATCTATGGTGATGTAAGTCAGAGACATAATTACACCTATTGGGGATTATTAACTGGAAGGGGTATAAGGCAGCCTTCTGGGGTGTTGGTAATGTTTTCTATCTAGATCTGCGTGGTGGTTACATGGGTATAGATATACATAAAAAATAATTGAGCTATACACTTAAAAGTAGTACACTTGATACAATTTGCTGCACGTATGTTATTCTACCATAAAGAGGGATACCTGTTAGTTCGTTAGTACCTTCTATTTTCAGTCATGAAGTCAACAAAATTAAGACATTTATTTGGAAAGTACAGATTATCAGATTATACTACTATTGGTCAAAGACAGACCATTCCAGCTAAGCAGGGTAATCCTCAAGAATTAAGAATAACTAAGAGACAGCCTGGAAGTATCAAAGACATTGGTCTGCAGATTTGTAATCAGATACTTCTCTGTTTTCTTTGCTCCCCAGCAATGGGTCACAAAGTGAGATCTAGAACCCAGGTGTTTTGACTTCCTGTATGGTAGTATCCTTCCTCCAATTACCACATGCTTTGATGAAAAAACTGTTTATAAACTCCTAGAAAACCTGATAGTAGACTGTATATCGTAAAACCTGCTGCTAATAGATGTCCCTGTAAAATTAACAATAATGATGAACATTTAAATAGCTCTTACTATGTATCAAATACTGTGTTAGGCACTTTACATGCATTATCTGATTTAATCCTTAAAATGCTCTGAAGTGGTTACATCTTCATTTTACAGAAGATGATGACTGAGGCACAAAGAGGTTAAGTCATCTGCCTAAGGTCACAAAACTAGTAAGTAGCAGAGGTGGGATTCAAATCCAGGCAACCTGATATTAGAGCCTGTGTTCTTAACCACTACAATCCAGCTGTCAGTCACAACGAACATAATCAATCATCACTGTTTTGTTTCAAGGTGTAAACCTGTACTGTACATTTAAATTTATAATTGTGTAGACCCAAATTGTAGCTGATCTCTGCCCTCCTTCGCTTCACCATGTATCTGTCATCTTTCTTTAAAACTTTCATCCACAGTAACTGCATTGAAAATGTGAGGACATACGGAACCATAGTATAAGCAGCTCACAAGGACACACTGTCTCCTTTAAGGCTTATTGGCCCTTTCCAATCCATGTCTCTTGATTGATACAAGGCAAGATGAAACTATCAGTGTAAGCAAGAAAGTGAATTGTCCAGTTTTCAGGATTCATACTGGGTCACAAACGGCTTTCACATTTGTTTCATGTTTTACAAATTTGTAAAGTGAACAGACTGGTACGTGCAGTTGAGGTGCTAAATTATACAGGCCTCAATACAAAGCTTTAGAAAATTGTTTCTGTATACTGAGTATGTTTTCCAAACCAAAGCTACCTTAATGGCTATTAGGGGATGATGTTTTTTTTCTATGCCTCATTGTTATCCTCATTATTACAAAGTAATCACATAATGGAAATGAGAAAGGAAAAAAAACCACCAATTTTTTGAATTTAAGGTATTTCCCAATTATGTTAGCCATCATCCATAGTTTCTCCACTTTACATCAGATTCCATATTATCAGATTCTATACTTACAGAATCCACAAGATTTTCTGTTTTGTCAATCAATAATTCCAATCTTTCTCCTCGCTGAGCTACCAGATCTGAAAATATTGGAAAAATAGAAAAGGTCAAGTTTTACATTGTAGAATAAAATAAACTTTTTTAAAAAAAGTAATATAACTTAACGAATACACTGTCCTGGGGCCAAAGGACAGGCATGTTTCACCCACTGGTGACACCACTCGAAAACAAGGACTAGCCCGCCTGGAGTCCCCATGCCCATCAAAACTTCACCACAGCCTCCATAACAACTACACCCTAAGCCACTAAGAAAAATACAGACATGGTTGATGCTGTTTATAGCTGAAGAAATTATACAGACTACACTACTGAATGTACCCGTAATCAAAGTCAAAGTGCCCTGCCCAACCAACACCATAGATACATCCTCAAGAAAAAGTCCTTGCATATTAAAGCAAATCTAAAAATTGGAAGAAGTGACCACAGAAATATTATTAACAACTATATGCTAATAAACTGGAATACCCAGAAGAAATGGATAAATCCCAGGACACATGCAACCTACCAAGACTGAATCAGGAAGAAATAGAAAACCTGAACAGGCCAGTAATGAGTAATGGGATTGAATCAGTAATAAAGTATAATCAGTAATAAAGTCTCCCAACAAAACCAAAACAATGCCCAGAATCAGCTGGCTTCACTGCAGAACTCCAGGAAACTTACAGAGAAGAACTAATATCACTTCTCAAACTATGCCAAAAAATTCAAGAGGAGGGAATTCTCCCTACTCATTCTATAAGGCCAGCATTATCCTGATACCAAAACTTGATAAGGACTCAACAAAAAAACAAAACTGCAGGCCAACATCCCTGATGATCACAGATGCAAAATCCTCAACGAAATACTAGCAAACCAAATCAAACATCACATCAAAAAGATAATACACCATGATCAAGTGGGATTTATCCCAGGGATGCAATGATGATTCAATGCATGCAAATCAATAAACATGAAACATTCCATCAATAGAATAAAGAACAAAAGCCACATGACCACCTTAATAGATGCAGAGAAAGCATCTGATAAAAAAAAGCATTTGATAAAATTCAACATCTCAGGGTGGTTGGCAAGATGACCAAATAGAAACAGCTCTGGTCTGCACCTCCCAGTGAAATCAATGCAGAAGATGGGTAATTTCTGCATTTCCAACTGAGGTACCTGGCTCATCTCATTGGGACTGGTTAGACAGTGGGTGCAGCCCACGGAGGGTGAGCCAAAGCAGGGTGGGGCGTTGCCTCATCCAGGAAGCACAAGGGGTCGGGGAACTCCCTCCCCTAACCAAGGGAAGCCTTGAGGGACTGTGCCGTGAGGAATGGTGCACTCTGGCCCAGATACTATGCTTTTCCCACAGTCTTCGCAATCTGCAGACCAGGAGATTCCCTTGGGTGCCTATGCCACCAGGGCCCTGGGTTTCAAGCACAAAACTGGGCGGCCGTTTGGGCAGACACCGAGCTAGCTGCAGGAGTTTTTTTTTCATACCCCAGTGGTGCCTGGAATGCCAGTGAGACATAACTGTTCACTCCCCTGGAAAGGGGGCTGAAGCCAGGGAGGCAAGTGGTCTAGCTCAGTATATTCCACCTCCACGGAGCCCAGCAAGCTAAGATCCACTGGCTTGAAATTCTCACTGCCAGCACAGCAGTCTGAAGTCGACCTGGGACACTTGAGCTTGGTGGAGGGAGGGGCGTCTGCCATTACTGAGGCTTGAGTAGGCAGTTTTCCCCTCACTGTGTAAACAAAGCGGCCAGGAAGTTTGAACCTGCAACTCCGCAAAGTCCCTGTAGTCAGACTGCCTCTCTAGATTCCTCCTCTCTGGGCAGCGCATCTCTGAAAGAAAGGCAGCAGCCCCAGCCAGGGGCTTATAGATAAAACTCCTATCTCCTTGGGACCGAGCACCTGGGGGAAGGGGTGGCTGTGGGCTCAGCTTCAGCAGACTTAAACGTTCCTGCCTGCCAGTTCTGAAGGGAGCAGTGGCTCTTCTAGCACAGTGCTGGAGCTCTGTTACAGTATAGACTGCCTCCTCAAGTGGGTCCCTGAGCTCCATGCCTCCTGACTGGGAGATACCTCCCAGCAGGGGTCAACAGACATCTCATACAGGAGCGCTCCGGCTGGCATCTGGAAGGTGCCCCTCTGGGACGAAGCTTCCAGAGGAAGGAACAGGCAGCAATCTTTGCTGTTCTGCAGCCTCCGCTGGTGATACCCAGGCAAACAGGGTCTGGAGTGGACCTCCAACAAACTCCAGCAGACCTGCAGCAGAGGGGCCTGTTAGAAGGAAAACTAACAAACAGAAAGGAATAGCATCAACATCAACAAAAAGGACATCCACATAGAAACCCCATCCGACGGTCACCAACATCAAAGACTAAAGGCAGATAAATCCACGAAGATGAGGAAAAACCAGTGCAAAAAGGCTGAAAATTCCAAGAGAACAAACTGGACAGAGAATGAGTTTGACAAATTGACAGAAGCAGGCTTCAGAAGGTGGATAATAACAAACTCTTCCAAGCTAAAGGAGAATGTTCTAACCCCATGCAAGGAAACTAAGAACCTTGAAAAAAGGTTAGAGGAATTGCTAACTAGAATAACCAGTTTAGAGAAGAACATAAATGACCTGACGGGACTGAAAAACACGGCACAAGAACTTTGTGAAGCATACACAAGTATCAATAGCCGAACTGATCAGGTGGAAGAAAGGATATCAGAGATTGAAGATCAACTTAATGAAATAAAGTGTGAAGACAAGACTAGAGAAAAAATAATGAATAAGGAATAACAAAGGCTCCAAGACATATGGGACTATATGAAAAGACCAAACCTATGTTTGATTGGTGTACTTGAAAGTGACAGGGAGAATGGAACCAAGTTGGAAAACATTCTTTAGGATATTATTCAGGAGAACTTCCCCAGCCTAGCAAGACAGGTCAACATCCAAATTTGGGAAATACAGAGACCACCACAAAGATACTCCTCGAGAAGAGCAACCCCAAGACACATAATCGTCAGATTCACCAAGGATGAAATGAAGGAAAAAATGTTAAGGGCAGCCAGAAAGGTCAGGCTACCCACAAAGGGAAGCCCATCAGACTAACAGTGGATCTCTCGACAGAAACCCTATAAGCCAGAAGAGAGTGGGGGGCCAATATTCAACATTCTTAAAGAAAAGAATTTTCAACCCAGAATTTCATATTCAACCAAACTAAGTTTTATAAGCAAAGGAGAAATAAAATCCTTATAGACATGCAAACGCTGAGAGATTTTGTCACCACCAGGCCTGCCTTACAAGAGGTCCTGAAGGAAGCACTAAATATGGAAAGGAAAAACGAGTACCAGCCACTGCAAAAACATATCAAACTGTAAAGACCATCGGCACTATGAAGAAACTGCATCAACTAACAAGCAAAATAACCAACTAGCATTATAATGACAGGATCAAATTCACACATAACAATATTCACCTTAAATGTAAATAGGGTAAATGCCCCAAATAAAAGACACAGACTGGCAAATTGAATAAAGAATCAAGACCCACCTGTGTGCTGCATTCAGGAGACCCATCTCATGTGCAAAGACACACACAGTCTCAAAATAAAGGGATAGAGGATTGTTTACGAAGCAAATGGAAAACAAAAAAAAAAGCAGTGGTTGCAATCCTAGTCTCTGATAAAACAGACTTTAAACCAACAAAGATCAAAAAAGACAAAGAAGGGCATTACATAATGGTAAAGGGATCAATGCAACAAGAAGAGCTAACTATCCTAAATATACATGCATCCAATACAGGAGCACCCAGATTCATAAAGCAAGTTCTTAGAGACCTACAAAGAGACTCAGACTCCCACACAATAATAGGAGACTTCAACACCGCACTGTCAATATTAGATCGAGACAGAAAATTAACAAGGATATTCAGGGCTTGAACTCAGCTCTGGACCAAGAGGACCTAATAGACATCTACAGAACTCTCCAAGCCAAATCAACAGAATATACATTCTTCTCAGCACCACATCGCCCTTATTCTAAAGTTGATCACATAATTGGAAGTAAAACACTCCTCAGCAAATGCGAAAAATGGAAATCATAACCAACAGTCTCTCAGACCACAGTGCAATCAAAGTAGAACTCAGGATTAAGAAACTCACTCAAAACTGCACAACTACATGGAAAATGAACAACCTGTTCCTGAATGACTACTGGGTAAATAACGAAATTAAGGCAGAAATAAATAAGTTTTTTGAAACCAATGAGAACAAAGACACAACGTACCAGAATCTTTGGGACATAGCTAAAGCAGTATTTAGAGGGAAATTTATAGCACTAAATGCCCACAGCAATAAGTGGGAAAGATTTAAAATAGACACCCTAATATCACAATTAAAAGAACTAGAGAAGCAAGAGCAAACAAATTCAAAGCTAGCAGAAGACAAGAAATAACTAAGATCAGAGCAGAACTGAAGGAGAAAGAGACATGAAGAACCCTTCAAAAAGAATCAATGAATCCAGGAGCTGGTTTTTTGAAAAGATTAACAAAATAGATAGACTGCTAGCGAGACTAATAAGAAAAGAGAGAAGAATCAAACAGACACAATAAAAAATAATAAAGGGGATATCACCACTGATCCCACAGAAATACAAACTACCATCAGAGAATACTATAAACATCTCTATGCAAGTAAACTAGAAAATCTGGAAGAAATGCATAAATTCCTGGACACATACACCCTCCCAAGACTGAACCAGGAAGAAGTCAAATCCCTGAATACAACAATAACAAGTTCTGAACTTGAGGCAGTAATTAATAGCCTACCAAACGAAAAAGGTCCAGGATCAGAAGGATTCACAGCCGAATTCCACCAGAGGTATAAAGAGGAGCTGGTACCACTCCTTCTGAAACTATTCCAAACAACAGAAAAAGAGGGACTCCTCCCTAACTCATTTTATGAGGCCAGCATCATCCTGATACCAAAACCTGGCAGAGACACAACCAAAAAAGAAAATTTCAGGCGAATATCCCTGATGAACACTGATGCGAAAATCCTCAATAAAATACTGGCAAACCGAACCCATCAGCACATCAAAAAGCTTA
Organism: Nomascus leucogenys; assembly: GCF_006542625.1. Taxonomy (NCBI): domain Eukaryota; kingdom Metazoa; phylum Chordata; class Mammalia; order Primates; family Hylobatidae; genus Nomascus; species Nomascus leucogenys. Next base: position 140,678,556 of record NC_044406.1, on the reverse strand, counting down.
TCCACCACGATCAGGTCAGCTTCAACACTGGGACGCAAGACTGGTTCAACATACGCAAATCAATAAACGTAATCCATCACATAAAAAGAACCAATGACAAAAACCACATGATTATCTCAATAGATGCAGAAAAGGCCTTTGATAAAATTCAACACCACTTTATGCTAAAAACTCTCAATAAACTAGGTATTGATGGAACGTATCTCAAAATAATAAGAACTATTTATGACAAACCCACAGCCAATATCATACTGAATGGGCAAAAGCTGGAAGCATTCCCTTTGAAAACCAGCACAAGACAAGGATGCCCTCTCTCACCACTCCTATTCAACATAGTATTGGAAGTTCTGTCCAGGGCAATCAGGCAAGAGAAAGAAACAAAGCGTATTCAAACAGGAGGAGAGGAAGTCAAATTGTCTCTCTTTGCAGATGACATGATCGTATATTTAGAAAACCCCATTGTCTCAGCCCCAAATCTCCTTAAGCTGATAAGCAACTTCAGCAAAGTATCAGAATGCAAAATCAATGTGCAAAAATCACAAGCATTCCTATATACCAATAAAAGACAAACAGCCAAATCATGAGTGAACTCCCATTCACAATTGCTACAAAGAGAATAAAATACCTAGAAATACAACTTACAAGGGATGTGAAGGACCTCTTCAAGGAGAACTACAAACCACTGCTCAAGGAAATAAGAGAGGACACAAATGAATGGAAAAACATTCCATGCTCATGGATAGGAAGAATATGGCCAAACTGCCCAAAGTAATTTATAGATTCAATGCTATCCCCATCCAGCTACCACTGACTTTCTTCACAGAATTAGAAAAAATTACTTTAAATTTCATTTGGAACCAAAAAAGAGCCCATATAGCCAAGACAATCCTAAGCAAGAAGAACAAAGCTGGAGACATCACGCTACCTGACTTCAAACTATACTACAAGGCTACAGTAAACAAAACAGCATGGTACTGGTACCAAAACAGATACATAGACCAATGGAACAGAACAGAGGCCTCAGAAATAACGCCACACATCTACAACCATCTGATCTTTGACAAACCTGACAAAAACAAGCAATGGGGAAAGGATTCCCTATTTAATAAATGGTGTTGGGAAAACTGGCTAGCCACATGCAGAAAACCGAAACTGGCCCCCTTCCTTACACCTTATACAAAAATTACTTCAAGATGGATTAAAGACTTAAACGTAAGACCTAAAACCATAAAATGCCTAGAAGAAAACCTAGGCAATACCATTCAGGACACAGGCATGGGCAAAGACTTCATGACTAAAACACCAAAAGCAATGGCAACAAAAGCCAAAATTGACAAATGGGATCTAATTAAAGAGTTTTTGCATAGCAAAAGAAACTATCATCAGAGTGAACAGGCAACCTACAGAATGGGAAAAAATTTGCAATCTATCCATCTGACAAAGGGCTAATATCCAGAATCTACAAGGAACTTAAACAAATTTACAAGAAAAAAACAACCCCATCAAAAAGTGTGTGAAGGATATGAAAAGACACTTCTCAAAAGAAGACATTTATGTGGCCAACAAACATATGAAAAAAAGCTCATCATCACTGGTCATTAGAGAGATGCAAATCAAAACCATAATGAGATACCCTCTCACACCAGTAAGAATGGTGATCATTAAATGGCAATCATTAAAAAGTCAGGAAACAACAGATGCTGGAGAGGATGTGGAGCAATAGGAATGCTTTTACACTGTTGGTGGAAGTGTAAATTAGTTCAACCATTGTCGAAGACAGTGTGGCGATTCCTCAAGGATCTAGAACCAGAAATACCATTTGACCCAGCAATCCCATTACTGGGTATATACCCAAAGGATTATAAATCATGCTGCTATCAAGACACATGCACACGTATGTTTACTGGAGCACTGTTCACAATAGCAAAGACTTGGAACCAACCCAAATGCCCATCAATGATAGACTGGATAAAGAAAATGTGGCACATATACACAATGGAATACTATGCAGCCATAAAAAAGGAGGAGTTCATGTCCTTTGCAGGGACATGGATGAAGCTAGAAACCATCATTCTCAGCAAGGTAAGAAAGGAACAGAAAACCAAACACCGCATGTTCTCACTCATAAGTGGGAGTTGAACAATGAGAACACATGGACACAGGGTGGGGAACATCACACACTGGGGCCTGTTGGGGGGTGGGGGGGCTAGGGGAGAAATAGCATTAGGAGAAATACCTAATGTAGATGATGGGTTAATGGGTGCAGCAAAGCACCATGGCACGTGTATACCTATGTAACAAAGCTGCACATTCTGCACATGTATCCCAGAACTTAAAGTATAATAAAAAAAAGTGCAAATGTGTGACATAGAAATTGCAATGGGTCAGGTTGAAGTATTTCCATTTTCATCCATAATTTTAGCAGTATGATGACACAGCTCAAAAGGAAAATAGGATATTCTACTTTTATATATTCAAATAAAAATATATAGTTCGAGGTATCAAAAAAAATTCAACATCTCTTCATGATAAAAACTCTCAAAAAACTAGGCATAGAAGGAATATCCCTCAACATGATAAAGGCCATTTATGACAAACCCACAGCTAACAACATACTGAATGGGAAAAACTAAAAGCCTTTCCTCTAAGAACTGGAAAACTCTCACCACTCCTATTCAACACAGTACTGGAAGGATGCCCAGTTTCACTACTCCTATTCAACGCAATACTGGAAGTCCTAGCCAGAACAATCAGGCAAGAGAAAGAAATAAAGGGCATCCAAATTGAAAAAGAGGAAGTCAAATTATCCCTCTTTGCAGATGATATGATCTTATGTCTAAAAGACCCAAAGACTCCACCAAAAAACTCCTAGATCTGATAAATATATTCAGCAAAGTTGCAGGATACAGAATCAACATACAAATATCTGTAATGTTTCTATGCATCAATAATGAACTTGGTGAAATAAAACTTTATGAAATCAAGAAGGCAATCCCATTTATAATAGTTATGAACATATAAAATATTGAAGAATAAATTTAACAAGGAGGTGAAAGACTCCTACAAGTAAAACTACAAAACACTGATGAAAAAAACTGAAGATGACACAAAGATACAGAAAGACATCTTATGGTCATGGATCATAAGAATGTATATTATTAAAATGACCATAAGCCCAAAGCAATCTACAGATTCAATGCAATCTCTATCAAAGTACCAATGTCATTTTTCACAGAAACAGAAAAAACAATCCTAAAATTAGTATTTCAGGAACCAAAAAAGAGTCCAAATAGCCAAAGCAATCCTGAGCAAAATGAACAAAGCTGGAGGCATCACACTACCTGACTTCAAAACATATTACAAGGCTACAGTAACAAAAACAGCATGATTTGGTATAAAAATAGACACAAGGTCGATGGAATGGAATAGAAAAGCCAGACATTGATCCACGTATGTATAGCCACACATATATAGGCAACTGATTTTCAACAAAGGTGCCAAGAATGTACACTGGGGAAAGGACACTGTCTTCAACAAATGGTATTGGGAAAACTGGATATCCGTATGTGGAATAATTAAACTGGACCTCTGTCTCTCATCACATACAAAAATCAACCAAGGTAGATTAAAGACTTAAATTTCAGACCCAGAACTATAAACCTACTAGAAAAAAACATAGGGGAAACACTTCAGAACACTGCTCTAGGAAAAGATTTTATGGCTAACGCCTCAAAAGGACAGGTAACAAAAAGAAAAATAGACAAATAGGACTATATTAAACAAAAAAGCTTTTGCACAGCAAAGGAAATAATCAACAGAGTGAAGAGACAACCAGTTGAATGGGAGAAAATAGTTGCAAACTATTCATTTGATAAGGGAATAATATCCAGCATATATAATGAACTCAACAGGAGATATACAAATAATCCCCTTAAAAAGTGGGCAGAGGACATGAATAGCCATTTCTCAGAAGAAGACACACAAATGGCCAAAAGGTATATGAAAAAAATGCTCAACATCATAGAAATGCAAATAAAAGCCAAAATGAGATATCATGTTACCCCAGTTAGAATGGTTACTAAAAAGATACAAAATAACAGATGCTGGCTAGGATAAGGAAAAAAAAAAAAAAAAAACACTTACACACTGTTGGTGGGAAAGTAAACTAGTGCAGCTACTATGGAAACCAGTGTGGAGATTACTCCAAAAACTAAAAATTAAACTACCATATGATCCAGCAATCCTACTGCTGGGTATTTATGCAAAGGAAAAATCAGTGTATAAAAGGGATATCTGCACTTGCATATTTATTGCATCCCTATTCACAATAGCAAAGATATGGAGTCAACCTAAGTGTCCATGAATGGATGAATGGATAAAGAAAATGTGGTCTATAAACACAATGGAATACTATTTGACCATGAAAAAGAATGAAGTCATGTCATTTACAGCAACATGGATGTAACTGGAGGTTATTATGTTTAGTGATATAAGGCAGGCATGGAAAGACAAATATTACATGTTCTTACTCACATGTGGGAACTAAAACAGTTGATCTCATGGAGATAGACAATAGCGAAATAGATACCAGAGGCTACGAAGAGTGTGGGTATGTGGGGCGGAGCAGGGAATATGAGAGGATGGTTAATAGGTACAAACATATGGTTAGATAGAAGGAATAAGTTCTAATGTTTGATAGCAGCGTAGGGTGACTAAAGTTAACAATAGTGTATTATATATTTCAAAATAGCTAGAAGAGAGAATTTGAAATGTTCCCATGACAGAGAAATAAATTCTCGAGCTGATGGACACCCCAAATATCCTGACTTGATCATTACACAGCCTTTGCATGTAACAAAGTATCACACGTACCCCATAAATGTGTACAAATATTATGTATCAATTAAATAAAAGACACTAGACAGCTAGCTCTCTTTTCCTTGCCCTATGGGAGAACAGAGAGAGAAGATGCTGTCTGCAAGCCAGGAAGAGAGCCCTTACCAGAATTGGCACCGTGATCTTGGACTTCTAGCCTCCAGAAATGTGAGAAAATAAACTTCTGTTGTTTAAGCCACTACGTCTATGGAATTTTGTTATGGCAGCCTGAGCTAAGACAAATGATCTCAAATTAATAACCTAACAACTTAACTTTTCACCTTATGGATCTAGAAAAGAAGGGTAAACTAAATCTGAAGCTAGCAGTGGGAAGGAAATAAATATTAGGGTGAACAAATTAAATAGAGAACAGAAAAACTATAGACAAAAAAATCTATGAAACCAGAAGTTGGTTCTTTAGAAAGATCAATAAAATTGACAAACCCTTACGTAGAATGACCAAGTAAAACAGAGAAAAAACTTACATTACTAAAATCAGGAATGAAAGAGGAGATATCACCACCAAACTTACAAAATGAAAAGGATCTTAGGGGAATTCTATCAACAGGAATATGTAAATAAATTAGGTAACTTAGATGAAACGCACAAATTCCTAGAAAGATACAAACTGCTAAACAGACTCAAGAAGAAATTAAAAAATCTGAATAGAGCTACAGCAAGTATAGAGACTAAATCAATAATTTTAAAACTTCAGGCCAGGCATGGAGGCTCATGCCTGTAATCCTAGCACTTTGGTAGGCTGAGGCAAGTGGATGGCTTAAGCCCAGGAGTTTGAGACTAGCCTGGGCAACATGGCAAGACCTTGTCTCTACAAAAAAACTGAAAAACAAAAATTAGCCAGGCGTGCTGGCACATGCCTGCAGTCCCAGCTGCTTGGAAGGCTGAGGTGGGAAGATTGCCTGAGCCCAGGAGGTCAAGGCTGCAGGTAACCCTCCCACCAAGGGAATGAAAGAGGAATTAGAGAGGATCGTGTCACTGCACTCCAGCCTGGGTGACAGACAGACCCCATCTCAAAAAACAAAAACAGAACCAAAAAAGCTTCACACAAAGAAAAGCCCAAGCCCAGGTGGCTTCAAAGGTGAATTCTACCAAACATTTCAAGAAGAATTAATATAAAACTTTCACAAATCTTTCCAAAATAGAAGAAAGGGGGAACACTTCTTGACTCATTCCATGAGCCCGGCATTACCCTGGTATCAAAACCAAACAAAGACATCACAAGAAAAGAAAATGATAGACCAACAACTCTTAAAAATACAGACATTTAACAAATCCTCAACAGACTACTGGCAGGATGAATCCAATAATATGCAAAAAGGACTATACACCATGATGCAGTGGGATTCATTTCAGAAACACAAGGCTGATTTAATATCTGAAAATCAATTATTATAATACATCATATTACTAAAGAACAAAAACCATCATTTCAATAGATGTAAAAAAAATTGACAAAATCCAACACTGTTTAATGATAAAACCACTCAACAAACAAGAAAAAGAAACTTCCTCAACCTGATAAAGGACATCTATGAAAAACGCACAGCTAACCTCATACTTCATTGTGGAAGATTCTTCAAGATCTCCCTAAGAGCAGGAATAAGACAATGGTGTCTACTCTTACCACTTCTATTCAACATTATACTAGAGGTTCTAGCTAGGGCAATTAAGCAATAAAAAGAAATGAAAAGCATCCAGATTGAAAAGGAAGAATTAAAACTATATTTGCAAGTAGCATGATTCTATATAGAGAAAATCCTAACGAAACTATTAAAAAGCTATTAGAACTCATAAATGAGAACAAGGTTGCATAATACAACACCAATTTATAAAAATCAATAAAATTTCTATATATTAGTACTGAACAATCCAAAAATGAAAGAGAAAAATTCCATTTACAATAGCATAAAAAATACTTAGGAACAAGGCAAGAAGGATGTTAGAAGAGATATTGTTAAAGAAAAATTATTCTGACGCTGGTTAAAAAATGGTAAGGCAGATTTTGAGATTACTGCAATAGGGGTCAAGGCTATCACAATTGAGGGGAGAGATTGAGCTCAACTCCTAATGCGACCAAGACCAGTGGGGATTTGTGGCCAATGAACAGAGGGGGTCAGAGGATGGAAAATTACTAAGAGGAGACATCAAGGGCAAGGGGATTCTCTCTAAACTGGCCTAACAGGATTCCTGCTAAAAGCTGGCTGGACTTATATATCAAATATAGGGGACGAGGAACTTGATCAAGGGTGGGGTATTAGCAGGATTCTTTGCTAAGACTTCCTTAGGCAGGCCAAGGACAGAGCCCAAGGATGAGACCTAGTTTAACAGAGTGCTCAGAGGAGCTTGTCTAAAATTTGCTGAAGCAGAGTCTTTGTCATGTAAGACTTGCACACTGAAAACTACATAACATGGTTGGAAAAAATTAAAGAAAACCTAAATGAATAGAAAGAAAGCCCATGTTCATGGATCAGAAGTTTAATATTGTTAAAATGGCTCCCCTAATTGATCTACAGATTCAACACAATCCCTATCAAAATCCCAGATAGCTTTTTTTGCAGAAATTGACAAGCTCATCCTAAAGTTCATGAAAATGAAAGGTACCCAGAATAGTCAAAGCAATTTTGAGAAAGAATAAAGTTGGAAGATGAATATTTCCTGATTTTAAAACCTACTACAAAGCTATAATAATCATGACAGTCTGGTACTGGCATAAAGATAAATTGAACAGAACTGAAGGTCCAGAAACAAAGCCATACATCCATTGATAACTAATTTTTGATAAGAATGCGAAGATCATTCAACAGGGAAAGAAAAGCGTTTTCAGCAAATGGTTCTGGAACAACTGTATATACATATTCAACAGACATAAGTTGGATCTCTTCTTTATTCCATACACAAACATTAACTCAAAATAGATCATAGATAGAAATGTAAGAGCTAAAACTAGTCTTAGAAGAAAACAGAGGAGTAAATCTTCGTGATCTTGGGTTAGGCGACGATTTCTTAGATATGATACTCAAAGCACAAACAACTAAAGAAAAAAATAAATCGGACTTCATAAAAACTGTTGTGCTTCAAAGAACACCATCAAGAAAATGAAAAGACAACTCACAGAATAGAGCAAAATATTTGAAAATCATGTATCTGATAAGGGTCTAGTATCCAGAATATATGAAGTACTGTTATAGCTCAACCATAAAAAGACAACCCACTTAAAAACAACAAAGTATTTTTAAATAGACATTTCTCCAAAGGTAAAGAAAATATACAAATGGCCTATAAGCACATGAAAAAATGCTCAACATCATTAGTCATCAGGGAAATGCAAATCAAAATAACAATAAAGTACCATTTCACTAGTACACAAATGTTCATAGCAGCATTATTTACAATAACCAGACCATGAACTAATGAGTAGACACATAAAATGCATTAATGCATTGGAATTATTAGTCGTAAAAAAGAATTAAGTATTGATTTATGCTACGACATGAATGAACCTCACAATCATTACGCTAAGTGAACAAAGACACAAAAGGCCACATATTACAAGATTCCATTTATACAAAATGTCCAGAATAGGCAAATTTATGAAGATGAAAAGGGAATTAATTGTTGTTTAGGTCTGAGAGTTGAGGAGAAATGAGGAGCAACTGCAAATGGGTACAGGGTTTCATTTAGGGATGATAAAAATGTTACAAAATTGATTGCAGCAATGGTTGTACAATTCTGTGAATATAGTAACCACTGACTGTATACTTTAAATGGGTGAATTATATGATATGTGAATTATATTTCAATTAAGCTTTTAAAAAAATTAAAGGGAATTAACTGGGAATGTTCTTGTCACATTTTAAATTTGCTGTTTCTATAACTCTAAAAATAAATAAGTCATTTAAAAGGAGTCGATTAAAAATGTTGATTTTTCTGGAAACTATGCATCTGCAATAAATAATATTGTAGCAATTGTCTGCCTCCACTTTCGGGCAAAATAAATACATTTGGTGACAAAAAAAGAGTAAAAATAAATAGTAGTTGTCTCAACAGATTCTCTAGTCTCTATCTAGATATATAATTAAAACTAAAATCAATCAAAGGAAATCACTTTAAATAGCTGAGACGTACATATCAAGAACCATGAAAATGTTTGCGCATTTTGATTATTAATCCCATTCCTGATAATTGATCTCAAGAAAATAAGAAAAACATAATAGGCACAAAAACATAACAGTACTGTTACTGTAGGATAAACTTCTAAACCAGTCCTACTTAAGAGTGTTCGCAACTGGTTGACTAAGTCTCTAAGCATACTGTTCAGTCCAACTGACATTTTCATAGCAAGAGGGCCTCAGTGAAGGAAGCACAACATTGACATTCTTCAGCAAGCTCCTTATCTGGTTGCAAAACAGCACTCTGAGTAACACTGTGCTAAATAACCTATGCGTCCAAAATTCAGGCAAGGTTAGGTAACCCGTGATACATTAACTCAGTGAAACACTGTACGATCAAACTGACCAAATTATTCTAAACTGCTGAATTATCATAAGGTTCTTAGAAATTAGTCTTGCTAAGCAAACTAGTAAATTTAGAATGAAGAATAGTTGCAAGGACAAAGAAGAAACCATTTGCACAAGCAGACAGTATCATAGGTGTCTCAGCTGACAATTAACTTCCAATGGTAAGAATAAGGAAGTGCTATTTTGGCTTCTCTAGAATAATTTGACCCCAGTCAAGTAATCTTTATCATTTTTGCCCACATGCATGAAACATACCTATGTTTCTGACCATGATTCCTTTCAGTTCATCCACTTGGGCTTGAGTCTCCATCACTTTGTCTAGGCCCTTATTCTCAGAGTGATGCTTCTATAAGAAAATAAGTTTTAACTTATGGTACCCAGACATTATTTACAATAGGAAAACAAAAATAAGGGGAATGACAATTTACACTGAGGAATGCTATAAAATTATGTCTCTATTGATATAAAAGATACATGTCACTTCACTGGAAAAATGTTACAATACCCAGGAAAAAATATGGGCAGCATAAAAAATGCTTCTATACAAACTATAAGTATGTAGTCTAAAAATTACCTTATTTTAAATAAAAATAAACATTATATCAAACATACATGTGACTTGTGGGGCAGAGATTGGGGGAGATATATAATCTGTGCTCAGACAAAGAAGAAAGGAGAAAAAGAAGACTGTAGTTGCGGCAGTAGGGGAAGAATGCTGCAAAACTGTTCCCCACTTCTTGAGTATGATGAGGTAGGGGCTGGCCCAGCTTCTCAGCATCTGTTCTTGTATCTGCCAGGATCACAGCATATAAACTATTTTTATTGGCTTCTCATAGGATCTAGAATCTAAGACACTGATAATATATATTTTGAAATTATTTATCCATAGCTAGAAATTATGGGCTGCTTAATACACAATGTTCCAGTCATTTCATTGTGTTAAGTGCTTTAAACGGGATATTATTTAATCCACCCCAAAACTCTATGAAACGATGCTATTATTATCTCTATTTACAGATGAAAGAACAGGTACAGATTTTGTTCAGAAGGTCACACAGATCTGGAGCTAATGATAAATTGGTTAATTTGAAAGTTTTGTTTCTAGCTGACCCTATTTACTTTTGACTAAGTACTGGTATTTTTGTTGTTGGTAGTGTTTTATACAGTTTTACATAGATGAACATTTCCTAGTGGGGAGTATGAAACAAACCAACTGTTTGAATAATAAAGGTTTATAAGTAACCAATTTAAAGGGACTTTATTGCCAGAAGAGTATGTGTGTGTGTGTGTGTGTGTGTGTCAAATTTAGAAATGTAATACCCAGAGTATTAAAAACACAGGAGAAGTGAAAGTATTCAATTACAATACAGCTTTTTTTTAACTCACAACAGAATCATAGCTAGAGCTTAGGTCTTAATACTCAGTTTCATGGATAAAAGGGAAGCATTTTGAAAGGTGTCTGACATCATGAAAACATAAATTAAAACCACAATGAGATACCATTTCACATCAGCTGGAATGGCAAAATTTAAGACCACATCAAGTATTGGCAAGGATGCAGAGACACTGGAACTGCTGATGAGAATATAAAATGTTACAAACACTTTGGAAAAAAAAGTGGTGATTTTTTTTTTTTTTCAATTACACATCACCTACCATATGACCCAGCAATTCCATTCCTAGGTATTTATCAAAGAGAAATAAAAACATATGTCCACACAAAGACTTATACATGGAGGTTAACAGCAGCTTTATTCATGATAGCTGAAAACTGGAAGCAACCCAAATATCCAGCAACAGGTGAATGGATAATCAAATTGTGGTATATGCATATACTACTGCTTAGCAAAAAGGGGAAAAAACTACTGATTTATACAACATGGAAGAGTATCAACAGCCTTACACTGACTGAAACAAGCAAGACACAAAAAAGTACATACTTTTTGATTCTATTTACAGAAAGTTCTATAAAAGACAAAACTAATTTGTAGTGATAGAAAACAGATCAGTGGTTGCCTGGGGCAAAGTGTGGGGGAGGGGACCAACTGATAAGGGATATGAGGGAATTTTTAGGGTGATTAAAATGCTCTCTTGAGTACAGTGGTATTTCACAGGTATATACACATGTAAAACCTCACTAAGCTGACAATTAGGGATTCATACGGATGAAGAGAGTTTCAAATTATTAATTTGGGTTGTCAGAAAATTAAATTTCCCTCATAGAAGGGTAGAAGGTTTATGTACAGGTTAAAAGATCATTTGGCATGTTGAACACATTTACGCATCAGATGGGTAGTTGAACTAGATGATCTTTAATGCTCTTCCAATCGTGAGACACTGTGACCACTATTAATAGAGAATACAGAGATAATAAAGAATATCACTGTTTTCTACCCTAAAATGGCCCCTTTACATTTTTTTTTAATCAGGGAAGTTTTATTATGTTGACTTACAGTGACACAATCAGAAAACTATATTGCAGGTCAGGGCCCCCTAGATTCATAGTGTTTGAAGGTAATAAAGAAGATATAAATCAAAATACCTTATCCTGAGAAAGATCTTACCAGCTGTGCAGCCAAGACACTTGAGAACTCGCTATTCATGGCATATGGAAGTGCTGTCTGTGCTCTTGAGCCATAAGTAGTCTGGAACCTCTTCTTTATCTCATTCAGAAAATTAAAGGCTCGGGAACGTTCAAAATCCTGAAAAGAGATCAACACAGAACTCACATTTAGAAACTAAACAAAGATGATGTGAGTGATTAAGAACAACAATAAAAAACAGCTAACATTTACTGAGCAATGATTCTCTGAGGAGGAACTAGCATTGATCCTATCTTAAAGATAAGTAAAGGAAGGCTCTGAAAAAGTAACTAACTTGTCCAATGGTCCAACGACCAGTAAATGAAAGAACTGAGAGTGAATCCAGATGTATCTGGTCATTGACAACTGAAGATAATGATACCTAGGTTATCAACTTCTTGACATCAGGAATTGGATTTTACTTCCTCCATATATTTCATAGGATCTATTAGAAGGCCCAGCACAAGAATATGTTTAATAAATCCCATAATAATCATAGAGTCTTTCACACATACAGCTAATACTACTGATATTAACTTCAAATTGAATTTTTTCAATAGTGGTGGTATATTTGAAAAGATCAAGTGACATACTCATGTCTAATCCCAGCCACCCAAAAAGTATGTGTGTTCTCTAGAAGAATACCTTAGAGGAAAAAAATGAATGTGTATGTGTGTTTATGTATATATGTGTATGTGTGTATCAAATTATAGCTCGAGAAATATGAGGCTCGGCTCTATCCCAGATTTCATTATTATTTTTCTTCTACTCCAAGCTCTTTCACATCAGTCATTTCACATATAGCTGGATTTTTTCATACTTTTGGAAAATATTGTGAAGCCAGAGATAAAAGTCATTGTGATGCTCACTATGGTTGACAGTCATTTCCCTTTCACCCAAGATGTTTAGTCTAAGCCAAGGGTTCTTAAATTGGGGTCAATGGTCCAAATTCAAGGGGCCTTTGAACTTGGATAGAAAAAAAGAAAATCACATCATTATTTTTATCAATCGTTAACTTATATTTCAATTGTGAATATAGGTAGTATATTCATAATCGAGGTAGTATTAAACAGTACCTGTAACTGTCACCAACAGAAATCTTTTTTCATATACCATCACAGTTATAGATATCTCAAAATATTGTCAACACCCATCACATCAAGATTATTAGTTATTAGACCCATGACTAGATGTTGTTAATGAGTTCATAAAGAATCATATATATTACTACATCAAGTTTTTAAAATATTTTGAATACTATATATATATATTTCAATATAATTGGCTTTGTTAGAATTGTGTTTTATACATTTAAAGGCATTCTGGAAAAGGAAAATTAAAAAAAGAAAACAAAAACATTCTGGGAGTGTCCCACAAGTGATGAGTCTGTGATACAATAAAGATTAGGAACCCTGATCTATGGCAACCATGCCAATTCCAAGTCTCTTTGTCAGTAGGCAGTTTAGAAATGAGCATGCAGCCAATAAGACATGAAAGGAAGTTCACTTTGAAAGCAGGGGGAGGGGAGGGCATGCAGCTGGGAAAAGCTTCCTCATTCCTACAATAAGACACTCAAGAAGACACAGTCCCTCTTCTCTGGACATGAATAAATAAGTATGTAGCTCTACGTAACCATAATGGCAACCTGTCTGGGAAGAAGGAGACACGGAGGAAAGCAGAGAAGAGAAAGGACCTTAATGACATCATTAAGTTACTGAGAATTTTGGGCTGAGAGCCGAAAAATAGTCATACCTAACCAATGTAAACTACAGGTTTATATACCTGATCATAATGTATTGTAATTTTGTTTTTCCAAAGTTCACATACATTAAAGAATTCATTAACTACTGATAGAAGGAATGACATTATCTAATTTAACATTCCAGGTAAACAATTTTTGAGAGGTTTTGATATCAAAGAATTATAATTATGAACATCAATTCTCACTACAAAATAGAATAAATATAGAAGTTGCAAGAGGCTAAGCTAAAACTCTACCAAAATTGAGTTGATTTGCACATACCCCAGTATCAAGTTTTCTTAACATTTGCTGCTGTATATGACAAATGCAAAATATTAACAATTCCAGCTATGTAGAGTTCGCATCACCTTTGCCCATCACAGGTACAGATCAGCAGTCCCCAACCTTTTTGGCACCAGGGACCGGTTTTGTAGAAGACAATTTTTCCAAGGACTGGGGGAGGGGGAATGGTTTCGGGATTAAACTGTTCCACCTCAGATCATCAGGCATTAGTTAGATTCTCATAAGGAGCATGCAATCTAGATCCCTCGGATGCATAGTTCACAACAGGGTTCGCACTCATATGAGAATCTAATGCTGCTGCTGATCTGACAGGAGGCGGAACTCAGGTGGTAATGCTCATAGGCCGCTCACCTCCTGCTATGTGGCCTGGTTCCTAACAAGCCACAGACCTGTACCGGTCTGCAGCCTGGGGGTTGGGGACCCCTGGTATAATTAAGAACTGGCTGTATTAATAGTACACATAGTTAAATAGCAATATGTCTTCAAGTTACTTACATCATCAGTGATACAAAGATATACAATCCTGTCTTGGCAGATGTAATGAAACAAATAACTGTAGAATAAAAGATATAAAACTTACTGTGGTTATAAGCAACATCACTTTTACTTCTATCTTCTATCTACGTATAAGCACGTTCAGTACTGCCAATGTCACCATATTACTTATGGATACAGTCTATTCTCCCTCTTCCCCTTCCCAATATACCTGTTTCTTTCAAGTCAAACTGATAGAAGTACGTAAGAAATAAAAAGAAGATCTCTATTCTAGCTACATAGCACAACAGCATGTGTATTACCCATTAGAATGATAGCTGCAAAAGCATAATTGGACTCTTAAAGCATGAACAAGAGATGACATCTTAGGAGGAGCATGTAATTAAGATTAACTCCCAATAGGCCATATGGTTTTTGCTTTTTCCTAAGTTCTTAAAGCAAACATCTTTTCTACCAAATTCTCAACATTTGAGTATCCACTTTGAGTTAGTTACTGTGCTGGATGCTGAGGATACAAAAAAGCAAAACCACCAAGTCCCAGTCTTCACAGGGATCACAGTGTAAGGAATTACAGTGCAGCATGGCAAACAGGATGACAGGAAAGTTAAAGGCAGTACATGGTGCTCTGGGGACATATTAACAGACGAGGCACGAAATGGAGATTTGCCAAAGGGTAACCAGAAAGACTTCCCAGAACAAGTGATGTCTGATTTAAGACCTGAAGAATAAGTAACAGATGGCAAGGTAAAGAGTGAGCGAAAGGCCAGGCGTGGTGGCTCATGCCTGTAATCCTAGCACTTTGAGAGGCTGAGGCAGGCAGATTGCTTGAGCTCAGGAGTTCAAGACCAGCCTGGGCAACATGGCAAAACCCCGTCTCTACACAAAATACAAAAATTAGCCAGGTGTGGTGGCGCACGCCTATAGTCCCAGCTACTTGGGAGGCTGAGGCAGGAGGATCGCTGGAACCCAGGAGGTTGAGGCTGTAGTAAGCTGAGATTGCACCACTGCACTCCAGCCTGGGTAACAAAGTGAGACCTTGTTTCAAAAAAAAAAAAAAAAAAACAAACAAACAAAAAAAGTGAGCTAAGAGTTTTTCCAGAAAGGAAGCAGCAAACATAAGGGCCTAGAGGTAAAACAGCACGTAATAGATTTAGGAAAGTAAAATTGGCTCACATGACTAGAGTACAGAATGTGAAGAAAAAGTAAATTATCTGGACAGACGAGGCTAGAGAAGTAAGCAAAAACCAGGTTATACAAGACTTTATAAACCACACTGTGCATTATCCTAAGAATAATGAATAAACATCCAAAGGTTTTAGCATACAGAGGGCGTGATCAGATTTGCACTTTAAAAAGGACACATTAAAAAAAAAAAGGACACATTGGCTAGAGTGTGGAAAACTGACTCAAAGGGGGACCAGACAGGAGACTACTGCAGTATACCGGGTAAGAAATGAGGAGGGAAATAAACTAAGTAGAATGGGTAATAAAGAAAAAGGGACAGAGAAGAGAGATAGGAGGTAGCATTTATAGAACTTGGTGACTGGCACGAGACAGGTTAACTGAATTTTGCCTCCCACATTTGTACCTTGGGCAAGTGGATAGATAGGGGTACCTGTTGAATTATATTAATGTTCACAGAGGACTGACATGAATTACAAGGAGATATAGGAACTCAGGCAAAATCTTTTCCTCCAATCCTCTAAAACTATTTGCACCATTTCCACCAATGACTTCCACATTGCCATATCCAGTGGCTCTCTCTGAAATATAGGATAGTGTTGACCACTTCCTTTTGGAAAATGTTTTATCTTCCCTAGATTTCTTGACATCAGGCTTGCCTGGTGCTATAGACTGAACCGTGTCCTTTTGAAATTCATGTTACAGTGTGACTATATTTGGAGACAAGGCCTTTGGGAGGCACTTAAGATTAGATGAGGTCATGAGGGTGGGGTCCTCATGATGGGATTAGTGGCTTTAAAAGAGGAAGAAAGAGATCACTCTCTTTCCACCACCTGAGAACACAGCAAGAAGCTGGCCATCTGCCAGCCAGGAAGAAGGCCCTCATCAAGAACTGAATTAGCGGGCACCTCACCCAGTTTCCAGAACTGTGAGAAACAAGTATCTGTTGTTCAAGCCACTCAGTCTATGGTATTTTGTTATAGCAGCCCAAGCAGGCTAATATACCTGGTTTATATCATAGTCCCTTTCCCTCTACACTAATGTTTTCTAGCTTCCTTAGCCTCCTGCTTTTTTCACACTTACTCTCTGGAGGGCAGCATGCACTCTCATGTTTTGTTGTAGTTTGTTTTCAGCTACCACAATTATGCTAATGATTCCCAAATCTACATCTGACCTATCTCCTGAGCTCCAGGACTACCTACACTACTGTCTACTAGACATATCCAACTGGACATACCATAGACAGCTTAAACATGACATGCCCAAAATGAAAGTCATCACTTTCCCCATAAAATTTGTTTCTCCTAAACCAGACTTGTGAGTCACTTGGTGCACAGGCCACAAAAGGTATGATCCCTGCCATCAAGAAGCCTACAGTCAGGGTATAGAAATAAACAATCATTTCAACTATAATACAGTCTGAGGCCAGGCACGGTGGCTCATGCCTGTAATCCCAGCACTTTGGGAGGCCGAGGTGGGCGGATCGCCTGAGGTCAAGAGTTCGAGACCTGCCTGGCCAACATGGTGAAACACCATTTCTATTAAAAATACAAAAATTAGCCAGGCGTGGTGGCGTGTGCCTGTCATCCCAGTTACTCGGGAGGCTAAGGCAGGATAATCATTTGAACCCAGGAAGTGGAGGTTGCGGTGAGCTGAGATCACGCCATTGCACTCCAGCCTGGGCAACAAGAGCGAAACTCCATCTCAATAATTAATAATAATAATAATAATAATAATACAGTGTGAAAAGTGTTACAATATGAACAAACTAGATGCTACTGACTCAGTGTTAATGTTCAGGGGTTTCCGGAAAAGGAAACATCTAAGCTCAGGAACACAAAGTGAGATTTTTAAAAAATTAAGTAGATAAATATATTCCAGTAAAAGGTAACAGCTATTGCAAAGGCTAGGAAGAGAGAAAGAACCTAGCATTGAACTGTAAATGGCTAAGTATGAAGTATGGCTGGAAAGCAAAACTGAGGACTAAAGTAGTAAAAGATGTGTCCAGAGAAGGAAAAAGCGGCAGATCTTGAATAATATTCCAAGTCCTGTTAAGGAATTTTACCTTGAGGGCAGACAGTATCTGTCAAAGGAAGGAACATGATCAGAACTGCCCTTTTAGAGGCATTAAAGTACAAATTAAGAAAGTATTTCACTTGGGACCTGTCAAGTGCGCAAAAGTTTACAAGGAGGCTTAGGAGGAGAACAGCATTCCTAGAAGATAACAAAAGCATGAAACAAAGGTACCAAAGCTCGAAATAACACAGCTAGATCAGAGACAAAGGCAGAGGCATGGCAGACAGATAACATCTCCTTTTACTATAACTGCATTTTAATTGGATTCCATGTTCTATACTCTCTTAAAGCTACATATGGCTGTGACTAAATTCTGGCTCATAATACATGAGTGGAAGATATATGCCCTATTTCCCAGTCTTGCCTCTAAAAGGACGACTACATGTGCTTTCCCTGGACATTTTCCCAGGAACTGCCTAGAAACACACAGATTGTAAGTCTAATACATTTTTAGAGAAAGTATAAAGCCAAAATCATAAGAGGATAAGATTATTTAACCCCCTAACCTCTAGGCCCACAAACCTATGCTGGCAGCAAGAGGACTACAAAATGTGTACAATTCTCAAAGATGATATACTCTCTAACTACCATTTTGGATGTGACCAGAAAGGAAGAACTTCCTGGAGAACAAAGCCAGGAGTCAGGGAAAAAAGGTGAGGGAGTTCCTCCAAGAAAGCAGAACCACTAACCACTTCCTGGTCAGAATAGGGAGTCTTTGAAATTGTGTGAGGCAATTATTTGATCATTACTGGAAAGCAACGACTTCTACATGTTTCTCATTCTTCCCTTTTCCAAATGGGAGTTTGTAACTCTCACTGTGATGATCCTTTTCTTATTTCACCATTGTCTACTGGGTTAGGCTGGGAAAACAGGGAAAACATACGACTTAACTTTTACTTTATGGTCAGTGGACCACAGGAGCCACACCAGGGCCTGATGGAGAGGACTGTGTACCACCTAGACATGCTGGACTTGGAGCCAAACACAGTGACTAGATAGGTCTTTGGAGCTACCTCTCTCAGAGAAGAGACGTATTCTATGTTTGGGAAGAAAGGTTCACTGAAATATCTGGGTGGCCAGAACAGTAGACTGGAAGGCTGCAAGTCATCTCCTGATATCCTATAACTTCCTCCAGAGTAACAGTGTTTTAGTTGAGCCTACGACTGCATAGCCAGAGATGACAATTCCTGGCCTCCCTTCTAGCTATGCTAGCTACATGACTGTGTAGTGAACAGTAAGACATAAGTGGAAACTTCTCAACAATATCAGGCCACTTCTGGGCCCTGCCTTTAAAATTACTGGGCAAGCACTGGGATATAACAAGCACCAAAGGAGCTGCCTTGGCCAGAAGTGGAAAGCACTAATTGCTTTGGGAATTAGGGAACTGGAAACGGCAGAGCCACCCCAACATCCCAAACCACTCATCTCTGGACTATCTCATTAAAATTAATACTGTATCTTGGGGGTCTCTCTCATAGTAGCTTAGAGTGGACCTTAAACTGTATAACGGGTTAGCCATAGAAAGTAATAAGGACCTCATTCTGAGATAAGAACTAAGGAAGTAAGGCTGGGTTAAGTAAGAAAAGATTTTTAAGTGCCAATGGGGAAGGTTGAGGCACTTTTCAAAACTAATTACTAAGATTTCCCATCTATGGCCACTCTAATAAGCCACCAGAGTGATCTTTCTAAAGCAAAAACTGTGGGTCAGGCGCGGTGGCTCATGACTATAATCCCAACACTTTGGGAGGCCAAGGCAGGCGAATCACCTCAGGTCAGGAGCTTGAGACCAGCCTGGCCAACATGGGGAAGCCCCATCTCTACTAAAAATACAAAAATTAGCTGGGCATGGTGGTGCACGCCTGTAATCCCAGCTACTCAGGAGGCTAAGGCACGAGAATCATCTGAACCTGGGAGATGGAGGTTGCAGTGAGCCAAGATCACACCACTGCACTCTCAGCCTGGGTGACAGAGTGAGACTCTGCCTCTAAATAAATAAATAAATAAATAAAACTTGAATGTGCCACACCCTGGCTGAAAATCTTCAATGCCTTCCCACTGCCCACAGGGTAAAGTCCAAGCTCTTAATATGGCCTACAAGGCCCTACATGACTTTTCTTCTACCCATCTCTCTAGCTTTATTTTCACCATCCTGGGCACCAGTCACAGAGAATGGTCTGCAGTTCCCTAAATATGCCCGCCCTATGATCTCTGGCCTCCATACTTCTCTACCTGCTGTTCCTTCTACTTGGAATACCATCCTCCTATCTACTACTTCCCACCCCCACCAACCCTTGACATCGTGGATTTGACTTTCTCCCTCATTAAACTATAACCCTTATGAGGGCAAATACGACATATCTTGTTATATCCCCAGCACCAAGCAAAGTGCCTGGCAATAGTTAAGTGCTCAGTAAATATTTACTGAAAGAATGAACAAAGGAACATTATCTATCTTATCTGAATTATTTCACATATCACACAGCTCTAGAGCAAAGTCATTTTTACATTTAACATTTTCATATCTTTCTTCAAAATATCACTTCAATAATAGAATAAAATAATTACAAGTTAAATTTATAAGTAACAAAACCAGATATATTTTCTAAGTTGGTGAAGGTTACTATTCTGTCAGCTTATTCAAATTATGTACCTAGAAGCTTGTTTTCTACTTTTCTACCATTCTGATTAGAGTAACAGAATTCCCTTCTTTCATCCCTTACCACATGCAGAACAGAACTCACTTGCCATGTGAGTACGTTAGTTTGTTATTTTCAGAAGGTATCTTAGCCAGAATCTGCTCTGTCACCTCCAGGAAGTTTCCTCCACACCAAGCATGTTTGGCAAGAATAGTGGTCCCCCTGGCAACAACAGCAAAAAGAATCGCCATGGCTTCAGTCTATCAAAAGGAAAAAGACACAGATTTAGAATGTTTCTTTGACATAATCTTTCAAAAGTAACTTACTATCATTTATCAACATACTACCTGGAGATAGTATCTAACGAGGCACTATAACATGAAACTTAACAACAGAGTTAAGAGCAGGCTTAAAAAGAAGGTCAAAGTTTTCTACAAACTTATAACCTAAGCCATGCTTGTATACATTCATATAAAGAGACATACAAAACACATATACACACACACACCATTGATAGATTGCATTTACAAATTATTACAGCACAAACAGATATCACCCTTTTGAAAAGCAATGACTATAGATAGCAAAGGGACATAAAGCTGTCTTCATTCTTTAATGTAGAAATTCCATCCTGAAAATTTATCCTAGAGAAATGGTTCAACAGAAGTCAAGACTCTAGATTCACAAAGATAACTATTAACAATAAAGATAGCCTATATTTATTGTTTACTATGTGCCAGGTACCATTTAAAGTACTTTATAATGATTAATCCATTTAATCCTCATAACTCAATGAGATTATACACTATTATGATACTTCTATTATAGTTGAGAAAACTGAAGCACAGATGACTTAAATACTTTCCCCCAAATTACAGAGCTAGTAAGTGTGGAGCTGCAATTTAAACCTAGGCAGTACGGTTCTAGAGCTCATAATCTTAGCCTTTTACTGTACACTGCCAGTAGAAAGGCATTATCCATAATAGAAACAAAGTGAAAATAACTCAACGCTTCCACAAGAAAGGAATGGTAAGACCCTTCATAAACAAAACATTACTAAAACGACATGGCATGAGTTTAAGATTATTTTCCTTATGTCTGCCTATGAATATGTGCTATTATTTCCCACCTAACAAACCCAGCTTCTCTTATTTAATGGCATAAACATAAAAAGAGATGAACAAATCCTTTACTAGTCTTCAATTAACTGTTAAACCTACTCTTATTTGTTAACATGCTCAGTACCCAACATACCAGTGGTTATCAAACTGTAGTGGGAATACAAATCGTCTTGTGTGGCAGAGTATGAGTCACTTGCTAAAAATTCAAACTCTTGACATCACTTCCCGAAATTCTGATTCCGTAGGCCTGAGGTAGGGCCCTGGAATCTGTATTTAATACAAGTCTGTCTGGATGCAGGTGACTCACACAAACATACTTTGTGAAACACAATAGCAAACTATAAACTGCTTGAGATCAAGGAATGTGCAGATTCCTTATTGCAATCCCAGCATGGAAGGACAGCACACAGAGCAGAAGGTGCTCATCTGTCTCTTGGGCTGAGTGTCTTTTGGGGGTCTCTTTTTCATTCCTACTCTCTAATTGAAGTTGTTCCCCAGCCATCTTCTTTCTAGAATTCTCCTTACACATACATAATAAGTTATAGTTTCCAAATTGCTGTCTTATACTTTATCTCCCTTGATCCTAAAGCCTCCCCAACTGTGGGTTCTACTGTTCTGTTTCTTTTCATTTTTTTTTTTTTTTTTTTGAGACAGGGTCTTGCTCTGTCACCCAAGCTCCAGGCTAGAGTGCAGTGGCACAATCTTGGCTCACTACAGCCTCCACTTCTCAGGCTCAAGTGATCCTCCTACCTCAGCCTCCAGAGTATCTGGGACTACAGGTGTGTGCCACCATGCCTGGCTATTTTTGTATTTTTTTGTACAGACAGGGTTTCACCATGTCACCCAGGCTGGTCTTGAACTCCTGGGCTCAAGCGATCCACCTGCCTTGGCCTCCCAAAGTGCTGGGATTACAGGTGTGAGCCACAGTGCCTGGCCCTGTCCTGTTTCTTCAAAGCATTGTTATGCATTATCTCTGCTCCTCTGACTCCTTTTAACTCTTCTATTTACTATAATCTGGCTTTTGCCCTTAGAACTCCAGAAAACCATGCTTCCTAAGGTCACCAACAGCCTCTATATTGCAAAATACAGTGGTTGCTTCTCTATTCTTACCTTACTTGATCTCTCAGGCACAGTCAACACTGCTGACCAACCCTCCTTCTTGAAATGCTCCTACATCTCCGGCTGCTCTTTCTGTCTTCTTGCTGACTCTTCCTCCTCTACCTGACCTCTAAATGTTGACTTTCCTCCAGGACTGATTCTGTGCCCTTTTATTCCTAGATTAGCTCAGTTAGATCTGCCATTTTAAACATGATTTATTTGCTGAAGATATATTGCATACAGAAAAAAAAGAATAGTGCCAAAGATAAAACCCAAAGCACAACCAACAGTTGAGGGAATGGTAGATAAGTAGAGACTCACAAAGACTGAGGAGGACCAAATGGGAAAGCCAAAAGTGTGGTGGCCCAGAAGCCGAAAGGAAAGAAAGAGAATGAAGACTGTAAAACAACCAGTGAAATTTCATAACAAGGAAGGAGGTCATTGCTTAGGGTCAAAGAGACACAGTAGAGAGGAACAAAAACACAAAGAGAAACATAGATAAGAAATCATATGGTCTCTGGAACAGAGAGATGAAAAAGTAGCAGCCTCAGTCCCTGTGCAGGTTCAAGAAGAAAACTGAGCTTGGCAACAATTAATACAAAAAGATCTAGTGTTTCAGTGGACCGTAAGTTCATTATGAACCAACGGTATGCAATATTGCTTAAAAATGCTTACATAATCTCAAAGTACACTAAGAAATAGGGTGTCCTGACCTGTTTAAGTACTAGTCCCATTACACTCTGTGCTGGTTAGAACATATGTAAAATACTGAATTCAATTCTGGGTAGAATATTTAACGACTGGACAAAAGGGAGGCACTATGGGTGAGAGACACGGAGATTGTGTCATCTGAAGACTATGAGAAAGAGAGGACTTGGAGGGAACATGACCATAGTTTTTGAGTTTATATAAAGTACAGTCACCTGCAACAGGGAGCACATTATTCGGAATATAACTAGAACAATGGATATAAGTTATAGGCAAGTAGTGTTTTGTTCAATAAAAGCAGTCCCCAACTTAAAAATGACTGTTAAACAGTGGGTACATAGCAACAGAAACTTTACTTTCCTTCTAGATGTCACTAACAGGAATTCCTTCCTCTCTCCTATACTGCTAAAAATCCCACCTATGAAGTCTTACCTGCCCCCATTGTAAGTGTCTTGTAATAGAATCCATAACGTCTTGATGAGTATTGGGATAACAGAAACAATTGTGGCACAATGAACACTGCACTTGAAGTTAGAAAACCTGGCTCTGCTAATTATTAGCAGTATGTAAATGCCCAATAAACCATAAGGTGCTATATAAAGGTAAGATCCAAGAAGAAAAAGAATGAAAAGATAAGCCAGAGAGAGAAGGGAAGAAAAAAAGATAATGCAACATAAAGGAAAGCCCCATATCAACACTGTTCCTCTTTGTTCTCCTATTCACTCCTCACTTGGTCCCACAGCCATCATCCCAATTCTACTTCATTCCTGCTAAGAATCCTGTGTATTAGTTTCCCGTAGCTGCAGTAATAAAGTACCAAAAACTTGGTTGCTTAAAACAACAGAAATGTATCGCCTACCAGTTCTGAGGGTTAAAAGTCCAAAATCAAGATGTTGGCAGGGCTATGCTCCCTCTGAAACCTGTAGGAGAGAAGCTTTCCTTATCTCTTTCTAGCTTCTGATAGTTTGGTGGCAATCCTTGGTGTTCCTTGGCTTGGAGGTGCAGCACTTCAATCTTTACCTCTGCAGTCACATGGTGTTCTCTGTATCTGTGTCTTCACACTGCATTCTCTCTGTCTCTCTTCTCTTCTTTTATATGGATGCCAGTCATATTGGATCAAGGGCCCACTCTACTCCAGTATGACCTCCTTTTCAATTACATCTTAATTACATTGGCAAAGATCCTATTTCTAAATAAGATCCCATTCACGGGTACCACGGGTTAGGACTTCAACACAGCTTTCTGGATGACACAATTCAACCCACAATAAACCCCCATTTTAAACTGACACTATACCTGATCTTAGCCAAACGGCTGACAAGCAATGCAAACTTCCATTTTAGAAACTCACTGTTCATCCCAAATAAATCCTACCCTTCCCTTTACAGATACTCATATCACCCAACTTGCCTCCCTCTCTAAAACCTCTGTCCCTTCTTTTTCCTTGCTCATATTGGAGGACTGTCCTTAGAGCTAAGGGCTAGAAGGGTCACCCACAACAGCCTGGACTTAGAAAAGCCTGTTTTTACTATGTTAAGGGACTAAAGAAAAGATATTTTTGTTCTAGTTGTTGGGTTTCTAAAAAAAAAGATATGCTATAAGGGAATTCAAATGAGAATTATAAATGCAGTTTTTTAATAGAGGAATTATTGTAAATTGTGGGGAAGGTCTTCGAGTCCACTAAATTAAAAGTTAATAAAATGATACCGGTTGGCATAACAATGTAAATATCATGGATAGCATTATTTATAGAAGAAAATGCATCCAGCGTTCCAAACAATAAGCTTACAACAGTACTTTTAGTATATATCCATTTGTAAGTAAGAAATTGCCTGTATAAAAAAATTTGGTAATAAAATAGAACAGCAATGATGAAAATGCTCCTCCTCAGCAGAAGCATCTTCAAGTAGAGGCTGAAGACAGTTTCAGGTAACCGAGTAAGGGGAAAGGCCAAGTCTATGTGTTTTGAGAAATCTTTTAATTCTGCATTTGTATTTTGATAACACTGAAAAATGTTTAAGAATATTCTGGATCATCTACATGTGTATCTTATAAATGAGCAATGGCACACAATTCAGTACTGCACTTGCATTCCTGTCTATAAAGAAATAGGTGTCAATAAATCACCTAAAATGACAATGCTTAATGTTTACATCTTAGAAGCATCTGGCTGATCTTAGGTTGGCACATCCTAAATTCATGGCCGTCGTGACTCAAGCACTCTTGTACTGCTGCTGTTTTTAATCAGTTATAAAGACAAAATTTGTCTTTTGCAGTAATGATTCACAATTTAAAGACATCTGCATGGAATAAGACTTTAATTTTGGCTGGGCGCAGTGGTTCATGCCTGTAATCCCAGCACTTTGGGAGGCTGAGGCGGGCAGATCACCCAAGGTCGGGAGTTTGAGACCAGCCTGACCAACATGGAGAAACCCCGTTTCTACTAAAAATACAAAATTAGCCAGGTGTGGTGGCGCACGCCTGTAATTCCAGCTACTCGGGAGGCTGAGGCAGGAGAATCACTTGAACCCAGGAGGTGAAGGCTGAGGTGAGCCAAGATCACGCCATTGCACTCCAGGCTAGGCAACAAGAGCAAAACTCTGTCTCAAAAAACAAACAAACAAAAAAAAAAACTTTAATTTTAATATTTGAGGCTTTTATCTGACATCCTGAAAATGACAATGTGGCAGAATAACATTACCACTTAAATTACCTCAGGCTAAGGAGAAAGTAATACTCAAAGATGTGTTTCTTGGCCGGGCATGGTGGCTCATGCCTGTAATCCCAGCACTTTGGGAGGCCGAGGTGGATCACCTGAGGTCAGGAGTTCGAGACCAGCCTGACCAAAAATGGTGAAACCCCGTCTCTAATAAAAATACAAAAAAAAAAATTAGGGTGCGCGCCTGTAATCCCAGCTACTCGGGGGGCTGAGGCAGGAGAACTGCTTGAACCTGGGAGGCGGAGGTTGCAGTGAGCCGAGACCGTGCCGCTGCACTCCAGCCCGGGCGACAGAGTGAGACTCCGTCTCAAAAAAAAAAAAAAAAAAAAAAAAAAGATGTGTTTCTACCAAGTAGAAACCAAATGATACCAAAACACGCTGTGTGAACAGAGGTTATACAACTGTTCAAATAAAGTAGTAGAATTAACTCATTACATAGCACATGGTGATAGTCAATGTAAAATTTTTAAAGTATTCTGTATCATTATTTATATTATTGCAGGAGGATCTATTATGTTAATTCTTGCAAGAGTTCATTGGCAGAATGTTTCATAGAAAATATAAAAAGGAAATTAATTTCCACCCCTGTATCATGAGATTATTAAATTAACTGGCCCACTAAATTAATGGAAGGAGGTACACAAGGTGCTTGGGAAGAGATGGGAGATCCTTTTAGGAGGGATAGATGGAAGAAGAGAAGGTATAGAGGTGAGAACAAGGTAAAGAAGGTACATAAGCTAGCCTGATAAGATGGAATGGTCCACCTTTGGTGAATGAGAAGGTTGAGGAATAAGGCTGATGGCCTTACATAAAGAAGGCCTTGTACAAATCATGTCATTTAAACTTGATCAAATAGGGAGTCTTTCTATTTCAGTTCAACACGTATGTACTGGCGGGTTACTATATGACAGTCAAAATAGACACTAGAGGTATAAAGTTAAGGAAGAAGGGACTCCTATACTTGAGGGAGCCATAGAACAATGGGGAAGACAGATATAAATAAATGCAATAAAGTATAATAAGTGAATAATCTAAGAATGTCCACAATTGCTCAGGAAATGTCTTAATGTTTTGTGATGATCTCACCTCGGATGAAGAACAGGAATGCAGGTGTCAGCCTATGCCTTAGGAATTTCCTCAGTATATTGTTAGGATTATTTCTCCTTGGAAGAGAGGTCAAAGTGTCTATTTTACCCTATTTTCCCAGTGCTCAGCACAGTGCCTACCATCTAATATTCCCTCAAATATTTGTTGAATAAATGAGTGAACATTGAGCATATTTTGGTTTTAAATATACTATAAGTGGTAGATAACTTTATATTCAGAAGGACCTGGTAAGAATAATATTTTCACAACCAAACTATCTTTCTAAGTAAGATAAAGCAGTTGAGCTAATAGTAATCCAAACCCCCAGTCTTCTCTCTGGGTCTTAGAAGGAATAAACCAACTACAGATAAACCACGAATTCTGATGCAATAACCTTGGAGGAGATAGAAGAATGAAGAATAAACACTGCTTAGACAGGGGGAAAGAAGAGGTGTTTACGAAAAGTCATGTTACAGATCAAGATTACTCCTGTTGGTCTTACAACTATTCTTTCTGGACGATGCCCTGAGACCGAGTCCGATCCCTCTTACTTTCTTAGGATAGGATCCCACCCTTTCAAGTCAACCACCTGTTTTATTCTGCATTAACCAATATATAACATAATCCTGATTATTCCTGTTTTCCCCTCTAGGCACAAACATGTAAGTTCCTGAGAGTAGCAACCTCCTAAGTCTTGTTTACAGCTGTATCCCCCGCACTTAAAAGAGTGTCAAGCATATACCAGCCGTTCAATAAATATGTGTTAAATATATGAATGGATCTGCTCTCAGCCACAGGTATTCAAAGGGAATTAATATCCCAAACATGACTGTATCGTCTCTTTGTGAGAGTTATGGGAGAGGGAGATGTAAAGCATTTACCAAAGTACGCGGTCAGAATTTGATAAACATTGGCCATCAATGAAAACACCAGACAGGTCTGAAGCTGAGGAAACGGGTCTAGGCAGAAATACAGCTCCTGAACAGAGGAAGAAGGGGACTGTCAATCCTGAGCAGTGGAAGAAGGGCGAATAAGGGGCTAGGAACCCACGAAAGAGCATAAACAGCCAGAAGTAGAAGGTGAAGCAGAAAGTGACGTCATCGAATAAGGACGCAGAGAGTTTTTAGAAGACTCGGGCGATCTCAAGAGATTTAAATGCTACAGAAAGGTCTTGTAGAATGCAAACTGAGAGAAAGTTAACATTTTTTTTTCTCCTCCTGTAATGACAGCTTCAGTGACGCATTCTGACACTCTTTAACTCAAGGCCTTTCCAGTGGCCTAAGACGCACCTTGCCACAACTGGTCCTGCCCGACAACTGGAACTGTCCCGACAACTGGAACTGTCCCGACACCAGAGAAGACCAAGTCACCCCTGGCACTGCCTCCTCGCTCCACCCCGGCACCTTTCCGTCGACACCTCCGCCCTCCCTCCCTCCCTCCGCAGTTCTCTCCCCGCCTCCCGCAGGGCGCGCCCCACACTCTATTTACCTGTCCGGGCACCCTCTGAGGGCGCGCGGGCTCGGGACGGAAGGGGCGCGGGTCAGCGCAGAGTCGCCAACTGCCAGCTCCCAGAGGAGGCTGGGACCGGAAGCCGCTGACTTCCGCATGAAGCGCCCCGCCTACGCGTGGCCTCTTGGGAGTGGGTGCGCTCCTCCAATGGCAGCGGGCGACAGGGCTAGACCTGCTGCGTTCCCAGCACCCCCCGCGCTTCCCAGGAGCCGTACTGCATTCTGGGAGTAGTAGTTCCGACTGGAGTATCGCTGAGCGTCTCACGTTCGTTCGACAGCTCTTGTGGTAAAACAGCGTCAAATGCCCTATAGGGATCCAGGAAAATGAGAGGATGCAGAGTCAGTGTGGCGATTCCTCAGGGATCTAGAACTAGAAATGCCATTTGACCCAGCCATCCCATTACTGGGTATATACCCAAAGGACTATAAATCATGCTGCTATAAAGACACATGCACACGTGTGTTTATTGCGGCACTATTCACAATAGCAAAGAGTTGGAACCAACCCAAATGTCCAACAACGATAGACTGGATTAAGAAAATGTGGCACATATACACCATGGAATACTATGCAGCCATAAAAAAGGATGAGTTTGGGTCCTTTGTAGGGACAGGGATGAAACTGGAAACCATCATTCTCAGTAAACTGTCGCAAGGACAAAAAACCAAACACCGCATGTTCTCACTCATAGGTGGGAATTGAACAATGAGAACTCATGGACACAGGAAGGGGAACATCACACTCCGGGGACTGTTGTGGGGTAGGGGGAGGGGGGAGGGACAGCATTAGGAGATATACCTAATGCTAAATGACAAGTTAATGGGTACAGGAAATCAACACGGCACATGGATACATATGTAACAAACCTGCACATTGTGCACATGTACCCTAAAACCTAAATTATAATTAAAAAAAAAAAAAGAAATATACCTCCCTAGGGTTGCCCACTTCTTGCTGGTAAGCAAATACTAAGTTATACTTAGAAAATCCATCTAACTGTGGACCTGATATTTTAGTGATAAAGCAAGTGCAATAAATGTATTATTAACCCCCCCCAAAAAAAAAAATCTACCAGCAACGAGTAGGCGGCATAAACGAAGAGCCAAGCTTGCCCCGTCTCTCCTGCTTAGTCTCAGTAGGCAGCGTCGCCTGTTTCCTCACAGACAAAATAGAATTCATCTGAGAGGAACTGCCTCTACTTTCGCCATGAAATTTTCTAATTTTCTTGTACCCCTCACCAATCCTTTCTCCTATTCTTTTTGCAATAATAATAATAATAAACGACTACTCTCCTTTGATCTAAGCCAGCCCTCTTCCATCCCTATTCCCTGTTGCCAACTCAGAGTCAAGCTCCTCTGATGAACCCTTCCTTGCATGACTCCTCAACGGCTCTCTGCTAACTCGCTCTTTACTATCAGGACTTAAAGGCTGTCAAAATTTCTCTCATCTAAAACATTCCAAAGTCACCTTTCTTAACCCCAAGCCCCCTCACCAAACACAGACCAAACACAGATAAGCTAGTGATCTCTCTCTCACCTCTCCTTTACAGACAAAATTCTCAACAGTGTTGCTAAAACAAATAGATACTTTTCAGCCATTACCATATTTCAACTCTGCAGGACTTTACTTTGATTATTCCTTTTTTTTTTTTTTTTTTTTAGATGGAATCTCACTCTGTTGCCCAGGCTGGAGTGCAGTGCCACGATCTCGGCTCACTGCAAGCTCCGCCTCCCGGGTTCAAGCGATTCTCCTGCCTCAGTCTCCCGAGTAGCTAGGACTACAGGCACGCACCACCACAGGCAGCTAATTTTTTATATTTTTAGTAGAGACGGGGTTTCACCATATTGGCCAGGCTGGTCTCGAACTCCTGACCTCATGATCCACCCGCCTCGGTCTTCCAAAGTACTGGGATTACAGGCATGAGCCACCGCACATGGCCCTTAGTCCCTCCTTTTTGAACCCCTTTATTCTCTTAGCTCTTTCCAAGACACTACACCCTCCTGGTTCTCCTCCCACCTCTGTGGCAGCTCTTCATTTTCTTTAGAAGTGTTCACATTCCATAGGGTTCTGCCGTGTGCCATCTTCTCTTCTTACTCTTCACACTCTTCCTGGTGATCTTAGTCATTCCCCTTGCTTTATCTCCCCCTTTGCAAAGATTCGCATTTGGTATTAATATTAACTTAATTATATTGTATTCAATATCTATTCTTTAAGAGGCAGCATAGTATCTTAGAAAAAGAATGAGTTTTAGAGTCAGAGAGATCTGAGTTACTAAGCTGTGTGAACTCTAAATATTGCCTCTTTAGAGCTTTCAGGACTCTAGCAAAGCCCCCTGTTACTCCATATTCTCTCCTAAAGTAATCTTATTTATACCCTAAAATTTGTAGTGTAATTATCTGGCCATGTAAGATGTGCCTGCTTCCCCTTTGCCTTCCACCATGATTGTAAGTTTCCTGAGGCCTCCCTGTCAGAGGTATGTGAACCAGAACAACTTTATCTTGAATAGGAGCTGGGTAAAATAAGGCTGAGACCTACTGGGCTGCATTCCCGGACAGTTAAGGCATTCTAAGTAGCAGGATGAGACAGGAGGTCAGCACAAGATACAGGTCATAAAGACCTTGCTGATAAAACAGATTGCGGTAAAGAAGCCCGCCAAAACCCACCAAAACGAAGATGACGACGAGAGTGAATGTACACAGGCTAATTTCCTTAATATGGTTATTTTCAGCATCTAGGGTTACCGTAGTGAATGGTGGGGCACTGATAAACATGGCTATCTAGACATTTAGAAATAGCTCCTGTATAAGTGTTCATCCTGGGGCTGGCAAATGCAGACCCTAGAAGGGCAGGCCAGGAAAGCCCTATATTCCAGTGGGACAGCAGAAATATTTGCCTCCTGGCAATTGGATCAAGATTGGATCCTAGCAATTGGATCAGGGTTTGCCTCCTGGCAATTGGATCCGGAATCTGATCCTGTTCTCCCTTGATGGGACTGAAGTAAGTTACTAAATCTTGGAGCCTTAGTTTTCTCCCCTGTAAAATGGAGATAATTCTATCCACCAAGCCCTAGGACGATCAGATGAGATAACAGAGATGAAAGCAGTCTGTTGACTTTTAAAGGGCTGCCAGATGTTCTAAATTATTACTATGCTAGGCAGTGCTGCAAATATGCATCTTAGATTTAGCAGTTTGTCCTCTAACCTACTTATTTTTATTTTAAGTTCTGGGGTACATGTGCAGGATGTGCAGGTTTGTTACACAGGTAAACGTGTGCCATGGTAATTTGCTGCACCTATCAACCCATCACCTAGGTATTAAGCCCAGCATGCATTAGCTATTTTTCCTGATGCTCTCCCTCCCCCAACCCCACCCCGACAGGCCCCAGTGTGTGTTGTTCTCTTCCCTGTGTCTATGTGTTCGCATTGTTTAGCTCCCACTTACAAGTGAGAACATGCAGTGTTTGATTTTCTGTTCCTGCATTAGTTTGGTGATGATAATGGCTTCCAGCTTCATGTGATGTGTTATTTTGTGGTTTACAAACAAATCTAGTGATTCTGTTGCTTTTGAATCAAAATCACATGATTGCAGTGTATTACTGATTGCCATTGCTGTTCATGCTTCTTTTCTCCTGGATGTTTGGACTTAGGCAACTTTTCTTCCTCTTATACTATGCTCAAAACAGACCTACATCAAGGATACCTGTTCTCGTTTGAAATTCACAATCAGTAGAGGGAGCTAACACATTATCAATAGCTATAAAATAATTGACATTTGAGTATGGGACATATTTTTCGTTGCAGCTTATTCCAGTTAGAGTCGTCACATATCTTCCTCTGTTCATCTGAGCCATCTGTGATTCTAACATGAACTTTTGCAAAGCAGTTGTGAATAATTATTTTTTTTCTTTTTTTTCTTTGAGACGAGGTCTGGCTCTGTTGCCTAGGCTGGAGTGCAGTGGCACGATCACAGCTCACTGCAGCCTTGAATTCCTGGGCTCAAGCGATCTTCCCGCCTCAATCTCCCTAGTAGCTGGGACTACAGGCACGTGCCACCACCCCCAGCTAATTACTTCTGAGGTGTCTGTGTTCCACATAGTAGTAAGATTTCTCATTACATCAAGAACATGCCATTTCTTTATATCTGTGATAGGAACACTGCTTCTCATAATGTGTCAAGCACTTCCAGCATCCACATTTTGATTATTTATTATATCTCAGTTTAATAGCTGCTTGCAGCCATGGTGCTGGCAGGCAAAAAAATTTTTTAAAGGCCACAGATGTGTTTGATTTAAACCTTCAATGACTATGTGCAGCTATTGGTAATAGAGTGTTCACGTTCTGGCAAGCCATTTTTCTCTCTAATTATGGGAGCCATTCCCTAAACAACCTGCTAGATATCAGTGCATTTTTGTTAATTTTATATGCACACAGTTAAATTGTGTATATAAAGGAAATTTTAAATTCTTCATATAGGTGATTTAAATTTCTCGTTCTTCTCAGCACTCTGGCAAAAGAAAGAAGGCTGATGACCCAACTCTCTTTATATATTTATTTTTGTCCAAAGAAATATTTTTCTGTCAGAGAATGCCTCTGGTTTGGTTGCAGATTACAGAGGTGTAGTAGATGTGCCCCAGGGTACGTCTATTGAGATTTCACTTCCTACTTTCAAGATCTTCAGCAAACAGAGTTATTGTAGATTCTTCACCTTTTAGGTGAAGTGACATGATATTGTGATAATGCCGAAAGCATTGTCACCTGCCGTAAGACTTGACATCAACTCCCATCTGGAGAGCAATTTCATTAGCCTTTTCTAAAAACTCGTGAGCATGCAGATATAGAAATACCTGCTCTGATTTGGCAAAGTTATTCAAGTGTTTTATTTACTAAGTTAGCATGCTTTGCTCCTCTCATTCTGTTACCAATTTCACCTCCCCTGGCTGCTTGTCTTTTTATCTTTTCCTAATGTTTAAGAAACCTATGGAATATTCATACAGAAACTCCAAATTCTGAGACTATTTCACTTTTTGACTTTTCTTTCTTACCAGGTAACTTGTAGCTCTGGAGAAACTGGGAGCTAATTTTTCTCTTTAAAGCCACAACTAACGCATTGCATGGAGAGTAACAGAAAAGGCCTGCCTCACAGAAAACGAACATTCTAAAAAGGAAAGCCTAAGGGCAAGCCCAAGGCTTGGTGCAGAACGTGGAAGTGTAGCAGTGAGGAGGCAACTCATTTTCTTAAGTTTCAAAGTTTCTAAAAACAGTAAAAGTGATGTCAACTTCACTGGAAGGGCTAATTTGAATTATCTTAATAACCAAGGTATACTCATGACTTTGAGATAGATACTGTTGCTATCCGATATTGAGTGATTAGTTTTAAGACATAAA
The DNA here is from genome assembly GCF_006542625.1 of Nomascus leucogenys. Lineage (NCBI taxonomy): Eukaryota > Metazoa > Chordata > Mammalia > Primates > Hylobatidae > Nomascus > Nomascus leucogenys. Next base: position 140,644,503 of record NC_044406.1, on the reverse strand, counting down.
ATGATGAAACTGAGGGACGGCACTGTTTTTTAAATTATCTTCTCTTAAAATTTTGATGGAAAATTACGAACAGTTCCAGTTCAAAGTTCTAAGCATAAAATGAGGGTATGTCCAATTTGTTGGTTCTCTTCTTTGATTTGCTATAAATAATCCATACTCTTATTTCAATCTTAACGTCCATATGTACCCACTGTTTAGCTCTCACTTATAAGTGAGAACATGTGGTATTTGATTTTCTATTTCTATGTTAATTTCACTTGCTTTGCTAATTCATTTAGAATAATGGCCTATGTTTTCTATTTCTATGTTAATTCACTTAGAATAATGGCCTCCAGCTGCATCCGTGTTGCTGCCAAGGACATGATTTCATTCTTTATTATGACTGCCTAATATTCCATGGTGTATATGTTCCACATTTTCTGTATCCACTCCACCCTTGATAGGCACTTAGGTTGATTCCATGACTTTACTATTGTGAATAGTGCTGCAATAAACATATGAGTGCAAGGTTTCTTTTTAATAGAACAGTTTCTTTCTCCTGAAAAACTACCTATTGGGTACTATGTTCACTATTTGGGCAATGGGTTCACTAGGAGCTCAAACTCAGCATTATGCAATATACCCTTGTAACAAACCTGCACACATACCACCTGAGTCTAAAATTTAAAAATTAAATAAATGTTTTTTAAAAAGAATGCATACTCTAATGGAATGGTAAACCACAAAACTGGTGTCCTCATGAAAAAGGTCTGTAACTTGGCATTAGATTTTTTTCCACCTTGGCTTATTTCCAGTTGTTCAGGATTTTGGCTAAAAATCCTTCAGCATTTAACAAATTATCTGTTGGTGAAAGGTGCTGGATCTGTTTCTCTGCACATATGCTGATCTTTGTCATCAATCACTTTAATAATGAGAAAACAGCTGGGACAGGTTCCCATATCTTTCCCATTCTCCAACTCTTGGCGAGAATGAAGATGTACATATAAATTGTCCCTACATGTGCAGGGATAGAAATGCATCTTTAAGTCATTGTCATATAACAAGTGCATGATTTCCACCTTGGAACAGACCAAGCATGCGTTCACCTTTGAGTTTTTGCGTCAGCTGTTTACTCTGCACTGAATGCTGAACCTGCAGATCTGTGTGCATGTCTTTCTTGGTATTCAGGCCCCTCGTTAGATGGACTTTCCATGACCACTGGCTTCTCATTAGCCACTTGCCACATGTTCACTCTACGTATTTTCTGGGTTTTTTTGTGATAATTAAAATAATTATGTTTTTATTGTTTACTAGCTTATTTTCCATTTACCATCATTAGGATATACATTTCATATGGGCAGGACCGTTATTAGTCTTGTTCACCACTCTTATCTCCTCAGGGTAGCACAGAGCTTGTGCTCAATTATAGTTTGTTGAAAGAATGCATACTAATGACAAGGGCTAACACTCCTCAGTACCAAACAGTATTCTAAGATAGATACATATTACTGCATTTAATCATCGCAGTAACGGTGTGAAGGAATTATTATTATCAGCAAAATCCCCTTTTCCAGACAAGGAAAACCGAGGCTTCTAGCCTCACAGACAGCGAGGGGGGCTGAGGTTTGCCTCCCACGCTCTTGGCTTCCCGACTCCACCCCTCTTGAGCAATTTTCAGAAGCTCTTTTTTTTTTATTTTATTATAATTTAGGTTTTAGGGTACATGTGCACAATGTGCAGGTTTGTTACATATGTATCCATGTGCCATGTTGATTTCCTGCACCCATTAACTCGTCATTTAGCATTAGGTATATCTCCTAATGCTGTCCCTCCCCCCACCCCACAACAGTCCCGGGAGTGTGATGTTCCCCTTCCTGTGTCCATGAGTTCTCATTGTTCAATTCCCACCTATGAGTGAGAACATGCGGTGTTTGGTTTTTTGTCCTTGCGATAGTTTACTGAGAATGATGTTTTCCAGTTTCATCCATGTCCCTACTGGCTAGCCATATGTAGAAAGCTGAAACTGGATCCCTTCCTTACACCTTATACAAAAATTAATTCAAGATGGATTAAAGACTTAAATGTTAGACCTAAAACCATAAAAACCCTAGAAGAAAACCTAGGCAATACCATTCAGGACATAGGCGTGGGCAAGGACTTCATGTCTAAAACACCAAAAGCAATGGCAACAAAAGCCAAAATTGACAAATGGGATCTAATTAAACTAAAGAGCTTCTGCACAGCAAAAGAAACCACCATCAGAGTGAACAGGCAACCTACAGAATGGGAGAAAATTTTTGCAACCTACTCATCTGACAAAGGGCTAATATCCAGAATCTACAATGAACTCAAACAAATTTACAAGAAAAAAACAAACAACCCCATCAAAAAGTGGGCAAAGGACATGAACTGCTCGCATTCCACAGCAAAACGGTTGGAAGACAGTGCGTAAATCCTAGCGAGGGGCGGAATGTTTCGGAGTATATACCTCCCAGGGCCCTCATCAGAAATGCCCCAGCGGCTGCAGAGCTTGAAGCGAGCCGGGGGACAAACGGACCGGCGGCAGCTGCTCTGGGAAGGCATCCTCCCTGTTGTTCTCTTCACTCCAGCGGGGAGTGGACTCGAGGACCGCTACCTTTTTTTTTTTTTTTTTTTTTTTTTTTTTGAGACGGAGTCTCGCTCTGTCGCCCAGGCTGGAGTGCAGTGGTGCCATCTCGGCTCACTGCAAGCTCCACCTCCCGGGTTCACGCCATTCTCCTGCCTCAGCCTCTCCGAGTAGCTGGGACTACAGGCGCCGCCACCACGCCCGGCTAATTTTTTGTGTTTTTAGTAGCGACGGGGTTTCACCGTGGTCTCGATCTCCTGACCTCGTGATCCGCCCGCCTCGGCCTCCCAAAGTGCTGGGATTGCAAGCGTGAGCCACCGCGCCCGGCCGAGGACCGCCGCCTTTAGATGCTGAACGTGATTTCTGAATGCGAGGTCGTGGCCCGGGACTACTACTGCCCTCAATTTTATTTCAAATCTATGCTTGCCGTGGTTCCCTGTAAGGAAAAAAACCAAAAACTTCAGGTAGCTCGAATGCGAAGGTAATGGTTTTCATGTTATGTTTGAGTGTTTGAAAGCCATGATGAGTCCATATGTAACACGAATGAAATCAGGGAATGTGTGTGTGTTTTTCAAATTGTTCATCTTCCTACATGGAAGATGACTACATCTTCTTGACACAGCTGTGCAGATCATTAACTTTGTTGAGAGATGGAAATACTTTTTGTAAGAAGACAGTAAATTTCTAAGTGTAATGGAAAGTCACACAAATTTGAGAGAGGTGAAGAATATGCAAGATACAATGATAGTTGATATGAAATATATTTTATTAACAAAGTAGGCAGAGGAAGGAAGGGAAACACATGAGCATTATTTGTTGAGTTTCTGCTATGTCCAAGGCACTAATACAACAGTACGCAAAACGAAGTTCCTGTCCTCTTGCAGACTGCATTTGTTGAGTTCCCCTTATATGTCAGGCAAAATTTCTTACATTCTGTTTTTGAAAAATATACATGGTTTCAATGAATATTCCAACAATCCTGGGTAGTATCATCCCAGCTACTTGGGAGGCTGAGGCAGGGGAATCACTTGAACCCGGGAGGTGGAGGTTACAGTGAGTCGAGATCGCGCCATTGCACTCCAGTCTGGTCAACAGGAGCGAAGCTCTGTCTCAAAAAAGTAAATAAATAAATAAACAAAAGAAGTGGAGAAAAATATAGGAGATTCTTTATGTAGGCCCTTTTCCCTAAGCAACAAAGAAAAGGCAGAAATAGTAAAAACAATTACATATCTGATTATATAAAATTTAAAATTTCTTTAAAATACTATAATTAAAATAAAGAACTAACAATATCTTAAATATGTTTACAATATATATGCCAGACAAAAGGTTATGGTCCTAAATATATATAAAGTGTTCTTACAAATGAATTAGATGGATACCCCAATTTTAAAAAAAGTTAAAGTCAAGAATGGGAGCAAGCAATTCAGCCGAAGTGTACATCTATTGTTTTGTTTGCCCAGCACCACCTTTCTTCTGGAAATTTCCCTTCTCACTCCAACCATATGATTGGATAGAATCTCTTAGATTTTTACATGGTCGCACATCCCTAACAACAATTTATTCGTCCATAAGTGAGCACCTTTCTTAGAGATCCCTAGCTTTACTCCCAGACTCCACTCTGTGCCTGCTTTAGCATATCCAAACCTAGCAATGGAGTCAGGAAAAAAACCACCTTTCCTTTTACTTAACAATATCTATAGTTCCTAGAAGGCAGATATAAATTACAATTTTCCTTCATTATAATTACAAAGCTTCCCACTTCCTATATTGGAGTATTACAGTAGGGAAGCTGGGGAAAATGCCAAGCTTCTTGGGTTAGACAGCTTTATAGGATATTACACCAAAAGCACAATCCATAATGAAAATAATTGATAAGTATACTTTGTCAAACATAAGAAAATTTTTCTTTTAAAGACACTATTCAGGATTCTGGGAAGATGGTGGAATAGGAAGCATCAGAAATCTGTCTCTCCACCTAGATAAAACTGCACTGGCATAATCTGATTTAACTACAGTCGTGTGTCATTTAACAACAGGGATAGATTCTGAGAAACACATTGTTAGGCAGTTTCATCATTGTGCAAACATCACAGAGTGTACTTACACAAACCTACATGGTATAGCCAACTACAAACCTAGGTTATATGGTATAGCTTATTGCTCCTAGGCTGCAAAGCTGTACTGCATACTGTACTGAATACTGTAGGCAGCTATAGCACAATGGTAAGTGTTTGTGTATCTTAAACACAAAAGTTATAGTAAAAATACAGTATTATAATACCGTGAGACCACCATCATATATGCAGTCCGTCATTGATTAAAACATTGTTATGCAATGAATGACTCATTTTGGAACTCTAGAGTCTATTGAAAGCTTGCAACTTCCAAGGGAGGCCTTAGATCAGTGGTCCCCAATCTTTTTGGCACCAGGGACTGGTTTCATGGAAGACAATTTTTCCATAGGCCGTGGGGTGGAGAATGGTTTCGGGATGAAACTACAGCTAGATTCTCATAAGGAGCGTGCAATCTAGGTCTCTTGCATGCGTGGTTCACAATAGGATTCGGGATCCTGTGAGAATCCAATGCTTCCCCTGATCTGACAGGGGGCAGAGCTCAGGTGGTAATGCTCACTTGCCCGTTGCTCACCTCCTGTTGTGCGGCCCCGTTCTTAAGCCACGAACTGGTACTGGTCCGCAGCCCAGGGGCTGGGGACCCCTGCCTTAGATGGCAAGTTTCAGTTGATTTTAGTCAATTTCAACTCACAAGAGTAGCTACCCAACCCCCACCCCTCAGCCCTATGGCAGGCAACTGTGCACATATTCCTGAAGCAGCATATACATAGCTTGTAGAAGGCAGGGTAGGCAAAAAGGACTCTGTCTTCCAAATATCAAGGATCTGTGCTCTCATTCTGGGTTGCTGCTTCTGATCATGGAGATGCAGACAAAAATGGTGGCAAACGTTGTTGCACCTCCCCACATTGTTGCAAGCCCCTCTCCCTTGGGTTGAAATGACTTCCAGGTGATTTAAAGGGCCAACGCCCCTTTCCCCCCCTTCATTTTTCTCTTTCCCTTTTTGGGAAACAGATGTTGAAGACTAGATATTTAAAAGCAACTGTATATACAGAGCAAATTGGAAAGTCATAGAACATACACAGAGGAAGGTGTAGGCCCAGAGAAGATCTGAGAAGACCTGAAATTTACAGGCACAGGTACAGCCTATAAAGATAAAAAAACAAAAAGAAAACCTGGAAAATTCTGGAGAAGGAGGATAATCTGATTTCCAGAATTACCACATTATCAGATTCAAATGTCCAATTTTCAATAAGTAAAAGATCACAAGGCATACAAAGAACCAGAAAAGTATGGCCCATTCAAAGAAAAAATAAACCAACAGAAACTATCGCTGAAAAAGACCTGATAGCAGATCTACTACACAAAGACTAAAACAACTGTCTTAAAGATGCTTGAAGAACTGAAGGAAGACATAGAATAAGTCAAGAAAATTATATATGAACAAAATGGAAATATTAATAAAGAGAAAGAAAACCAAAAAAACCAGAAAGAAATTCTGGAACTGAAAAGTACAGTAACTGAAATAAAAAAAAAAATTAGGACCATAGTTCTATGTTACTGAAGTTAAGCTGGTAAAAATGTATAGAGTGTTATAACTTTAGAATGTTAAATGCAATCCCCATGGTAACCACAAAAAAATACCTAAAACATGTACATAAAAAGAAATGAGAAAGAAATTTGAACAGTTCCCTAAAAAAAGATAAAAATCAAACTAAACACAAAAAAGAAGACAGGGTATTTAGTGTGTCCATCACCTGAGTACAGTACATTTTTATTAACTCTAGTCACCCTACTTTGCTATCAAACATTAAATTTATTCCTTCCATCTTACTTTATGTGTGTAGTCTTTTACCAACTTATCTTTATCTTCTCCCTTCCACTCCACTCAACCTTCCCAGTCTCTGTTATCTACCTTTTCACTCTCTACCTCTATTATCTCCCACATTAGTGAGAACATGTACTATTGGTCTTTTTGCCTGACTTATTTCACAGTTCCATTCATGTTGCTGAAAATGACATGATTTTATTATTTTTTATGGCCACATAGTATTCTATTGGGTAGATATACCACATTTCTTTATCCATTCACCTGTTGATGGTCACTTAGGTTGATTCCATATCTTTGCCGTTTTGAATAGTACTGCAATAAATATGTAAGTGCAGGTATTTGATATAAGGATTTCTCTTCTTTGGGGTAGATACCCAGCAGTAAGATTGCTGGGTCAAATTGTAGTTCTATTTTTAGTTTTCTGGGAAATCTCCACATTGGTTTCCATAGTAGCTGCACTAGTTTACATTCCCACCAACAGTGTATAAGCATTTTTTTCCCTCATTTTAGCCAGTGTCTGTTATTTTATTTTACTTTTTAATAATAGCCATTCTAACTGGGGTAATATATCTCATTGAGGCTTTTATTTGCATTTCCATGATGTTGAGCATTTTTTCATATACCTCTTAGTTGTATGTCTTCTTTTGAAAAATGTCTATTCATGTCTTTTGTCCACTTTTAGGAGATTATTTATTTATTTTCTGTTGAGTTGAGTTCCTTGTATATTCTGGATATTATTGCCTTGCCAAATGAATAGTTTTGCAATGATTTTCAACAGGTTGTCTCTTCACTCTGTTGATTATTTCCTTTGCTGTGAAAAAGCTTTTTTGTTTAATATAGTCCTATTTGTCTATTTTTCTTTTTGTTACCTGTCTTTTTGAGGTGTTAGCCATAAAATCTTTTCCTAGACCAATGTTCTGAAGTGTTTCCCTTGTGTTTTCTTCTAGTAAATTTATACTTCTGGGTCTTACATTTAAGTCTTTAATCTATCTTGGTTGATTTTTGAATATGATGAGAGACAGAGGTCCAGTTTTATTCCTCCACATATGGATATCCAGTTTTCCTGGCACCATTTATATTGATTGATTGATTGAGACAGAGTCTCACTCTGTTGCCCAGGCTGGAGTGCAGTGGCGCAATCTTGGCTCACTGCAAGCTCTGCCTCCCAGGTTCATGCCATTCTCCTGTCTCAGCCTCCTGAGTAGCTGGGACTACAGGCACCTGCCACCACGCCTGGCTAATTTTTTGTATTTTTTTTAGTAGAGACGGGGTTTCACCGTGTTAGCCAGGATAATCTTGATCTCCTGACCTTGTGATCCACCCTCCTTGGTCTCCCAAAGTCCTGGCACCATTTATTGAAGACAGTGTTCTTTCTCGAGTGTACATTCTTGGCACTTTTGTTGAAAAATCAGTTGGCTATACATCTGTGGATCAATGTCTGGCTTTTCTAGTCTATTCTAGTGTCTGTTTTTCTACCAAGCCACGCTGTTTTGGTTACTATCGCATTGTGATATATTTTGAGTCAGGTAGTGTTATTTCTCCAGCTTTGTTCTTTTTGATTATGATTGCTTTCGCTATTCAGGCTTTTTTTAGTTCCATATGAATTTTAGGATTAAAAATGACATTGGTACATTGATAGAGATTGCATTGAACCTTTAGGTTGCTTTGGACTTATGGTCATTTTAATGATATTATTCTTTTGCTTCCAAGTGTAAGATTCCCTTAAGCATTTCTCATAGGGCTGGTTTAGTGGTGATGAATTTCCTCAGCTTTTGCTTTTCTGGGAAAGACTATTTCTCTTTCATTGATGAAGAATAACTTTGTTCAGTATAGTATCTTTGGCGGGTGCTTTTTTTCTTTCAGCCTTTTGAATATATAATCTCAATCTCTCCTGGCCTGTAAGGTTTCTTTTGAGAAATCTGCTCTAAGTCTGATAGGGGTTCACTTATAAAGGGCTAGATGCTTTTCTCATGCTGTTTTTAGAATCTCTGTCTTTGACTTTTGACAATTTGACTATAATGTGCTGTGAAAAAGACATTTTTGGGTTGGATCTATTTGGAGATTTGTGAGCTTCTTGTATCAAGGTGCCTAAACGTCTTGCTAGATTTGGGAAGGGTTCAGCTATTATTTTATTAAAGAGCTTTTCTAACCCTTTTTTTTTCTTTTCACCTTCTGGTATACCAAAAATTTGAATATTTGGTTGTTTTGTGGTGTCCCATATGTTGCATAGGCTTCTTTTATTCTTGTTTGTTTATTTTAATCTGCCTGTGTTATTTTGAAATACCCATCTTCAAGTTCTAAAATTCTTCTGCTTGAGCTGTTGTTGAAGCTTTTGAATATATTTTATATTTCATTTAATGAATTCTTTAATTCCAGAATTCCTGTTTGGTTCTTATGATATCTACCTCTTTGGAAATTTTCTCATTTGAATCTTGAATTGTTTTTCTCATTTCTTTGTGTTGTTTTTCTATATTCTCTTATATCTCACTGAGTTTCTTTAACATCATTATTTTGAGTATTTTTAATTGGAATCTGTTGTTGAATAATTATTTTGTTCATTTGAAAGTGTCATATTTCCTTGCCTTTTCGTGTTTCCTGTATCCTTATATTGATATCTGCACATCTGGTATAATAGTCACTTCTTTCAATTTTTTGCATTTTCTTGCATAGGGGAGGATTTTTTTCCTGAAGATATGTCTATAGCGTTGGTTGAGTAGAGCACTTTGACAGATTCTGGGTACGTACAGTAGTTCAGTTTCCATGTAATTTATTTGGTTGTAAACAGTGTCAGTGGTGTCTGTGATTTCCTCAGTGGCTTAGGGTGTGATTGTTAGTGGAGGCTGTGGTGAAGTTTTGCTATGTATGGGGATGCCAGATGGGCTTGTCCTCATGTTCTGGTGGTGGCAGTGGTGTGCCTGTTCTTGGGTCCAAGGATGGAGTATGCTTACAACAGTGATGTCACGTCCAGGTGGGCTGATTCTTTGCCCTCCAGGTAACTTGCTAGGGTCCCAGTACTGGCAGTGGTAAGCCAGGCAGGTGGATGGGCTCTTGGACCCCTAGGAAGTGGGTGTGGTGTGGACAATGGCAGTAGTAGTGGTGTGACTAATCTCTGGGTCCTAACGATCCACACTGGTGTTGGCAGTGGTTGTAATATGCTGGGTAGGCCGGTCCCTAGGCCTGTAGCTGACACATGCAGGTGGGTGCCCATTGTGGTAGCAGTGGCAGGTTGAGTGGGCCTGAACTCTGGCCCCTGGACACAGTGCTAATGTGTCTATAGCTGTGGACTGGGCCTGGTGGTCCCTGGGCCCCCTGATGGCATTCTCAGGCACTGGATGGGGAGGGTGATGCCAGGCCCAAGGCAGAATGCTTGGGTGGTGGTGACAGGAGCTGTGCTACAGCCCTGATACTGGGGACCACAGGGTTGCTTTCAGTGACAGGAGCTATGTGCAGGCAGATGGAGAGCATATACTGCATTTGCACTTTGGCCCTAGGTGTGGCAGTCTACAGTGGCTGCTGCAATAGGCAGGGATGTTTGTCCTCGTGGCATTTTAAAATCTTCAGCAGCTTTTCTGCTGGGGACAGTGGGGTCTTTGTTAGTGGCTTATGCTTGCCAGTGGCTCATGCCTCCCCTGGAGGCAGCAGCTAGCTGTGACAGTAGCTGTGGGTAAGGAATGTCAATGCAGCCCCAGAGATGTAGAGATGTAGGGTCTATTGGGTCCTGGGGCAAGATGCAGCAGGGCTGGGCTCTCAAAATGGTGCCTTGCTGTAGCTACTTAGTGCTCAGGCAGTGTATGGAACCCAGCCTGAGGTTCCTCTCTGGAGGAATGCCTTCACAAGGTCTACAGGCAGATCCCTCTGTTAGTCTCAGGGCCCATGAGGGCCTAGGGACTTTCCTATGGCTAGGATGCAGGAGTCTACAGTGGGAATGTGGGACCACTGGGGTCACTCACTTACCCTTTTCCTGTATTGGAGAGCCTCTCTGGGCTGATCCCCACCAAGCAGGATGCCTTATTTCCCCTTTCTTCCTTGCTTTAGGTATTTCTTATCATTTCTCTGCTGAATTCCAGTGCTCTCTCTTAGATGCTATATTCAACGTGTGATTATCTACTCATTATTTTGTTTTGTGTGTGTGTGTGTGTGTGTGTGTGTGTGTGTGTGTGTGGAGTAGGTGAATACCAGGTTCCTCTAGTCAGCCATCTTGACGCCCCCTCCCCCAAGAGTTTTATTTCTACTGTTTCAAATCTCTTTGATCGTCCTTATACTTACTGTCCTATTCATATGAAAGGGTAAAGCAGTGAATTTGTGGAACCACAAGAGGGAGACATTGTCGTGTGTGTGTGTGTGTGTGTGTGTGTGTGTGTGTGTGTGTGTGTGTGTATTTCCTGTATTCATTGTCTTTTTCTGTTTTGTTTTTGTTTTTGTTTTTGTTTTGATATGGAGTCTTGCCCTGTTGCCCAGGCTGGAATGCAATGGCGTGATCTTGGCTCACTGCAACCTCTGCCTCCCGGGTTCAAGCAATTCTCCTGCATCAGCCTCCTGAGTAGCTGGGACTAGAGGTGTGCGGCACCATGCTCAGCTAATTTTGTATTTTTAGTAGAGATGGGGTTTCACCATGTTGGTCAGGCTGGTCTTGAACTCCTGACCTCGTGATCCGCCCACCTTGGCCTCCCAAAGTGCTGGGATTACAGGTGTAAGCCACCGCACCCAGCCTCCTGTATTCATTTTCTATGGAGTTTTTGATTGGCCTCCTCAATAAATTTTCAGTCATTGAAATAAGTGAAATCAACTTTCATAGTTCTGTCTGTAGAAGTCGTATCCTTCAGTATTAAGAATGTGAACTCTCTTAACTAAAGGATGGGCAATTTGAAACTTCCCTGAGAACTTGTGCTTATGTAATTCTGAAAATGAACATAAAATGGCCAATTTGATTTCCCATGTGCATATTTATTTCTTTGAGAGAAGCAGAGAACTAATTTTGAAGCTATGCAGTGAGAGACAATCCAGTAAGTGTTTGCTTTTAAAAATGTCTTAGTTATCACTGACCTTGAATAAATGTGTCGGCTTCCACAATTGTTGAACAGATGTTCTCTTCCTTCTCCACTCCTCCCTGCACTCATCTCTCAGGGCTTGTGTAAGTCTTAGTGAAATACCATATGTAAAGAGTTGGGAGTGCCTCCAGGAGAAAATGCTATGCCCGCAGAACATCTATGTCATAACCAGCCCCTGTTGTTTGGTCTGAAAATTGCACTGACAGGCAATAGTCTTTTCTGTACTAGACTTTTCAAATAATCATGGCTTGAAGTTTTATATGTAACTTTTCCAGAAGCATAGGATTGACCAAAGTGCCTAGTGGGAATACACTAATGAAGTCTTACCATGGCATGCAGGAGACAGTATAGGTTGACATTATGGAGATTAGAAGACAAGGTTTTGTGAAAAGAGAAAGAAAACAGGGCTCTGGAATTTTCATTAGACTAACTTAGATCATATTCAAAAAGAAAGATCTGATAACTCAGTCAGTCTGTCTTGATTCTAGTCAAGCTTTGTTATGACATCCATTGCTACTTTATGGTGTTCAGATCTTTTTGCTTTCTCACTATTGCATTCTTATTATATATTTTCATCATTGCATAAGATGAATGTAGCTACTGCTTAGAACAGTGTCTATCCCATAGTTTGGCTCTCAATAAATACATGATGAATGAATAAACAAACTTGTGCATAGTTAGCTACAGTTATGTTCCTGCCCTTTAGAGTTTTCTATTTACTCTTATCAACTACATTGTCAAGTAGGGGGAAAATAATATAAAGGAAGTAACACTATCCTTGGGAATTAGGAGAACTGATTTCTGGTACAGAAATCCACCATTAATAGTTGCTTCTCCACTTTGTAATTCAGTTGAGAGACAGTGATTGGAACCTTAGAGATTCTGACTGGAAGGGCCAGGATGGAAGTATCTATGTTTAAAAAATACTCGATTCTGACATGGAGACAGAACTTTCTTTGTAGGCCCAATTCTGACTGTAGGCAGTAATGATTTAAGAAGCCTCAAACTAGAGTTTATTGAAAGCATTATAGAAATTAGCATGTTAAAAAAAGCTCTTTAGGAGATTTCATTGCATAAAGAGCTCTTACAAACTGACAGTAAGAAAACTAATTTTAATAGCCACAAGTTGGTTCAACCACACATAACAGAAAATCCAGATTTACAGTGATTTAAACAGAATAGACATTTTTGCCTCATATAAAAGAAGCCTGGAGTTAGTTAGGAAATCTAGCCTGCGTCTCCAGATTCTTCAAGCCTCTATCCATTACCCAGTTACAAAGCCACTTTCACATTTTCAGATATTTGTTATAGCAACACCCTACTTCTAGTACCAATTTTTTTAGTCCATTTTGTGCTATTATAACACATATAATTACCACAGACTGGATAATTTAATGATTAAAATTTTTTCAAAATTTTTTTACCTTTTTTTCTTTTCAATTGACACATAATGATTGTACATGTTTATGGGTTACATTGTGATATTCCATTACCTCTATACAATGCAGAATGATCAAATCAGGTTAATTAGCATATCTATAACCTTAAACAATGATCATTTCTTCATGTTGGGAACATTCACAACCTTTTCTTTAGTTATTTAAAAATATAGAGGAAATTGTTGTTAACTATGGTCACTCTACAGTGCTATAGAACACCAGAACTTATTTCTCCTATCTTGCTGTAATTTTGTATCTATTAACTAGCCTCACTCATCTCCCATTCTCCCTACCCTTTCCAGTTTCTAGTTACTGCTCTTCTACTTTCTACTTCTATGAGATCAACTTACTTCACTTCCACATGTGATTGAGAATATGTGGTATTTATCTTTCTGTGCCTGGCTTATTTCACTTAACACAATTGAAAAGAAATTTATTGCTCTTAATTCTGAAGGCTGGGAAGTCCAAGATTAAGGGGACAGCATCTGATGGGGACTTTTTGCTGTGTCATCCCATGGCAGAAGGTAGAAGGGCAAGGCAGAGAGAAGCTTAACTCACCATTTATAACTAACCATCTCCTGTGATAACAGCATTGATTTATTCATGAGGGCAAAGTCCTCATGGCCTAATCACCTCTTAATGGTCTCACCTTTTAATACTGTTACAATGGCAATTAAATTTCAGTGTAAGTTGGCTGGGCGCAGTGGCTCATGCCTGTAATCCCAGCATTTTGGGAGGCCAAGGTGGGTGGATCACTGGAGATCAGGAGTTTGAGAGCAGCCTGGCCAACATGGTGAACCCCGTCTCTACTAAAAATACAAAAATTAGCCAGGTGTAGAGGCACACGCCTGTAATCCCAGCTACTGGGGAGGCTGAGACAGGAGAATCACTTGAATCCGGGATGTGGAGGTTGCAGTGAGCCTAGATCGTGCCACTGCACTCCAGCCTGGGTGACAGAGCAAGACTCCGCCCACCTCCCCTGCCAAAAAAAAATTAACACAAGCTTTGAAGGGCACAAACATTCAAATCATAGTGGATGCATTGAAGAGGATAAGAAGGACAGTTTTACATGACCCCTTTTCCAACCCCAGGCAGCACAGTATGGAGAAAGACACCCCCTATTGAGGGGAAAGGGAGAAAAGTGGGCACAGAACTTTCCCTTGGATTCCAAAACTTGGTCTGCTTCAGTAAAACTCAACACTTGGTGGGCCCTATGGCCCCAGACTCTAGGCAAGTACCCATGAATTGAACCTCCAGGCCTGCCCTGGCACCAGGCTGGACCCCACAGCCCCAGCCTTCAGGAATGCATAGTGGATTGTATCTCCAGTCTGTACCACCACTGGGCTGACTTCAGCAGTGCTGGGCATCAAGCCTACTCCAATACCAGGCTGGCTGCATTAGCCCTGGGATTCAGCCTGCACCAATGCCAGGCCAAGCCCTGAGGACACAGTCTTTAGTCCAGCCCTTGGGAATACAGGCTGTAGGACCACCCCAGCAGACATAATCAACAGGTCCAACTAAGTGGATACAGGATGCAGGCCCACCCACCTGCTAACCTAGGCACCAGGCCAGCCAGCCTGAGGACTCCAGCAGCAAGCCCACCATGGGTTACACCAGAATCTCTGAATGGGCTGACTGTTACAGGAATTTACCAAGCAAAGCCAGACTGCTAACACCGGAATAAGTACCTATTTTTTCAAATGTGCAGACACCAATGCATGGTCACAAAGATAAAGAACAATCAGGGAAATGTGACTATACCAAAAGGGCAACATAAAGCACCACTGACCAACTATAAATAAATGAAGATGTATGAAGTGCCTGAAAAAGAATCCAAAATAACTATTTTAAGGAAACTCAGTAAACTTCAAGAATATACAGGTAAACAATTCAATAAAATTAGAAAAACAACAAATGACCAAACCAGGAAATTTTTAAAAAAAAAAATTCTGGAGCTGAAAAATACAATTGTAAACCAAAAATAAAATTAGAAGCCCCCTAACCATCTGAATGGACTTCCTCCTCAAGCCAGGGCTCTTTTAAAATTTAGCCTGAGAGACTGTTTCAGGCTATGACAGGAAGTGGGGGTGGGACATGCCTCATTATATACCTCTTTGGCATTAACATTAACATAGACTTTAAATCTGATGAGAAACGTTTTACAACCTATTATCTCTGAAACCTGATACCTGGGACACACAGTCTTATCTGCATGATAAAACTTTGGTCTCCATAACTTCTTATTGTGACCCAGACATTCCTTTCTATTGATTCCAGGTCTTGGAATAAACTCAACCAATTGTCAACCAGAAAATTTAAAAATCTACCCAACTTCAAGTCGTCCCACCTTTCTGGACCAAACCAATGTATTTCTTATATGTATTTGATTGAAGTCTCATGGCTCCCTAAATGTATAAAACCAACCTGCACCACCTTAGCCACATGTTCTCGGGACCTCCTGAGGGCTATGTTGCGGGCCATGGTCACTTGTATTTGGCTCAGAATAAATATCTTCAACTATTTTAGAGTTTGACTCCTTTTTGTCAACATAATGAATGAAATGAAGTAGGCAATAGAGAATATTGACAGCAGAATTGACCAAACAGAAAAAAGAATCTGTGAATTCAAAGACAGGTTATATGAAAATATACAGTCAAAGGAGAAAACATAAAAAATAAGAAAAATAAATGAATAAAGCTTATGGAATTTATAGGACAACATCAAAAGAACAAATATCCAAGTTATAGGAGTTTAAGAAGGAAAAGAGAGAGACAAAGGGGAAGAAAGCTTATTTAATTAAATAATAGCAGAAGACTTTCTAAATATGGAGAAAGATATAAGTAT
This sequence comes from Nomascus leucogenys, assembly GCF_006542625.1. NCBI lineage: Eukaryota > Metazoa > Chordata > Mammalia > Primates > Hylobatidae > Nomascus > Nomascus leucogenys. The sequence goes on along the minus strand of NC_044406.1, from coordinate 140,628,685 downwards.
CTAGACATAGGAAGGTCAAAGATCTCTAATCATATTCAATCCAAACAAGAGTTTGTGGTTAGGTGATTTTCTCTAGTGCTTTGATTCCTTACTTTCATTTATTTTTTGTGTATTCACTATAGGTTTTTGCTTTCTGGCTATCATGAGGCTTACATAAAACATCTTATCATTATAACAGTATTTTTTAAGCTAATAAAACTTAACTTTGACCACAAAAAATCTCTACACTTTTACTGCACTCCTCTTTCATTTTGAATTTTATTGTCACAATTTGCATCTCTTTATATTGCATATCCCTTAATAAATAATTGTAGCTATCATCATTTTTAATAATTTTGCCTTTTAACCTGCATTTTAAGAACATAAGTCCTTTATGAAATACCATTACGGTATTAGAATATTCTGAATTTGACTGCTTATTTACTTTTGGCAGTGAGTTTTATACTTTCAGATGTTTCTGCATTACTAATTAGGATCTTTTTCTTTCAGCTGGAAGAACTTCCTTTAGCATTTCTTTTAAGACAGGCCTGGGGTTGCAATCCTAGTCTCTGATTAAATAGACTTTAAACCAACAAAGATCAAAAGAGACAAAGAAGGCCATTACATAATAGTAAAGGGATCAATTCAACAAGAAGAGCTAACTATCCTAAATATATATGCACCCAACACAGGAGCACCCAGATTCATAAAGCAAGTCCTGAGTGACCTACAAAGGGACTTAAACTCCCACACAATAATAATGGGAGATTTTAACACCACACTGTCAACATTAGACAGATCAACGAAACAGAAAGTTAAAAAGGATATCCGGGAATTGAACTCAGCTCTGCACAAAGTGCACCTAATAGACATCTACAGAACTCTCCACCCCAAATCAACAGAATATACATTTTTTTCAACACCACACCACACCTATTCCAAAATTGACCACATAGTTGGAAGTGAAGCTCTCCTCAGCAAATGTAAAAGAACAGAAATTATAACAAACTGCCTCTCAGACCACTGTGCAATCAAACTAGAACTCAGGATTAAGAAACTCACTCAAAACTGCTCAACTACATGGAAACTGAACAACCTGCTCCTGAATGACTATTGGGTACAGAATGAAATGAAGGCACAAAATAAAGATGTTCTTTGAAACCAACAAGAACAAAGACACAACATACCAGAATCTCTGGGACACATTCAAAGCAGTGTGTAGAGGGAAATTTATAGCGCTAAATGCCCACAAGAGAAAGCAGGAAAGATCCAAAATCGACACCCTAACATCACAATTAAAAGAACTGGAAAAGCAAGAGCAAACACATTCAAAAGCTAGCAGAAGGCTAGAAATAACTAAAATCAGAGCAGAACTGAAGGAAATAGAGACACAAAAAACCCTTCAAAAAATTAATGAATCCAGGAGCTGCTTTTTTGAAAAGATCAACAAAATTGATAGACCGCCAGCAAGACTAATAAAGAAGAAAAGAGAGAAGAATCAAATAGATGCAATAAAAAATGAAAAAGGGGATATCACCACCGATCCCACAGAAATACAATCTACCATCAGAGAATACTACAAACACCTCTATGCAAATAAACTAGAAAATCTAGAAGAAATGGATAAATTCCTGGACACATACACCCTCCCAAGACTAAACCAGGAAGAAGTTGAATCTCTGAATAGACCAATAACAGGCTCTGAAATTGTGGCAATAATCAATAGCTTACCAACCAAAAAGAGTCCAGGACCTGATGGATTCACAGCTGAATTCTACCAGAGGTACAAGGAGGAACTGGTACCATTCCTTCTGAAACTATTCTAATCGATAGAAAAAGAGGGAATCCTCCCTAACACATTTTATGAAGCCAGCATCGTCCTGATACCAAAGCCTGGCAGAGACATAACCAAAAAAGAGAATTTCAGACCAATATCCTTGATGAACATTGATGCAAAAATCCTCAATAAAATACTGGCAAACCGAATCCAGCAGCACATCAAAAAGCTTATACACCATGATCAAGTGGGCTTCATCCCTGGGATGCAAGGCTGGTTCAACATATGCAAATCAATAAATGTAATCCAGCATATAAACAGAACCAAAGACAAAAACCACATGATTATCTCAATAGATGCAGAAAAGGCCTTTGACAAAATTCAACAACCCTTCATGCTAAAAACTCTCAATAAATTAGGTATTGATGGGACGTATCTCAAAATAATAAGAGCTATCTATGACAAACCCATAGCCAATATCATACTGAATGGGCAAAAACTGGAAGCATTCCCTTTGAAAACTGGCACAAGACAAGGATGCCCTCTCTCACCACTCCTATTCAACATAGTGCTGGAAGTTCTGGCCAGGGCAATCAGGCAGGATAAGGAAATAAAGGGTATTTAATTAGGAAAAGAGGAAGTCAAACTCTCCTTGTTTGCAGATGACATGATTGTATATCTAGAAAACCCCATTGTCTCAGCCCAATATCTCCTCAAGCTGATAAGCAACTTCAGCAAAGTCTCAGGATACAAAATCAATGTACAAAAATCACAAGCATTCTTATACACCAAAAACAGACAAATAGGGAGCCAAATCATGAGTGAACTCCCATTCACAATTGCTTCAAAGAGAACAAAATACCTAGGAGTCCAACTTACAAGGGATGTGAAGGACCTCTTCAAGGAGAACTACAAACCACTGCTCAATGAAATAAAAGAGGATACAAACAAATGGAAGAACATTCCATGCTCATGGGTAGGAAGAATCAATATCGTGAAAATGGCCATACTGCCCAAGGTAATTTGTAGATTCAATGCCATCCCCATCAAGCTACCAATGACTTTCTTCACAGAATTGGAAAAAACTACTTTAAAGTTCCTGTGGAACCAAAAAAGAGCCCGCATCACCAAGTCAATCCTAAGCCAAAAGAACAAAGCTGGAGGCATCATGCTACCTGACTTCAAACTATACTACAAGGCTACAGTAACCAAAACAGCATGGTACTGGTACCACAACAGAGACATAGATCAATGGAACAGAACAGAGCCCTCAGAAATGATGCCGCATATCTACAACTATCTGATCTTTGACAAACCTGACAAAAACAAGAAATGGGGAAAGGATTCCATATTTAATAAATGGTGCTGGGAAAACTGGCTAGCCATATGTAGAAAGCTGAAACTGGATCCCTTCCTTACACCATATACAAAAGTTAATTCAAGATGGATTAAAGACTTAAATGTTAGACCTAAAACCATTAAAATCCTACAAGAAAACCTAGGCAATACCATTCAGGACATAGGCATGGGCAAGGACTTCATGTCTAAAACACCAAAAGCAATGGCAACAAAAGCCAAAATTGACAAATGGGATCTAATTAAACTAAAGAGCTTCTGCACAGCAAAAGAAACTACCATCAGAGTGAACAGGCAACCTACAGAAAGGGAGATAATTTTTGCAACCTACTCATCTGACAAAGGGCTAATATCCAGAATCTACAATGAACTCAAACAAATTTACAAGAAAAAACAAACAACCCCATCAAAAAGTGGGTGAAGGACATGAACAGACACTTCTCAAAAGAAGACATTTATGCAGCCAAAAAACACATGAAAAAATGCTCATCATCACTGGCCATCAGAGAAATGCAAATCAAAACCACAGTGAGATACCATCTCACACCAGTTAGAATGGCCATCATTAAAAAGTCAGGAAACAACAGGTGCTGGAGAGGATGTGGAGAAATGGGAACACTTTTACACTGTTGGGACTGTAAACTAGTTCAACCATTGTGAAAGTCAGTGTGGCGATTCCTCAGGGATCTAGAAGTAGAAATACCATTTGACCCAGCCATCCCATTACTGGGTATATACCCAAAGGACTATAAATCATGCTGCTATAAAGACACATGCACACGTATGTTTACTGCGGCACTATTCACAATAGCAAAGAGTTGGAACCAACTCAAATGTCCAACAACGATAGACTGGATTAAGAAAATGTGGCACATATACACCATGGAATACTATGCAGCCATAAAAAATGATGAGTTCATTTCCTTTGTAGGGACATGGATGAAACTGGAAACCATCATTTTCAGTAAACTATTGCAAGGACAAAAAACCAAACACCGCATGTTGTCACTCATAGGTGGGAATTGAACAATGAGAACTCATGGACACAGGAAGGGGAACATCACACTCCAGGGACTGTTGTGGGGTTGGGGGAGCGGGGAGGGACAGCATTAGGAGATATACCTAATGCTAAATGACGAGCTAATGGGTGCAGCAAAACAACATGGCACATGGATACGTATGTAACAAACCTGCACATTGTGCACATGTACCCTAAAACCTAAAGTATAATTTAAAAAAAAAAAAGACTGGCCTGGTGGTAATGAACTCCCAGCTTTTGTTTCTATGGTGATATGGTTTGGATTTTGTGTCCCCACCCAAATCTCATGTCAAATTGTAATTCCCAGTGTTGGAGGAGGGGCCTGGTAGGAGGTGATTTTCTCATGGGGGTGGATTTCCCTCTTGCTGTTCTCATAATAGTGAGTTCCCATGAGATCTGGTTGTTTTAAAGTGTGTAGCACCTCCCCCTTCTCTCTCTTCCTCCTGCTCTGGCCATGTAAGACATTCCTGCTTCCCCTTCGCCTTCTGCCAAAATAAGTTTCCTGAGGCCTCCCCAGCCATACTTCCTGTACAGCCTGCAGAACCATGAGCCAATTAAACCTCATTTCTTTATAAATTACCCAGTCTCAGGTATTTCTTTATAGCAATGTGAGAACAGACTAACACATATGGGAAAGTCTTTATCACTCCTTCATTTATGAAGGACAATGTAGAGAATTGTTATTTTATGTAGCATCAGCATCCATTTTGAATACAAGTTTTACTTTCTCATAACAGAAGCAGGCCCAAGCTGTTGGCCAGAGGTAAGAACTTAGAGGTATCTCTTCTGCCTAGCAGCCTGGGCTTCCCACTTTCCCACTGCTCCTTTTAAACAGATCACTCAAGCATTTGCTGATGAACTTAAAGTGACCCACATCTTATTCCCTTATATTAATGTCTATTTGCCACATGCTCTCTCTCTTTCTCTCTGCCTGACTCTTTATTCCAGCCTTGCATTACCTGGGGGTGGAGGACTGACCTCCCGACTAGTGCCTTCCCTGCCCATGATCTGTAAGTAGAAATTTTTTTTTAATAGATTTTTTTTATTATATTAGTAAATACAGCATTGTGGATAAGACCGTGGATATTGGAATCAGATCACATGGGTTCATTTCTAATTCTGTGGTTTACTAGCTGTGTGACTGGGCAAGTTATTTAACCTCTCTATACCTTAGGGTTCTTACCTGGAATGTGTGGCTAGCAACAGCACCTGCCTTATGAGCATTATAAGTGAAATTATATATTTGAACCACTTAGAACATTACCAGCACATAGAGTCAATGCCCGAGGAAATGCCTCTTGATTTGTTATAGAAGGTAAGACTTGTAAGTAGAAATTTTTGAACTCATTTTCTATTGTGGTGGTATACTGAATTTGCATCTTCCATTGGAAATGCCAGGGGCTACTCCAGGCTGGGTTTTCCCTGGGTTGCTGAGGAGGACACAAAGTTGGGCTCCCAGTGCCAGAGCAATGGTCAGGCAGGCATAAACTGGGCATGGGTCAGACAAGAACCACAAGGGCACCTGCAAATATAAACGTTTCCCCCATGAGGGACCCTCCTGGTTGCAGGTCAGAAAACAAGGCATTAGGCCAGCCAACAGTTAGAAGTAGCCCATGAGAGGTACACCATAAACACTATCTCCAGCTCCCCTTCGTTTCCCGTTAGGGAAGAGTTGCTAGCTGCCCTGGTACTGAAACTCCAACTAAACTGGGGCTCTCAAAACAATTCATGACAAGGATGAGGTGGTTCACACAATGCCTACTGGCTACAAATGGCTTTTACTAACTGCCTCTCCCAAATGGCCTCTTCCCTTTGAGAATGAACAACTGCTTGCTTGCAGTCTGTAGCTGCTTTTTGTAGCTGTGTACTGCTGTTGTCACGTGTTGCCTTGGGGATTCTCCTGAAACTGTGGTGACTATAGATAATGCTCAGAGCCATTGGACATCCCTGAAGCCACAGGAGAAAAGGTCTCAGTGTAAGGAGGGTGTGTCTTCCTGTGTGGCATCAGTTGCCCTTCCTGGGATTGGGTCCCTAAACAGTGGGCCACTACTTGAGAGTATGTTGCCCCTTGAGCCAGGTGTACTGTTCCGGTGACCTGGGGTCTCAGCAGTGGTCAGGACTGTATTGACTCTAAGTTATAAGTCCTGGTGATATGGTTTGGCTCTGTGTCCTCACCCAAATCTCATCTCTAATTGTAATCCCCACATGTTGAAGGAGGGACCTGTAATCCCCATGTGTCCAGGGAGGGAGATGATTGGATCATAAGGGTGATTTCCCCCAAGCTGTTCTTGTGATAGTAAGTTCTCATGAGATCTGATGGTTTTATAAGTGTTTGACAGTTCCTGCTTTACACACTCCTTCCTGCCACCCTGTGGAGAAAATGCCTGCTTCCCCTTCATCTTCTTCCTTGATTGTAAGCTTCCTGAGGCCTCCTAGCCATGCTTCCTGTTAAGCCAGTGGAACTGTAAGTTAATTAAACCTTTTTCCTTTATAATTACCAAGTCTCGGGTAGTATTCTTTATAGCAGTGTGAATACAGTAAATTGGAACTTTGGAGAGTGGGGTACTGCTATAAAGATACCCAAAATGTGGAAGCAACTTTGAAACTGGGTAAAAGGCAGAGGTTGGAACAGTTTGGAGGGCTCAGAAGAAGACAGGAAGATGTGGGAAAATCTGGAACTTCCTAGAGACTTGTAGAATGGTTTTGACCAAAATGCTGATAGTGATATGGACAATGAAGTCCAGGCTGAGGTGGTCTCAGATGGAGATGAGGAACTTCTCAGGAACTGGAGCAAAGGTCATTCTTGCTTTGCTTTAGCGAAGAGATAGGTGGCATTTTGCCCCTACCCTAGAGACCTGTGGAACTTTGAACTCGAGAGAGATTATCTGAAATTGGAACTTATGTTTAAAAGGGAGGCAGAGCATTAAAGTTTGGAAAATTTGCAGCCTGATGATGCAATAGAAAAGAAAACTCATTTTCTGGGGAAGAATTTAAGCTAGCTGCAGAAATTTGCAACAGTGACGAGAAACCAAATGTTAATCACCAAGACAATGGGGAAAATGTCTTCAGGGCATGTCAGAGATCCTGGTGGCAGCCCCTCCCATCACAGGTCCAGAGGCCTGGGAGGAAAAATGGTTTCATGGCCAGGCCCAGGGCCCCTGCTACTCTGTGCAGCCTTAAGACATGGCACCCTGTGTTCCAGCTGCTTCGACTCCAGTTGTGGCTAAATGGAGCCAAGGTACAGCTTGGGCTGTTGCTTCACAGGCTGCAAGCCCCAAGGCTTCCACATGGTGTTGGGCCTGCAGGTGCACAGAAGTCAAAAATTGAGATTTGGGAACCTCTGTCTAGATTTCAGAGGATGTATGGAAATGCCTGGATGTCCAGGCAGAAGTCTGCTATGGGGCAGAGCCCTCATGGTGAACCTCTGCTAGGGCAGTGGAAAGGGAAATGTGGGGTTGAAGCCCTAACACATAGTCCCTACTGGGGCACTGCCCAGTGGAACTGTGAGAAGAGGGCCACCATCCTCCAGACCCCAGAATAGTAGATCTGGTGACAGCTTACAGCATGCACCTGGAAAAGCCACAGGCACTCAATGCCAGCCCGGGAAGGAGCTGCCCAAGGCCGTGGGAACCCACCCCTTGCATCAGTGTGCCCCAGATGTGAGACATGGAGTCAAAGGAGATCATTTTGGATCTTAAAGTTTAATGACTGGCCTGCTGGATTTCAGACTTGCATGGGGCCTGTATCCCCTTTGTTTTGGCCATTTTCTCCCATTTGGAGTGGGTGTAGTTACCCAATGCCTGTACCCCCATTGTATCTTGGAAGGAACTAACTTGTTTTTGGTTTTACAGGCTGATATTGTTTGGTTCTGTGTCCCCACCCAAATCTCACATTGAATTATAATCCCCATAATCCCCATATGTCAAGGGCAGGACCAGGTGGAGGTAATTGGATCATGGGGATGGTTTCCCCTATGCTGTTCTTATGATAATGAGTGGGTCTGACAAGATCTGATGGTTTTATAAGGGTCTGGCATTTCCCCTGCTTGCACCCACTCCATCCTGCCACCCTGTGAAGAAGGTACTTGCTTCCTCTTCACCTTCCACCATGATTGTAAGTTTCCTGGGGCCTCCCCAGCCATGCTGAACTGTGAGTCAATTAAGCCTCCTTTGTTAATAAATTACCCAGTCTTGGGCAGTTCTTTATAGCAGTATGAAAATGGACTAATACACAGGCTCATAGGTGGAAGAGACTTGTCTCAGATGAAACTTTGGACTGTGGACTTTTGGGTTAATGCTGAAACGAGTTAAGATTTTTGAGGGACTATAGGGAAGACATGATTGGTTTTGAAATAATGAAAAGACATGAGATTTGGGAGGGGCTATGGGCAGGATGATATGGTTTGGCTCTGTGTCCCCACCCAAATCTCATCTCAAATTGTAATCCCCTTGTGTTGAAGGCTGGCCAGGTGCTGGGATAGTCCTGCTCCATGGGTCCAGTGAGCCATACCTGGAGCCTGAGTTCATGGGTGCTGGTCTGGCACTGGAGTGAACCTGGAGCTTGAGTCTGTGGTGATTGGCCTGGGCCTAGTTCTACGAAGGCTGTCCTGGAGTCTACAGGGATGGTTTTGGAGCCTTGCTCTATAGGGTCTTACCTGGCACTAAGGTCTACTGGCATGGGTCTGGCCCCTGCATCTGCTGGAACAGGTCTGCACCCTGGGTCCACTAGAGCTTGGGGGACAGTGTAGTACTGGGGCAGGAATGTAGTGTGTTTCTATAAAATCCATTCTGGAGCCTGGAATCACAGAAGCTGGCCTGGTTGCCTGAGACCATGGGGCTTGGCCTAGATCCTTGGTATGTAGGGGCCAGCCTGGTTGCTGAGTATGTGGATTTTGACTTGGAGGGTAGTTCCATGAGAGCTGGCCTGGGTCCTGGGGGCTGCAGGGACCAGTTTGGAACCAGGGTTCACAGGTATAGTCCTGGAGCCTGGGTCCATGAGGATCAGCACTGGGATATACTGGGATGGACCTGGACCCTGGGTCTGCTGTAGTGTGTGGTTGCAGGGGCCTGCTTGACTCTGGGAAGGCCTCGAGCCTATGTCCATGGTGGAAGTCTAGTGCCTGAGGCCAGGGTTGCCAACCTGGTGCTGGGGTGGACCTGAAGTCAGGGGCTATGTGGACTGACCTTACTCTGGGCTAGTCTGGTACCTGGGATGCACCTGGAGCCTGAAGCCACAGAAGCTGTCCTGGCACTGGGCATGCCTGGAGGCTGTATCTGTAGAGGCCAACCTGGAAGCTGGGTCTACAGGTGCTGGCCTGATGACTAGGGCCGTGGCCTGGAGTCTGAGTCTGTGGGGGCTGGCCTGCTGTTGGGGCAGGTCAGAGCCTGGGGCTCCTGGGGTTGGCCTAGTGATGGGGTGAGTGCAGAGACTGAGTCTATCCAGCAAGGCTGTGGAATCCAGCCTGATGCTGGAGTGGACCTGGAAGCTCGGTCTGTGGCTGCCAGCTTGGAGTCTGGGGCCATCATGGCCTGCCCAGTGCTGGATTTTTCTGGGTGGGTCTGAGGCAAAATCTGGTGCTCACTTCCCTCTTCTTCTCCCAAGCAGAGGGTGTCTCTGTCCATACTGTGCTGCCTGGGGTTGGGAAAGGGGTGACACAGGTAATGTAAAGTTGTTCTTCCTACCCTCTTCAACATGCCTTTTTTTTATTTCTTTTTTTTTTTTTTTTTTTGAGACGGAGTCTCGCTGTCGCCCAGGCTGGAGTGCAGTGGCGCAATCTCGGCTCACTGCAAGCTCTGCCTCCCGAGTTCACGCCATTCTCCTGCCCCAGCCTCCTGAGTAGCTGGGACTACAGGTGCCCGCCACCACGCCCGGCTAATTTTTTGTATTTTTAATAGAGATGGGGTTTCACTGTATTAGCCAGGATGGTCTCGATCTCCTGACCTCGTGATCCACCCACCTCGGCCTCCCAAAGTGCTGGGATTACAGGCATGAGCCACCTCGCCCGGCTGTCTGTTTTTTATTTCTGTGCTACACCCAGGTGTTAGAAACTCACCTGTTTTTCTTAGTCTTGTGAAAGTATTTTTATTTGTGGATAGTTGTTCAAATTGATGTTTCTGTAGGGGCATGAGCACTGGAATGTCCTATTCCACCATCTTGCTGACATCTGGACCTCTTGTGTGCTTGCCATTTTGCTGACATTGGTTGTCTAAGTAATTTTTGAGCACAGCACTTGGACCTAATACTTTCATGCTAATGACAAAAAGGAATCTATACAAATATTGGAATATTCAGTGCTTTTTGATGTGACACACAACTGTCCTGTAGCATTCCTGCCCAAAAAAACTCAACCTGAATTACAATAATAAGGAAACAACAGAGAAATCCAAATTGAGGGACATTTTACAGATCAGCTGGCCTGTAGTCTTCAAAAAGTTACGTGTCATGAAAGACAAACACAGACTGAGGAACTGTTTCTTGTTAAAGAAGACTAAAGTGACATGAAAACTAAGTGTAATGCATAATCCAGGTTTTATTGTGTTGTAAAGGACATTACTGGATCAATTGGAAAAATATGAGTAAAGTCTGTAGATTAGATGACAGCATTTATCAATGTTAAGTTTCTGATTGTGTTAATTTTACTGTAATCATGTAGGAGGACACCCTTGTTTTTAGGAAGCACCTAAAGTATTTAGTGGTATGAGGCTATCATGTCTGCAACTTACTCTTTAATGCTTCAGAAACTAACTAAAAATACATACATAAAAATAAATACCATGTCATAAATAATATGTAATTAATGATATTTATTTCATAATATTTTTATATGCGTGGACAGAAAGAGAGGAGAGACAATGAGCATGGAAGGGACGGACAGATAGACATAAAGTAATGTGGTAAAATTTTAACATTTGGAGGATATGGGTGAAGGGTATATATGAATTCTTTGTAATGTTCTTGTGATATTTATTTTCAACTTTCTTTTCCCCCTGACTCAGAATCATGGTGCCTTATTTCCTTCAGCGTTTTGTGAGTTTTGACTTTCAGCTCATGTTCCTTGGAACTTTGTACTTCTCCAGAAAGGATTTGCATTTGCTTCTGCTGGTCGCCTGGGGGCACTACCAACCTGGGACAGCTTTAAATTTTTGGTTGAGACTTGTGGTTTGAGGGACCTCACACATTGTGTGTATTTTGGGCCACAAACCTGCAGTGAGGGCCAGTTTTTGGTTAGAAATTCTTAGGGGAGACTTTTTTTCCCCACTTCTCCAGTTCCAGAGTCAAAATTAAGCATGTTTCTTTGCTATTCGTTTCTGTTCCCTTTTATACTGATAGTGAAGACTTTTGAAGTTCCAGCTAAATGTAGCTGTCCTAATAGACTTGTCCTTTTGGATAGGCTATAGGATTTATAGCCTGTCTCCTGTCCCCTGTGCATTCGTCAAAACAGAAGCTCAAGGTCACTCAGGCTTGGCAGATATTTTCTGGGTAAATGTCAACTTTAGTGCTAACTTACCTCTCAAGGTCCCCACATTTACTTTATATTTCTGTCTTTATTAATTTCTTACTTTCTCTCCAGCTTGGTGATTCATTGAAAATATGTTTTTATATCTTAAAACACCTTTTCTTAATATCTTTGTAAAGTTATTATCATTGGGAGGGTCATTTTCTAAACATTTATGATTTTCAACCATTTTTAAATTATTTATTTCTTATTTTATTGAATTAGGTCAGAAAATATTGCTTTGAAATCTATACTGTAAAACAGTTTTGAAAGTTTACTTCATGGCTTAAAGACATGATTGATTTTTATGGTTTTCTGTGGGCATGAAGATTGCCTATCCTGTGTTTGAGAGATGTAAGTTTCTATATACATCTTTTAAATCAGTTTCTCGAATGTATTAAATTCCAATTTTCTGACTTGTTTTATCTGTCCAATCCTTAAGGAGGTATATTGAAATCTACCGCTCTAATTGTGTTAGCAGCATGTCCTTGCATGTATAAGTACTTTTGTTTTAAATCTTTAGCTGCTATGTGTATTCATTGATCATTTTCTTAGTTTTAAAAAATCATTACATAGTGTTTTCCTTTATTCTTATCAGTGCATATTAATTTTCAGCTTGTGAAGCATTAAGATTACTACTACTGCTTTTTTTGTTTGCATTTGCTTTATATCTTTTTGCAATCTAGAAATCCTACATTATTTTTTCAGTAAGCTCACACTCTTAGGCAACTATTTTGCATCTTCTCTGTCTTCAAACTACCAGTGTCTCCTCCTATCTCAACAGATAACTATGCATGCAAGCTTGTCAAATGTCTTTAGAAGGCTTCCCTTTATCTTATTATTCTGTTAAGCCATCATGTCATTTTTATCTTCCTTTCTACAGAAAGTATTGAAAGAATTGTCTGTGCTCAGTATATCCATTCCTTTTTCCTCCATTCTCTCTTGAATCCAATCACAACTTTGTACCTACCATTTCACCAAAACTTGTCTTCTGAAGGTTAACAAAGACCCTCATATTATTAAATTCAGTAATGAAGATAGCCACTTTCTGCCTTTGTTAACTTATTTTGACAGTCAACACTATTGAGATATTATTTACATAAAATAAAATTCATTTTAGGTACGCAGTTATGAATTTTGACATATATATCTGTAACCATCACCAGAGTCAAGAATTACATTTTCATCACCCCACAAGAGTTTCCTTCTATACATTTACAGTCAGTCCCACAACATCACATCCCTTGTCTAAGGCAAACATTGATCTCACTCTGTCACTATAGTTTAGCCTTTTCTTGAATTTCACATAAACAAAGTCAGACAGGCCGGGCATGGTGGCTCACGCCTGTAATCCCAGCACTTTGGGAGGCTGAGGCAGGCAGATCATGACGTCAGGAGATCGAGACCATCCTGGCTAACACTGTGAAACCTCGTCTCTACTAAAAATACAAAAAATTAGCTGGGCATGATGGTGGGCGCCTGTAGTCCCAGCTACTCGGGAGGCTGAGGAAGGAGAATGGCACGAACCTGGGAGGCAGAGTTTGCAGTGAGCCAAGATTGCGCCACTGCACTCCAGCCTGGGTGACAGAGCGAGACTCTGTCTCGAAAAATAAAAAGAAAAGAAAAAAAACAAAGTCAGACAGTATGGGCACTGTTACATCTTTCTTTAACACAACATCATTATTTTGAGATTCATCCATATTATAGTGTGTATAAATAGCATGTGCCTTTTTGTTGCTGAGTAGTACCGCATTGTATGAATGTATCACAGTTTATTCATTCATCTGTTGGACATTTGAGCTGTTTTCTATTGGGGGCTTCTATAGTGATGTTGTGGGACTGACTGTAAATGTATAGAAGGAAACTCTTGTGGGGTGATGAAAATGTTATTCTTGACTCTGGTGATGGTTACAGAAAATTCTTATAAAAGTGTTTTTTATTTGTATAAATTTATGGGATGCAAGTGGAATTTTGTTACATGGATGGATTACATCGTGGTAATTGTTTTTAATTTTAGTCATTCTAATAGGTATATAGTGGTGTCCAATTGTGGTTTTAATTGGCATTTCCTTAAGAGACAAAGAAGGCCATTACATAATGGTAAAGGGAACAATTCAACAGGAAGAGCTAACTATCCTAAATATATATGCACCCAATACAGGAGCACCCAGATTCATAAAGGAAGTCCTTAGAGACCTACAAAGAGACTTAGACTCCCACACAATAATAAAGGGAGACTTTAACACCCCACTTCAACATTAGACAGATCAATGGGACAGAAAGTTAATAAGGATATCCAGGACTTGAACTCAGCTCTGCACCAAGCAGACCTAATAGACATCTACAGAACTCTCCATCCCAAGTCAACAGAATATACATTCTTCTCAGCACCACATCGCACTTATTCCAAAATTGACCACATAGTTGGAAGTAAAGCACTTCTCAGCAACTGTAAAAGAACAGAAATTATAACAAACTGCCTCTCAGACCACAGTGTAATCAAACTAGAACTCAAGATTAAGAAACTCACTCAAAACTGCTCAACTAGATGGAAACTGAACAACCTGCTCCTGAATGACTACCGGGTCCATAGCAAAATGAAGGCAGAAATAAAGATGTTCTTTGAAACCAACAGGAAAAAAGACACAACATACCAGAATCCCTGGGACACATTTAAAGCAGTGTGTAGAGGGAAATTTATAGCACTAAATGCCCATAAGAGAAAGCAGAAAAGATCCAAAATTGACACCCTAACATCACAATTAAAAGAACTAGAGAAGTAAGAGCAAACACATTCAAAAGCTAGCAGAAGGCAAGAAATAACTAAGATCAGAGCAGAACTGAAGGAGATAGAGACACAAAAAACCTTCAAAAAATCAATGAATCCAGGAGCTGCTTTTTTGAAAAGATCAACAAAATTGATAGACTGCTAGCAAGACTAATGAAGAAAAGAGAGAAGAATCAAATAGACGCAATAAAAAGTGATAAAGGAGATATCACCCCCGATCCCACAGAAATACAAACCATGATCAGAGAATCCTATAAACACCTCTACACAAATAAACTAGAAAATATAGAAGAAATGGATAAATTCCTGGACACATACACCCTCGCAAGACTAAGCCAGGAGGAAGTTGAATCCCTGAATAGACCAATAACAGGCTCTGAAATTGAGGCAATAATTAATAGCCTACCAACCAAAAAAAGTCCGGGACCAGATGGATTTACAGCCGAATTCTACCAGAGGTACAAGGAGGAGCTGGTACCATTCCTTCTGAAACTATTCCAATCAATAGAAAAAGAGGGAATCCTCCCTCACTCATTTTATGAGGCCAACATCATCCTGGTGCGAAAGCCTGGTAGAGACACAACCAAAAAAGAGAATTTTAGACCAATATCCCTGATGAACATTCATGCAAAAATCCTCAATAAAATACTGGCAAACCAAATCCAGCAGCACATCAAAAAGCTTATCCATCATGATCAAGTGGGCTTCATCCCTGGGATGCAAGGCTGGTTGAACATATGCAAATCAACAAATGTAATCCAGCATATAAACAGAAACAAAGACAAAAACCACATGATTATCTCAATAGATGCAGAAAAGGCCTTTGACAAAATTCAACAGCCTTCATGCTAAAAACTCTCAATAACTTACATATTGATGGGGTGTATTTCAAAATAATAAGAGCTATTTATGACAAACCCACAGCCAATATCATACTGAATGGGCAAAAACTGGAAGCATTCCCTTTGAAAACTGGCACAAGACAGGGATGCCCTCTCTCACCACTCCTATTCAATATAGTGTTGGAAGTTCTGGCCAGGGCAATCAGGCAGGAGAAAGAAATAAAGGGTATTCAATAAGGAAAAGAGGAAGTCAAATTGTTCCTGTTTGCAGATGACATGATTTTATATTTAGAAAACCCCATTGTCTCAGCCCAAAGTCTCCTTAAGCTGATAAGCAACTCCAGCAAAGTCTCAGGATACAAAATCAATGTGCAAAAATCACAAGCATTCTTGTACACCAATCACAGACAGAGAGCCAAATCGTGGGTGAACTCCCATTCACAATTGCTTCAAAGAGAATAAAATACCCAGGAATCCAACTTACAAGGGATGTGAAGGACCTCTTCAAGGAGAACGACAAACCACTGCTCAATGAAATAAAAGAGGACACAAACAAATGGAAGAATATTCCATGCTCATGGATAGGAAGAATCAATATTGTGAAAATGGCCATACTGCCCAAGGTAATTTATAGATTCAATGCCATCCCCATCAAGCTACCAATGACTTTCTTCACAGAATTGGAAAAAAACTAATTTAAAGTTCATATGGAACAAAAAAAAAGCCTGCATTGACAAGACAATCCTAAGCCAAAAGAACAAAGCTGGAGGCATCATGCTACCTGACTTCAAACTATGCTACAAGACTACAGTAACCAAAACAGCATGGTACTGGTACAAAAACAGAGATATAGACCAAGGGAACAGAACAGAGGCCTCAGAAATAACATCACACATCTACAACCATCTGATCTTTGACAAACCTGACAAAAACAAGAAATGGGGGAAGGATTCCCTATTTAATAAATGGTGCTGGGAAAACTGGCTAGTCATATGTAGAAAGCTGAAACTGGATTCCTTCCTTACACCTTATACAAAAATTAATTCAAGATGGATTAAAGACTTACATGTTAGACCTAAAACCATAGAAACCCTAGAAGAAAACCTAGGCAATACCATTCAGGACATAGGCATGGCCAAGGACTTCATGACTAAAACACCAAAAGCAATGGCAACAAAAGCCAAAATTGAAAAATGGGATCTAATTCAACTAAAGAGCTTCTGCACAGCAAAAGAAACTACCATCAGAGTGAACAGGCAACCTACAGAATGCGAGAAAGTTTTTGCTATCTACTCACCTGACAAAAGGCTAATATCCAAAATCTACAAAGAACTCAAACAAATTTATAAGAAAAAAACAACCCCATCAGCAAGTGGGTGAAGGATATGAACAGAGACTTCTCAAAAGAAGACATTTATGCAGCCAACAGACACATGAAAAAGTGCTCATCATCACTGGCCATCAGATAAATGCAAATCAAAACCACAATGAGATACCATCTCACACCAGTTAGAATGGTGATCATTAAAAAGTCAGGAAACAACAGGTGATGGAGAGGATGTAGAGAAATAGGAACACTTTTACACTGTTGGTGGGATTGTAAACTAGTCCAACCATTATGGAAGATAGTCTGGTGATTCCTCAAGGATCTAGAACTAGAAATACCATTTGACCCAGCCATCCCATTACTGGGTATATACCCAAAGGATTATAAATCATGCTGCTATCAAGACACATGCACACATATGTTTACTGTGGCACTATTCTCAATAGCAAAGACTTGGAACCAACTCAAATGTCCATCAATGATAGACTGGATTCAGAAAATGTGGCACATATACACCATGGAATACTATGCAGCCATAAAAAAGGATGAGTTCATGTCCTTTGTAGGGACATGGATGTAGCTGGAAACCATCATTCTCAGCAAATTATCGCAAGGACAAAAAACCAAACACCACATGTTCTAACTCATAAATGGGAATTGAACAATGAGAACACTTGGACACAGGAAGGGGGATATCACACACTGGGGCCTGTTGTGGGGTGGGTGGATGAGGGAGGGATAGCATTAAGAGATATACCTAATGTAAATGATGAGTTAATGGGTGCAGCACACCAACATGGCACATGAATACATATGTAACAAACCTGCATGTTGTGCACATGTACTCTAGAACTTAAAGTATTAAAAAAAAATAGTGTCCACTGTATCTCTAAGACAGCCAATATTTTCTGAATGAATAATTGAAGGAATTAATAATTGGAAAGTGTACAAACCATGTAAGTTATAAAAAACAGACTGAGAGTTTAGAATAAATGCTTGGCTTACCTGATTTTAGTATAAATAAATTCATAAATCAGAGCAAAAAATCACAGGAGAGATAGAAATTTTGGGAATGAAATCTGGCTATGCTATAAATATAGCATAAATTATTGCTCAAACTTTCGAATGTCCCTGTTGTATTTCAAGTCTACCCAAATAAATGGATTGCAAATCAAAAAAAAAAAAAAGAAAATATTTTGTCCTATTTTTCTTTTGAAAGTTTTATAGTTTTGGCTTTTATTTCTATGTCTATGATACATTTTGAGTTAATATTGGTATATTATATGAGAAAAGGGTTCATATTCATTTTTTATATGAGTATCCAATTGTGCCAGAAATATTTGTAGAAAAGATAACCTTTTCTCCGTTAAATTATATTCATACCCTTGTTGCAAGTCAATTGACCATAAAAAATAAGAGTTTATTCCTGGACTCTTAATTCTGTTCCATTGATCCATTTGTCTATGTTTATGATGGTGCCTCATTGTTTTGGTTACCATAGCTTTATATAAGATTTTAAGTTGAGAAGTAAACGTACTGCATCTTGTCCTTCTTTTCCAAAACTGTTTTTGTCATTCTGGATCCTTTGCATTTTGATATCAGTTTGTCAACTTCTGAAAAATATCCTGTTGTGGTTTTGATAGAGATTACATTGAACCTATAGATCAATATGAGGAGAATTTCCATCTTAACAATATTTAGGCTTCCAGTCCATGAACATAGAGTGTCTCTCCATTTATTTAAATCTTTTAAAATTTCCCTTAGCAATGTTTTATCATTTCCATTGTACAAATCTTACACTTCTTTCGATAACTTTTATTTTTTTTTTTATTTTTTTCTTTGAGACGGAGTTTTGCTCTTGTTGCCCAGGCTGGAGTGCAATGGCACGATCTCGGCTCACCACAACCTCCACCTCCCGGGTTCAAGTGATTCTCCTGCCTCAGCCCCCCGAGAAGCTGGGATTACAGGCACGCACCACCACGCCCGGCTAATTTTGTATTTTTAGTAGAGATGAGGTTTCTCCATGTTAGTCAGGCTGGTCTCGAACTCCCAACCTCAGGTGATCCGCCCACCTCAGCCTCCCAAAGTGCTGGGATTACAGGCATGAGCCACTGCGCCCGGCCGATAACTTTTATTTTTAAGTATTTTAATCATTTTGATGCCACTGTAAATAAAATTGTTTTCATAATTTAATTTTGGACATTTCTTTGCTAGTACATAGAAATACAATTGATTTTTGTATATCAATCTTATATTTGTGATCTTGTTGAATTCATTTAGTAATTCTAATAATGTCTTCACTCTAATCGTGTATTTTCCTCTTTAAAAGAGTAACTTATTTTTGACACATAGAAATTGTTTATATTTCAAATGTACATGATATTTTAATATGTAGTTACATTGTAAAGTGATTACCACAATAAATTTATCTACCATCTCATATAGTTACTATTTTTGTGTGTGTGATGAGAACATTTAGGTTCTACTCTCTTACAAATTTCAAGTATACTATACATTATTAACTATAGTGACCATGTTATACATTAAATCTTCAGAAATTATTCACCATATAACTGAAATTTTATGCCCTTTGACCAAAATCATTTCATTTTCCCCACTCTCCAGGCCCTGGCAACTATCTTTCTACTCTCTGCTTCTCTAAGTTCAATCTCTTTAGATTCCACATATAAGTGAGATCATGTAGTATTCGTATTTCCGTGTCATAAATCTAAAGAATATTTCACTTAGCATAGTGTCCTCTAAGTCCATTTATGTTGTCATGAATGGCAGGATTTCCCTCTTTTTAAAGACCAAATAATATCACATTGTGTATGTATACTATATTTCTTTATCCATTCTTCCATCAATGGACATTTATTGTTTCCATATTTTGGGTATTGTGAATAATGCTACAATGAACATGGGAGTGCAACTATCATCTCTTCTGACTTCAGTTTCTTTGGATACATACCCAGAAGTGGGATTGCTGGATCAAATGATAATTTTTTAATTTTTTTGAGGACCTCCATACTATTTTCCATAGTGGTTGCACCAATTTACATTCCCACCAATGTTGTATGAGGTTTCCTTTTCTCCACATCCTTGCAAACATTCTTTACCTTTTTTTAAAGATGGAACTATTACTTTGTTATTGTCTTTATTTGCATTTTGTGGAAAATCCAAATGAGTGGATAGGCAACTTGATATGGCAATGATGAAAACTTGTTTAAAAAAGCATAATTTGCCTGCTTTGGCATTTCTTCTAGCTGATGACGTTCCAGGAGCTTGTAATGAATTATTATTTTTTAATTTAAAAAATTATTAATTTAATTTAACTTTTAATTTTTGTGGGTACATAGTAGGTGCATGTATTTATGGGGTACATAAGGTGTTTTGATATAGGCATGCAATGTGAAATATCACATGAAAAATGGGGTATTCATATTTAAATGCTTTCTTAGTCTATTTTCTGTTGCTATAAAGGAATACCTGAGACTGTAATTTATAAAGAAAAGAGGTTTATTTGATACACAATTCTGCTGACTATAAGATTGGGTGTCTGGTGAAAGCCTCAGGCTGCTTGGAAAGGTGAAGAGGGGCCAGCTTGTGCAGAGTTCAGATGATGAGAGAGGAAGCAATAGAGAGACAGCGGGGAGATGCCAGGCTCTTTTTAGCAACCAGCTCTTCCAGGAACTAATAGAATAAGAACTCATTGCCCTGAGGATGGCAGCAAGCCTTTCATAAGGGACCCGCCCCTACTACTCAAACACCTACCATTATGCCCCGTCTCCAACATTGGGGATCAAATTTCTACATGACGTTTGTGGGTGGAAACATCCAAATTATAGCAGATGCTATTATAAGTGAAATTTTTTTCTTAATTTCATTTTCAGATAGTTTATTTTGTTGTATAAAAATGCAACTCATTTTTATATGTTGATTTTGTATCCTGAAACTTTACTGAATTATTATTCCTTTTTTTTTTTTTGAGACAGAGTCTTGCTCTGTCATCCACACTGGAGTGCAGTGGCATGATCTCGGCTCACTGCAACCTCCACCTCCTGGGTTCAAGTGATTCTCCTGCCTCAGCCTCCCAAGTAGCTGGGATTACAGGCACCCACCATCACACCTGGCTAATTTTTTGTATTTTTATTTGAGACGGGGTTTCACCATGCTGGCCAGGTTGGTCTCGAACTCCTGACCTCAAGTGATCCTCCCACTTTGGCTTCCCAAAGTGCTGGGATTACAGGCGTGAGCCACCATGCCTGGCCTGAATTCATTTATTATTCTAATTGTGTGTGTGTGTGTGTGTGTGTAGTCTTTAGGATTTTCTGCATATAATATCATGTCATCAGCAAACAGATAATTTCATTTCTTCCTGTCTTATTTGGATTCTTTTTATTTGTTTTTATTGCCTAATTGCTCTGGTTAGGACTTTAAGTACTAAGTTGAATAGGATAGGTGAGAGTGGGCATCCTTGCCTGTTCTGGATCTTAAAGAAAGGCCTTGTTTTTTTACTATTGAGTGTGATGTTAGTTTTGGGCTCCTCAGAAATGGCCCTTATTGTGTTGAGATTAGTTCCTTCTATTCCTAATCTGTTAAGAGTTTTTATCATAAAAGCATATTGAATTTTGTCAAATGCTATTCATTTATTGAAATGATCATTTGACTTTTAGCCTTCATTCTGTTAACGCAGTGTTTCACATTGATTGATTTGTGTATGTTAAACCATTCTCATATTCTAGGGGTAAATTCTACTTGATCCTGTTTATGATGCTTTTAATGAGCTCTTGAACTCATTTTGCTGGTAGTTTGTTGGTGATTTTTGCATCTATGTTTATCAGGGATATTGGTCTGCAGTTTCCTTTCTTGTGGTATCTTTGGCTTTGGTATTAGGGTGAGGTGGGCCTCACAGAATTAATTTGGCAGTCCTCCATATTTTTATATTTTTTGGAAGAGTTTAAGAAGGATTGGAACTAATTTTTCTTTACATGTTTGGTGGAATTTACCAGTGAAGACATCTGGTCTTCAGTGCTTCTTTGTTGGGACTCTTTGGGTTACTGCTTGAATTTCCATATTTGTTATTGATCTGTTCAGACTTTTAATTTATTTCATATTCAGCATGGGTAGGCTGTATGAGTCTAGGAATTTATCCATTTCTTCTAGGTTGCCCAATTTGTTAAGATATACTTCTTTGTAATTGTCACTTATAATCCCTGTTTCTTGTTGCATCAGTTGTAGTATCTCCTCTTTCATTTCCGATTGTATTTATTTGAGTGTTTTTTTCTTAGTTTAGCTAAGGATTTGTTGATTTTGTTTATCTTTTTGAAAAACTAACTCAGTTTCTTTGATTTGTTCTATTGCTTTCCTGTTCTCTATTTCACTTATTTCTGTTCTAATCTTTATTTTCTTCATTCTGCAAATTTGGGGCTTAGTTTGTTCTTTTTCTTGTTCCTTGAGATGTAAAATTAAGTTGTTTATTTCAGATATCTCTTTTTAAATGTAAGCAGTTATCTCTATAAACTTCCCTATTAGTAGTGCTTTTGTTGCATGCCATAGGTTTTTGGTAGGTTATGTTTCCATTTTTGTTTGTCTTGAATAAGATGTGGTTAAAATCAAACTGTTCTTTTCACCCTCTTAAATATGTCTTTTCTATTTCTGTGCTCCAGCTGGGCGCTGCAACCTCTTACCTGGATTTCTGAGCTCTCTTGAAGGTACTTTAATCAGTTGATGGTTTTTAAATCAGTGTTTCTGTGGGGGTATGGGGGCTGGAACCTCCTACTCTGTCATCTTTTAAAATTTAGCCTTTGTAGTTATCTCAGTTTTTAGTTTTCACTTTCCTGAAGAATAGTGAGGCCAATAGCCTTTTAAAATAGAGATATACCTTTGTTTCAAGGTGGTTTATGTATGGTTTTGCTGGGAGAAAGTGGAATGAATGAAACCATCTTTGAGTCCCTTATTCCAGTGGTTCCCAAACCTGGCAGCCTATCAGATTAATTTGTATAGTTTTATAAATGTTCAAATGCTTAGGCTCCACCTAGAAGTGACTGAATCAGAATATCCAGTACTGGATCTCAGATAATTATATCTTATAATTCAGTCATATTCACACATAGCTTAATTTAGGTACCACTACTACCTCTATCTGCATTCAATTTATTTTTAGCAATTTTTTTCCAGGTGGTTTTTACACAGAGTACAATTTGAGTACCACTGATATGTTTATTATTGTTGCCTAGTGCAGGGTTACTTCGCATCTGACCCCCTTTTTAATTTTTCTGCTAATATTACCATATGCAGAGCCATGCATTCAGCTGGTGTGGACTCAAAAAATTGAGACTGTCATTCTGTTTGGCTTTGCATAATATTAATGAGGTTTAGTGCTTCCATAAACTCATGTCCTGATGTTCAATGCCAAATATAAATGCTTAGGAGATATACCTAATGTTAAATGATGAGTTAATGGGTGCAGCACACCAACATGGCACATGTATACCTATGTAACAAACCTGCATGTTGTGCACATGTACCCTAAAACTTAAAGTATAATAAAAAAAGAAAAATAAATAAAATAAAATCTAGATGCTACTCAAAAAAAATTACCAATAAAGAAAAAAAACTTTGCTGAGGAAAAAAAAAACAAATATAAATGCTTTTTGCCTAAACCACTGTGTGTAATTCAATGGCTACAGGCATCACTGTGGCCTGATATTCCAGATGTCAATAATGCACCTGTGATAGATAAGTAAAGACAATGAGAAAAATGATTACTTCTCATCTTAGGAGAAAGAAATGGCTTTGGAATTGGACTTTTGAAACCATTCCCTGAGTTTCTGCACCAACATGATACAGGATAAAACAACAATATGGGTCAGCAATTTTTTAATGACATGCACAAATGCTATTTAGCATCATTACAAACTCACCCTAGTATTCTCTATAGAAGTGTAGAATGGGTGAGTAGTGAAATAAAATAATTTTCCATAATAAAAGTCATTCTGGAAATGGGAGATAGTTATATACTAGAGCCATGCAATCTAATCCTGACTTTGCTACTAACTTAGTGTACTATGTTTCACTTTCCCCATTTTACACTAAAGAGAACAGATTATATAGTCCCTTGGGGGCTTTCTAGCTCTGAACTTACATAAAACTGTGATTATCACCACTTTTCTCCCTCTTTCAGACTGTGGGGAAAGAAAATATGTTGTATTGCTTTTACCCTTTCATCATAACAATTAGCTCTTGATTAGTGCTTTTCTGGCAACTATTGCATCTTAGTGAAGATGATTTAGTAGTTCAGCAATTGCAGGATTCTTAAAAATGTGCCAGTGTGGTGTATTGAAATTAGTAAGGTTTCAAAAGATATTTCAAACTAGCCTTAATTAATTAAATGCTTGATAAATGCAGTCCAAGGTTAACCACTTAATAAATTGGCAACCAAATAAAAAATGGAATCAAACACTTTAAGCAGCTTACTGGAAGGGATCTGGGCTCTCCACCAAGAGATTCTGTAGCAGTGCTGGCAGCAGGGTGGGTCATTTTCAAGCTCATGATTCATTGTCACTATACCCTTTCACCCAAGATGGAACCCTTCCCCCCAAAATGCACAGTATTGCTTAATCTGCAGCAATGATGTTTGTGTTAGTGTCAACAGACTAAAAGAAAATTCCCACCTGAAATGTGAGTAGTTAAGATGTTAAGAATCATCTTTAATTCACTGTGTATTTGAACACAAGAATATTATAAAAAAGGGCAGTGGTGATATTTCTTAGGTATGTAGAAAAGTTCTCTGCTGTTTCTGTGAACGGGTATTTAAGTGGAGGACTAGATTAAAGAAAAAAGGATGTTGCTGAGAAAAAGAGATCATAGGCTGGGTGCAGTGGCTCACACCTGTAATCCTAGCACTTTGGGAGGCTGAGGCAGGCAGATTCGTTGAGCTCAGGAGTTTGAGACCAGCTGGGCAACATAGTGAGACTCTATCTTTACAGAAAATACAGAAATTAGCTGGCTATGGTGGCACGTGGCTGTAGTCCCAGCTACTCAGGAGGCCAACGTGGGAGGATCACCTGATCCCAAGGAGGTTGAGGCTGCAGTAAGCCCTGATTGCACCACTGCACTCCAGCCTTAGTGACAGAGTGAGACCCTGTCAAAAAAAATCATAAAGTAAGATAATTTGATTCTATTTAGAAGACTGTAGAGAGTGTTAAGTTACTGAAGATTTGAAAGCAAGAAGTAATTAAGCGTTGGTTATATACCAAGCAAGTATGAGTAGATTAATTTAGGAAAACTCTGTTTTCTGAGAAACTAAAGGGATAGATATTATCACTCAAGTTGTTAGGAAGCTGTACTTGTAAAAATACTGAGCATTATGTCAAATTAAGTTTTAAAACCAAGGAACATATTAAGCAGCAACTTTGTGCTCAATTCTGTGCTTACAGCCAATATGAGAAAGAAATGAGTTTCCTGTCTGAGAGTACTAACAAAGACAGCATGATATAATGGAAAATGTAATGGAAAGAGATATAGACAGAGTCAGAAGCCTTGAATTCCATTAGCTCACTCTGTGACCTAGGTCAAGGGAATTCTCTCTAAGCCTCACATCCCCAGATCATTGTAATAGGATTCAATGAGATAATGTATCAGAGTACTTCAAAAATTGTGAAGAGCTAGTAACGTGGGCAATGACAATACAGGTTCTAATGACTGGAGATAATAATGATGTGGTAAAAAAAGAAGAGACTCTGATAATCAAACAAACCAGGGTTTGAATCTTGCCTTTGTCACAGCTGTCTGGCTTTGGGGGTATTACTTAACCTCTCCAAGCCTTCATTACCACACTTAAATTCAGATAATGATAACAACAATAAATACTTACCTCATAATATTATTATCTGTCACATAGTAGATATTTGGTGTATTAGTCCATTTTCACACTGCTGATAAAGGCATACCCAAGATTGAGCGATTTACAAAAGAAAGAGGTTTATTGGACTTACAGTTCCACGTGGCTTGGGAGGCTTCACAATCATGGTGGAAGGTGAAAGGCACGCCTCACATGGAAGCAGACAAGAGAAGAGAGCTTGTGCAGGGGAACTCCCCTTTATAAAACCACCAGATATTGTGAGATTTCTTCACTATCATGAGAACAACATGGGAAAGACCCGCCCCCATAATTCAATTACCTCCCACTGGGTCCCTCTCACAACACATGGAAATTCAAAGTGACATTTGGGTTGGGGCAGAGCCAAACCATGTCATTCCACCCCTGGCCTCTCCCAAATCTCATGTCCTCACAATTCAAAACAAATCATGCCTTCCCAACAGTCCCCTAAAGCCTTAATTCATTTCAGCATTAACTCAAAAGTCTGCAGTCCAAAATCTCATTCAAGACAAGGCAAGTCCCTTCCACCTATGAGCCTGTAAAATCAAAAGCAAGTTAGTTACTTCGTAGATACAATGGGGGTACAGGCATTGTGTAAATACAGCCATTTCAAATGGGAGAAGTTGTCCAAAACAAAGGGCTATAGGACCCATGCAAGTCTGAAATCCAGCGGGGCAGTCAAATCTTAAAGCTTCAAAGTGATCTCCTTTGACTCTGTGTCTCACATCCAGGTCACGCTGATGCAAGAGGTGGTTTTCTATGGTCTTGGGCAACTCATCCCTTATGGCTTTGCAGGGTATAGCCTCCCTTCTGGCTGCTTTCACGGGCTGGCATTGAGTGTCTGTGGCTTTTCCAGGTACACAGTGCAAGCTGTCAATGGATCTACCATTCTGAGATCTGGAGAGCAGTGGCCCTCTTCTCACAACTCCACTAGGCAGTGTCCCAGTAGTGACTCTGTGTGGGGGCTCTGACCCCACATTTCCCTTCTGCACTGCCCTAGCAGAGGTTCTTCATGGGGGCCCACCCCTGCAGCAAGCTTCTGCCTGGACATCCAGCCTTTTCCATACATCTTCTGAAATCTAGGCTGAGGTTCTCTAGTTACAGCTGAAGTGGCTGGGATACAGAGTGCTAAGTCCCTAGACTGCAAACAGCAGAGGGACACTGGGCCCAGCCCACAAAACCATTTTATCCTCCTAAACCTGTGGGCCTGTGATGGGAGGGGCTGCCACAAAGGTCTCTGGCATGCCCTGGAGATATTTTCCCCATTGTCTTGGTGATTGACATTCAGCTCCTTGCTACTTATGCAAATTTCTGCAGCCAGCTTGAATTTCTCCTCAGAAAATGGGATTTTCTTTTCTATTGCACTGTCAGGCTGCAAATTTTCCAAACTTTTATGCTCTGTTTCCCTTTTAAAACTGAATGCCTTTAACAACATCCAAGTCATCTCTTGAATGCTTTGCTGCTTAGAAATTTCTTCTACCAGATACCCTAAAAAATCTCTCTCAAGTTCAAAGTTCCACAAATCTCTAGGGCAGGAGCAAAATGCTGCCAGTATCTTTGCTAAAACATAGCAAGAGTAACCCTCACTGCAGTTCCCAACAAGTTCCTCATCTCCATCTGAGATCACCTCAGCCTGGATTTCATTGTCCATATCACTATCAGCATTTTTGTCAAAGCCATTCAACAAGTCTCTACTAGGAAGTTCCAAACTTTCCCACATTTTCCTGTCTCCTTCTGAGCCCTCCAAACTGTTCCAACCTCTGCCTGTTATCAAGTTCCAAGGTCACTTCCACATTTTCGGGTATCTTTTCAGCAGCACTGCACTCTACTGGTACGAATTTACTGTATTAGTCCGTTTTCATGCTGCTGATAAAGGCATATCCAAAATTGTGCAATTTACAAAAGAAAGAGTTTTACTGGACTTACAGTTCCACATGGCTGGGGAGACCTCACAATCATGGTGGAAGGTGAAAGGTACATCTCACATGGCGGCAGACAAGAGAAGAGAGCTTGTGCAGGGGAACTCCCCTTTTTAAAACCATCAGATCTTGTGAGACTTATTCACTATCATGAGAACAGCATGAGAAAGACTTGCCCCCATGATTCAGTGATCTCCCACTAGGTCTCTCCGACAACACATGGAAATTCAAGGTGAGATTTGGGTGGGGACAGAGCCAAACCTATCATTTGGTAATGGTAGCCTTTATTACAAAATAAATACACTTCAGTAGGCAACTATGTTATAAACTATAAAGGTAATGAGAGCTCAAAAAACCCATCTCAAAATATACTGTGAACAAAACTACCATGATAACAGAGGTAACTGAGAATGTCCCTGTTTAGGAATTTTATATGATGAAAATAGGCCTTTGAGGCTGGAGAATCACTTGAACCTAGGAGGCGGATGTTGCAGTGAGCCAAGGTTATGCCACTGCACTCCAGCCTGGGTGACAGAGTGAGACTTCATCTCAAAAAAAAAAAAAAAAGGAAGCTATTACATGCTTTAAGAAATGATATGAGCACTGGTGATAGATATGAGTTGGTGAGGAAGTAAAATCTATAAGAATTGATGACTCATCGTGGAGTCACAACACGGTGAATGAGGGAGGATAACTCCCAAGTTTCTAGATTGGGTGATTGGAAGGATTATGGTGTCGTGTAGTCATTCAACACAAATTTATTGAGTGCCTACTATGTGCCAGGTTCTGGAAATAGGATAGTAAGCCAAACAGACATAGTTCTTGTTTACATTTAGTGGACAAGTCTAGTGGGGGAAACAGAATATAAATAAAATCAATAAATATAGTTCTAAACTGTGATAAGTATTAGGAAGGAAAAGTATAGAGTACTAGGTTAAACTATGCCAAGGGAGACATAATAGTGCATACAAAAGGATGACAAGGGGCCAGGCATGGTGGCTCATGCCTGTAATCCCAGCACTTTGGGAGGCCAAGGAGGGTGGATCACCTGAGGTCGGGAGTTCAAAACAAGCCTAACATGGAGAAACCCCATCTCTACTAAAAATACAAAATTAGCCAGGCATGGTGGCGCATGTCTGTAATCCCGGCACTCAGGAGGCCAAGGCAGGAGAATTTCTTGAACCTGGGAGGCATAGGTTGCAGTGAGCCAAGATCGTGCCATTGCACTCCAACCTGGGCAACAAGAGCAAAACTCCATCTCAAAAAAAAAAGAATGACAAGGTTTTGAATGAAAAACAAAATGGTGACTTCACTTTTTTAAAATTTTTTTTTGGTATTTATTATTTTAAATTGACTTGTAATAATTGTACATATTTATGGGGTATATAGTGATTTTCAATACATATACTGTATAGTGATCAGATCAGGATCTGATCAGTATATAGCATATCTATCACCTCAGACATTTATTATTTGTTTGTGTTGGAAGCATTCAATTTCCTCCAACTATTTGAAACTATACATCATTGTTAACTACAGTCATCCTACAGTGCTATAGAAAGAACACTAGAACTTATTCCTCCTATCTAGCTGTAATTTTGTAACCTTTAACAAATCTCTGCCTATTCCCCCTTTTCCCCAACCCTTCCCAGCCTCTAGTAGTCTCTGTTCTACTTTTTACTCTTGTGAGCTCAATTTTTCTTAGCTTCCACATATGAGTAAGAATATGCGATGTTTTACTTTCTGTTCCTGGCTTACTTTACTTAACAGAATGTCCTCTAGTTCCCTCCATGTTGCTGCAAATGACAGGATTTCATTCTTTTTATAACTGAATAGTATTCCATGATGTATACCACATTTGCTTTATCCATTCATCTGTTGTTGGACACATATTGATTCCATATCTTGGCTATTGTGAATAGTGCTGCAATAAATATGGAGGTGCAGGTGTCTAATATACTGCTTTCCTTTCCTTTGGATAAATTCCCAGTGGTGGGGTTGCTAGGTCATATGGTAGTTCTATTTTTAGTTTTTTGAGGAACCTCCATATTATTCTCCATAGTGACTATACTAATTTACATTCCCACTAATAGTGTATAAAAGTTTCCCTTCCTCTGCATCCTTGCCAGCATTTGTTATTTTTGTCTTTTTGATAATGGTCATCCTAAAGAGGGTGAGACACTACCTTATTATGGTTTTGTTTGAATTTTCCTGATGATGAGTGAGGTTGAACGTTTTTTCATTTATTTATCGGCCATTTGTATGTCTTCTTTTGAGAAATGTCTGCTCAGATCATTTGCCCATTTTAAAATCAGATTGTTCACATTTTTGCCGTTGAGATGTTTGCATTCCTTGTATGGGCTCGATATTAATATCCTATCTGATGAATAGTCTGTGGATATTTTCTGCTGTTCCATAGGTTATCTTTTCACTCTCATTTCTTTTGCTGTGCAGAGATTTTAGTTTGATATAATCCCATTTGTTCATTTTTGCTTTTGTTGCCTATGTTTTTTAGGTCTTATACATAAAGTCATTTTCCAGACTACTGTCCTGAAGCATTTCTCCTATTTTTTTTTCTAGTAGTTTACAGTGTCAAGTCTTACATTTAGGTCTTTGATCCATTTTGAGTTGATTTTTGTGTAGGGTAAGAGGTGGAAGTCTAGTTTCATTCTTCTGCACGTGGATATTTAGTTTTCCCAGTGTCATTTATTAAAGAGACTCTCCTTTCATCACTGAGTGTTCTTGATGACTTTGTCAAAAATCAATTGACTGTAGATGTGTGAATAAATTTCTGGTTTCTTTACTCTGTTTTGTTGGTCTGTTTGTGTGGTTTTATGCCAGTACCATGCTGTTTTTGGTTACTATGGCTTTGTAGTATATTTGGAAGAAGTCTGGTAGTGACTTTGTTCTTTAAGTTCAGGATTGCTTTGGCTATTTGGGGTTCTTTTGTGGCCCCATACAAATTTAAAATATTTTTTCCTATTCTGTGAAGAATGTCATTGGCATTTTGATAGGGATTGTCTTGAATCTGTAGATTGCTTTGGGTATTATGGTCATTTTAGCAATATTAATTATTTCGATCCATTAGCATGGGATGTCTTTCCATTTGTTTGTATTCTCTTCAACTCTTTTCAACAGTGTTTTGTAGTTTTCCTTATAGAGGTTTCTCACCACCCTTGTTAAATTTATTCTTAGGTACTTTATTTTTTGGCATCTATTGTAAATGGGATTGCCTTTTGATTTCTCTCTCTCTCTTTTTTTGTTTTGAGACAGAGTCTTGCTCTGTTGCCCAGGCTAGAGTGCAGTGGTGCAATCTTGGCTCACTGCAACTTCCACCTCCTGGGTTCAAACAATTCTCCTATCTCAGCCTCCCTAGTAGATGGGATTACAGGTGCATGCCACCACACCTGGCTAATTTTTGTATTTTAGTTTCACCATGGTGGCCAGGCTGGTCTTGAACTCCTGACTTTGTGATACGACTGCCTTGGCCTCCCAAAGTGCTGGGATTACAGGCGTGAGCCATGGTGCCCGGCCTTGATTTCTTTTCTTTTCGGGATCCAATATCTCTGTCTCATTAAAATAATTTCAACTTTTATTTTAGATATAGAGGGTACATGTGCATGTTTGTTATATGGGTGTATTATAGCGAGTCTAGTGCCCAATAGGAAGTTTTTCAATCCACTCTCCCTCACCCCCTTCCACCTCTAGTAGTCCACAGGGTCTGTTGTTTCCATTTTTATATCTACGTATGCTCAATCTTTAGCTCTCACTTGCAAGAACATGTGGTATTTGGTTTTCTGTTCCTGTGTTAATTCTTTTGGGATTATGGCATCCAGTTCCATCCATGTTGCTGCAAAGGAAATAATTTCATTCTTTTTATGGCGTGTAGTATTCCATGGTGTATTTGTACCACATTTTCTTTATCAAAACTACCATTTATGGGCACATATGTGATTCCATGTCTTTTCTATTTTTTTTTTTTTGAGACGGAGTCTCGCTCTGTCGCCCAGGCTGGAGCGCAGTGGCATGATCTCGGCTCACTGCAACATCCACCTCCTGGGTTCAAGTGATTCTCCTGCCTCAGTCTCCCCAGTAGCTGGAATTACAGGCACCCACCACCATCTCCAGCTAATTTTTGTATTTTTAGTAGAGATGAGATTTTGCCACATTGGCCAGGCTTGTCTCAAACTCCTGACCTCAGGCAACCCGCCTGCCTTGGCCTCCCAAAGTTCTGGGATTACAGGCATGATCCATAGCGCTCAGCCTGCAATTTTGAATATAGTACTGCAATGAACATATGGGTGCATGTGTCTTTTCGGTAGAATGATTTATTTCCCTTTGGGTATACACCCAGTATCGGGATTGCTGGGTCAAATGATAGTTTAATTCTTAGTTCTTTTAGAAATCTCCAAACTGCTCTCTACAGTGGCTGAATTAATTTTCATTTCCACCAACAGTATCTTGGTCTTCCCTTTTCTCTGCAGCCTCACTAGCATCTGTTGCTTTTCAACTTTTTACTAATAGTCATTCTGACTCGTGTGAGATGCTATGTTGTTGTGGTTTTGCTTTGCATTTCTCTAATAATCAGTGATATTGAGCTTTTTTCCTATGCTTACTGGCTGTATGTATGTGTTCTTTTGAGAATTGTCTGTTCATGTCCTTTGCCCATTTTTTTCATCAACTTTTATTTTAAGTTCCAGGGTACATGTGCAGGATGTGCAGGTTTGTTACATAGGTAAATGTGTGCCATGGTGGTTTGCTGCACAAATCAACCCATCACCTAGGTATTAAGCCCAGCATCCATTAGCTATTCCTCCTGATGCACTCCAACCCTCCACCCTCCAAAAGGCCCCAATGTGTGTTGTTCCTCTTTATGTGTCCATGTGTTCTCACCATTTAGCTCACACTTAAGAACTTTTGGTATTTTGTTTTCTGTTCCTGCATTAGTTTGCTGAGGATAATGGCTTCCAGTCCATCTATGTCCCTGCAAAGGACATGCTCTTTTTTACTTTTTATGGCTGCATAGTATTCCATGGTATATATGTACCACATTTTCTTTATCCAGTCTATCATTGATAGGCATTTAGGTTGACTCCATATCTTTGCTATTGTGAATAGCGCTTCAATCAACATACGCATACAGTTATCTTTATAATAGAATTATTTATATTCCTTTGGGTATATACCCAGTAATGGGATTGCTGGGAGAATCGGTGTTTCTGTCTTTATCTCTTTGAGGAATCACTACATTATCTTCCATAATGGTTGAACTAATTTATATTCCCGCCAACAGTGTAAAACTGTTCCTTTTCCTTCACAACCTTGCCAGCATCTGTTGTTTCTTGACTTTTTAATAATTGCCATTCTGATTGGTGTGAGATGG
Source organism: Nomascus leucogenys (assembly GCF_006542625.1). Lineage (NCBI taxonomy): Eukaryota > Metazoa > Chordata > Mammalia > Primates > Hylobatidae > Nomascus > Nomascus leucogenys. Next base: position 140,595,896 of record NC_044406.1, on the reverse strand, counting down.
TATCTCATTGTGATTTTGATTACACCTTATACAAAAATTAACTCAGGATGGATTAAAGACTTAAATGTAAAGCCCCAAACTGTAAAAACCCTAGAAGAAAATCTAGGCAGTACCATTCAGGACATAGGCATGAGCAAAGATGAAAACACAAAAAGCAACTGCAGCAAAAGCAAAAACTGACAAATGAGATCTAATTAAACTAAAGAGCATCTGCACAGCAGAAGAAACTGTAATCAAAGTGAACAGAAAACCTACAGAATGGGAGAAGTTTTTGCAATTCAGTTATCTGACAAAGGTCTAATATCTAGAGTCTACAAGGCACTTAAACAAACTTACAAGGAAAAAAAACAACCCCATGAAAAAGTGGGCAAAGGACATGAACAGACACATTCCAAAAGAAGACATTCATGCAGCCAACAAACATATGAGAAAAGCTCAACATCACTGATCATTAGAGAAATGCTCATTTTAAAAAATGGGATTGTTTTTTGCTTGTTGATTTGTTTCAATTCCTTGTATATTCTGGATATTAGACCTTTGTTGGATATATAGTCTGTGAATATTTTCTCCCGTTCTGTAGGTTTTCTGTTTACTCTGTTGATGATTTCTTTTGCTGTGCAGAATCTCTTTATTAATTAGGTCCCATTTTTCAATTTTTTGTTTTTGTTGCAATTGCTTTTGGGCACTTAGCCATTGTATTAGTCTGTTCTCATGCTGCTAATAAAGACATACCTGAGACTAGGTAATTTATAAATGAAAGAGGTTTAATTGACTCATAGTCCCACATGGCTAGGGAGGCCTCACAAACATGGTGGAAGGTGAATGAGGAGCAAAGTCACGTCTTACATGGTAGCAGGCAAGAGAGCTTGTGCAAGGGAACTCCCAATTATAAAACCATCAGATCTCCTGAGACTTATTCACTACCATGAGAACAGTACTGGGGAAACTGCCCCCATGATTCAATTATCTCCACCTGGCCCCACCCTTGACACATGGGGGTTATTACAAATCAAGTTGAGATTTGGGTGGGGACACAGCCAAACCATATCATTCCACTCCTGGCCCCTCCAAAACCTCATGTCTTCACAATTCAAAACAAATCATGCTTTCCCAACAGCCCCCAAAGTCTTAACTCATTTCAGCATCAACTCAAAAGTCCACAGCCCAAAGTCTCATCTGAGACAAGGCAAGTCCCTTCCACCTATCAGACTGTAAAATCAAAAGCAAGTTAGTTACATCCTGGATATAATGGAGGTATGGGCATTGTGTAAATACCCATTCCAAATGGGAGAAATTGGCCAAAATGAAGGGGCTACAGGCCCCATGCAAGTCCAAAATCCAAAGGGGAAGTCAAATCTCAGAGTCCTGAAATGATCACTCTTGACTCCATGTCTCACATCCAGGTCATGCTGATGCAAGAGATGGGCTCCCATGGCCTTGGGCAGTTCCACTCCTGTGGCTTTGCAGGGTACAGCCTCCCTCCCAGCTGCTTTCATAGACTGGCATTGAGTGTCTGCAGCTTTTCCAGGCACCTGACGCAAGCTGTTGGTGAATCTACCATTCTGGGGTCTGGAGGATTGTAGCCCTCTTCTCACAGTTCTACTAGGCAGTGCCCCAGTGGAAATTCTGTGTTGGGGGCTCCATCCCTACATTTCCCTCCCACAGTGCCCTAACAGATTCTCTATGAGGGCTCTATCCCTGCAACAGACTTCTGCTTGGACATCCAGATGTTTCCATACATCCTCTAAAATCTAGGTAGGGGTTCCCAAATCTCTATTCTTGACTTTTGTTCACCCACAGGCCCAACACCACATGGAAGCCACCAAGACTTGGGGCTTGCATCCTCTGAATCAATGGCCTAAGCTCTACATTGGCCCCTTTTAGCCACAGCTGGGATGCAGGGCACCAAGTCCTAAGACTGCACAAAGCAGCAAGGCCCTGGGCCCTGCCCATTAAACCATTTTTTCTCCTAGACCTCCAGGCCTGTGATGGGAGGGACTGCTGTGAAGACCTCTGATATGCCCTACAGACATTTTCCCCATTGTATTGGTGATTAACATTTGGCTCCTTGTTACTTATGCAAATTTCTGCAGCTTGCTTGAATTTCTCCTCAGAAAATGTGTTTTCCTTTTCTATTGGATCTTCTAGCTGCAAATTTTCCAAACTTTTGTACTCTGCTTCCCCTTTACACATATGTTCCTATTCCAAACCATATCTTTGTGAATTCATAAAACTGAATGCTTTTAACAGCACCCAAGTCACTTCTTGACTGCTTTGCTGCTTAGAAATTTCTTCCACCAGATACCCTAAATCATCTCATTCAGGTTGAAAGTTCCACAGATCTCTAGGGCAGGGACAAAGTGCCCCCAAGCTCTTTGATAAAATATAGCAAGAATCACCTTTGCTCCAGTTCCCAGTGAGTTCCTCATCTCCATCTGAGACCACCTCAGCCTGGGCTTTATTGTCCATATCACTATCAGCATTTTGGTCAAAGCCATTCAACAAGTCTCTAGGAAGTTACAAACTTTCCTAAATCTTTCTTTCTTCTTCTGAGCCCTCCCAGTCTCTAGGAAGTTATAAACTTTCCCACATTTTTCTACCTTATTCTGAGCCCTCCAAACTGTTCCAATCTCTGCCTTTCACCCGGTTCCAAAGTCACTTTCACATTTTTATGTATCTTTACAGCTGCATTCCACTCTACCAGTACCAATTTACTGTATCAGTCTATTCTCATGCTAATAAAGACATACCTGAGACTAGGTAATTTATAAAGGAAAGAGGTTTAATCACAGTTCCACATGGCTAGGGAGGCCTCACAATCATGGCAGAAGGTGGATGAAGAGCAAAGTCACATCTTACATGGCAGCAGGCAAGATAGCTTGTGCAGGGGAATTCCCATTTATAAAAGCACCAGATCTCGTGAGAGTTATTCACTACCACAAGAACAGCATGGAGGAAACTGCCCCATGATTCAATTATTTCCACCTGGCCCTGCCTTTGACATGTGGGGATTATTATAATTCAAGGTGAGATTTGGGTGGAGATATGGCTGAACCATATCAGCCATAAATTCTTTGCCAAGGCAGATGTTGAGAAGGGTATTTCCTAGGTTTTCTAGGATTTTTATACTTTGAGGTCTTACAGTTAAATCTTTAATCCCTGGAGTTAATTTTTGAATATGATGAAAGGTAAGGGTGTAGTTTTCATTATTCTGTAGATGAGTAGCCTGTTATCCCAGCACCATTTATTTAATAGGGAGCCCTTTCTCCATTGCTTATTTTTGTTGGCCTTTTTGAATATCTGGTGGTTGTAGGTGTGTGGCTTTATTTATGAGTTTTCTGTTCTGTTCCATTGTTTTATGTGTCTCTTTTTGTGCCAGTACCGTGGTGTTTTGGTTACTGTACCCCTGTAGCATAAAGTTGGGTAGTGTGCTGTTCTTTTTGCTTCAGATTGCTTTGGCTATTCATGCTGTTTTTTAGTTCCATATAAATTTTAGAATATCTTTTTCCTCTAATTCTGTGAATAATGATGTCAATAGTTTGATAGGAATAGTGTTGAATCTGTAAATTGCTTTGGGCAGTATGGTCATTTTAACAATATTGATTCTTCCAATCCATGAGCATGGAATGTTTTTACACTTATTTGTGTCATTTCTGATTTATTTCAGCAGTGGTTTGTAGTTCTCCTTGTAAAGATCTTTCACCTCCTTGGTTAGCTGTATTCCTTGATATTTCATTTTATTTGTGGGTGTTGTAAATGGGATTGTGCTTTTGGTTTTACTGTCAGCCTGGGTCTTATTGGTTTATAGAAATGCTACTGAGTTTGCACATTTATTTTGTATCCTGAAACCTTGCTAAAATCATGTATCAGTTCTAGTAGCTTTTTGGCAGAGTCTTTACGGTTTTCTAAGTATAGAATCATATTGTCAGTGAAGAGAGATAATTTGACTTCTTTTCCTATTTGGATGCCTTTTATTTCTTTCTCTAGCCTAATTGCTCTGGCTAAGATTTTCAGAACTATGTTGAATAGAAGTGGTGAGAGTGGACATCCTTGTCTTGTTCCACTTCTCAAGGGGAATAGTTCCTGCTTTTGACTGTTTAGTATGATATTGGCTGTGGGTTTGTCATATACAGCTCTTATTATTCTGAAGTATGTTTTTTAAATGCCTAGTCTGTTGAGGTTTCTATTTTTTCTTAAATCATGAAGGGATGTTGGATTTTATCAAAAACTTTCTGTGTCTATTGAGATGATCATATGGCTTTGGCTTTTAACTCTATTTACACAGTGAATCACATTTATTGATTTGCGCATGTTGAACCAACCTTGCATCCCAGGAACAAAGCCTAATCAATCATGATGAACTAACTTTTTGATGTGCTGCTGGATTTGGTTTGCTAGTGTTTTGTGGAAGATTTTTGCATCTGTTTTCATCAAGGATGTTGGCCTGAAGTTTTCTTTCTTCAACATGTCTGCCAGATTTTGGTATTAGTCTGATGCTGACTTCATAGAGTAAGTTAGGGAGATATCTCTCTTCTTCTATTTTTTTGGAACAGTTTCAGTAGTATTGATACCAGTTCTTCTTTACATATCTGGTAGAATTTGGCTGTGAATCCATTTGGTCCAGGGCTTTTATTGGTTGATAGGTTTTTATTACTGATTCCATTTCCAAGTTTGATATTGGTCTATTTAGGGTTTTAATAACTTCCTGATTCAACCTTGGAAGACTGTGTGTTTCCAGGAATTTATCCATTTCCTCTAGATTTTCTAATCTGAGTACATAGAGTTGTTCATAGTATTCTCTGAGGATTTTGTGTATTTCTGTGAGATCAGTTGTAATGTCATCTTTGTCATTTCTCATTGTATTTACGTGAATTTTCTTTTTTCTTTATTAATCTAGCTAGCAGTCTGTCAATCTTATTTATTTTTTCAGAGCCAATTATTTGTTTTATTGATTTTTTGTATGGATTTTTGCATCTCCGTTTCATTAAGTTCTCTAATTTTAGTTATTTCTTTTCTTCTGCTAGCTTTGGGGTTTATTTGTTCTTTTTTTGTCTTCGGTTCTTTAGGTATAAAGTTAGATTGTTAATTTGAGATCTGACATAGTTTGAACATGTGTCCTCACCAAATCTCATGTTGAATTGTAATTTCCAATGTTGGAGGTAGGGCCTGGTGTGAGGTGTTTGGGTAATGGGGATGGATCTCTCATGGCTTGGTGCTGTCCTCACAATAGTGAGTGAGTTCTCTTGAGATGTAGCACCTCCTCACTCACTCCATCTCTTGCTTCTACTCCCACCATGTGACTTGCCTGCTCCCCCTTTCCCTTCCACCAAGATTGGAAGTTTCCTGAGGCTTCCCCAGAAGCAGATGCCAGTTCTATACTTCTTATACAGCCTGCAAAACTGTGAGCTAATTAGACCTGTTTTCTTATAAATTACCCAGTCTCAGGTATTCCTTTATAGCAATGCAAGAGCAGCCTAACACAAGATCATTCTAACTCCTTCTCCTTCTCCTTTTCCTCCTCCTCCTCCTCCTCCTCCTTCTGCTTCTTCTTCTTCTCCTTCTTCTTTTTTTTTTTTTTTTGAGATGGAGTCTGGCTCTGTTGCCCAAGCTGGAGGGCAGTGGCACCATCTCGGCTCACTGCAACCTCCACCCACTGGATTCAAGCAATTCTCCTGCCTCCGCCTCCCTGGTAGTTGGGATTACAGGCGTGCACTACCACGCATGGCTAATTTTTGTATTTTTAGTAGAGACTGGATTTCACCATGTTGGTCAGGCTGGTCTCCAATTCCTGACCACAAGTGATCTGCCCACCTCGGCCTCCCAAAGTGCTGGGATTACAGGCGTGAGCCACCGCACCTGGCCCATCCTAACTTCTTGATGAAGGTGTTTAGGGCTATAACACTTTCTTTTAACATAGCTTTAGCGGCATCCCAGAGATTTTGGTAAGTTATGTCCCTATTTTCATTAATTTCAAAGAATTTTTTTGCCTTAATTTTGATGTTCACTCAGGAGCCATTCAGGAGCAAGTTGTTTAATTTTCATGCATTTGTGTAGTTTTTAGAAATCTGCTTTATATTGATTTCTATTTTTTTTTTTACTTTTTTTTTTATTATACTTTAGGTTTTAGGGTACATGTGCACAATGTGCAGGTTTGTTACATATGTATCCATGTGCCATGTTGATTTCCTGCACCCATTAACTCGTCATTTAGCATTAGGTATATCTCCTAATGCTGTCCCTCCCCCCTCCCCCCACCCCACAACAGTCCCTGGAATGTGATGTTCCCCTTCCTGTGTCCATGAGTTCTCATTGTTCAATTCCCACCTGTGAGTGAGAACATGCGATGTTTGGTTTTTTATTGCACTGTGGTCTGAGAGTGTGCTTGGTAAAATTTTATTTTTTAAAATTTATTGAGACTTGCTTTATGACTGAACATGTGGTTGATCTTAGAATATGTCGTGTGTGCAGATGAGAAGAATATATATTCTGTGGTTGTTGAGTGGAGTGTTCTGTAGATATCCATTAGTTCCAATTAGTCAAGGGTTGAGTTTAAGTCCAGTTTCTCTGTTAGTTTTCTGCGTTGGTGATCTGTCTAACGCTGTCAGTGGAGTGTTGAACCCGCTATGATTGTGCGGTTGTCTAAGTCTTTTCATAGGCCAAGAAGAACTTGTTTTATGAATATGGGTGCTCAATGTTGGGTGCATATATATTTAGGATAGTTAAATCTTCTTGTATTGCACCCTTTATTATTATGTAATACTGCATTAGGCTGTTCTTGCATTGCCATAAAGAAACACTTGAGACTGGGTAATTTATAAAGAAAAGAGGTTTAGGCTTTCACTGGTGACATTAGCTGGCACTCGCTCTACTCTCTCTAATGGGGAAGCAGTGGAATACAAGAGACTGAACTGTATCTGCCTTTATTTCTGATGGACTCACATTGAACTTTCAATCACAAAATTATAGCAAAGAAAGGAACCTGAACTTTAGTAACACAGTTAGAACAAGCTGCAGCAGCAGTGGCAGCAGCAGGAGAAAAGCTTTAATTTAGTTGATTTTCTGTGGCTATTGGTTGTTTGCTAGTCTCATGGTGATGGAAGCTGCAAAATTTTTTGAAGGGACCAAGAAGCTGCTGAAGGTTTGGTTCTCCTGGTAGCAGCCTGATACAAACGAAGGATGTGGGGATCTTAGCAGTATTCCAAGATCTGAGTGGGACATATTTTTGAAGGATGTGTAATGTTCAATCATATGTGTGACAAAAACTGACAAGCAGGAAGCTTATGTACTCAGTGAGAGTAAGATATTTGTCTCCAAGAGATGTTTCATTTTGAAGACATGTGGTACCACCCTCTTGCTGAAAGCACTGGTTCACCTGTCGAAGCTTGCTGGGGATTACAGTGGGTTTGACTCTATTCAAAGCTTCTTTTATTCGCATAAGAATTTCATTAAGCCTTTTCACCAAGGGTACCCTAACCAGAATTTCCAGGAAGACATAGAGTTTCTTAATGCAGTTTTCCCAAATGGAACAGCATATTGTATGGGATATATGAATTCTGACTGTTAGTAGTTGGGTAATCAGTCAGCCAGATCAAACCCTGGAAATTCTGATGAAGTGAACTTGACCCAGAAGTTACAGACCGGTTCTACATGAAAGATGGTGTTACTGCAAAGAATGTCATTCATGAGGGTGGAATTTGTGACCTGATGCCAGGTTCTGTTACTGATGACACAATATTTAATCCTTTTGAGTATTTGATGAATGGAATGAAATCAGATGAAACTTATCATTCACATCACTACAGAACCAGAATCTACTTATGTTAGCTTTGAAACAAACTTAAGTCAGATCTCCTATGATGACCTGATCAGGAAAGTTGTGGGAGTCTTTAAGCGAGGAAAATTTGTGACGACCTTGTTTGTTATTTAGAGTCCTAAATGTTGCACAGTGCTTTCTTTGCCCCAGAAGATTTAAGGTTTTAAGTGTCTTGATTGTCAGAGTGCCATGTTCAGTGATTACAATTTTGTTTTTACCCATTTTGCTAAAAATTAGCAACAGCAAAGTTTAAAAAAAAATGAAGAAGAAACACAAAAAATGAACACACATAGAGGGTGGTGGATGCTTTCTAGATGTTGATACTGGGGGCAGTGCTTTCCATAACCACCATCTTGTACTTACAGAAAGCCCTAGATGTAACGATAGTGTAATCATTTTGAACTGTATGCATTATATCAAGGAGTTAGATGTCTTGAATGAATGCCTTCTTCTGTGTTTAGGTATTCTCTGCCACTCTTGCTGTGAAATTCAAATGCATGTAGAAAAAAAACTTTATTCCATATGAACTTTAAAGTAGTTTTTTCCAATTCTGTGAAGAAAGTCACTGGTAGCTTGATGGGGATGGCATTGAATCTATAAATTACCTTGGGCAGTATGGCCATTTTCACGATATTGATTCTTCCAACACATGAGCATGGAATGTTCTTCCATTTGTTTGTATCCTCTTTTATTTCATTGAGCAGTGGTTTGTAGTTCTCCTTGAAGAGGTCCTTCACATCCCTTGTAAGTTGGATTCCTAGGTATTTTATTCTCTTTGAAGCAATTGTGAATGGGAGTTCACTCATGATTTGGCTGTTTGTCTGTGATTGGTGTACAAGAATGCTTGTGATTTTTGTACATTGATTTTGTATCCTGAGACTTTGCTGAAGTTGCTAATCAGCTTAAGGAGATTTTGGGCTGAGACAATGGGGTTTTCTAGATATACAATCATGTCATCTGCAAACAAGGACAATTTGACTTCCTCTTTTCCTAATTGAATACGCTTTATTTCCTTCTCCTGCCTGATTGCTCTGTCCAGAACTTCCAAAAAAGAGCCCGCATCACCAAGTCAATCCTAAGCCAAAAGAACAAAGCTGGAGGCATCATGCTACCTGACTTCAAACTATACTACAAGGCTACAGTAACCAAAACAGCATGGTACTGGTACCACAACAGAGAAATAGATCAATGGAACAGAACAGAGCCCTCAGAAATGATGCCGCATATCTACAACTATCTGATCTTTGACAAACCTGACAAAAACAAGAAATGGGGAAAGGATTCCCTGTTTAATAAATGGTGCTGGGAAAACTGGCTAGCCATATGTAGAAAGCTGAAACTGGATCCCTGCCTTACACCTTATGCAAAAATTAATTCAAGATGGATTAAAGACTTAAATGTTAGACCTGAAACCATTAAAATCCTACAAGAAAACCTAGGCAATACCATTCAGGACATAGGCATGGGCAAGGACTTCACGTCTAAAACACCAAAAGCAATGGCAACAAAAGCCAAAATTGACAAATGGGATCTAATTAAACTAAAGAGCTTCTGCACAGCAAAAGAAACTACCATCAGAGTGAGCAGGCAACCTACAGAATGGGAGAAAATTTTTGCAATCTACTCATCTGACAAAGGACTAATATCCAGAATCTACAATGAACTCAAACAAATTTACAAGAAAAAAACAAACAACCCCATCAAAAAGTGGGCAAAGGACATGAACAGACACTTCTCAAAAGAAGACATTTATGCAGCCAAAAAACACATGAAGAAATCCTCATCATCACTGGCCATCAGAGAAATGCAAATCAAAACCACAATGAGATACCATCTCACACCAGTTAGAATGGCCATCATTAAAAAATCAGGAAACAACAGGTGCTGGAGAGGATGTGGAGAAATAGGAACACTTTTACACTGTTGGTGGGACTGTAAACTAGTTCAACCATTGTGGAAGTCAGTGTGGCAATTCCTCAGGGATCTAGAACTAGAAATACCATTTGACCCAGCCATCCCATTACTGGGTGTATACCCAAAGGACTATAAATCATGCTGCTATAAAGACACATGCACACGTATGTTTATCGCGGCACTATTCACAATAGCAAAGAGTTGGAACCAACCCAAATGTCCAACAACGATACACTGGATTAAGAAAATGTGGCACATATACACCATGGAATACTATGCAGCCATAAAAAATGATGAGTTCATGTCCTTTGTAGGGACATGGATGAAACTGGAAAACATCATTCTCAGTAAACTATCTCAAGGACAAAAACCAAACACCGCATGTTGTCACTCATAGGTGGGAATTGAACAATGAGAACTCATGGACACAGGAAGGGGAACATCACACTCCGAGGACTGTTGTGGGGTTGGTGGAGGGGGGAGGGACAGCATTAGGAGATATACCTAATGCTAAATGACGAGTTAATGGGTGCAGGAAATCAACATGGCACATGGATACATATGTAACAAACCTGCACATTGTGCACATGTACCCTAAAACCTAAAGTATAATTAAAAAAAAGAAAAAAACTTTATTATATGAAACTTTACAACACTCTTGAAAGCAATTCAATTTGGTTTATGCACAGCATAATATTTCTCCAGGTATCATCCAAAATTCCCCACAGAAAAGGCTTTCATCCTCTTTAGGTATTAGCCTCAGCTAACCATCTGGGACTGTTCTATTAAATTGCTGTGAGAATTTTACATTCAGTTACCTCCACTTTCTAGAATGCATTTTTTTTTTTTTTGAGACAGAGTCTTGCTCTGTCACCCAGGCTGGAGTGCAGTGGTGCAATCTTGGCTCACTGCAACCTCCACCTCCCATGTTCAAATGATTCTCATGCCTCAGCCTCCCAAGTAGCTGGGATTACAGGTGTGCACCACCATGCCCAGCTAATTTTTATATTTTAGTAGAGAGGAGGTTTCACCGTGTTGTCCAGGCTAGTCTCAAACTCCTGGGCTCAAGCAATCCACCTGCCTCGGCCTCTCAAAGTGCTAGGATTACAGTGTATTATCTTTTTGATATATTGTTGGATTCAGCTTATTAGTATTCTGTTGAGAATTTAAAAATCTATGTTCATCGAGGATATTGGCCTGTAGTTTTCTGTTTTTACTGTGTCCTTGTCTGGTTTTTCGTTACACTGGCCCTGTAGAATGAGTTAGAAAGTGTCCTCTATTTCGATTTTTAGAATAGTTTGAAATAATTGGTATTAATTCTTCTTTAAAGATTTGGTGCAATTCAGTGGTGAAGTCATTTGCTTCTGAATTTTTCTTTGTTGAGAGACTTATTATTGATTCAATCTCATAACTTGTTATTGGTCTGTTCAGGTTTTCTATTTCTTCTTGATTCACATCATTGTAGGTTGTATGTACCCAAGAATAATAAATCAATTTTCTTCTAGGTTTTCCTATTTCTTAGCCTAGTAGTAGTAGTTCGTAGTAGTAGTTCATAGTAGTCTACGATGATCTTTTGTATTTCTGTGTTATGTTTTATTTATTTGGGTCTTCTCTCTTTTTTTCTTAGTCAGGCTAATGTTTTGTTGATTTTGTTTCTCTCTTTAAAAAAACCTTTTCATTTTGTTGATATTTTGTATTGTTTTTTAGTCTCAGTTTTGTTTATTTATAATCTGATCTTTATTGTTTCTTCCCTTTTACTAATTCTGAGTTTTTTTGTTTTGATTTTCTGGTTCCTTAAGATACATTGCTAAGTTGTTTTTAGTTTTTTGAGGTAGGTTATTATTGCCATAAATGTGCATCTTAAAACTGTTTTTGCTGTCCATTGGTTTTGGTATGTGTTTCTAATTTCATTTGTTTTGAGGAATTTTAAATTTTTATTCTTAATTTCTTCCTCCACCTATTGGTTGTTCAAGAGCCTGTTGTTTAATTTCCATGTGTTTGTATATTTTCAAATGTTCCTCTTGTTATTGATTTCTAGTTTTGTTACATGTGGTCAGACAAGATACTTGGTATAATTTTGATTAAAAATTTTTTTCTCTTACTTGTTTTGTGTCCTAACATATCTTCAAGCCTGGGGAATGTTCCATATGCTAATGAAAACAATGTGAATTCTGCAGTTGTTGAAATAAATGCTCTGTAAATGCTTGTTATGTCCATTTGATAGATGGTCCAGTTTAAATCCTATTATTCTTTGTTGATTTTCAGTCTAGATAATCTGTCCAATGTTGAGAGTGGGGTGTATTATTGTATTGGAGTCTATCTCTCCCTTTAGATCTAGTAATGTATGCTTTATATAGGGTGGTCCAGTGTTTGGTGCATATATAAGTTTAGTTGTTATATTCTCTTGCTAAATTGATCTGCTTATGATCTAATGTTCTTCTTTGTCTCTTTTTCATCTTTGACTTGATATTTACTTGTCTGATAAAAGTATAGCTACTACTGCTTGCTTTTCATTTTCATTTATGTGAAATGTCTTTTTTATTAAAATGTTTACAGTTTAGTTATTTTGGGTATAATAGGCATAAATATTCATGGAGTACATGTGATGTTCTGAAATAGACATATAATGTATAATAATCACACCAGGGTAGTTGGAATATCCAAGCACTGATCATTTATTTGTGTTAGGAACACCCCCAAGCACTGATCATTTATTTGTGTTAGGAACATTCCAATCTCACTCTTTTAATTATTTTAAAATATAGAGTAAATTATTTTTTACTATAATCACCCTGTTGAGCTATCAAATGTTAGATGTTATTCATTCTATCTAACTATTTTTGTGCACCCATTAACCATCCTCATTTCCCCTCCACTACCCTTCCCAGCCTCTGATAATCATTATTCTACTCTCTGTGTCTACAAGTTCAATTGTTTTAATTTTTAGCTACATGTGAGTGAGAACTTGTGAAATTAGTCTTTCTGTGCCTGGCTTATTTCACTTAATGTAATGTCTTCCAGTTCCATATGTGTTGTTGCAAATGACAGGATTTTATTCTTTTTCACAGCTGAATAATATTCTATTTTGTATATATGTACTACATTTTCTTTGTCCATTTTATTCATATATGTACACTTAGGTTGATTCCAAATCTTACCTATTGTGAATAGGGCTGCAATGAATATGGGAGTGTAGATATGTCTTCAATATCCTGATTACCTCTTTTTAGATACATACTTAGCAGTGGAAATGCTGGATCATATGGTAGTTCTATTTTAAGTTTTTCTGAGAAACCTCCATATTGTTCTCAATAGTGGCTGTCCTAATTTATGTCCCTGCCAACAGTGTATGTGGGTTTCACTTTCTTCACATCCTTGCCAACATTTGTTACTGCCTGTCTTTTGGAAAAAAGGCATTTTAACCGGATGAGATGATATCTCATTGTGGTTTTGATTAGGATTTCTCTGATTACTGATGAAATTGAGCATTTTTTTCATATACTTCTTAGCCATTTGTATGCCTTCTTTTGAGACTTGTCTATTCAGATCATTTGCCCATTTTGAAGCTGGATTATTAGATTTTTTCCTATTGAGTTGGTTGAGCTCTTTATATAGTCTAGTTATTACTCCTTTGTCACATAGGTTACTTGCAAATATTTTCTCCCATTCTGTGGGTTTCTCTTCACTTTGTTGACTGTTTCCTTGGTTGTGAAGAAGCATTTTCGCTTGATGTAATCCCACTTGTCTATTTTTGCTTTGGTTGCCTGTGCTTCTAAGGTATTACTCAAGAAATCTTTGCCCAGATCTATGTCCTGGTAGGTTTCCTCAATGCTTTCTTTTACTGGTTTCATAATTGCAGGGCTTAGATTTAAGTCTTTAATCCATTTTGATTTGATTTTTATACATGGCAAAAGATAAGGGTCTAATTTCTTTCTTCTACATAGAGATATCTAGTTTTCTCAGCACCATTTGTTCAAGAGACTGTCTTTCCCCCAATATATGTTCTTGACACTTTTGTTAAAAAGGAGTTTACTGTAAATGTGTGGATTAAGTTCTGGGTTCTGCATTCTATTCCATTGGTCTATGTATCTGTTTTCATGCCAGCACCATGTTGTTTTGGTAACTAAATCTCTGTAGTATAATTTGAAGTCTGGTAATGTGATTCCTCCAGTTTTGCTCTTTTTCCTTAGGATGATTTTGGCTAGTCTAGGTCTGTTGTGGCTCCATATAAATTTTAGAATTTTTTTCTATTTCTGTGAAGAATATCGTTGGTATTTTCATAGGGATTGCCTTGAATTTGTAGATTGCTTTGGGTAGTATGGACATTTTAACAATATTGATTTTTCTAATCTATGAGCATGGGATATATTACAATTTTTGTTCTCTTCAGTTTCTTTTATCAATGTTTTATAGTTTTAATTGTAGATTTCCTTCACTTCTTTGGTTAAGTATATCCCTAGGTGTTTTATTTTATTTGTAGCTATTATAGATGGGATTATTTTCTTGATTTCTTTTGTATATCATTTACAGTTAGTATATGGAAATGCTACTAACTTTTTTTTTTTTTTTGACGGAGTCTCGCTCTGTCGCTCAGGCTGGAGTGCAGTAGCGCGATCTTGGCTCACTGCAAGCTCCGCCTCCCAGGTTCACGCCATTCTCCTGCCTCAGCCTGCCAAGTAGCAGGGACTACAGGCGCCCGCCACCAAGCCCGGCTAATTTTTTTGTATTTTTTTAGTAGAGACAGGGTTTCACCGTGTTAGCCAGGATGGTCTCGATCTCCTGAGAGCTTTTATCATGAAGGGATGTTGAATTTTATCAAATACATTTTCAGCATCAGTTGAAAATATCATATGGTTTTTGTTCTTCATTCTGTTGATATAATGTATCACACTGATTGATTTGCATATGTTGAACCATTCTTTACCCCGGGTTGATCCCACTTGGTTATAGTGAATAATCTTTTTAATGTGTTGTTGAATTTGTTTTACTAGGATTTTGTTGAGGATGTTTGCATCTATGTTCATCAGAGATATACTGGCCTGTAGTTTTCTTTTTTGGTTGTGTCTTTAGTTTTGGTATCAGGGTAATACTGGCCTCATAGCATGAGTTTGAAAGTAATCTCTCCTCCTCAATTTTTTTGAATAGTTTGATCATGTTTGATATTAGTTCTTCTTTAAAATGTTTGGTAGAATTCAGCAGTTAGGCCATTGGATCCTGAGCTTTTCTTTGATGAAAGACGTTTTATTATGGCTTTGATCTCATTACTTGTTATTGGTCTATTCAGGTTCTGGATTTCTTCATGGTTCCATCTTGCTAGGTTGTATGTGTGTAGGAATTTATCATTTTCTTCTAGGTTTTTCAATTTATTGGCATATAATTGCTCAAAATAGTCTCTAATGATCCTTTGAATTACTACAGTATCAGTTATAATGTCTCCCTTTTAATTTCTTATTTTATTTATTTGAATCATCTCTTTTCCTTAATCTGGCTAAAGTTTTGTCAATTTTATTTTTGTAAAAAAGCCAGCTTTTTGTTTTGTTGATCTTTTGTATTGCTTTTTGGTTTCAATTTCATTTATTTTTGCTCCGATTATTATGATTTCCTTTCTTCTACATATTTTGCATATGATTTGCTCTTGCTTTTATAATTCTTTAAGATGCATTTTAAAATTGGCTATTTGTCATTTTTCTACTTATTTGATGTAGGACTTATTGCTATAAACTTGCCTTTTAATACTGCGTTCGCTGTGTCCCGTAGATTTTGGTTTGTTATGTTTGCATTTTCATTTGCTTCAATACATTTTAAAATTTCATTACTAACTTCTTCATTGGCCCACTGGTAATTTAAGAGCATATTGTTTTATTTCCATGTTTGCATGGTTCCTAAAGTTCTTGTTATTGATGTCTAGTTTTATTTTATTGTGGTCAGATACTTGATACTATCTTAGTTTTACTGGGGTTTTTAAGACTTGAGAATGATCCATGTTCTCAGAAGAAAGTGTATTCTGCAGCTTTTGGATAAAACGTTGTGTAAAGATTTATGAGATCCTTTTGATTTATTATGCAGATTAAGTTCAATATTTCTTTGTTGATTTTCTATCTGGATGATCTGCCCAATGCTGAAAGCTGTGTGTTAAGGTCTCCAGCTATTATTGTATTGGAGGAGTCTATCTCTCTCTTAAAACTCTAATAAAATTTGCTTTCTGTGTCTGAGTGCTCCAGTGTTGGGTGCATATGTATATTTACAGTTATTATATTCGCTTGCTGAAGTGACCTCTTTATCATTATATAATGACCTTTTTAGTATGTTTTTATAGTTTTTGTCTTGAAGTCTATTTTATCTGATAAAAAGTGTACGCATTTGTGCTCCTTTTTTGGTTTTTATTTTCATAGAATATCTTTCTCCAGCCCTTTATTTTCAGTCTGTGTGTATCTATATAGGTAAAATGAGTTTCTTGTAGGTACCACATAGTTGGGTCTTTTAAAAAATTCATTCGAGATTTTAGTTCATTTACATTCAATGCTATTGATAGGTAAAGACTTACTATTGCTATTTTGTTTTTTGTTTTCTGGCTGTTTAGTGTTCCTCTCTCCCTCCCCACCTCCCTCCATCCCCTCCCTCCCTCCCTCTCTCTTCCCCTTCCCCTTCCCCTTCCCCTTCCCCTCCTTCTCCTTCTCTTCCCCTTCCCCTTCCCCTTCCCCTTCCCCTTCTCCTTCTCCTTCCTTCCTTCTTTCCTTCCTTCCTTCTTTGTGTAAAAGTGATTTTCTCTGGTAGTAGGTTTTAATTTCTTGCTTTTTATTTATTGTGTATCTGTAGATTTTTTGGTTTGAGGTACCATGAGTCTTGAAATAACATCTTATAATCAATCATTTTAAACTGATGACAACTAAACTGTGATTACAGAAAAGCACAACAAATAAACAAAGAAGGAAAGTGAACACTAATAAAAACTACATACTTTAACACCACCTCCTCCCAGATTTTTAATTTTTGTTGTTTATAGTTATGACTTTTAATACTATCTCTTAAAACGTTGTTGTAGTTATTATTTTTATAGGTTTGTCTTTTAGTCTTCCTACTCAAGATGTGAGTGGTTTACACACCATTACAGTGTTAGATTGTTCTATAGTTGTCTGTGTACTTACTGCTGCCACTGAGTTTTGTATGTTCATATGACTTCTTATTGCTTATTAGCATCCTTTTCTTTAAGATTGAAGAACTCTCTTTAGCATTTTTTTGGTAGCACACGTGTGTACTTGATGAATTCCCTTAGCTTTTTTTTTGTTCTGGGAAAGTCTTCATTTCTCCTTTATGTTTGAAGGATATTTTTGCTGGATATAATATTCTAGGGTAAAAGTTTTTTTCCTTCAGCACTTTGAATATGTCATGGCAGTCTCTTGTAGCCTGCAAGGTTTCCACTGAGACATCTGCTGCCAGACATATTGCTACTTCTTTATGCTATATTTGTTTCTTTTCTATTGTTGCTTTTAGGATTATGTTTTCATCTTTGACCTTTAGGAGCTTAATTACTAAATGCCTAGAGGTCGTCTCATTTAGTTTAACCCTGCCTGGTTTTTTATGACCTTCTTGTACCTGAACACTGCTATCTTTCTCTAGGTTTGGAATGCTCTTTGTTATTATTTCTTTGAATTAACTTTTTACCCCAGTTTCTCTCTCTACCTCCTCTCTAAGACAAGTATATCTTAAATTTGCCCTTTTGAGGCTATTTTCTACATCTTGTAGCCATGCTTCACTTTTTTATTGTTTTTTTTCTTCTCTGTGTTTTCATATAGCCTCTGTTTGAGCTTACTAATTCTTTCTTCTGCTTGATCAATTCTGCTGTGGAGAGACTCTGGTGCATTTTTCAGTGTGTCAATTGAATATTTCTGCTCTAGAATTTTTGCTTGATTTTCAAAAATTATTTCAATCTATTTGTTAAATTTCTTTGATAGGATTCTGAATTCCTTCTCTGTGTTATCTTGAAGTTTGTTGAATTTCCTCAAAACAGTTATTTTGAGCTGGATGCAGTGGCTCATGCTTATAATCCCAGTGCTATGGGAGGCCAAGATGGGAAGGTTGCCTGAGAACTGGAGTTTGAGGCCAGTCTGGGCAACATCGCAAGACCCTATGTCTACAAAATTTTTAAAAAATGTTAGCCAGGCATGGTGGTGTGTAACTCTAGTCTCAGCTACTCAGGAGGGTGAGGTGGGAGGATCATTTGAGCCCAGGAGTTCAAGACTACAGTGAACTATGATCACACCACTGTACTCCAGCAGAGCGATACACCACCCCCTCCCCCACCAAAAAAAGGCAGCTATTTTGAATCCTTTGCTGAAATGTCACATAGCTCTGTTATTCTGGAATTTGTCGCTAGTGCCTTATTTAGTTTTGTTTGTGAGGTCATGTTTTCCTACATGTTCTTGATGCTTGTGAATATTCATCAATTAGGTTTTTATTCTAGTCTTCACAGTCTGGCCTTTTATGTACTCATCCTTCTTGAGAAGGCTTTCCAGGAATTCAAACGGTTGTGATTTAAATCTTCTTTGGTCATTGCAACCATATCTGCACTAGGGGGCTCCCTAACCCCAGCAATGCTGCAACTTTTGCAGGCTCTTACTGCCTTGGTGCACTTGGATGAGATCCAGGAGCATTCTCCAGGCAGTCTCTGGTTCTCTTCCCTCACTTTCCCCCAACAGAAGGAATCTCTCTCTCTCTCTCCATGCTGGTATGCCTGGAGTTGGGGAAAGGGCGATGCAAGCAATACTCTGGCCGCCACAGCTGGGACCACGCTGGATCACACCTGAAGTCAACATAGTACTGGGTCTCGCCCAAGGACCATGATGATACTGCCTGGCTACCACTGATGTTTATTCAAGGCCCAAGGGCTCATTGTTCCACAGGTGGTGAATACTGCCAGGACTGGGTCTTTCTCTTCAGTACAGTAGGTTCCCTTCTGGCCCAGGGTGGGTCTAGAAATGCTATCCAGGAACTAGGGCCTGGAATCAGGGGCTTCAGGAATCTGCTTTGTGCTTTATTTAACTGTGGCTTTGCTGGTACCCATGTTGCAAGACAAAGTCCTCTGTGCTCTTCCCTCTCCTTATGGAAGCAGAAGGAGTCACTCCCTGAGTTGCACTGCCTGGAGTTGGGGGAGGGTTGACACAAGCACTCCCTTGGCTGCCACAGCTAATGTCTCACTGGTTCATATGCACTCCCATTCCGCTGGCTCTGAGCACAGTGCAGCACCTGAAATTGCTCAAGGACTGCAGTTCTTGTAGCCTGACTGCCTTTTAAACCTACTGAGGAGCCAAGGGTACTTTAATTGGCCAGCAGTGGAGCTAGCCAAAACTTGGGTTTTTATCGCTGGGGCAGAGAATTCCCTTTTGGCTGGGGCTAGTTTAAATGCTCCCTCCATGGGCACTGGAAGGATTCTGCTCTGTGTTGTGTTCTGCTGTAACAAGGCAGCATTGGAACTCAGTGTGGGAACTCAGTCCCACAATCACTTCTTTCTCCCTTCCCCAAGCACACAAATTCTCTCTTCGTATGCTGCTGGGGGATGGAGAAGGGGTGGTGTAGGCAATGTAAGACTGTATTTTGTATCTTTTTCAGTGCCTCTTTTCTTGATATTATTTGAAAACCGGGTACTATAATTGCTCACCTGATTTTTGGTTCTTATGAAGATGCTTTCTTGCATGGATAGTCATTTAATTTAGTTTTCCGGTAGGAGGAAGATTGCTGGAGGGTTATATTTGGCTATCCTGCTCTGCCTTCTCAAGCTGTTTAAAATGTATTTTTTCAACCCTTCCCATTTAGTCTGTGTCTTCCTGGTGATGAGAGTTTCTTTTAAGTAGCATCCAGGTGGGTCTTTAAAAAATTCCTTCAGCCAGTCTATATCTTTTAAGTCCGGAATTTAATCCATTTACATCCAAGGTTATTATTGGTAGATGAGGACTTATGTTATTTTATTGATTTTTTTTCTGGTTGTTTTGTATATCATTTGTTCTTTGCTTCTCTTATTGTTTATTTTTGTGGTTGGGTGGTTTTCTGTAGTTATAAAGTTTGATTGTTTTCTCTGTGTGTCATCTCTACCAGTGAGTTTTGCAGTTTTGCATGTTTTCATGATGGTGGTTATTGTCTTCTGATTTCTAGAAGTCAGACTCCCTTGAGCATTTCTTTTAATACTGGTCTAGTGTTGATGTGTTCCTTTAATTTTTGTTTATCAAAGATTTTATTTCTTCTTCATTTCTGAAGGATAGCTTTGCTGTGTATATTATTCTTTCCTGGCGGTTTTTTTTCCAGTATTTTAAAAATATCATCCTATCCTCTTCTGGCCTGTAAGATTTTTTGCTGAGAAAGCCACTATTAGTCTCATGAGGGTTCCTTTATATGTGACTTGATGTTCTTCTCTTGCTGTTTTTAGAATTATTGCTTTGTCTTTAACTTTCAACAATTTGAACATTATGTGGCTTGCAGAGAATCTGTTTAGGTTTAATCTGCTTGGCAACCTTTGAGTTTCCTGGTTCAGGATGGCCATCTCCCAAGGCTTGTGAAGTTTTCAGCTATTATTTCATGAAACGTATTTATACACCTTTTTCCCCTCCCTTCTTTTTATGGAATGTCAATAATGTGAATATTTGTTTGCTTAATACTGTCCCATACATTCTGTATGCTTTCTTTATTCTTTTTTTTTTTTTTTTGGTCTACCTCTGTTATTTCAAAACACCTGTCTTTAAGTTCAGAAGTTCTTCTGAACTCCTTTCTTCTGCTTGGTCTTATCTGTTGTTGAAGCCCTCAGTTGTCTTTTTTTAAAATTTTATTCATTGAATTCTTCACCTCTGAGATTTCCGTTTTGTTCATTTTTATGATATCTATCACTGTGTTGAATTTGTCATTCAAGTCATGAATTATTTTCCTGATTTTTTGTATTGTCTATCTGTATTCTCTTATATCTCATTGAGTTTTCTTAAGATTATTATTTTGAATTTTTTTCTGACATTTTGTATATTTCCTTATGATTGGGGTCTGTTACTGGATAATTATTTTTTTTAAATGTATATATATTTTTAATTTTATTATTATTACACTTGAAGTTTTAGGGTACATGTGCACAATGTGCAGGTTTGTTACATATGTATACATGTGCCATGTTGGTGTGCTGCACCCATTAACTCATCATTTAACATTAGGTATATCTCCTAATGCTGTCCCTCCCGACTCCCCCCACCCCACAACAGTCCCCGGAGTGTGATGTTCCCCTTCCTGTGTCCATGTGTTCTCATTGTTCAATTCCCACCTATGAGTGACAACATGCGGTGTTTGGTTTTTTGTCCTTGCAATAGTTTGCTCAGAATGATGATTTCCAGTTTCATCCATGTCCCTACAAAGGACATGAACTCATCATTTTTTATGGCTGCATAGTATTCCATGGTGTATATGTGCCACACTTTCTTAATCCAGTCTATCGTTGTTGGACATTTGGGTTGGTTCCAAGTCTGCTATTGTGAATAGTGCTGCAATAAACATACGTGTGCATGTGTCTTTATAGCAGCATGATTTATTCCTTTGGGTATATACCCAGTAATGGGATGGCTGGGTCAAATGGTATTTCTAGTTCTAGATCCCTGAGAAATCACCACACTGACTTCCACAATGGTTGAACTAGTTTACAGTCCCACCAACAGTGTAAAAGTGTTCCTATTTCTCCACATCCTCTCCAGCACCTGTTGTTTCCTGACTTTTTAATGATCACCATTCTAACTGGTGTGAGATGGTATCTCATTGTGGTTTTGATTTGCATTTCTCTGATGGCCAGTGATGATGAGGATTTCTTCATGTGTTTTTTGGCTGCATAAATGTCTTCTTTTGAGAAGTGTCTGTTCATGCCCTTCGCCCACTTTTTGATGGGGTTGTTTGTTTTTTTCTTGTAAATTTGTTTGAGTTCATTGTAGATTCTGGATATTAGTCCTTTGTCAGATGAGTAGGTTGTGAAAATTTTCTCCCATTTTGTAGGTTGCCTGTTCACTCTGATGGTAGTTTCTTTTGCTGTGTGGAAGCTCTTTAGTTTAATTAGATCCCATTTGTCAATTTTGGCTTCTGTTGCCATTGCTTTTGGTGTTTTAGACATGAAGTCCTTGCCCATGCCTATGTCCTGAATGGTATTGCCTAGGTTGTCTTCTAGGGTTTTTATGGTTTTAGGTCTAACATGTAAGTCTTTAATCCATCTTGAATTAATTTTTGTATAAGGTGTAAGGAAGGGATCCTGTTACTGGAGAATATTATGTTCCTTTGGAGGTGTCATGTTTCTATGCTTTTTCGTGTTTGATGTGTCCCTATGTCAATTTGTACACATCTGGTGGAAAAGTCACCTCTTCAAATTTTATGGAGTAGGTTTTGTAGGGAAAGATATATTCATATAGATGAGTCTTGAGGTGTTGAATAAGATATAATCTTATTCATATAGATCAGTTCAGTGGGGTGTGTTGGGTTGGTTCTAGGTGGATGCAGTAAATAGTCTCCATGTAGTTTCCTTAGCTGTAATCCACACCAGTGATGTTTGCAAGGGTCTCATTGGTCTAGGCTAAGAGAGTTTGTACTGGCAGTAGTGGTGTGGCTTTGTTTTTTTTAGAAACAGCTCATCAGGCTGTTTCTCAGGTCAGTGGTGCAGGTGTGCACATGGTGGGTCAGCCAACTTAGAGTCTGACTCCCTGGGGATGGAGCTACAGGGTTATTTCTCCAGCTGGGGGCATGAACCTATGGTTGCTTACCAGCCTCAGACCGGGCATAGCCTATGGGACTGTTTCTCAGGCCCAGTAGATGGCCATACAGTTTGATTACTTCATTTTTGGTCATGTTAAGTTTTTAAATACCAATGAAAAATATAGCTGGAGATATCCAGAAGGCATGGGAGGATAATACGTTTGAACTTCAAGGTAAGATCTGGGTAGCGGTCATTACAAGAATGAACTTCAAGGTAAGATCTGGGTAGCGGTCATTACAAGAAAATTCATATGGTAGTTGAAGTTATATGATTACATAAAATAATCTAAAAACAACATATAGTGTGGGGGTCTTCAGAGTGTGTGTGTGTGCATGTGTGTGTACACACAGTCTTGCTTTGTTTTTAATTGGTTTTGAATGTCTTTGGTTAGGACACACACTATAATTCAAACACAGTCTTTACCATTCCCTATTTTCTTATACCTGGAAAACTTATTAAAGTTATTTTACCTGTTTGACCTCTGGAAATACTTGTGTTTTCAATTTCTGGTGTAGCAAGAAAAGCAGTGGACTTTTTATCACTTAACATTAAAAATAGATTTTAACAAAATATTTTTAATATTATTTTAAATCACCATACAGAAAAATTGATTTTTAAATATCTTGATGTACAGTTTTATGAATTTTAACACATGTATGGAGACATGTTATCACTACTACATCAGGACATATAATAATTTTAACATAAAACTTCCTCATTCTACCACTTTATAGTCATCCTTCCTCCCACCCATAAATGCTGGCAACCTGTTCTATTTCTATATCTTTTTCTTTTCTTTTTTTTTTTTTTGAGACGGAGTCTTGCTCTGTCACCCAGGCTGGAGTGCAGTGGCACAATCTCGGCTCACTGCAAGCTCCACCTCCTGGGTTCACGCCATTCTCCTGCCTCAGCCTCCCGAGTATCTGGGACTATAGGCACCCGCCACCACGCCCAGCTAATTTTTTGTATTTTTATTAGAGATGGGGTTTCACCATGTTAGCCAGGATAGTCTCGATCTCCTGACCTCGTGATCCACCTGCCTCAGCCTCCCAAAGTGTGTTCTATAGCTTTATAGTCTTGCATTTTCAGAACGTTATATAAATGATATAATGCAGTATGCAGCCTTTTGAGACTGGCTTTTTTATGCAGCATAATGTCTTTGAGAGTCATCCAAATTGTTGTGTGTATCAATAGTTTGGGCTTTTTATTCTGAGTAGTATTCCATTGTGTGGTTGTGCCAGTTTATTCATGTATTCACTTATTGAAGGACATTTGGATTCTTTCTAGTTTGGGGCAATTATGAATAGTGCAGATATAAACATTTGTGCTCAGACATAAGTTTTCATTTCTCTAGGATAGAAACTCAGGAATGGAATTGCTGAGTCACATGGTAAGTCTATGTTTAACTTTGTAGGAAACTACCAAACCATTTTGTAGAGTGGATGCACCATTTTTTATTCCCCTAGTAATGTATGAGAGACCCAGTTGCCCAGCACTTGATATTGTCAATTATTTTTTAAAAAATTAAAACATCATATTGTACCCTATAAATGTATAATGTATACTATTATTATTGTTTGTTAATTAAAAATTTTAAGATGTTTCTTTCTTGCTAGAAGAGAAAAAGACGCTTTTTTAATATAAGGAAATATTCCCAGAAACAGATAAAATGTAAAGTAAAATCATTCATTCTCTTCCCAACCACGAGGAAATTGCTAATTGTTTCAAGTGTATCCTTCCAGAGTATTAACTCATTCATGAGCATATATAGATGTATACGAATATCCTTTTGTTACTTTAAAAATTCAAATGGTATAAAAGAATATGGTTCTGCATATAAATGTACATTGTATATTTTTATTTCTATGGTCTATTTTGAGTTAATTTTTGTATAAGGTATGCGGTTAAGGTTGAGGGCTTTTTGTTTTGCTTTCTCATTTGCATATTGATGTACCATTGTTGCAACATCATTTTTTGTTCATCCACTAAATTGCTTTTGCACCTTTGCCAAAAATCAATTGACCCATAATTGTGTGGGCATACTTATGGTCTCATTTTGCTCCATTGATCTATTTGTCTATCCCTTTGCCAGAACCACACTGTTTTGATTACTGTAGCTTTATAGTAATTCTTTTTTTTGAGATGGAGTCTCGCTCTGTCACCCAGGCTGGAGTGCAGTGGTGTAATCTCGGCTCACTGAAACCTCTGGCTCCCAGGTTCAAGCAATTCTCCTGCCTCAGCTTCCCAAGTAGCTGGGACTACAGGCACCCGCCACCACGCCCAGCTAATTTTTGTATTTTTAGTACAGACAGGGTTTCACCATGTTGGCCAGGATGGTCTCGATGTCCTGACCTCATGATGCACCCACCTCGGCCTCCCAAAGTGCTGGGATTACAGGCATGAGCCACCATGCCCGGCCAGTAATTGTTTATTTTTTTATTTATTTTTTTAAATTATTATTTTATTATTATACTTTAAGTTCTAAAGTACATGTGCAAAACATGCAGGTTTATGACATATGTATACATGTGCCGTGTTGGTTTGCTGCACCTATTAACTCATCATTTGCATTAGGTATTTCTTGTAATGCTATCCCTCCCCCATGCTCCCACCCAATGACAGGCCCTGGTGTGTGATGTTCCCCACCCTGTGTCCAGGTGTTCTCATTGTTCAGTTCCCACCTATGAGTGAGAACATGCGGTGTTTGGTTTTCTGTCTTTGCAATAGTTTGCTCAGAATGATGGTTTCCAGCTTCATCCATGCCACTACAAAGGACATAAACTCATCCTTTTTTATGGCTGCATAGTATTCCATGGTGTATATGTGCCACATTTTCTTAATCGAGTCTCTCATTGACAGACATTTGGGTTGGTTCCAAGTCTTTGCTATTGTGAATAGTGCCGCAATAAACATACGTGTGCATGTGTCTTTATAGCAGCATGATTTATAATCCTTTGGGTATATACCCAGTAATGGCTGGGTCAAATGGTATTTCTAGCTCTAGATCCTTCAGGAATTGCCACACTGTCTTCACAATGGTTGAACTAGTTTATGCTCCCACCAACAGTATAAAAGCATTCCTATTTCTCCACATCCTCTCCAGCACCTGTTGTTTCCTGACTTTTTAATGATCGCCATTCTAAACGGTGTGAGATGGTATCTCATTGTGGTTTTGATATACATTTCTCTGATGACCAGTGATGATGAGCATTTTTTCATGTGTCTGTTGGCTGCATAAATGTCTTCTTTTGTGAAGTGTCTGTTCATATACTTTACCCTCTTTTTGATGGGGTTGTTTGAATTTTTCTTGTAAATTTGTTTAAGTTCCTTGTAGATTCTGCATATTAGCCCTTTATCAGATGGATAGATTGTAAAAATTTTCTCCCATTCTGTAGGTTGCCTGTTCACTCTGATGGTAGTTTCTTTTGCTATGCAGAAGCTCTTTAGGTTAATTAGATCCCATTTGTCAATTTTGGCTTTTGTTGCCATTGCTTTTGGTGTTTTAGTCATGAAGTCCTTGGCCATGCCTATGTCTTGAATGGTATTGCCTAGGTTTTCTTCTAGGGTTTTTATGGTTTTAGGTCTAACATGTAAGTCTTTAATCCATCTTGAACTAATTTTTATATAAAGTGTAAGGAAAGGATCCAGTTTCAGCTTTCTACATATGGCTAGCCAGTTTTCCCAGCACTATTTATTAAATAGGGAATCCTTTCCCCATTTCATGTTTTTGTCGGGTTTGTCAAAGATCAGATGGTTGTAGATGTGTGGTGTTATTTCTGAGGCCTCTGTTCTGTTCTAATGGTCTATATCTCTGTTTTGGTACCAGTACCGTGCTGTTTTGGTTACTGTGGCCTTGTAGTATAGTTTGAAGTTGGGTAGCATGATGCCTCCAGCTTTGTTCTTTTTGCTTAGGATTGTCTTGCCAATGCAGGCTCTTTTTTGGTTCCATATGAACTTTAAAGTAGTTTTTTCCAATTCTGTGAAGAAAGTCATTGGTAGCTTGATGGGGATGGCATTGAATCTATAAACTACCTTGGGCAGTATGGCCATTTTCACGATATTAATTCTTCCTATCCATGAGCATGGAATGTTCTTCCATTTGTTTGTGTGCTCTTTTATTTTGTTGAGCAGTGGTTTGTAGTTCTCCTTGAGGAGGTCCTTAACATCCTTTGTAAGTTGGATTCCTAGGATTCCCAAATTCCTAGTTGGATTTTATTCTCTTTGAAGCAATTGTGAATGGGAGTTCCCTCAGGATTTGGCTCTCTGTCTGTTACTGGTGTACAAGAATGCTTGTGATTTTTACACGTTGATTTTGTATCCTGAGACTTTGCTGAAGTTGCTTATCAGCTTAAGGAGATTTTGGGCTGAGATGATGGGGTTTTCTAAATAGACAATCATGTCATCTGCAAATAGGGACCATTTGACTTCCTCTTTTTCTAATTGAATACCCTTTATTTCTTTCTCTTGCCTAATTGCCCTGGCCAGCACTTCCAACACTATGTTGAATAAGAGTGGTGAGAGAGGGCATCCCTGTCTTGTTCCACTTTTCAAAGGGAATGCTTCCAGTTTTTGCCCATTCATTATGATACTGGCTGTAGGTTTGTCATAAATAGCTCTTATTATTTTAAGATACGTCCCATCAATACCTAGTTTATTGCGAGTGTTTAGAATGAAGGGCTGATGAATTTTTTCAAAGTCCTTTTCTGCATCTGTTGAGATAATGATGTGGTTTTTGTCATTGGTTCTGTTTATGTGATGGATTATGTTTATTGATTTGCATATGTTGAACCAGCCTTGCATCCCAGGGATAAAGCCAACTTGATCTTGGTGGATAAGGTTTTTGATGTGCTGCTGTATTCAGTTTGCCAGTATTTTATTGAGGATTTTCGCATCAATGTTCATTGGGGTGTTGGTCTAAAATTCTCTTTTTTTGTTGTGTCTCTGCCAGGCTTTGGTATCAGGATGATGCTGGCTTCATAAAACGAGTTAGGGAGGATTCCCTCTTTTTCTATTGATTGGAATAGTTTCAGAAGGAATGGTACCAGCTCCTCTTTGTACCTCTGGTGGAATTCAGCTGTGAATCCATCTGGTCCTGGACATTTTTTGGTTGGTCGGCTATTATTGCCTCAATTTCAGAGCCTGTTATTGGTCTATTCAGCGATTCAACTTCTTCCTGGTTTAGTCTTGGGAGGGTGTATGTGTTGAGGAATTTATCCGTTTCTTCTAGATTTTATTTGTGTAGAGGTGTTTATAGTATTCTCTGATGTTAGTTTGTATTTCTGTGGGATGGGTGGTGATATCCCCTTTATCATTTTTTATTGCATCTATTTGATTCTTCTCTCTTTTCTTTTTTATTAGTCTTGCTAGCATTCTATCAATTTTGTTGATCTTTTAAAAAACCCAGCTCCTGCATTTACTGATTTTTTGAAGGGTTTTTTTGTGTCTCTATCTCCTTCAGTTCTGCTCTGATCTTAGTTATTTCTTGCTTTCTGCTAGCTTTTGAATTTCTTTGCTCTTGCTTCTCTAGTTTTTTTAATTGTGATGTTAGGTGTCGATTTTAGATCTTTCCTGCTTTCTCTTGTAGGTATTTAGTGCTATAAATTTCCCTCTACACACTGCTTTAAATGTGTCTCAGAGATTCTGGTATGTTGTGTCTTTGTTCTCATTGGTTTCAAAGAACATCTTTATTTCTGCCTTCATTTCGTTATGTACCCAGTAGTGATTCAGGATCAGGTTGTTCAGTTTCCATGTAGTTGTGCAGTTCTGAGTGAGTTTCTTAATCCTGAGTTCTAATTTGATTGACTGTGTTCTGAAAGACAGTTTTTTGTGATTTCTGTTCTTTTACATTTGCTGAGAAGGCTTTACTTCCAACTATGTAGTCAATTTTGGAATAAGTGTGATGTGGTGCTGAGAAGAATGTACATTCTGTTGACTTGGGGTGGAGAGTTCTATAGATGTGTATTAGGTGCGCTTGGTGCAGAGCTGAGTTCAAGTCTTGGATAGCCTTTTTAACCTTCTGTCTTGTTGCTCTGTCTAATATTGACAGTGGGGTGTTAAAGTCTCCCATTATTATTGTGTGGGAGTCTAAGTCTCTTTGTCAGTCTCTAATGATTTGCTTTATGAATCCAGGTGCTCCTGTATACGGTGCATATATTTCTAGAATAGTTAGCTCTTCTTGTTGAATTGATCCCTTTACCATTATGTAATGGCCTTGTCTCTTTTGATCTTTGTTGGTTTAAGGTCTGTTTTATCAGAGACTAGGATTGCAGCCCCTGCTTTTTTTTTTTAGTTTCCATTTGCTTGGTAGATCTTCTTCCATCCCTTTATTTTGAGCCTATGTGTGTCTCTGCACATGAGATGGGTCTCCTGAATTCAGCACATTGATGGGTCTTGACTCTTTATCCAATTTGCCAGTCTGTGTCTTTTAATTGGAGCATTTAGCCTATTTACATTTAAGGTTAATATTATTATGTGTGAATTCAATCCTGTCATTATGATGTTAGCTGGTTATTTTGCCCATTAGTTGATGCAGCTTCTTCCTAGCATCGATGATCTTTACAATTTGGCATGTTTTTGCAGTGGCTGGTACTGGTCGTTCCTTTCCATGTTTAGTGTTTCCTTCAGGAGCTCTTGTAAGGCGGGCCTGGTGGTGACAAAATCTCTCAGCATTTGCTTGTCTGTAAAGGATTTTATTTCTCCTTCACTTATGAAGCTTAGTTTGGCTGGATATGAAATTCTGGGTTGAAAATTCTCTTCTTTAAAAATGTTGCATATTGGCCCCCACTCTCTTCTGGCTTGTAGAGTTTCTGCCAAGAGATCCACTGTTAGTCTGATGGGCTTCCCTTTGTGGATAACCCAACCTTTCTCTCTGGCTGCCCTTAACATTTTTTTCTTTCATTTCAACCTTGATGAAGTTGACAATTATGTGTCTTGGAGTTGCTCTTCTTGAGGAGTATCTTTGTGGTGTTGTCTGTATTTCCTGGATTTGAATGTTGGCCTGCATTGCTACGTTAGGGAAGTTCTCCTGGATAACATCCTGAAGAGTGTTTTCCAGCTTGGTTCCACTCTCCCCATCACTTTCAGGTACACCAATCAGACGTAGATTTGGACTTTTCACATAGTCCCATATTTCTCGGAGGCTTTGTTTGTTTCTTTTTACTCTTTTTTCTCTATATTTCTCTTCTCACTTTATTTCATTAATTTTATCTTCCATCACTGATACCCTTTCTTCCACTTGATCGAATCGGCTACTGAAGCTTGTGCATGCATCACGTAGTTCTTGTGTCATGGTTTTCACCTCCATCAGGTCATTTAAGGTCTTCTCTACAGTGTTTTTCTAGTTAGCCATTCATCTAATCTTTTTTCAACATTTTTAGCTTCCTTGCAATGGGTTCGAACATCCTCCTTTAGCTTGGAGAAGTTTGTTATTACCGACTTTCTGAAGCCTAGTTCCGTCAACTCGTCTAAGTCATTCTGCGTCCAACTTTGTTCCATTGCTGGTGAGTAACTGTGATCCTTTGGAGGAGAAGGGGCATTCTGGTTTTTAGAATTTTTTTTTTTTTTTTTTTTTGTGACAGAGTCTCGCTCTGTCACCCAGGCTGGAGTGCAGTGGTGCGATCTTGGCTCACTGCAAGCTCCGCCTCCCAGGTTCATGCCATTCTCCTGTCTCAGCCTCTCTGAGTAGCTGGGACTACAGGCACCCGCCACCACGCCCGGCTAATTTTTTTGTATTTTTTTTTAGTAGAGGCGGGATTTCACCATGGTCTAGCTCTCCTGACCTCGTGATCCACCCGCCTCGGCCTCCCAAAGTGTTGGGATTACAAGTGTGAACCACCGCGCCTGGCCTAGAATTTTCTGCTTTTCTGCTCTGGTTTCTCTCCATCTTTGTGGTTTTGTCTACCTTTGGTCTTTGATGATGGTGACCTACAGATGGGGTTTTGGTGTGGATGTCTTTGTTGATGTTATTCCTTTCTGTTTGTTAGTTTTCCTTCTAACAGTCAGGTCCCTCAGCTGCAGGTCTGTTGGAGTTTGCTGGAGATCCACTCCAGACCCTGTTTGCCTGTGTATCATCAGCGGAGGCTGCAGAACAGCAAATATTGCTGCCTGATCCTTCCTCTGGAAGCTTCATCTCAGAGGGGCACCCGGCTGTATGAGGTGTCAGTTGGCCCCTACTTGGAAGTAGCTCCAACTTAGGCTACATGGGGGTCAGGGACCCACTTGAGGAGGCAGTCTGTCTGTTCTCAGAGCTCAAAACCATGCTAGGAGAACCACTGCTCTCTTCAGAGCTGTCAGACAGGACGTTTAAGTCTGCAGAAGTTTCTGCTGCCTTTTGTTCAGCTATGCCGTGCCCCAACAGGTGGAGTTTACAGAGGCAGGCACGCCTCCTAGAGCTGAGGTGGGTTCCACCCAGTTCAAGCTTCCCGGCTGCTTCGTTTACCTACTCAAGCCTCAGCAACAGTGAACACTCCTCCCCCAGCCAGGCTTGCCATCTTGCAGTCTGATCTTGGACTAGCAGTGAGCAAGGCTCCCTGGGAGTGGGACCCACTGAGCCAGGTGCGGGATATAATCTCCTGGTGTGCTGTTTGCTTAGACTGTTGGAAAAGCTTGGTGTTTAGGTGGCAGTGTCCCAATTTTCCCAGTTCAGTCTGTCACGGCTTCCCTTGGCTAGGAAAGGGAAATCCCCCGACCCCTTGCACTTCCTGGGTGAGGTGATGCCCCGCCTGCTTTCGCTCACCCCCCATGGGCTGCCCCCACTGTCCTACTAGTCCCAGTGAAATGAACCAGGTACCTCAGTTGGAAATGCAGAAATCACCTGTCTTCTGCATCAATCACACTGGGAGCTGCAGACCAGAGCTGTTCCTATTTGGCCATCCTGGAACGGACCCCAGCAATTCTTAAAATCAGTTAGTATGCATTGAGATGCTTCACAGAGCTAGAAAAAACTATTTTAAAATTCACATGAAACCAAAAAGAGCCCGATTAGTCAAGGCAATCCTAAGCAAAAGGAACAAAGCTGGAGACATCATGCTATCCATCTTCAAATTATCCTACAGGGATAGAGTAACCAAAACAGCATGGTACTGGTACAAAAACAGACACATAGACCAACAGAACTGAATAGAGATCTCAGAAATAAGACAGGATACCTACAATTATCTGATCTTTGACAAAGCTGACAAAAACAAGCAATGGAGAAAGGATGCCCTATTCAATAAATGGCGCTGGAATAACTGCCTAGCTATATGAAGAAGATTAAAACAGGACCCCTTCCTTATACTATATACACAAATTAACTCGAGATGGATTAAAGACTTAAATGTAAAACCCCAAACTATAAAAACCCTGGAAGACAACCTAGGCAATACCATTCAGGCCATAGGCATGGGCAAAGATTTCATGACGAAGATGCCAAAAGCAATTGCAACAACAGCAAAAATTGACAAATGGGATCTAATTAAACTAAAGAGCTTCTGCACAGCAAAAGAAACTATCAGCAGAGTAAACAGACAACCTACAGAAAGGGAGAACATTTTTGCAAACTATGCATCTGACAAGGGTCTAATATCCAGCATCTATAAGGAACTTAAGCAAATTTACAAGAAAAAAACAACTTCATAAAAAGTGGGCAAAGGACACTAACACTTTTCAAAAGAAGACATACATGTGGCCAGCAATCACATTTTAAAAAGCTCAATATCACTGATCATTAGAGAAATGCAAATCAAAACTACAATGAGATACCACCTAATACCAGGCAGAATGGCCATTACTAAAAGACGTACAATAACAGAGGCTGGCAAGGTTATAGAGAAAAAAGAACGCTTATACAAATGTATGTAGGAGTGTAAATTATTTCAACCATTGTGGAAGATAATGTAGTCATTCCTCAAAGAGCTAAGGACAGAAATACCATTTGACCCAGCAATACCATTACTGGGTATATACCCAAAGGAATATAAATTGTTCTGTTATAAAGACACATGCATGCGTATGTTTATTGAAGCACCATTCAGAATAGCAAAGACATGGAATCAACCTAAATGCCCATCAATGATAGACTAAATAAAGAAAATGTGGTGCATATATACCATGGAATGTTATGTAACCATAAAAAGAATGAGATTATGTCCTTTGCTAGGACATGGATGGAGCTAGAAGCCATTGTCCTTAGCAAACTAACATTTGTGATGGGCCCTGAGCATCCTTTCAACTTCTTGCTAGGTATGCCAAAAATGCAAAGTCCTGAATACTTTTTTTTTTTTTTTTGAGATGGAGTGTCGTTCTTGTTGCCCAGGCTGGAGTGCAATGGCGCGATCTTGGCTCACCACAACCTCCACCTCCTGGGTTCAAGCAGTTCTCCTGCCTCAACCTCCTGAGTAGCTGGGATTACAGGCATGCGCTACCATGCCTGGCTAATTTTGTATTTTTAGTAGGGACAGGGTTTCTCCATGTCAGTCGGGCTGGTCTCAAACTCTTGACCTCAGGTGATCCACCTGCCTTGGCTTCCCAAAGTGCTGGGATTACAGGCATGAGCCACTGCGCTTGATCAGTCCTGAATACTTTTTACCTGTGTTGTTTCTCAGGGTTGTGTTTGCAGTGAGCAACCCAGAGTGATGACATTATGTCTCTCCTTTGGACAAAATGCAGGGGTTCACTGTAAAAGTGAATACCCCAGTCGTAGTGTTTCTCTCCCATAATGCAACCCATTACATGCGCAAGTATCAATTGAGGAGCCTCATATTTTCTGCCAGCATCCATCGAACAGTAATAGGCTATCTCATTACCTTGTAAGTAGGGTAAAATTGCAGATCCTTCACAGTTCTTGACAGTTTTGAAAATGAGTATAGGTGCAGGCTGTGTTAGTCGATATGAGAAGACTGCTCGGAACCTAATAGTGAACGGTTTCTATCCAGTGATGGACAGACCAGGGTGGGAATAAGGATCCTCCACTTCTCTAGCTGTTAATGAGGCTAAGAATTGAAAAACAAATCCCAATGGTGCTTTGATTATTGTTCATTTACCTCTGGTGGGAGGATGAAGGCATGTCATGATGACAATGGGGTGGCAAGCCCTGGGGTTCCAGCGAAAAGGCAAGGTATGGTGTGAATGCTGAATCAAAGAACCCACAATGCTAAAATACCATCAGCAGTGAGGATATAGAGCTTTGAGCAGAGCAAAACATTAGAAGTTAATTTGTTAGGCTTGAGCAGTTGTTCACTGGAAACCCAAAGTAAATACAAAGCTTTGGTGCAGAACTTAGTTCTCACTGCACTTCATGATTATTCTCTTCCCCTCTACCCTGATCTTAAGTATTTTAAGAAAAAATGAAATATGCTGGGAAATTTTGGGAAGAGGAGGGACTAAAAATTTTTATAGCTCTGTTGGATATAAGCAATTCGTGATGGGCCCTGAGCATCCTTTCAACTTCTTGCTCGGTATCCCCAAAATGCAAAGTGTTTCAAGTCACCATCTTACTTGATTTTGTAGATGTGGCCCAAAACATTGAGGACTGCAAGGTAAAGCTGCAGCAGCATGTGTGGGCACAAAAAGGGTCCCTGGGTCTGGGCCCTTGCTGGTCTCCAGGAGGTATATGGGGAAGAGACAGCACCAACTCTGGGTGAAGAAGCCAAAGGAGAAAAAAATAAAAGCCTTCCTGCAACTCAGCCTTACAAAAAGTATGTACAAAAATCTTGCAGTGTACATCATTTCTAAGGGTGAAAAAGTGAATGCTTTTCCCCTAAGATCGTGAACAAGGTGGACTGCCTATTCCTACAATTTCTGTTCAACATAGTACTGGAAATCCTAGCCAGTGTGGTGAGGGAAATAAAGAAATAATGGGCATACTGATTGCAAAAGTAGAAATAAAATGGTTGTTATTCATGAATGACATAATCCTCTATGTATAAGGTCTTGAGGAATCTACATAAAAAGCTATTTGAGCAAATAAGGTCACAAGATAAAATATCAATTGTATTCTGTGTACTAAGCAATGAACAATTGGGAGTTAAAATTTTAGAATACCATTTACAGAAGCATACAAAATCATTAAACATGGATGGATAAATTAAATATGTGTAAAAGTACAATACTTTGTTGAGAGAAATAAAAGAAGATGTAAATAAATGAAAGATATACCATGGTCATGTATTGGAAGACGGAATATTTTACAGATATTGTGTTAGTTTTCTATTATTGTGTAATAAATTAACACAAATTTCAGGACAACACAAATTTATTGTTGTATCATTTCTGTGACTCTGGAGTTGAGGCTAATTTGTTGTTGTTGTTGTTGTTTATTGAGATGGAGAGACTCGCTCTGTTGCCCAGGCTGGAGTGCAATGGCAAGATCTCGGCTCACTGCAACCTCCGCCTCCCAGGTTCAAGCAATTCTCCTGCCTCAGCCTCCTGAGTAGCTGGGATTACAGGCAAGTGCCACAACGCCCAGCTAATTTTTGTATTTTTAGTAGAGACGGGGTTTCACCATGTTGGCCAGGCTGATCTGGAACTCGTGACCTCAAGTGATCTGCCCACCTCGGCCTCCCAAAGTGCTGGGATTACAGGCCTGAGCCACTGCGCCCGGCCGCAAATTGGAGGTTTTAAGGGTAATCTGAGAAGCCAATCACATCCAGCCTACTAAAGTAGGACTATGGTACAAACTTTCGGTTATAAGATTAATAAGTTTTGGAGAGCTAATGTACTGCATGGTGACTATAGTTAATAATACTTTATTGTTTACTTGAAATTCAGTAAAAGAGCAGATTTTTGAGTGCCCTAACTGCACACACACACATGCACATATGTTACATATGGTAACTCTGGGTGGTGATGGATGTATTAATGAATTTGATTGTAGTAATCACTATGCAATGTATACCTATATCAACTCATCACATTGTACACCTTGAATATATGTAATTTTAATTCATCAATTATACATCAAAATGCTGAGAAAAAGTAGGACTATGAAGTGGAAGCTCATTTAGAGGCCTATGGGAAGCTTCTGTTTGTGTATGGTATCACCTCTTTGGGACCTAGCTTTTGATTGTGAATCTAGAGCTGCTTTTGGTCAGCAGGGTCAGCAGTTGGAAAGATGAGCTAAATGCTGGGCAGAGGAAGTGATGACAAATTGGAATCTGTCAGGGACCTTTGCATCTGTTCATCAACATATTTGTGGTATATTTGTATTTTTCAAAGATGGATGCAATAATATATTCCATCTTACATGCTCTTCTGCAATATGACTTGCCACTCCCCAGTCGAGAGGTAGAGTCTATTTCTCCATCCCATTGAGCCTGGCACTAACTGTGAATACTTTGACTAGCAGATGATGGTGTAAATGGTACTATACCAGTTGTGGGCACAGCACCTACCTGGCATGAAAATGGATTCCTGCCACTTAGAACACTCACTATTGGGATGCTTCCTCAAAGAATCTGGCTTCCATGCTGTAGAAGCCCTAGACACATGATGAGGCCACATGTAAGTGCTCTAGTCTATAGCACCAGCTGAATTCCCAGCCAACATCCAGCCATGTGCATGAACCATCTTGGAGGCCCAGTCCAGTTGATTATTTAGAGAAATCCAGCCCCCAGACACCATTTGACAAACTGTAAGACCCACTCAGCTGAACCTAGTCAACTCACAGCACCATTAGAGATAATAATAAATTTTTAAGCCACTAAGTCTTGGGACAATTTGCTACATAACAATGGATAATCAGCAGTATCTGACCATGAAGACCCTCCAAGAATTATAGCTGTTGTTTTACTTTTACCTCTTAATCACACAGTTTCTTCTAATATGAAACCATTCAAATAAAGGGATTTCAGGAAATGTAGTTTCTGTTGGGAAAAGCTGAGTGTTGGGAGAGAAGCTGAGCAGGGCTTGCATGTCTGACATAATGTAAAAGTCTTGGAATAGGTCTGGGGTCCAGGGTCTAAAACCCCTTGTGCCCTTTGGAACACCAAGCTCTGTGCTAAAGGGTGGAAGGCTACCCTGATGCACCATAATCTAAGCCCAGGGCATAAAATCCCTCGTGGCTTGGATAGAATCC
This sequence comes from Nomascus leucogenys, assembly GCF_006542625.1. Lineage (NCBI taxonomy): Eukaryota > Metazoa > Chordata > Mammalia > Primates > Hylobatidae > Nomascus > Nomascus leucogenys. The sequence goes on along the minus strand of NC_044406.1, from coordinate 140,559,362 downwards.
AGGGCTCAGGGCACAAAACCCCTCAGGGCCTCTGGAACGTGTCTAGACTTGCTGGCTCCTTGCTCCTTGCTCTCCCAGGATTGATTGTATCTTGAGTTAAAATAACCTGCTCTCCATTATCTCAAGTAGCAGAGCAGATGCTAAACCATCACAGCTGATGCTAAACCATCACAGCTGTAAATCCTGTGCTTAATGCAATGCGCCCTTTCAACCCCACATTCTCACCACCTGTTTCTTTGATCACCAATAAATAGTCTGGGCTTCCAGAGCTCGGGGCCTTCACAGCCTCCATACTTAGCGATGGCCCCCTGAACTCACTTTCTCTCTCAAACTGTCTTTTCTCATTCCTTTGACTCCGCCAGACTTCGTCACCCCCACAACCTGGTGTTGGGTCCGATCACCCCAACATTCCTGGCTGCCCAACGTGAGGCAACAAAGATCCTGGTGAAGGAATGCTAGAGAGTGTGAAAGCGGAGGATGCATTGTCAAAGGACACCCGAGGACAACTGAAAGAAGCTCGGTGGGAAAGCTTAGCACTCAGAAGAACCAAGGTAACAATGGGACAAAGTGAAAGCAAACATTCTGCTTACTTGAATTTCTTAAGGCACTTATTACAAAGAGGGTGAGGCATGGGGTAAGACCAGGGGAATCTGAGGCTTGTTTATTCAGAGGGCCCCATTTAGAGAAAAAGAAGACAAAGTGAGGACTTAGAAGGAGCCTGGGCAAGTTATCTTGAAGCTTCAGTTTCACGGTTAACCTGCCTCTGCTAGAGAAAAACAGATTTAATGAGCACAGAGGCATGATATGGGCTGAATGTAAAGAAATCTGGACTCAAGGCCCCAAGGATTATTTGTTTGAGTTGTGGAATATGCTTGATTTTGGTATGTTAGCAATTTTATCAGCATCATTCATTGCAAGATTCAGGGCATTCTGGCATGCTTCCAAAGCCCAGAGCATCATTGATGTAAATGATAATTTGAAGGACTTGACAAAAGTAACATTGGGAGATAATGTGAAACACTACAATTTGGCCAGGAGGGAGTGGGACCCCCCAGATCCTGGTATGGTGTCTGAAGGTCTTTGTGCAGTTGCTGTGGTTTTGAGTTTCTCTGGGATAGCTTGTATTTTGCCAGCAAATGAAAGCTTTGGACCTCTGCAGATGTTGCTTGGAGGAGCAGTCAAAGACATCTTCAGGTTCATGGTCATATTCATTATGGTGTTTGTGGCCTTTATGATTGGAATTTCAACCTCTACTTCTACTACATTGATGTAAAACAAAATGAAGCCTTCACAACAGTTGAAGAGAGTTTTAAGACACTGTTCTGGGCTATATTTGGACTTTCTGCAGTGAAATCAGTGGTCATCAACCATAACCACAAATTCATTGAAAACATTGGTTATGTTCTTTATGGAGTCTATGATGTTACAATGGTCATTGTTTTGCTAAATATGTTAATTGCCATGATCAACAGTTCATTCCAGGAAATTGAGGATGACGCTGATGTGGAGTGGAAATTTGCAAGGGCCAAACTCTGGTTTTCCTGCTTTGGGGAGGGGAGAGCACTTCCTGTTCCCTTCAATCTGGTGCCAGGTCTGGGGTCCCTGTTTTGTCTCTTGCTGAAGCTTAAAGGGTGGATTTCTGAGCTCTACCCAGGGTCATAAAAAAGGTTTCCAGGAAGAGGTAGAGCTAAGTAAGTACAGCTAAGTAGGGAAAGACAGGAACTTGCAGGAACTAACAGGTACCATAGGGACAGACAGGGACAGATAGAGATAGGTGAAGACTAGCAATATAAGGTCAGTGCCCTAAAGAGGTACTGATCAGTGCCCTAAAGAGGTACAAAAGTAGAGAATAGTGAAGACTAGCAGAGATTTTCAGGGACAGACAGGAACATTCTGAATTATGGAAATTAGCTATGGCTCAAAGTCCAATCAAAATCTGAGAGGGCAAATATAAAAGGAATAGAGAGGAGGGAGGCAAGGATAAAAATGCTCTTTTCTCTCTGACAGGACCTTTTGGATTCAAAGTTGCGCTAGCAATAGGAAATGTTACTCTTGATATAAATAAACACTTTATTACATGCTCTGAATGTCACTTGTTTACCTGCATTAATTCAACCTTTGATAAAAATCAGATTATCTTGATAAAGCCAGGGAAGGAGTTTGGATCCCTGTGTCTCTAAATAGACCATGGGAGACATCACCATCTATTTATATTGTAACTGAGATCCTTAAAAAACTCTTATCCCATTCCAAAAGATTTACAGTTGAAGGCCATTGGAGGCTCTACATTTGTGGATTTTGTTCTGGTGGTTGTGTGCTTTTGCTGTCTCCTTTTAGTCTGCAGATGTGGAAGCTGCCTCTGAAGAGGAAGCTGCCTCTGAAGAGGAAGCTGCCATCAAGAACAAGCAATGATAGCTGTGGCGGTTTTACAAAAAAGAAAAGGGGGGCATGTTGGGAGAAGCTGAGTGTTGGGAGAAACAGAGGCAGGGCTTGCATGTCTGAAATAATGTAAAAGAGTCTTGGAACATGTCCGAGGTCCAGGGTCTAAAACCCCTTGTGGCCTTTGGAACACCAAGCTCTGTGCTAAAGGGTGGAAGGCTACCCTGATGCACCATAATCTAAGCCCAGGGCATAAAACCCCTCGTGACCTCTGGAATGTGTCTCGACTTCCTGACTCCTTGCTTCTAGCCCTCTCAGGCTCCTAGATTGATTGTGTCTTAGAATTGGCCATATCAATGCTAAACTATCACAGCTGTAAATCACGTGCTTAATGCAACATATCCTTTCGACCCCCACATTCTCACCAACTGTTTCTTTGTCTGATCACCAATAAATAGTCTGGACTTCCAGAGCTCGGGGCCTTTGCAGCCTCTGTACTTAGCAATGGCCCCCTGGACCCACTTTATCTCTCAAACTGTCTTTTCTCATTCCTTTGACTCCACTGGACTTCGTCACCCCCATGACCTGGTGCTGGGTCTGATCACCCCAACAGTTTTGAGCTCAACACTCTAGTGTAAAGGTAGACAATAGAGCATTCTAGTATATTTGGCTTGGCTGTATAACTTATGTTGTATATTGTAATGTGAATGGACGTGGTGCAAGCAGAGGCTTTCAATGTACTTGTTTGTTCTTGTACTTCTGTTATCTTCCCTGAAAAGAATATGCCCTGGGTAGCCTTCGATGTGATCACACGGTAATAAGATGCATGGAGCAGACTTGAATTCAACCCTTATTCTGGAGCCAAGCCTAGCCAAGCCCAGTAGAGCCCAGAGAAACCACAAATGACTAAGAGACCTGTGAACAAGAAATAAATACTTATAAGTCACTGAGATTTGGGGGGTTACTTGTTACATCACATTATTTCAGCAATAACCATCCATTATAATGGGTAAGTAAAAAAGAATCAAACATTTATTCTGCCTTTCTTGACGAAAGTACTTCAGGGTAACCAAATAGTTGATATGGAAAAGTTCTTCTTTACAGAAGAATTCTAGTTTATAAATGCAAGAAGGATGACAGGATAGTACCACTTTGCAACCTACAATGAAATGACAGCTATAGGCAAAGATCATCAAAAACTGCTAAAATTATTAGGTGAAAAGTTAATTGGGAAGTTTATAATGGATAGATCAGGGTGACAATACATGAACAAACTAATTAGTGTTAACCTAACAAAAAAAGAGAGACAACAAGACATATATGCCTCCTGACATGATGCAGTAGGAAGTATAAAGGACACCATGTATGATTTATTCTTGTTAAAATTTGCATTTGTATCTGATAAACCTCTACACCAACCTATAGGAAATAGAGGGTCAGAGGAACTGGTGAGTGGTGATATCAGTTACTGAGTTAAGGAAGACACCTTGGGGAAGGAGCAATTAGCAAAATCCAGAGTGTGGGAAATTTTACAGGACAAACAACTGGTTCTTCCACAAAGACATTAAAAGGAAGGAGAAGAGAAGTGAAACCTATAATTAAAAGATTAAAGAGATATAATAATTGACTCCAATATATCCACCTTCTTTGGATCCTGATTCAAGCAAACCAATTGTAAAAAATGTAGGAGACAACCAGAGAAATTTTGACACTAAATGGATATTATATGATATTAAGGAATACTTACCCTTAGATATAGTATCTTTAGATATGATTAAGGAATAGTTATCTTTAGATGTGATATTGTGATTATGTTTAAAAATTAGTCCCTATCTTTTAGAGGTACATGCTGAAATATTTATGGATGAAATGATACATCTTGGTTTTATTTCAAAATGTGGGGTGGTAGGTGGTGGCTGTAGAGGGAGCACTATTGGCTAAAAACCTAGGTTTTTGGCTGGAGCAATTAGGTGCATGGTAATACCAGTTAGTGATATAGGAAAAGCCAGAGAAAGAAACAGGTTTTTATCAGGCCAAGGGGAGTGGCAGATTACAAGTTCTGTTTTTGATACATTAGATTTGAAATGCCTACTAGACATAGAAGAATAGATACCAAGCAGATGGTTGGACATGTGAGTCAGGTATTCAGCTGAGAGGTCAGACTGGAGATATATTTTTGGATGTCACCAGATTCCATAGTTTACACACTCTATGTGATCTTATCTTTAATATATCTTTAATATGTCATCTTTAATCTATGTCTTCAATACTTCCTAGATTAGGTAGATGCTATTCTGTTTTGTGCAGTTTCGCCCACTCCTAAAAGGACTGTAAGTTTGTTCCGCTATTTTAGATGACAACTTAGCAATATCTCTTAAAATTAAAATGCACATCCCCAAGTGGCCAAGCAATTCCACTTCTCTGTATCTACCTTAGGGTAATATTTGCACATGGGCAAAAACAGACATATACAAAGACTCTCCCACAACCTTGTTTATAACAGCAAAATAATTGAAGCAACCTAAATGTCCATCAACATGGGAATGGCTAAATTAAAAATATTTCCATGCTGTGAATATTATGCAATAGTTAAAAAGAATGTGGGATAGCTCTATGTACTATAACTAAAAGGTCTTCAAGATATATTGTTGAATAATAAAAGCAAGTTGCAGAGGAATACTTTTATTTCTATTTTATACCTTTAAAAAACCTGTGTATGTGCACATGTGTATCCATATATTTGTATATATGTATAAAAATTTAAAAATACTTCAAATAATATACAACAATCAGATAACATTGGCTATATTTGGGTAGGATACTGGGTTTGGAGGCTAATCAAGATAACTTTTTAGCTTTATAAGCTAAATATAATGAATGTGGGGCTGAAGAGTATTTTTTTTTTTTGAGATGGAGTTTCGCTCTTGATGCCCAAGCTGGAGTGCAATGGCATGACCTCGGCTCACTGCAACCTCTTCCTCCTGAGTTCAAGCGATTCTTCTGTTTCAGCCTCCGGAGTAGCTGGGATTACAGGCACCCACCACCACGCCCAGCTAATTTTTTGTATTTTTAGTAGAGACGGGGTTTCACCATGTTGGCCAGGCTAGTCTCGAACTCAGGTGATCCACCTGCCTCGGCCTCCCAAAGTGCTGGGATTACAGGCGTGAGCCACTGTGCCCAGCTGAATGGTATTTTTAAAGAAAGTCATAGCAGATTAATTCCCTAAACACTTTGCATACTTATCATGTGCAATTGTGTCCAAATTGTTTTCCTTCATAGATTGCTAAATGTCTGAAAGGCCATATTGTGTCTTTCAATGGTTTTGTTAATTATTTGAAAGAAAGGAAAAGAAAACTGCGATGACATAAATCTTCAAGGGAATGCAAATTCTATTGATGACATGTGGGGTTGAATTCAATAAAATGAAAGAGTATTTTTTCATAAAGTAAAAGAGTCTGAAATTAGATCTTAAAGTTTGTCTTATCCAACAGCTATTCAATGCTGTAATAAGCTCACCAGCATCCCAAGTAAGAATCATTCTGTATCTTCTTAAGCATTGTTTGAATGGGGGCTCATTACTTAATGAGGCAGACTATTGAATTGTTGGACAACTAGAACTGTACCTTATGTTGATCTTAAATCATCAACTTCACAACTTCAACTGGTTCTTTTTGCCACTAAAGATACACAAATCAATTCTCTCTCATCTTTTACATGGCAACTTTTTGAATATTTGTAGACAATTGTCCTGCTACCGTGGAATCATTTCTTTCTTCAGGCTAAAAAATCCTGCACCTATTTGATTTCCCATCCTATCACTTTCCTTATATTCTGGACCAATTCCAAGTTTAGTGGTGTTCTACTTAAACTGTAGGGTTTAGTATTTTTGTTGCTGGGAAAGTACATCTGCTATTGTGGCTCATCACTTTTGCACATACCAGAGAGATAATCTGGAGCAGTTATTCTTCTAATGACCCCATATAATTAACCCTTGTGGTGTCTAATTAAAAATAAACATACATCAGGGTCCCTATGTTTCCCTGTGGAACTGTTCTAATTCATCTTTGTCCTCTGGCTACCATTTTACATAAGATATCCATAGGGCAGTTAATTTTGGAAACACATATGATAGAAAATGCAGTTCATTTTTCCCTTAATTTACTTTCAATCAGCACTTCTGGTAATACCTAGGGAAATTTTTCTTGTATCTATTTATTCTTCCACCCCTAACCTTAGGTATAGGCAATACTGAAAATGAAACCTATAAAATGACATGACCATTTTGACTTTAACCCCAATTTATCCTCAGACCTACCCAATTTATCCCTTTGAACCTAGGTGACAGATATTCTCCTCCACTGGAGGAAAAGTTACTCTAGTCTTTCTCAGAAATAGCATCCTCCCCTGGATTACAGAAATCCAATACCTGAGCATGCCTGAGCATGATGTACTTTATGTGGTTCTGACTCCTAGAGAACCTGGGATTTGCTTGTTTGTTAGGGTCACTGAATTTATTCTTTTTTCACTCTGGCCCTTTAAGATAAGTTTCAGCTGATTCCCATGAGGCTCACTGAGTAACTTACAAACGTTGGGGTTCTAAACTTGCATCTCTATTCTTCTCTATCTACATTCATTTCCCCTCCCTCAATCAGTCCTGTAGCTCTAAATACCGTCTATATGCTCATAATACAAAATATATATCTCTTGTTTAAATCTCTTCCTTGAATTCTGCCATCCACAGAGTCAGAATCATTTTAAGAATGGCTGTCTTTAAAGTCATAGGATGGCTGCTGGCACTCATCAGGACTATATTTTTCTTGTTCCTGACCAATGGAAAATAAACTGCATTGTTTTCCACAGTCAAAATGTTATCATAAACTTTTTCTATAATAAATTATCATGCAGTTTTTTTCTTTTAATCTGTTAGTTTGGTCAATTACCTTTATACGCCTTCTAATATTAAGCTATGTTTACATCCCTAACATAAAACGAACCATTAAATTCAGTTAGTGATATTTCATGTAGAACTTGTGCATTTATATTCATAAGGTGGACATTCATTTTCCTTTCATGTAATGTCTTTGGTTTTCATATCATGATTATGCTGCTTTAAAATAATAAGTTAGAAGCTTTCCTTCTTTTCTATTGCTAGAACAGTTTGATTAAAATTTAGATGATCTTCTCCTTAAAATGTAGTTGAACTTGCCTGTACAAAAAAGGTGTTTTCTTTGTAGGAATATTTTAAAATACTGCTTTAATTTATTTTATGTTTCAAAGACTATTCAAACTCTTCATATGTTGGGAGTCAGCGTTAGTAAGTTTAGGTAAAACTTCTTAGTTGCGATAAAGATATCTTACATATTCTTCTTAATTTTTTATTGCCTTGATCTAATTGAAAGAGGAGTATTAATATCTCTATGTAGTACGTTTGTTCATTTATCCCTGCAATTCTATCAATTTTTTGCTTCATATTTTCAAGGCTATTTATTAGGTACTAATATGTTTAAAATTTCTCTAACTTTGCAGTGAATTGAACATTTACCATTAGGTAGTGATCCTCTGTATACCTGATAGTATTGTATAAAAGTATATTTTATCTGAAATTAATGTAGATATACCAGTTTTCTTTTCCTAATATTTGCTTAATATGATTCTTTCCTACCCTTTTGTTGATTAAAACTCTTTTATTGGGCTAAATTCTAGACATTTGATACTGTTATTGTTGACTTTTAACAATTTAAATGTAACCTCCAAGTTAGCATATTTTGATCATTTAACCTTTAATTCTAGATATAAATTAATTCAGAGTAAGGCCAATTCTGCAGTCAGCCCATGACATATGTAGACTCAGCTACACACATTCATTTGGGGAGTGATACGGTTTGGATCTGTGTCCCCATCCACATCTCATATTGAATTGTAATCTCCAGTGTTGGAGGTGGGGCCTGGTGGGAGGTGATTGGATCATGGGGGTGTTTTTCTCATGAATGGTTTAGTACCATCCCCTTAGTACTGTGCTAGTGATAGTGAGTTCTCACAAGATCTGGGCATTTAAAAGTGTATGGCACCTTCCCCTTTTTGCTCTTGCTCCTGGTTTCACAGTGTGACGTGCCTGTTCCCCTTTCACCTTACACCATGATTGTAAAGCTTCCTGAGGCCTCCCTAGAAGCCAAACAGATGTCAGCACCACACTTCCTATAAAGTCTGCACAACCATGAGCAAATTAAACCTCTTTTCTTTATAAATTACCTAGTCCCAGATATTTCTTTGTAGCAATGCAAGAACTTCCTAATACAGGGAGTCAGTTTACAGTGGTCTCTAATCATTCAAGCCCACTGAGGGCAGTTTGTGTCATCAACCTCTTTAGTACTACATATTTCTGCATTTAAATTGTGGATCTGAAACAATGACAGCACAGTGATTGTAAAGATTAAGAAAAAAACCTGAGTTATTTCAATTTCGTAATTTTTTTTGGTCACTTGGAGTTTTGATATAAATAGACACTTCTCAGAAGAAGATATACAAATGGCCAAGAAATGTATGAAAAAATGCTCAACATCATTAATCATCAAGGAAATGCAAATTAAAACCATAATGAAATACCACCTTACCCCAGCTAGAATAGCTATTATTAAAAAGTCAAAAAACAATAGATGTTAGTGTGGATATGGTGAAAAGAAAAGGCTTATACACTACTGGTAGGAATGTAAATTAGTACAACCTCTATGGAAAACAGTATGGAGATTTCTCAAAGAACTAAAAGTAGATCTACCATTCAATCCAACAATCCCACTACTGGGTATCTACTCAAAGGGAAAGAAGTCATTGTATCAAAGACACCTGTACTTGTATGTTTATCACAGCACAATCACAATTGCAAAGATATAGAACCAACCTAAGAACCAACCCATCAACTGGTGAATGGATAAAGAAAATGTGGTATATATATATACCATGGAATACTACTTAGCCAGAAAAAGAGCGAAATAATGTCTTTTGCAGCAACTTGGATGAAGTTGGAGGTCATTATTCTAAGTAAGGTAACTCAGGAATGGAAAACTAAATACCATATATTCACACTTACAAGTGGGAGTTAAGTGATGGGTATGCAAAGGCATACAGAGTGGTATAATGGACATTGAAGACTCAGAAAGGGGGAGCGGGCAGGCAGATGAGGGATAAAAAAACTACATATTGGGTACAATGTGCACTAGTCGGGTGATGAATGCACTAAAATCTCAGAATTTACCACTATGTAATTCATCTATGTACCAAAAACCTGTATATCCCAAAAGCTATTGAAATAAAAAAAAGTAAAAACATTAAAAAATCAAAGCAATAGAACAGAGTATGAGCTGTGAGATAGACTATTTTTGCTAGATAAGTGAAATTTTTAGTTCACACATGATATATTTTACTTCTTGAATATGTTTAAGATTGAAATTTAGTCTTTTAAAATTAATTTTTGGTTTAAAACTAAAGAAAAAACAAATAACAATTTTTACAGGTTGGGTACAGATTATGTACATAATTATCATTGAAAATAATTTTCTCATACAAAGAAGGAGAGCATTTAAAAATGACTTGCTCCAGGTGATAATCTGAAGAAAAAAGTTTCTCTCTACTCACATACAGTTGTTTAACATAAAACTTCTGACACCAGATGTGTGTGGGGTTTTCCCTACACACCAAGCAATTCTCCAGTGGACACTAGGCTGGGTGTCCTACAATTTAATTCAATTCTGACGCTATCTACCTGGAGTTAGCATCAGATCCCACAGGTTAAGGGCTCAGTCTCACAAGACTGCTCCTTTACTTCGGATGCCAATTGCAAGCTCCAAGTTGTGACCTGTGACTGATCAGCTATAAATCAGGAGTTCTCACGACACCCTCTTTGGGTTTGAGTAATTTGCTGGAGTGGTTCACAGCACTCAGGATAACACTTACTCTTTTGCTGGTTTGTTACAAAGGATATTACAAAGGATACCAATGAAGAGATGCCTAGGGCAAGGTATTGGGGAGGAGGCACGGAGCTTCCTGCCCTCTCAGGGATTGTCATCCTCCAGGAACCTCCAGGTGTTCAGCAATCTAGAAGCTTTCTAAACTCAGTCCTTTTCACTTTTTATGGAGACTTCATTACATAGGCAGGATTTTTACTACTGGGTGCTATTTCATTGTATGGATATGCTACAATTTGTTCATCCATTTATTTGTTTTTTTGGAGACAGTCTCACTCTGTCGCCTAGGCTGGAGTGCAGTGGTGAAATCTCGGCTCACTGCAAGCTCTACCAACCGGGTTCAAGTGATTCTCCTGCCTCAGCCTCCCAAGTAACTGGGATTACAGGCACCCGCCACCACACCCAGTTAATTTTGTATTTTTAGTAGAGACAGAGTTAGGGTTAGGGCCAGACTGGTCTCGAGCTCCTGATCTCAAGTGATTCGCCCTTCGCGGCCTCCCAAAGTGCTGGGATTACAGGCGTGGGCCACCGCACCTGGCCTGTTTATCCATTTTATCTGTTGCTGGAAACTTGGGTTGTTTCCAAGTTAGGGGTAGTATAGATAAAGCTGATATAAACAAGTACAAATCTTCTTATGGAACTATGTTTGTGTTTATCTGGGATAAATACCTAGGAGTGGAATCACAAGGTCATATGAAAAGCATGTGTTTAGTTTTTATAACAAACTGCTGGCCGGGTGTGGTAGCTCACACCTGTAATCCCAGCACTTTGGGAGGCCGAGGTGGGTGGATCACCTGAGGTCAGGAGTTCGAGACCAGCCTGGTCAACATGGTGACACTGCATCTCTACTAAAAATATAAAAGTTAGCCGGGTGTGGTGGCGCACACCTGTAATCCCAGCTACTTGGGAGGCTGAGGCAGGAGAATCATTTGAACCCAGGAGGTGGAGGTTGCAGTGAGCCGAGATCACACCATTGCACTCCAGCCTGAGCAACAAGAGTGAAACTCCATCTCAAAAAAAAAAAAAAAAAACCCACACACACAAACTGCTGAAATATTTTCCAAAGTGGTTGTACTATTTAATATTCTCACAGATAAGATGTGAGTTTCAGCTTCTCCACATCCTTAGCAATAGAGGGTATCATTACATCTTTTATTTTATCTATTCTACTGTTTTGTAGAGGGTGTTTTCATGTGCCTATTTGTTACTTATATATCTTTTTTCTTCTTCCAATGACAGCAATACTGAATGTACATCTTTTATACAAAGAAGAAAATATACAAATTGCAATTATACAGAGGGCCCATTCAAATTTTTAGCTCACCTTTTCTTCTGGCTGTTTTTCTTTTATTCTTATTCCTATTCTTACTGTTATTACTACTATTGAGTTTTGAGAGTTCTTTATATACTTTGGATATAAGTCCTTTGTCAGATAACTGTTTTGTAAACATTTTCTCACAATCTGCGACTTGTCTTTTTATTTTGACAGTATGTTTGGAAGAATAAAACTTTGACATTTTGATGAAATTCAATTTATCAGTGTTTTTTATGGCTTATGCTTTTTGTGTCCTAAGAAATCTACTTACCCAAAGGTTGTAAAGATTTTCTCTTTTTTTTCCTGTTTTCCATTTCAAGTTAATTTTCATTTGCATGAAGTAAGTGTCAAGTTGTTAAGCTTCTTTTTTGTTTTTCATATGAACATCTAGTTGTTCCTGCACCACCTGCTGTAAAGATTCTCCTTTTTCCATTTAGTTGTATAGTATCGTACATATGTATCGAATTTCATACTTCTAGTGACTTAGACTCAAGCCTCTGAGTTATATTTGACTCAATTATCTCTTTAGATATCTACCCTGCCAGTTCCTTTATTTTATCCTCATATTCACTACTTTGTGATTATAACAAAAATGTACAATTTTGTTAACATGGATACATTGTGTACTGATGAAGTCTGGGTAGCCACTCTCCCACATATTTCTTTTTAAGAGATGGGGTCTCACTATATTGCCCAGGCTAGTATTGAACTCCTGAGCTCAATTGATCCTCCCACCTTGGCCTCTCAAAGTGCTGGGATTACAGGCATGAGCCACTGTGCCCAGTCCTCCCACAAGTTTTGATATGCCATGTTTTCATTTTCATTCGGTTCAAAATATTTTCTGAATTAACTAGTGATTTCTTCTTTGACCCATGTGTTATGTACAGATATGTTGTTAATTTTCAAATATTTAGAGATTTTTCAGATATGTTATAGAATCCTAATTCAATTCCATTGTGGCCAGAGAATATACCTTGTATGATTTTGCTCTTTTTAAGTTTATGAGACTTGTCATCCAGAATATGGTCTATTTTGGTGAATGTTCCATGTGCGTTTGAAAATAATGTGTATTTTGCTGCTGTTGGGTGGAGTTTTCTATAAATGTCAATTAAGACATGTTGGTCAATAAGGTTCTTCAAATCTTTCATATTCTTACTGATGTTCTGTCTATTTGTTCTATCAATTACTGAGAAAGGTGTTGAAATATCCAAGTCTAATCACATTTTGTTTATTTCTGCTTTCTTTTCTGTCAGTTTTTGCTTCATGCATGTTCAATCTATTAGGCGTATGCACATTTAGAATTTCCATGTCTTCTTGGAGAATTGACTTATCATTATGAGATGTTCCTCTTTATTCCTGAAAAATATTTCTTATTCAGAAGTCTACTTTATGTGATATTAGTATAGTCACTGTAGATTTCTTTGGATTACTTTTTGTATATCACTTTTCACATATTTCTTTTTAATTTATCTATGTCTTTATAATAAAATTATAAATAAAATTGGGTCTTGCTTTTGCATCCAAGAGAGGAGAAGAAAAAAATGTTTTTTGTAATGTAAGGAACTCCTATTTGAAAGTAAAAGTAAATGAAGTCAAGTGACTATATTTTCCAAGATGAGTCCTGCCTGACCCAGCATGATATGACAAAGGTAGGCAGTAAGGAAGAATTAACAGTATTTCTGAGTATTTGGGCATTGACTGAAAAAATGTATGACTTTCAAGTGGTATATAACATAAATTTAAAATTTTCTAGCCAACAGCTCAGGCACATTTTATAATAGGATTGCAATAGAGAGTGAAGTGTAGGCTTAATAGACATAATTAAAATACATACATCTCTCAATTTTTAAGTCAGTATAAAGGAGCAATTACATTGATGATTCATAATGAAAAATAATCTGAAACTTATTTTTCTCAGTAGAATACACTGTAGTACATCAATATGTGCTTCTCCCCCAATAGCTTTATATGATATGCCAGGTAGTGAACATACAGGAATTAACAACACAATAATTATTCCTGCCCTTATAAAGTTTATATTTTAGCAGAAGACAGAAATAAATCTGTAATTAAATAATTAGTAGTGTAGTCAGAGATAGTTAATAGCTTTTTGGTTAATTATGATTGTGGAGATGTAGAAAAGCTAATGAATTAGATTCTTAAGAAAAAAGAATTGACAGCACTTTTTGATTCATTGCATATAGGAGATGAAGAGAATGAAGATAGGAAGATTCACAAGCTTATGGCTTGAGCATTTGAGTAGATAGTAATAACATTTATTGAGGTTGAGAACCATCAAAGATGAGCAGATTTGAGGAACAAAGTTAATTAGTTCAATTTTGAATGTGTTGAACTTGAGGTATCTATAATATATGTAGATACAGAGTATGCAATTAGATATAGCACTGAGCTTAGAAAAATGGTGTGTGGCCGGGCATGGTGGCTCAGGCCTGTAATCCCAGCACTTTGGGAGGCCGAGGTGGGCGGATCACGAGGTCAGGAGATCGAGACCATCCTGGCTAACGTGCTAACGTGGTGAAATGCCGTCTCTATTAAAAATACAAAAAAAAAAAATTAGCCGGGCGTGGTGGCGGATGCCTGTAGTCCCAGCCACTCAGGAGACTGAGGCAGGAGAATGGCGTGAACCTGGGAGGCAGAGCTTGCAGTGAGCCGAGATCACTCCGCTGCACTCCAGCCTGGGCGACAGAGCGAGACTCTGTCTCAAAAAAAAAAAAAAAAAAAAAAAGAAAAATAGTGTGTGCTGGAGATACAAATGTGGGAGTCATCAGTATAGTTGAAGTCATAAGAGTGTAAATTCCAGAAGTAGAGAAATGAAGAAATGGTTCTTGGGGGCCAGGGAGGAGTTTTGGGATGGCATTTCTTGGGAAAAGTGTGTAGACTTGTAAAACAAAAGGGACAGGAAGAGTCCTGAGTACTTCAATATTTAAAGGCCAGATAAAGGAAAAAAAACTAGAAAAAGAGACTGGGAAGTAACCAAATAATGAGGAGGGAAAACAGGAAAATGTAGCTTAATTGAAGCCACGAAAGGAAAGAACTTAAAGGAGGGAAGAGTCAATTATGTTGAAAGCTGCTGATTGATAGATCTAGTGAAAATTTTAAAAATGCATGTTTAATTTCCATGCACACATTCTAAATTGATATAATTAGCAAACAAGGTGGTATTGCAGAGTGTAAAGAACATGGTGTTTGAGACAAACCTGGTTTTAAATCCTAGGACTTCTTTTCACTTGTTAGTTTCATTGCCACGTCCATTGTCAATAGTGATAAAATATCTATATCATAAAGTTGTCATGAGGATTAAATGTTAATTTTATGCCTCAAATATAGTAAGAACTCAATAATTGTTATCTCTTATATTCATATGGTAGTTGTTTCCAAATGTATTCTTCTAGAAGTATTTTTTACAGTAAAGAGACCCAGTGAACTTGCCTTTCTTATATAATTGGCATTCTTGCTAGCAAAACTGTATGGTTTCTCTAATCATGAGAGGTATCACTTTGTAGGAAAGATTCTGCTGGTGTTTTGTTTTTCTCCAGTTTATATTTTCTGCCAGAGAGAGATATCACACATTTCCAATTTCAACCAACACTTCCTATGAAGATGATACTCAAATCTTCATCTCCCTGGAGTCTAGGCTGCATTGGGAATGAAATGAAGCCATATATGGGAGAATGAACAGTCTCCACTGGAGAGTACTGAAGGGGAAGCATTGTAATCCCAGTTAATTCCAAAAGTGGAGAAATGAAAGAAGTAGAGGTTCCAGGGGCAAGAGAAGAGTTTTGGGAAGGAACAGACTGGAGCAATACATAGAGCAATGTCTGTCTGGCACATAAGAGGCATTTGATCAATATTTGCTGACTTCAAGAAAGACTATTCCAATTTAAACTCCCATATATTATTTATTCAACAGTAACATATAATATAATCAGGTAGTAAGAATTCCTATGAAGGAAAATAAACCAAAGCAGGAGGATAAAATGATGAGCAATGCTGATTTAGGATATTCAGAGAAAGCCTCCTTGAGGAAGTGACATTTGAGTGAACTCCTGAATTGAGAGAGATGGCCATGTAAATAGCAGGGGAAGAGTATGTAGGGCCTTATAGTCATAACTAGATGAGTCTGGTTCTAAGTTAATTGGAAGATCACTGGAAGATTTTATGCAGAAGAATGACAAGATCTGGCCTTCATCTTCAGAACAATCATCGTGGTTTCTATGTTGGGATTAGACTTTGGGATTAGTGGAATCAGAGAGCTGCTGCAATTATCGAGGGAGGAGATAATGGTAGATCAGAACAGGTAGTAGCAGTAATGATATTGAGAAATAGTCAAATTCTGGATATATTTTGAGGGTAGAGCCAACAGGATTTCTTGACCGATTGACATGAGAAAAAGATAGAAGTGAAGGATACCTCCAAATGGTCAGCTTGAGTCTCTGAAGAATAGAATCATCATTTACTGAGGTGAGGGAAAACTGAATGACATAGAAATCAAGATTTATCTGTTAAATATGTTGTTTCATATTATTATTAAGCTTCTAGGTAGAGATTTTAAGTGAGCAGTCTGGAATTCAGGAGAGAGACTGGGCTAGAGCTATAAATTTTGGAGTTGTGAGTACATAAATGGTGTTTAAATCCTGGATACTAGATGAGATCACCACAAGAGTGAGTGTAGATGGAGAAGAGGACTAAGAACTGAAACTTTAGGCACACTAATATTTACAGTTCAGGAAAATGAGGAAGAACTATCAAAGGACTTGGAGAGGGAGCGATCAATGAGGTGAGAGGAGAATCAGCAGAGTGTGGTGTGCTGTAAGCCAAATAAAGAATATATTTCAATATGGACCGCCTTTTTGTTCAGGCCATGCTGCAGTAACTACATGCAGGTGTAGCTTGATGCTACCTCATTCAGCTCCATCTCATACTATTGCTTCCTGCTGTGGGGCTTCTCTGCCACCACCATGTGGATCACTTGAAGGACCCTGCTCAGTGATTCCAAATCATATGCCAACTTGCAAGTGCCAGTGAGTAAACACCCTCTAGGATTACACTTAATTAATGGGAGATGAGATTGGATAGAAAAACACTCTCCTCTTCTATGTCTGGTGGAAAATTCTGGGGCGCATTCTACATGGCTCCTTAGAGAGTCCTCAGTGGGAATAATCTTCAGTGGGAATAATCCTCAGTTGCCTATAGTAGTAAACAGATCAATAACATGCCCTTGGATTGATGTTCCTTTCTTTCCTGGCTCACCTTTCTCAGTCCCTTCTCCTGTTTTCTGAATCACTTCCCTCAAATAAACTAACTGCATGTGGCTCATTGTCTCAGGTGGGGGGAGCTGTTAATGTAGACAGCACGATGGACTGGAACAAATGCTAGTGATAAACTGAATAAGATGACTGAGAATTGACCATTGGATTTAGCAAGGTAGGATCATTGGCGACATTGAAAAGAGCTATTTTGGTGGAGGGTTGGTTTAAAAGCTTGGCTAGAGTGAGTTCAAAAGAAAAGGCTATTTTCCCTGTGATATATTGCAAGGTCATAGGATGGGAGTGGAGGTATGGAGGAGGTGGGGTACTGGAGGTGTGATGAGAGAGAAGTGTGAAGCAGTCCTTTTAAAGAGTTGATTTGAAAATGAACTGAAGAGAGAAATAAAGTAGAAATACTCGGTGGCACTGAGGGCATGCTTGAATGTACCGTTTTGTGTTTTTCTCCAATGACATTCATCTGTTTAGATGAAAATGTGGAACAAGTGATTATATTTAAGGTTCAGATTTTGTCAGGCAAGTATGCTAGAGGGAGAGAGGGAATGTAATCTGGGTAACAAGGGAGGTCAGAATTTGGGGGTATGATGGATAATAAACAATTGGGGATTAAACATCATATTAAAAATTATATACAAGTCATGTCAAGATATGCTCTCAGAGTGTAAGGAGGCACTATTAATAAATATTTTAGAAACAGGTATTAGCTGAGACAGTCTTGGGCAAATTGGGACGTATTATAATCCTATTAATGTAGCCATTTTTATACTGAAAAGGAGATTGCAGTAGTTAAGAGCACAAAATCTTTAGAGTCATGGTTCCTGGGTTTAAAACCAGGCACAGAAAAACTAACTTGCCAAAGGTGGCTTAACACATGGTGGAGCCAGCTACAATCCTTTAGATGAAACCCATCAAGCATGGTTCCCTGCATTGCACACTCTCTTGTGTATTATCTATATCTTCTGTTTCTAAATTCAGTGCTGCTTTTGGACTTCAGGTATGCTCTAGCCTCTTATGCAGTAATTACTCTTTATTCTCCTTCTTGGCTTCAGTCTCCATCCTGTTTATCTGAAGTGCTCTTGAAATAGATTTCAGTTTCTTCAACTATTAACGCCTACCACAACCAAATTTGACCCTTCCTTGAGAACTACAGATTGAGTCTGATTTTTCATTCTGTTCACCTGCACTTTATGCAGCTCATACCTAGGCTCTTGTGTTAATTGTTGTGAGGCAAAGTACAAGAATTTCGGCAGTGTAATTACTAGCAAGGAGCTCTTTGGGTCTATATTTTCTAGGAAATCATAGGCCCCTACATGGCCTCTAAACAACCCAATTTTTCCTGAACATAGGTCATCACCTCTTAATTACCTGAAAGGAAACACCTGCCTGAGATGAATCTGAATTATAAATATTTGTCATTATACTTTTAGGCCTCTTGATTTACACTAATTCGTTGTCTCTCTACCCTCCCCTTAAAAGGGAGGTATTTCAAGATGAAATGAGAATATATTTACCAAATAGATTTTTAAAACTTACTTGTAATGTGACATATAGAATTACCTAGTTTAATCATGGCATGTTTTACCTTTTTTAGTATGGTTCACATAAGAAGATAAAGAAGTGCTTTATTAAATACATATATTTTTGTATTTAAAAATAACTTTCAAATAAATACTTAAAAATCATTGGCAAAAATGAATGATGATTAGGAATGTATATTATAATTTCAAAATAAAGAAGACGTAAGAGGCCCATTTTATAAATGGTACAGAATTTTATTTTTAACAAATAAACAAGTAGCCAGATGTATGACTCCTAGGGGAGTAGAAGTGGCCCTCTCCGGAAACTCATAATATCCAGGATGGATAGGATGGGATTGGATATGGTTATCCTGTTCTGGGGCTCTGGAGTTCAAGAAATGTGTTTCTTGTGGTTACAGATTATTCTGGGAGTACTAGATCCTCAAATAATCTATTTCCTCAGATGCGCCAAGTCAGAAAGCCCCTTTCCTCCATTCTGGCTTCTACAAAAGAAGCTCCTCCTAGTGGGCAAGCCTCCCCCTTGGCCTTCCATGGGTACTGCCTTTCAGAAGAGACTTCCTTTTTTGACCTTCTCCCTTCAACCAGGACCAGCCTTGGGAACGGGATCTACAAGTTCCATAGAAACCCTGGGCTAGTTCAGTACTAAGGCCGTGTTGTGGTTGACTGAGTGTAAGAAATCCAGATATCCCATTGCTTTTATATTCCTCTTGATCCCTATTCCAGCAAGGGCAAGAGAAAAATGTATGACCTCTTTCCTCAACTGCTAACTTTGATTGTCACTGAGGCCAACCTCAGTTTAAAGGCACGTACGACCTACACGAGTGTTCAATCTTGTTACATGCTATCAGGTAGACACAATACCCAAATGATTGACTAAAATAAAAGCAACTTTTATGTTGTTTTAGAGACTCAACCCCACATATATGTTATACATTAATTCCCTTGCATTTGCATAGAACCTTGTACATTAAGAAAAATGCTTCTGCTTTAATGATTCTCATACACTCTCTAGGCTTTATTATCTTCATTTTACAGATGAGAAAAGCAAAGGCTCAGAGGAGGAATAGGGTAGAGATAGAAGCAGTGTAGTATAAAGACAGGAATTCTGGCCTAGGAGTCTGCAGACCTGGATTCTTATCCTGACTTTGTCACTAACTCACTGTGTGGTTATGAGTAAGTCACTTTCCCTCTCTTAGCCTCACTATCTGCATTTACAGAATAAAGTGATTGGATTTTCTCAATTTTCTGTTTGCATATTATAATCATCTGGGAACTTTAAAAATCCATTCCTCAACACCTCCAAAGATTCTGATTTAATTGGTCTCAGGGTACTGTGATTTCCACAACACCACTTTGACTCAGAAAAAAACAATCCAGGGAAACCACAAATCCAGTCTGGTATTTCTCTCTGAAGGAGAGAAACCTTGTCATTTAATAAAAGATCTAAGTACTATGGAGCATGTCCTAGAAGGGATTTTGAAAGGCAGATAGTGTTAGTGGCATATTCTAACTTTGAACCTCTAGGAGAGAGGCCAAGTCTCCACCCATCTCTCTCTCTCTTTCTCTCTCTCTCTTTCTTTCTTCTGCTGTCTCCCGTTCTCCTTCCCCCCACCCCATAGAATCATTCCAGATGAAGAGCTATAGGAGTTTGGAAAAGAAGAGTGTTGATATAAGTCAAGGAAAAAATGGAGTTCAAGGGTACAACTGAACCAAGTAGTTAGTAAATGGTGTTTTAGGTGAGAGAAACACACTGATTATAGAGCTTTTTTCTTTCACATACCTCATTTTCTTAACCTTTGTTTTTCTTTCTGGATCCACATTTACTATTACTTCCTGTTACTTTTTTCTTTCTTTCTTTCTTTCAATATGGTTTATGTATTAAGAAAGGCCTGGGGCCTTCTCCTCTTTGGGAGGCCTTCACCTCCATTGGAAGGGGACCATTAAGAAAAAAATTCACAGAGTAAAGTTGTTTAAGCCAACTAATCTCTAGTATAAAAATGAGTATTCCCCAAACTAATTCTGTTAAGCCTTGGTGTGTGAATCCCCATCCAAGGACACATGATTTTCTATCCAAGACTATAAAGATGAATATTAGAGTCTTTTGGAAACTTCATATAAATAATTTTCTATATAAAGAAATGCATATATGAATAACTAAATAATTGGTAGACATTTAAAAAAATGAGTGTCCCTTTCCTTGCAGTTTCTTTGTAGTGTTTCTTTTTGTTATCAGAGTGGTAAGACTTTGAAGATGAGGATTAAAGTACTTTAGGCCTTAGGACATAGGTTCAAAATGACTCTTCAGGGTTCACATATGGTCAACCCCATCTTTTCACAGTAAAAGAACATGTCTGTGGCTTGATGTTAAAGCCTTATGTTAATAAAGCTAGGGTATTTGCCTACATTACCACTTGTGTTTTCAGCAGTTTAGTTAGTTCTTCAAGGACCTGGGAGCTTCCAGAGCCTTGACATCTCTGTCTTTTACCATCAGAGACATGACTATTACCTGGTATGGTCAAAAGGATTGCCAGGTTAGTTTGGGAATGACAAAGTGTGAGTTAGAATTACCCTCTTCTTTTTCAGGAGATTGGCCAACAAATACATATGGGAGCAAACATATATAACTTGCATTGTAATGACAGCAAGATTCTTAACAATAGTCAGTGTCATTCCCAAAATGTCTTTCCTTATCTTGTCCATCCTGGCCTTTAACAGCAGCAACACTGGTAGTGTCATGATCTTATCTTTGAGAGTGAAAATAAGGATATGGGCCTAAACTAGGATAAAGGGACCAAGAATTTCAGTCCTACAAAATCTTATCAAACCTTAGGCCAAAGGTCCAAATGGGGCACTAATGCTTTTGCTTTATGTGACAATGATCTACAGGACACAGTGAACTATTGTATATGTGAATAAAAGGTAGTATAATTCTTAGAATGTGTCTGTGTCACAATTAGTGGCTGAAATATTTTTTAAAAAGCCAGCCAACCAACTCATTGCTTTATTTCCATGTTACAGAATACCTTGTTTAGCCATTTTTCCCCAGCATTTATTGACTTGACCAGTTTTCCTACTATTATGCTCATGGAACCTAAAAGAACATATGTGCATTCACATACATATTTTGACTTAGACATGCTTTTTGAGGAGTTCAGTAATATGAAACTCCTTTTTATATTAAGAAGAAAGATAATTTGAGAGTTTGTTACTCCTTTAATTGAACAGGGAATTAATTTCCATATAAAAAAGAAGCCCTTTAAAGCAAGCTAGAGAATAAATAGGTTCAGGAAGGCAAACATAGTACAGTTCTACGAGCCACAATAAAGCTTTATTTACTTTAAAGGTCGTAGGTTATCTCTAACTTACTTCGAAGGAATGTGATTAAAGACATAAGGTAAAAGCACCACCCTAGTGTAGCACTTTAAATTTAATCTCCCTATATTCATATACTTGCCTTACTGTTTATAGTGGAGCTGCAATCCTTCCCATTATTGCTGAAGCATGAAATGCCAAGGTACATATTTAAGTGCCCACCACGCACTACCCAAAAGTGTAGGAGGGTTAATATCACATGGGGAAAAATTTGACTAATGAGATGACAGCTAGCAGATGAATTCACCTCCTTTCCTCCACCAGGTGGGCTGTATGGAGATGTAGTAG
This sequence comes from Nomascus leucogenys, assembly GCF_006542625.1. NCBI lineage: Eukaryota > Metazoa > Chordata > Mammalia > Primates > Hylobatidae > Nomascus > Nomascus leucogenys. The sequence continues at coordinate 140,537,227 of NC_044406.1, read as the reverse complement.
TTTCATATGGTCTGTCATAAAAAATTGCAAAATTAGCTTGCCAAGGAACAGACTGTGGCCAACTCAGTGACATACTTTTTATTTGTTCTTCTTTCTTCCCTCCGTCATTAACCCTTTCCTTACTCATACTACCCTGGATTGTACATAGCTTTTGCTTCAAACTCTATTTTTTAAGAAACTGAGGCTAAGATACCTGGAAATTAGGAACTCTGGCATAAAGTCATAATTCCACTCAATTTTCAGAACTGTGTGACTTTGGACAGGTTATTTTCCCTCTCTGTGCATCCCTTTCTCCAGCTATAAAATGTTAACATTGGACTAGATGTTCTCTAAGGGTCCTTTGGCCAAGTTAAAGGATTCAGTGTGAAGGAGCTGTTGGTAAAATGTGTTATACGGACCAGTGGTCATCAGTGGTTTGCTTACATTTGAATCAGAAGAGTGCTCTCAATATAATCAATAAGGTTGAATGTTAACAGCTCTAACAAATCATAAGCTCCAAAAATAGTCTCAGTTGTACTTCGTTCAAAAAAATTGAATTAGTTTTCCCTGGCCAATAAAGATAAGGCTAATAAACTCTTACCCTCCTTGGCACAAGTGAAAATACTCCCTTAATAGCTCTACAGCATAAGCTAAGAAATGGTAACTGGCTGCAAGCATGTTTTCAAAGGGAATAGTGGAAAAGTTTGTAATGTCACCATTTTGGGAGCAAGACAGCTAATATATGATGCCTGTAACTATTGCTTTACTCTTAACATAGCAACATACTTATTTTAACTCCTAGGTTGCAGGTGGACCAGAGTTAGGGAAAGAATTATTCACCATTTGAGGTTTGTTATTCCAGAATGGTTTACATTGTGCTCTAGCCTTCTATATCTGACTCTGGAGCATGGACCTGGGAGTCAGACACCCTGGGTTCAAATCTTAGCTCTACCGTTTACAATTGTTACCTTTTGTCAAGTCACTTAACTTCTCTGTGCTTCAGTTTTCTCATCTGTAAAATAGAGATTGGAATGATACCTATGTTGTAGAAATGTGAGGAATGAATGAGCTAATATAAATAATATGCTAAAAATAGTGCTTAGCACTATGTAAGTATTCACTATATTTATTATTGCTATTGTGATTAGGGAAGATGGGCTGGAACTACAGGAAAACTCTTGGCTGATGCCATATGAAATGTATCAAGGAACCAATATGTGGAAGGCAGTAGAGATAGGGGCTAACAGATGATTTAACTGCAAAAAAATGCTAAGCTGGAAACACCCTCTAAATATTCCTGTTTATACAGGACATGACACAAAGTAGAAAAATAATGAAAACAGAGCCTCCCTGCAGGATTTAGAGTTCTTTCATATATATTTTAAATATACATGTGCAATACATTAAAATATATAGAGATGTGTGAATATATATTTACATATATATATATATATATAAAATCACAGAAGGGATACATATGCACACTCACTCACACGTCCATGCGCATACCCCAACAGGACCCATCTATACGTAAAGCAGATGCAGTCCATATCAGGCCAACTTGGACACAAGTGAAAGCCCTGACTCAACAGCAGATTGCAGATTGCAACTGTATTTGAGTAACCCTTCAATTTCTTCTACCAAGTGTAAGGCCATTTAGAAACACACTGAGAAAGGCTCCTCTGGGTATATGGCAGAACCCAGGGCCCCTCTGGCAGTGCACAATTTGCCTGAGTTAGGACTGCAAGATTGGGATATCAAGGAGCTATCAAGGAGGAGGGGCTCGTGTTATTTTGGGGCCTGAAACTAATAAGCAAACATCCATAGAATAATTTAGCTCCAGGAACAATGCACTACTGTCAGAGAATCCTTAGATAACTTATCTCTAAGCACATTTCAGGCAGAAGCAGAGAAGTGTGTGTTGCTATTCATCACCATCCAGCTTGACCCAGAGAACTGGGCAGAGCTTTTCAGGGTAGATAAGTGTAAAGTACAATCAAGCATACTTGTAAGATTAAAAAGTTACTTAAAATTAAAGGATCTGAAAGCAACATAAGAGGTTACAGGTATTGGTTTGGGTTTATAAATGTTCCAAGAAGCCTAACATTATATATGGCACCATTTGCAGCAATATCATTAACATTATTAATAATCATCATAACATATTTATATATACAAAAATAGAGCAAAGCAATTCTAGAAGAGGAGGTGTAAGTGAAGATGTGGGGCTCTGTGCAGCCCAAATGTCAGTACACTTCAGGAAGATTCAGAACCAACAAAAAGTGAATGGCACATATTTCTGTAATATGTATCCAACAAAGGGACGTGGATGTCCCCTCTTCCCCCGTGTACGACTTCTCCCCACTTCTCCACCCTGCAACACACATCCATGCACACTCTAAAAGAGATGATCTATAAAGTTAGAGTCTGGAGGTCTTAAACTAAGTTGGAGCACCTTGATTTCAAGCAAGTGCCCTCAATCTCTGAATTCCTCAGTGAATTTTGGATTCACTTATAGAGGGAAACTGTATAATTCTTGTGTCTTTTAGCAGCAGTCTTTAGGAGCCTGCCATCACCACTGCAGCTTTTTCCCATTGAAGGGGGTTCACAGCACAGGCTCTCTGTATTTTTTAAGAGAGAAGTCAGTTCTCTAAATTATACATCTTTCATCTCAGTTTTTCACTGTTGCTGAAATTTAAGTTCTCAGGCAGCTGCCATTGCAGACAAAGCCAGGAGCAAGCACAGTGTGTACAGCAAAGAGTAGATGCAATGGCGAAGATACAGCTTGGTTAGGGCTTCTTTAAGCTTTTCTTTTCCACACTTGAGCTTCTACAAGGTGACAAAGCCAAAGGTGATGTCCACTGGGGGCAGCCTCAACACCTGATAGTTAATTAGCTACCCGCCATGCACTGGAGAAAGACCACCACACTAACTTGGCATGGTTCCTGAAAAGTAATTGAATGGGAATGGCTTTCTGTCACTGTTAATAGAGCCCTAGGAAAAAGTCCCATGACTCAATGTGGTAAAGGGGTAAGAATACTGAACTAGGAGTCAGAAGGCCTATATTCCAGTCTCAATTCTGCTGTTAACTCAGTGTGCGGCCTTGGGGGCAAGTCCCTTCCTATCTCCAGGCCTCAGTTTTCCCATCTGTAAAATAAGGGCATTGAACTAGATTAATAGTTAAGATTCCTTCCAGCTCTAACGTTTTATGACTTTTTATGTCCATTATTAACGCCTGAGCCATGCAGTCTCAGGGAAGTTAGCTTCTAAGAGAGAACATACCTCTGTATCCTTTGCTTTGTTCATTTAGCTATAAAGCACGTCTGCCTTTGGCACTTGGGTCAGACATACAAAGTTATGAGCATCCTGATTTACTATCCTACTCAGCATGCTAGTGGAATCTGTCAGTACTATAAGTTGATTATTGAGAAAGGGAGAAAAACTCCAACTAGTTAAACCTGGAAATATAAGATAACTTTGCCTCATGCGCTCACAAACAGGTGAGAGTGGTTGTGAGCACACACACACATCGGGATACACACTATTGCTAGTGATCAGTTCATTACAGTAATCCATTTCCCTTAATAAAAATTAGTAAATAGTATAGCATAGCAAAGTTTGGCGTCTAAGGAAACATCTATGGAAAAACAGCACTTTTGGACATGTTAGAGAAAGAGGAACAGGTAGAGAGAGACAAATATAGATCAAATGAGATAGAAATACAGGCAGAGAAACGATCAGTCTGAAAAAGAAGGAGGGGAGAAGGAGAAAGGGAGGAAGAAAGAGAAAGAGTAAAAGTAGACAGGGTGAGAATGAAGGGGAAAGGAATACAGAACAGAATAATGAAAGAGGAGAGAGGAATAAAGAAGAGAAGGGCAGTAACAGGGAGAAGGGGTCATATTCCCTGGAAGGTTGAACGCTGTTCCACATGTACCTGTGAAAACCATCTTAGAAGAAAGCTTCCAAAGGCACAGCAGAAAACAGAGTGACGATCAGAGCCTGCATCGAGAGGTATTACACTGGGGAGCCCCTAAACCTCCACGTTGCTGGCCCTGTCAGTCCTCAGTGTTCAAACCTCATACCCATATATCACCTGAATTTGCCATGACAGCCATAAGGGCTGAGTTGGCAGGGTGTAAAGACTGAAGAGGAGTGGGATAGATACTGTGAGAAAGAACAAGGCATCCTGCACCAGGATGTACTTGGTCATTCCCCTGACACTGCAGGAACAAAAGAGGAGAGGGCCTAACTTTGGCTAGTTTATCACTCCTCCCCCTCTCCAAAGATGAGGCCTATGCTTTACTGATGGGGGCTAGAAGGAGAAAAGCTCTGGATCCACCTTGTTGGAAGGTCATACAGACTTTTCCTGGGCCTTGGGGAAGGGTGCACTACCAGAAGAGATCTTTCTGCACACAGTGTTGGTGTGCCTTTTGCAGCGGCAGCCTGGTCGCCGGAGGCTATCATAGCCCTGTTGGCACAGATGGAGGCATCCACGGGTAGGCAGGTAGCAGCACAGGCAGGGTAGGAAGAGGGAGATGAGGCTCATGGCTGCCCAGCGGACGAAGCAAGAACTAGGCCCACAGGAGCAGGGCTCATCAGCACAGTTGTCTTCATCATCAGTGGAGCAGTGGTAGAAGAGGCCCTTGACACAGCAGAGACAAGTGCCATAATCGAGGAGGCTCTCAGCAGAGCAAAGGCAACGCTGGTTGCACAGCCAGCAGGAGGGAAGAGGGCGAGCTGCTGTGCAGGGGACACACTTGCAGCGCCCACACTCCTCACAGATGAAGAGGTGCTCACTAGGGTGCCCTGCAGATTGCTCAGCTTCTCCCTTCAGAGCACCATCAGCCTTTGGGTGGACCCCTGCTCCAGGTTGGGTTCGGATGATGGATTGGCCTGAAGGTGAGGGTGTAATGCTGGCCAAGAGCCTTTGATCAGAGGCAGTGGTGCTATGGGACATTGAGCTGGCAATGCTAGATTGGCTCAGATGCTGAGGCAAGGGCTGCAGTTGATGGCACTGGCTGAGACTGCGGGGGAGAGAAGTAGGCATGGTAGCCAGAGACCAATCAGACTTGTGGGTTTGTACAATAAGGGAAGGGCTGGAGAGGGCCTGTTTACAGGGGGCTGGAGGCCGTTCAACATAGTCATTGCTAGCATGAGTAGAGCGCAGCTGTTCAATAGGCAGAATTTGTTGAAAATCATCTGTCACCGCAGCATCCATTTTGCCTTGATTTTTTAGCTCTGAGTGGTTTTAAGTCAGGGTGGCACTTATGGTGATAAAGAGGAGCCCTTGTAGTTACATGGATCTCAGGGCACATGAGAAAATCCTAGGAGAGAAGGCATAAAAACAGTAAATGAGAACACACAGGCATAAGTACTTTGTAAGAAACCAACAAAGCTCAGGCCCTATCACCACCGCTACCTTCAATTACTTTACAGTAATCTTCATGCTACACCTTTATTCTGTAATTAACCTCACTTACTTCTTTATAGGCAAATCTGATCATCCCCTCCAGACTATAAAGAAGTTTGGGAACAAATATCAGATAGTTGATTCTTTTTGTATTCCATCAAATGCCTAGTTTCATAGGAGCAGCTAGCTCATTCAGGTATTTGCTAGCAGAGACATCCAAGCCTTGGGCATCAGAATTCTAATACAAATGGAACCTAATATTAAATGCAAAGGCTATTTTCTGAAGCAGTGCTGAAGGAAAAGAGAAAGCCTCAAAAGTCTCCCATGAGAAGTTGCTCATATATATATATATTTTATATATATATAAAACCAATCAAAATTATCTTTTCAGTGTGAATTTGTGATAAGCAGAAATAAACAGATAAGAAAGGACATTACTTGATTCAGTGAATACAGGCAAGCAAGGAGAATACAATAAAGGCAGAGATACAGCAAACACACAGAGGGTAGGAATTAAGCTGTCTGCAGTGTAGTAGGGAAAAAAAAGGCTTCCCAAGAGTATAAGGAAGCCAAGACTAATCATCTTGCAGTTCTCTTCACCTTACTGGCTGCTTTAACTTACTAAGGAAGTGATTCTTTTTAAATGGAATGGAGGCTCCAGAATCAAACTTTTGTACACGTGGGAGTAATACTGGGAATCAAGGAACTATAGAAGACAAGTCCTGAATTATTTCAAAAATCGTCTGTAATTATACCTATTACTATCCTAAGTCAACTCCATATTGATGGGACTTACCAAGCAGAATCTGCTTGGACTTCTTTTCTCTATCACTACCTTACACAATAAACTGACTTTCTTAAAGGAAAGTGACATTCTTATACCATATTTAAGCTAAGTTGAATGTCTAGAAAGCATATGCTTGCATTTCCATTGTACTACAGTCAGGAAGAGGTGGTTGGTCATTCCCTGAAGGATTTTGCCAAGCTTAGAACTGATAATGATGACCATGGGGAAAATACTGTACAAATAGTAGACTGCTGTATCACACCACCTAGAAGACTGAAGAGCCAAAAAGGTGTACATGAAGAAACCTAAACACAAATCCAGGAAACATCCTGGAGGCATTAGGACCTAGCAAAACACTAGCATGAATAAAGTATATATTTGAGATCCATCAGATTTCAGGCCTCCTCAAAATAGATCAATTACTCACACTACTGTACGTGATGGATAGCTTGAATGAGTAATAGAAATGAACAAGTGAGAGAGGATGGTGCTTGATTAGGTTTCCATAAGCAAGCAAACATGACACTGAAATGGGCCCAAAGCTCAATAACAGGAAAAACAAGGATGCAGTTCATAAAGGACTCAGTGGCTAATAATATGACCAGACTCAGTTGACTTTTGAGGTTATATCCTCATGCAAACCTGATTAGCTGAATTTACATCTGTTCATTATTTGAAAAGATTTAATTTGGTTAAAAATAACCTTTTTGGCATATCACATCAAAGAACCAGTCTGACAAAAATTTCACTTTTTAACTAGTTGTTTTGGTGTTAAATAAATGCAGCATAAGAGAATGCAAATAAATATTATAGAAACTCTCAGACTCAAATATTTATGTCACTTTTGTCAAATCACTTGCTTTCTTTGGGCCTCAGTTTCACTATCTATGTGAAACCGAAGGATATGTGACGTGAACAAGGTGATCTTGAAGGACCTTGAGCCATTATGGTCTGTATTTCTTTCTATAACTACACAATTTTCTAAAATATTTCTTTTCATCCGTATCTTCTACATCTTCAAGTCCTTGAGGGTAAGGTGGGCAGTGTGCCCTTATTTATTTGGGCATTCAAAAGCAAAATGTATGTTTCCTTTATTTACTTGCACTCAAAGGCTCATGCAACCTGCCACCTCTACCTTTGCTGTATCTTTATAGATTCATAGTCTCAGCATTGGAAAGGAACTGGCAGCTTTCATGTAGACACCCAAATAAAAAAGGACACATTGTTCATTTGGCTTGGAGGGTATGTAGATGTAGGAAGTTGGGACTGGGAAGAGTCTTTTGACAAATTTATGAGAAATAGATTTATGTCCCATTGATCAGCTAAAGAATATGTAGCGCCCTGCAAGTCCTTTGTACTGTAAGAACAATAATATACATGCTGAATGCGGTTTAGACTAATTGATTTCCCAAAGGAAACTAGATTCAAAACATATTGAAAATTCCAGGAAGCAATAATTTAAAGGAAGGTATACAAGGTCTCAAAGTTACAGGAGATAAACAGGTGAGATTCCAAAGACAGGATTATAGGGATGTCACTAGGTACCTCAGGGACATGCCCAGAAGGTTGAAAGCTAATCTGGGAAGAATCTAGGTCATAATATAAATGACTCAGAAACAATAATGAGAATTATGTTCAAAGGGGATCCTGTCTGGGGAGCAGAAGGGTACATGGTGTTTAGGTTGAAAAGCTGTATTTCAATATTGATTAGATTTCTGCAAGGCTGATAAATTGAGATGCTTGGTTGGATGACTAAAGATGCTGTGGGCATTATTTCAGTGTGAAAGAATGATGCACTGTCTTGCCTACAAGTAAGGGAACTGACAGGATGGACTTAGAAGGTTTCTTCCTGCTCTGTAGAATCTTTTGTTCAAATGGACTCTGGGATCTAATGTGGAAGACCTGCAATAAGTGGACAGTAGGACCTGAATAAAATGAGAGTGTTGAGTAGGATTTAAGGATTGAATGACAATAAATTGTTTGCCATTCCGGACGTGCTGAATCTGATCTGGCTAACAGGATGAACTGAAATAGATACTGTACAGGAAGGTAAGAGGGAAAAATATGTTGAGAAAGGAACAGGCAAGACACTGCTGTAGCACATAGGCTACCACTACACGAATGTTTATGATTCAGAAATCCACCCACTAAAGAGCCATTCATTGTGAGCAGCAACAGTTAAGAAACTGTGCAGTTGGCCAATTCCATATTCTATCAAATGAGAGAGAGAGAGAGAGAATGTACACATCACATACTATTAAATAAGAGCAAAGGTGATTACAGGTCTTGGCTGCACATTGATGGGATCTAGTGATTTTTGTCACGTAGTGCCTCTGCAGTAATGAATGATGCATTGTAAACCCACTCCCATCACAGTCTTTCTGGCCAGGTGCTCATAGCTTTCTAAACAGTTTTTCTGTAGCCCTGAATTTGCCATGTTCAACCTGAAAAAAATTTCTTTTCTTATGCCAATTTAGGGACTAGAAAGCTAAGCCCATTCAAGAAATGCTAATGTTTGTTAATGAAAGAAAATGTATTTTCTCCCTGGAACCTAAAATCTGCCATGTTGAGAATAAAGTTGAAAACTTTCCTATCTAAAGCCCTTCTATGCTAACACCGTAGGACAGTTCTGATTTCTATGGTAAATCCTTTCTGATACAGTAGGACTCAATGTTGATTTCAAAGAAGAGTGGGGAAGAGGAGATCCTGGCTCTTGTTTTCTCCCACTCTCGTGGGTTCAATGCTGTTTTGTACCTTACTGTGTAACGGCTCTTAGGTGTGTTGCTTTTTTCTATGCTCTGCTGTTATATACACTCCTTCTCAGAATAACTGAAAGCAAACATAGGGGGAATTTCTGCTTTGGCTTTATATGTTTTCTTAGTTCTACTGTTCCAAAGTCTGCTCTCTAAAAATCCCTCTCTGTGCAAAAAGCATTTGCATCTCTATCAAAGCACTCCCCCCTTACAAATACCAAGTTGTATATAGTTTACATTACTAACCTCTCTGCCACTGACTGGGCCTCCCTCCTACCGCATACATCTTGTTGGAGCTGCCAGGTTCTCACCACATTTAACTCTTAACTTGTCACTTTGCTACCCTAGTCCTATTCATTACTTTAATGGTTTCATTAAGACTCATAGCAGTTTATTTCAAACCAGGGAGTCTTGCAGTTTTAAGACCTTGAATTTTAAAAGATATAGGTCTTTTAGTGATGAATGATACAGGGAAAAGTTGTAATACCAAATGAATTCACATACTTCTAATCCTGAGGAAAATTCTGAGAAGAAGCTGGTTGTTCATCTAAGAAGTAGGAATTTTTTTAAAAAAAAACTCAAATCCTTTTATATGACACAAGAAATTTAAGTTCTAGTCCTAATGCTAGCTCTACTTTGCTGTGTGGCTGTAGGCAAATGACCTCCGTTCTGGTCCTCAGTTTCTTCATCTGCAAGATAAAAGGAGGGTTTTTAAAGGCCTTTCTTGTCCAGATGCTCTAAATTTTATGTTGGGTTTGTTGGTTGCATTTCTCTGTTTCAAAAGTCTTTAAAGAAGACTTAGTCTCCTTTCCTTTAGGTTCTTTACTTCCTCACTGCTCAACTCCTCAACTCCTCAAATCTAAGTCACTCAGATCACTATCTAGACTGTTTCACAGCTAGAGAGACCTAAAAACAGAACACAAAGAGACAAATATATAGAATGTTACGGTAATGTCTTTGTATATGTTTGTTTAGAGGCAAGGAGAGCAAGACCAATATTTCATTGTGGATAAACGGCTAGCCTGTGCCTTATTTGTATCTATGAATGTAGCCGACTTTTTGGGAACATGATTTAACACCTGGTATATCCAAATTCATGTGATAACACATCATGATACAGTGAGGTTTTAATATTCCCAGAAAAGCAACAATAGTTTCCGTTTCAAAATAGATTTTCTGCTTAAGAGTTCAAGGTCTGTTTTCTGTTCATGCAACTTGGTTTGCAGCATGCAGAGGTGAAGAATGATAATTATAATTAGCTTCATGGAAGTGAGTGTGCAGTAAACCATTGCCCTAGGTCCTATCAAATGCCTATTGGCTAACTAGACGTGCTCACAGGTTCTCACTTTTGACAAAATTTCCATATGCCACACAGAGACATGTGCACATGTACCCAGGCACGGATCCGGAGATTTCTAAATCACTGCTCTGACTCAATGTAAGTGGGGGGTTATGCCGTGTCAGCTTGCGCCATGTCTACCCAGGGCAAGGTGATGTGATGAAATCTGAACGATGCACAGCCCAGAGTTGTGAGCCAATAGCAGGCTAGCCCCATGCTGACAGGATGCCCGCTGGGCAGCGAGACTGGCCTTAGCACGGGCTCTCTCTGTGTCCTCAGCTTGGGTGGTTAGGCTGCGTTTTGAGGGCTTTAGGCAAGTACCAAAATGCATTTAAAGGTTAACAGGCTAGAAATTAAATTGACATTCGCCTAGAAAAATATTATTTTGAAGTTCTATTTTGATTTACACATTTCCAATGTGGATAGTTTTCTGCAAGAGCTGATTTATTTAAATATCATTTAAAGGGTTTTCATTTTATTTTATCTATGCGCTTGCGCGCGCGCGCGCAAGCGCGCGCGCACACACACGCACACACAGAGACAGCACAGGATGGCTGGAATGAATGGCAATCTGTGCATTGCATAGAAAGAATTCTGGGTTTTTAAAGAGCTAATTTCTATGGCTTACCTTGAGGAAAGGGTTTATCCATGCTGAGAAGAGCAGAAGAACTAATGCCCCATCTGGCTCAAAGGATCTCTTCTCAGTCTTTAGGTTTCTCCACCTCTCTTCGGAAAGTCTGAATGAAAACTCCTTCACTGGCAGGCAGTGGAGCCAGAAACAGAGATAGTTCTGTCTTGTTCTTTGACACAGCAGAGAAAACACAAAACAAAACAAAACAAAAACAAAAACAAAAAAAAAAAAACGGGGGAGGGGGCGAGTCAAACCTGTACTGGCATATACTTTGTATAGATTTTACAGGCAGATCTAAATCTTGATGGACGTATTTCCCAAAGAAAGCTCAGCAGGGTAAGTTGTTCACCTCCTCCTCTTTCTCCTCCTCCTCCTCTTTCTCCTCCTCCTCTTCTTTCTCCTCCCCCTCCGCCTCTTTCTCCTCCCCCTTCTCCTCCTCCTCCTGTTTCTTTTCCCCCTCCTCCTCCAGTATTTTCCTTCCCCTCCTCTTGCCCTCCCCTTTCCCTCCTCCCCTTCTTCCTCCTTTACCTCCTCCCCCTCCTTCTCTTTTGCCTCCGCCTCCGCCTCCACCTTGGCCTCCCTCTCCTCCAATCTGACAGATGAACCGAAGCAGCAGAAACTGCAGTTGTAGACACAGGGTATCTCAACGGAGCAATAGATACCGCCAGTGTGTGATTATTTATATGGCTCAGGGTGTGTTGGTATATAATCTGCAGTGGGGGCAGGGAGTGAGGTTGCAGTGTGTTCAGCTTAGCTAGCTGGCTGTTTTGTGAATGTAGATGATTTCTGGAGGTCTTGTGAATGGGTTATAGGGGAGGATGGGAAAGAAGGGATTTATTGCTCCTTGTTATAATTTCTGTCTCTCCCCCCTCCCCCAGCCGTGTCGTTTGCTTTCCCGGAGCTGTAGCTCTTAATGCTTGGCTAAGTGGCGTCATCCAGATGAAATTGAATCGACCCATTAAAACTCCCCATAGGAATCTCTGTATCCGGTCCCCGGGTAATGACTGAAACAAAATTTAAAGGAACGTGGGGGTGGGGTGGAGAGTAACAATTTTAAGGAGGTCTCATTTAAATATCTTTGCCAATCACATTTCTACCAATCTACTCAGCCTGTGCTGAGTGATTGCAGCTTCAATAAGATGAAGAGAAAGAGCTTCTCCTTTGTTTAACAGTTCCTCCCACCTTTTTTCCTCATGTGTTCCCACTTTATCAGCCCTAATGATTGTCCATCCATTGCCCCTGGGAAACCATTACCCAACCTACTTTCCCTTTAGCATGGCATGCATTCAACAACAAATATTTATTAAGTGCCTTCCTTTGTACTAGGTGTTGTGGATTCAGTAAGGAAGACAGGATTCCTGCCTTCATGGAGCCTCCCTGGGACTGAAAATAAAGCAGCCTTGGACATTTTCTCTTACAGCCAAGGACAAAGCTTTCTGTAAATTACCCTCAGTCCACTATTGAATTCAATAGGAAAGGATCTTTCTTCTGGGCATCCAGACAGAAGCACTTGGATGACAGCAAGCTTTATATTTAAAATAAAGGAGATCTGATTTCAAGTCCTATTTCAATGGACAAGTGGCAGGAGCTTGGCCATCAACATTCTTAGGATGCTTTGGTTACCTCATCTATAAAATTGAGATGGTAAATGGTGACAGTTCAGAGTAAAACAAACTGTGAGTCAGGAAACTGAGATTCTTAATCTTATTCTGACTCCTTGTGTGACCTTAGCAATTTACTTCCCCTCTAGAGTGTCAATTTTTACATTAACATGAGGAGATCTGATTAGGTAATTGCTAACATCTTTTCTACCTCTGACACTCTGTCATTTACCCTCTCTCAGATGTGTTAAGAAGACAAAAGAAATCATGAGATTAAAAAAAGTACGGTTATGTGGGTCTGCATGCTCCTGTGTGTATGTATGTGTTTAAGGTGCTCCAAACAGTTGTGATGACATGTATGTATGTATATGTGTGTGTGTGCGTGCGTGCATGTCTTTGTATGTGCGTGTGTGTAATTTCTAAACAAATCCAGCTCTCTTTTCCCATTTGGAATTTCTAGTCAAGAGATTTTCCTATGTAAATTCTCTTTTGTGGTTCACACTTTTTCTTTATTCTTAACATTGGCTTGAGCTTATCAAGATCATGAAAACCCTTAAAGCTAAACTGTAGGTTCATCCACAGAAGAAAATATACTTGCTGATATATTTTTTCACCCACTTATTCAACAAATATTGATTGCACATTAACTATGTGTCAAGCACTGTACTAACTAGATTCAGGTCAAATAGATCAGGGTTCAAATCTTTGCTCCTCAACCTGGGAGCTACCTCACTTTAGGCAATTCAATTAATCTCTCTGGCATATAGCAAGCACCCCATGAATAGTAGCTACGAATGTTAAGAAATTGTTCTTGCTCTAATGTAACCCATAGGAGAGGCAAGAGATGATTTCAATTTGAAGCCCTTTTATTTTTTAAAGTCTAGCTTTAAAGTTGAATAGCTGGGTTGCCTAATTCCTTTCCTCCCTCCTTTATTCTGTGGGCCTATATTAAGGCAACGATGAAAACAATTGGGATTATTCAACCTTCTTACCTCTTAGGATGATACCCATGACAAAAAAAAGTTAAATTGATGATCATTCATTCATTCAACCATGCCTGCTATGGGCCACTCACTAAAGGCTAGTAATTCAACAGCTAGATTTCCTGCGCTCCTGGAATTGACATTCAAGTGGGCAGGGTGACATGTTTACTCTTTGCCAGGTGCTGTCCTATGAATTTTACATGTTTTAACCTATTTAATTCTCACAACAAACCTATGAGGTATATTAATGAATTATACTGATTTTTAAAATGAGAAACCAAGGTCCAAAGACCTTAAGTAACTTGTCCAAGGTTACACAGTTGGCAATTTGCAGATCTAGGATTTTAACTCAGGGTGACTCACTCCAGAGCTTGTACGTTTAACCACTATACCACCATATCCAACCATCTGCAAATCCCTTCAGGGATTTTTGTTCTAACTTTTAGAAATTATTTGGTAAATGCTATGGTCTGAATATTTGTGTCTCTCCAAAATTCCTGTGCTGAAACCTATCCACCAATATGGTAATATTAGGAGGTGGGGCCTTTGGGAAGTGACTAAATAATGTACGTGGAGCCCTCATGAATGGGATTAGTTCTCTTATAAAAGAGGCCCTGAAGACCTGCCTTGCCACTTCCATCATGTGAGGACACAGCGAGAAGGTGCTGTCTATGAGGAAGTTGGACTCCCCCAGACACTGGTAACACCTTAATCTTGGACTTCCCAGCCTTTACAACTGTAAGAAATACATTTCTGTTGTTTATAAGTTATCTAGTCAAAGGTATTTTGTTACAGTAGCCCAATAAGACTAAGATAATATTCCTGAATATTCTATAGGCCTAGCAGTCACTTATTGCAAGAAAAGCCTAATCACCTCTCTCTTCAAAAGACCAGTTTAGAACAGATTTGTAGAACTTATCACCCTTTATTATAATTGTCTGTCTCCCAATTTAGACAGTGATCTCTTTGAGGGCAGATATAATATTTATTATATTTGTCTTCCCTGCCACATCCCCAAGGCCTAGCATACTGATCACTAAATTAATACTTATTGAATGAATGGATAACCAATTTTTGGAAATCTACATGAATATCTTTATTTGTTCTTTAAGCTGTTTTGTTTCTAAAAGACAATTTGAAGTTCCATGATTTTTGATAGGCTATCACTATAGTACAATTATATACAGAAATTTGATGTTGAGACATTACAAAACTCACTATGTATTGCCAGACAACTTCTTTTACAAACTTGTTAGATTCTTGTAGCAGTGCATTTCAGAAAATTTGTTTTCTTACCTCCTTAGTTAATGGTGTACTCTTCAGAAAACATATTTTGACAGATTCATTGAGTTGTCCAAGATCATACAGCTAGTAAGTGGCAGCATTGGGCCTAGTAGTGAACACAGGTCTCCTGTTTCCCAATCCAATGCCTTCTTTCTCTCTTTAAGGCACCTTGCTGACATTAATTCAATTCCAGTTGAATTTGGATATATTGGCTCAGCACAGATCAACACATCTATTTCTGAAAGCCATTGATTTTCAATAAATAAATAAGTAACCTTGAAGGACACCAGAAAAGTCACCCTGCCTTGGAAATATCTTCTTTACTAAGTCTGTTTTAGAAATCTCTGAGTTACGATTTTGTAATGAATACAATACATCTTTCCACGCTTTGTAGTAACTGGTTGTTCAGATCATTTCTGATATGACAGTTAACTCAAAAACATATTGAAAGAAGGGAGAGTATATCTAACAGAGCATACTGAAAAAAAGACTAGGGCATGGGTGAAAGTGATGAAGGCATTACAAATGTTGAAATAAATTAGATAGGTAAGGATTCAAAGAGGAATTGAGATCTGGGCAGAAAATGAATAACCATATATAAGTCACATGAAGGGTACATATGGAAAGCTGGATTGGTAGCAATGTGCATGGAGTCTGCGAAGAGTGAAACATTCAAACTGTCTTATGTAAGAGGTATATTGAAGAGAGGATTGGAATATATAGTGTTGGAGAATAACTCGAATGACAGGCAATTTAGACTTACTGCTCTGGGAATTAGAAATAAATTTTAGAACAAATGACTAAAATATGAAAATAAGCCACATTTAAGAAAGATACATTGGGCATGATATATAGGAGTGGGGAGATACTAGAGTCAGGTCAGCCAAATTGGGATATTTTGGAGTAATCTAAACAGAAAATGGTAAGGGCCTGGTTAGGGAATTGGCAGTGAGAGTGGGAAGTAAGGATGAGATGTTTTCAGTTGAATATGGTAATGGCAATGATACCATTGCATACTGAGAAGTTAGAAGGGGGAGGTCAGTTTAAAGGAATAAATATATGATATTAGGGTTGTAAAGAACTTTGGTTGGGGTATGATTAATCCTGTCACCCAGGTAGTAAAAAGCAGGCTACCCAATTAGTTTTTCAACTCTTTATCTTTTCCCTCCCTCCCTCCTCTAGCAGTCCCCAATGTCTCACTTATAAGTGGGAGCTTAACATTGGGTACTCATGGACATAAGTGAGAACATGAGGGGATTTTTTGTTGTTCCTGTATTATTTCACTTAGGAAAATGGCCTCTAGTTGCATCCATGTTGCAGCAAAGAACATGATTTTGTTCTTTTTTGTGTGGCTGCATAGTATTCCATGGTGTACCATATTTTCTTTATCCAATCCACTGCTGATGGGCACCCAGGTTGATTGATTCCATGTCTTTGCCATTGTGAATAGTGCTGCAAAGAACATATGAGTGCATGTGTCTTTCTGGTAGAATGATTTATTTTCCTTTGGATATATACCCAATAATAGGATTCCTGGGTTGAATGGTGGTTCTGTTTTAAGTTTTTTTTGAGAAACCTCCAAACTGCTTTCTACAGTGGTTGAACTAATTTATATTTATATTCCCACCAACAGTGTATAAGCATACTCTTTTATCTGCAGCCTTGCCAACATCTGTTGATTTTTGACTTCTTAATAATAGCCATTTTGACTGATGTGAGACCAACCTCAATTATAAAATTGTATTCAAAACCACAAGCTACCTGCTCATCCTGATTTCTCTTTTATTTGAGATGACATCATAAATGCTTTAGTTACACAAGTTTGAAACTTTAACATCTATTTAACCTTTCTCTCTGTTAGCCTCCATTCATAAATGAATCAGGTATTATTGTTTCTGCCTCCAAATAGTCCAAAGACTACATCAAATATTATTTTCTCTACAATATAATTCATTGTCTCATCATCCAGAAATACCTCTGAACTCTCATGACAATGTAGTTATACTTCTCTTATGGTATTTATCACTTTTTAATTTGTACTGTAGTAACTTATGTATATGTCTTATCTTTCCAACTAGAATTAGCTCCTTGAAGATTCATATATGACCCCTTCAAGATACTGTTTACTGTGATTTTCATAAGATAAACTCTTGTTGAGAAAAACCAGGAAATACCAACTTAGTGGCAGAGCCAGGATTAGAAACCAAGTCTCCTGACACTTGGTCTAGTATTCCTTTCACTATACCATAAATAGGGAAGATAATGAGATCTTTGAGTTATTCTTCAGAAGTGTTGAATTTGAGGTAAAGATGAGACATTTTCAAGTAGGAATATTTGGTACAAAGTTAGAGATATGGTACTAGAATTTGAGTGATAAGACAGGAGAGGAACTTGAGGAATTTTAAGGCTTGTTAACATGAAAGAGATCATTGGAGTTTTGAAAATGGATGAAATTGCTGAGGTAGAGGAAAGGGAGCGTGTAAAGGACTGTGTTACCATGTGGAACAGTTAGAGAGCAAAAGGATAAAGAAGAATCATATAGCCAACAAACATATGAAAAAATGCTCCATATCACTAATCAGAAAAATGCAAATCAAAACCACAATGAGATACCATCTCACACCAGTCAGAATGGCTACTATTAAAAAGTAAAAAAAAAAAAAAAAAATAGGTGCTGGCAAGGCTGCAGAGAAAAGGGAACACTTATGCACTGTTGTTGAGAATGTAAATTCGTTCAGCTACTGTGGAAAGCAGTTTGGAGATTTCTCAAAAAGCTTAAAATAGAACTACCATTTGACCCAGCAATCCCACTATTGGGTATATAACCAAAGGAAAATAAATTGTTCTACCAAAAAGACACATGCATGTGCCTGTTCATCGCAGTACTATTCACAATAGCAAAGACATGGAATCAACCTAGGTGCCCATCAGTGGTAGACTGGATAAAAAAAATAAGGCACATATACACCATGGAATACTATGCAGCCATGAAAAAGAACAAAATCTGTTTTTTGGGTTTTTTTTTTTGCAGCAACATGGATGCAGCTGGAAGCCATTATCCTGAGCAAATTAAATCAGTAACACAGAAACATATACCTCATGTTCTCACTTATAAGTGGGAGATAAACATTTGGTGGACAGAAAGATGGGGACAGTAGACACTAGGGACTCCAAAAGAGAGGAGGCAGATAGGAGGACAAGGGCTGAAAAACTACATATTGGGCACTACGCTCACTACCTAGGTGATAGGATCAATCATACCCCAAACCTCAGCATCACACAATATACCAATGTAACAAACCTGCACAAGTACCCCTTGAATCTAAAATGAAAGTTGAAATTAAAATAAGAAGAATCAGTGAAGAAACAAGAGAAGGAGTAAGCAGATGTTAGAAAGGAATCAGGATACACATTGTCACAGAAGAGCAGAGAGTTTCAATAAAGATGGGGTAGTCAAAATGGGCTAATAGTGAAGAGAAATTAGGATAAGTAATTTAAAGTATTCAATGAATTTAGCCCCATAGGGCTATTGGTGACTTATTGAAAATGGTTTTGGTGGTGGGGTAAAATGTCAAATCTCAGTATGTTGAGAGGAAACTAAAAAATCATGGCAGAGTTATAAGATTTCAACACAGGGTAACCTAGTGGATTTTCAAGTGAAAGGAAGGAGTCAATGGGAAAAAATAAATGAAGGAGGAAGTTTAAAAGCATTCAATATTAGAGACAAATTCCAGGAAAATGTATAAGGATTGACATTTTGGACCAAATCATGGCATGTGCTTTAAAGCATGGGTCCCCAACCCGCGGACCATGGACTGGTAGGGGTTGGTGGCCTGTTAGGAACCAGGCCACACAGCAAGAGGTGAGTGGCCCCTGAGGGAGCATGACTACCTGAGCTTCACCTCCTGTCAAATCAGCAGTGGCATTAGATTGTCTTCCATAAAATTGTCTTCCATAAAACCGGTCCCTGGTGCCAGATCTCTGCTTTAGAGTCAAAGAAAGATACAAACTTTGTCCCTGTTACAGTTTTACCTGGAATTATCTCTGCTGAAAAAGGATCTAAGCACCTGAAACCTGGTTAAGAATCTGCCAACTGAGTCCCCGTAAGTTTAATGTACTTCAAGGTTCAAATAAATAATAACTATACAAAACAATTCCAAAGCTAAGCCAATCCTTATGCTAAGGCCTTAGAAGTCAGACCTGGGCTTACAACCAGTTCCATAAATTAGTTTTGTGATACTTGGTTAACTTAAGCCTCTGAGCCTCAGTTTCTTCATTTGTAAAATAGGGACAATAAAGTCTTTGTTGAAAACAGAATGACTTGAGATAATGTAAGTAATAAGTAATATAGGCACTCAACAAATGGTAGGCATTACTATTATTTTCTGAGAGATTACTACTCTATTCCAGTGCGCATCAAAATGGCTCTGCCCTCAAGGGACTCATTGGCTTGTGGAAAAGTCAAACACATTAAAACCAGTGATTACAATAGATGTAGAACATAATACTCATTATATTTGAAGAAAGCACATAAAGTTTAGGGATACAGATGAGAGATAAAGACAAGAGAAATCAAACTCTGAGGAAGTCAAGGAAGGCTTCCTGGAGGAAGTATTTTTTTCAATTGAGTCATAGAAGATGTACTTAACTGTTGTCAGAGCATGTACTGCACTATATTTAAATGGCTTACTTACTTATCTGTGTTTCCCAATAGACTTGGGACAAAAGTCCTCTGTGTGTGTTGAATGGAGGAATAAAGGAATTAGTAAATAAATTCACCTGGTAAACATACTTCTATTTTTGCCCTCATCATATGGTAATATAATTTACATGATTCCATGCCCATTTCCTTTACTAAATTAGGAGCTCCTTGATTCATTCAACAATCAGCAAACATATATTGAGGGACAGCTTTGTACCAGGCTCTGGTGATACAGTAATAAATTAAGATACAATAATAAATTAATTTGTTACATGTTATTAATATAGATATATATAGTGACACGTTATTAGTTAATATATAATTAATGAATCCCTGTTTTCAAGGGGCTCATAATTTAGTAGGAAAGCTAGCCAATAGACAAATGTAATAAAGGGTGACAAGTGTTTTGGAAAGGAGCAGAGAGGAAATAATACCTAATGCAGTAATTGAGGAGATTATAAAATGCTTACAAGAAAAAGTGATATTTAAATATAAATTTGGCTAGGTGTGGTGGTTCACGCCTGTAATCCCAGCATTTTGGGAGGTCGAGGCAGGTGAATCACTTGAGGTCAGGAGTTTGAGACCAGCCTGGCCAACATGGTGAAACCCAGTCTCTACTAAAAATACAAAAGTTAGCCGGGCATGGTGGTGCGTGCCTGTAATCCCAGCTACTCGGGAGGCAGAGGTTGCAGTGAGATTGTGCCACTGTACTCCAGCCTGGGCAACAGTGTAAGAGTCAAAAAAAAAAAAAGAATTAATAAGGTCCATTGAGAGCAGAGAAACAGCATGCACAAAGATATAAAGATGTCAAAACGACATGTTTCTAAACCATTCAAAGAGGGTCCCCTACACTCAGCTTGAGCAAATTAGAAGCAGAAATCTTCTCTAGAAGGCTACACATTGCATGATTTATTTATATTCCTAGAATGTACTGAACTTATTTAGGTTTTTACTAAAGTGTAGCAAGTGGAAATAGATTAGACATAAAGAACCAGCTTTATGTGATAGTCCAATATAGCGTCAAAAGTAATCATTATTAGGAACTTCATCCATAAACCCAGTTAATTCTCTCTTATAACTCATTTTCTCTTGTTTTGTTTTTATAAAACACATGCTTCCACACAAATTCTGAAAGTCTTTCCTCATTCTCTTTCTCCCAGGACACATCCCAAATCCATTTGAGAGCCTGAAAGTTCCTATAGGAGGCCAGCTCTATCCATAATCTATTGAAGTCAGCAGGAGCTCTTTAGAAGTGCCAGATAAAAAGCTGATCTGTGGACATCCTGATTCAGCAGTGGTGACACCAGAATTGTAAGCAATACCAAGGGAACATAGATTCTTAACTGAAAAGCCTATGGGGATGGAGATAATTATTTCTTTGCCACAGAAGCTGACAAATAGTTTAGGAGCAATGTTACCAATAATGGAAGTGTGTGAGGGAGGGACAAAGTGGTTCTATGTAGAGAAAACTGGACTTACCTGCTGTGTGGCTTTGGCAAGTCATTCTTCATCTCTAGGCCCTATTTTCCTTATCTGTGACACAGTAAGTTTGAATATAAAACAAACATATATGGAGTACATACTTAAGGTAAGGCAATATGCTTGATATGTGAGATACGGAAATGAATGTGACACAGTCTGCCATGTAGTAGGTTATCAATACATATTGGCTGAATGAATAAATGAATAGTTTTAGCCTCTCATTACTCACAGTCTGCTAAAACAAATGGATAGAAGAACAGAGGGGTTAAATAATGATGGGCTAGCCAAAATGGCCTAATACTGAAGAGAAATACAGTTATATAAACACATAAACTGCAATAGAATCTGTCAATAAGTCAAGTCAGAGATGATTGTGGCCTGAATCATTGTAGGGACTGTGTGGATGAAGAAAAGTTGATGATTGGTAGAAGGTAGAATAAACAAGATTTAATGACTTATGTGGGGTGTTAGTAGTTCCATTTACTGAGATATGGAGGAAATATAAGAAAGCTTTGGGTATATTGGGTTTCAGGTGCCCATGTAATGTCTAGATGATAATATAGGCAATATTATACATGGGTTCTGAGCTTAGAAGAGGATCTGGATCAGGAATAGAAATATGGACATCAGTAGGGTACATATTTAAGCCATGTGAATGGATCACCCTAGCCAGAGAGAATGTGTAAAATGTTACAGTGATAGAAAGGTAGAGGTTGAAACCTTGGAGAGCACCTATATTTAAGTAGTTGGCAGGAACAAAGCCTATAAAATATACTGAGAAGGAATAGGAAGAAAGCTGGCAAGAGAAACATGTGTGTGGTACCTGGAAGCCAAGGAAGTAGAATATTTGAAGTTAAGAATGATCAACTATTAATTCCAACAGAGTGGTCATATGAGATACATAAAGTATCTACTGGATTTGGCAATTTGGTGATTACTAGTAAATTTGGTGGAGGTGTGTGTTTCTTTTTAGAGTGTGATTCCCAGGCAGGGCTGCACATCAGAATTATATATGGAACTTTATCAAGCTACATACTCCTAAACCTTGCCTCCAGAGATTTTCTTATTCAGAGACCTTGAGTGAGACCCAGAGAAGCTGCATTTTCAAAAAGTCCCAAATGATCCTTGGATATATCATGCTTTCTCTCACCTCCAGACCATTACAAGCATTATTCTCCTTGCCTGGGGTAATGGAAAATACCAAATCTACATCTCTGGCTCAGACCTCTAGCTGAACTCTAGACCGACATATCCAACTACCTATCAGACAGCTGTACTCGTTGTCTTCCTTTCTCCATCAAACATGACAAAGGGTGAGGAGAATTGCTATTTTATACATGATGGTTATGGAAAGTCTCCCTCACTAAGTGACATTTGAGCTGAGTCTCAAAGTGAGGGAGCAAGCCATCCAGCTATATGGGGAAGGCTTCTCCCACAGAGAGGAAACAGTAAATGCAAATCCCTGACACCAGAATGTACTTGATGTGTTCTAGGAGGAGCAAAGAGATCAGCACGCCTATGCCTAGAGTGGGAAGGGTGAGGGAAGATTAGTAGCAAATGAAACCAGAGAGGTAGCAGAGGATTACATCACGTGGAGTCTTGCAGACCATGTTAAATATTTTGCATTTTATTCAGGTTGGGCTGAGAAGATATTGTAGGGTTTTGTGCAGAGGAATGACAGAATATGACTTATGATTTTAAAAAGATCTCTTTGGCTGCCCTGTAGAGTATATATTCAGAAGAGGGGTTTATGTCGGAAGCAGGAAAACAATTAGGGAGCTATCGCAACTGTCTAGATGAGAGAGTGGTAATAGTGGAAGTGATGAATTAAAGTTAGAAGTTAGAATTCTAGTTATTTTTGTTCCATCAAAATACCCATTTTCTAGTTTTTTTTTTCTCATTCAGTGAAAGGCATCACCTATATTTTCCCAACACAACACATGTTGTTTGTATTTGTGTGTGTGTGTATCTAAATGTACCTGTAAGTCTCTGTGTCTTGTAAAGGAGCAGTAGATGGCATTGTACTTATGAACACAATTATATTTATTCCTATTGGAAAAGGAAAACTTTCTCCTCATTTCCATCCTCCTCCACATGCATTCTGTTTTTGATGGCTCAAATCATGAATTCTCTGTTTTTTCCTAATGTATCCTAACCTGAGCCTATCTGCATGCCCTACGTGAGTTCCCTAAGTACACAAGCATGATATCTCCATAGAGAACTTACCTCTATGACACCTATCAGATGCTTCAAATATATCTTTATATATGGCCTGTAATACTTCTGACTAGGTCCCTGTGTCTATAGTGGTATGCCAGATGTGTACCATGGATGTGGTGAATATTGCATTAAGCACCTGGCCACATGGTGTTTAGATTCTGGTATTAACTTAGCAGGATACTTCCCTGCTCCACATACACACCAACATATACTTCATTTTTCTCAGCTGTATAACTTATTTTCTCATTAATTAGAAGTTTTAAAACTTAGGAATGGGACAAGGAGACAAAGTGGGGCAAGTCCTTGTGAATGTCAGAAACTCTGACGTAGCTGATATGACCATGTTCCACTCTCCTCTATAAGGGAGGCCAGCATGCTGCAGGTGACAACAGTGCAGAGGATTGCTTTCAGTTCTGGGAGCAGTTTATTTTCAGAACTGACATCCTACCCAGTACTAAATATAGCCAATCTCTTCCTTTCAAACAAGGGTTTCTTTTCTGTTAAACTTCAATAAAGCTCTTAGCTCTGTATTACAAGGTCTCCCCCAACCATCCTACCTTCATGAACTTTATTCTTGTTATACTCTCTCTCCCCAGCCACCTACTTTCCTCTCTCTGGCCTCTGGTTTCTCCTCCTTCTAACTTTCTTCTCTTTCCTATTTGTCTTCTCTGCTTTCTTGGAGTCTTTCACTATCTCCCTCTGGCACTTTCTTCTTCATGCCCCCAACTTTTAAAAAGGGAATCCCTTAGGAACATTCTCTCCAACAAGCCAAGAAAATACAGATGCCCAATGGCTAAAAATAAGATGTTTTGTTTGCTTATTTTAAAATCTTCCCAGGCTGGAGACAGATCTACTTATATGCCAACTGGTTGACATGTAATATTAATGACATCCTTGCATTTATTGAGCATTTACAGTGTATTGTTTCAGGTATTTCATATACATAATCTCAAAAAAATCCTCTAAGGAAGGTGCTAAAATAACCCACATTTTAGAATGGGGCAACTGAGGCCAAGAGAGGTAAAGGTATGTTTTAGGCAAAACAGCAAATATATAGCATAAATGAGATTTGAACCCAAGCAGTTTAACTCCAGAGCCCATACCCTCAACTCCCATGCCACACTACTTCTCTACATTAGGGTTAATGTCTATTGTATGCCTTCTAAATAAAGAGGGAGTAGTTACAGGGGAAGGAAGACTGAAGATTGAGAAGCATCTAAAATAGCTCTGAGCTGATAAAGAAGATTAACTTTTGCTTTTAATAAAGTAAAATGTGAAGACATTTAAATACATTGGAGTAAAAGATTAAACTGGGATGTGTTCACTTTCACTTTTTACTGCAAGTTTTGAATTAGAATTCTGAGATTTAGGCACTAGTAATCTCATTACTCTCCAGTTAGACTATGTGAGTTCACCAGGACTCAAACAATTTTTACAATTTTTGTAGATATATTGCAAATTCTGCACTGTTATAGGGGCAAATGGTAGAGTGGTTATATCCATACAATGGATATACTACTCAACAATACAAATGACTTATTTTTTCCACTGCTGTTACCCAACAGCCTGCAGGGTGTGTGTGTGTGTGTGTGTGCATGCACGTGTGTGTGTATGCACACAAAATTATTTTTGCAATTATATATATCTATTTGTAACAAACTTCCATATCAAATTCTCTATTTAAAATACACATGCACACATACACACACACACACACACACACACACGCATACAAGTTCAGCTACATGGCAATATACAAGATCAATCAATATACAAAAGTATATTATAGTATCTATATATTAGCAATGAACAACCTGAAAATGCAATTAAGAAAACAACTCCATTTACAATAGCATCTAAAAGAATAAAATAGGAATACATTTAACAAAAAAATACAAGACATACACTGAAAACTACAGAACATTGTTGAAAGAAGTTAAAGCAGACCTATATAAATGGAAAGACACTCCATATTCATAGATTGAAAGATTTAATATTGTTAAGATGGAAATACTCTCCAAAGTGATCTACAGAAAACATAATCCCTATCAAAGTCCCAGCCAGATTTTTTTGCAAGAATTCATGAATGAACCCTAAAATTCATATGGAAATGCAAGGGGTACAGAATAGTCAAAACAATCTTGAAAAAGAAGAACAAAATAAAAGTATTAAATCTTTCTGATTTCAAAGCTTACTACAATACTACAGTAATCAAGATGGTATAGTACTGGAATAAGGATATACACATAGTCAAATGTAATATAATTGAGAGTCCAGAAATAAAACCTTACATTTATGATCAATTGATTTTCTACAGTTTAATGGAGAAAGAATAATCTCTTCAACAAATGGTGCTGGAACAACTGAATAGCCACATGCAAAAGAATGAAGTTGGACTCCTACTTCAAATCATATGCTGTACAAAAAATTAACTCAAAATCATAGACATAAATGTATGAGCCAAAACTACAAAACTCTTAGAATAAAACATAAGAGTAAATATTTGTGACCTTGGATTAGGCAAAGTATTCCTAGACTCAACAAGAAAAGCACAAGTGACAAAAGAAGAAATAGATAAATTACGTTTCTTCAAAATCAAAACCTTTTTTTCCTGCCAAAAATATAATCAATAATGTGAAAATGCAACCCACAGAATAGAAAATGTTTACCAGTCATATATCTGATAAGGAACTTGTATCCACAATAGATAAAGATCTTCAACTCAACAACTAAAACAAAGAAACAAATAGAAAAATGGGCAAAGGATTTGAATAGACATCTCTTCAAAGACACACAAATGGCCAATATGTGCATGAAAACATGCTCAATAACATCAGTCATTAGGGGAATGCAAAGCAGAAACAAAATTAGATACAACTTAATACCCACTAGAATGGCCAAAATCAAAGCAACAGACAATCACACGTGGTAGTGAGGATGTGAAGAAATTGGAGGCCTCGTACACTGCTGGTGAGATTGTAAATCTCACAGCACTTTGTGAGTGGTGCAGCCACTTTGGAAGACAGTTTGGAATTTTCTTGAAATGTTAAACATGAAGTTATCATATGATCTAGTAATTCCATTCCTAGATGTATAACCAAAAAAGTTGAAAACATGTGTCTATACAAAAACATGTACATGAAGGTTCAATAGGATTATTCAGAATAATTGTTGAAAGATTGTTCAGCAGGACTGGCTAAACAAAACGTGACCTACCCATACAATGGAATATTTTCTAGACACAAAAGGACAAAGCACTGATACATCCCACAATATGAATGAACCTTGAAAACATCACAATAAATGAAAGAAGCCAGACACAAAAGGTCATATATTATAATATTCAATTTATGTGAAATGTCCAGAAAATGCAAATCCATAAAGAAAAGTCAATTTGTGGTTTCAGGGGCTGAGGGAAAGGAGAAATTGTGAGTGACTTCTAATGGGTACAGGGTTTCTTTTTGGGTTGATGAAAACATTATGGTATTAGATAGTGGTGATACTTGCACAACGTTGAGAATATACTAAAAACTATTGTGCACATTACATGGGTGACTTATTGCATGTGAATTATGTTTCAATAAAGCTGTTTTTTAAAGAATACATTTGGGAGACTGTTTAGTCCTCATGCAAACAGACTTCTGTTATATTTGACTCTTTGCCAGAAGTACCAGTCTCTAACTAGTAAACATTTAGATTGTTTTCAGACTTTTGGTATTACAAAAATGCTGCAATAAATATCTTTTACATGTATTTTGGATATTTGTGCTAATATATCTATAACACAAATTTCTAAAGAGAAAATGCTGGGACAAGTACATGTTTTGAAATGTTGATTAATATGGCCAAATTGCTCTTCAAAAAGCTTACTGGTAAGGAGTTTAGGAGAATGCTCATTTTCTCACACTCTTGCCAACCAAGTATATTATCAAACTTCTCAACCTTTTTCTATCTGAGAAGTAAAAAATGATATCCTGAGTTTTAAAAAATTTGAGTGAGATTCAATACTTTTCAATATAAATATTGGCTATTTATATGTCTCATTTTGAGAACTGTATTTTCTTGTTCTTTCTCTATTTTTTCTATTTTTTCTTATTATGGATCTGTAAGAACTTAACAGATACATTTAAATATCAATAGTAATATATAAATATCAAGACATGAAACCTCTAGCATAAACATTACTTTTTATCACTTCGCCATTGGTCTTTTTAATTAACTTATAACACTCCATGCTTTGCAAATGTTTTAAATTGTTATGCAGTGAAACTCATCGATCATGTTTTCCATTATGGAATTATAGCATCTAGGTTTTGTGCCTTATCTCCTTGTGCTTTTTTTTTTAGTATTTCTTATCTTTTGATGATTTCATATTTTTTGATAGCTCTTTGATCCATTTGAGTTAATTTTGGTGAAGGGGTGAGTTAGCGATCCAGTAGAGCTACCCCATAGGGATATGTAGCTTATGTGCTACACTGAGGTGCCTGGAAGAGGATATTCACTTTGACTTTATAGTTTAAAATTTTTACCAGAATCTGTCTAGACATGTGTCATTCTTCCCATTGCTGCTACTTGAGACTTGGTGGGCTCTTTCAATCTGAACACTTAAGTCCTTTTTCAATTTAAGGAAATTTTAGTCCATTATTTGATTTCTTCATCCCCTCCTTTCCTTTTCCTTTCCTTTATTTTATTTCCCTTCCCTTGCTTTCCTTTTCTTTCCAACTCTCATTAAATAGATATTGGGATTCTCATAAATATCTATATGTCTCTTACTTTTTTTCATACAATTTCCTTTTTTTATATTGCATCCTGGCAGAATCACTATGTCCAATCTTCAACTAAGTAATTCTGTTTTCAGTTGTGTACATACCACTAGTCACCCCTTTAGTAAGGGGAAAATATTTGGCAATTGTATTTTTAATTTTAAAAATCTATATAGTAAACATTTGTCATATTTGTATCTGACCAACATATCATGTATAGCCTTTCTATATTTGGAAAAAATTCTTACATTATAATATTTACCTCTTAAATGTAGAAGTCAAAACTCAAACTTCTGTGTTGAAACTACAACGTAGGAATATGGCTTATGTTCTACCAGTAAGATGCCCTGACATGAGACTTTGATTCAGAATTGAAGCCATGCAGAAGGTAGATCTGTATGGTTTCCATTGTTGGAATAGGTAGTAGCAAAGGGACTTGACTTTGGGGAATGGCAGAGATTGCAAGGTCAAGTTCTTAATAAAGCAGTGGCATCAGTGCTGGCAGCAGTAGCTGTTGCAGTAAAGTCAATTTCTTGGCATCTAATTGTAGGAGCAACAGTTTTTCTTATCAGGGCAGTGCTGTGGCAATAGTCCTGGACATTATTTCTGGAAGCTGAACCTCAAGCTTGGTTTTCTAGCCTTCCTTTAATAAATAGCTATACTACTTACACAATCTCAATTTCAGCATCCCCTTTGCAAGCCGTCTTTTCCTGTCTTTTCTGCTCACTCTTTCTAATGCCCCAATTCCAACATTTTCTTGAACCTACTGGGACCTCAAATTCATTGACCCCTATTACTTTTTACTGCCATTCACTCTACACATGTTCTCACTTCTCTTCTTACCTGACATTAGATTTCATGGTTCATCATTACAATTACACTTCCAAGCATATACCATTAACTTCTTTTCCCTTATTTCAATTCATCATAGTCACCTCTGAAAAAATCCAAACATGCCTAAATCCAACTTTCCACCTTTTCTGTTTCCATGTTAACTGGCTTGGTATTCATTTAATATTAGGCTGTTTAAATTCATGACCATTAACCTCAAGTGGGCTTTTCGAGCTGCTTGGCAATGCTGTGACATTTTTATAACCCACTAGCTGTCTATTTTATACCATCTACTCTCTCCTTAAACCTCCAAAATCTAGTACTCCATTCTCACTCTTAACTGATGACATTGTTTTACAAGCTACCTTTGCTGACATTACCAATGATCTCCATATTGCTAAATTCAAAGGTTAATTATCAGTCTTCATCTTACTTAACCTGTTGGTATCATTTACATGGTTAATTATTCTCTCCTTCTTGAAAGACTTTCTTTACTTGGCTTTCAGGTAGCCTTTTTATACTTCTCCTATCTCACTATTTATTTCATCTCAATGTCTTCTGGTGATATTTTTAAATTCATTTTTTTAAATGATTTCAACTTCTAGGTTCAGGGGGTATATGTGCAGGTTTGTTACATGAGTATATTGTGTGATGCTGGGATTTGGGGTACAATTGATCCCATCACCCAGCTAGTGAGCATAGTACCCAACAGTTAGTTTTTCAACCCTTGCACTCTTCCCTTCCCCCGCACTAGTCTCCAGTGCCTATTGTTGCCATCTTTATGTTCATGTGTACCCAATGTTTAGCTCCCACTTGTAAGTGAGAACATGTGGTATTTGGTTTTCTGTTCCTGCATTAGTTCGCTTGGGATAATGGCCTCTAGCTGCATCCATGTTGCTGCAAAGGACATGATTTCACTCTTTTTTATGACTGTGTAGTATTCTATGGTGTATATGTATTCTGGTGATATTTTAATTCCCAACTGCAAAATACTGAAGTAATGTAAGACTCAATCCTTGGTCCTCTTCTATTCTTTATCTACATTCATTCCTTAGCTGATCTCATGCAGTCTCATGACTTTAAATGCCTTCTATATAGAGAGAACTCTCAAATTAATATCTATAGACTCAATCCCTCCTCTGAACTCCAGAATAATGCATGCCACTGGATATTCAAAATCTCCAATTGAATGTTTAAAACACATCTCCTAGTTAACATGTCCAAAACTTCAGCTCTTCATTCTCCAACAAAAGTTAACTGATTCTCCTATAATTTTCTCCATTATAATAAACAGTACCTTAGTTATTCTAGTTCCCCAGGCAAAAATCTTGGCGTCATTCTGTCCTTCTCTCATACCCCAAACTCAATCCATCAGGAAATACTGTCCATATTTTTAAAAAATATATCCAGAGTCTGACCATATATCCCTGTCCCCACTGCTAATACCCTGATCCAAGCCACAATCATCAAATTCATATATCACTGTAATAGCCTGCTAACTGATGTCCCTGCTTTTACCCTTGCCACCTCTAGCCTATTATCTATATAGCTACTATAGTTATACTGTTAAAGTGTAAGTCAAATTATCACAGTCTTTTCCTCATAATTCTACAATGGCTTTTCATATATTTCATAGTGAAAGCCAAAATACAATAGTCTACAAGGTCCTATATAATTTGGCCTATTCTTATTGCCCTCACCTCAATTTCTATCACTCTTTCTCACACAGCCCACTGAAGCCAAACTGGTGTCCTTGCTATTAGTCAAAACCCCCAGATACTTCCACCTCAAATCTTTTTTATTTTGTGTTCCTTTTGCTCAGAATATTTTTCTCTTGCCCTTGATTCACCTCATTACTTCCTTTGATTCCTAGCTCAAATGTTACTTTATCAGAGAGGCCTTCTCTTACCACTCTATCTATAATACATACATGCATACACAGACACACTTACACACACCCCTGTCACTTGCTGTCTCCCTTACTCTGCCATCACTACCTGAATTATATGTTTATTTCCTTATAATCTCTAGCCTCTGACTGGAATATAAGCTCTTTAAGGACAGGGAATGTCTATTTTACTCACTGCTGTATCCCCAGTGCCTAAAAGAATAACCAACACATAGTTACCACCCATTAGATATTTGTTTAGTTTTAGAAAAGCCCAAGTGGATTGTATTGCTTATAGCTAAGAACTCTGATTACTTCCTTTTTTGTAAAAGCTTATTTTTATTTTATGGATCCAAGATCTTTAATGATGTATTGGGCATTGTGTGATTGAGTGTGAAAAATCTTTCTCTAAATCCTGTTTATCCATATTTATAGTTCACTTCTGTTTTCTCCATATACTATTTCTTTAACCATTAGTTATTGTGTTGGTTGAGTCTGGTGGATCTAATGTTTTTGGTTTTCACTCAATTTGATGATTCTCGGTTGCCTGTTTATATTTACATATGAAGACCTAGATTAAAAAATGTTTTAGCTGGAATTCATATTTTCTGCACATGTGAAAAATCCTTGTTCCCTTGGTAATTAATGCAGAATCTGATCGCCCTATCTCTTGTTTATTGTACATGGGAAGAGAGAAAAGCCAGTATTTCCCCTTCATGGTGGATGGTTAGCTTGTCTTCTGATTCCATGTAGCAGTCAGACATTCCATGAGGTATTGCCCTGTTCTTTGGCCCTGATTCCCAATATAATAGCTTTAGTGTCAGAATTCTTCCTTTAGAAGTCTTCGTCCTGGAGCAAACATCATTTATAGAGGGATAATTCATGTAACTATTCCTCATTCCTTTAATGAAATGTGCCACCTATCATCCTATTGTCGAGTCCCTTTCCCTCCTTACTGCCTCTGACCTTGGGGTTATTCCAGGTTTCTACTGGCAAAATTACTCTTTTGGAAGTCCTCTCCTTTGCCTGCTTGGTAGAGTCACTCCCTAAACTATATTCTTGGTAATTACATAACTGTGAGAAAATGCTTTTTGATACAACCTACTTCTGGGCAAACATACTTTTCTCCATATTCATATGATTAGCCAAGATTTCATCATTAAACTACTTTAAACATGGTTTATAAATGGCAATTGTTTTCATCGATACTATCTTTATAGCCAACTGTTTACTATCTTGTTAAGCATGGCCAACAATCTTATATTTAACATACACACATCTCTGGTACTTACCAGCAGCAGGAATAGTTCCTTTCTAGCATGTCACTTGAACCACACTAAAAGAATAGGATGGCAAATGTAATTCTCATCCTTTCTCCCTCTCTGGAGCAGTGCTATTCAGCATGTGTTCCACACACCAGTTCCAAAACTGTTTGTTACCAGTCCCTTATAAGTATAATAAGTATATAAATTGTATAAGTATATAATTATACTGATCAAGTATACAAATGGTAAGTATTTAGACATTTTTAGAGCATTTCACATTGCTGCTTTATCCAAGTGCATCATTTCGTATTTTACAAAAGTCCATGGCCAACTGGAAATTAAAAAAAAAAGTTCCTTCACCACAAAGAGTTGAGAAGCACTGCTCTAGAGTGTCTCAATAATGTTTTTGGTCAGGTGGCATAGTTTCCCTTCTTGTATTACCTTTGTCTTCCTCAGAGTTGGCCTTTAAGCCAAGGGACCTGGCTGCCTTCCAGGCAGTCATTTCCGCATAGTTTAATAGCTATAGCCAGTGAACTGAAAGTGCATTTCCTGCCACCATACTGTAAAATTATTATTAATGTAATAGGAGAATGCACTTCTGGTTTTGGCACTGATATTTGGGATACTGCATCAGGGCTGGTAGCTTAAAAGAGTGGGCAATATTTTGGAGTATGGATTAATGGAGATAGAACCACTAGGAATACTTCCTGTTAAAATATGCTATATTTACCATTTAGAGATAATTTAATAATATGATATTTTAAATGAAAATAGGAAAATCTCTTCTTATGTGAGGCCATGAACCTTTGCTCAAAGGAAGTTTTAAGGAGGTGGGTCTTAGCTCATTTTAAGAGCTAACTACTAATGGAATAGTTTCTAACTACTGATGGAATAGTTTTATTAGGTAAATGCCCAAAGACTGATTTACAAACTATCATTGGTTCTCTAATAATGAATCCTGCAATTAGTTGAAAATTAGATTAAGTTCTAGGGCCCCTTCCAAAGCAAAATTCTATAATTATGTGCTGAAGTAGATTTAGGCATCAAAGGAAGGAAAATTAATTTTGAATCAGCAGTCATTAAGTGTGATGTCCTGTGATTCTCCTTTAATTTAGAGAAAAATTCTGTGATACTTCAGGAAGGATGTAATACTGAGGTCATTTGAGGGCTGAAAGTTTACTTGGAGTCGTATGTGGTCCCAGATCCACAGTTTGGAGCTAAGAGGAGACAATAAAAGATTTAAATAAAGAGTAAATGGAAATACAGACAGAAATAGAAACATATAGTACCTGGAAACCTTATGTGTGGACTGAACACTTTCAGTAGCCTTCTTACATAGAAAAGTCATGACCATTCCATCATTCATCCTTCAACAACTATTTATTGCTTGTAGTCTAGACTAGTTGCAGATTATGCAGTTCATTTATTGGGGTCATGCACAGCTGTCCATTATAGATCAGCCAGGTTAGTCCTTCCAGAATTTGAGTACCCAATGTGCAGTTATTAATGTCCGAGAACTGAAGACTCAAACACAACCAAGGTAAAGGAAAGACTGAAAAGGAACTGGTCACTATTGAAACAATCTTAAGACTTGACATATACATAAACAAAAATGTTTTCTCCCCTTTACACTCATAAATAGAGGGTTAACAGTTATTTAGGTTACTATTGAAAATTTAAATCTTGGAGAATAGAAAATTTAATTGAGGGCATGATGATTTTCTAATTGTTTACAAGGTCTTTGTATTGCCTTTTGTTCATTAAAATGAAAAAATTGTATTAACAATATTAGAAAGTTAATATGTTGCTGATGAGGTTCTCCTCTACTGGAATAATTTCTAAAAATCAAAGAAATAGGAAAAAATTAATGTTAAATTAGCTACAGTGTCTGAATCAATTTATTTCTGCAAATTATTTCTGACCAAATGTCTCAGAAACAAATCAATGTAAAAGATTATGAATATTTACTTGCTTACAGGTATAAAAGAAAGTAACATGAAACTTTTTTGAAGAAAATAGAAGAATTTTCTTATGAGCCAATTCATACTGCTGCAAATATTTTGGATCCAAGACCAAAAGCTAGAAATGTAAATAATGATAGCACTGCTGCTGCTGCCCTAGATTGAATTACAAAACAAGCAGCACATTTAGAAATTTATGCTGGAAAAATCCTTTCAAATGTGTCTGAATACAGAGCAGTTACAGTGTTTGTGCAGTCATGCAGTTTGGACTTGTGCCAAGTGTAACGCTCTTATTCCTGGTTCCACCCTTCTGATGAGGAATCTGAAGGCCAGGTTACAATTGAAGGTCTCTATGGCTAGCTCAAGCTCCTACCCAGTGTTTCTGAGCTTTTATCCCTACTAAGTTTGCTCATGAAAATAACAATATTAATAACTAATGTATATTTGGTGCTTACTATATGCCAAGCATTATGCAAGGTAAATTACATATTTTATTTTAAGCTTCACAATAAACCTATGAGGTAAATACTTTTATGTTCAGATGGGGAATTTGATTCTGTATGAGGTTAAAGAAATTGCTCCAGGTCACATCATTATATCTGTTCCATTATAAATCTATTGAGAAATCTATAGTCTTTCTGCATGTCAAGGATGATTTTTGTTTGGAAGACAAGGGCAGGTATCTTAGAACAATAAGGTCTCCCAAGCCTCAACATCTAGCTGCTGCCCTCACGGGTGACTTCCCTCAACACAAGATTTTGTCTCTTATTCTTGCTAGCTGCTTTCAGCCACACCTCTAAGAAGTTGTCAATAGCTCTCAAAAGCTGCACTTCATGATGATCCTTGTACCAGCCGCAGCCTTATGGGCTCCTCAATAGTGATATAATTTAATATTACAACAGGGTCTCTGATGCACCCTTAAATGACAGAAACAATTTGAGGAACATTTGAACGGTGAGAAAATGAGACTAGGAATTGAAAGATGTTTCTATGTTCCTTAGACATGAGTTCCAATATTATTGGAAGTTAATAAAGAGGCTTTGCACTCAGTAGCTTAACATCCTATTCTTCCTCAATTCTAAGTATTCCTAAAATACAATCTGAATCAGACACACACCAGAAAGAGCCCCTGAAGCCCAATCCAATGAACTGGGGGAGCATGAAAAATCTAAGCATTACCTGGAAAATCTGCTACAAAAGAATCCACAGGTAAAGTGGCCCCAGGTCAAACAAAAGGAGTTTGCTAAGAGTGGTGCAGCAGGTTTCTGTTGAAGACTTTGTTTCCTTCCAGTAATGCTGTACACAATGTGAGCAATGGTTGTGTGAGGCTGTGGTTCTGTCTCTCTGACTTTAGTGTCCTGGGTCTGCACTCATGTTGTATTTTTTTCCTTCTGTTTTTGTGACTAATTTTCTCTGTGGGATTAGTATTTTTATGTACAGCATGACACTGAAAGAAACACTTTAAACTGCGTTTGCCAGGAAAAGTCCCTTCCCATTTGGAATCCAAAGTGAAACCGACACCACACTTGAAGATGCCAGGATTGTTAGAGGAAAATGTCACCCAATAATCCCAGGAAGCAGGAGCCCTATTGTTGCTGTTTAACCACTTCTTTCCCATTTTGGTGGCAAGTTGCCTCCTTTTACAGAAACTGCCTCAGGAAATCCTAAGGATATCATGGTGTCTGTCTGTCCTCGCAAGAGCATGCATTATGGTAGGACATTGCCTTCATTCTGTTCCTTTTTCTCCAAAACTCTTGCTTATTCTGACCATTTGGCTGGACTTTCTACTGTAGGATTACCTCGGAATCCACACGAAACCCACAGAGTTTCAGAACTGTCTTGAATTACATGTTTTCCCAAACATCCACCCAGTTCATAGGTGGCCTAACCTCTGAAGTCTCAGAGTTGCAAGATGCCTTGAGTCTTAGAGTGTCTTCCGTCTTCTTTCTCCCTTCTATACCCCGTCCAGCCAAAGTTGCCCAGCCACACTAAATTGCAGTCCTTGCAGTGTTGCATGCTTCCTTTGGGCAGCTTGGCTTTCATGAATAGATGAGGAGAAAATTGGGATATGAAAACACATTTATCTCTTAATATAAATATATAAATGGAATTATTTAAAATTGTGCTTTTATGTCTAGCTTCTTAGCATAATGTTTTCAAGGTTCATTCATGTTGATGTATCATGATTTTATCCCTTTTTTATTTTTCAAGTTGTCAACACTTATTTACATACTTGATAAATTTGTTGGAAATTTTAATTGTTTTATGTTCCAGGAGGAGTATATTTGCCTCATTTCAGGAACTATTTGTACATTTGTTTGTTGAGGATTATTTGGTGTTTAAAATTTACCCCCCAAAATATACTGAATTGCACAAAAGGAAAGGTTCTCGATAACTTTCTGGTTTGCTCAAAAACTCTCGGGTCTTTACATTTCTAAGGCATTTTTATATGTATATTTTACCCTCACAGTGTTACTGAGAAAGCAGGTGCTGCCATCCCCATTTCAAACATAAAGAAACTGTGGCCCAGGAAGAACAAGTAACATGCCCAGGTTGTCCACATATCTCCATGCCTTATCTGGTATTAAGTCCAGGGGCCCTTATTCAGCATCATTTATACCTCTAGTCTAACAGAAGCTCTTGGAGGAGACACACTTGGCATGACCATGTGCACATCCCCAGAACTAATTCAGAGTACTGCCACGGGGAGCCAATTCCCCTAGATCTCTGACACACTGGTTAGGCTTGCTGTGTCCCAGGCCATGTCTGTGATTTTACTGAGGATTTTTGCATCGAGGTTCATCAGGGATATTGGCCTGAAGTTTTCTTTTTTTGTTGTATCTCTGCCAGGTTTTGGTATCAGCATGATACTGGCCTCATAAAATGAGCTGGGGAGGAGTCCCTCCTTTTCAATGGTTTGGAATAGTTTCAGAAGAAATGGTACCAGCTCCTCTTTGTACCTCTGGTAGAATTCAGCTGTAAATCCATCTGGTCCTGGGCTTTTTTTGGTTGGTAGGCTATTTAATACTGCCTCGATTTCAGAACTTGTTATTGGTCTATTCAGGGATTCAGCTTCTTCCTGGTTCAGTCTTGGGAGGGTGTATGTGTCCAGGGATTTATCCATTTCTTCTAGATTTTCTAGTTTATTTGCACAGAGGTGTTTATAGCATTTTCCGATGGTTGTATTTCTATGGGGTCAGTGGTGATATCCCCCTTACCATTTCTGATTGTGTCTATTTGATTCTTCTCTATTTTCTTCTTTATTAGTCTAGCTAGCAGTCTATTTTATTAATTTTTTCAAAAAACCAGCTCCTGGTTTTGTTGATTTTTGAAGGTTTTTTTGTGTCTCTATCTCCTTCAATTCTACTCTGATGTTGGTTATTTCTTGTCTTCTGCTGGCTTTGGGGTTCTTTCAGTTCTTTTAGTTGTGACGTTAGGTTGTTGATTTGAGATCTTTCTAGCTTTTTGATGTGGGCATTTAATGCTATGAATATCCCTCTTAACACTGCTTTAGCTGTGTCCCAGGGATTCTGGCACATTGCCTCTTTGTCCTCATTAGTTTCAAAGAACATCTTGATTTCCACCTTAATTTCATTATTCACTCAGAAGTCATTCAAGAGCAGGTTGTTCAATTTCCATGTAGTTGTGTGATTTTGAGTGAGTTTCTTAATCTTGAGGTCCAATTTGTGCTGTGGTCTGAGAGACTGTTATGATTTCAGCTCTTGTGCATTTGTGAGGAGTGTTTTACTTACAATTATGTGATCAATTTTAGAGTAAGTGCCATGTGGCATTGAAAGGGATGCACGTTCTATTGTTTTTGGGTGGAGAGTTCAGTAGATATCTATCAGGTCTGCTTGATCCAGAGCAGGGTTCAGGTCCTGTATATCTTTCTTAATTTTCCATCTTAATGATCTGTCTAATATTGACAGTGGAGTGATAAAGTCTCCTAGTATTATTGTGTGGGAGTCTAAGTCTCTTTATAGGTCTCTAAGAACTTGCTTTATGAATCTGGGTGTTTCTGTATTGGGTGCATACATATTTAGGATAGTTAGCTCTTCTTGTTGAATTGAACTCTTTACCATTATGTAATGCCCTTTGTCTTTTTTGATCTTTGTTGGTCTAAAATCTGTTTTGTCAGACTCTACAATTGTGACCCCTGCTTTTTTCTGCTTTCCATTTGCTTGGTAAATTTTCCTCCATCCCTTTATTTCGTGCCTACATGTGTCTTTGCACATGAGATGGGTCTCTTGAAGATAGCATACTGATGGGTCTTCACTCTTTATCCAGCTTGCCATTCTGTGTCTTTTAATTGGGACATTTAGCTAATTTACATTTAAGGTTAATATTGTTACGTGTGAATTTGATCCTGTCATCATGATGCTAGCTGGTTATTTTGCAGACTTATTGATGTAGTTGCTTCATAGTGTCACTGGTCTCTGTATTTCAGTGTGTTTTAGTAGTGGTTGGCAAATATTTTTCCTTTCCATATTTAGTGCTTCCTTCAGGAGCTCTTGCAAGGAAGGCCTGGTGGTGATAAATTCCCTCAGCATTTGTTTTTCTGAAAAGGATCTTATTTCTCTTTTGCTTATGAAGCTCAGTTTGGCCAGATGTTCTGGGTTGGAAATTCTTTTTTTGAGAACGTTGAATACTGGCTCCCAATCTCTTCTGGCTTGTAGGGTTTCTGCTGAGAGGCCTGCTGTTAGTCTGATGAGCTTCCCTTTGTAGGTGACCTGGCCTTTCTCTCTGGCTGTCCTTTACATTTTTTCTCTCATTTCGACCTTGGAGAATCTGATGATTATGTGTCTTGGGGTTTGATCTTCTCATGGTGCATCTTACTGGGGTTCTCTGGATTTCCTGAATTTGAATGTTGGCCTGTCTTGCTAGGTTAGGGAATTTCTTCTGGATGATATTGTGAAGTATGTTTTCCAACTTGTTTCTGTTCTCCCCATCTCTTTCAGGTACCCCAATCAGTCATAGGTTCAGTCTTTTTACATAATCCCATAGTTCTTGGAGGTTTTGTTTGTTCCCTTTCATTCTTTTTTCTCTTTTCTTGTCCACCTGTCTTATTTCAGAAAGATAGCCTTCAAGCTCTGAGAGTCTTTCCTTCACTTGGTGTATTCTGCCATTGATACTTGTGATTGCTTTGTGAAGTTCTCCTGTTGTGTTTTTCAGCTCCATCACATCAACTTATGCTCCTCTCTTAACTGGCTACCCTGGTTATCAGCTCCTGTATCATTTTTTTCATGATTCTTAGCTTTTTTGCATTGGGTTAAAACATACTCCTTTAGCTTAGTGAAGTTCATTATTATCGGGGGAACCCACCCCCAATATTTCAATGTAGGTTCTTTCTATTTTCCATAAGTGTTGGCTGGCTGAGAAATAAAGAGAAAGAGTACAAAGAAAGGAATTTTGCAGCTGGGCCTCTGGGGGTGACATCACATATTGGTAGGACTGTGATGCCCACCTGAGCCACAAAACCAGCAGGTTTTTATTAAGGGTTTCAAAAGGGGAGGGGGTGTATGAACAGGGAGTAGGTCACAAAGATCACATGATTCAAAGGGCAAAAAGGAGAACAAAGATCACATGTTTCTGAGGAAACAGGACAAAAGGCAAAACAGAACTACTGATAAGGGTCTATGTTCAGCTGTGCACGTATTATTGTCTTGATAAACATCTTAAACAACAGAAAACAGGGTTCGAGAGCAGAGAACCAGTCTGACCTTGAATTCACCAGAGTGGGGTTTTTCCCCACCCTAGTAAGCCTGAGGGTACTGCAGGAGACCAGGGCATATTTCAGTCCTTATCTCAACCGCATAAGACAGACACTCCCAGAGCGGCTGTTTATAGACCTCCCCCCAGGAATGCATTCCTTTCCCAGGGTCTTAATTATTAATATTCCTTGCTAGGAAAAGAATTTAGTGATATCTTCCCTACTTGCACGTCCGTTTATAGGCTCTCTGCAAGAAGAAAAATATGGCTCTATTCTGCCTGACCCCACAGACAGTCAGACCTCATGGTTGTCTTCCCTTGTTCCCTAAAATTGCTGTTATTCTGTTCTTTTTCAAGGTGCACTGATTTCATATTGCTCAAACACAAATGTTTTACAATCAATTTGTACAGTTAACACAATAGTGGTCCTGAGGTGACAGACATACTTAGCTTATGAAGATAATAGGATTAAGAGATTAAAGCAAGACAGGCATAAGAAATTATAAAAGTATTAATTTTGGGAACTGATATATGTCCATATTAAAATGAAATCTTCATAATTTATGTTCCTCTGCTGCAGCTCCAGCCAGTCCCTCTGTTCGGGGTCCCTGACTTCCCACAACACATTATTACTCATCTTATGAAGCCCACTTCTGTCAATCTAGCCATCTCAGCCTCGGCCCAGTTCTGTGCCCTTGATGGAGAGGTGGTGTAGTCATTTGGAGGAGAAAAGGCACTCTGGCATTTTGAGTTTTCAGTGTTTTTGCATTGATTCTTTCTCATCTTTGTGGGTTTATCTTCAATCTTTGAGGTTGCTGGCCTTTGAATGGGGGTTTTTGTGGGGTCCTTTTTGTTGTTGTTGCTTCCTGTTTGTTTGTTTCTCTTTTAACAGTCAGGCCACTCTTCCACAGGACTGGTGCAGTTTGCTGGGGGTCCACTCCAGACCCTAGTCACCTTGGTCCCTCCCTCACCTGGATGTATCACCAGTGAAGGCTGCAAAACAGCAAAGATGGCAGCCGGCTCCTTCTTCTGAAAGCTCTGTCCCAGTGGTCACTGACCTGATGCTGGTCTGAACACTCCTCTAGAAGGTATCTGGAGACCCCTGTTGGGAGATCTCACCCAGTCAGGAGGAATGGGATCAGGGACCAGCTTAAAGAAGCAGTCTGGCTGCCCTTTGGCTGAGCAGATGTGCTGCACTAGGGGGAACCCTTCCACCTCATCCAAACCACCCAGACTCTCCAGAGCCAGCAGGCTGGAAATGCTGTCAGCTGAACTGCAGTGACAGTGGTTGCCCCTCCCCCTGGGGGCTCCATCTCAGGGAGAGATCAGAGTTATGTCCATATAACCCTGGCTGGAATTGCTGAAATTCCCACAGGGAGCCCCTCCTCCCACACCCCAGTGAGGAGAGATGGGTTGGGATCTCACTTAAAGAAGCAGTCTGGCCATGACCCGGCACAGCAGCAGCTGTGCTTCCTTGTGGAGAACTCCTGCTGGTCTGTACCACCTGGACTCTCTGGAGCCAGCAGGCTAGAACGGCTGACTTGAACCATAGAGATGGCATCTGTCCCTCCCCCCAGGAACTCAATCCATCTCAGGCCGTCTCCAGCCTGTTGCCTTTGGCCAGCTGGAATTCTAATCCAGTGGGTTGTGACTTGTGAGGTTCCATGGAAGTGGGGCCCACAGAACAATGCCAGTTGGCTCCCTTTATTCAGCCCCCTTCCTAGGGGAATGTACAAATGATATCCCACCTCAACCGGAATTTCCAGGGGTGGAGTATGCAAAGCTCCTGTGTCTCCATGTGTGCCTGATCAGCTACTTTGCTGAGATTCTATACAGCCCTGTGCTTCAGACCCAAGGCCCTGGTGGTGTGGGCTCACTAGGGGATCTCCTGATCTGCAGGTTGCAAAGATCTGTGGGAAAAGTGTGGTTTCCCAGGAAGAGTTGCATAATCACTCACCACCTCCCTTGGCTGGGGGTGGGGCTGTCCTGGCTCTGTACCACTCCTGGGTGGGCCATCGCCCCACCCTGCTTTCCTTGCTGTCCATGGGTCGAGCCATCTGCCTAGTCAGTCCCAATGTGAGAACCTGGATACCTCAGTTGAAGGTGCAGAATTCACTCACCATTTTCATTCCTCTCCATGAAAGCCATGGACCGAAGCTGCTTCTAATCGATCATCTTGGCCTGTCTTATTTGTTTTCTTTAGTTCAATGTCTATGCATGTTTTTGACCACTTTCTAATTGGATTGTTTGATTTTTTTTTACTGTTGAGTTCTCAGCACACTTTATATATATTGTGGAAACAAATTATCTGTTGCAGTTGTGAGTTGCAAGCATTTTTTTTCCCAGTCTGCACCCTGTATTTTCATCCTCTTAACATCTTTTTCCCAGTGCATTTTTTTCATTTTGATAAAGTCTAATTTAGCAATTGTTTTCTTTTAAAGATTTGTGCTTTTGGTCTCAGGTATAAGAACTCTTTATCCACCTGTAGTTCCCAAAAATTTTATCCTATGTTTACTTCCAAAAATGTTTTACAGTTTACATTTAAATCCATGATCTATTTTGCATGGATTTTTGTACAAGGTGTGAGAATTAGGTCCTAATTATTTTTTAAAGGTGAATGCATTCAAATATACTTGGGTAACTCAAATTTAATTAAAAATAGAAATCAGAGGTGGTAATAATATAAGGTTAAATATACTCTTATATTTCCACATTATAATTCATACCCCATTTTGAAGGTAGAGAATCTTCCTAAAGTACAATTCATATTGTATCACTCACTTGCTTAAATTCTTTCAACACCTCCTCACTTACCTCAGGATAAATTCTAAACTCCTTACTATGAGCAAAAGGCTTCACATGATTTGAGTCCTCTCCAGTCTTATTTTTGCCACCCTGCTCTCTATTCCCCAGTCACATTCACAATCCAGCCACAGTGAACTTCTTCAGTTTCCTAACTATCACATCCAGGTCTTCAAATATGTTTGGAACATTTTTTATTCATTCTTTACTTGGTTAGCTCCTATTTATCCTTTAGGCCTCAGCTTGATCATAACTTCTTCCTAGAAAGCCTTCCCTAACTCCCCATCTGTGTTATATTGCCCTTTCTATGTTCTTACATAGTACTCTGTATGATCCTCATTGTGGCATTTTTTTACATTGTATTATAGTTGTCTGTTTACTTGTCTGAATCTTATCTCTAGATTATGAGTCTCATAATGACAAGGATTGTTTCTATTGTGCTCACCATTGTTTCACAGATAACTAGCACCCTGCCTGAATCGTACTGATGTTCAACAAATATTTGCTAGCAAAGACATGGAATCAATCTAGATGCCCATTGATGGTGGATTGGATAACCAAAGAACAAAAAAAATAACCAGTCTGAAGAGACAAGTTAAGCATCACAACCACACTTGGATGCAGCAGAAATTTAGGAATTATAAGACCAGAAATTTAAAATAGCTATAACTAATATGTTAAGGGCTGTAATGGAAAAAGTGAACAACATTCAAAAATAGACAGATAATACAAGCAGATAGATGAAAATTCTAAGAAAGAATCAAAAGCAAATAAGCAAATGCTAGAAACAAAAAACA
This sequence comes from Nomascus leucogenys, assembly GCF_006542625.1. Classification (NCBI taxonomy): domain Eukaryota; kingdom Metazoa; phylum Chordata; class Mammalia; order Primates; family Hylobatidae; genus Nomascus; species Nomascus leucogenys. The sequence continues at coordinate 140,494,040 of NC_044406.1, read as the reverse complement.
CTATTACATACATAATGTCTTTGATGGACTCACCAGTAGACTAGACATGGTCCAGGAAAAAATCAGTGAAACTGAAGATATGGCAATATTAGCTTCTCAAGGTGAAAATCGAAAAGAAAAATTACTGAAAAAATAGAATATTCAAGAACTGTGTGACAACTACAGAAGATGTAATATACATGTAATAGGAATCCCAGAAGAAGAAAGAGAGAAAGAAACAGCATAAATATTTGAAATAATAATGGCTGAGAATATTCCAAACTTATTAACAGATACCAAACCACAGATGCAAGGAAGCTCAGTGAATACCAAGCAGGAGAAATACCAAAATAAACAAACAAAATACTACACTTAAGGACATCATATTTAAACTACAGGAAAGCAAAGATAAAGAGAAAATCTTGAAGGAAGCCAGAGGGGGAAAAACACCTTATCGTTAGAAGAACAAGGGTAAGAATTTCAGAAACTTATCAGATACCATGAAAGCAAGAAGAAAGTGGAACCAAGTATTTGAAGTGTTGAAAGAAAAAACCCACCAACCTAGAGTTCTATATCCAATTAAACTGTCCTTCAAAGTGAGGAGAAATAAAGACTTTCTCATACAAACAAAAATTGAGGAAATGTGTCACCAGTAGGCTCGTCTTGCAAAAAATGTTAAAAGAAGGTCTTCTCCTTCAGGGAGAAGGAAAATGATATAGGTCAGACACATGGATCTGGATTACAAAGGAAGAGTGTTCAAAAACACATAACTGAAGGTAAAATAAAATATTTTATTTTTCTTATGTTTCAGTGGCCTAACAGGTAAAAGTTTGTTCAAAATAATAAGAGCAATGATATGTTGGATATTGCTTATGAATAAGTGAAATGTATGACAGAAATGTTTAAGGGATAGGAGAGAGGAACTAGGAATATTTTTTTAAGGTACCTGCACTTTCTGTGAATCAGTATGGTGTTATTTGAAAGTGGATTTAGATTAGTTGTAAATGCATATTGCAAACTCTAGGACAACCACTTAAAAATTTTCAAAAGAAACAATATGCTAAGAGAAAAGAGAACATTGAATCATATAATATGTTCAACTTACACCAGGAGAGAAAAAAAAAAGAGTGGAAGATAGAAAAAGATAAAGAACCAGGGGAAAAAGAGAACAATTATAAAAAGATACATATTAATCAAACTATATCAATAATGACTTTAAATGTGAATGGTCTAAATACCAGTTAAAACACAGATTATCAGAGTGTATAAAAAACAAAGAACCAACTATATGTTGTCTACAAGAAATCCAATTTAAATATAAAGACCCAGATATATTAAAAGTAAAGGGTTAGAGAAATATATGCCATGCTGTCAGCAATCAAAAGAAAGCTTGAATAGCTGTATCAATAACACGTGAAGATTTCAGAGCAAGAAAAATCTTCAGGGATAAAAATGGCCATTACATAATAAAGCGGTCAATTCTCTAAGAAGAAACAACAATCCTTCATGTATCTGTGCCTAAAAACAGCATTAAAATAGATGAGGCCAAAACTGATAGAACTGTAAGAAATAATCCACTCTTATAGTTGGAAATTTCAACATCTTTCTCTCAAAAAGCAACAGATTCAGCAGGCAGAAAATCAGGATATAATTGGACTGAAAGCACTGTTAATTAACTGGACCTAATTGACATAGAATGTCAATTCTATAAATTCTATAAATGTGGAACATTTATCAAGATAAATCACATCTTGGGCTTTAAAACACACCTTAACAAATTTAAAATAGTTAAAATCATACAAAGTATTCTCTTAGACCATATTGGAATTAAACTAGTCATTAGTAACAGAAAAATAGGAAGAAAACCTCCAAAACATTTGGAGATTAAAAAACATACATATAAATAACACATTGTTCAAAAATAAAATCTCAGAAAAAGTTAAATTTTTTTTAATTAAATGAAAATAAAAGTATAATTTATCAAAATTTTCAGAATGTAGCAAAAGCAGTGGTTAGAAGGCTATTTATAGCATTTAATGGATATATTAGAAAGATATAAAATCAATAATATAAACTTTTACCTGAGGAAACTAGAAAAGAAAGGCAAGTTAAGTCCAAATTAAGTAGAAGAAATAAAATAATAAAATTAGGGCAGAAATCAAAGAAATTGAAAACAAGAAATTAAGAGAGAAAATCAATGAAATCCAAATCTAGTTCTTTGAAAAGATCAATAAAATTAATAAACCTCTAGCCAGGCTAACCAAGAAAAAGAGAAGATAGAAATTATTAATACAGGCATACCTCATTTTATTGTGCCTTGGATTAATGTGCTGTGCAGAGTTTTTGTTTGTTTGTTTGTGTGTGTGTGTGTGTGTGTGTGTGTTTTTCAAATTGAAGGTTTGTGGACACTCTATACCATTTTTTGAACAGCATGTACTCACTTCATGTCTCAGTGTCACATTTGGGTAATTCTTACAGTATTTCAAACTTTTTCATTACTATTATATTTGTTATGGTGATCTATAATCAGTTATCTTTGACGTTACTATTACAGATCTATATTCAATTATCTTTGACATTACTATTACAGTTGTTTCAGGGTCCCACAAACTGCACTCATATATGACAGCAAAGTTAACTGATCAATGTTGTGTGTGTTCTCACTGCTCCACTGACTGGCCATCCCTCATCTCTTTCCTTCTCCTCAGGGCTCCCTATTCCCTAAAATACAACAGTATGGAAATTAGTCCAATTAATAACGTTACAATGGCCTTTACCTGTTCAAATGAAAGGAAAAGTTACATGTCTCTCCTTTAAATCAAAAGCTAGAAATGATAAAGCTTAGTAAAAAAGACATGTCAAAAGGCAGGACAGGTTGAAAGCTAGGCTTTTTGTGCCAACTGGCCAAGTTGTGAATGCAAGAAAAAGTTCCTGAACAAGATTAAAAGTGCTACTCCAGTAAACAAATAAATGATAAGAAAGTGAAACAGCCTTATTGCTTATCCGGACAACGTTTTAGTGGTCTAGGTAGCTGAAACCAGCCACAATATTCCATTAAGCCAAATCCAGAGCAGGGCCTTAACTCTGTTCAATTCTATGAAGGCTGAGAAGCAAGGAAACTGCAGAAGAAAAGTCTGAAGCTAGCAGAGGCTGGTTCATGAGATTTAAGGAAAGAAGCCATTTCCATAACAAAAGTGCAAGGTGAAGCAGCAAATGCTGATGGAGAAGCTGCAGAAGATCTAGCTCAGAAAACTGATGAAGGTGGCTACACTAAGCAATAGATTTTCAATGTTGATGAAACAGTCTTCTGTTGGAAGAATATGCCATCTAGAACTTTCATAGCTAGAGAGAAGTCAATGCCTGACTTCAAAGCTTCTAAGGACAGGCTGACTCTCTTGTTAGGGGCTAATGCAGCTGGTGATTTTAAGTTGAAGCCAATGGTCATTTATCATTCTGAAAATCCTTGGGCCCTTAAAAATTATGCTACATCTACTCTGCCTATGCTCTAGAAATGGAACATCAAAGCCCAGGATGACAGCAAATCTGTTACCAGTATGGTTTTTTTTTAATTTTTAATTTTTGTGGGTACATAGTAGGTGGGTATGTGTATATATATATATATATATATATATTCAGCATATATATGTATATGTATATATATATCAGCATTTATATGTGTATATATATACATACCCACCTACTATGTGTATATATAGTGTGTGTGTGTATATATATATATAGGGTATATGGGATATTTTGATGATACAGGCATACAATGTGTAATAATTACATCAGGGTAAATGAGATATCTATAATCTCAAACATTTATCCTCTGTGTTACAAACAATCCAAACATACTCTTTTAGTTATCTTAAAATGTACAACTAAATTATTATTAAATATAGTCACCTTGTTGTACTATCAAATACTGGAACTTATTCATTCTTTTTACTTTTTTGTACCCATTAACCATTCCCCTTCTCTCTCCCCACTACACTTCTAGCCTCTGGTAACCATCATTCTGCTCTCTATCTCCATTGAGCCCAGTTGTTTTAATATTTAGCTCCCATGACTAAGTGAAAATAAAAAATGAAAGCGAAGATTGTCCTTCTGTACCTGGCTTATTTCACTCAACGCAATGACCTCCAGTGCCATCCACGTTGTTGCAAATGACAGGATCTCATATTTTATAAGGCTGAATAGTGCTCAAGTGTGTATATGCGCCACATTTTCTTCATTCATCTGTTGATAAACATTTTGGGTTCCTTCCAAATCTAGACTATTGTGAATAGTGCTGCAATAAACATGGGAGTGTAGATATCTCTTCAATATACTGATTTCTTTTACTTTGGGTATATACCCAACAGTGGGATGGCTGGATCATATGGTAACTATATTTTTAGTTGTTTTGAGGAACCTCAAACTGATCTCCATAGTGGTTGTATTAATTTACATTCCCACTGACAGTATGAGGCTTTCCTTTTCTCCACATACTTGGCACTATTTGTTATTGCTTGTCTTTTGGATAAAATCAATTTTGACTGGGCTGAGATATCTCATTGTAGTTTTGATTTGCATTTCTCTAATGATCACTGAGGTTAAGCACGTTTTCATGTGACTGCCGTTTGTATCTCTTCTTTTCAGAAACATCTATTCAGGTCTTTTGCATATTTTTTCACCCTTTTCCTTTTTAGTAAAAGAAAAGTGCAGCTCACTACCAGCACTCATTTAATTTTACATAAACACACTCTTTGAGGCTGGAGCAAATCTGACTGATTTGCAATGTAAAAATAAAATGTAAAAACTGTTCTTGGAATTTTTTTCTAAACAGAACATCAGAATCATCTGACTCATCAGAATCGTCTATTTTGGAAAACTCAGATTCTTCAAATGAATCTTCGGCCAAAAACTGTACAAGAACAATGTTAACGTGACATCTAGGAAGGCTATATTTTCTAAGATTTGACATTTTTATCAATTGAGATTTACTATATTTTGTAAATGGAAATACCATTACTAAAAACAGAATGCTATAAATAGAATGATGTGTTTTGTTTCCAAAGTCAATGTACTGGAGCAATGCGAAAATAATACTTATAATACTTGCAAGCACCGTTGGCAAGTATTCTTAAGTCCAGTGGGAAAAGGGCTAATAAGATTGTTAGATTTTTTCCTATAGAGTTGTTAGAGCTCTTTATATATTCTCATTATTAATCTCTTGTCAGATGGGTAGTTTGCAAATATTTTCTCCCATTCTGTGGGTTATTTTTTCATTTTGTTGATTGTTTCCTTTGCTGTGCAGAAGCTTGTTAACTTGATACGATTCCATTTGTCCATTTTTGCTTTGGTTTCCTGTGCTTGTGGGATATGACTTAAGACATCTTTGTCCAGTCCAATTTCCTAGAAAGATTCCCCAGTGTTTTCTTGTAGTAGTTTCATAGTTTGAGATATTAGATTTAAGTCTTTAATCAATTTGGATTTTATTTTTGTACATGGCAAGAGATAGAGGTTTAGTTTCATTCTGCATATAGATATCCAGTTTTCCCAGCATCATTTATTGAAGAGTTTGTCTTTTCCCTAATGTACGTTCTTGGCATCTTTGTCAAAAATGAGCTCACTGTAGATGTATGGATTTGTTTCTGACTTTTCTATTTTGTTCCTTTGGTTTACGTATCTGCTTTTATGCCAGTATCATGCTGTTTTCTTTACTATAGCTCTATAGTATAATTCAAAATCAGGTAATGTGATCCTCCAGTTTTGTTCTTTTGGCTCAGGATAGCTTTGGCTATTCTGGGTCTTTTGTGGTTCCATATAAATTGTAGAATTGTTTTTTCTGTTTCTGTGAAGAATGTCATTGGTATTTTGATAGGGATTGCTATGAATCTGTAGATTGCTTTGGGTAGTATGGACATTTTTACAATATTGATTCTTCCAATCCATGAACAGAGAATATCTTTTCTTTTTTTGTATGTCCTCTGCAATTTCTTTCATCAATATTTTATAGTTTTCATTGCAGAGATGTTTCACTTCCTTGGCTAAATCTCAGGTATTTGATTTTATTTGTAGCTATTGTAAATGGGATTACTCTCTTGATTTCTTTTTCAGATGGTTCACTGTTGGCATATAATAATGCTACTGATTTTTGTATCTTAATTTTGTATCCTTCAATGTTACTGAATTTATTTGATCAGTTCCAATAGGTTTCTGGTGGAGTCTTTAGGTTTTTCCAAATATAAGATCATATCATCTGCAAACAAGGATAATTTAACTTCCTCCTTTCCAATTTGGAGGCCCTTTATTTCTTTCTCTTGTCTGATTGCTCTAGCTAGGACTTCTAATGCTACTTAATAACAGTGGTGAAAATAGGCATCCTTGTCATGTTCTGATCCCCATTCAGCATGATACTAGCTGTGGGTCTGTCATATATGGCTTTTATTATATTGAGGTATGTTCCATCTATATATCCAGTTTTTAAAGGGATTTTATAATGAAGCGATGTCAAATTTTATCAAATGCTTTTTCAGCATCTATTGAAATGATCATATGGTTTTTGTCCTCCATTCTGTTGATATGATGTATCATATTGACCAATCTGCATACGTTGAACCATTGTTGCATCCCTGGGATAAATCCCACTTGGTCATGATGAATGATCTTCTCAATGTGTTGTGCAACTCGGTTTGCTAGTATTTTGTTGAGGATTTTTGCATCAATGTTCATCAGGGATGTTGGCCTGTAGTTTTCTTTTCTTGATGTGTCTCTGTCTGGCTTTGGTATCAGAGCAATATGGCCTCATAGAATGAGTCTGAAATTATTCCCTTCTCCTTTGTTTCTTGGAATAGTTTGAGTAGGATTGGTATTAGTTCTTTAAATGCTTTTTAGATTTCAACAGTGAAGCCATTGGGTCCCGGGCATTTCTGTGCTGGGAGACTTTGATCCTGTTACTTGCTACTGGTCTGTTCAGGTTAAGATTTCTTCATGGTTCAATCTTAGTAGGTTGTATGTGTCCAGGAATTTATCTATTTATTCTAGATTTTCCAATTTATTGGCACATAGTTGCTCATAGTAGCCACTATTAATCCTTTGAATTTTTGTGGTATTGGTTGTGATATTTCCTTTTTCATCTGATTTTACTTATTTGCATTGTCTGTCTTTTTTTTCTTAGTGAGTCTGTCTAAAGTTTTGTGAATTTTGTTTATCTTTTTAAAAACCCAACTTTTTCTTTTTTTGGTATTTTCTATTATTTTCTTCATTTCAATTTAATTTATTTTTGTTCTGATCTTTATTTTCTCTACTAACTTTTGGTTTGTTTTGCTCTTGCTTTTCTAGCTCTGTAAGAGGCATCATTCAGTTATTTATTTGAAGCTTTTATTCTTTTTTAACATAGGCATTTATAGCTATAAACTTCACTCTTAGTAGTGCTTTTGCTGTATCTCATAGGTTTTCATATGTTGTGTTCCCATCATCATTTGTTTCAAGAAATTTTTCAATTTTCTTCTTAATTTCTTCATTGACCCACTGTTCATTCAGGAGCATATTGTTTAATTTCCATGTATTTGTATAGTTTCCAGAATTCCTTTTGTTATTGATTTCTAGTTTTATTCCATTGTGGTCAGAAAAGATGCTTGATATTATTTCAATTTTTTGAATATTTTAAGCCTTTTTTGTTACCCCAAAATATAATCTATCTTAGAGAATGATCCACATGCTAAGGAAAAGAAATGTGTATTCTGTAGCTGTTGAATCAAACGTTCTGTAATATCTATTATATTCATTTACTTTATAGTGCAGACTAAGTCTAAATTTCTTTGTTGATTTTTTGTTGGATATCTGTCCAATGCTAAAAGTGGGGTGTTGAAGTCTCCAGCTATTATTGTATTTGGGTTTCTCTCTTTAGCTCGAATATTTGCTTTATATGTCTGGGTTCTCCAGTTTTGAGTGTGTATATATTTAAAATTGTTATATCCTCTTGCAGAATTGACGCTATTATCATTATATAGTGTCTTTCTTTGTCCCTTCTAATAGCTGTTGTCTTGAAATCTAGTTTGTCTGTAGATGTATAGCTACTTCTGCTAATTTTTTGGTTTCCATTGGCATGGAATATCCTTCTCCATTCCTTTATTTTTAACCTATGTGTGTGTTTAAAGGTGAAGTGTTTCAGTGGGTACAGCCCACGGAGGGTGAGTCAAAGCAGGGCAGGGTGTCGCCTCACCCGGGAAGCGCAAGGGGTCAGCGGATTTCCCTTTCATAGCCAAGGGAAGTCATGACAGACTGTACCTGGAAAAATGGAACACTCCCACCCAAATACTGTGCTTTTCCCATGGTCTTAGCAACTGGCAGACCAGGAGATTCTCTCCCATACTTGGCTTGGCAGGTCCCATGCCCACGGAGCCTTGCTCACTGCTAGTGCAGCAGTCTGAGAGCAACCTGCAAGGCTGCAGCCTGGAGGGGGAGGGGCGTCCGCCATTGCTGAGGCTTCAGTAGGTAAACAAAGTGACTGGGAAGTTCGAACTGGGCAGAGCCCACTGTAGCTCAGCAAGGCCTACTGCCTACATAGACTCCACCTCTGTGGGCAGGGCATAGCTGAACAAAAGGTAGCAGAAACGTCTGCAGACTTAAACGTCCCTGTCTTACAACTCTGAAGAGAGCAGTGGTTCTCACAGTGTGGCATTTGAGCTCTGAAACAGACAGACCGCCTCCTCAAGTGGGTCCCTGACACCCATGTAGCCTAACTAGGAGACACCTCCCAGTAGGGGCTGACAGACACTTCATACAGGCAGGTGCCCCTCTGGGACAAAGCTTCCAGAGGAAGGATCAGGCAACAATATTTGCTGTTCTGCAATATTTGCTGTTCTGCAGCCTCCACTGGTGATACCCAGGCAAAAAGGGTCTGGAGTGGACCTCCAGCAAACTCCAACAGACTGGCAGCTGAGGGACCTGACTGTTAGAAGGAAAACTAACAAACAGAAAGAAACAGCATCAGCATCAACAAAAAGGACATCCACACCAAAACCCCATCTGTAGGTCACCAACATCAAAGACCAAAGGTAGATAAAACCACAAAGATGTGGAGAAATCAGAGCAGAAAAGCTGAAAATTCTAAAAATCAGAGTGCCTCTTCTCCTCCAAAGGACTGCAGCTCCTTGCCAGCAACAGAACAAAGCTGGACGGAGAATGACTTTGATGAGCTGACAGAAGTAGGCTTCAGAAGGTCGGTAATAACAAACTTCTCCAAGCTAAAGGAGCATGTTCAAACCCATCTCACGGAAGCTAAAAACTTTGAAAAAAGATTAGACGAATGGCTAACTAGAATAAGCAGTGTAGAGAAGACCTTAAATGACCTGATGGAGCTGAAAACCATGGCACAAGAACATTGTGATGAATGCACAAACTTCAATAGCTGATTTGATCAGGTAGAAGAAAGGATATCACAGTGATTAAAGACAAAATTAATGAAATAAAGTGAGAAGACAAGATTAGAGAAAAAAAAGAAAAAGAAATGAACAAAGCCTCCAAGAAATATGGGACTATGTGAAAAGACCAAATCTATGTCTGATTGGTGTACCTGAAAGTGATGGGGAGAATGGAACCAAGTTGGAAAACACTCTACAGGATATGATCCAGGAGAACTTCCTCAACCTAGCAAGGCAGGCCAACATTCAAATTCAGGAAATACAGAGAACACCACAAAGATACTCCTCCAGAAGTGCAACCCCAAGACACATAATTGTCAGATTTACCAAGGTTGGAATGAAAGAAAAAATGTTAAGGGCAGCCAGAGAGAAAGGTCGGGTTACCCACAAAGGGAAGCCCATCAGACTAACAGCAGATCTCTTGGCAGAAACCCTACAAGCCAGAAGAGAGTAGGGGCCAGTATTCAACATTCTTAAAGAAAATAATTTTCAACCCAGAATTTCTTATCCAGCCAAACTAAGCTTCATAAGTGAAGGAGAAATAAACTCCTTTAGAGACAAGCAAATCCCGAGAGATTTGTCACCACCAGGCCTGAAGGAAGCACTAAACATGGAAAGGAACAACCTGTACCAGCCACTGCAAAAACATGCCAAATTGTAAAGACCATTGATGCTATGAAGAAACTGCATCAACAAATGAGCAAAATAACCAGCTAACATCATAATGACAGGATCAAATTCACACATAACAATATTAACCTTAAATGTAAATGAGCTAAATGCCCCAATTAAACAACACAGACTGGCAAATTGGATAAAGAGTCAAGACCCATCAGTGCGCTGTATTCAGGAGACCCATATCACATGCAGAGACACACATAGGCTCAAAGTAAAGAGATGGAGGAAGATCTACCAAGCAAATGGAAAGCAAAAGAAAAGCAGGGGTTGCAATCCTAGTCTCTCATAAAACTGACTTTAAACCAACACAGATTAAAAGAGACAAAGAAGGCCATTACATAATGGTAAAGGGATCAATTCAACAAGAAGAGCTAACTATCCTAAATATATATGCACCCATTACAGGAGCTCCCAGATTCATAAAGCAAGTCCTTAGAGATCTACAAAGAGACTTAGACTCCCACACAATAATAATGGGAGACTTTAACACCCCACTGTCAATATTAGACAGATAAACAAGAAAGAAGGTTAACAAGGATATCCAGGACTTGAACTCAGCTCTGCACCAAGCAGACCTAATAGACTTCTACAGAACTCTCCACCCCAAATCTACAGAATATACATTCTTCTCAGCACCACATCATGGTTATTCTAAAATTGATGACATAATTGGTAGTAAAGCACTCCTCAGCAATGAAAAGGAACAGAAATCACAATAAACTGTCTCTCAGACCACAGTACAATCAAATTAAAACTCAGGATTAATAAACTCACTCAAAATTGCACAACAACATGGAAACTGAACAACCAGCTCCTGAATGACTACTGCGTACATAACGAAATGAAGGGAGAAATAAAGATGTTCTTTGACACCAATGAGAACAAAGACACAACATACCAGAATCTCTGGGACACATTTAAAGCAGTGTGTAGAGGGAAATTTATAGCACTAAATGCCCACAATAGAAACCAGAAAAGATCTAAAATCAACACCCTAACATCACAATTAAAAGAACTAGAGAAGCAAGAGCAAACAAATTCAACTGCTAGCAGAAGGCAAGAAATAACTAAGATCAGAGCAGAACCGAAGGAGATAGAGACACAAAAAACCCTTCAAAAAATCAATGAATCCAGGAGCTGCTTTTTTGAAAAGACCAACAAAATTGATAGACCGCTAGCAAGACTAATAAAGAAGAGAGAAGAATCAAATAGACGCAATAAAAAATGATAAAGGGGATATCACCACCCATCCCACAGAAATATAAACTACCATCAGAGAATACTATAAACACCTCTACACAAATAATCTATTAAATCTAGAAGAAATGGATAAATTCCTGGACGCATAAACCCTCCCAAGACTAAATCAGGAAGAAGTTGAATCCCTGAATAGACCAATAACAGGCTCTGAAATTGAGGCAATAATTAATAGCCTACCAACCAAAAAATGTCCAGGACCAGATGGATTAACAGCCGAATTCTACCAGAGGTACAAAGAGGAGCTGGTACCATTCCTTCTGAAACTATTCCAATTAATAGAAAAAGAGGGAATCCTCCCTAACTTATTTTATAAGGTCAGCATCATCCTGATGCCAAAGCCTGGCAGAGACACAACAAAAAAAAGAGAATTTTAGAACAATATCCCTGATGAACATCGATGCAAAAATCCTCAATAAAATACTGGCAAACCAAATCCAGCAGCACATCAAAAAGCTTATCCACCAAGATCAAGTTGGCTTTATCCCTGGGATGCGAGGCTAGTTCAACATACGCAAATTAATAAATGTAATCCATCACATAAATGGAACCAATGACAAAAACCATATGATTATCTCAATAGATGCAGAAAAGGCCTTCGACAAAATTCAACAGCCCTTCATGCTAAAAACTCTCAATAAACTAGGTATCGATGAAATGTACCTCAAAATAATAAGAGCTGTTTATGAGAAACCCATAGCCAATATCATACTGAATGGGCAAAAACTGGAAGCATTCCCTTTGAAAACCAGCACAAGACAAGGATGCCCTCTCTCACTACTCCTACTCAACGTAGTGTTGGAAGTTCTGGCCAGGGCAATCAGGCAAGAGAAAGAAATAAATGGTATTCAATCAGAAAAAGAGGAAGTCAAATTGTCCCTGTTTGCAGATGACATGATTGTATATTTACAAAACCCCATTGTCTCAGCCCCAAATCTCCTTAAGCTGATAAGCAACTTCAGCAAAGTCTTAGGATACAAAATCAATGTGCAAAAATCACAAGCATTCTTATACACCAATAACAGAAAGCCAAATCCTGAGGGAACTCCCATTCACAATTGCTACAAAGAGAATAAAATCCAACTAGGAATTTGGTAATCCTAGGAATCCAACTTACGAGGGATGTGAAGGACCTCTTCAAGGAGAACTACAAACCACTGCTCAATGAAATAAAAGAGGACACAAATAAATGGAAGAACATTCCATGCTCATGGATAGGAAGAATCAATATTGTGAAAATGGCCATGCTGCCCAAGGTAATTTATAGATTCAATGCCATCCCCATCAAGCTACCAATGACTTTCTTCACAGAATTGGAAAAAAAATACTTTAAAGTTCATATGCAACCAAAAAAGAGCCTGCATAGCCTAGCTTAGGATTCTAAGCCAAAAGAACAAAGCTGGAAGCATCACACTACCTGATTTCAAACTGTACTACAAGACTACAGTAACCAAAACAGGATGGTACTGGTACCAAAACAGAGGTATAGACCAATGGAACAGAACAGAGGCCTCAGAAATAAAACCACACATCTACAACCATCTGATCTTTGACAAACCTGACAAAAACAAGCAATGGGGAAAGGATTCCCTATTTAATAAATGGTGCTGGGAAAACTGGCTAGCCATATGTAGAAAGCTGAAACTGGATCCCTTCCTTACATCTTACACAAAAATTAATTCAAGATGGATTAAAGACTTACATGTTAGACCTAAAACCATTAAAAACCCTAGAAGAAAACCTAGGCAATACCATTCAGGACATAGGCATGTACAAGGACTTCATGACCAAAACATCAAAAGCAATGGCAACAAAAGCCAAAACAGACAAATGGGATCTAATTAAACTAAAGAGCTTCTGCACAGCAAAAGAAACTACTATTAGAGTGAACAGGCAACCTACAGAATGGGAGAAAATTTTTGCCATCTACCCATCTGAAAAAGGGCTAATATCCAGAATCTACAAGGAACTTAAACAAATTTACAAGAAAAAAACAACCCCATCAAAAAGTGGGCAAAGGATATGAACAGATACTTCACAAAAGAAGACATCTATGCAGCCAACAGACACATGAAAAAATGCTCATCATCACTGGTCATCAGAGAAATGCAAATCAAAACCATAATGAGATACCATCTCATGCCAGTTAGAATGTCGAACAGTAAAAAATCAGGAAACAAAAGATGCTGGAGAGGATGTGGAGAAATAGGAACACTTTTTCACTGTTGGTGGGAGTGTAAATTAGTTCAACCATTGTGGAAGACAGTGTGGTGATTCCTCAAGGATCTAGAACTAGAAATACCATTTGACCCAGTGATCCCATTACTGGGTATATACCCAAAGGATTATGAATCATGCTACTATAAAGACACATGCACACATATGTTTATTGCGGCACCATTCACGATAGCAAATACTTGGAACCAACCCAAATGCCCATCAGTGATAGACCGGATAAAGAAAATGTGGCACATATACACCATGGAATACTATGCAGCCATAAAAAAGGATGAGTTCATGTCCTTTGCAGGGACATGGATGAAGCTGGAAACCATCATTCTTAGCAAACTATCACAAGGATAGAAAACCAAACACTGCATGTTCTCACTCATAGGTGGGAATTGAACAATGAGAACACTTGGACACAAGGCGGGGAACATCACACACCGGGGCCTGTCAGGAGGTGGAGGGGCTGGGGGAAGGATAGCATTAGGAGAAATACCTAATGTAAATGACGAGTTGATGGGTGTACCGAACCAACATGGCACATGTATACCTATATAACAAACCTGCACGTTGTGCACATGTACCCTAGAACTTTATATATATATATACATATATACACACACATATATATACATATATATACATATATATATGTGTGTGTATATATGTATATATGTGTGTATATATGTATATATGTGTATATATACGTATATATACACATATATGTATATATGTGTATATATATGTGTATATGTGTATATATACGTGTATATGTGTATATATGTATATATATGTATGTGTATATATGTATATATATGTATGTGTATATATGTATGTATATATATGGTGAATTGTTTCTCTTGTAGGCAATAGATCAAAAGATATTACTTTTTTTTATCCATTCAGCCAGTCTATGTCTTTTGATTGGAGAGTTTAGTCCATTTATGTTCAATATTATGTTTGATAAGTAACGACTTACTCCTGTCATTTTGTTATTTGTTTTCTGGTTGTTTTGTGATATTCTCATCCTTCTTTCTTTCCTTCGTGTGTTCTTTCATGTGAAGGTTAATTTTCTTGGTTAATATGATTTAATTTCTTGCTTTAATTAATTAATTTATTTTTGAGATAGAGTCTCATTCTGTCACCCAGGCTGGAGTGCAGAGGCATGATCTTGGCTCACTGCAACCTCCACCTCCTGGGTTCAAGTGATTCTCCTGCCTCAGCCTCCTGAGTAGCTGGGACCACAGGCACGTGCCACCACACCCAGTTAAGTTTTCTATTTTTAGTAGAGATGGGGTTTCACCCTGTGGCCAGGCTGGTCTCGAAACCCTGACCTCAAGTGATCCGCCCGCTTCAACCTCCCAAAGTGCTGAGATTACAGTCGTGAGCCACTGTGCCTGGCCATGCTTTTATTTTTAGTGTATTTGTTTTATGTCTTTGATTTCAGGTTACCATGAGACTTGTAAATACTAGCTTATAACCCATTATTTTAAGCTGATAACAACTAAACACTGATTGTATGAATGAACATACAAGCAAAGAGAAAACTAATAAAAACTCTATACCTTAACTTTGTTCCCCTGCCTTTTAATTTTTTTTGTTCCATTTATATCTTATTGTACTATGTCTTGAAGAGTTGTTGTAGTTATTGTTTTTGATTGGTCCATCATTTATTCTTTCTACTTAGGACAAGGGTAGTTTACACACCACAGTTACAGTGTTATAATATTCTGTGTTTTTCTGTGTACCTACTACTACTAGTGAGTTTTGTACCTTCAGGTGATTACTTATTGCTCATTAACATCCTTCTCTTTATGATTGAATTACCCTGTTTAGCATTTCTTCTAGGACAGGTCTGGCGTTGATGAAGTTCCTCAGTTTTTGTTTGTCTTGGAAAGTCTTTATTTCTCCTTCATGTTTGAAGGATAATTTTTGCCAGATACACTATTCTAGGATAAAGGTTTTTTTTTCCTCAGCTCTTTAAATATATCATGCCACTCTCTCCTAACCTGTAAACTTTCCACTGAAAAGTCTGCTGCCAGGTTATTGGAGCTCCATAGTATGTTATTTGTTTATTCTCTCTTGCTACTTTTAGGATCCTTTCTTTATCCTTGACCTTTGGGAGTTTGATTATTAAATGCATTGAGGTAGTCTTCTTTGGGTTACATCTGCTGGGTGTTTTATAACTTTCTTGTACTTGGATATTGATGTCTTTCTCTGGGTTTGAGAGGTTCTCTGTTACTATCCCTTTGAATAAACTTTCTACCCTCCCCTACCCCTGTACCTCCTCTTTAAGATCAATAACTCTTAGATTTGCCTTTTTCAGGCTATTTTCTAGATCCTGTAAGTATGCTTCATTGTTTTTATTCTTTTTTTATTTTGGTTTCTCTGACTGTGCATTTTCAAATAGCCTGTCTTCAAGCTCACTACTAATTCTTTCTTCTGCCTGATCAATTCTGTTATGGAAAGACTCTGGTACATTCTTCAGTATGCCTACTGCATTTTTCAGCTCCAGAATTTCTTCTTGATTCTTTAAAATTATTTCAATATCTGTGTTAAGTTTATCTGATATAATTCTGAATTCCTTCTCTGTGTTATCTCATATTTATTTGAGAGTCCTCAAAACAGCAATTTTGAATTATCTGTCTGAAAAGTCAGATATCTCTGTTTCTCCAGGATTGGTCCCTAGTGCCTTATTTAGCTCATTTGGTGAAGTCACATTTTCCTGGATTGTCTTGATACTTGTAGATGTTTGTCTGTGTCTGGGCATTGAAGAATTGGGTATTTATTGTAGTCTTCACAATCTGAGCTTCTTTATACCCAACCTTTTTGGGAAGGCATTCCAGATATTGGTAAGACTTGGGTGTTGTGATCTAAGCTGTATCTACTTTAGGGGGCAGCAGTAACACTGTGGTTCTTGCAGACTTTTAGATGTACTGCCTTGATGGTCTTGGACAAGATCCGGAAGAATTCTCTAGATTACTAGGCAGAAACTCCTGTTCTCCTCCCTTACTTTCTCAAATAGAGTCTCTCTCTCTCTCTCTCTGTTCTGAGCCACCTGAAGCTGGGGGTGGCATGACACAAGCACCCCTGTGGTCACCACCACTGTGACTGCACTGGGTCAGACCTGAAGCCAGTACAGCACAGGGTCTTGACCAAGGCCTGCTGTAGCAACCACCTGGCTACTGCCTATGTTTGCTCAAGACCATGGGTCTCTACAATCAGCAGGTGGCAAAACCAGACAGGCCTGTGTCCTTCCCTTCAAGGTAGGATGAGATCCCCCAGGCCCTAGGCAGGTCCAGAGATGCTGTCTGGCAGCCAGGGACTAGATTCATAAACCTTGGAAGTCTACCTGGTGTTCTATTGTACTGCGACTGAGCTGTACACAGTCAACTAGACATGGTCCTTCCCACTCTTCCCTCCTGTTTCCAAATTCAAAGGAGCCCCACCCTGTGGCCAACATGATCACAGGCCCATAAGGAGTATTGTCAGACTACTGTCAATGTTCACTTAGAGCCCAAGGGCTCTTCTGTCAGCTTGTGGTAAATGCTGCCTGG
Source organism: Nomascus leucogenys (assembly GCF_006542625.1). Classification (NCBI taxonomy): domain Eukaryota; kingdom Metazoa; phylum Chordata; class Mammalia; order Primates; family Hylobatidae; genus Nomascus; species Nomascus leucogenys. The sequence continues at coordinate 140,476,930 of NC_044406.1, read as the reverse complement.
CCTGGGACTTACCCTGCAGGGCAATGGGCTCCCCTCTGACCCAGGGCAGGTCCAGAAATGCCATCAAAGAGCCAAGTCCTGGAACTGGGGACCCCAAGAGCCCATTTGGTGCTCCACCCCCTTGTGGCTGAGCTGGTACCTCAGGAGCAAGGGAAACTCCCCTTTACTTTTCCCTCTGCTCTTCTCAAGCAGAAGGAGTTGCCCCATAGCCACCACAGCCGGGAATGTCTTGAGTCTCACCTGAAGCCAAATCCTTCAGTGTAGTACCTGGGGATCACTGCTGATTATTCAGGGCTCTTTAATTAGCAGGTGATGAATGCTGCCAGGACTGGGTCCTTCCCTTGAAGGCAGTGACCTTCCTTCTGGCCCAGGGTGTGTCTAGTATTGTCATCTGGGAGCTAGGCCCTGAAAAGAGGTCTTGCGACTCTGACTGACCAATGCCCTATCCTGCTGTGGCTGAGCTGATATCCAAGATGCAAGACAAAGTCCTCCCCACTATTTCCTATCCTTTCCTTAGGTGGAAGGAAGGGGTCTCTTTTGGAGCTGTCAACAGTGCAGCCAGGGGTTAGGGGTTAGGGGTTAGGGGAAGGGCGATACCAGCACTCCCTTAGCTGCCCCAGCTGGTGTCTCAGTAGGTCACATGCTCCCCAGTCCATTGTCTCTGGGCCCAGTTCAGCACTAGGACTCGCCTAGGGGTTGCTGTCCTTGTGGCCTAGACTGTCTTTCAAGTTTATTTAGAGCCCCAGAGCACTACAGCCCACTGTAGCAAGGCTTGCAGAACTCAAGTTTAGACCATTTAGGGTTGGTGATTTCCCTCTGGCCAGGGCTGGTTTAAATGCTCCCTCCATGGGCGGGCATCAGCTGAGTTTGATTTGGTTTGTTTTCTGCTATAAGAGGACAGCACAAAACTCAATGCCTCACAATTACTGGGCTCTCCCTCCCCCAATGCACAAAAATGCTCTCTGCACCATGCTGCAGCTATTAATAGCTGCCAGGGCACGTTGTGGGGGTGGTGGCATCAGTGATTCAAGACTGTTTTTTCTACCTCTTCAGTGCCTCTTTCAGCTAAACCAGGTACTGTGAGTACTCACCTGATTTTTGGTTCTTATGAAGGTGCTTTTTCTGTGTAGATAGTTTTTAAATTGGTGTCCTTGTGGGGTGGATGATTGGTGGAGACTTTTATTTCACCATCTTGGTCCTAGAAATCCTCATTGCTTATTTTATAACTTACCTATCATGTTTCATTTTTATATCTGTCAGTATTTTCCTATATGGTTTCCAGATTTTGTGTTTGGCTTCAGAAAGCCTTTCCTATCTCAATTTATTTTTTAAATGATCTTATATTTTACATTTAAATATTTAATACATCAGAGTGTGTTTGTTTCTATTTGGTATCTTCATAAAAATTCTAAATAAATAGCCAATTGTTCAAACACTCTTTTATCCATTGATTTGAAATGTCACATTTATTAATATGATTATATTTGTATCTGTGGTGTGTCTTTATTTTGTATTCGAAATGCCCAGTTAATTGTTCAAACACCCTTTTGTCTCATTGATTTTATATGCCATATTTATGGCATATTAAATTCCCACAGGCATTAGGTATGTTTCTAGAAACTATTTTATTTGATTAATTTGTTTATGTCTGTGTCAGGCTCATATGTTTTCTGCTATTGTAGTTTTATAATTTTTAAAGTTTTATTTTATTTATAATTAACACAAAAATTATACATAGTTATGGGGCACAGTGCTATCTGGGAGGGTGGTATTTTTCTGAACACAATCTTTTTTTGTCAAGATTTTTCTTGGATATTCTTACACATTTATACTCCCAAATGAATTTTTATCAAATCGTATTTAAAAACTTTTTAGATCATAAGACTTTCAGTTGTGGCAGAGTGAAGCCTTCAGCAAATCCTCTCCTGACAAAACAAGTATTAACTGGACATTACAGGGCTCTGGAAATTGAAAAAAGGAAAACAAAAAATAGAGAAGCAGTTATTTATGAAAATCTGCTATAAATTCCAGTAAAAACAGTGGGAGTCTGCAGCTTTCTTGCCTGAGGCCACTCCCATTCAGCTCAATCAGCATGGTAGTTTTACTATGATATTCTGGCTGGGAAAACCAAAGTTTCACTGACAAGTTGCTGGCTTGATTTGAAGCATAGGGCAGGACCTACACTCAGCAGTTTGCCAATAAAATCATTCTACTATAAAGACACATGCACACATATGTTTATTGAAGCACTATTTACAATAGCAAAGACTTGGAACCAACCCAAATGCCCATCAATGATAGACTGGATAAAGAAAATGTGGCACATATAACCATGGAATACCCTGCAGCCATAAAAAAGAATGAGTTCATGTCCTTCCCAGGGACATGGATGAAGCTGGAAACCATCATTCTCAGTAAACTAACACAGGAACAGAAAACCAAACACCACATGTTCTCACTCATAAGTGGGAGTTGAACAATGAGAATATGTGGACACAGGAAGGGGAAGATCACACACCGGGGCCTGTCAGGGGGTGGGGGGCAAGAGGAGGGAGAGCATTAGGACAAATACCTAATGCATGTGGGGCTTAGAACCTAGATGACAGGTTGATGGGTGCAGCAAACCACCATGGCATGTGTATACCTATGTAACAAACCTGCACGTTCTGCACATGTATCCCAGAACTTAAAGTATTTTTTAAAAAGTAGTACACAAGAGGGATGACCTACAGCTTAGCTAGCCTGATGTTGTAGTCCTTGTTGAGGTGAGTAGCAAGTAAACCAGAAATGTAATGGGAATATTCTTATAATGTGAGAGCTATAGAAGGGCTACGTAAGCTCTCCATACATCCTTGGCTGATTGGGAAGATAACAAGCATAGACAGGGTAAATCTGAGAAGGCCCAGCAAAAAAATAAAAGTTGATGATACCTTTTTTTTTTTTTTGACAGTCTCGCTCTGTCACCCGGGCTGGAGTGCAGTGGCGCGATCTCGGCTCACTGCAACCTCTGCCTCCCGGGTTCAAGCAATTCTCCTGCCTCAGCCTCCCAAGTAGCTGGGATTACAGGCGCATGCCGCCACACCCGGCTATTTTTTTTTTTTTTTTTGTATTTTAGTGGAGACAGGATTTCACCGTGTTGCCCAGGCTGGTCTTGAACTTCTGAGCTCAGGCAATCTGCCTGCCTCGGCCTCCCAAAGTGCTGGGAGTATAGGCGTGAGCCACCGTGCCTGGCTGATGATATCTTAAAAACGTACATTGAAAGAGAGTGGAAGACTTATGGACTACAGTTATTTGAACACGTATTTTGTAGAATCATTTGCTGACCACTGAGCTGTGCAATCACAGGGGCAATTCATAGAAAACCAGAATAAAAAAAAAAGGTATGATTAAAAAAATGAACAGAGACATCAGTGGGTGCACAGCATGGTGAAGACAGATTCTGCAGATTAAGGCCAGGCAAATTATTAAAATACGAAAAGAAAAACAAAACAAAAAAGTAAAAAGAAAACATAACATTGAGGGAAAGAGCCAGAATTAAGTTGATGAAATATATTACCTAAAAAAGTTAGGTTTCAAGAAAAATTAAGAGATGTGTGGGAAAACAGCAAAATGAAGCCCATAATCAGGAGTTAAAGCAGTTAACAGAAACTATGAGTGGGTCCAAATGTTGGATTTAGCAGACAATGACTTCAAAGAAGCTATTACAAGTATGTTCAAAGAATTGAAGGAAGCAATCTTCAAAGAACTAGATGAAACTAAATGACAATGATCCAACAGATAGAAAATATCAATAAAGAAATAAAACATAAAGAACAAAATAAAAAGTATAGGGTTGAAGAGTATGATTCCCAAAAGAAAAACTGCTGTAAATGGGTTCCACAACATCTTTGGGATGGCAAAGGAAAGAATCAGTGAACCTAAAGACAGAGTAACAGAAATTATCTAATATGAAGAATGGAGAGAAAAAGATTAAAGCAGGGGCAAGAAAGATTGTGGAATAGAAGCCTACACTGTTCATCCTCCCTGCTGGAACACCAAATTTTAACAATTATCTTCACACAGAAAAGCACCATCACAAGAACCAAAAATCAGGTGAACAATCACGGTACCTGGTTTTAACTTCATATTATGGAAAGAGGCATTGAGGAGGGCAAGAGAGACAGTCTTGAATCATTGATGCCACCCCTCCTCCATCCCCTGGCAGTGGCCATGTGTCACAGTGAGAGAATCTTTGCACTTTGGGGAGGGCAAGCACAATGACTGGGGGAATTTACATTGAACTCAGTGCTGCCTTGTCACAACGGAGAATAAAGACATGCTGGGCTCAGCCAGCACCCGTGCATGGAGGGAACATTTGGACCAGCCTTAGCTAGAGCAGTATCATGCATCCCAGCAATTGGAACTTGGGTTTCTTGTCAAGCCTTGCCACCACTGGCTGAAGTGCAATAGGGTCCTAGGTAAACTTGAAAGGACATGAGGACTGTAACTCCTAGGTGAGTCTTACTGCTGAACTGGGCTCAGAGCCAGTGGACTTAGGGGGCACACAATTTAGCGAGACACCAGCTGGGGCAGCTGGGGGAGTTCTTGCACTACTTCTCATCTAATCACAGGCAGTGCAGCTCACAGCTCAGAAAGAGGCTCCTTCCTTCCATTTGAAGATGAGAGGGAAGAGTAAAGAGGACTTTGTCTTGCAACTTAGATAGTAGCTCAGCTACATCAAGATAAGGCACCAGGCAGAGTTGTGAGGCACCCATTCCAGGCCCTAACTCCCAGACAACATTTCTAGACACACCCTGAGCCCAAAGGAAATCTGCTGTCTTGAAGGGAAGGACCCAGTCCTGGCAGGATTTATTACCTGCTGACTAAAAAGCCCTTGGGCCCCGAACAACCACCAGTGATACCCAGGAAGTATGCCATGGACCTTGGGCTCTGAGATATGCTGACTTCAGGGGAGACCCAGCACATTCCCAGCTGTGGTGGCTATAGTGCAAGACTCCTTCTGTTTGAGAAAAGCAGAGGAAAAAGGGGACTTTGTCTTGCACCCCAGGTACTAGCTCAGCCACAGTGAGGGTAGAGCAACAATCACACTGTTGGAGTCCCTGAGTACTGGCCTAGGCTCTTAGCATTTCTGGACCTGCTCTGGGCCAGAGAGGAGTTCACTGCCTTGAAAGATGAGTCCCAGGAATGGCAGCATTCACCATAAGCTGATGGAAGTCCTTGGGCTTTACATATTGGTGGTGGGCTGGCAGAATCCCCCGTGGATGGGTGGTGGTGGCCACAGGGAGAGGCTCCTCTGCTTGGGAAAAGTTGGGGGAAGAGCAGGAAGTACTTTGTATTGTGGTTTGAGTGCCAACTTAGCCACAGTAGAATAGAACATCAGGTAAATTGCTACATTTTTTGACTCCAATCCCTGGCTCCCAAACAGCATCTCTAGACATGCCTGGGGCCTGAAAAAACTTGCCACCCTGAAGGGAAGGGCCTTGGGTAAGGCCCAGTGCTATTCTGGCTTCAGGTCTGACCCAGCACAGTTCCTCTGGTGGTGGCCACAGGGATGCTTGCATCACCACACTCCCAGTTCCAGGTGGCTCAACACAGAGAGAAAGAGATGCCATATGTTTGGGAGAAAGTAAGGAAAAAGAATAAGAGTCTCTGCCTGGTAGTATAGATAATCCTTCCAAATCTTACCTAAGACCACCACGGTGGTACCTCTATGAGTCTGCAAAAGTGAAAGCATTATTGGGCTTGGGGTCCAAATCCCTTTGAATACCTGGAAAGTCTTCCTAAGAAGGACAGACAGAAACAAGCCCATATTTTGAAGACTACAATAAATACCTAACACTTCAATGCCCAGACACTGAAGAACATCTACAAGCATCAACACCATCCAGGAAAAGAAAACATAATCTCATCAAATGAAGTAAATAAGGCATCAGGGATCAATCCTGGAGAAACAGAGATATCTGTGCTTTCAGACAGAGAATTCAAAATAGCTATTTTGAGGAAACTCAAAGAAATTCAAGAAAACTTAAAGGACTTCAGAATTCTATCAGATAAATTTAACACAAAGATTTAAAAACTTAAAAAGCATCAAGCAAAAATTCTAGAGTTAAAAATGCAACTGACATGCTGAAGAATGCATCAGAGTCTCTTCATAGCAGAATTGATCAAGCAGAAGAAAGAATTAGTGAGCTTGAAGACAGGCTATTTGAAAATACAAAGTCAGAGGAGACAAAATAAAAAAGAATAAAAAATGAAGTATGCCTACAGATCTGGAAAATAGTCTCAAAAGGGCAAATCTAAGAGTTATTGGCCTTAAAGAGAAGGTAGGGAAAGAGCTATGAGTAGAACGTTTTTTTCAAAGACATAATATGACAGAATGTCCCAAACATAGAGAAAGATAACATTCAAGCACAAGAAGCTTATACAACATTAAGCAGATTTAACCCAAAGACTACCTCAAGGCATTTAACAATCAAACTCTCAAAGGTCAAGGATAAAGAAAGGATCCTAAAAGCAGCAAGAGAAAAGAAATAACATATGATAGAGCTTCAATATGTCTGGCAGCACACTTTTCAGTGGAAACTTTACAGGCAAGGAGGGAGTGGCATGATATAAGTGTTGAAACAATAAACCTTTTACCCTAGAATAGTATATCCAGTGAAAATATCCTTAAAGCATGAAGGAGAAATACATTCCCAGACAAACAAAAGCTGAGAGATTTAATCAACTCCAGACCTGTCCTACAAAAAATGCTAAAGGGAGTACTTCAATCTGAAAGAAAAGGACATTAATGGGCATTAATGAGAAATTATTTAAAGGTACAAAACTCACTGGTAATAGTATGCACACAGAAAAATACAGAATAGTACAACACTGTAAGTAGTGTGTAAACTTCTCTTAACTTACATAGAAAGAATAAATAATGACGGGTTGATAGGTGCAGCAAACCACCATGGCACATGTATACCTATGCATCAAACCTGCACGTTCTGCACATGTATCCCAGAACTTAAAGTAAAATTTTAAAAAAAAGATCAAATGATGAACCAATCAAAAATAATAACCAAAACAACTTTTCAAGACACAGACAGTACAGTAAGACATAAAGGGAAACAACAAAAAATTAAAAAGCAAGGAATGAAGTTAAAGTGTAGAGTTTGTATTTTCTTTCTGCATATATGTTTGTTTATGCAATCAGAGTTAAATTGTCAGCAGTTTAAAATCATGGGATATAAGATAGTATCTGCAGGCCTCATGGTAACCTCAAATTAAAAAACATATAACAGACACAAAAAATAAAAAACAAGAAATTAAATTATACCACCAGAGAAAATCACCTTTTCAAGACAGGAAGGAATGAAAGAAGGAAGAGATCACAAACAACCAGAAAACAAATAACAAAATGGCAGGTGTAAGTCTCTACTTATTAATAAGGACATTGAATGTAAATAGACTAAACTCTCCAATTAAAAAACAGAATGGCTGCATAAATTTAAAAACAAGACCCAATGATCTGTTGCCTACAATAAACACACTTCACCTATAAAGATAGATATAGACTGAAAACAAAGAAATGGAAAATGATATTCCATGCTAATGAAACCAAAAAGAGCAGAAGTAGCTATACATATATCAGACAAAGTAGACCTCACGACAAAAATTATAAGAAGAGACAAAGGTCATCATATAATGATTATGGGGCCAATTCAGCAAGAGAACATGATTGTAAATACATATGTACCTGATATTGGAGCACCCAGATATACAAAGCAAATATTATTAGAGCTAAAGAGAGATAGACCCCAATACAATAATAGCTGAAGGCTTCAATACCCCACTTTAAGCATTGGATAAATCTCCCAGACAGAAAATCAACAAAGAAACATGGACTAATTATGCTCTATAGAACAAATGAACCTAATGGATATTTACAGAACATTTCATCCAACAACTGTAGAATGCACATTTTTCTCCTCAAAACATAAATCATTCACAAGGATAGATCATATGTTAGGTAACAAAACAAATCTTAAAACATGCAAAAAATTGAAATAGTATCAAGCATCACAATGGAATAAAACTATAAATAAGTAACAAGAGAAATTTTGGAAACTATATAAACATACAGAAATTAAATGATATGCTCCTGAATGATGAGTTGGTCAATGATGAAATTAAGAAGAAAATTCAAGAAGTTTTTGAAAGAAATGATAATGGAAACACAACATACCAAACCCTAAGGGATACAGCAAAAGCAGTACTAGAGAAAAATTTATAGCTATAAGTCCCTACAACAAAAAAGAAGAAAAGCTTCAAAAAACAACCTAAATATGCATCTTAAAGAGATAGAAAGCCAAGATCAAACTGATCCCAAAATTAGTAAAAGAAAAGAAATAATAAAGATCAGAACAGAAATAAATTAATCTGAAATGAACAAAACAATACAAAAGGTCAATGAAACAAAAGTTGGTTTTCAAAAAAGATAAACAAAATTCACAAACTTTTAGCCAGACTAAATAAGAAAAAAAGAGAGAGGCCCAAATAAATAAAATCAGAGATGAAACAGAAGACATAGCAACTGATACCACAGAAATTCAAAGGATCACTAGCAGCTACTATGAGCAACTATATGCCAATAAATTGGAAAATTTAGAATAAATGGATAAATTCCTAGATATATACAACCTACCAAGATTGAATCATGAAGAAATCCAAAACCTGAACAGACCAATAATAAGTAACTAGAAGAATCTGTAATAAAAAGTCTCCCAGTAAAGAAAAGCTTGGGACCCATTGGCTTCACTGCTGAATTCTACCAAACATTCAAAGAACTAATACCAATCCTACTCAAACTATTTTAAAAAATAAAGAGGGAATACTTCTAAACTCATTCTATGATGCCAGTGTTACTCTGATATCAAAACTAGACAAATATGCATCAATAAAATAAAACTACAGGCCAACATCCCAGGTGAATATTGATGCAAATTCTTCAACAAAATACTAGCAAACCAAGTTGCACAACACACTGAGAAGATCATTCATCATGACCAAGTGGGATTTATCCCAGGAATGCAAGAATGGTTTACCATATGCAAGTCAATCAATGTGATATAGCAACAGAATGAAGGACAAAAACCACATGATCATTAAAATAAATGCTTAATAAAGATTTGATAAATTCAACATCCCTTCATGATAAAGAAAAACCCTAAAATAACCTAGGTATATAGATGGAACATACCTCAACATAATAAAGCCATATATGACAGACCCACAGCTAGTATCATAGTGAATGGGGAAAAGTTGAAAGCTTTTCCTCTAAGATCAGAACATGACAAGGATGCTTATTTTTGCCACTGTTATTCAACATAGTATTGGAAGTCCTAGCTAGAGCAATCAGACAAGAGAAAGAAATAAAGGACCTCCAAATTGGAAAGGAAGAAGTTAAAATTATCCCTGTTTGCAGATGATATGATCTTATATTTGGAAAAACCTAAACACTCCATAAGAAACCTATTGGAACTGATAAAACACATTCAGTAACATTGCAGGATACAAAATCAACATACAAAACTCAATGACATTACTATATTCCAACAGCAACAATCTGAAAAAAATCAAAAAGTAATCCCATTTACAATAGCCACACAAAAATTTAAATACTTAGAAATTAACCAAAGAAGTTAAAGATCTCTACAATGAAAGTCGTAAAACACTGATGAAAGAAATTGAAGAGTACACACACAAAAAAATGGAAAGATATTCTATGTTTATGGATTGGAAGAATAAATGTTGTCAAAATGCTCATACTACCCAAAGCAATCTACAGATTCAATGCAATCCATATCAAAATACCAGTGATATTCTTCACATAAATCAAAAAAAGCAATTCTAAAATTTATATAGAACCATAAAAGACCCAAAGTAGCCCAAACTATTCTGAGCAAAAAGAAGAAAACTGGAACAATTATATTACCTGACTTCAAATTACACTACAGAGCTATGGTAATCAAAACAGCATGGTACTCGCATAAGAATATACACATAGGCCAATGGAACAGAATAGAGAACCCAGAAACAAATCCACATACCTACAGTGATCTCACTTTCTGTAAAGGTGCCAAGAACATATATTGGGGAAAAGGAAGTCTCTTTAATAAATGCTGAGGGGAATAGTGGATATACATAAGCAGAAGAATGAACCTAGAACCCATCTCTCACGTTATACAAAACCAAATCCAAATGGATTAAATACTTAAATCTAAGACTAAATTTATGAAACTACTACAAGAAAACATTGGGAGAACTCTCCAGGACATCAGTCTGGGCAAAAATTTCTTGAGAATTACCTTGCAAGCACAGGCAACCAAAGCAAAAATGGAAAAATGGGATCGCATCAAGTTAAAGAGCTTCTGCACAGCAAAGAATACAATCAACAAAGTGAAGAGACAACCCACAGAATGGAAGAAAATATTTGCAAACTACTCGTCTGACAAGGAATTGATAATCAGAATAAATAAGGAGCTCAAACAACTCTATAGAAGAAAATATAAAAATCTGATTTAAAAATGGGCACAGTAACCAAAACAGCATGGTACTGGTACCACAACAGAAACATAGATCAATGGATCAGAACAGAGCCCTCAGAAATAATGCCGCATATCTACAACTATCTGATCTTTGACAAACCTGACAAAAACAAGCAATGGGAAAAGGATTCCCTATTTAATAAATGGTGCTGTGAAAACTGGCTAGCCATATGTAGAAAGCTGAAACTGGATCCCTTCCTTATACCTTGTACAAAAATTAATTCAAGATGGATTAAAGACTTACATGTTAGACCTAAAACCACAAAAACCCTAGAAGACAACCTAGGCAATACCATTCAGGACATAGGCATGGGCAAGGACTTCATGTCTAAAACACCAAAAGCAATGGCAGCAAAAGCCAAAATTGACAAATGGGATCTAATTAAACTAAAGAGCTTCTTCGCAGCAAAATAAACTACCATCAGTGAACAGGCAACCTACAAAATGGGAGAAAATTTTCACAACCTACTCATCTGACAAAGGGCTAATATCCAGAATCTACAATGAACTCAAATTTACAAGAAAAAAACAACCCCATCAAAAAGTGGGCGAAGGACATGAACAGACACTTCTCAAAAGAAGACATTTATGCAGCCAACAGACACATGAAAAAATGCTCATCATCACTGGCCATCAGAGAAATGCAAATCAAAACCACAATGAGATACCATCTCACACCAATTAGAATGGCCATCATTAAAAAATCAGGAAACAACAGGTGCTGGAGAGGATGTGGAGAAATAGGAACACTTTTACACTGTTGGTGGGACTGTAAACTAGTTCAACCATTGTGGAAGTCAGTGTGGCGATTCCTCAGGGATCTAGAACTAGAAATACCATTTGACCCAGCCATCCCATTACTGGGTATATACCCAAAGGACTATAAATCATGCTGCTATAAAGACACATGCACACGTATGTTTATTGCGGCACTATTCACAGTAGCAAAGACTTGGAACTAACCCAAATGTCCAACAATGATAGACTGGATTAAGAAAATGTGGTACATATACACCACAGAATACTATGCAGCCATAAAAAATGATGAGTTCATGTCCTTTGTAGGGACATGGATGAAACTGGAAACCAGCATTCTCAGTAAAGTATCGCAAGGACAAAAAACTAAACATCGCATGTTCTCACTCATAGGTGGGAATTGAACAATGAGAACGCATGGACACAGGAAGGGGAACATCACACTCCGGGGACTGTTGTGGGGTTGGGGGAGGGGGAGGGACAGCATTAGGAGATATACCTAATGCTAAATGATGAGTTAATGGGTGCAGGAAATCAACATGGCACATGGATACATATGTAACAAACCTGCACATTGTGCACATGTACCCTAAAACCTAAAGTATAATAAAAAAAAAAAAAGAAAATTCTAAAGGACTTATGTGGAAAAACTTTCAGTTCTTGCACAGGTGGAATAATAATGTATACCTTCCTTTCTCTCCCACTGAACTGAGCTTCAAAATGTGGACAGAATGCATGAACAGCTATTTGAGAATGCTAAAAAGTAAATAGCATATATATTACGAAAAAAATCACAATTCAAAGTACCAATAAACCAGCATCATGTTTTTTTGTTCTGGCAGCCCCTGGCCTCAACTCAATGTAACCTAAATCTCAGAAGTTAACACTGTAGTGCAAAGCAAGATTCAGGGGAAGCCTGGCTCAAGGAGCAGGAAAGGTAATATCTAAAACTCAGGGGTGGAAGAATATCCCATTTCTTCTTTCCTTTTTCTTCATTCTCATGTTCCCAGCCTCCAGATAATATTGTGGCAGCAACATAGCCTGGCACTGAAAGTATGCAGGAGCCAAAACTCTGAGAGAAGGGAATATTCTTCTCTATTGGATGCAGATATAGCTCCAAGAGGGCAGGGCCAAATCCCATTGCTTTTAACCCTTTCTTTGTCCTTCTGCTGGACATAGTATAATTATGGAAGGGGCAGTTTGGGGCTGGAAGACTGAAAAGTTACTTAGGAACAGAAAAATACTGGGAGATAACAGAGAGAGGAACTTGGAGAAGTGACTCCATAAAGCTGTTGAACTCCTGATGTTACCCTGACTCATTTATTCATGGATTTGATACTAATATACTAAAGAACTTTGAAAACTGAGCTAACAAGTAGATCTTCACCTACACCTCAGACTGACCACTGTGAATGATAAATGTTTGAGGTGATGGATATGCTAATTACCCTGATTTGATCATTAAACATTGTATACCACATTTTCTTTTTCTTTTTTTAAAAATTTTACTTTAAGTTCTGGGATACATGTGCAGAACGTGCAGGCTTATTACATAGGTATACATGTGCCATGGTGGTTTGCTGCACTCATCAACCCGTCATCCAGGCTTTAAGCCCTGCATGCATTAGGTATTTGTCCTAATGCTCTCCCTCTGTATCCATTCACTTTCTGTACTTTGGATAAAGCTCCCTGTGTGACATAGACCCAAATAGCACTGCAAAAACTTTGAAAACTAAACTTACAAAGAAGACTAAAACAAAAATATCAATATTTTCCTAGGATTTAAATCAGATTGAATGCCTTAAAATGTAATATTCAAAATGTTCAGGATACAAACCAAAAACTAGTTGGCATACAAAGAAGCATGAAAATCTGGGCTTGCATGGGAAAGGACAATAGATGCCAACAATAATTATCTGAAAAAAACTTTAAAGAAAGTATTATGAAAATTATCTAGTGGACAATTGTGAACACTTTTGAAACAAATATTAAAAAAGAAAGTATCAGCAAAGAAATAAAAAATATAAAGGAGAACACAATAGAAATTTTAGAACTGAAATAATCAGTGAAATAAAAATGGAATATGGTCGGGCACAGTGGCGCACGCCTATAATCCCAGCACTTTGGGAGGCCAAGGCAGGCGGATCATGAGGTCATGAGATAAAGACCATCCTGGCCAACATGGTTTCTAGTAAACCCCTGTCTCTACTAAAGAGTACAAAAATTAGCTGGGCATGGTGGCACGCACCTGTAGTCCCAGCTACTCGGGAGGCTAACACAGGAGAATCGCTTGAACCCAGGAGGTGGAGGTTGCAGTGAGCTGAGATCGCGCCACTGCACTCCAGCCTGGCGACAGAGCAAGACTCCATCTCAAAAAAAAAAGGAATACTATGCAGCTATAAAAAAGAACAAGATCATGTCCTTTGCAGGGACATGGATGGAGCTGGAGGTCATTACCTTAGCAAACTAACATAGGAAAAGAAAACCAAATACCACATATTCTCACTTATAAGTGGGAACTAAATGATGAGAACACATAGACACATACGCTGGGGCCTATTGGAGGGTGGAGGGTGGGAAGAGGGAGAGGATCAGGAAAAATAACTCATGGGTACTAGGCTTAATACCTGGGTGAGGAAATAATCTGTACAACAAACCCCTATGACACAAGTGTACCTATGTAACAAACCTGTACTTGTACCCCTGAACTGAAAATAAAAGCTAAAAAAAAAAAAAAGAAATCCCCACAGACAAACCAATATTACTACATGGACTTACTGGAAAAATAGAGATTATAGAGAAAAGAGTCAGTGAACTTGAAGATAGAGCAATAGAAATTATCCAATCTGAACACAGAAAAAAAGATTGAAAAAATGAACCTCAGAGACCTGTGGAACAATAACAAAAATTCTATAATTCACAAAATTGGAGTCCAAGAAGGAGATAAGAAAGAGTGCTGAGTTGAAAAACTATTTGAAGAAATAATGGTTGAATACTTCTCAGCAATCTCATTCAGGATAAACCCAAAGAAATACATGCCCAGATACATCATAATCAAATTGCTGAAAGATAATGAGAAAGAAACAAGTCTTGAAATCAGCCGTAGGAAAGCAATGTATTCTATAGGGAAAATGGATTTCTCATTCAAAAGCATGGGGCCCAGAAGTAAGTACACAACATTTTTCAAGTACCAAAATGAAAGGTTGTCCACCTAGAATCCTAAATCCAGTGAAAATATCCTTAATAATGGTGAAATAAATATATTTAAGATTAAGAAAATGAGAATTCAAAACCAGCAAACCTGCTTTCAGAGAATTGCTAAAAAAAAAAAGTTTTCTGACAGAGAGGAAATGATGCCAAAAGAAAATCTGGATCATCAAGAATGAAAGAAAAGCAATAGAAATGGTAAATATCTGGGTAAAAATAATAGACTTTTCTCCTCTTGAGTTCCTTACAACACGTTCGATGATTGAAAGCAAAAACAAACAAACAAAAACAAAAAAATGTCTGATAGGATGTTCAATGTATATAGATACAATATGTAAGACAACTATAGCACAAAGATGTGGAAGGTAAAGGAATCTATATGGTGGTAAAGTTTCTACATTCCAATTGAATTAGTAAAATATTGATTCTAAATAGATTTATTGATTCTAAATGAATTGTGAAAAGCATACATTTGGAAAACCCTAAAGCAATGTCCCTTCTTTCCTTCTGTTCTGGTGGAGAAGGGTTCCTACTCCTTTTTAAGACCAGTCCCTTCACCTGCTGCAAGCTGGATCCCAGGCTCCTTGGCCTTCTCTGATTTCTTATAATAGTGATCATTCTCTCTAGCTCACTCTTTCTCCTGTATTTTCAACATCTCCAATATTCAGGAAGCAAAAAGGAAAACAGTCTCCTTCAAAACTACATCCCCTCCTCTCTCCCTTAACCTTCCTCTTCCCTGTCAACCCCCTCAAACACTCCATCATCTCACTTCTCACACTCTCTCAGTCTACTTCAGTCTGGCCTGGCTTCCACGACCCCACCAAATCAGCCTGTCGTCAAGGCCACCAATGACCTTCATGGTGTCACCACCCCTGGTCACCTGTCGGCCCCCATCTTCCGTGACCTCTCAGTGGGCTGCCCATGTCCTCCTGATGAAAACAGTTCTTTGCTGGCTTCCAGGACAGCACACTCCTGACTCGAACTCTCCAGACACTCTTCATTCTCCTTAGTTAAATCATTTTCCTCTACTCTTCCCTTAAAAGCTGGACTTTACCAGGCTTCTGTCCCAGGCTGTCCTCTCATCTCCTTCTATATATTCTTCCTGAATCATTTCATCCATTTGTATGATCAAAATTATTATTACTGTCTATATGCCAATGGCTCCTAAATTTACGTCTCTGGCCTAGTCATCTTTCCTTAGCCAGATCTATATATCCAACTGCCACTTTAATACAAGCATATCTCAGAGATATTGTGGGTTCGTGTTCATATTACCACAGTAAAGCAAATATCACAATAAAAATAGTCACATGAATTTCTTGGTTTCCCAGTACATGTAAAGGTTATGTTTACACCAAACTGCAGAATATTCATTGTAAAATTATGTCTAAAAAGTAATGTACATATCTTAATAAAAGATACTTTATTGCTAAAAAGTGCTAACAATCATCCGAGCCTACAGTAAGTCCTAATCTTTTTGCTGGTAGAAGGTCTTGCCTCAATGTTGGTGTCTGCTGACTGATCAGGGTGGTGGTTGCTGAAGGTTGCAGTGGCTGTGGCAATTCCTTAAAATAAGACAACAATGACATTTGCCCACTCGACTGACTCTTCCTTTCACAAATATTTCTCTGTAGCATGCAATGCTGTTTGATAGCATTTTACCCACAGCAGAACTTCTTTCAAAATTGGAGTCAATCCTTTCAAACCATACCACTGCTTTATCAACTGGAATATTCTAAATCCTTTGTTGTCATTTCAACAATGTTCATAGCATCCTTACCAGTAGATTCCATCTCAAGAAACCACTTTCTATTTTCATCCATTAGAAGCAACTCCTCATCATGTTAAAGTTTTATCATGATATTGCAGCAGCTTAGTCACATCTTCAGGCTCCACTTCTAATCTTTCTGTTTTTACCACATCTGCAGTTACTTCCTCCACTGAAGTCTTGAACCCCTCAAAGTCATCATGAGGATTGGAATCAACTTCTTCCAAACTCCTGCTAATGTTAATATTTTGACTTCAACTCATGAATCGTGAATATTCTTTATGCCATCTAGAATGTTGAATCTTTCCAAAAGGTTTTCAATGTACTTTTCCCAGATACTTCAGTGGAATCACTATGTATAGCAGCGGTAGCATTAAAAATGTATTTTTTAGCCTGAGTGACATAGTAAGACCCTATCTTTACAAAAAAATTTAAAAATTAGCCAGGTGCGATGGCACACATCTGTAGTCCCAGATACTCAGGAGGCTGAGGCAGGAGGATCACTTGAGCCCAGCAGGCTTAGGCTGCAGTGAGCCATGATTGTGCCATTGCATTCCAGCCTGGGTGACAGAGTGAGACTTTGCCTCAAAAAATGTTTTTTATAGAAGGATCCACACAAAAAACTTGAAAGTCAAAATTACTCCTTGATCCATGGGCCACAGAATGGATGTTGTGCTAGCAGGCATGAAAACAACATTAATATTCTTATACATTTCCATCAGAGCTCTTGACCTAGCAGGTGCATTATCAATGGGCAGTAATATTTTGAAAGAAATTTTTTTTCTTGGCAGTAGGTATCCACAATGGGCTTTAAATATTCAGTAACAGGTGTGCTGCCTTCCAGGCTTTGTTGTTCCATTCACAGAGCAAAAGTAGAGTAGATGTAGCATAATTCTTCAGGGCCCAAGGATTTTCAGAATGATAAATGACCATTGGCTTCAACTTAAAATCACCAGCTGCATTAGCCCCTAACAAGAGAGTCAGCCTGTCCTTAGAAGCTTTGAAATCAGGTGTTGACTTCTCTCTAGCTATGAAAGTTCTAGATGGCATATTCTTCCAACAGAAGACTATTTCATCAACATTGAAAATCTATTGCTTGGTGTAATCACTTTTTTCAGTTTTCTGAGCTAGAACTTCTGGCTAACTCACTGCAGCTTCCCCATCAGCACTTGCTACATCACCTTGCATTTTTCTTATGGAGATGGCTTCTTTCCTTGTAACTCATGAACCAAACTCTGCTAGCTTCAGACTTTTCTTCTGCAGCTTTCTTGCCTCTCAGCCTACACTGAATTGAACAGAGTTAAGCTCTTGCTCTGGATTAGGCTTTAGCTTAAGGGAATTTTTTTTTTTTTTTTATACTTTAGGGTTTTAGGGTACATGTGCAAGCTTAAGGGAATTTTGTGGTTGGTCTGATCTTCTATCCAGAGCACACAAACTTTCTCCAGATGAGTAATATAAGGTCACCTCACTTTCTAATCATTCATGTACTCAGGAAAGTGGCACTTTTAATTTTTTCAAGAGCTTTTCTTTGCATTTACAACTTGGCTAATGGTTTAGTGCAAGAGGTCTAGCTTTCTCCCTATCTCAGCTTTTGAAATGCCTTCCTCCCTAAGCTTAATCACTTCAAGCTTTTTATTTAAAGTGAAAGATGTACGACTCTTTCTATCACTTGTATTAGTCCATTTTCATGCTGCTGATAAAGGCATACCTGAGACTGGGCAATTTACAAAAGAAAGAGGTTTAATTGGACTTACAGTTCCACGTGGCTGGGGAAGCCTCACAATCATGGTGGAAGGCAAGAAGCAGCAAGTCCTGTATTATGCGGATGGCAGCAGGGCAAAGAGAAAATGAGGAAGATGCAAAAGCAGAAAACCCTGATAAAACCATCAGATCTCATGAGACTTATTTACTCCCATGAGAACAGTATGGGGGAAACTGCCCCCATGACTCAATTATCTCCCCCGGGTCCCTCCCACAACATGTAGAAATTATGGGAGTACAATTCAAGATGAAATTTGGGTGGGGACACAGCCAAACCAGATCACACTTGAACATTTACAGGCCACTGTATGATTATTAATTTAAATATTGTTGTGTCTCAGAATAGAGAGGCCCAAGGACAGGGAGAAAGACAAGGGAATGGCTGTTCAGTGGAACAGTCAGAACACACACAATATTTATCAATCAACTTTGCTATCTTATAGAGGCACAGTTAGTGGCATCCCCAAATAATTACAATAGTAACATCAAAAATCACTGATCACAATCACCATAACAGATATAATAATAATGGAAAGGTTGAAATATTGTGACAATTACCAAATTCCCAAAATGTGACATACAGACATGAAGTGAGCACATGCTGTTGGAAAAAATGGTGCCAATAGACTTGCTTGACATAGGATTTCCACAAACCTTCAATTTGTAAAAAATGCAGTATCTATGAAGCACAATAGAGCAAAGCACAATAAAATTAAGTATGCCTGTATCTCTATTTGAATATTTCACACTTATCCGAAACTCAGTGTTCAAATTGAACTGATCATCTCTTTCCTGCCAAAAAATAAATAAGTAAATTCCACTATTCTAGTATTTTGTATCTCAGCGAACAATCCTGCCATCCATCCCATCAGCCAAGTCAAACTGACTGTGGGGAATATCCCACATTCAATCTAGAACTAAGTCATGTGTATTTTACCTCCTAAAAGTCTCTCAAATTAGATGACTTATTCCCCATGCCCATAATTTCCCATTTCTACCTTAAGTCGTCACCATTCTCTCATGGTGATTTTAGTAATCTTAAGACTGGTTCTCCTGTTACCTTTCTTGGCCTCCTATATACTAGTCTCCATACTAGGGCCAGAGTAGTGGTAGTATCTCTATAAAATACCAATTTGACCTCTTCTCTTCTCTTCTCTTCTCTCTTTTCTCTCTCTCTCTCTCTCTCTCTCTCTCAAACACACACATACACACACACACACACACACACACACACACACACACACCAGCATTGCTTAAAATCTTATCTTTCAGTGGCTCCTCATTGCTATTAATATAAAGTCCCATGTTTAAAATCTTGAACCCTGCAAGAACCGTCCCATGTCTCCCATTGTGGTTTCACTTTTTGATACACTCTCTTGGTTTCTACTTTCTAGCCACACTTTCCAGCTCTTAATTATTCTATAATAGCAGACACTCATGACTCTGGTCCTCTTCATATACTGTTTCCATTGCCTTGAATGTCTTCCTGCTCCCTCTCTTCGCCTACCATCTGCTTATCCCACTTTTACTCATACTTTTGCTTTCAGTGTAAACATCCTATTCATAGGAAAACCTTTGCTGATCATTCAACTCAGATAAGATCAGGTTTATATGTTCTCATAGTTCTGTATTTTTCATTTATAAAGGCAAATACAGACTACTAGTATGTAATTATTTAATGACTATCTCCCCTCACTATATTTGAAAGTTCCATGAGGACAAAAACCATATCTATTGTTTACTCATTGCTATGGTTTGAATGCATGTGTCCCTCCAAAATTCATATGTTGGAACTTAAACCCCAATGTGATAGTATTAAGAGGTGAGACCTTTAGAAGGTGACTAAGTCATGAGGGCAGAGCCCTCATGAATGGGATTATTGGCATTACAAAAGGGCTGGAAGGAACTAGCTACTCCCACCCCCGTCCTTTTTGGCCTTCCTTCTGCCATATGAGAAAGCAGCAAGAGGCACCATCTTTGAAGCAGAGAGCAGCCTTCATCACACACCAAATCTACTGGTGTCTTGATCTTGGACTTCCCAACATCCTGTGAGCAATACATTTCTGTTACTTATAAGTTACCTAGCCTCAGACATTTTGTTATAGCATCATGAATAGCTTAAGACAGTCTTATTCTTTTTTTTTTTAATTTGTATTCATGGTTTTTATTTTTAATTTTTATTTATTTACTTATTTATTATACTTTAAGTTCTAGGGTACATGTGCAGAATAGGCATACACATGCCATGGTGGTTTGCTGCACCCATCAACTCATCATTTACATTAGGTATTTTTCCTAATGCTATCCTTCCCCCAGCTCCCCACCCCCCTACAGGCCCTGGTGTGTGATGTTCCCCACTCTGTGTCCAAGTGATCTCATTGTTCAATTCCCATCTATGAGTGAGAACATGCAGTGTTATTCTTAAGACATGAAGGTGCCTGGTACAGAGTAGGAGCTCAAGAATATTTGTTGAATGAATCTGTCCTCTCAAGACTGATCAGAGTGTAAAAGAACTAATTATACTCTAATTTTCATTGAAAAAACATACAAGTTTTCAAAATTAAATGTTGCTGAGAAAATAAAATGCACAGTCATAAGTGAGATGATAGATTACAGGTTTGTCATTCACATTTATATAAAATCTAGTCCAGATTGACTTCACTTGCACAGTTTGCAAGGCATCACAGTTTTCTGTTTCTTTCCCTCACTTCAACCAAGTATTTAAAAATGCCATACAAAGGCACTCTTTTCAGTTCTTTAACAATATGTTTATTCCTCCCCTCTTCTTTTGGGTCTCTTTTTTACTCCAAGGGAAAGGGCTGATTTGGGAGCTCTGGCGAAGAAACGCAGACTGTTAATTCGCTAAGTATTTGCTAAGGGGTTTCTCCAGCCAGAAAAGAAAGGACATTCGAATTAGATACTTTATATATTAACATAACAGAATCACAAGTAGATAGGCCAGTGTCTTACTCAGCATGGTTTTTACTGTCCCTTCTGAAGGGTGCTGGAGTCATCCTACTGCAATCATTAAAGACTTTTTTCCATCCTGATAGTATTATAGGAACTTCTTCCTAAATATTTTTGGAGGTAGAATGGTTTCTCATAAATTCAGAGCATAGATAATTAAGGTAAGGAGAGAAGAATTTCTATTACATGAGGAGAAATCCCTTTTGACAACAAGCCCATTCAGTCTAGAAATACTACTCCATTAGGGTCTGTAGGGTTCCCTACATTTCAGTCCAGGCCATCTCATTCAATAAGACAGTACTGAGATACCCCCGGAAATAGCTATGTCTTTTTCCAACCTGCACAAGCTTGTGTGGAAGGGGCCAGTAAAGCTAAACCCAGGTATTAGGTTTTTCCATAAGAACCAGATCTGGTGTGTTGCCTTCCTTGTGGAAGTTTTCCAAGGTTACTAGGGTGTCTAGTACCAAATTATCACACAGTAGGCATTTCAGTCTGTCAATGGGGATAGTGAAAGACTATTTCATCAAAGTGTTGGCCAGGAAAATAGATAATCTTTCTGCTCTGATAAACGTTTATTGGAATGACTCCCCAGATACACAATGGAGCATGACTGAAGTCCACAGACGTTGCATGTTCCTTCTAGGTTTGCAGGACTTCTACTTTCTGGTTATAAGAGTTTTAAGGATGGCACAATATAATTCACTCTGTCTTTGCCTGAGTTTGGGACCAATTGAAAGATAGAAAAGTGATACACATGGAGGTCAAAACATTAGCTTTATTACTGATAAAGCTGATATTGGAGAATGTGGCTTCCCTAATATTGCACCACAGGTAACGCCATATAACCATAGGTATCCTCATGGGAAAGTCTCTCCCTGTAAAACTTAAAGAATAAAGGAGCAGACAAGAATGCACACTTCCGATGAGCAACTGGCTCCAAAGAAAATGGAGAGGAAGGAGAGTGAATTACACTTGCTCATTTCATGCTCCTAAATTCACCAACTGGGTTAAGTCATTAGAATTAGTAGGTGAGAAAACAGATAGATGCCAGGAGAGTGTAAGGAAAATGTTTCCTGGTGGAACCCAGAGGAGAGTGGAAAAATTGATTCCCATCTCCCGGAACATCAGTTTTCACATGCAATATCTAACATTCTATAAGTCTGTATCTCCAAGTAATGAGACTATTCCAAAGTTTGCATCAGTATCTTTTTATTGATAAGTATATATCTTTAAATTGATGTTACTGATAACTTTATTTATGGTACATTTGCAAATGACTCTTTTTGATTTGTTGGTGTTTCTCACTGTGAACATTCTGTGAGAAATGCAAATATAAAATTGTATGATTTAATTAATATCTTCAATAGCTGATCCGAACTGACTGAAAGAATACATCCAGAAATGGAAAGGATGGAAGAAAAACACAGGAATAACACAAAAGAGGCCCAAGATGTCTGTAGGGAAAATAGGTAACGTAAAAGCATGAATTCTATGGTTTGAATGTATTCCCTCAAAAATTCAGGTGTTGCCAATGTGATAGTATTAAGAGGCCTTTGAGAAATGATTAGGCCATGAGGGCTCCTCCCTCATAAATGGAATTAGGTGTCCCTATAAAGGGGCTTCACAGAGGGAGCTGGTTCCCTCTTGCCCTCCACCTTCTACCATGTGAGGACACAACAAGAAGGCCCTCACAAAATGCCAGTGTTGTGATCTTGAACTTCCCAACCTCCAGAATTGTGAGGAAATACATTTCTGTTTTTTAATAAATTACACAGTCTCAGCAATTTTGTTATAGCAGCACAAAACAGCCTAACATAGTGAGCATCTATGATTATAGAAATTTAATATTCTAATAGATGCTTAGAATCACAAAGTCTATAGAAGAGCTTAGGCATCACTTGACCCACTTCATTTGCCACTAAGTTCCAGAGAGGGGAAGGGACTTGCCAAAAATCATAACAGCAAATATGAGTACAGGGAGGGAAGTGAGATTAAAATTCAGGTCTTCTGATTTCCATTACAAAATATAACACCAATATTTATCCTTATATCATAATTACTCAGCTACCATGTTGCCACCATCTTCTTTGTCAAAGAATGTTACACTGGATATATTAGAACATTCAAAAGGGAGATTATAACCCAAGATAGATGAAAAAATAGAAGAAAGTATATAGTTTACTGAATAAGTTCAAGTCTTATGACCAGATGAATAATATTCATATTGAGAAAAATTATGAATTAGATCCTTCTTGGTGATCTTTGAAGACTTATGGAGAATGAGAGAGGCACTCTAAAATAGAGCCTAGAAAATGTATTTCTTCTTTTCAAAAAAAAATGAGAGAAATTTTCAGAGCTTAAAAAATGTGACTTCAATGTAAAATTGAGTCAAGGCTTTAGAACTGATTAACAAAAAAGAACTACTGATGAGCAGAAAAAGAAGTGGTGATTACCAGGAATGAACATGTATGACCAACAGCTAGTTTTGATGAAATAATCTAATTACCTACTGAAAACTCCACGCTTATTTTTGATACAACAAAGGATCCAAATTAAGTTACTGTAAATAACAAATCTTGGTATGTGGTACATCTAGAAATATTTGTTATACTGAGACAAGCAGCTTTCTTTTCTCCTAAGCATAATATTTTGCATTTTATGCACTCTTGGCACAATGTTACACTAAGTTCAATTAACAAAAAACAATATATAACAACATTGTCAATAGCTGGCATAGGCAGCTGGCCAGCTATACCTTTCCCACACTGGCTAATTCATAGTCATTTGGATGTCCTTTGTCTCATTTATAATGACCAGAATTGTGGAAAATATTCCAGTTGGGGAACCACCATCTTTGCATCATGTCTCCTGACACTGAAAATCATGTTCTTCCTACCTTTGTGGGGCTCAACGGACTGCTTTACTTAATTTTGACGTTTCTGGCATGTCTTTAAGCTATGTACTGGCCACTCTCAATTACTTTCATGTATCACACTTCCTCTCATTATATGACCCCCCAAACTTTCCTCCTCTCTTTCCATGCAGAGACACACTTCTGGCTTCCCTTGGAGCCTTTCCCCTCAAATAATCCACAGACACATTCCCACAAATCATATTTGTGTACTTATTGGCAAGCTACAGTTAAGCTTCCAACTTATTTTTTCACGCTTATTTAAAGATGTATTGCAGTTCCTTCACAGGGTTAGTAGGTTAGTAGATAAGATGAATGCTGTATATATAGTGTATCTATCTGGATTGAATAAGGCAGGCATTTGACAATGTTTTGTATTGAAACGTTGTCAAACATTATATTGAAACATACTATATTTTCATCATAAAAAAGTAGACAGCAACAGAATTATATAGGTTCACAGTTAATTGAACAATTATACCCAAACATTTCTGCTTACTGGATTAGTTATAAGCTCCATAAGGGCAGGAACTACAGGTATTAAGATAATCAAATAAACAATGGTTAAGAAATAGTTAAGTGAAGGGATAAAAGGTATCAAACATAGAAAGATCTGTAGTCCTTGCCTTGTTCAATATTTTTGTTGATGAGTTGGACATGGATGAAGAGAGCTGAAATGGACCCAATATTTGTTAAAAATGTGTAATGATCAATGGAAAAATCTTTCAAATACACAAGATAAAGCAGGCTTGGCTTAAGACCGTCATATACGAACAAAAAAAAGACTTTGAGGACTTAGTTGACAGCAAGCTTGAGTCAAGTGTGTAGTTACTGAAAAAGTTGGTAAAATCTCAGTCCTCATTAATTAAAGTATAATATGCAAAGGAAGGAAGGTATAAAATTCATATTTAAATTTGCTCTGACAAAATCTCACCTGAAAGAATGTGGTCTGTTCTGAGAGGCAAATTTTAGTTTGATAATAAGTAGAACTGTATAACCATTAGATTTAGCCAACAATGGAACAGACTTCCTTCCTTGAGAGAGGCAGTAGGTTTCCCAACACCGGAAGTATTAAGTAGAGAATGGAAATCTACTTGGAAAGACATTGTACGGGAAATTCATCTTCAGTAAGAGAGGATGGTGAGAAAATAAAAGGAAAATCTTAGGGCCGAATTGGTTATTGTCTTTGTCACTGGTTCCCACAAGCAGACTATAGGTATACAATAAGATATTAATCCTTTCAGCACTCATGGCGATCAGGCAGGGTTTTGGGTAGCTGGAACCTCCAGGCTAGTTGCCTTTGGCTGCAAGCAGTCTAAGCTATATGTCCCAGTGAAATATACAAATGCCATTTTTTATTTGTGTCATAATGTAAAAAGATTGGGAACCACTGTACAAAATTAACTCTGGGTTCCTTTCAGTTATGATGAGTGAATTTTCCAAGTTAATGTCAGAGTTGTCACTAGGAATTAGTCCATGGTTCTTTCTAAATTACAGAACCCATAACAGAGAGTAAAACACCTATAGAATCTAGAATTAAAGCAAAATAAAGATAGCCGCTGTGGAATTTGACTTAGAGAAAAATAGTAAAGAAGACAAATAGAGAGGCTGCAGTTCTAAAGGTTTGGAACCTGGAGGAGGAATTCCTATCCTTTGTGCATTGATGGTGGGATTGACCATAGGCAAACAGGGCTGCCCTGTCTTAAGTGTATCCTGAATCAGTGCCTATATGCAGAGAATTAGCCTTTCCAATTCCAGGGCCTTTTGAAAAAGAGCATAGATAAATTTTGACTAGCAAAAGACTAAATAGAAAAACTCCAAGAAGGAGGTGCCCAAGCAAGGCAGAAATGGATGAGATGCTATAAGATGGGGGCTTGTAAAGCTTGGAACAGTCTGAAGGCATTGGAGAGTTGAGAACCAGTAGTCAGGGAGGCTGGAAGGGCACCAAAGAAACCTTGGCTGATTCCACACTTTGGCAGCATTTCTGACAAACTTCAGCCAGAAATCTCTCCCATTGCAATGTCCCCTTTTGAGAATATCAGGCAAGATTTACAAAAACCAACAGATGCATTTCACAGAAGTAATATTAGCGCTTTTCAAATCTACTTCATATTTAGTGAACAAAGAAGAAAACAGTGTTCTATACAAATGGTAGCTTAAAAGCAAATCATGCTCATTGTCATGTGTTGTTCTCATGACATGAAGACTTTAAAGGCAGAAACTGTCTTAAGGTTTTATATTTGCATTCTGATGCCTAACAGAGCACAGCATGGATCATTTGATAGATAGATACATACATACATACATATAAAAATACATATATATATTTGTATGTACATACATACAAAATGGAGACACTATGGCTACCTGCTCAAAACAAATGTTTGAATGAAATAGTTGAATAATTATTAGGACTTGGAATGAGACCCATAAAAGACAGAGAAAGATTTTGCCATAGCCCTTGGCAGGTCATTCCTGCTTCCTCACCAAACCCAAATACCAACTCTCAAGATACCCCCATCCCCTGGACATTAGGAGAAGCAATAACCTTCCTGCAGAAGAAAACTGGTTCCTTGCCTCCAAGATCAGAATGACTCAGAGGGAGAGAGAGAGATTAAAAAAGTGTTATCAGGCTAAAAGGTTACTGTTTAAATCATAAGTGTCTTAGATGAAAACCAGTTCAGAATAAGTAACTATTTTACTTTTCACAACCAGTCATTCTCTCATCTCACATAGTTCTACATCCCCAGCCCCCAACTTCCTCATCATCTCTAAAATAAAGTATCACACCTCGGTAGATTGTCTCAGCACCTTCTAAAGCCTCATAAGGTGGGATTACAGTGGTCCAGCAGGAGGTAGATGGAGATAAATGTCACATTGTATGGCAAATGTATTTACATGGAAGAAAAAGTTGCCATGAGCTCACAGCTGTGGATGTGGAAAGATTATGGACTGTAGTAATTGGTACAGATTTCCTCAAGGAATACCCTTTAGGATGATCAGTGTATTTGGCTCCTAGAGGGTTTTTAAAGGCCACGATCGTAGTATGGGAAGAACATTGCAATAAAAGGCTTGTAGCCCTCGTTCTGCCTTATGTGAACTTGGACAAGTCCCCTTTGCCATTCTGGCCTAATTTGTAAAATAGAAAAACAATTCCTGCTTTGCCTACCCCACAGACTGTTATGAGGTCAGATGAAATAGTTATTATAAGATAATTTTAAAACAATAAAGCAGAGGTCAGATAAAAGTTATTATAAAATAATTTTTAAAACAATAAAGAAAAATACAAATAAAAGAAACATTCTACTCTAATTTCTTCATTTTACAGAGAAGACAATTTCGAAGCTAAGATGTTACAGTACTGTTTACAAATACATAGCTAGTTAGTAGCAGAGCCAAAACAAGGACTCATTCTCCTGACTGTTAGTTAAGTGATTTCTCCACTACCCTAATTTGTCTTCTTCACTAACTTGGTGTATGTGAGAACTCAATTGACTTGTCGCTCCAAGACACTGCAAGAAGCTTCCCCAGAGGGAAAGAATTGGACAAGGCCAAACAACTTGAGTGGATACTAAGAAGTAATGATACTGATAGGCTTAGAGAGAAAGAAAGAGCCACATTCCAGAGCATTTATGTGATCTCACTTTTTATAGTGCACTTTTCATAAATAATAGAGGCCACACTGGAATAAAGGCTATGAGCATAAGTTCTAGAACCAGAGATAGACCTGGGTTCAAATCTTGGATCTATTATTTACTAGCTCTATGACTTTGAGCAAGTTACTTTATTGCTATTGCTCCCCTAGCCATCAAATGGGGATAGTAAGAAAAACTATTCATTAGGTAGCTGTTAGAAATAAATTAGATAAACCATATCACGTGTTTTAACCTGATGCCTAGTACTTAAGTTCTCAATAAATTAGCTATTCTTATTATTCGTTTTGGTGTTGTTCTTAGTCTTATTCAGCCCTAAAACTTCAAAGGAATGCCTGTTTCACTATGAGAGATGGTCATAGTCATGCCTATCACCACATGGTCCATAGAAGTATCAGTGCCATTTAAAATGCCAGAGACAGAGTGGACAACCTCAGACCAGCCACAAGATTACTTCCGTAAAGGAATGAAAATAGACAGTTTCCTTCCAATTCTAAGGTATTAAGAAATGTTTATCATGAACAGATATTTAGTTTCACCAAGTGCTTTTTGCCGTTTATTGAGATGATCCTATAGTTTTTCACCTTAAATTGGTTAATACAATAAATTACATTCCCTAATTTTGAACATGCCCTACTTGCTCATTATAGCTTATTTTATAATGCATCACTTGGTTCAATTGTCTAATGTTTTTTTTTTCTTTTCTTTTTATTATTATTATACTTTAGGTTTTAGGGTACATGTGCACAATGTGTAGGTTTGTATTAATTTTGAAAAATCTGTTAGATTAATCTACAGGGTTTTTTATTGCTCTGTTTTGTTTTGTTTTATACTAGCTGACTTTGTTATCAAAATTATACTATCCTCACAGAATGATTTGGGAAACTCAATGTTTTTTCTCTGTGTTCTAGAAATAAACACTACAAGTTAGGGAAAGGATAAGAAGGAATGATTTATTTGGCAAAATTAACAGTAAAACTAATAAGTGAATTAGTAAGGTGGCTATATATAAAATAAATATAATTAAAATACACTTAAGTAATATAAAACAGAAAATGTTGAGAACTCTATAACTTCTGAATGGTAACACTTTTAAGGTGGAAGTAATTATACATTTGGAAAATATGAATGTGGTATAGTATTATAATTTTGAATGGTTTAGGACTTTATTTACATGATAGTATCAGTTTTGGTGAAGAAGCTTCTTAGATATGAATTTCATTATTATTGTAGCATTTTATATCCTCTCTGGTGAACTGGGTGTAGTTACCAAAAGTGTAAAGATGAGCATATAAGCATAGAGTGCCTAATTCATTTAGAATGATAATCTACATATTTGCGTTCACATTTCAGTGGAACTTACTGAGGAATGTCTAGATATCATCACTGTAAATTTAGGCATTGTCTGTGGATTTTTACTTAGAAAAATTGTCTATCTTAACATGTTTAGCCGTTAACTGAAACTGTACTGTGGTTTGTGTTATGATTAGCAGATGATGTATCAGCATAGGAATCATAAATATGCTTATGAATCATCTTTCTGGAAGGTGTGAGATTTTCCATTTGAGCCCAGTTTCTTAGAGATCTAGGCAATAATATGATAGAATGATTTGACTTAAAGATATTGTACATCATAAATAGGTCAATGTTTAAAAAGTCAGAAATGAGAAGTCCAAGGACAAATTTTAAAAGGCTTTTTGGGAGATGACTGAGGAATACAATAGTATACGTATTTAAAATGGATGATGTAAAGGAATAGGTACGTAAAGATAAAGGAAGGATGAGAAAAGAGGGCAAAGGAGAATTAGCTTAAAGGTAACCCTTAAAAAAGTCATTAATGATTATTTAGAGACACATTAGAAATTATTCAGTAGATACTTTGAGCCCCAGAATCTCTTTATTACTTGTCTGCTCTAGGTTGTTTATCTCCAAAAGCAAATCATTGGAATGGGGCCAGTATTGCATTAGGATTACTAATGGCTCACTGTCTATGTTTGCCTATTTTTTTTTTTTTGAGAGACACTTAAAGAACAATCCTCAGTAAGTGCCCCTGAGCCCTTGGACCTTTATAACATGAACAATTCTAAATCATGGAACAGGGAAGAGGGGCAGAAATAGAATATCCTGTTAGAGCCGATAGTTATGGCTTGGAACATGGTGACTGGAATATTCCTATAAGATTGGCCTAAGCAAAAAAGAAAGTGGAAAAAGGATCAGCAACAAAACAGGAAAGACACAGGGACAATATGGGCCCCAAGGAGAGGAAATTCCTCTAGGAATCTGAGGATGGTGTTGAATTTCATGGTTTAAAGCAGGCTCAAAACAAAGGAGTTAGGAGAAATGTAATGTAAGAATTACCTCAGGAGCTTTAAATTTTTAATTAAGATATAAAGTACATAAAAGTGCATAAAGAGCAGTAATCTTTAGTGTAAAGCTAAATAAAATTGGATATATGGATATAAGCCTGTGTAACCCCTATATAGATCAAGATATAGAAAACATCCAGCACTCCAGAAAGTTCCCTCTGGCCCTTTCTGATTCTATATTCCATTAATCTCTTCCCAAGAGGTAACCCCTATTCAGACTTTTTCTTATCATAGATTAGATTTGCCTTTTCTATAAATTTATATAAATAGAATAATACAGTATGTACTCTTTTGTCTTACTTTTTCACTCAGTGTAATGTTTTTGAGATTGATTCATATTATTGTACATGTCAGTAGTGTGTAAAGTTTTATTCATTCTACTACTGATGAACATTTAGGTTGTTTCCAGTTTGGGGCTATTATAAATGATGCTTTTTGGATCATTAATATCCATGTTTTTGGGTGAACATGCACATTCGTTTTTGTTGGTTATGCATTTAGGAGTGAACTTGCTAGGTTGTAAGTATTCATACTTTCCGCTGTAGTAGATACTGTCAATTTTTTTAAAAAAGTTGTTCCAATTAATACTCCCACCAGCAACATATAAGATTCCAAATGTTCAACAACCTTGGCAACACTTGGGGCCTATTGTTTAATTTTAGTCATTATTGTGGATGTAGAGTGGGCACATTGTGGATTTAATGTTCATTTCTTGATGAATAATTATGTTTTGTGTCTTTTCATATGTTAATTGGTCATTTGGATATCATCTTTTGTGAAATATCTGCTCAGGTCTTTGACCCATTTTTAATTAGGCTATTGTCCTTTCTTATTGATTTGTAAGAGATCTTTATATATTCTGAACACAAGTCCTTTGTCAAATATATGTATTGTAATTATCTTCTACTCTATGACTTGCCTTTTCTCTCTATTAATGGTATGTTTTGATGAAAAGAACTACTACACACACCCACCACCATCACTACCACCATCTCCCTAGCAGTCAAACTTACTTCCTACTTTATAGGTATAACAAAAGGCACCAGATAGGAGTTTCCTCATTTTCTTGCCACCAACCCTACACTTTCTGCCTCTGTGCCTATTCTATCTTCTTTCAACTTATTATAGTAGAGGGGTTGTTCTTTCTCCTAGTTAAGGCCAGTCTCTTCCTCTATGCTTTGAATTCCATTCACTCTTACCATTTGGAGTCCCAGACATTACCAATTTCCCCCTATTTGTCCTGTATCTTCAGACTGTTCCCTGAAATGGCTCCTTCACATCAGCATTTAAGCATTTCCATTTTTCTCCCATTTTTAAGAAAACAACAAACAAAATGCCCCCTTCTCATCCTCCTACTGTATCCCTTCCCACCCCATTCACAGCCAATTTTTTCAAAAGAATTGTCCTTACTTTGTTTTGTTCATTTTGTCTGTTCTTTTCTTTATTTCTACTCACTACTTAACCCTCTCAAGTCTGATTTCCACCCCATCTCTCTACAAAGATCACTAATGACTTCAGTATCACTAAATGTACTTTACACTTATAAAATCTCATTTTGTTACATTTCTTAGTGGTAGTTGACAGACTTGACCACCACATGCTATACAAAATACTCTATCTTTAAGTATAGTACACCACAGTCTCTTGGTTTTCCTTCTGCTTATCTTGCAGCTCCTTATCAGTATCCTTTGCTGGCTACTCCACTTCCACCAAGCCATTAAATATTGAACCTCTATTCCAGCCTCTGTCCTAACTTCCATTAGCTCCTAAGTAATTTCACCCACTCCCAAGGCTTTAATCATCTAAATTGCAAAGTCTTCCAGGTCCATATTTCCATTCCAGTCCTCTCTCCTAAGGTTTAAACATGTATAAATCCAAAATAAGCTCATCATTTTCATCCCACACATTCAACACAAATATATTTTACTTCCATTGTTACCATCGTTAGCAATATTCATCAATGATCAACTCTCAAGTCAGAAACCTGGGGAGTCTTCTTTGATTCTTAGCACTCTCTTTCACTCCTTGCCAATAATAATATCTTATAAACATTCCAAAATCTGTTTACGCTTCTGCTTCCCCATTGTTATCAACTTGGTCTAAGCTCATATTATCTCTTTTTTGGATTATAGCTCCTAACTGGCCTCCTTTCTTTCACTCTTATGTCCTGTAGTCCACTCTCAGTGTTGTAGTCAGAGCAGTGTTTTAAAAACACAACCCAGTTCAAGTCGTGATTTCATTTAAAACCCTCAAATGACTCCATCAAATTCAGGTTAATTCAGTTCTTAGCCAGGTTTAAATATTTGCATGATCTATCCCATAAATATACACAATTATTATCAATTAAAAATAAATATTTTAAAACAACAAAATACTTGCATGACCTGGCTCCCTGCTACTTCTGTGCCCTAATCTCCAATTGTTCATCTCATTGATCAGTCTCCTCCGGTTACATTTCCTTCCTTGATTCTCCTTGAACACCCCAACTATGTTCACACCTCAGAGCCTTTGCACTTGCTGATCCTTCAGCTGGAAATGGTGTACCCCACCAACCTTCAGGTGGATTTTACTCATATTTCAGGATTCAGCTTAAATGTATTTTATTAGGGAAGCCTTCTTCAATTGTCCAAGGATTTACACCACCATATAATCAATTTGCACATCTGTAATAACCCAATGATTTTTAAATTTTAAAATTGTAATTATGAAATATTTCAAACATACAGAAAATTTAAAAAGCACCTATATATCCACTATTGAGATTAAACAGACACCAAATTTTTGTTAATTTTACTTTATATCACTTTAAAAAATAAAACATTACAGAGATAAACCCTACCTCCATTTCTTCATCCCCCACTTCTCACTGATAGATGACCACTATCCTGAAGTTGGCATGTATCATCCCAATACTTGTTTTTGTACTTTCACTAAATGTGTACGTATCCATTAAGATGTATTTGATTGATTTCATGCTTAAAATTTGGGGATCAAGTGTTTCATACTGTACATACCTTTTGCATCTTGCTTTTTCCCCCCTCAATGTTATGATTTTAAGATTTATCTATGTTGGTACACATTGATCTAGTTCATCCACATAACGACTTCATAGTATTCCATTGAATAAATGAACCATGCTAGCTTTTTTCTTCATTTCTCTGATGATGGGTAGTTAAGTACATTCCAATCTTTTTCTGTACAAATTGTTTGCAATGAACATCCTTCACCATATCTCCTAATGCATATGTACAATTTTCAAGACTATATGCCTAGAAGTGGGTATGTATATCTCTATATTTATTAGATATTGCTAAATTCTTTCTAAAGCAGTTATACCAATTTACAATTAGTAACAATGAAAAGCTCCTATTTCTCCTCATTTCTCCCAAAGTTGGTGTTATCAGAGTAAATTTTGCCAATCCGGTGAATATTAAATAATATCTCGTTGTGATGCAACCTCTGTGAGGTTGATTTTCTTTTAACATGTTTACTGGTCATTCAAGATCCTTCCTCTAGTAATTGCTGATTCATATTATATCTATATTTTTGATTTGGTTATTTGTCTTTTTTTGTTTATAGAAATTCTTTATATATTCAGAATTTTAAACGTTTGTCATTTGTGAGTTGTAAATATCTTCTGTCAGTCTGTAACTTGCCTTTACCTTTGCTTATACTGAAATATTTTAAATTTTAATATATTTAAATTTATCTTTCCCTTTATGGTTTGTGTTTCTATGTTTTATTAAAGAACTCCTCCCGGCCGGGCGCGGTGGCTCACGCTTGTAATCCCAGCACTTTGGGAGGCCGAGGCGGGCGGATCACGAGGTCAGGAGATCAAGACCACGGTGAAACCCCGTCTCTACTAAAAATACAAAAAACTTAGCCGGGCGTGGTGGCGGGCGCCTGTAGTCCCAGCTACTCAGAGAGGCTGAGGCAGGAGAATGGGGTGAACCCTGGAGGCAGAGCTTACAGTGAGCTGAGATTACGCCACTGCACTCCAGCCTGGGCGACAGAGCAAGACTCCGTCTCAAAAAAAAAAAAGAACTCCTCCCCATCTAGATATCATAAAGACTTCCTACTGTTCTCTTTTTCCTTACTTTCTTCTTACTAATACACAAACACACACACACATGCACCCCACAAACATATGTATTCTACTCTTATTATTTTTACTTAGGGCTTAAACCTGCCAGGAATTAAATTATTAAATTTTTATAAATGGTGTAAAGTATTGATCTAATTTTATCGGTTTCCATAAGGGTAACCAAATATCCTAACACCATTTATTGGAAAGTCCATCATTTCATACACTGATTTATTATATACTCTATATGTCATATACTAATCACTTATTCTTGTCTATTTGTAAGTTCATTGTGATTCTCCACCATTTATTTGTCTATTCATGCTATAATATTACACTTTTTAAAAATATTATGGCTTTATGGTAAGTTTCACTATCTAGTAATGTCAGTTCTTCATGCTTATTCCTCAAAATAGTCATGATCATTATTACCTATTTTCAATTTTATATGAATTTTAGTATCAGTATGTCAAGTTCTGTAAGAATAATATCCTTAATCCATATTTATTATTTATATCTTGATTAAACTTTCATTTAATGTATGGAATAACTTGAGAATAATCATTTATGTTCACAAATCTTTCCCTCAGGAACATAGTATAACTCTACATTCATTTAGGCCTTTAAAATAGATTGTAATTAAAGTTTTATCATTTTCTTCTTCAAGAGGAAACACTTTTAAATTATTGCATTTTATAAGAGTTATTTCTATATACCTTGTAATTTTTGTTGCCCTTATAAATGCTTGAGGGGATGGATACTCCATCTTCCATGATGTGATTATTATGCATTGTGTGCCTGTATCTAAACATCTTATGTACCCCATAAATATAAATCCCCTACTATCTACCTACAAAAATTAAAAATTAAAAAAATAGTAGCTATGGGAGGAGGGGGTGTCCATTCTTGCATATTGTATGTGTGTGTCTTATACCCATAAATATTTCACTATGTTTGCATTGGTTTTTAATTTTGGTCTATCTTTTGCTATTTAGAAAAATTGTATTTTTGCTCTAATGATATCTTGATTCTAGTGGTTTTCAAACTTTCAGCATACCTCAGAATCTCCTAGAGAGCTGTTACAACACATTGCTGGGCCCCAATTCCAAAATTTCTGATTCAACGGTTCTAGGGTAGGGTATGAGAATTTGTATTTCTAACAACTTTCCAAGAGATGCTGATGGTACTGGTCTAGTACAACATTTGAAGAGTTTTTATTTTATACTAATATCCTTATGTAATGCTTTTAGCTCCATTTTAAAGAAACTGTCTATTGTTTCCCCTCATGAGTCATAATGAAATTTGCTGGTAACCTCTTTTTGCCTTTCCTCTCTTTCTGACCTAGCCTCTGATTTAAACCTATATCCTTTTACTCCCAGTTAATATTTACAAGGCTATCCTCTTTCTATACCCATTTTTATTATTTGTAGTATATTTATATTTCAGATCATATAATATTTAACTCTATTCTGTCATTCCATCCCCATTATTTATTCTTAGCTTTACAGGTAAATATAGCTACTGCTCACCATTAGAAATGTCCCAAGCTTCTCCTATAGCTTCTTGCTTATTTGAACCTTGTTCTCTATTAAATCCCTTAGGAAGGAATAATGACAATATTTCTTGAGTTCTTGCATATTCATTACAGCTTGTCTTTTAACTTGGTTGGATGTAAAATCTTTGGTATGCTGTTGCTTATCCATCTCATCTATAAGCAGTTTTCCTACATCACAATCTTGGCACATTTCTCTGAGGAGTTTTTTTTCTGAAGCCTTTCTTCTGGAAGAACTCTAATACTACATTAAACAAATACATACAAATAGCCTTTTTATGTATACTTAGAAATCTGGTGCTCATAGGTAAGCAGCTCCTTGGCAAAAGAAGTGCAGTAGTGGCCAGCTGAAATGGCCACTTCCATCCAGAGCTTTTCAGAACTGAACATTTCTTGGGGAATTAGGTGATGTCACCAGTGTACCCTGTGCTGTACTTCTTCCACTTTTCCACGTTTATATCCACTTTTGATCTCCTTTACAGGCATTTGAACCCACATCCTAGTTAAGACCCATTTACAGTCCATAGCCAGAAAATTTCCTTTGAATGCACAACTATTCTGTTGGTGGTAGTTTTTGTTTGTTTTTGTTTTTGCCAAACTGCACTTTCACATGGCAAGCAGGTCTTTTAGAAATCCAATTATATGCCTTCCAAAGGTCCAAGGCCTTATTTCTAGTCAACTTGTACAGACCATTACAACTTCAGCTAACACAGCTGCACATTGCTCAGCTGTCTTTTATCTGCAAGCACCACCTACTGGCCTGGAAGTAAAGCTGCACAACCCAATACAATGCCTGTTGACAAAATGCTTGTGCTGGGGAATGAGATAAGCTTCCTGAGACCTCCAAGTCCCTGTCTCTACAGGAGGCAGTAAGCTTGTTCACATCCCCACTACACCACTACTATAATCAGATAATCAGCATTTGAGAAAACCACCACATTAAGCCTATTTATAACCCTGGCATTTGTACAGAGTCCTGGTCCCCTGAAAGCACTCAGAAAAAATGCCAAATGACTCTACTGAACATACACTACAGTCACACATTCAAGGGGGTGGGAGGAAACAAAAAGTCTCATCCAAATGAAAATAAATTCAAAAATAAGAAGTGACAGCTTATCCAGATACGAAGGAACCAGTGTAAGAACTCTGGTAGTATAAAAAATGAAGTGTTTCAACAACCCCAAAGAATCACACTAGCTCTCTATCAATGGATTCTAGCCAAAATGAAAATTCTGCAATGGCAAATAAAGAATTAAAAGTATGGATTTTAAGGAAACTCAGTGGAAACCAAGAGAAAGTTGAAAAGAACAGAAAGAAATCAGAAAAATAATTCAGGATATAAATGGAAATTTACTAAAGAGACAGATAATTTTTTTAAAAAACCATACAGAACTTCTGGAAATGAAAAATTCATTGAAGAAGTTCCAAAATATAGTTGAAAGCTTTAACAATAGACTAAACAAAGCAGATGAAAGAATTTCAGAGCTTTAAGACAGGTCTTTTGAATTAACCTACTTAGAAATAAAGAAAAAAGTTTTT
The DNA here is from genome assembly GCF_006542625.1 of Nomascus leucogenys. NCBI lineage: Eukaryota > Metazoa > Chordata > Mammalia > Primates > Hylobatidae > Nomascus > Nomascus leucogenys. The sequence goes on along the minus strand of NC_044406.1, from coordinate 140,439,774 downwards.
AAAAAATGAAGAATGCCTTTGAAATATATGGCATTATGTAAAGTGACCAACCATACAAGGTCATAGATACTCCTGAGGGAGAAGAAGAAAAAGTAAAAAGTTTGGAAAACCTATTGAGGAAATAATTCTGAAAAAAAATGCCTGGTCTTGTTAGAGATTTATACATCCAGATACAATAATCTTAAAGAATTCCTAGAAGATGGATTACAGGATGACCTTCACCAAGCCATATAGTCTTCAGACTAGCCAAAGTCAAAGTGAAAGAAAAAATACTAAAAGCAGCAAGGGAGAAGCATCTAATCGCCTATGAAGGAAATCCCATCAGACTAACACCAGACTTCTCAGCAGAACCCTTATAAGCCATAAGAGATTGGGGTCCTATTTTCAGTCTTCTTAAAGAGAAAACTTCCAGTCAAGAATTTTGTATCCCATTAAACTAAGCTTCATAAATGAAGAAGAAATAAAGTATTTCCCAGACAAGTAAAGGCTAAAGAAATTTGTCACCACTAGACCAGTCCTACAAGAAATGCTGAAAGGAATTTTCAACAAGGAAACAAAAGAATGATATCCACCATCACAAGAACACACAAAAAGTATAAAACACATAGTTCTTATAAAGCAATTACACAATCAAGACTATAAAACACCTATATAACAATTAAAATTATTACAGAAACAAAACCTCATATATCAATATTAATCTTGAAAGCAAATGGAATAAATGCTCCACTTAAAAGATATTGCCTAGTGGAATGATTTTAAAGAAATAAGATCCAAAAATATTCTGCTTACAAAAGAATCCACCTAACTGGTAAGATATTTATAGACTTGAAGTAAAGAAGTGGAAAAAGATACTCCATGCAAACAGGACCAAAAGCGAGCAGGAGCACCTCTACTTATGTCAGATGAAACAGACTTTTAAATAGCAACAGTAAAAAAAAAGACAAAGAAGGTCAGTATATATATGATAAAGGAATCAAGTCAACAAGAAGATATGGCAATCCTAGATTGATATGCACACAACACTGGAGGACTCAGATTTATAAAAATGAATACTACTAGACCTAAGAAAAGAGATAGACAGCAGTGCAATAGACAGCAATTCAACACTTCATTGAAAGCACTAGACAGATCACTGAGGCAGAAAATCAACAAAGAAACTCTGGAATTAAATTGGACTCAAGATAAAATAGACCCAACAGACATTTATAGAACATTCCACCTAACAACAGCAGTATATACATTCTTCTCATCTACATCTAGAACTTTCTCCCAAATAGACCATATGCTAGCCCACAAAGCAAGTCTCAATAAATTTGAAAAATCAAAATCCTATTAAATATCTTCTCAGACCACAATGGAATATACCTAGAAATCAACACCAAGAGGAAGTCTCAAAACTATTCAAGTACATGAAAATTAAACAATCTGCTCCTGAATAATCTGTGGGTAGATGATGATATTATAGTGGAAATTTGAAAATTTTGAAACAAATGAATACAGACACAATGAACCCAAGATCCTGGGTTACAGCAAAAACAGTTCTAAAAGGGGAGTTTATAGTATTAAATGCTTACATTCAAAAGATAGAAAGGCCTCTAATTAACAAGCTAATGTCACACCTCAAGAGACTAGAAAAACAACAAACCAAATCCAAAGCTAGCAGAAGAAAAGAAATAACAGAGATCATAGCAGAACTAAATGAAATTGAAACCAAAAAATTATACAAAGAATCTATAAAATTGGGGGGGTGGAGCCAAGATGGCCAAATAGGAACAGCTCCGGTCTACAGCTCCCAGCATGAGCGACACAGAAGACGGGTGATTTCTGCATTTCCATCTGAGGTACCAGGTTCATCTCACTAGGGAGTGCCAGACAGTGGGTACAGGACAGTGGGTGCAGCACACCGTGTGCGAGCCAAAGCAGGGCGAGGCATTGCCTCACTCGGGAAGTGCAAGGGGTCAGGGAGTTTCCTTTCCTAGTCAAAGAAAGGAGTGACAGATGGCACCTGGAAAATCGGGTCACTCCCACCCTAATACTGCGCTTTTCCAACGGGCTTAAAAAACGGCACACCAGGAGATTATGTCCCGCACCTGGTTTGGAGGGTCCTACACCCACGGAGTCTCGCTGATTGCTAGCACAGCAGTCTGAGATCAAACTGCAAGGTGGCAGTGAGGCTGGGGGAGGGGCGCCTGCCATTGCCCAGGCTTGATTAGGTAAACAAAGCAGCCGGGAAGCTCGAACTGGGTGTGGCCCACCACAGCTCAAGGAGGCCTGCCTGCCTCTGTAGGCTCCACCTCTGGGGGCAGGGCACAGATGAACAAAAAAACAGCAGTAACTTCTTCAGACTCAAATGTCCCTGTCTGACAGCTTTGAAGAGAGTTGTGGTTCTCCCAGCACACAGCTGGAGATCTGAGAACGGGCGGATTGCCTCCTAAAGTGGGACCCTGACCCCTGAGCAGCCTAACTGGGAGGCACCCCCCAGTAGGGTCAGACTGACACCTCACACGGCCGGGTACTTCTCTGAGACAAAACTTCCAGAGGAATGATCAGGCAGCAGCATTTGCGGTTCACCAAGATCCGCTGTTTTACAGCCACCGCTATTCTGCAGCCACCACTGCTGATACCCAGGCAAACAGGGTCTGGAGTGGACCTCTAGCAAACTCCAACAGACCTGCAGCTGAGGGTCCTGTCTGTTAGAAGGAAAACTAACAAACAGAAAGGACATCCACACCAAAAACCCATCTGTACGTCACCATCATCAAAGACCAAAAGTAGATAAAACCACAAAGATGGGGAAAAAACAGAGCAGAAAAACTGGAAACTCTAAAAAGCAGAGCACCTCTCCTCCTCCAAAGGAACGCAGCTCCTCACCAGCAGCGGAACAAAGCTGGACGGAGAATGACTTTGACGAGTTGAGAGAAGAAGGCTTCAGACGATCAAACTACTCTGAGCTACAGGAGGAAATTCAAACCAATGGCAAAGAAGTTAAAAACTTTGAAAAAAAAATTAGACGAATGGATAACTAGAATAAGCAACGCAGAGAAGTCCTTAAAGGAGCTGATGGAGCTGAAAGCCAAGGCTTGAGAACTACATGAAGAATGCAGAAGCCTCAGGAGCCGATGTGATCAACTGGAAGAAAGGGTATCAGTGACGGAAGACGAAATGAATGAAATGAAGTGAGAAGGGAAGTTTAGAGAAAAAAGAATAAAAAGAAATGAACAAAACCTCCAAGAAATATGAGACTATGTGAAAAGACCAAATCTACATCTGATTGGTGTACCTGAAAGTGACGGGGAGAATGGAACCAAGTTGGAAAACACTCTGCAAGATATGATCCAGGAGAACTTCCCCAATCTAGCAAGGCAGGCCAACATTCAGATTCAGGAAATACAGAGAACGCCACAAAGATACTCCTCGAGAAGAGCAACTCCAAGACACATAATTTTCAGATTCACCAAAGTTGAAATGAAGGAAAAAATGTTAAGGGCAGCCAGAGAGAAAGGTCGGGTTACCCACAAAGGAAAGCCCATCAGACTAACAGCTAATCTCTCGGCAGAAACTCTATAAGCCAGAAGAGAGTGGGGGCCAATATTCAACACTCTTAAAGAAAAGAATTTTCAACCCAGAATTTCATATGCAGCCAAACTAAGCTTCATAAATGAAGGAGAAATAAAATATTTACAGACAAGCAAATGCTGAGAGATTTTGTCACCACCAGGCCTGCCCTAAATGAGCTCCTGAAGGAAGCACTAAACATGGAAAGGAACAACTGGTACCAGCCACTGCAAAAACATGCCAAATTGTAAAGACCATCAAGGCTAGGAGAAACTGCATCAATTAACGAGCAAAATAACCCTCTAATGACATAATGACAGGATCAAATTCACACATAACAATATTAACTTTAAATGTAAGTGGGCTAAATGCTCCAATTAAAAGACACAAACTGGCAAATTGGATAAAGAGTCAAGACCCATCAGGGTGCTGTAATCAGGAAACCCATCTCACGTGCAGAGACACACATAGGCTCAAAATAAAGGGATGGAGGAAAATCTACCAAGCAAATGGAAAACAAAAAAAGGCAGGGGTTGCAATCCTAGTCTCTGATAAAACAGACTTTAAACCAACAAAGATCAAAAGAGACAAAGAAGGCCATTACATAATGGTAAAGGGATCAATTCAACAAGAAGAGCTAACTATCTTAAATATATGTGCACCCAATACAGGAGCAAGTCCTGTATTAAAGCAAGTCCTCAGGGACCTACAAAGAGACTTAGACTCCCACACAATAATAATGGGAGACTTCAACACCCCACTGTCAACATTAGACAGATCAATGAGACAGAAAGTTAACAAGGATACCCAGGAATTGAACTCAGCTCTGCACCAAGCGGATCTAATAGACATCTACAGAACTCTCCACCCCAAATCAACAGAATATACATATTTTTTTAGCATCACACCACACCTATTCCAAAATTGACCACATAGTTGGAAGTAAAGCACTCCTCAGCAAACGTATAAGAACAGAAATTATAACCAACTGTCTCTCAGACCGCAGTGCAATCAAACTGGAACTCAGGATTAAGAAACTCACTCAAAACCACTCAACTCCATGGAAACTGAACAACCTGTTCCTGAATGACTACTGGGTACATAACGAAATGAAGGCAGAAATAAAGATGTTCTTTGAAACCAACGAGAACAAAGACACAACATACCAGAATCTCTGGGACACATTCAAAGCAGTGTGTAGAGGGAAATTTATAGCACTAAATGCCCACAAGAGAAAGTAGGAAAGATCCAGAATTGACACCCTAACATCACAATTAAAAGAACTAGAAAAGCAAGAGCAAACACATTCAAAACCTAGCAGAAGGCAAGAAATAACTAAAATCAGAGCAGATCTGAAGGAAATAGAGACAAAAAAAACCTTCAAAAAATTAATGAATCCAGGAGCTGGTTTTTTGAAAAGATCAACAAAATCGATAGACCGCTAGCAAGACTAATAAAGAAGAAAAGAGAGAAGAATCAAATAGACGCAATAAAAAATGATAAAGGGGATATCACCACCGATCCCACAGAAATATAAGCTACCATCAGAGAATACTACAAACATCTCTATGCAAATAAACTAGAAAATCTAGAAGAAATGGATAAATTCCTGGACACATACACCCTCCCAAGACTAAACCAGGAAGAAATTGAATCTCTGAATAGACCAATAACAGGCTCTGAAATAGTGGCAATGATCAATAGCTTACCAACCAAAAAAAGTCCAGGACCAGATGGATTCACAGCCGAATTCTACCAGAGGTACAAAGAGGAACTGGTGCCATTCCTTCTGAAACCATTCCAATCAATAGAAAAAGAGGGAATCCTCCCTAACACATTTTATGAGGCCAGCATCATCCGGATAACAAAGCCTGGCAGAGACATAACCAAAAAAGAAAATTTTAGACCAATATCCCTGATGAACATTGATGCAAAAATCCTCAATAAAATACTGGCAAACCGAATCCAGCAACACATCAAAAAGTTTATCCACCATGATCAAGTGGGCTTCATCCCTGGGATGCAAGGCTGGTTCAACATACGCAAATCAATAAATGTAATCCAGCATATAAACAGAACCAAAGACAAAAACCACATGATTACCTCAATAGATGCAGAAAAGGCCTTTGACAAAATTCAACAGCTCTTCATGCTAAAAACTCTCAATACATTAGGTATTGATGGGACGTATCTCAAAATAATAAGAGCTATCTATGACAAACCCACAGCCCATATCATACTGAATGGGCAAAAACTGGAAGCATTCCCTTTGAAACCTGGCACAAGACAGGGATGCCCTCTCTCACCACTCCTATTCAACATAGTGTTGGAAGTTCTGGCCAGGGCAATCAGGCAGGAGAAGGAAATAAAGGGTATTCAATTAGGAAAAGAGGAAGTCAAATTTTCCCTGTTTGCAGATGACATGATTGTATATCTAGAAAACCCCATTGTCTCAGCCGAAAATCTCCTCAAGCTGATAAGTAACTTCAGCAAAGTCTCAGGATACAAAATCAATGTACAAAAATCACAAGCATTCTTGTACACCAATCACAGACAAACAGAGCCAAATCATGAGTAAACTCCCATTCACAAGTGCTTCAAAGAGAATAAAATACCTAGGAATCCAACTTACAAGGGATGTGAAGGACCTCTTCAAGGAGAACTACAAACCACTGCTCAAGGAAATAAAAGAGGATACAAACAAATGGAAGAACATTCCATGCTCATGGGTTGGAAGAATCAATATCATGAAAATGGCCATACTGCCCAAGGTAATTTATAGATTCAATGCCATCCCCATCAAGCTGCCAATGACTTTCTTCACAGAATTGGAAAAACTACTTTAAAGTTCATATGCAACCACAAAAGAGCCCGCATTGTCAAATCAATCCTAAGCCAAAAGAACAAAGCCAGAGGCATCACGCTACCTGACTTCAAACTATACTACAAGGCTACAGTAACCAAAACAGCATGGTACTGGTACCACAACAGTGATATAGATCAATGGAACAGAACAGAGCCTTCAGAAATAATGCTGCATATCTACAACCATCTGATCTTTAACAAACCTGACAAAAACAAGCAATGGGGAAAGGATTTCCTATTTAATCAATGGTGCTGGGAAAACTCGCTAGCCATATGTAGAAAGCTGAAACTGGATCCCTGCCTTACACCTTATACAAAAATTAATTCAAGATGGATTAAAGACTTGTATGTTAGACCTAAAACAATAAAAACCCTAGAAGACAACCTAGGCAATACCATTCAGGACATAGGCATGGGCAAGGACTTCATGTCTAAAACACCAAAAGCAATGGCAACAAAAGCCAACATTGACAAATGGGATCTAATTAAACTAAAGAGCTTCTGCACAGCAAAAGAAACTACCATCAGAGTGAACAGGCAACCTACAGAATGGGAGAAAATTTTTGCAACCTACTCATCTGACAAAGGGCTAATATCCAGAATCTACAATGAACTCAAACAAATTTACAAGAAAAAAACAACCCCATCAAAAAGTGGGCAAAGGATATGAACAGACACTTCTCAAAAAAAGTCATTTATGCAGCCAAAAAACACATGAAAAAATGCTCATCATCACTGGCCATCAGAGAAATGCAAATCAAAACCACAATGAGATACCATCTCACACCAGTTAGAATTGTGATCATTAAAAAGTCAGGAAACAACAGGTGCTGGAGAGGATGTGAAGAAATAGGAACACTTTTACACTGTTGGTGGGACTGTAAACTAGTTCAACCATTGTGGAAGTCAGTGTGGCGATTCCTCAGGGATCTAGAACTAGAAATACCATTTCACCCAGCCATCCCATTACTGGGTATATACAAGGATTATAAATCATGCTGCTATAAAGACACATGCACACATATGTTTATTGCGGCACTATTCACAATAGCAAAGACTTGGAACCAACCCAAATGTCCAACAATGATAGACTGGATTAAGAAAATGTGGCACATACACACCATGGAATACTATGCAGCCATAAAAAATGATGAGTTCATGTCCTTTGTAGGGACATGGATGAAACTGGAAATCATCATTCTCAGCAAACTATCACAAGGATGAAAAACCAAACACCATGTGTTCTCATTCATAGGTGGGAATTGAACAATGGGAACACATGGACACAGGAAGGGGAACATCACACTCCGGGGACTGTTGTGGGGTGGGGGGAGGCGGGAGGGAGAGCATTAGGAGATATACCTAATGGTAAATGACGAGTTAATGGGTGCAGCACACCAACATGGCACATGTATAAATATGTAACAAACCTGCACATTGTGCACATGTACCCTAAAACTTAAAGTATAATAATAATAAAATAAAATAAAATAAAAATAAAAAAAGTAATTACCACATGCCCCTGAAACTGTGCTCTTGAGAATTTATCTCAGAGAAATGAAAAATGATGCTATTGAAGAATTCTGTACATAAGTGACTGTAGAAGAATGTTGCATTGGGTAGAAATAGCCAAGGTCTAGTATCTTCATAGTGCTCAGTTTTTGTCTGGGAACTTTTCAGCGAGAATTTGGCATTCCATCAAACCGCATGTCAGATCCCCAAATTGCTAAGGCTGAAGGCTGTCAGCTAAATGCACCTACTGTGGAGGTACTTTCCCGAAGGGAGAGCAAGCTGGCACACCACATGGCTGCTGCACAAATGTACAAAAAATTCGCTATGTAGAGGACTTGAAAAACCCAATTAATAAACTTGACCTAATTGACATATATAGTACACTGCATCCAATTACTGCAGAACACATATAGCTTTCAGATACGTATAAAACATCTATAAAAATTGAGCATATGCTGGGTCATAAATCAATTTATAATTCTTTTTTTTTCCATTTCCATTGACTTTTATTCAGTTTTAGTATTGTCCAGTTAAATCCCGATTAAATGAAATTTATTTTGATTATTTGATCAATCCTCGTAACGATCAGTAGTTTCCATTACTCTAGTTACTTTCAATAAACTTTTGATTGAATCATCTTATAATTATTTTCTATAAATTTCAATTGGCTTCCAGTTTATTCAATCTATAAACTTAAAATCAATATTGTTTACATACCCAGTACCATTTGACCCAGCCATCCCATTACTGGGTATATACACAAAGGACTATAAATCATGCTGCTATAAAGACACATGCACACATATGTTTATTGTGGCACTATTCACAATAGCAAAGACTTGGAACCAACCCAAATGTCCAACAACGATAGACTGGATTAAGAAAATGTGGCACATATACACCATGGAATACTATGCAGCCATAAAAAATGATGAGTTCATGTCCTTTGTAGGGACATGGATGAAACTGGAAACAATCATTCTCAGTAAACTATTGCAAGGACACAATGGTTGAACTAGTTTACAGTCCCACCAACTGTGTAAAAGTGTTCCTATTTCTCCACATCCTCTCCAGCACCTGTTGTTTCCTGCTTTTTTAATGATGGCCATTCTAACTGGTGTGAGATGGTATCTCACTGTGGTTTTGATTTGCACTTCTCTGATGGCCAGTGATGATGAGCATTTCTTCATGTGTTTTTTGGCTGCATAAATGTCTTCTTTTGAGAAGTGTCTGTTCATATCCTTTGCCCACTTTTTGATGGGGTTGTTTGTTTTTTTCTTGTAAATTTGTTTGAGTTCATTGTAGATTCTGGATATTAGCCCTTTGTCAGATGAGTAGGTTGCAAAAATTTTCTCCCATTCTGTAGGTTGCCTGTTCACTCTGATGGTAGTTTCTTTTGCTGTGCAGAAGCTCTTTAGTTTAATTAGATCCCATTTGTCAATGTTGGCTTTTGTTGCCATTGCTTTTGGTGTTTTAGACATGAAGTCCTTGCCCACGCCTATGTCCTGAATGGTATTGCCTAGGCTTTCTTCTAGAGTTTTTATGGTTTTAGTCTTACATTTAAGTCTTTAATCCATCTTGAATTAATTTTTGTATAAGGTGTAAGGAAGGGATCCAGTTTCAGCTTTCTACATATGGCTAGCCAGTTTTCCCAGCACCATTTATTAAATAGGGAATCCTTTCCCCATTGCTTGTTTTTGTAAGGTTTGTCAAAGATCAGATAGTTGTAGATATGCGCCATCATTTCTGAGGGCTCTGTTCTGTTCCATTGATCTATATCTCTGTTGTGGTACCAGTACCATGCTGTTTTGGTTACTGTAGCCTTGTAGTATAGTTTGAAGTCAGGTAGCGTGATGCCTCCAGCTTTGTTCTTTTGGCTTAGGATTGACTTGGTGATGCGGGCTCTTTTTTGGTTCCATATGAACTTTAAAGTAGTTTTTTCCAATTCTGTGAAGAAAGTCATTGGTAGCTTGATGGGGATGGCATTGAATCTATAAATTACTTTGGGCAGTATGGCCTTTTTCACGATATTGATTCTTCCAACCCATGAGCATGGAATGTTCTTCCATTTGTTTGTATCCTCTTTTATTTCATTGAGCAGTGGTTTGTAGTTCTCCTTGAAGAGGTCCTTCACATCCCTTGTAAGTTGGATTCCTAGGTATTTTATTCTCTTTGAAGCAATTGTGAATGGGAGTTCACTCATGATGTGGCTCTCTGTTTGTCTGTGATTGGTGTACAAGAATGCTTGTGATTTTTGTACATTGATTTTGTATCCTGAGACTTTGCTGAAGTTGCTAATCAGCTTAAGGAGATTTTGGGCTGAGACAATGGGATTTTCTAGATATACAATCATGTCATCTGCAAACAGGGACAGTTTGACTTCCTCTTTTCCTAATTGAATACCCTTTATTTCCTTCTCCTACCTGATTGCTCTGGCCAGAACTTCCAGCACTATGTTGAATAGGAGTGGTGAGAGAGGGCATCCCTGTCTTGTGCCAGTTTTCAGAGGGAATGCTTCCAGTTTTTGCCCATTCAGTATGATATTGGCTGTGGGTTTGTCATAGATAGCTCTTATTATTTTGAGATACGTCCCATCAATACCTAATTTATTGAGAGTTTTTAGCATGAAGGGTTGTTGAATTTTGTCAAAGGCCTTTTCTGCATCTATTGAGATAATCATGTGGTTTTTGTCTTTGGTTCTGTTTATATGCTGGATTACATTTATTGATATGTGTATGTTGAACCAGCCTTGCATCCCAGGGATGAAGCCCACTTGATCATGGTGTATAAGCTTTTTGATGTGCTGCTGGATTCGGTTTGCCAGTATTTTATTGAGGATTTTTGCATCATGTTCATCAAGGATATTGGTCTAAAATTCTCTTTTTTGGTTGTGTCTCTGCCTGGCTTTGGTATCAGGACGATGCTGGCTTCATAAAATGTGTTAGGGAGGATTCCCTCTTTTTCTATCGATTGGAATAGTTTCAGAAGGAATGGTACCAGTTCCTCCTTGTACCTCTGGTAGAATTCAGCTGTGAATCCATCAGGTCCTGGACTCTTTTTGGTTGGTAAGCTACTGATTATTGCCACAATTTCAGAGCCTGTTATTGGTCTATTCAGAGTTCAACCGTTGTGGAAATCAGTGTGGCGATTCCTCAGGGATCTAGAACTAGAAATACCATTTGACCCAGCCATCCCATTACTGGGTATATACCCAAAGGACCATAAATCATGCTGCTCTGAAGACACATGCACACGTATGTTTATTGTGGCACTATTCACAATATCAAAGAGTTGGAACCAACCCAAATGTCCAAAGACGATAGACTGGATTTAGAAAATGTGGCACATATACACCATGGAATACTATGCAGCCGTAAAAAATGATGAGTTCATGTCCTTTGTAGGGACATGGATGAAACTGGAAAACATCATTCTCAGTAAACTATCGCAAGGACAAAAAACCAAACACCGCATGTTCTCACTCATAGGTGGGAATTGAACAATGAGAACTCATGGACACAGGAAGGGGAACATCACATTCCGGGGACTGTTGTGGGGTGGGGGGAGGGGGGAGGGACAGCATTAGGAGATATACCTAATGCTAAATGACGAGTTAATGGGTGCAGGAAATCTATATGGCACATGGATACATATGTAACAAACCTGCACAATGTGCACATGTACCATAAAACCTAAAGTATAAAAAAAAAAAAAAAAAAAAACTATTGCAAGGACAAAAAACCAAACACCGCATATTCTCATTCATAGGTGGGAAATGAACAATGAGAACACATGGATACAGGAAGGGGAACATCACACTCTGGGGACTGTTGTTGGGGGGAGCGGGGAGGGACAGCATTAGGAGATACACCTAATGCTAAATGATGACTTAATGGGTGCAGCACACCAACATGGCACATGGATACATATGTAACAAACCTGCACATTGTGCACATGTACCTTAAAACTTAAAGTATAATAATAATAATAATAAAGAAAAAAAGGAACAATTAAGTCAATTGAGTGTAAAGGCCACCCCCACCCCCACCCTGATACTGGGTATGTAAACAATTTATAATTCCATTAAGCTCGAAATTAAAAATTGCTAAAAATCTACATTTGAAATTTAAGCAAGAAGCTTCCAAAGTAATTAAAAAGTTAAAGAAGAAATAACCATGAGTACTTAACAACACACTGAACTAAAAGACTATAACAATATATCATAGCTCTTTTTGCTTAGGATTGTCCTGGCTATACGGGCTCTATTTTGATTCCATATGAAATTTAAAGTAGTTTTTTCTAATTCTGTGAGGAAAGTCAATGGTAGCTTGATGAGGATAGCATTGAATCTGTAAATTACTATGAGCAGTATGGCCATTTTCACAATATTGATTCTTCCTATCCATAAGCATGGAATGTTTTTCCATTTGTTTGTATCCTCTTTTATTTCATTGAGCAGTGGTTTGTAGTTCTCCTTGAAGAGGTCCTTCACATACTTTGTAAGTTGTATTCCTAGGTATTTTATTCTCTTTTTAGCAATTGTGAATGGGAGTTCACTCATGATTTGGCTCTCTATTATTGGTATATAGGAATGCTTGTGATTTTTGCACATTGATTTTGTATCCTGAGCCTGCTGAAGTTGCTTATCAGCTTAAGGACTTTTTGGGCTGAGACGATGGGGGTTTCTAAATATAAAGTCATGTCATCTGCAAACAGAGACAATTTGACTTCCTCCCTTCCTATTTGAATACCGTTTATTTCTTTCTCTTGCCTGATTTCCCTGGCCAGAACTTCCAATACTATGTTGAATTGGAGTGGTGAGAGAGAGCATCCTTGTCTTGTGCCGATTTTCAAAGGGAATGCTTCCAGCTTTTGCCCATTTAGTATGATATTGGCTGTGGGTTTGTCATAAATAGCTATTATTTTGAGATATGTTCCATCAATACCTAGTTTATTGAGGGTTTTTAGCATGAAGGGGTGTTTAATTTTATTGAAGGCCTTTTCTGCATCTATTGAGATAATCATGTGGTTTTTGTAATTGGTACTGTTTATGTGATGAATTATGTTTATTGATTTGCGCATATTGAACTAGCCTTGCATCCCAGGGATGAAGCCTACTTGATTGTGGTGGATAAGTTTTTTGACATGCTGCTGGATTTGGTTTGCCAGTATTTTATTGAGCATTTTTACACTGATGTTCATCAAAGATATTGGCCTGAAATTTTCTTTTTTTGTTGTGTCTCTGCCAGGTTTTGGGATCAGGATGATGCTGGCCTCATAAAATGAGTTAGGGAAGAATCCCTCTTTTTCTATTGTTTGGAATAGTTTCAAAAGGAATGATACCAGCTCCTCTTTGTACCTCTGGTAGAATTCGGCTGTGAATCTGTCTGGTCCTGGGCTTTTTTTGGTTGGTAGGCTATTTAATTATGCCTCAATTTCAGAACTTGTTATTGGTCTATTCAGGGATTTGACTTCTTCCTGGTTTAGTCTTGGGAAGGTGTATGTGTTCAGGAATGTATCCATTTCTTCTAGATTTTCTAGTTTATTTACATAGAGGTGTTTATAGTATTCTCTGATGGTAGTTTGTATTTCTGTTGGATCAGTGGTGATCTCCCCTTTATCATTTTTCATTTTGTCTATTTGATTCTTCTCTCTTCTTTATTAGTCTGGCTAGTGGTCTATTTTGTTAATCTTTTCCAGCGCCTGGATTTGTTGATTTTTTTGAAGGCTTTTTCATGTCTCTATTTCCTTCAGTTCTACTCTGATCTTAGTTACTTCTTATCGTCTAAAGCTGGAGGCATCATGCTACCTGACTTCAAACTATACTAGAATGCTACAGTAACCAAAACAGCATGGTACTGGTACCAAAACAGATATATAGACCAATGGAGCAGAACAGAGGCCTCAGAAATAACACCACACTTCTACAACCATCTGATCTTTGACAAACCTGACAAAAACAAGCAATGGGGAAAGGATTCCCTATTTAATAAATGGTGTTGGGAAAACTGGCTAGCCATATGCAGAAAACTGAAACTGGACCCCTTCCTTATACCTTATACAAAAATTAACTCAAGAGGGATTAAAGACTTAAATGTAAGACTGAAACCATAAAAACTCTAGAAGAAAGCCTAGGCAATACCATTCAGGACATAGGCATGGGCCAAGACTTCATGACTAAAACACCAAAAGCAATGGTAACAAAAGCCAACATTGACAAATGGGATCTAATTAAACTAAAGAGCTTCTGCGTAACAAAAGAAACTATCATCAGAGTGAACCAGCAACCTACAGAATGAGAGAAAATTTTTGCAATCTATCCATCTGACAAAGGGCTAATATCCAGAATCTACAAGGAACTTAAACAAATTTGCAAGAAAAAACAAACAACCCTATCGAAATTGGGCAAAGGATATGAACAGACACTTTTCAAAAGAAGACATTTATGAGGCTAACAAACATATAAAAAAAGCTCATCATCACTACTCATTAGAGAAATACAAATCAAAACCACAGTGAGATACCATCTCACGCCAGTTAGAATGGCAATCATTAAAAAGTCAGGAAACATGCTGGAGAGGATGTGGAGAAATAGGAACACTTTTACACTGTTGGTGGGAGGGTAATTAGTTCAACCATTGTGGAAGACAGTGTGGCGATTCCTCAAGGATCTAGAACCAGAAACACCATTTGAACCAGCCATCCTATTACTGGGTATATACCAAAAAGATTATAAATCATTCTACTATAAAGACACATGCATACATATGTTTAATGCAGCACTATTCACGATAGCAAAGACTTGGAACCAACCCAAATACCCATCAATGATAGACTGGATTAAGAAAATGTGGCACATGTACACCATGGAATAGTATGCAGCCATAACAAAGAATGAGTTCATGTCCTTTGCAGGCACATGGATGAAGCTGGAAACCATCATTCTCAGGAAACTAACACAGGAACAGAAAACCAAACACTGCATGTTCTCACTCATAAGTGGGAGTTGAACAATGAGACCATATGGGCACAGGGTGGGGAACATCACACACTGAGGCCTGTCAGGGGTGGGGGGCAAGGGGAGGGATAGCATTTGGAGAAATACCTAATGTAGATGACGTGTTGATTGGCACAGCAAACCACCATGGCACATGTATACCTATGTAACAAACCTGCATGTTCTGCACAGGTATTCCAGAACTTAAAGTATAATAATAACAAAAAACCAAATACAATGTAAAAAAAAGAAAGAAAGAAGAAGAAGATATAACAATTGCAAACATATATGCACTCCAAATTGGATCAACTAAATATACCAACCAGATATTAACAGAACTGAAGGGAGAAATAGAGACAGTACAATAAAAGTAGGAGACTTCAATTCCCATATTCAGCAATGGATAAACATCCAGATAGAAAATCAAAAGGGAAACATTGGACTTGAACAAAACCATGTGGACAGAATGAAGGATTAAAAAAATATATGATCATCTCAACAGAGGCAGAGAAAGCACTTGACAAAATTCCACACTCCTTCATGATAACAATGCTCAACACACTAGGTGGAGAAAAAAATGTATCTTCCCATAATAAAGACTATATATGACAAGCCCACAGATGGTATCATACTTAATAGTGAAAAACTGACTTTTTTTTCCTCTATGATCAGAAACAAGACAAGGATAATCACCCCCACCACTTGTATCCAAAATAGTACTGGAAATCTTACCCAGAGCAATTAAGCAAGAAAAAGAATTAAAGAAAATAAAAAGAACCTGAGTAGGAAAGGAAGAAAAACTATTCCTGTTAGCAGATTACATAGTTCTACATGTAGAAAACCCTAAAGG
Source organism: Nomascus leucogenys (assembly GCF_006542625.1). NCBI lineage: Eukaryota > Metazoa > Chordata > Mammalia > Primates > Hylobatidae > Nomascus > Nomascus leucogenys. Next base: position 140,423,992 of record NC_044406.1, on the reverse strand, counting down.
CATCACAAAAAACTGTTAGAACTAATAAATTAAGTAAAGTTGCAGGATACAAAATCAATGAACAAAAAAGTTACATTTCTACACACTAAGAACAAACCATCCAAAAAGGAAACTAAGAAAATAATCCCGTTACAATTACGATCGTTATTAAAAAGAAAAAAAAGTACTTAGGGATAAATGTAATTAAGGAGGCAAAAGTCTTGTACACTGAAAACTAGAAAACATTGTTGAAAGAAATAAGACACAAATAAATGGAAAGACACTTCATGTTCATGGATTGGAAATTTTAATATTGTTAAAATATCTATACTTTGCAAAGCTATCTACAGATTCAATGCTATCCCCATAAAAATCACGATAACATTTTTTACAGAAATAGAACAAACAATCCTAAAGTTTAGATGAGAACACAAAACTACCTGGAACAGCCCAAGAAATCTTCAGAAAGAACAAATCTAGAGGCATCAAACTTTCTGATTTCAAGACATGTTACAAAGCTACAGTAATTAGAGAGTACTGGCATAGGAACAGACATATAGCCCAATGCAACAGGATAGGAAGCCCAGAAATAAACACATGCACATACAGTCGATTAACTGATGTTTGAAAAGTGTGCCAAAATTACCTAATAAGGGATGAATGGTTTTTTCAACAAATGGTGGTGGGAAAGCTGGATATCCATATACAGAAAAAATAAAATTGGACCCTTATCTTACATGAAACACAAAGGTCAATTAAAAATGGATTGAAAACTTAAACAGAAGAGTGAATCTGGAGAGGGGAGGGACAAGATGGCTAAACAGAAGGCCCCACTAATCATCCCCTCCACAAGAACACCAATTTAACAATTACCTACACACAAAAAGCACCTTCATAAGAACCAAAAATCAGGTGAGCACTCGTAGTACTTGCCTTTAACTTCAAATCACTGAAAGAGGCACTAAAGAGAATAGGAAAGACAGTCTTGAGTCACTGACACCACCCTTCCCCCAACCCTCTGGCAGTGGCCATGTGGTGCAGAGAGAGAATCTGTGCATTTGGGAGAAGAAAAGTGCAACAATTGTGAGACATTGCATTGAACTCAGTGCTGCCCTGTCACAGCAGAAAGCAAAACTAGGCTGAATTCAGCTGATGCTTGCCCATGGAGAGAATACTTAAACCAGGCCTAGCTAGAAAGGAATCACCCATCCCAGTAGTCAGAACTTGAGTATTGGAAAGCCTCACCACCATGGGCTGAAGTGCTCTGGGGAACATAAATAAATCTGAAAGGTCACCTAGGCCACAAGGACTGTTAACTCCTAGGTGACTCCTAGTGTTGAAATGGGCTCATAGACACTGTACTTGGTGACACACAACCTAGTGAGATACCAGCTGGGGCAGCTAAGGGAGTGTTTGTAACCTGAGGCAGTACAGTTTGTGCCTCCAGAGGAGACCCCTTTCATCTACTCGAAAAGAAGAGAGGGAAAGTAAAGAGGATGTTGTCTTGCATCTTGAATACCAGTTCAGCCACAGTAGGACAGGGCACCAGTCAGAGTTGTGAGGCCCCAACTCCCAGATGACATTTCTAGACAAACCCTGGGACAGAAGGGAACTTGCTGCATTGAAGAGAAGGACCCAGTCCTGGCAGGATCCATCACCTGATGACTGAAGAGCCCTTGGGTCCTGAATAACCAGCAGAGATACCTAGGTAGTATATGGGCATTGGGTGAGACTCTGAGACTTGTGGGTTTCAAGTAAGACTCAGCACATTTTCAGCTGTGGTGGCTATGGGGAGTGATTCCTCTGCTTGAGAAAAGTGGAGAGAAAAGTAAAGGGGACTTTGTCTTGCACCTTAGGTATCAGTTCAGCCACAGAATGCTGTGGTCCAGCAACTGGACTCTTGGGGTCCCTGATTCTAGGCCTTGGCTCTTGGATGTATTTCTGGACCTGCCCTGGGCCAGAGGGGAGCCCACATTCCTGAAGGGTGAATCTAAGGTGAGACAGCACTCACCACAAGCTGACTGAAGAGCCCTTGGTCCTTAAGGGAACATCAGTAGTAGCCTGGCAGTACTCCCTGTGGGCCTGTAGTGGTGGCCATAAGGTGAGGCTCCTCTGCCTATGGAAAGGAGAGGAAAGAGCGGGAAACATTGTGACTTATGGGTTGAGTGCAGGGTCAGACACAGTACAATAGAACACCAGGTAGAATTGTACAGACTTTGATGCCAATCCCTGGCTCCTGGATGGTACCTCGGGACCTGCCTGGGGCCTAGTGGAACACACTGCCCTGAAAGGAAAAACACAGGTCTGGCTGGCTTTGCCATCTGCTGATTGTGGAGCCCCAGGGTCTTGAACAAACATACACAGTAGCCAGGTAGGTAGTGGTTACAGCAGGCCTTGGGCAAGACCCATTGCTGTGCTGGCTTCAGGTCTGATCCAGTGCAGTCCCTGTGGTGGTAACCACTGGGGTGCTCATGTGATGCCATCCCCAGCTCCAGGAGACTCAGAACAGAAGGAGAGACTCCATTTTGTGTGAGAAGGAAAAAATACTTTCACCCTAGAATAGTATATCTGGCAAAAATATCCTTCAAGCTTGAAAGAGAAATAACAACTTTCCCAGACAAACAAAAGCTCAGGGATTTCACCCACACCAGACTTGCCCCACAAGAAATGTTAAAGGGAGTACTTCAAGCAGAAAGAAAAGGACGTTAGTGAGCAATAAGAAATCATTGGAAGGTTCAAAACTCATTGGTAATAGTAACAGAAAAAACACAAAATATTACAACACTGTAACTGTGGTATGTAAACAAGTCCTGTCTTAAGTAGAAAGATCAAAAGATGAACCAATGGAAAATAATAACTGCAACAACTTTTAAAGATATAGACAGTACAATAAGATAGAAATAGAAACAACAAAAAATTTAAAAGCAGGGGAATAAAGTTAAAGTGTAGAGCTTTTATTAGTTTTCCTTTCACTTTTTTGTTTATGCAAACAATGTTAAGTTGTTATTAGCTTAAAAAATGGATTATAAGACAGTATTTTCAAGCCTCATGGTAACCTCAAATACAAAACCATACAATGGACACATTAAAAAGTGAGAAATTAAATAATACCAGAAGAAAAAAAAATCACCTTCACTAAAAGAAAGAAAGGAAGGAAGTTAAGATGAGAGAAAAGACTACAAAACAACTAGAAAACAAATAACAATATGGCAGTAGTAAGTCCTTACTTATCAGTGAATGCAGATGGACTAAACTCTCCAAAAGACACAGAGTAGCTGAATGAATAAAAACAACACCCAATAATATGTTGCCTACAAGAAACACGCTTCACTTACAGACACACATAGACTAAAAATAAAGGGATAGAAAAACATTCCATGCCAAAAAAACAGCAGGGGTAGTTACACTTGTATCAGACAAAATTGATTTCAAGACAGAAACTATATGAAGAGACAAGGAAGGTCATTATATAATGATAAAGGGGTCAATTCAGTGAGAGGATATAATGATTGTAAATACATATGCACCCAGTACTGGAGCACCCAGATATATAAAGAAAATATTTTAGAGCTAGAGAGATAGATCCCAATACAATAATAGCTGGAGACTTCAACACACAAGTTTCAGCATTGGACGGATCTTCCAGACAGAAAATCAACAAAGAAACATCAGACTTAATCTGCACTATAGACCAAATGGACCTAATAGATTTGTACAGAACATTTCATCCAATAGCTGCAGAATACACATTCCTCTCCTCAGCACATGGGACATTATCAAAGATAAACCATATCTTAGGTCACAAAATAAATCTTAAAAGATGCCAAAAATTGAAATAATATCAAGCATCTTCCCTGACCACAGTGGAATAAAACTAGATATCAACAAGAAGAAGAATTTTGGAAAGTATATACATACATGGAAATTTAAAAATATGCTCTTAAATGACCAGTAAGTCAATGAAGAAATTAAGAAGGAAATTGAAAAATTTCTTGAAACAAATGATAATGGAAACACAACATACTAAAACCTATAAGATACAGTAAAAGCAGTCCTAAATGGGAAATTTATAGCTATAAGTGCCTACATTAAAAAAGAAGAATTTCAAATAAACAACCTAATAATAAATCTTAAACAACTAGAAAAGCAAGAGTAAACCACACCCCAAATTAGTAGAAGAAAAGAAATAATAAAAATGTGAGGATAAAGAAACAAATTTGAAATGAAGAAAACAATATAAAAAAAGAAACAAAAAAATGGTTGTTTGGAAAGATAAAATTCACAAACCTTTAGGCGGACTAATTAAGAAAAAAAGAGAGAAGACCCAAATAAATAAAGTAAGGGATAAAAAGGAGACATTACAACTGATAGAAATTCGAAGGATTCTTAGTGGCTACTATGAGCAACTATATGCCAATAAATTGGAAAATCTTGAAGAAATGGATAAATTTCTAGACATATAACCTACTAAGATTGAGTGATAAGGAAATCCAAAACCTGAACAGACCAATAACAACTAATAAGATGAAAGCCATAATAAAAAGTCTCCCAGCAAAGAAAAGGCCAGGACCTGATGGCTTCACTGGTAAATTCTACCAAACATTTAAAGAAGAGCTAATACCAATCCTATCCTACTCAAACTATTCCAAATAATGGAGGAGGCGGAACTTATTCTCTGAGGCCGTATTACGCTGCTATCAAAACCAGACAAAGACATTGAGAGGAGGTTCTAGCTGGGCTTCCTGGGTCTAGTAGGGGCTCAGAAAGCTGTGAAACTCACTCATTTTCTGCAACAGGATTTACTTTGGTCCTGGATGAATAATATTGAAGACATATACTTAAAATATTCCTAACATCAGAATTTGTGCATCTGTTTTCTTCCCCAAGAAAGCTATAAACAGCGAAACTTTTGCTGTAAGCTTCCTTGTGTCCTCGCTCCCTCTCTCCCTTCCCCCTCCCCTGAAACTAAAAGGAATGTTAAAAGCCCGTTTTTCTGTGAGCAGCAGACCTTATCTATGCTCCCAATTCCGATTCCTTGTAAACACAGTTTGTAAACTCCTGTGAGATCCTGTCTTCTTTGCCATGCCGCTGCAAGGTCATAAAATAGATAAACCTTAAGTTACAATTCCGGTTTCCCTCAAGATCTGATACATGTTAATTGTCTTTGTTTCTCGCTCTGGTAACATCTTCCCGCCGCACGTACTTCCCACCTTAAAGGGTTTAAAAGGTGATCAAAAAATCTAACACTGGCTACCGGCTCAGGACCCCTTCCACGCTGTGGAAGCTTTGTACTGCCACTCTGCTCAAAAAAGCCTACAGATTTTTTCTCTCTCGGTCTGATCTGTGTCTCTCTCTCACCGCGGGCTGCCACCACACCAAATCTTTGGCATGGCTAAGGCAAGAACCTTTGGCGTTACAACATCACCAAAGAAAACTATAGGCCAATATCACTAATGAATATTGATGCAAAATTTTTCAACCAAATACTAGAAAACCAAATTCTATAAAACATTAAAAATATAATTTATCATGACCAACTGGGATTTATCACATAGATGCAAAGATGGTTTAATATAGGCAAATCAAGTAATGCAGTACATCATATCAACAGAAAGACCAAACCGTATGATCATTTCAATTGATATTGAAAAAGCACTTGATAAAATTCAACACTTCTTCATAATTAAAATCCTCAAAAAATTGGGTATAGATGGAATATATCTCAACATAATAAAAGCCATATACAACATACCCACAGCTAGTATCATACTGAATGGGTAAAACTGAAAGCCTTTCCTCTAAGATCAGGAACAGAAGGATGCCCACTTTAACTACTGTTATTCAATATAGTACTGCAAGTCCTAGCTAGAGCAATCAGACAAGAGAAAGAAATAAAAGGATCAAAAATGGAAAGGAAAAAGTCAAATTACCCTTGTTTGCAGATGATACGATATTAAACTTGGAAAAACCTAAAGACTTTACTAAAAAAACTATTATAACTGGAAAACAAATTCAGTAAAGTTTCAGGATACAATATCAACATACAAACATCAGTACCATTTCTATATGCCCAGTGAAAAATCTGAAAAAGAAATTAAGAAAGTAATCTCATTTACAATAGCTACAAATAAAATGAAATACCTAGGAATTAACTTAACCAAAGAAATTAAAGATCTTTACCATGAAAACTATAAAACACTGATGAAAGAAATTTAAGAGGACACAAAAAAACGGAAAGATATTCCATATTCACAGATTGGAAAAAACAGTATTGTTAATATGTTCATACTACCCAAAGCAATCTACAGATTTAATGCAATCCCTATCAAAAAAAGTTGAGTTGCTTGATATTTTCTATAGATTGAGGTCTGCAGCTGTGGTTGCCCACCATTTCAGACAGACAATCTTGCAAATAGATGATGTACACTTATGGTATTGACAAATACAGTAAACTACTATAAATTTATTTTCTCTTTCTTATGATTTTCTTGATAACACTTTTTCTCTAGCTTATTTTATTGTAAGAATACGGTATATAATACATTAACATACAACATATGTGTTAATCAACTCTTTGTTATTGAAAAGGCTTCCAGTCAACAGGGAGCTATTAGTAGTCAAGTTTTTGGAGAGTCAAAAGTTATATGTAGATTTTCAACTGTGCAGGGAGTTGGTGCCCCAACTCCTGTGTTGTTTGAAAGTCAACTGTATATAAGAAACTTCTGCAACTCGATAGTGAAAAACAAATAACTCAATTAAAAAGTGGGCAAAGGACTTGAACAGACATTTCTCCAAAGAAGACATACAAATGGCCAACAGATAATGAAAAGATGCCCAACGTAATTAATTATCAGTGAAATACAAATCAAAACTACAATGAGATATCACCTCATATTTATTAGGATGGCTATTATCAAAAACCCAAAGATAACAAATGTTAGTGAGGATATGAAGTAACTGGAACCCTTGTATGCTGTTAGTGGGAAAATGAAATTATGCAGCAGCTATAGAAAACACTAAAGAGTTTCCTCAAAAACTTAAAAATAAAACTATCATGTGATCTAGCAATCCCACTTCTGAGTATATACCCAAAATAATTGAAATAAGGATCTTGAAAAGATATCTGCACTCACACATTCATTGCAGCAGTATTCATAATAGCCAAAATATGGAAACGATTCAAATGTCCAGATGAATGGATAAATAAAATGTGGTGTATACATACAGCAGAATATTATTCAGCCTTAAAGAGGAAGAAAATCTTGCCATATGTGACAACATGGTTGAACCCAGATGATATTATATTCAATGAAGAAAGCCAGTCACATAAGGACAAATACTCCTATATGAGAAATCTATAATAATCAAACTCATAGAAGCAGAGAACATAATAGTGGTTGCCAAGGGCTAGGGAGGTGGGGGAAATGGGGGCTTGTTCAATGAGCATAAAGTTTTAGTTATGCTAGATGAATAAGTGTTATAAATCTGTTGTGCAATACAGTGCCTGCAGTTAACCATATTGTATGGTTAACTACAACTTCAAAATTTGTTAAGAGGGTAGATCCCATGTTAAGTGTTATTACCACAAACAAACCAAAAAACCCAAAGGGACACAAGGAAACTGAAAGTGTTTGATGCATTTATTACATTGATTGTGGTGATGGTATAATGGATATTTGTATATACTCAAACATCAAATTATACATATTAAATATGTGCAGTTCTTTGTGTATCAATTATGTTTTAATAAAGCTATTGTTAAAATTAGAATAATTCTAGAGGGTTTGTTTTCAAAGTAAGTATTTATAAATGTATGGATATATTGTAGAGGAAATGCAAAGCGTAATATAGGACCTAGGGATAATAGCAGTGGAGTAGCAGTTACCAAGCTTAGGCCAGTAGGGACAAAAGGAGGAAGCAGTTGTCAGAACCCAAAAGGAGTGAGTCTTGTAGAGACAGATGCTTTGAAATAAGCAGTGAGCTTCAGTTGAGGCCAACCCAAGACAATCTTTCAAGGAGAGACCCAGAGAAATAAGTACTCTGACCTCACCCTCCTCTCTCATTCTGATTTCCTTCTGGGGTTCTGGCCAAATCTAACCAGAAGCCATACGGCAAGGGATTTCATTAATGTAGTCCATATTCCTGGAACACAGGGTAGGGTGAAAAAGGATGATGGGTCTGGATGAGAAGATATCTAGCACTATCATATTGATGGGCTTAAAGACATAATATGACAAAGATGTTCTCCCCAAATTGTTCTACAGATTTAGTCACAACCAAAATTTCCACAGATTTATTTTGCGACTTGACAAGCGATTTTTTTTTATTGTACTTTAGGTTTTAGGGTACATGTGCACAATGTGCAGGTTTGTTACATATGTATCCATGTACCATGTTGGTGTGCTGCACCCATTAACTCGTCATTTAGCATTAGGTATATCTCCTAATGCTGTCCCTCCCCGCTCCCCCCACCCCACAACAGTCCCCGGAGTGTGATGTTCCCCTTCCTGTGTCCATGTGTTCTCATTGTTCAATTCCCACCTATGAGTGAGAACATGTGGTGTTTGGTTTTTTGTCCTTGCGATAGTTTACTGAGAATGATTGTTTCCAGTTTCATCCATGTCCCTACAAAGGACATGAACTCATCATTTTTTATGGCTGCGTAGTATTCCATGGTGTATATGTGCCACATTTTCTTAATCCAGTCTATCATTGATGGACATTTGGGTTGATTCCAAGTCTTTGCTATTGTGAATAGTGCTGCAATAAACATATGTGTGCATGTGTCTTTATAGTAGCATGATTTATAATCCTTTGGGTATATACCCAGTAATGGGATCACTGGGTCAAATGGTATTTCTAGTTATAGATCCTTGAGGAATCGCCACACTGTCTTCCACAATGGTTGAACTAGTTTACAGTCCCACCAACAGTGTAAAAGTGTTCCTATTTCTCCACATCCTCTCCAGCACCTGTTGTTTCCTGACTTTTTAATGATGGCCATTCTAACTGGTGTGAGATGGTATCTCATTGCGGTTTTGATTTGCATTTCTTTGATGGCCAGTGATGATGAGCATTTTTGCATGTGTTTTTTGACAAGCTGATTTTTTAATGTAGAAATGCACATGGCCAAATCATCCTTGAAGAAGAAGATGTGATACGGAATAGCAGGAAAGATGATGAAGCTCGTTTAATTAGGACTTGATGTATAGTGCAAGAATAGACAAAAAAAATCCATTAGAATAGGATGAAGAGTTCAGAAACAGGCCCATACATATATGGATACTGGATTTATTACAAAGGTGGCACTGCAGAGCAGTACAGAAAGGGTGATATTTTCTTTCTTCTTTTTTAAAACTTTACATATATATATATACACATATATACACATATATACATATATACACATATATATACATATATACATATATATACATATATACATATATACATATATACATATATACATATATACACATATATACATATATACATATATACACATATATACATATATACATATATACATATATACATATATATACATATATACATATATATATATACATATATATACATATATACATATATACATATATATACATATATACATACATATATATACATATATACATATATATACATATATATACACATATATATACATATATACATATATACACATATATATACATATATACATATATATACACATATATATACATATATATACACATATATATATACATATATATATTTTAGAGGAGGTAGGGGCTCGCCATGTTGCCCAGGCTGGTCTTGAACTTCTGGGCTCAAGCAATCCTCCCGCCTCAGCCTCCCAACGTGTTAGGATTACAGGCACGAGCTACTACGCGCAGCCGGGTGATCTTTTCAATAAGTGGTGCTGGCTGGGATATCCACTTGAGAAAAAAAGGCAACCCAATAAGAAACTCAGACACTCCACTAAAAATAAAAAAGATTCTTGACTTTATAAATCTTCTGGAAATTTTAAATTAAAACCCAGTGGGGTTACCTTACACACCCATGAAAATGGCTAAATTTAAAAAAAAGACCCCTGAGAATTACTAACAATTCCTTCTGTTGTAAGGACTGTGGAACAAAGGACATGCTTTTACACTGCTGGTGTGCCTGTAAATTGCTTGTGTCAATCAAGTTCCAGTCAGGAGACAGAAAACACACCAATTGTTTTAGCAGAGGAAACTAACATAACGAATTGTTAACTGGGCATTGGAAAAATAAAAATGCAAAAAGAAAACAATAAGTTACCATGGATATGGTAACAGCAGGAAGCAGCTACCACTCCTAGGGTGGAACAAAGGGAAGAGTTTGAAATTATTAAATCCCAGAAGTTTGGAGGAAAGGCTTTGCAAATGTGAAATGCAGACTTCTCAGGAGGGAGCAAAGGCCTGATGATGCTCATCTGAGTGCACTTGAGGAGGGTCTTCCAATGAAACACTTCTGGGGAGGGGGTACTGCCAACTGGTGGTGGAGTATCTGAGGAAGTGCAATAAGGCTAATTCTGGAAATGTTGGGGAAACTGCAAACTGGATTAAGCTGCTGCTACTGGCAGGAACAGACACTGCCCTAGCACCTTCTCTAGGCAAAGACTACCAGGGAGCTAGCTGGCAGAGCATAAATGTGGTTTACAAAATCTGAGCCTCAACATCACAGAGTACAATACACAGTGTGGCCTGAGTCTCAGAGACTATTAATAACCAGTACAGCATACCAATTTGGCTACTAAGTATTCATATATATCCTTCTACATGTATCTTCACTTCTATACACCAACAAAAATAACTCTTTGTATTTAATATTATTAATTTTAATTAATAAGTTGTCACTATTCTTCACACAAAAACACTCTCACAATCTCCCCAAAATGAGAAGTGACAAAGTCACAATAGTTATTGTATTTGCCTCTGAACTATGTTGATTTCTCTTCAAATTCACTTACAGTCCCATCTGAAAATGTTTACATAAATACTAAACTGTAAAGTTAACTTCCAAAAATGATTTTACATAAAATAATAAGGGGAAAGAAGAGAAATAAATTAGTCAATATATGCATACAGTTTATATATAATATGTACATACATACATACATAAAAACAAGGAAGAGACTGTCTCATTGCTACATATACACCATATAGTTTTGGGTTGTAGCTAATATCTAAAACATCCTTCTTCAACTACTTCATATATCCTTGCCCCATTTTGTGTTACCTGGTAGGGAGACCCACAGCTTTATTCCTGAACAGTCTGAATCCTTAAAAATCTTGCCTATTTCCTGTTTGATGTAGTTTTCTATTAATCTTCACTATTCAGCATAGAAATACAAAGAGGTTCCCCAGAGAATTTCCCAAGTGCAAGAATAGTCCTCTCTGACCCCACGGTGGGACAGCAACCTAATTTCTTTGGAGATCTGGATCAATCACTCCAGCCTGTAGAGTAGCCTTTCCTGATTGTTGGTTCACTGGCATAAGAACTTCCAAATAGCTAATAGCAGGTGGCAGTCAAAACTTCCAATTCAATGGAATAATTGTGTCCCCGATTAAAGCATTCCTCCCCTGGTAAGTAGACCTCTAAGCCAGCAGTGCTCAAAGTTACCAGAACAAGAACCAAAATTCTGTAAGTGAGTTATTGAGGAGCCACTTCCACTTTGATTTCTTGGTTCTTAAAAACAAAATTTAAGTGTTGTCTCCCAACTCATATCACAGTGGATCTTCAGCAGCCTATCCATTGTTCAGTCAGTCCAGCTGCTTCTGGGTGATGTGGTATATGGTAAGTCAAATTAATTCCATGGTATGGAGCAACTTCCACTTTGATTTCTAGTTCTAGATCCTTGAGGAATTGCCATACTGTCTTCCACAATGGTTGAACTAGTTTACAGTCCCACCAACAATGTAAAAGTGTTCCTATTTCTCCACATCCTCTCCAGCATCTGTTGTTTTCTGACTTTTTAGTGATCGCCATTCTATCTGGTGTGAGATGATATCTCATTATGGTTTTGATTTGCATTTCTCTGATGACCAGTGATGATGAGCTTTTTTCATATGTTTGTTGGCCACATAAATGTCTTCTTTGGGGAAGGGTCTGTTCATCTCCTTTGCCCACTTTTTGATGGGGTTGTTTGTTTTTTTCATGTACATTTGTTTAAGTTCTTGGCAGATTTTGGATATTTAGCCCTTTGTCAGATGAATAGAGTCCTCAAGTATCTAGAACTGGAAATATCATTTGACCCAGCAATCCCATTACTGGATATATACCCAAAGGATTATAAATCATTCTACTATAAAGACACATGCACACGTATGTCTGTTGTGGCACTCTTCACAATAGCAAAGACTTGGAAGCAGCCCAAATGCCCATCAATGATAGACTCGATAAAGAAAATGTGGCACATAGACACCATGGAATACTATGCAGCCATAAAAAAAAGGATGAGTTCATGTCCTTTGCAGGGACATGGATGAAGCTGGAAACCATCATTCTCAGCAAACTAACACAAAAACAGAAAACCAAACACAACATGTTCTCACTCATAAGTGGGAGTTGAACAATGAGAACACATGGACATGGGAGGGGGGCATCACACACTGGGGCTTGTTGGGAGGTGGGGGGCTGGGGAAGGGAGAGCATTAGGAGAAATACCTAATGGAGATGAAGGATTGATAGGTGCAGCAAACCACCATGGCACATGTATACCTATGTAACAAACCTGCATGTTCTGCACATGTACCCCAGAACTTAAAGTATATATATATATATACTTTGTATACTTTATACATATACTATATATATTATATATAGTGTATATATATAATATATATTTATATATTATATATTATATATAAAGTGTATATATATTTATATATATTATATATATTTTTTATATATAGGTATATATATTTTATATATATAAGTTAAATATATAAATTTATAAGTTATATATGTATATATATTTTATATATGTCTATATATATTTTTATATATATATATACGTATATATATATATATAACTTAGGCCCAGGAGCCCTAAGTTATCTTGGGACCTCAAGAGGAGAGGAATTTACCCAACTCACAGGTATTTGATAATACAAATCCATGGCTGGGCTCAGCTTTAAAAAAGTATTGTCTGAGGATGCTTCTATGGAACAAAGTTCCATCAAAGCCAATTTAAAACGCCTATGTAAAAAATAATTATTTTTGCTGCACTTTATTCAAATAATCTGGCCAAGTGTAATACAACAAAACAAAACCCAACAAAATTTAGGAGTTGTCTCCCAACTCGTCACAACTGGATCTTCAGCAGCCTAACCATTGTTCAGTCAGTCCAGCTGCCTTTGGGTGATTTGGTATATGGTGAGTCAAATGAATTCCATGGTATAAGCCCATGCTGTGCTTCATTTGCTGTGAATTGAGTTTCTTATTAAGAATCAATGTCATTAGAATATCATGATGGTGCATAAGACATTTCACAAGTCCACACATGATAAAGCTAGCAGAAATATTATGGTAAATCCATACTCAGAGCGAGTGTGTATTTCAGTGAGGAAAAATCATTTACTACTCCTTAATAGAGGCTATCCTATGTAGTCAACTTGTCACCAGGTGGATGGCTTGTTCCCTCCAAGTGTTCCTCTCCTATCTTGGCAGGCTAGGCACTCAACAGTAACAATATCCAGGTAAGCCATGTGAGAAAATATATCAAAATGCTCCTGACCTTTGGATCCCAAGAAAACTTCACGAAAGTGATAGATTCTGATTTTTTTTTTTTTTTTTTTGATGGAGTCTCGCTCTGTCGCCAGGCTGGATTGCAGTGGCGCGACCTCGGCTCACTGCAACCTCTGCCTCCTGGGTTCAAGCAATTCTCCTGCCTCAGCCTCCTGAGTAGCTGGAACTATGGGTGCATGCCACCACGCCCAGCTAATTTTTGTATTTTTAGTAGAGACGGGGTTTCACCATGGTGGTTTACTATTCTGTTACTAATGGGAAGTTCTTGAGGCTTATACTTGCCTCCACCTACAATAATAACTCTCATTTCATGGATCAGAGAGCAAATGTGAAGATTCTGCCACTGTCTGAATGTGTCTACTCCAATTATATATTCAAGAGCTTGGGGGAATAACCATAGGGTGGGTAATCTGATTTACTTGTCACAAACATAGATCGAAACTCCACTATCATCTTACCTCCATAAGCCCACATTTAAGCTCGTGAACCAGTGTAATAACATAGGTTCTCAGAAATTAACATCAATTCAGAGCTAGGGTCTAATATCCCCCAAAAGATCTGGCTGTTTCCTTTTCCCTATACTGTCACCACGGTAAATGGCTATAGGTCCCTTTGGAGAAGGTTTGGGATAAGGTTTACAGTATATATTTATGGCAGTGCTCTGGGGTGTTTCATCAAGGGGACCTATCCTCTCCTTCAATCACAGAGCTCTAGGTCTTTTTAGGTGTTTTAGAACTGGGTTTGAGGAGCCATGAATTTCCATTTTAGTGATTCAAGTCAAGTTTCTATCAAACCTAAATTCTTGTTGTTTAGATCAAATATCATTTTAGTAATCTACCCATCATCTATTTCATTCCTAAGGACACTGTGATGAATTAGCTGCCATCAAAAATTGTTGGGGACCAAAACATTGTGATAATCACTTTGTCCTTATTTCCAATTAAAGTACTTACTCTTATCTCTTGTAGTTAAAGGCTGACAGTTGGCCTCTGCTACTCAGGGATACCATCATACTGACTGATATCAGGGCACTCATCTCAGTGTTGTAACTTTCCACTGTCATACCTGGCCTACGTAAGACAACCATCACAGAACTTTACAAGGGCACTGATTGTAGTAGATTGAATAGATGGCCACAATTCTTTACTCCTCCCTGTATCCATGCCCCTTTTCTCTGTGGCGAATAACCTCCTATCAAGAGGTAGAATATATTTCCCCATGCCTTGAATCTAGTCTAGCCTTGTAACATGCTTTGACCAATAGAATGTGACAGAAGTGACATTGCACTAGTTTTGAGCTCACACCTCAAGAGCCTTGCACGCTTTCACTTTCTCTTTTGGAACCTTGTTCACAGTCATATAAACAACCCTAAGCAAGCCTGCTGGAGGATGAGAAAACAATGTGGAATAGAGACGAGCCATTTAAGCTGAGTTCTTTCAAGACCAGCCAGCCCTCAGACGACCTGCTGGCTGATGTCATAAGCATGAGTGAGTCTTGTCAAGGTAAGCTGAGCCTGGCACATGACAGCAGAACCACTAGGTCAATCTGTAAACTTGTGATCTAAATAAATGTTTTTTTAATCTTCCAAGTTTGAGGATGGTTTGTTAATGTAGCACTAGGCGACTAATACAGTGGTGCTCTTCTCACTATTTCTCAAAACCTTAGTGAAAGGAATATTTTCTGGGCCATCTTGGGGGATACAGTGTGTGTGTGTGTGTGTGTGTGGTGGCTGTGGAAATCACATATGATGAATTCACTCCATCATTCCTATCTCCCTAAGCTTTCGTATTCCTTCCTGTACATTATGTCACGAAAGTTCTAACATCTCAACTGATTTAAATGTAGGCTGCTATTCAGTCCAAATTTTAGTCAACTAGCCAAAGAAGCTGTTAGAGTTACTTCCTTCTGTACAAGCTAATGCACTAAATCCATAATCTCTAATAAGTGTATCTATATTAATAACTTTGTCAATAATAATTAAATTGAACATTTAAAAATAACTAAGAGTGTAGTTGTATTGTTTATAACACAAAGGATAAATGCTTGAGAAGATGGATATCCCATTTACCCTGTTGTGATTATTACACATTACATGCCTGTATAAAGATATCTCATGTACCCCATAAATATATACACCAACTATGTACCCACAAAAATTAAAATTAACAATAAAAATCCTATAACTAAAAATGCAATTAATAAAATAAAAAATGCAATAGAGAGAATCAACAGCTGAATTGATCAAACAGAAGAAAGAATGTGAATTTGAAGAAAGATTATTCAAAAATATACAGTCAGAATGGCTATTATTAAAAAGTCAAAAAAACAGCAGATGCTAGTAAGGCTGCAGAGAAAAGGGAATGCTTATACACCATTGATAGGAATGTAAATTAGTCCAGCCCTGTGGAAAGCAGTCTGGAGACTTCTCAAAAAACTTAAAAAACAGAGCTACCATTTAATCCAGCAATTCCACTACTGGGTGTATATCCAGAGGAAAATAAATCATAAACCAAAAAGACACATGCACTCATATGTTCATCACAGCACTATTCACAATAGCCAAGACATGGAATCAACCCAGGTGCCCATCAATGGCAGATTGGATAAAGAAAATATAGTACATATACAACATGGGATACTATGCAGCCATATTGAAGAATGAAATCATGTCCTTTGGAGAAATATGGATACAGTTGGAGGCCACAATCTTAAGTGAATTAACACAGAAACAGAAATCCAAATACTGCATATTCTCACTTAAAAGTGGGAGCCAAACACTGAGCACACATGGACATAAATATGACAGCAATAGACCCTGTGGACTACTGGAGCGGGGAGAGAAGGAGGGGTGAGGGTTGAAAAGCTACCTACTGGGTACTATGCTCACTACCTGGGTGATAGGATCTGTACCCCAAGCCTCAGCATCACACAAATCCCCGTGTGACAAGCCTGCACATGTACCCCTGTATCTAAAAGTTGAAATTAAAAAAAATACACTCAAAGGAGAAAAAATAAAATGAATAAAAAGGAATAAAGAAAGCTTCTGAGATTTATGGGATAGCATCAAAAGAGCAAATGTTCAGATTATAGGGGTTCATGAAGGGGAAGAGAAAGAGAAAGGGATCAAAGCTTATTCAAAGAAATAATAGAAAAATTTCCAAATCTGGAGAAAGACATAAATCTCCAGGTACAGGAAGGTGAAAAGTCTCCAATCAGATTCAATCCAAATAAGAATATTATGACCAAACTATTAAAAATCAAAGACAAAAAAGGATCCTGAAATCAGCAGCAAGAAAAATAAAGCAAATACTATATAAGGGAGTTCCAGTATGCCTAGCAGTGAACTTCTCAGAAGAAACCTTGTAGGCCAGCATAGAGTGGGATGATATATTCAAAGTGCTGAAAAGAAAAAAAAACACTGTCAACCAATAATACTATACCAGCAAAACTATCCTTCAGAAATGAAGGAAATATAAAGACTTTCTCAGACAAACAAAAGCTGAGGGAGTTTAACACCATCAGACCTGTCATACAAGAAATGTTAAAGGGAGTTATTCAAGCTGCAAAAGAAAGAACTCTAATGAGTAACATGAAAATATTTGAAAGTATAAAATTCTCTAGTAAAAGTGAGGACATAGTCAAATTCAGAATAATATGGTAAGGGTAGCATGTAAATCACTTATATGTTTAGTATGAAGACTGAAAGACAAAATTATGAAATATAATAACTATGATAACTTGTTAAGGGATATGCAATATTAAAATATGTAAATGGTGACATCAAAAAATTCAAAATGTGGGAGTGTAGAATGGGGTAAAACTGTAGGTTTTTGTTTGTTTGTTTGTTTTTTGGCAATCAAAGTTAAGTTGCTGTCAGCTTAAAACAACCTGTTATAACTGTACGATGTTTTTTGTAAGCCTAACAATGAAACTATGAAACTACTAGAAGAAAACATATGGGAAAAGCTACACAGTGGCCTCAAAAGCGCAGGCAACAAAAGTGAAAATAAACAAATGGGATTACATCAAACTAAAAAGTTTCTGTACAGCAAAGGAAATAAACAGAGTGGAAAGAATGAGAGAAAATATTTGCAAACTATGCATCTAATAAGGAAGTAAGGAACTCACACAAGTCAATAGCAAGAGAACAAATAACCTGATTTAAAAATGGGCAAAACATCAGAGAAATGCAAATCAAAACCACAATGAGATACCATCTTACAGCAGTTAGAATGGCGATCATTAAAAAGTCAGGAAACAATAGGTGCCAGAAAGGATGTGGAGAAATAGGAACACTTTTACACCGTTGGTGGGACTGTAAACTAGTTCAACCATTGTGGAAGACAGTGTGGTGATTCCTCAAGGATCTATAACTAGAAATACCATTTGACCCAGTGATCCCATTACTGGGTATATATCCAAAGGATTATAAATCATGCTACTATAAAGACACATGCACACATATGTTTATTGCAGCACTATTCACAATAGCAAAGACTTGGAATCAACCCAAATGTCCATCAATGATAGACTGGATTAAGAAAATGTGGCACATATACACATGGAATACTATGCAGCCATATAAAAGGATGAGTTCATGTCCTTTGTGGCGACGTGGATGAAGCTGTAAACCATCATTCTCAGCAAACTATCACAAGGACAGAAAACCAAACACCACATGTTCTCACTCATAGGTGGGAATTGAACAATGAGAACACATGGACACAGGGTGGGGAGCATCACACACCGGCGCCTGCCATGGGGTGGGGGGAGTGGGGAGGGATAGCATTAGAAGGAATACCTAATGTAAATGATGAGTTAATGGGTGCAGCACACCAACATGGCACACATATACATATGTAACAAACCTGCACGTTGTGCACATGTACCCTAGAACTTAAAGTATAATAATAAAAAAGAAACAATAACAAAAAACAAAAAAAGAAAAAAAAATGGGCAAAAGACCTGAATCAACGTTTCTCAAAAAAAGACATACAAATGGTCAACAGGTATATGAAAAAATACCCAACATCATTACCATCAGGGAAATGCAAAGCAAAACCACAATGAGATATTGCCTCATTCCTATTAGGATGGCTATTACCAAAAAGACAAAAGATAACAAGTGTTGGTGAGGATATGGAAAAAAGGAAACCCCGGCACACTGTTGGTGGGAAGGTAAATTAGTATACTAACTATGGAAAATAATACAGAGGTTCCTCAAAAAATTTAAAAAAGCCTTGCCAGCATCTGTTGTTTCTTGACCTTTTAATAATCATCATTCTGACTGGAGTGGGATGGTATTTCATTGTGGTTTTGATTTGCATTTCTCTAATGATCAGTGATGTTGAGATTTTTTTCATATGTTTATTGGCCACATAAATATCTTATTTTGAGAAGTGTCTGTTCATGTCCTTTGACCACTTTTTGATTTTCTTCTTGTAAATTTTTTTAAGTTCCTTGTAAATTCTGGATATTAGACCTTTGTCAGATGGGTAGATTGCAAAAGTTTTCTCACATTATTAGGTTGCCTGTTCGCTCTGATGATAGTTTCTTTTCCTGTGCAGAAGATCTTTAGTTTAATTAGACCCCATTTGTTAATTTTTGCTTTTGTTGCAATTGCTTGGAGAAATAGGAACACTTTTACACTGTTGGTGGGAATGTAAATTAGTTCAGCCATTGTGCGAGATGGTGTGGCAATTCCTCAAGGAGCTAGAACCAGAAATACCATTTGACCCAGTAATCCCATTACTGGGTATACACTCAAAGGAATACAAATCATTCTGTTATAAAGATACATGCACGTGTATTTTCAGTTCAGCACTATTCACAATAGCAAACACATAGAATCAACCCAAATGCCCATCAATGATAGACCGTATAAAAAAAATGTGCTACATACACACGATGGAATACTATGCAGCCATAAAAAGGAATGAGATCATGTCCTTTGCAGGGACATCGATGAAGCTGGAAGTCATCATCTTCAGCAAACTAACACAAGAACAGAAAACAAACACTGCATGTTCTCAATCACGGTGGGAGCTGAACAATGAGAACACATGGACACAGGGAAGGGAACAACACATAACGGGCCTGTTGGGGGTTGGGAGGGATAGCATCAGGATAAATAGATAATACATGTGGAGGTTAATACCTAGATGATGGGTTGATAGGTGCAGCAAACCACCATGGCACACGTTTACCTATGTAACAAACCTGCACGTTCTGCACATGTATCTCAGAACTTAAAATTAAATTAAATTTAAAAAATTAAAAAAGAACTAGCATATGATCTAGCAATCCCACTATTGGGTATATATCCAAAGAAAATGTAATCAGTATGTCAAAGAGATATCTGCATACCCATGTTTATCGCAGCACTATTCACAATAGCCAAGATATGGAATAAAACTAAGTGTCCATCAATGAGTGCATGGATTTAAAAAGTGGCATATATACCACTTGAAATATTATTTCAGTACCACTTTGGAATATTATTTAGCCATAAAAAAGGAAATCATGTTATTTGTCACAGCATGGATGAACCTGGAGGACATTATGTTAGGTGAAATAAGCCAGGCACAGAAAGACAAATACTGCATGATCTCATGCGTGTGAAATCCACAAGTTAATCTAGTAAAAGTAGAATATAATGGTGGTTACCTAGAGGGCAGGTGGTTGGTTATAGGGGGCAGGTGGAGAGATGTTGGTTAAAGAATAGAAAATTACAGTTAAATAGGAGGAATAAGTTCTATCATACAGTATGGTGACTACAGTTAATAACAATATGTTGTATTCTTGAAAAATTGCTGACAGTGGATGTTGCATTCTCACTACGATATGATAACTACGTGTGATAATGCACTTTTGTTAATTATGTAGATTTTACCATTCCACAATGTATATATCCTTCAAAACATCATACTATACACAATAAATACATATAATTTTATCTGTCAATTTAACAAAAGAAAGATATACCAGCTCTGGCTTCAGATGAAGGAGCTTTGGGGTAGAATGATTTGAAACCTTTGCTCCCTATCAAATTCTAATGCTTTCTCAGGTCATATTGAGTTGAGATAATTGAACTGAGGGAACACTTACTTACGTGGTAATTTTTGGCTAAAAAACAGGACACTGAAAACATGCCGACAATATACAAGAATGAAGTTGAACCCTTGCATCTCATCACATATAAAAATTAACTAAAAATGTATCAAAGATATAAATGTAAGAGCTAAAATATAAAACTCTTAGAAGAAACATAGATGTGACTCCTTATGACTATAGTTTGGGCAGTAGTTTCTTAGATATAACACCAAAAGCACAAGCAACAAAAGGCGAAAATAGATAAACTCAACAACATCAAAATTAAAAACTATTATGCTTCAAAAGACACCATCAGGACAGTGAAAAGACTACTCACAGATGGGAAAAAATTTTGCAAATCATATATCTGACAAGATCTTGTATCTAGAATACGTAAAATGCTCTTACAACTCAACAATAAAATGAAAAATAAGCCAATTTAAAAATGGACTAAGGATTTGCGTAGGAATTCATCCAAATAACATATTCGAATGGACAATAAGCTAATAAAAAGATGCTCAACATCATTAGTCCCTAGAGAAATAAAAATCTAAACCATAATGTGATACCACTTCACCTCCTCTAGGATAGTTACAATAATAATAAGGAAATCAACTAAAATGAGTTTTGGAGGGGATGTGGATAAATTGGAGACCTCCATACATTGCCAGTAAGAATGTAAAATTGTGTAGCCATTGCGGAAAACGGTGTGGCAGTTCCTCAATTGGTTAAACATAGAATTACCATATAATCCAGCAATCCCATCCCTAGAGAAATGAGAATGTATTTACACAAAATATCTTGTGTATGAATGTTCGTAGTAGAATTACTCACAAAAGCCAAAAGTAGAAACAACACAAATGTATATCAACCAATAAAAAGATAAACAAAATGTGGTTTATCTATATAATGAAATACTCTTCAGCCATGAAATGAAATGAAACATGAATTGACCTTGAAAACATTATGCTCAGTGAAATAATACAAAGGACCACATTGTATTATTTGATTTATATAAAATGTCTGGAATAATAGACAGAAAATGAATTAGTGGTTGCCAGTGGTAGGGAGTGATGTTGGGGTGTCATGGCTAAGGGATGCAGGGTTTGTTTTTGGGGTAATGAAAATTTTCTAAACTTGATTGTGATGGTGGATACACAACTCTGTGGATATACTGGATTTACTATAAGTGAATTATATCTCAACAAAGTTGTTTAAAAACATTTTCACAGGCAAAACTGACTGTGGGAAACAAAAAAAAAACCCTTCAACAAATAAATAACAAGAAAAAAAGTAAGGAAGGTGAGGAAATATCTATTCAAAGAGATTTAAAAAACATAATGACCAATTAGGATACTGACTATATATTTGATATCAGGGGAAATTTGTTCTAATAATTGCATGTGGTTATATTGAATAAAACAGTTTTTATCTTTTATAGGTACATCCTAAACATTTCCAGATGAAAAGATAAAATATAAGAGACTTGCTTCAAAATAACCTAGATGAAACAAAATTTGCCATTAATTGAATAGTTGAAGCTGAATGATAGGTATATGGGGATCAGTATATCATTCTCTCTAGTACAGGTTGAGAATTTTCCATTTTAATTAGCTTGATTGAATCTTTCTACAGTGTATACATAAATCAAAGCATCACATTGTACCTCATAAATATACACAATTATTTGTCAATTAAAATTTAAAAAATTGATCAAAAAAGTGTTTTAAAAAGATGCCTCAAAGCTGTGAAATGTGGAATAAAGTTAATAGCTCCTTTTATTTTCCTGTTTCCTTTTATAGTTTAGTGACCTAGATGAATTGACTCAACTATTCTGTGTTTCATTTTTGCATTGCAACACATTGTATTAAGAGAAGAAATTTACTTTTGTACTAGAATGTAACTTTCTTGCCAGTAGCCATTTCTATCTGTTATTCCCGGTTCTATTCTCAGAATAGGCATATAGTAGGTGTTTAATAAACATTTGTTGTATGAACAAAACAAAAAGGAAGAAATACTCTGCTGTAGTCTATTAAGTTCATTATCCTGGACTATTAAATTACTGTCAATGCACAATTTAAATTGTCTACTTCATTAAAATTTATTTGCTATTATATACTGTTATCAGGCCTGCTAAATAACATATGAAACTAATCGGTAAAAATACTACATTATGAAGTCTCTTGCCAGAGGCAAATTGATCATTTTAAAAGGGATTTTGTAGTGTTGCTATGGCCACAAATAGATGTATAGATGATAGATAGATAGATAAATAGACGATAGATGCAAATATAGATTATATAGATATAGATAGGTAAATAGTGTATTTCTGTAAGAAAGTGGTTAAAAGTATAAATATTTAACTTTTCTTCATTTGTGTTTTTCTGTAATTTCTAGTTTTTCATCTAAAACATACATACATTATTTGTATAACAATTTTGTTAAAAGATTTGTAGATACGCTCAGGTTACCTTGGTGCATGGTAGTTCGTTGAAAAGGAAACTCATTGTAAATAAATGCCAGATGAATCCCTCAAAAAGGAAAAAAGCAGCCTCCTATCTAACAAGGAATGTTTTTTAAAAAGCCAAATAATGCTTTTCCCAATATTGTGTTTAATAGATAAGAAAAACTGCAATGATTTATTACACTCTAAATCTGAGCCAGGTGCTTTACATTCACTATCTCACTTAATTCACACGTTAATCCTGCAAGGTATGTGTCATTAACCTTATCTCACAGACGCAAAAACTAAGACAGAGAGGTTAAGTAACTTGCCTAAGCTTACACAGCTATTAATTAAACCAAATTTTGTTTCACTTAGAGTCAGAGCTTTTGATCTTCTTCATGAAATGTCTGGTACTAGATAGGTTTTGAAATGCAGAAATCAGCAAAACTGTCTCTTCAAGAGCAATTGGAAAGAAAATAAACCACCTGCAAGTTCTTCTGATGCATATTGGACTGGCATCTGGACCCACAAGTAAGCAATGACAAGTTCTAACTAAAACATGAAAAATTCAGGGCGAGTCAGTTCTACTGAAGACAGAAACAGCATCAGATAGAGCAGTAACTGGTAACAGGGGCAAAATTGTTCATAATATTTTGGAGTATCAGTTTCCACATCTATAAAATGAGAGAGCTTAACTAAATCAAAACAAGTTCAATAAAAGTGCATAAAGTTCCTTTATCTCTAAAATTCTATAATTCTAAGAAATGATTTAAATAAGGTATCTTCACATATTTTGTATAACCGTATTTCAATATGATATGGCTTATTTTCAGAAAAGTGCCCATTTCTCTGTTGAAAAAAATGTGGACTTTCATTTCGGACACTGTAATTCAGGAAAATGATTCTAAGAAGCAATGAAGTTCATGGATAAATAGAGTCATAGAGGGCAATAGCCATGAAGAAAAGAAGATCCTAGGTAATCTGAATATAGTATTTATTTTTATATACTCAGTCCCTGAAATGGGCCATTAATTTGTGAAATTTGGCCCAGTATTCTTTAAGTTGCTAGAGGTCTGTGAGGCCACAGACATATAGGTAAGGATGTGACAGCAATCAATCATCTGCACATCAGAAGTCAGCCCCACTGTGAGGTTCAGTGATGGGAATTAGGATATAGGATTCTGTTTGGCCTAGCTGGGGATTCCAAAACAATTGGTTGATATTTCTCTTAGCTCTTGATATCATATACTTGGGGAAAGCAATCCTAATATATGATGAAAAATGCAATGTCATATGTATGGAGTTCTAGCAAAGGCAGTGGTTTAATTGAGACCCCTTAATGAATGCTGAATATCTGTTATAAATGTTTCTTTATGGTCCCACTTGGGTCTTTGCCTCCAAATTTACAGACCCATCTGTTGGTCTGCTTGACTCAAGAAGTTACTGATAAAAGTATCATCTTTAGATAATTTAAAATTTGGGGAGACTGCTATCTTTTAAATATGAAGCAACTTGGAGGGGGAACCCTGGAAGTGTATGGGTGTTTAAGTTCAAATTATCAAGGTCACTTCCAGGACACTGTGATGATCCACATTATTATTTTCTCCTCTTCTAATTCTTGATTTGTATAAATTTGTATAAGTACTGCTTTCTGCACAAACTGCAGCATTTTCAGCCTGTAGTGCAAAGTCATGCCCTAGGTATCTCCATTTTTATTTTTACTTAGCAGACATGGCTCCAATAGATAGGATCCTATTTGGGTTCCACTACAGAATGAAGGTGGGGTTGGCTGTGCAAACTTGAGGGATACAGCCAGAATAAGCCCCTGAGACAGTGAATTATGGAGCTCAAACTCTAATTAAGACAAATCACATAAGTGTAGGATGTCTGGTTAACACTGATTTTACAGCATGGAGTTCTCACTTTAACTGCAGGTAGTGGTTTGTTTTCAATACCCACAATCCTTCAGGGATGAAACATGCCCTAGGGCCACTAGAACCTATTTTCCAAAAGCAGTGATATTATAATTTGTTAGTCCTCAGAAAGTTATTATACTTTGCATCACATATACTTTATAGCCCCAACAGTCTGACTTTAGAGTGTGAAAAGTGCAGAGTGAGGGTTTTTCTGAATGCCCATCATGCTCTGCCAAGCACAGGTGTTGGTTTGAAATTGCTTCTACATGAAGCCTGTTGACCTTAATGCCTGTTAGAGGAGGTGGCCCTATACTCCAGAGATACTGACTTGATAGTGAGGACCACCCACCTG
The DNA here is from genome assembly GCF_006542625.1 of Nomascus leucogenys. Classification (NCBI taxonomy): domain Eukaryota; kingdom Metazoa; phylum Chordata; class Mammalia; order Primates; family Hylobatidae; genus Nomascus; species Nomascus leucogenys. The sequence goes on along the minus strand of NC_044406.1, from coordinate 140,398,449 downwards.
CCCTTTGGGGGTAGCCTTTGGCTTCTGTGAGTTTGTAGTAAAGGCAGGGCAGGGAACCCGTTTCGGGGTCTTCTGCACTGCTCTGTTGGTGAAGTTCCTTTCTCAGATGCAGAGATGTTGTGCAATAAGATACGGTATAAATGAAGAGACCCTTGAATACCTTTGGCTGCTCTGGAGCCCCAGATATATTGAGTCTTTTGCTCAGGAAGTCAGTCATACTAGAGAAGTTGGGCCAAGCATTGCTGGTAATACACTGAATTTCAAATAAATCTTTGACCATACTGAAATGAGGGGACCTTTGCTGATATCACCCTGACTACCAGAGTGGAGAGGACATCATTTGGTAACTTGGCCTACAGACTCTTGAAGACACATTTTTTCCTGTTGGTATATGATGATAGCCCAACTCATTTTATGAGAAATAGTTGAAACAAAGAGGAATGTTTAGGGAGAAGAAAACTCATGGAAGTGGGAGAGTGGTAGAACAAAGGAAAATCCAGGAAGGATGGAGTAGACAATGTGAGTAGACCAGGATTAAAACCTATGTTTGTCTGACTCCAGAGCCCAGGGTTCTTGCCTCACCAACAGTAAGACTGGAAAAAATGTAATAGGTAATGTGAGAAAAAATTAATATGGTTTGATGACTAGAATATACTTCATTGTTGTATGCATTTCTTGACTTAAATCCAAAATGGATTTAAGCTATTTATAGTACAAGACGTACATAGGATGTCTGCTAAAACAAAAGTTAAAAATGATTCAGAATCACATAAGCAGAATAAACTGAAGATAATGATAGTTACAGAGTTTGATCACAAAACTTAGCTGTTCTTGCATGTTCTTGCACTCATGCTGACTCTGTGAACAATAATATTTGGCAAATTGGGTTTCCAGCATAGAAGTGGCAGCCATCGGCACTACTGGCTGCAGTAAAGTTGATTTTCTGTTGTAGAAATAGCACTGGTATATATAGGAGCATCTAGTCCTTTGTGGTAGTAAAAGAGGTTTCCTCATCACACCAGTTGTGCAGTGAATTTTTGGTTGGTGGTCCTAGACACCCAGCCCATGCCTGGTTCTCCACGATTCATGATAATTCTGTTAGCCACCAAGTGTCTGTTTTTTCTAACTTAATTTTTATTGAAGTATAGTTTATATATAGTTAAATGTACAGATCTTAACTATACAGGTCAACGAGTTTTGACAAATGTATACACTGTGTAACCAACATCACAATCAAGATACAGCACATTATCATCACTCCAAAGGGTTTTGTCATTACTCCTTCCAGTAAATACACAACCCCTCTGCTCCAGGAAACCATTATTCTACTTTCTACCAGCATAATTTAATTTTGGAATTTCTAGAATTTTATATAAATTGTCATACAGTATGTAATCTTTTGTGTCTAGCTTCTTTAGCTGAGTATAATGTTTTTGAGGTTCATCTATGTTTGTTGCTTTTGAGTAATTATTTTATATGGGTGAGTAGTATTCCATTTTATGGATGTATAGTTTATTATCAATTTGCATGTTTTGAATTATTTGCAGTTTGGAGCTATTACAAATAAAAGTGCTGTAAAAATTTGTGCAGAAGACTGTATGAGCATATATTTCCATTTCTCTTGGGTAAATAATTAGGAGTGGTATTACTGAGTCATAGCGAAAGTGTGTGTTTAACTTTATAAGAATCTGCTAACCAGTTTTCTAAAGCAGTTGTGCCATTTTATTTTGCCATCAGCAATGAATGAGAACTCAAAATGCTCCACATCATCATCAACACTTGGTAGTATCATTCTTTTTTAAATGTTGTAGCTTGTGTGAAGTGTTGTGTCTTTGTGATTTAACTTTTCCTTCAGTTCAACAGTAAATGATGTTGAACATCTTTTCATATGTTTATTGGCCATTCATACATCTTCTTTTGTAAGTATATGTTTAAATCTTTTTCCCATTTCTAATTGGGTTTGTTTGTGTTTTTATGTTTGATTTTAAGAGTTCTATATGTATTATAGATACCTTACTTTTGTAAGATATAGGTATTACATTTTGTATTTAGTCCATGGCTTATATTTTCATTTTCATAACAATGTCTTTGACATGCAGAAGTTTTTAATGTTAATGAAGTTTATCACTTTAAACTTTTATGGTTAATGATTTTTTTTTTCTATTTTGAGAAATAATTGCCTAACACAAGATCATGAAGATATTCTCCCACGTTGTCTTCCTTATGCTTAACAATTTTAGCATTTATGTTTAGGTCTATGATTACTTCTAAGTTGAGATTTGTTTATGGTATGAGGTAGAGTTTGAGGTTCATTTTCTTCAACTTTCAGTGGTTTAAGAGAATTTCCCTGTTCAAAGGCATTGGTAATGATATAAAAAATTAAATAAGACAGCATTGTATTGGCTGAGGGATAGACACTTAGATCAATGGAACCAAATACAAAAAAGCAGAAACAGACCCTCACAAATTTGCCCAACTGACTTTTGACAAATGTGCAAAAGCAAGTTAAAAAAAAAAGTAAGGATAACCTTTCAAGCAATAGTCCTTGAGCAACTGAACATCTATAGGCAAAAGTATAAACTTCAACCTAAATTTCATACCTTACCAAAAAAAGTCACTGAAAATGGATAATGGACTTAAATGTAAGCCACAAAACTATAAAACTTTTTTAAAAACATGATAAAATCTTTGGATATAGGTTTCAGTAAAGGGCTCCAAGACTTGACATCTAAAGCACAATCCATAAAAAAACTTGGTAGATTGGATTCATCAAAATTCAAAACTTTTACTCTGCAGAATATTGTCTTATGAGGATGAAAAGACAAGCAACAGAGTGGGAGAACATACTTGTAAACCACATATCTAACAAAGAATTAGTATGTTAAATATATAAAGTTCTCAAAACTCAACCATAAAAAATGCTGAACAATCCAAGTAGAAAATGGGCAAAAGACATGAAGAAACCTTTCACCAAAGATTATATACCAATAGAAAATAAGCACATGAAAATATGTTCAATATAATTCATCATCAGAGAAAGGCAAATTAAAATCACAATTAGATATCACCACAGACCTGTCAGAATACCTGACATAAAAAATAGCTAAGATAAAAAATACAATACAAAATGCTGGAAAGGTTGCATGGAAGCTCGATCTTTCATACATTGACGGTGGGAATATAAAATGGTACAGCCACTCTGGAAGACAGTGTTGTAGTTTCTTAAAGTATTAAATATGCAAATAGCATATAACCCAGGAAATGTACTTCTGGGCACTTAGGCCAGAAAAATTAAAACTGGTATTCCCAAAAAACACATGTGTACAAGAATGCTCATAGAAGCTTCACTGACAATAGAAAAATACTGAAAACAGCTCAAATGTTCTTCAGTGGGTTATTGGTTGAACAAACTCTGATACATACATACCATGAAATACCACTCAACAATAAAAAAGAATCAACTATTGACACACACAACTTAGATGGATCTAAAGGGAGTTAAGCTGAGGAGAAAAAAAGCCAATCCCAAAAGGTTACATATTGCCTAACTCCATTAATACAACATTCTTGAAATGACAAAGTTATAGAGATGGAGAACATATTAATAGTTGCCAGGTGTTCAGGAGGAGAAAGGGAAGTGAGTGTGGCTATAAAGGGGCAGCAAGAGAAAGCTTGTGGCAATGGAAATGTTCTACATTTTAATTGTGGTGGTCATTATACAAAGTTACACATATAATATTTTATACAATGACACACACACATATGCATGTGTAACTGGTAAAATTCAAATATGCTCTGTGGATATTACCAACGTAAATTTCCTGGATTGATATTGCACCAGAGTTAGGCAAGATTTAACATCAGAGGAAATTGTGTAAAGGGTACACGAGGTCTCCCTGTATTTTTTGGAAATTTCCTGTGAATTGGCAATTATTTCCAAATAGAAGGTTAAAACCGAAGAAATATATGACCATAATATATGTAGGCCTATTACTGGATTCTGAGCTATTTTATAGACTTATTTGTTATTTCTTACTCTAATACCACACTGTTTTGATAAGTGTAGTTTCATAGTTAGTCTTGAAACCAAGAAGTTCTATAACTCCTCCTCTTTTTAAAGTTTTGCTGGAAACCCCAAGACATATGTTTACCCATCCCAACATCTGCACAGATTGTCTTCTCTAACGCCTTGCTCCATAGATTTCAGATGCTTCTGCTACCTTGAGCTCTGATCTTTTCCTCCTTCGTTCAATGAGACTGCAAGCTCAGCTTGGAATCTAGCTCTTGATGCTGGGATCAGAAAATAGTCACCAGGCAAAGAGCTAAGGCAGTCTTGGGGCTTAATTTGTGAGTTTCTCTTTTCCTGGGGATCATAATCATGGGCTGACTATTGCTCAATATCTTTAAACAGTTTCCTTGCATATTTTATGCAGTTTTATGATTTTTCTAACAGCAAGAGTGCTGGTCCAGTGTCATTCCCAACATAACTTTTTTTCCTGCTTAAATCAGTCAGATTCAGCTTCTGTTGCATGCAACTAAGAACCTTGAGTGATACAAGCCCTTATTTTATGCCATGTCCTATGATATGTGCTTGGCATTTATTATGTGATTTAATCTTAAATTAGAGAAATAATTCCATGTGGAAACTAGAGAAATGGGCAAGAAGCATTTCTAACAGTGAAGACAAGGTTGAGGGGAGGGAGGTTGCAGTGAGAGGAGCATTCTAGATGGAGGAAGAACTTATAGATGCACAAGAGAATCAGCATGCAAGAAATAAAGTATGAAAATTTTGTCGTCTTCAAGAGAATTCTTCTGAGACCTTTATAAATTATCCTAATCCAATAAAACCACTATACATAGAATTTCCTCCATAAATGCAGTAAAGTACAATTGTTTATATAGTAGGATATTATCGGACGGTTTTAACTTTCCCACCCCTATTAACATGGGTACTAGTAAAATAACTAACCATCCTAGTTTGCCCTGGACTGTGGTGGTTTTAGCACATTACAGGGAATTCCTCAGCCCCAGGAAAACTGAGAAAATTATCCTTTGGTATATGTGACATCGCTCACCTATCTACAGTTGATTGGTCTTGGGTGGCCACCAGATTCAAACTTGGCCAATAAATCCCTCATAGATTTATGGAGATAGGACCATAAAGGTCTATGGCAACCAGGGAGTGCCTCTCAGATCTTTCAAGGGAAAACCTACTATGAGGAGTGGAGTCAGCTAACAGTCTCCAGCTGGAGCACTTTTGGGATATTTTTGCATCATTTGATCCAAGGCCATTCCCTTCCCAGGCATCTCCAGCCAATCTCTGAGCACAAGAGGTGTACTAGGGCTGTTTCTGTCTAACGCAGGATTCCTCTAATTAGCAATCTCTGTTGGGGTGGTTGAGACTTCCATAGAGCTGTACTATAATCTCCTCTTTATCTTGCCAGCCATTACCCACGATAGATCTGTAGATTTGTAACTCCATCTCAGCATCTGCTTTTCAGAGGACCTGATCTGGCTTAGTGTCTCTCTTCAGTGGTTGAATCTGTAATATGAAAATCTAGGAAGGTGTCCGTAACCGTATCTACTGTTACATGGACCTTGGGAAACAAAAAGAGCTTGAGAGGAGTGAGGAGGAAAGCAAGGGAGGGAGAGAGGGAGACAGAGAGAAAGAGAGAGAGAGAGAGACCAGATAAATGTGTAGGGAAGAATCGGGGTAAAAGAATGATAGAGTCAATGTCATTGGAATCCTTGTTTTTGACGATTCTTGAGGCCTAACTGTACCTTGCCTTTTTAAAACTTTTGATTGTTCTAATCCTTCTTGAGTTCTGTGAAACACCTTATTATCTTCCTGTAAATGACTCTCTTTTGCTTGTTAGTTTCAGGTAGGTTTTGATAACTTTTAACTAATGAGTCCTAACTAATACTTCTTCACTGCAAAATTAATTGTATAGGTTACTATGTTTATGCTGAATCACATTTCTGTTGAGAGTCAGAAATGTTCACATCCCCAGAGTCAGAAATGTTCATAAACCCAAACATAAATTAATATACCCTTCAGCTTTACCAAATTTTTGTCCACGAGTAGGTGAGGAAAATTTTGTATGGTCTAGATGATTTCTGAAAAGTTTTAGCATTTATTTGTTTCTCTATAGAGTACATAGCAGGATTCTTGTCACAGACCAAAGCTTCAGCCAAATTCAACATTGCACTGTGTCCAGAATATTTATTTTCTGGCTAAAAGTCACTACTTTTATTATAAATCTTCCTTCTTTAATTTTTTAACTCTGTCAAAGATCACTAGTAGTTAGTTCTTTTAAAGACCATCTTTGATAAATCGAAGTTCAAAATCACAATTAACACATAGTTTTAACCACATTTCAAGAACTCAAGGTTATGAATATGATTAGAGATCATTAAAGCTTCATTGAGATGCTGATAAAACAAAGGTGTAGATGTTAGTCAAAGATGATGGCTCCCAGACATCATTTAATACAGTAGTCCATGCAAGAGATGGTGATAATTTGGCCTAGAGCAAGGGTCTAAAAATTATTGCCCACAGGGCAAATCCTGCCTCTTGCCTGTTTTTGTAAATAAACTTTTATTGGAACATACCTACACTCATTCATTTATGTATTGTCTGTGACTTCTTTCACTCTATGAAAGCAGAATTTAATACTTGGAGACAGAAACTGTATATGACTCAAAAAGCCTAAAATATTTACCAGCTGACCCTTCACAGAAAAAAAAAAGGCCAAACTCTGGTCCTAAATGTTAGCAGTACAGTGAGGGACAAATGCATGAGCAGATTATATTTTGGAAGCAGAACAAGAACAAGTTTGGTGTGTTCTAGGAACAGCTGGTGTGACGGGAACATAAAAAGACCCAGATACTATTGTTTTTATCTATTTTGTTTTCTAGCACATTCGTACCTATTGCTTTTATTCAGCTATTCATTCATTCCAAAAATATTAAGAAGTTCCACTCTGTGCCATACACCATGTGACCTGCTACACACACACACACACACACACACACACACACACACACAAACACACCAGAGAGAGAAGGAACAGCTGAAATACTGCCATGTGATCCTGGTGAAAATTGCTTAACCTATCTGGGCCTCAGTTGCCTTATCCTTAAAGTAGAAATAATATCATCTACCTTAAGTGTTTGATATAAAACGCTTAGCCCAGTGTTTAGCATATAGTGCACATTTTGTAAATGTTGTTTACTATTATTAAGGAAACTTGCTTCTTTTACTGACTCAAACAAACAGGTGTTGTCTATCAACCTCTTGCCTTTTCTGAGTACTTTGTGTTGATTTCAGCTTAGCTTTAGTGAGCTCATTCACTCTAATTGCTACAGTTATTATCTTCCTATTACAGGACATTAGATCATGCTGTTCTTTCTGCACAAAACTTTTTTCGTTTTCCCATTTACCTGGCCAACTCCTATTTGTTCTTTAAACATAGGGCATAAGGGCATGGACTATATCTGGGCTTTAACATTTTACACCCAGATCTTAGTACAGTGCCTGGCATACAGTAGGCACTCATTAATGTTTCTTCCATGAATGAATACACAGACTATCTAGATCTCATGTACTAGTTTTCTTTATGTTCATTCACATGGATATGTCTTTTTTACACTGGTCTAGAATTTTCAACAATTTATAATATATAGACATTAGACTTGGCTGGAGACAATAGAAAATACAATTTGCTCAAGAAGTAATCATTAGGAAAAGAATCAGAAGAAAAGTGGTACTCTTGAGACCTGTACGAGATTCATTGGGAATACTGGACCTAGGGAAAAAAATATACAAACTTATCTGGGAAAGACAGGGAAGGCTTCACAGAGAAGGTGCTATCTAAATTGAGTTAAAAATAACGAGTAGCCGTTTTCCAAATAAACAAGTGCCGGGTAAGAGCATTCATGGCAGAAGGAATTCCAGGGCAAAGGTGTGGAGGCTTTTTCCTCTTTTGTTGATCCTGACTTCTACAAAGCAATTCCTTTATTGCTTTTTTGACATTAGATTAACACTTTTAATCTCGAATAAATATAATACTGCACAATTTCCCATTTTCAGTATATATGCATTTGATTTTTTTTGTTGTTCTTACTCTCATTTTTTTAATCTGCCTTGGATTTTCATTGCACATACTATTTCAGTATACTTTTTGGTCCTTCTTTGTAGTATGTATTGTTCTTAAATTTTTACCTGCATAAGGTGTTCATTCCTAATGGGTATTCCCTTCTAGTGCTCCCTGGGTTCAAGATGCTCAGCTGAATCGATGGGAGTAATGAGCGGCACATGACTTCCATAAACTCAAGAAAGTGGTGGAAAGGTAGTAGAATTTTAGTTCTAGTAAACCTCGATAAACTACCATAAATAGAAGCGTAGTGCGGGGACTCAGGAGGAGCACTGAAACGGCAGGCAGGGGACCCAGGTTTTATAGCTTTATGGGCCTGTTTTTTCTCATCCCTGCACCTATGGCTTCAAGTATGTTCACTAAAGGGGACTGAATAGAGTGCCCTGGCCCAGTCCTTCCGAATGGGAGACTGACGCCCTAGCACCGGGCGAAGTCCCGGGCGCCAGAGGCACCCACCCCGCAAGGCCGGAAGGAGTGGGGCGGGGCCTAGAGGCTCTCCGCTGGGCCCGAGCGGGCTGGGGGAGGGGAGCGTGGGGCCGACAGTTTTGGGGGTGAAAAGGCAAAAAGCGGGTGAAAGGCTGCCTCCCGAGGCTCTCCTTGCTTGGAATTCTGCCCACTCTGCGGAGTTAGGAGTCACGACCTCCAGCACAGGTGGGTTCCGTCCCGTGGGTCAGGGAAGCTGTGTCCCCATGGGTGCTACGGGTGGGTTTGCCCAGGCGCTCGCTTTCAGGCCTGTCGCAGTGGGCGGCGGAGGCTCTCACCCGGGCTGCTGGGCCCAAGGGCGGTGGTACTCACCTTAACCCTGGCGGAGAAGAAGGCCACTCCTGCCTTGCTGCAGGGCTGTCGTCACGATCTGTGCCAGTTGCGCGACAGAGTCTGCCCGGAGATCAGCGTGAGGCCAAATGGGCCTAGCGCTCAGGAAGAGCTGGAGCAAGCTCGCGTTGGGACTGACGCCCAGTGTACATTGTTTCAATCTCGGTCGGACTTTACAGCCCTGGATCTGTCACTGACTTGGTGTTTAGCTTTCAGCGAGTCCCTACCCTCTCCCTGCCGCACTTTGTTCGGCAGTAGAGTGGAAGGTGGAACTCAGCTGTCTGCAAGATCTTGCAGCACTTTCTTTCGTTCTCATATCCACTAATGTTCTCTGCCCAGATTTTACCCTTTGTCTGCCCCCTCTGGAGCAAGGCACTGGGTAAGTTAGGCTAGGAAGTTTTCTTTCTCTTCCGAAAACAATTGAAAAGCCTTTAAATACTCCTGACTGCCCTGGAAACGACATTCAAACCATTAATTGAATTTGGTCAACTCTGAAGAATGGGTTTGTGAATGCCATACTATTAAACATTTTAACCAGATGATTGCCTAAAATGATGTGTGTTGAGTGGACATAGTACACTGCCTAGCAAAAGTCTTATGATAAATGATTTGGGTGCTTTAACTCAGTCGCTGAAAGAAAAACTTGAGCTCTCATATTTAAGAAACACTTTCATAATCCACTCCCGTACAGTAGTCTTTTAGAGTTACTTGTAGCTTGGTTTGCCCTTTCAGGACACACTGTAGTAAAAATTACATACAGTTTATTTTACGTTAACTATAAAGACAAACAAGGACTATAAACATTATGGATCAACATTTTGATGTCAACTTCTGGTTTCTCCTCATTAAGGAACTGGTGGTAATGATAATGGTTAACATATATTATGCAAAATACTATAATTTTCACAACAACCAGAAGACGTTAAGTAAGGTTATTTCTTAAAAGACTTATACTTTATCTCATAACCAGTGTGATGAAGGGAATGTTTGCTGTGGTGGTTGAGTCTGGGGGCTTGTTTAGTGTGCCCCACCTAGTTCTTTATTTCTTGGATGCTCGGACTGGAACAGATCACTTCCTTGTTTTGGCATCTGTGTCAGGAACCATGATTAGTTCTGTATTTCTGCTTGTCAACCCTGGGAACAGCAGCAAAACCAGTCAAACGGATCACTCTGTGTCTGCAATGTTTCTGACAGCTGTATCTGATGCCTCCAGGGGCTGGAAGGGGGACCCCGGGATTAACAAATCTCTTTGGTGGGAAGAGTCTCTTCCTGCTTGGAGCCAAACTGAACATAGATCCATCAGTTGGGCACCACTGTGATCCCCTTTCTATAACACCAAGCATTCCCCATGCTCATATGGGCTGTACATGGACCTGCCATTGCCCTGTGTAAAGATTTATAGGATAAGAGGCTCTTGAAAAAACCCAGCCTGCTCCATACCTGTAGGTTCTAGGGAAGGAGTGGCTGATATGTAGGTGAGTGTTCTTCTGCATGGGGGAAAGACCTTATGATTTCCCAAATGGTTTGAAAAGTGAGAAAAAAATTATGCCGGACATCTGCTGAGCCAACCTGAAGGGTGAGTTTTGCACTGGCTTATTTGGCAGGACCTGGTGTCTGCCTTGCTTAGCCATATTTTTACTCTATTCATCATACTCTGTTCGTTCACTCCAAAGGCAATCAATGAATGTCAACTCTGTGCCAGGATGCTGATCCATTCACTGAGATTGGCAGCACAGGAGGACAGCCAGTTCGGGAGGAGAACAGGAATTCAACTTTAAGCATACTCAGTCTGAGGCCTCCTCACCTTTCCCCACTCCCTATATCTAACTGCTACAAAATCTTGTCACTTCTACATCCTGAATATTTTAAAAAATCCATCCATTTCTCTTTGCCCCTATGACTACTCCAAATTTCAAGCCAGCAATATTCTTTTTTAACTGATTTAAAAATTTTTATTTTAAAACAAATGGTTGCATGACCCTCGACTCTCATGGGAAAACCACAAGCCTTACTATCACCACCACCACCACAGCAACAACAACAGTCTAATGACCTCTGTATGATCCCTAATAAACTGTCAAAGTAAAGAGACGAATGTTCTCTTTTTTTTCTTGATGCTCAATGTGTTTAAAAACATATTTAGGATAATTAACCTGCCCTAAAATTCACGTATTTAAAGTGATTTTATAAATTTATTGGGTGGTGCAACCATCACTACAATCCAATTTTAGAACATTTGCATCACGTCAGTGACATCTTCCTTGCCCATCTGCAGTCAGTCTTCATTACCACTCCCAGCATCAGACAACCACTAATCTATTTTCTGTGCCTATGGATTTGCCTATCCTGAAAATTTCATCTAAATAATGTCTCCAAAGTTTATTAATGTTGTGGCATATATAAATACTTCATTCCTTTTTATAGCTGAGTGATATTCCTTTACATCAGTGTACTATATTTTGTCTATCTAGTCATCAGTTGATGGACACTTGGATTGTTTCTGTCTTTTGGCTATTGTGAATAAAGCTGCTATGAACATTTGTGTATAAGTTTTTGGGTGGACATTCGTTTTCAGTTCTCTTGGTTAAACACCTATGAGTGGAATTACTTGGTCATATTATAACTGTATGTTTAATTTTCTGCCAAACTGTTTTCCCAAGGGGCTGTACTATTTTACAGTTATTAGATTTGTATGAACCATCAGCAATGTATTTCTTCACATCATCACTGTATTTGTTATTTCCCCGTTTTTTTGTTTTTTTTTTTCAAATGTGTAGCTATTCTTGTGGGTGTGGAGTAGTATCTCATTGTGATTTAGATTTGCATTTCCTTAATGGCTAATTGAGCATCTTTTTATTTGCTTGTTAGATATTTGTATATGTTCTTTGGAGAAATGTCTCCTCACATATTTTGCCCATTTCTGATTAGATTGTTTGCTTCCTTACTATTGAGATGTAAGAGTTGCTTATATACAAGTCCTTTATCAGATATGTAGTTTGAAAATATTTTCTCCAAGTCTGTGGTTTGTCTTTTCATTTTCTTACTACTGTATGTTGAAGGGCAAAGGTTTTTATTTATTTTACTTTTAGTTTCAGAGGTACGGGGCAGGTTGGTTCTATAGATAAATTGTGTGTTATAGGGGTGTGGCGTACATATTATTTCATCACACAGGCAATAAGCATAGTACGCAATACGTAGTTTTTTGATCCTCACCCTCCTCCCAACCTCCATCCTCAAGTAGGCCCCCGTGTCTATTGTCCCCTTCTTTGTATCCATGTGTACTCAATATTAGCTCCCATTTATAAATGAGAACATGTGGTGTTTGGTTTTCTGTTCCTGTGTTACTTTGCTTAGAATAATGGCCTCTAGCTCCATCCATGTTGCTGCCAAGGACATGATCTCATTCTTTTTATGGCTGCATAGTATTCCGTGGTGTATGTGTACCAAATTTTCTTTATTCCATATACCACTGATGGGCATTTAGGTTGACTCCATGTCGTTGCTGTTGTGAATAGTGCTGTGAGGAACATATGCATCCGTGTGTCTTTATGGCAGAACAATTTATATTTCTTTGGGTATATACCCAATAATGGATGGCTGGGTCAAATGGTAGTTCTGTCTTAAGTTCTTTGAGGAATTGTCAAACTGCTTCCCACAGTGGCTGAACTAACTAACATTCCCACCAGCAGTGTATAAGTGTTCCCTTTTCTTTGCAACATCACCAACATCTGTTATTTTTGACTTTTTAGTAATAGCCATCCTGACTGGTGTAAGATGGTATTTTATTGTGGTTTTCGTTGATTAGTGATGTTGACCATTTTTTCATATGCTTGTTGACCACATGTATGTCTTCTTTTGAAAAGTGTCTGTTCATATCCTTTGCCCACTTTTTAATGAGGTTGTTTGGTTTTTGCTTGTTAATTTGTTTAAGTGCTCTATAGATTCTAGATATTAGAACTTTGTCAGATGCCTAGTTTGCAAATATTTTTTCCCATTCTATGTGTTGTCTATTTACTCTATTGATAGTTTATTTTGCTGTACAGAAGCTCTTCAGTTTAGGTGCTATTTATCAATTTTTATTATTGTTGCCATTGCTTTTGATGTCTTTGTCATGAAATTATTTGACAGGGCCCATGTCTAGAATGGTATTGCCTAGGTCTTCTTCAAGGTTTTTATGGTTTTAGTTGTTACATTTAAGTCTAATCCATTTTGGGTTGATTTTTGTATATGGTGTAAAGAAGGGGTCTAGTTTCTATCTTCTGCACACAGCAACCAGCAATCCTAGCAGCATTTATTGAATAGGGAGTATTTATCCCATTACTTGTTTTCATCAGTGTCAAAGATCAGATGGCTGTAGGCATACAACTTTATTTCTGGGCTCTCCATTTTGTTCCATTGGTCTATATGTCTGTTTTTGTACCAGTACCATGCTCTTTTGGTTACTGTAGCCTTGTATAGTTTGAAGTCAAGTAATGTGATGCTTCCAAGTTTGTATTTTTGCTTAAGATTTATTTGGCTATTTGGGCTCCTTTTTGGTTCCATATGAATTTTAGAATAATATTTTTTTAATTATGTGAAGAATGCCATTGGTAGTTTGATAAGAATAGCATTGAATCTATAAAATGCTTTGAGCAGTATCGCTATTTTAACAATATTGATTCTTCCTATCCATGAGCATGAAATGATTTTTCATTTGTTTGTATCATCTCTGATTTCTTTCAGCAGTATCTTGTAATTCTCATTGCAAATATCTTTCATCTCCCAGGTTAGCTGTATTCTCAGGTATTTTATTTTTTTTATGGCTCTTGTGAATGGGATTGCATTCTTTATTTGGTTCTCAGCTTGGACATTATTGATGTATAGAAATGCTACTGATTTTTGTACATTGATATGGTAGCCTGAAACTTTGCTGAAGTTGTTGATATGATCTAGGAGATTTTTGTCAGAGACTATGGGGTTTTCTATGTATAAAATAATATTGTCTGCAAACATAGATAGTTTGACTTCCTTTCTTCCTATCTGGATGCCTTTTTTTTCATTCTTTTGCCTGGTTGGTCTGGCCAAGACTTCCATTAGTATATTGAGAGTGGGCATCCTTGTCTTGTTCCAGTTCTCAAGGAGAATGCTTCCAGTTTTGCTCATTCAGTATATGTTGGCTGTGGGTTTGTCATAGATAGCTCTTATTATTTTGAGGTATGTTCCTTCAGTGCCTAGTTTGTTGAGGGTTTTTAACATGAATAGATGCTGAAATTTATCAAAAGCCTTTTCTGCATCTATTGAAATGAACATGTGATTTTTGTTTATAGTTTTGTTTATGTGATTAATAATGTTTATTGATTTGCATACATTGAACCAACCTTGCATCCCAGGGATAAAGCCTGCTTGATCTTGGTGAATTAGCTTTTTGACATGCTACATTATTCACAGGTATTGGCCTGAAGTTTTCCTTTTTTGTTGTGCCCTTGCCAGGTTTTGGTATCAGCATGATACTGGCCTCAAAGAAGGAGTTAGGGAGGAGTCCCTCCTCAATTTTTTGGAATAGTTTCAACAGGAATGGTACCAGCTCTTCTTTATATGTCCAGTAGAATTCAGCTATGAATCCTTCTGGACCTGCGTTTTTTTCTAGTTGGTAGGCTTTTCATTACTGATTCAATTTTGGAACTCGTTATTGGTCTGCTCAGTGTTTGAATTTCTTCCTGGTTCAGTCTTAGGAGGTTGTATGTCTCCAGGAATTTATCAGTTTATTCTAGGTTTTCTAGTTTGTGTGCAGAAAGATGTTCATAATAGTCTCTGATGGGGTTTTTTTTTTTGTATTTCTGTGGGGTTGGTGATGATGTCCCCTTTATCATTTCTGTTTTTGATTACTTGTGTCTTCTCTTTTTTTCTTTGTTAGTCTAGCTAGCAGTCCATCTGTCTTACTTATTCTTTCAAGGAACCAGCCTCATTGATTTCATTGATTTTTTTTATCATTGAATGCTACAGTCTTTCCTCTTGATGCTGTTTTAGCTATGTCTCAGAGATTCTGATAATGTTGTATTTTTGTTGTCATTAGTTTCTAAGAATTTATTGATGTCTGACTTAATTTCATTGTTTACTCAAAAGTCATTCAGGAGCAGGTTGTTTAATTTCCATGTAATTTTATAGTTTTGACCAATCTTCTTGGTATAGATTTCTATTTTTATTGTGCTGTGGTCTGAGAATGTGGCTGGTATGATTTTTGTTTTTGTTGATTTTTAAAATTTTTAATTTGCTGAGAGTTGTCTTATGGCTGACTGTATGGTCGATAGAGTATGTGCTATCTGCAGATTAGAAGAATGTATAGTCTGTTGTTTTTGGGTGGATTGTTGTGTAGATGTCTGTTAGCTCCACTTGATCAAATGTTGAGTTCAGGTCCCAAATATCTTTGTTAGTTTTCTGCCTCGAGGATCTGTCTAATACTGTCAGTGGGGTATTGAAATCTCCCACTATTATTGTATAGTTATCTAAGTTTCTTCATAGGTCTCTGAAAACTGGTTTTATGAATCCGGGTGCTCCTGTGTTGGGTGCTCCTGTGTTGGGTGCATGTATATTTAGGATAGTTAAGTCTTCTTGTTGACTCTTTACCGTTTGTAATGTCCTTCTTTGCCTTTTTTCATCATTGTTGGTTTAATGTCTATTTTGTCTGAAATTAAAATAGTAATCCCTGCTTTTTTTTGTTCTTTGTTTGCTTTGTAGGTTTTTCCCCATCCATTTACTTTGAGTCTGTGGGTGTCATTGTATGTGATGTATGTGAGATGGGACTCTTGAAGACAGCATACCACTGGGTCTTGCTTCTTTATCCAATTTGCCACTTGGATACCTTTTAATTTTGGCATTTAGCCCATTTACACTTAAGATTAATATTGATATGTGCAGATTTGATCCTGGCATCATGTTGTTAGCTAGTTATTATGTATACTTGATCATGTGGTTGCTTTATAGTGTCAGTGGCCTATGTATTTAAGTGTGTTTTTGTGGTGGCCAGTAATGGTCTTTTGTTTCCATATTTAGCACTCCCTTAAGGACCTCTTGTAAGGCAGGCCTGATGGTAATGAATTCCCTTAGCATTTGCTTGTCTAAAAAAAGATCCTATTTCTCCTTTGTTTATGAAACTTAGTTTGGCTGGATATGAAATTCTTGGCTGGAGTTTCTTTTCTTTAAGAATGCTGAATCTAGGCCCTTAATCTCTTTTGACTTGCAAGATTTCTGCTGAAAGGTCACTGTTAGCCTGATGGAGCATCTGATGACTATGTGTCTTGGGGATGGTCCTCTTGTATAGTTCTTGCAGGGGTTTTCTGAATTTCCTGAATTTTAATGTTGGCCTTTCTAGTGAGGTTTGGGAAATTTTCATGGACAGTATTATGTTTTTCAGCTCTATCATATTAGTTTGGTTCTTTCTTAAAATGGCCATTTCATCTTTCAGCTCCTGTATTGTTTTATTGTAATCCTTAAATTCCTTGGATTCAGTTTCCACTTTCTCAAGGATCTCAAATGATCTTAATTCCTATCCACATTCTGAATTCTATATCTGTCATTTTAGCCATTTCAGCCTGGTTAAGAATCCCTGCTGGGGAACTAGTGTTGTTTGGAGGAAAAAAGACACTCTGGCTTTGTGAGTTGCCAGCGTTCTTGTGCTGGTTCTTTCTCCTGTGTGTGGGCTAATGTTTCTTTAACTGTGGTGTAATTTGAGTATAGTCATTTGACCTCATTTCTGGACATTGTGAGAGTGCTGGAGCTTTGTGCTGGGTCTTTATTTGTAGCTCAATTCTTGTCCTTGGTTTCACAGAGGGATATATTAGCTAAGTATTTTTGGTGTAAAAATTTGGGCTGTGATCCAGTAGATGGTGCTTAAGTGTAATGGCCATTAGGTAGGCTCTTGCTCAGCCACATGACTCCTCTATTTCCTTGTGTTTGTGGCCATGCTCCCTCTTGGTGCTCTGAGGGTGTGGGCTCCTCTCCCACTTGAGTGCTGGCTGCAGAGCTTGGCTTAACACTCTTCGGCTTCACATGCAGCCTTCAGGTGAGCTCAGGCTTTGGGTTCCCTCCCCAGCTTGGGAGCAGCAGGGGCAGGGACCTTGGCAGTGGCAATTGCAGAGGGCCTTTCACTTGTCTTTTGGGTCTCCACTCCAGAGAAATGCAGAACTACTATCATTTGGAGCATTCATCCTGGGGTGGAGTGGCTGCATTGTGGGCCCAAGCCGGAGCCCTGCCTGGTGATGAATGGGGAGGGGGAGAAGGGAGCTCATAGGGAAGACAGACTAGCCTCTTCTCCTTAGGTTGGCTGTGGCATGATGGAGGTATGAGTACAGCACTCAGGGTCTTTATTCCTTCTCCAATCCAAGGGCAGCAAGGGCAGTACCACTGCAGTGGCAGTCTCAGAGGGCATTTCATTTGCCTCTGGGAGCTCCACCCCAGAGCAGCACAGAGCCACTGACAATAGGAATGTTCAGCCAGGAGGTAGGGCAGCTGTTCTGTGGGCCCAAGCCAGGGGCCCTGCTTGGTGAAGACCAGGGGGTTGGAGGCTCACAGAGATGAGAGACTTGGCTGTATTCTGTATGGCAACTGTGGCATGTTGGAGGTGCAAGTAAATTCCTCAGGCTCTTTATTCCTTCCCCAGTCTGAGGGCAGCAAGGACAGAGCTGCTGCAATGGCAGTGGCAGAGGGGCTCTCAGTTCTTTATTTTTGATGAAGTCCAAGTTATTTTTTTTCTTTTGTCAATTGTGTTTTTTGGTGTTGTATCTAATAATTCTTTGCCTAACCCAATATCATGTTTTCCTATGTTTCTAAAAGTTTTATAGTTTTACCTCTTTCATTTATGTTTCTGATTCGTTCTGTGTTATTTTGTGTATGGTGTAAGGTGAAGGTCTTCATTAATCTTTTTGCATATGGATATCCAATTGTACTATCATCATTTGTTGAAAAACTAACCTTTTCCTGTTGAATTGACTTGGAACCTTTTTTGAAAACCAATCGACCATAAATATATGGGTTTATATCTGAACTCTCAATTGTGTTCCATTAGTTTACATTTCTATTCTTATGCCAGTCCCTACTGTCTTGACTATTGTGGCATTGTAATATGTATTTCAATTGAGAAGGGTGAATCCTCAAATTTTGTTCTTCTTTTTCAACATTGTTTTCGGTATTCTGGGTTCTTTCCATTTCCATGTAAATATTAGGATCATCTTGTCACTTTTTCTTTCTTCCTTTCTTCCTTTCTTTCTTTCTTTCTTTTCTTAGACAGCGTCTTGTCTCTTTCATTCTTTCTTTCTTTTCTTAGACAGTGTCTTGTCTCTTTCATTCTTTCTTTCTTTTCTTAGACAGTGTCTTCTTGTCTCTTTCTTTCTTTCTTTTCTTTTCTTTTCTTTCTTTCTTTCTTTTCTTTCTTTCCTTCGACAGGGTCTTGCTCTGTTGCTCAGGCTGGAGTGCAGTGACACAATTGCCGCTCATTGCAACCTCAACCTCCCAGGCTCAAACGATCCTCCCACCTCAGTCTCCTGAGTGCCTGGGACTACAGGTGTGCACCACTATGCCTGGCTATTTTAACAATATTTTTGTAGAGATGTGGTCTCCCTATTTTGCCCAGGCTGGTCTCAAACTCTTGGGCTTAAGCTATCCTCTTGCCTTGGCCTCCCAAAGTACTGGGATTATAGGCATGAACCATCATGCCCTGCCTCTGCTTTGATTTTGGTAGAGATTGCACTGAATCTATACATCAGTTTGGGGAGAACTGCCAACTAACAGTATTGGATTTTTCAATCCATGAACTTGAAATACCTCTCCATTTATTCAGATCTTCTTTAATTTTCCTCAATAATGTTTTGTAGTTTTCAGTGTAAAAATCTTTTACTTTTTTTGTTAAATTTATTCCCAAGTATTTAATTTTTGGTACTGTTGTGAATTATTTTTTATAATATCACTTTATGATTTTTTGCAAGTGTATAGAAATACAAATTGCCTTTGCGCATATTGATTTGGTATCCTGTGACTTTGTTGAGTAGAATTATTAGTTTTAATATTGTGTGTGTGCATGTCCATGTTTATGTCTGCATGTGAGTGTGTGGGTATATTCCTTAGGGTTTTCTCATTCAGGATTCTGTCAAGGACAGTTTGACTTATTTTTTTTCCCCAGCCTGGATACCTTTTACTTCTTTTCCTTGCCTAATTCCCCTGGCTAGCATCTCCAGTATAATGTTGAATAGGAATGACACGAGTAAACATCTTTGTTTTTTTTCTGGTCTTAGGAGAAATATTCAATCCTTCATCACTAAATGTGATGTTAGCTGTGCATTTTTCATAGATGTTCTTTATCAAGTTGAGGAAGTTTTACTAATTGGTTAAGTTTTTGTGTTTGATCATGAATGAGTGTTAGATTTTGTCAGATGGTTTATCTGCATCTATTGAAATGATCATGTGGTTTTTATCCTTTATTCTACACGATACATTATTAACTAATGTAACATAGGGTATTACCTTAATTTGGGGGTGTTAAACAAACCTTGCCTTCCTAGAATAAATCTCTCTCTGTCATGATATATAATCCTTTTTGAAATACTGGTGGATTTGATTTGCTAACATCTTGTTAAGGAATTTTGCATTTGTATTCATAAGGGAAGTTGAATTGTAGGCTTCTTTTCTTATACTGTATTTGTTTTGTTTGATGTCAGAGACCAGCCTCATAGAATTACTTGGGGAGAGTTTTGTTGTCAGATGTGTATATGTTTATAGTTATATATCTTCCTGATGAATAGAACCTTTCATCATTATAAAATGTCCTTCTTTTTCTATAACTTGTTTTTTATTATTATTATACTTTAAGTTTTAGGGTACATGTGCACAATGTGAAGGTTTGTTAAATATGTATCCATGTGCCATGTTGGTGTGCTGCACCCATTAACTCGTCATTTAGCATTAGGTATATTTCTTAATGCTGTCCCTCCCCCCTCCCCCCAACCTACAACAGTCCCCGGAGTGTGATGTTCCCCTTCCTGTGTCCATGTGTTCTCATTGTTCAATTCCCAACTATGAGTGAGAATATGCGGTGTTTGGTTTTTTGTCCTTGCAATAGTTTACTGACAATGATGGTTTCCAGTTTCATCCATGTCCCTACAAAGGACATGAACTCATCATTTTTTATGGCTGCATAGTATTCCATGGTGTATATGTGCCACATTTTCTTAATCCAGTCTATTGTTGTTGGACATTTGGGTTGGTTCCAAGTCTTTGCTATTGTGAATAGTGCCGCAATAAACATACGTGTGCATGTGTCTTTACAGCAGCATGATTTATAGTCCTTTGGATATATACCCAGAAATTGGATGGCTGGGTCAAATGGTATTTCTAGTTCTAGATCCCTGAGGAATTGGCACACTGACTTCCACAATGGTTGAACTAGTTTACAGTCCCACCAACAGTGTAAAAGTGTTCCTATTTCTCCACATCCTCTCCAGCACCTGTTGTTTCCTGACTTTTTAATGATCACCATTCTAACTGGTGTGAGATGGTATCTCATTGTGGTTTTGATTTGCATTTCTCTGATGACCAGTGATGATGAGCATTTTTTCATGTGTTTTTTGGCTGCATAAATGTCTTCTTTTGAGAAGTATCTGTTCATGTTCTTTGCCCACTTTTTGATGGGGTTGTTTGTTTTTTTCTTGTAAATTTGTTTGAGTTCATTGTAGATTCTGGATATTAGCCCTTTGCCAGATGAGTAGGTTGCGAAAATTTTCTCCCATTTTGTAGGTTTCCTGTTGACTCTGATGGTAGTTTCTTTTGCTGTGCAGAAGCTCTTTAGTTTAATTAGATCCCATTTGTCAATTTTGGCTTTTGTTGCCATTGCTTTTGATGTTTTAGACATGAAGTCCTTGCCCATGCCTATGTCCTGAATAGTATTGCCTAGGTTGTCTTCCAGGGTTTTTATGGTTTTAGGTCTAACATATAAGTCTTTAATCCATCTTGAATTAATTTTTGTATAAGGTGTAAGGCAGGGATCCAGTTTCAGCTTTCTACATATGGCTAGCCAGTTTTCCCAGCACCACTTATTAAATAGGGAATCCTTTCCCCATTGCTTGTTTTTGTCAGGTTTGTCAAAGATCAGATAGTTGTAGATACGTGGCATTATTTCTAAGGGCTCTGTTCTGTTCCATTGATCTATGTCTCTGTTTTGGTACCAGTACCATGCTGTTTTGGTTACTGTATCCTTGTAGTATAGTTTGAAGTCAGGTAGCATGATGCCTCCAGCTTTGTTCTTTTGGCTTAGGATTGACTTGGTGATGCGGGCTCTTTTTTGGTTCCATAGGAACTTTAAAGTAGTTTTTTCCAATTCTGTGAAGAAAGTCATTGGTAGCTTGATGGGGATGGCATTGAATCTACAAATTACCTTGGGCAGTATGGCCATTTTCACGATATTGATTCTTCCTACCCATGAGCATGGAATGTTCTTCCATTTGTTTGTATCCTCTTTTATTTCATTGAGCAGTGGTTTGTAGTTCTCCTTGAAGAGGTCCTTCACATCCCTTGTAAGTTGGATTCCTAGGTATTTTATTCTCTTTGAAGCAATTGTGAATGGGAGTTCACTCATGATTTGGCTCCCTATTTGTCTGTTTTTGGTGTACAAGAATGCTTGTGATTTTTGTACATTGATTTTGTATCCTGAGACTTTGCTGAAGTTGCTTATCAGCTTGAGGAGATTTTGGGCTGAGACAATGGGTTTTCTAGATATACAATCATGTGATCTGCAAACAAGGAGAGTTTGACTTCCTCTTTTCCTAATTGAATACCCTTTATTTCCTTCTCCTGCCTGATTGCCCTGGCCAGAAATTCCAACACTATGTTGAATAGGAGTGGTGAGAGAGGGCATCCCTGTCTTGTGCCAGTTTTCAAATGGAATGCTTCCAGTTTTTGCCCATTCAGTATGATATTGGCTGTGGGTTTGTCATAGATAGCTCTTATTATTTTGAGATACATCCCATCGATACCTAAATTATTGAGAGTTTTTAAAATGAAGGGTTGTTGAATTTTGTCAAAGGCCTTTTCTGCATCTATTGAGATAATCATGTGGTTTTTGTCTTTGGTTCTGTTTATCTACTGGATTACATTTATTGATTTGCGTATGTTGAAGCAGCCTTGCATCCCAGGGATGAAGCCCACTTGATCATGGTGGATAAGCTTTTTGATGTGCTGCTGGATTCAGTTCGCCAGTATTTTATTGAGGATTTTTGCATCAATGTTCATCAAGGATATTGGTCTAAAATTCTCTTTTTTGGTTGTGTCTCTGCCAGGCTTTGTTATCCGGATGATGCTGGCCTCATAAAATGTGTTAGGGAGGATTCCCTCTTTTTCTATTGATTGGAATAGTTTCAGAAGGAATGGCACCAGTTCCTCCTTGTACCTCTGGTAGAATTCGGCTGTGAATCCATCAGGTCCTGGACTCTTTTTGGTTGGTAAGCTATTGATTATTGCCACAATTTGAGAGCCTGTTATTGGTCTATTCAGAGATTCAACTTCTTCCTGGTTTAGTCTTGGGAGGGTGTATGTGTCCAGGAATTTATCCATTTCTTCTAGATTTTCTAGTTTATTTGTGTAGAGGTGTTTGTAGTATTCTCTGATGGTAGATTGTATTTCTGTGGGATCGGTGGTGATATCCCCTTTATCATTTTTTATTGCATCTATTTGATTCTTCTGTCTTTTCTTGTTTATTAGTCTTGCTAGAGGTCTATCAATTTTGTTGATCTTTTCAAAAAACCAGCTCCTGGATTCATTAATTTTTTGAAGGGTTTTTTGTGTCTCTATTTCCTTCAGTTCTGCTCTGATTTTAGTTATTTCTTGCCTTCTGCTAGCTTTTGAATGTGTTTGCTCTTGCTTTTCTAGTTCTTTTAATTGTGATATTAGGTTGTCAATTTTAGATCTTTCCTGCTTTCTCTTGTGGGCATTTAGTGCTATAAATTTCCCTCTACACACTGCTTTGAATGTGTCCCAGAGATTCTGGTATGTTGTGTCTTTGTTCTCGTTGGTTTCAAAGAACATCTTTATTTCTGCCTTCATTTCGTTATGTACCCAGTAGTCATTCAGGAGCAGGTTGTTCAGTTTCCATGTAGTTGAGCAGTTTTGAGTGAGTTTCTTAATCCTGAGTTCTAGTTTGATTGCACTGTGGTCTGAGAGACAGTTGGTTATAATTTCTGTTCTTTTACATTTGCTGAGGAGAGCTTTACTTCCAACTATGTGGTCAATTTTGGAATAGGTGTGGTGTAGTGCTGAAAAAAAATGTATATTCTGTTGATTTGGGGTGGAGAGTTCTGTAGATGTCTATTAGGTCCGCTTGGTGCAGAGCTGAGTTCAATTCCTGGGTATCCTTGTTAACTTTCTGTCTCATTGATCTGTCTAATGTTGACAGTGGGGTGTTAAAATCTCCCATTATTATTGTGTGGGAGTCTAAGTCTCTTTGTAGGTCACTCAGGACTTGCTTTATGAATCTGGGTGCTCCTGTGTTGGGTGCATATATATTTAGGATAGTTAGCTCTTCTTGTTGAATTGATCCGTTTACCATTATGTAATGGCCTTCTTTGTCTCTTTTGATCTTTGTTGGTTTAAAGTCTATTTTATCAGAGAGTAGGATTGCAACCCCTGCCTTTTTTGTTTTCCATTTGCTTGGTAGATCATCCTCCATCCCTTTATTTTGAGTCTATGTGTGTCTACTGCACATGAGATGGGTTTCCTGAATAAAGCACCCTGATGGGTCTTGACTCCTTATCCAATTTGTCAGTCTGTGTCTTTTAATTGGAGCATTTAGCCCATTTACATTTAAAGTTAATATTGTTATGTGTGAATTTGATCCTGCCATTATGATGTTAGCTTGTTATTTTGCTTGTTAGTTGATGCAGTTTCTTCCTAGCCTTGATGGTCTTTACAATTTGGCATGTTTTTGCAGTGGCTGGTACCAGTTGTTCCTTTCCATGTTTAGTGCTTCCTTCAGGAGCTCTTTTAGGGCAGGCCTGGTGGTGACAAAATCACTCAGCATTTGTTTGTCTGTAAAGTATTTTATTTCTCCTTCACTTATGAAGCTTAGTTTGGCTGGATATGAAATTCTGGGTTGAAAATTCTTTTCTTTAAGAATGTTGAATATTGGTCCCCACTCTCTTCTGGCTTGTAGAGTTTCTGCCAAGTGATCAGCTGTTAGTCTGATGGGCTTCCCTTTGTGGGTAACTCGACCTTTCTCTCTGGCTGCCCTTAACATTTTTTCTTTCATTTTAACTTTGGTGAATCTGAAAATTATGTGTCTTGGAGTTGCTCTTCTCAAGGAGTATCTTTGTGGCGTTCTCTGTATTTCCTGAATCTGAATGTTGGCCTGCCTTGCTAGATTGGGGAAGTTCTCCTGGATAATATCTTGCAGAGTGTTTTCCAACTTGGTTCCATTCTCCCCGTCACTTTCAGGTACACCAATCAGACGTAGGTTTGGTCTTTTCACATAGTCCCATATTTCTTGGAGGCTTTGTTCGTTTCTTTTTATTCTTTTTTCTCTAAACTTCCCTTCTCGCTTCATTTCATTCATTTCATCTTCCATCACTGATACCGTTTCTTCCAGTTGATCGCATCAGCTACTGAGGCTTCTGCAGTCTTCACGTAGTTCTCGAAACTTGGCTTTCAGCTCCATCAGCTCCTTTAAGCACTTCTCTGCATTGGTTATTTTAGTTAAACATTCGTCTAATTTTTTTTCAAAGTTTTTAACTTCTTTGCCATTGGTTTGAATTTCCTCCTGTAGCTCGGAGTAGTTTGATCGTCTGAAGCCTTCTTCTCTCAACTCGTCAAAGTCATTCTCCTTCCAGCTTTGTTCCATTGCTGGTGAGGAACTGCGTTCCTTTGGAGGAGGAGAGGCACTCTGCTTTTTAGAGTTTCCAGTTTTTCTGCTCTGTTTTCTCCCCATCTTTGTAGTTTTTTCTACTTTTGTTCTTTGATGATGGTGATGTACAGATGGGTTTTTGGTGTGGGTGTCCTTTCTGTTTGTTAGTTTTCCTTCTAACAGACAGGACCCTCAGCTGCAGGTCTGTTGGAGTTTGCTAGAGGTCCACTCCAGACCCAGTTTGGCTGGGTGTCAGCAGCGGTGGCTGCAGAACAGTGGATTTTCATGAGCTGAAAATGCTGCTGCCTGATTGTTCCTCTGGAAGTTTTGTCTCAGAGGAGTACCCGGCTGAGTGAGGTGTCAGTCTGTCCCTACTGGGGGGTGCCTCCCAGTTAGGCTGCTCGGGGGTCAGGGTCCCACTTTAGGAGTCAATCTGCCTGTTCTGAGATCTCCAGCTGTGTGCTGGGAGAACCACTACTCTCTTCAAAGCTGTCAGACAGGGACATTTAAGTCTGCAGAGGTTACTGCTGACTTTTTGTTTGTCTGTGCCCTGCCCCCAGAGGTGGAGCCTACAAAGGCAGGCAGGCCTCCTTGAGCTGTGGTGGGCTCCACCCGGTTCCAGCTTCCTGGCCGCTTTGTTTACCTAAGCAAGCCTAGGCAATGGTGGGCGCCCCTCCCCCAGCCTCACTGCCTTGCAGTTTGAACTCAGACTGCTGTGCTAGCAATCAGCGAGACTCCATGGGTGTTAGACCCTCCGAGCCAGGTGTGGGGCACAATCTCCTGGTGTGCCGTTTTCCAATCCCGTTGGAAAAGCACAGTGTTAGGGTGGGAGTGACCCGATTTTCCAGGTGCCATCTGGTCACCCCTTTCTTTGACTAGCAAAGGGAACTCCCTGACCCTTTGTGCTTCCCAAGTGAGGCAATGCCTCGCCCTGCTTCGGCTCGCACACGGTGCGCTGCACCAACTGTCCTGCACCCACTGTCTGGCACTCCCTAGTGTGATGAACCCAGTACCTCAGATGGAAATGCAGAAATCACCCGTCTTCTGCGTCGCTCATGCTGGGGGCTGTAGACCGGAGCTGTTCCTATTTGGCCATCTTGGCTCCACCCTCCAACATGTTTTTCTTAAATTCTGTTTTATCTGATATTGGATATCAGTCTAACCACTCCAGCTCTTTTATGGTTGCTCTTTGTTTTATATAATTTTTTCATTCTTTTATTCTTTTAACCTTTTTATGTCTTCACATTTAAAGTGTGTTTTTCCATTATTGTAGATGGCATATCCTTGGAGTGTGTTTTTCATCCAGTCTCACAATGTTTATGTTTTGATTGGACTGTTTAACCCATTTATACTTATAGATGTACATCTGCCTTTATTCATTTATTTCATTAATGTTTCTTGACTTCTTTGTTCCTCTGTTTCTCCTTTATTACCTTCTTTTATGTTATGTAGCTAATTTCTTGCATACCATTTAAATCCTTTTTTGATGTTTTTACTGTAAGTTCTAGAGCTTTTTTATTGAATGCTCTGGGGATTGCAATATGTATGTCAACTTGAAATAACCTACTTTAGATTAATAATAATTTAATTTCAGCAACACAGGGAAGTTTTCTCCACCTTAATATGTTATAAGCCCAACAACACAGTTTTAAAAATACTGTTTTATGTAGTTTTCCTTTAAAAGAAAGTAAGAAAAGTATGTATTTTCTCTTTTATGTTTACTTACATAATTATCTTTACTAATCCTCTTTATTTCTTCCTATGGATTCAAGTTACCATCTGATGTCATTTCCTGTTAGCTCAAGGACTTTAGTATTTTTTGTAGGGTAGGTCTGTTAGCAATGAATTCTCTGTCTTTGTGTATTGTGGAATTTCTTTATTTCACATTGATTTTTGAAGGATAATTTTGCTGGATATAGAATTCTTACCTGAAAATTTGGGGTATTTTTCTTTCAGCATTTTGCTATTCCATTGCCTTCTGGCCTCCCCCACAGGGTGTGGCCTCTGATGCTTTTACTCATTTTTTTGGTTGTTGTTGTTATTATGCTAGCTTCCAGGGGGTCACTGCTGGGCCACATTTTAGTGGTCATCCAGTGATTGTTCATATGTTATGCTTAAACACCTTCTGCCAGTGAGGGTTCCACAATTTGCTGAAAGTATCCATGTGTGGGCTGGGGCATACATTCCAGATTCACGCAGTTTAGAAATCTACCTTCGCTATTACTTGCTACTGTATAACACCTCACATTTAGGCAAAGACTAGTAGGTAAGTGAGGCACTGTTCAGTTTCTCCCGAGCATGTGCACAGACTTGGAGACCCCTAGGGATATGTAGGACCTTATTTAAAGCCCAGTATAGCTGTCTCATACAGTAGATTACTCTGTTAAATTTTAGGCTGGTCTCATTTGCTTCAACTAGTATTGCAACTTTTGTCAGCTGTGATGTTGGTCATTCCCAGTTGATTGGTTCTTCTTTGTGGAGGAGTCAAGTGTCTTGTGCCTCTAGTCAGCCATCTTGAAAGACTCTACCAATTCCCTTTTTGTAACAAATATTTTGTACCAATTTCTTTATTAACCAGAAGTGAAATTCATAGATAGCATAACCTACCTATACACATATTTAAAATATGAGCACAATGTCCTAACTAGAATTTAAAGGAAAAATTAAATGCGAGTGATTTATAATAATGTATTTAAATATGTAAATGCTGAAACATGACTACCTGAAGTAGCCAAATATTTACACCTATACATTGATCGCCATGAATGTGACAGCTACAAATATAATACCACAAAGTGTAATTATCATTGGTGACATGATTTTCTAAAACAATAATTTTGGATAAGTTTCAGGAAATCTATATGGCACATGGATACATATGTAACAAACCTGCACAATGTGCACATGTACCCTAAAACCTAAAGTATAATAAAAAAAAAAAGTTTCTGAACAAAAGAAAATATACTGTTCTCTCAATTTACTTGGTAGTGTTATTCCTAGAAAATTCAGTATATAGTAAATTCATGCAAAAATACCATGTTTATGTGTAACAAAAGGAGGTAGGTTCTGGCTCTGGTAATTATAAACAGGTTTTTCATTTGTAGGCATGTCAAGGTTAATATTAAAAAGTTTAGGCAGGATTCTCCATTGCCTGGGACTGTCCTGAACATTTCAGGATGCCTAATATCTCTGATGCCACTAAATGTCAATAATTCCCCTCCAATCATTGTGATAACCAATCTGCCCCATACACATTTCCAACACACTCCCTAGACATGGCAAGATGCCTGTTGATGGTGGCAAGATGCCTGTTGAAAACCACTACTTTAGGATAAAGTATCTGCATATCCTCAACTCTACTAGATAAAAAATGTCAAACTCATTTTCAACATGGTTGTATCAATTTTTGTCTCACTATCAATAAATAAATGGAAATGCTTTTATATCTTATTGTTAAGTATGTTTGTTATGTTTTCGTACCCCTTAACAGGCTAAGGAAGTTCCATTCTATGCCTAATTTACTGAGAGACTTTTTAAATATTGTGAATGGATATATTATCTATTTTTTTCTGAACATATTGAAGTGAGTGTGTTTTGCCTCCATCACCTATTAATTTGTTGAATTCTATAATATATTTTCTAAAATTTAAGCAACCTTGAACATGATAATTCATGTCTTTACTTTTTTTCTTGGATTTGCTCTGCTAATATATTTTGTGTTCTTGACAAGCATGTTTGTGAGTGAGATTGGTCTGTAAGTGTGTTGTCTTGGTTTGATTTTGATATAAAGATTATACTTGCCTTAAACATGAGTATGGGAGTGTTTTCTCTTTATTTGTTCTCAGGAAGAGCTTGTATAATATGGAAGTACAGTTGACCCTTGAACAATGTGGGGGTTAGGGCTTCTGACTCTTGCACAGTCGAAAATCCATGTGTAATTTTTTATTCCCCCAAACTTAACTACTAATAGCCTACTATTGACCAGAAGCTTCACTGATAACATAAACAGTCAATTAACACATACTTTTTATGTTATACATATTATATACTGTATTCTTATGTGAAGATGAGTAGGCTGAGAAGGAGGAGGACTAGGAGGGGTTGACCTCACTGTCTCAGGAGTGGCAGAGGTGGAAGGGGTGGAGGAGGTGGAACGGGAGGCAGGAGAGGCAGGAACACTCGTAACTACAGAAGAACATCATAATTTCTGTCTGTATTTTTTGCTTTATCATTTCTCTAAAAATGTTCCTATATGGTACCAATTATTCCACCATTTGCTTTAGTTTCAGTGCCCATATCATAGAAAAGTCAATATTGTAAAAGAAGTAAAAAAGCAGTCTTGAATAATCAGAACCCTTCTTCCATATTGTCTAGTGTCAATTTCTTTTATTATTATTATTATTATACTTTAAGTTTTAGAGTACATGTACACAGCGTGCAGGTTTGTAACATATGTATACATGTGCCATGTTGGTGTGCTGCACCCATTAACTTGTCATTTAGCATTAGGTATATCTCCTAATGCTATCCCTCCCCCCTCCCCCCACCCCACAACAGTCCCCAGTGTGTGATGTTCCCCTTCCTGTGTCTATGTGTTCTCATTGTTCAATTCCCACCTATGAGTGAGAACATGTGATGTTTGGTTTTCTGTCCTTGCAATAGTTTGCTGAGAATGATAGTTTCCAGCTTCATCCATGTCCCTACAAAGGACATGAACTCATCATTTTTTATGGCTGCATAGTATTCCATGGTGTATATGTGCCACATTTTCTTAATCCAGTCTATCATTGTTGGACATTTGGGTTGGTTCCAAGTCTTTGCTATTGTGAATAGTGCCGCAATAAACATACGTGTGCATGTGTCTTTATAGCTGGCACTGCTTCATCTATATCTTCTTCCTCATAATCTGGCACTGGTTCGGAAGCACTCATCTCCATCAAGTCGTCATTTTAAAATTTTAAAATTCCTGTGGCATGGTATCTGTTAGCTCTTGGACTTTTCCAATATTCCTATCTTGAAACCCTTCACCCTTCCACCTGCTTTTGCCATATGTGCAATCTACTTCATAATTAACTTAATTGGCTCTGTCATAAGTCTATGAAGTCATGTACAACATCTGGACACAGTTTTCTCCAACAGAAATTTATTGTTTGGGGCTTTATGGCTTTCATGCCTTTTTCTATAACAATAATGGCATCTTTTTTTTTTTTGAAAAG
This sequence comes from Nomascus leucogenys, assembly GCF_006542625.1. Classification (NCBI taxonomy): domain Eukaryota; kingdom Metazoa; phylum Chordata; class Mammalia; order Primates; family Hylobatidae; genus Nomascus; species Nomascus leucogenys. Next base: position 140,368,411 of record NC_044406.1, on the reverse strand, counting down.
GATTTTATTTTGAAGAATGTACAGGTTGAGTATTCCTTATCTGAAATGCTTGGGACCCAGAAGCATTTCAGATTTTTTTTTTTGGAATATTTGCATTACATGCTTACCAGTTGAGCATCTTTAATCCCCAAATCCAAATTCCAAAATTCTCCAGTGAGTATTTCCTTTGAGCTCATGTCAGTGCTCAAAATGTTTCAGATTTTGGATTTTTGAATTTGGGATACTCAACTTGTATTAGCTTAGGTAAAAAAATGCTTAAGAAACACTGAGCCTATCATTGTTGGACATTTGGGCTGGTTCCACGTCCTTGCTATTGTGAATAGTGCCACAATAAACATATGTGTGCATGTGTCTTTAAAGCAGCATGATTTATAATCCTTTGGGTATATACCCAGTAATGGGATGGCTAGGTCAAATGGTATTTCTAGTTCTAGATCCCTGAGGAATCGCCACACTGACTTCCACAATGGTTGAACTAGTTTACAATCCCACCAACAGTGTAAAAGTATTCCTATTTCTCCATATCCTCTCCATCACCTGTTGTTTCCTGACTTTTTAATGATCGCCATTCTAACTGGTGTGAGATGGTATCTCATTGTGGTTTTGACTTGCATTTCTCTGATGGCCAGTGATGATGAGCATTTTTTCATGTGTACTATGCAGCCATAAAAAATGATGAGTTCGTGTCCTTTGTAGGGACATGGATGAAGCCGGAAACCATCATTCTCAGCAAACTATCGCAAGGACAAAAAAACCAAACACCGCATGTTCTCACTCATAGGTGGGAATTGAACAATGAGAACACATGGACACAGGAAGGGGAACATCACACACCGGGGACTGTTGTGGGGTGGGGTAGGGGGGAGGGATAGCATTAGGAGATATACCTAACACTAAATGACGAGTTAATGGGTGCAGCACACCAACATGGCACATGTATACATATGTAACAAACCTGCACATTATGCACATGTACCCTAAAAGTATAATAATAATAAAATTTTAAAAAAAGAAACACTGAGCCTATTTCAATGAGTTCATATACGTAGAATAAATGTATTCCTGAGTATAGTCACTGTCAGGAATTATGGAAACTACAGAAAACATAAGAGGCGCCAAAAGATTGGGGAATTGACAAACATATTTTGAAGAGTAAATTCTGAGAAGTTGGACAACAACCCTTGAAAGTATTAGATAATGTTAGCATTTAGGGGACAGTGTATTGGGCAACTGACTGAGGTTGCTAAGAATAAGTCATGTCAAAATAGCCTCATTTTTTTCTTTTGATACAAATGGGGGAATTCTTTAATGGTGGAATCCTTCCAGACTTTCATGATGTTCTCTTTATTGGGGTTCTCTTTCATAGCATTGACAATTCTTTCTATAGAGTACTGGGTGTAATGAGCCTTAAAGGCCCTTATGACCCTCTGATCTAGGGACTGAATTAGAGACATCGTATTTGGAGGCAAGTAGACCCCTTAAACGCCTTTGGTGTTGAACTCATGGGGGTTCTGGGTGTCCAGGGACATTGTCCAATATCAAAAGAAATTTAAAAGTCAGTATCTTACTGATAAGGTACTTTCTGACTGCAAGGACAAAGCATCAATGGCACCAATCCAGAAAAAGGTTTCTTGTTGTCCAGGCTTTGTTTTACAATCAAAATACTGACAACTGGTGTTTATCTTCTCCCTTCAAAGCTCAGAGATTAGCAGCTTTGTAGATAAGGAAAATCCTGATCATAAACCTGACTGCATTTGCACAAAGCAGTAGAGTTAGCCTATCCATTCCTGCCTTAAATCTTGATATTCACTTCTCTTCCTTATTAATAAATGTCCTTCGTGGTATTTTTTTTCCAGTATAGGGCACATTTATTTACATTAAATCCTTGTTCATATAGATAGCCTTTCTCTTCGGTGATTTTCTTAATGGTATCTCAGAAATCATCTGCTGCCTCTTAGTCAGTAGAAGCTGCTTCTCTTAACATTTTTAATGCCAAACCTCTTTCTGAAATTGTCAAACCATCCTTTGCTGGCATTAAATTTTCCAGCTTTAGATCCTTCACCTTTTCGTTTGCCTTATCTTGTCATATAATCACTTCAATTTTCCTCAAATCATATTAGAATCTATATGTATGCCTTTCTTATAGAAATCCTGTACCCATATAAAAACTGCACTTTCAATATGAGATAAAAAGGTATTTCACAAAAGGTACAAGGTTTTTGTGCCTGCTGGCATAGCTGCAGCCACAGCTTCATGAATTTTCTTTATTTATAATGGTCCTTAACTGGGTTTATTTATCTTGAAATGGTGGACAACCACAGTTGCAGACCTCAATCTACAGTACATACCAAGTAATTAAACATTTTCTTGTAATGTCATGACTTTTCTCTGCTTCTTGGAGGCACTTCCAACATCACTAGTAGCACTCTGTATGGATCCCATGATGTTTTAAGATTTATGGCATTGCACTAAATACAATGAAAAATATGTGAGAATCGTAAGAGATCACTTCTTACTATGATATGCAATTTACTGCAGACATGAACTGCTCTTGTGGAGATAATTAGCATCACACAGCTTTTTAAGTGGATACTCATAATACTTGAGCCCACCCACAATGGCAACAAGAGGTGTCTATGAAATTATTATAGTAGTATAACTACAGTAAATTTTATGCAGTTGTGATTTAATACTGCATCTTTATATTTGTTTACATTTATCTTGACCATGAATGGCATCATGTACAGTCTGCGTGTGTAAATTTTTTTTTTTTTTTTTTTGAGATGGAGTCTCGCTCTGTCACCCAGGCTGGAGTGCAGTGGCACAATCTCGGCTCACTGCAAGCTCCGCCTCCCAGGTTCACGCCATTCTCCTGCCTCAGCCTCTCTGAGTAGCTGGGACTACAGGCGCCCGCCACCACGCCCGGCTAATTTTTTGTATTTTTAGTAGAGACGGGGTTTCACTGTGGTCTTGATCTCCTGACCTCCTGATCCGCCCGCCTCGGCCTCCCAAAGTGCTGGGATTACAAGCATGAGCCACCGTGGCCGGCCAGAAATGTTCTTTAATATCTGTTAGGTCCATTTGGTCTAAGGACCAGTTTACCAGTTTAAATCCAATGTTTCTGTGTTGATTTTCTGTCTAGATGATCTGTCTAATGTTGAGAGTGGGCTGTTAAAGTTCCCCATTATTATTGTGTTGGAGTCTTTCTCTCCCTTTATATCTAGTAATATTTGCTTTACAAATCTGTGTGCTCCAGGATTGAGTGCATATATGTACTCCAAACATACAAAAAATTTTGTTTATTTTCATGGAGCACACAGATTCATAAAGCATATATATGTGTGCGTATATATATATAATTTATATCCTCTTGCTTGATTAATTTACCATTATGTAATGACCTTGTCTTTTTACTGTTTTTCACCTAAAGTCTGTTTTATCTAAGTATAGCTACTCCTGTTTACTTTTAGTTTCCATTTGCATGTAATGTCTTCATTATCCCCCTTTGTCTATATGTATCCTTGCAGGTAAAGTGCACTTCTTGGAGGCAGCATACAGTTGGACCATGTTTTTAAAATCCATTCAGCCAGTCTATATGTTTAAATGGAGAATTTAGTCCATTTGCATTCAAGGTTATCACTGATATGTGAGGTTTTGTTCTTATCATATTGTTAATTGTTTTCTGGTTGTTTTGTATATTTTTTATTCATTTTGTTTTCTCTTATTGTTTGTTATTTTGGTGTGGTGATTTTCTGTAGTGGTATCATTTGAGTCCGTTCTCTTCCTCATTTGTGTGTAGGGTTTACTAGTGAGTTTTATACTTTGTTTGTTTTCATGATGGTAAATACTGTCATTTTGCTTTCAGGTTTAAGACTCGAGCATTTCTTGTAGGACTCATCTAGTGGTGAAAATTCTCTCAGCATTTGCTTCTCTGAAAAAGACTACATTTATGAGGGAAATCATAAATTTCCCTTCATTTATGAGGGAAAACGTTGCTAGGGATAGTATCCTTGGCTGGCAGTTTTTTTTTTTTTCTTTCAGGACATTGAATACATCATCTCATTCTTTCCTGTCCTGTAAGACTTCTGCTGAGAAATCTGCTGTTAGTCTGATGAGAGTTCTTTTATTGGTGGCTAGACATTTTTCTCTTGCTATTTTTAGAATCCTGTTTTATCTTTGACTTTAGAGAGACTGACTATAATGTGGTGGGGAGAAAACCTTTATGCATTGTATTTCTGGGGATGTTTGAGCCCCATATAGACATATGGATGTCTAAGTCTCTTGCTAGACTTGGGAATTTTTCACCTATTATTTCATTAAATAGGATTCCATCATTTTGTTCTCTCTTCAGCCTTGAGAACACTGATAATTCACAGATTTGATCACTTTATGGTGTCCCAAATGTCATGAAGGTTTTGCTCATTCTTTTTAATTCTTTTTTATTTATTTTTTTTCTGACTGAATTATTTCAAAAGACCTGTTTTCAAGTTCTGAAATTCTTTCTTCTGCTTGACCTAATCTATTATTGTAACTTTCAAATGTATTTTATATTTTATTCAATGAATTCTTCAGTTTCAGAATTTTTGTTGGGTTCTTTTTAAAAAAAAAAATCTATTTGGAAAATTTCTAATTCATATCTTGAATTGTTTTTCTGATTTATTTTTGTTTTTCAGATTTCTCATTTATCTTGCTAAGCTTCTTTAAAATTTGTATTTTCAATTTGTTATCTGGGATTTTGTGAATATCTTTTTGATTGGGATCTGTTGCTGGAAAGTCATTGTGAATTTTTTCTTTTCCTCTTTTTATTTGTATAAATGTATGGGGTACAAGTGTAGTTTTGTTACATGGATATATTGCCTAGTAATGAAGTCTGGGATTTTAGGGTAACCATCACCTGAATAATGTGCATTGTACTCATTAAATAATTTATCATCCCTCACTCCCCTCCTACCCTTCCAAGTCTCTGATATTTATCATTCCTCACTCTATGTCCATGTGTGCACATTACTTAGTTCCCACTTATAAGTGAGAACATGTGGCATTTTCTTTTCTGTTTCTATGTTGTTTCACTTAAAATAATGGCATTCAGTTACATCCATGTTGCTGCAAAAGACAATTTTATTATTTTTTATAGCTGAATAGTATTCCATTTTGCATATGTACTACATTTTCTTTAGTCATCCATTAACAGACATTCAGGTTAATTCCATACCTTTGCCTTTGTGAATAGTGCTTGATATGGTTTGGCTGTGTCCCCACGCAAATCTCATCTTGAATTCCTACATGTTGTGGGAGGGTGGGAGGGACCTGGTGGGAGGTAATTGCATCATGGGGGTGAGTCTTTCCCATGCTGTTCTCATGATAGTGAATAAGTCTCACAAGAGCTGATGGTTTTATTTATTTTATTTTTTTGATGGTCTTTCTTCTTTTCTTTTTTTTTATTATACTTTAAGTTCTAGGGTACATGTGCACAACGTGCAGGTTTGTTACATATGTATACATGTGCCATGTTGGTGTGCTGCGCCCATTAACTTATCATTTACATTAGGTATATCTCCTAATACTATCCCTTCCCCCTCCCCCAACCCCATGACAGGCCCCGGTGTGTGATGTTCCCCACCCTGTGTCCAAGTGTTCTCATTGTTCAGTTCCCACCTATGAGTGAGAACATGTGGTGTTTGGCTTTCTGTCCTTGCAATAGTTTGCTCAGAATGATGGTTTCCAGCTTCATCCGGGTCCCTACAAAGGACATGAACTCATCCTTTTTTATGGCTGCATAGTATTCCATGGTGTATATGTGCCACATTTTCTTAATTCAGTCTATCATTGATGGACATTTGGGTTGTTTCCAAGTCTCTGCTATTGTGAATAGTTCCGCAATAAACATACATGTGCATGTGTCTTTATAGCAGCATGATTTATAATCCTTTGGGTATATACCCAGTAATGGGATGGCTGGGTCAAATGGTATTTCTAGTTCTAGATCCTTGAGGAATCAGCACACTGTCTTCCACAATGGTTGAACTAGTTTACATTCCCACCAACAGTGTAAAAGTGTTTCTATTTCTCCACATCCTCTCCAGCACCTGTTGTTTCCTGACTTTTTAATGATCGCCATTCTAACTGGTGTGAGATGGTGTCTCATTATGGTTTTGATTTGCATTTCTCTGATGGCCAGTGATGATGAGCATTTTTTCATGTGTCTGTTGGCTGCATAGATGTCTTCTTTTGAGAAGTGTCTATTCATATCCTTTGCCCAATTTTTGATGGGGTTGTTTGATTTTTTCTTGTAAATTTGTTTAAGTTCTTTGTAGATTCTGGATATTAGCCCTTTGTCAGATGGGTAGATTGCAAAAATTTTCTCCCATTCTGTAGGTTTCCTGTTCACTCTGATAGTAGTTTCTTTTGCTGTGCAGAAGCTCTTGAGTTTAATTAGATCCATTTGTCAGTTTTGGCTTTTGTTGCCATTGCTTTTGGTGTTTTAGTCATGAAGTTCTTGCCCATGCCTATGTCCTGAATGGTATTGCCTAGGTTTTCTTCTAGGGTGTTTATGGTTTCAGGTCTAACATTTAAGTCTTTAATCCATCTTGAATTAATTTTTGTATAAAGTGTAAAGGAAGGGATCCAGTTTCAGCTTTCTACATATGGCTAGCCAGTTTTCCCAGCACCATTTATTAAATAGGGAATCCTTGCCCCATTTCTTGTATTTGTCAGGTTTGTCAAAGATCAGATGGTTGTAGATGTGTGGTATTATTTCTGAGGGCTCTGTTCTGTTCCCTTGGTCTATATCTCTGTTTTGGTACCAGTACTATGCTGTTTTGGTTACTGTAGCCTTGTAGTATAGTTTGAAGTCAGGTAGCATGATGCCTCCAGCTTTGTTCTTTTTGCTTAGGATTGTATTGGCAATGCGGGCTCTATTTTGGTCCCATATGGACTTTAAAGTAGTTTTTTCCATTTCTGTGAAGAAAGTCATTGGTAGCTTGATGGGGATGGCATTGAATGTATAAATTACCTTGGGCAGTATGGCCATTTTCACGATATTGATTCTTCCTATCCATGAGCATGGAATGTTCTTCCATTTGTTTGTGTCCTCTTTTATTTCATTTATAGTTTATAGTTCTCCTTCAAGAGGTCCTTCACATTCCTTGTAAGTTGGATTCCTAGGTATTTTATTCTCTTTGAAGCAATTGTGAATGGGAGTTCACTCATGATTTGGCTCCCTATTTGTCTGTAATTGGTGTATAGGAATGCTTGTGATTTTTGTACATTGATTTTGTATCCTGAGACTTTGCTGAAGTTGCTTATCAGCTTAAGGAGATTTTGGGCTGAGACGATGGGGTTTTCTAAATATACAATCATCTGCAAACAGGGACAATTTGACTTCCTCTTTTCCTAATCAAATACCTTTTATTTCTTTCTCTTGCCTGATTGCCCTGGCCAGAACTTCCAACACTATGTTGAATAGGAGTGGTGAGAGAGGGCATCCCTGTCTTGTGCCAGTTTTCAAAGGGAATGTTTCCAGTTTTTGCCCATTCAGTGTGATATTGGCTGTGGGTTTGTCATAAATAGCTCTTACTATTTTGAGATACGTTCCATCACTACCTAGTTTATTGTGAGTCTTTAGCATGAAGGGCTGTTGAATTTTGTTGAAGGCCTTTTCTGCATCTATTGAGATAATCATGTGGTTTTTGTCTTTGGTTCTGTTTATATGCTGGATTACATGTATTGATTTGCGTATGTTGAACCAGCCTTGCATCCCAGGGATGAAGCCCACTTGATCATGATGGATAAGCTTTCTGATGTTCTGATAGATTTGGTTTGCTAGTATTTTATTGAGGATTTTTGCATCAATGTTAATTAGGGATATTGGTCTAGAATTCTCTTTTTTTGTTGCGTCTCTGCCAGGCTTTGGTATCAGGATGGTGCTGGCCTCATAAAATGTGTTAGGGAGGATTCCCTCTGTTTCTATTGATTGGAATAGTTTCAGAAGGAACGGTACCAGGAGAGCTGATGGTTTTATAAAGAGTAGCTTCCCTGCACAAGCCCGCTTCTCTTGTCTGCTGCCAGGTGAGATGTGCCTTTCACCTTCTGCTATCCTTGTGAGGCCTCCCCAGCCACGTGGAACTGTAAGTCCATTAAACCTATTTCTTTTGTAAATTGTTGAGTCTCAGGTATGTCTTTATCAGCAGTGTGAAAACAGACTAATATAGTGCTGCAATAAACATACAAGTACGTGTATACTTTTTATATAATGGCTTGTTTACTTTTGGGTAGATACCTATTAGTGGGATTGCTGGATCAAACGGTAGTTCTATTTTTACTTATTTGAGAAATCTCCATACTATTTTCCATAGAGGTTATATTAATTTACATTCCCATCAGCAGTGTATAAGCATTCCCTTTTAGCATCCTCACCAACATCTGTTGGTTTTTTTTTTTTTTTACTTTTTAGTAATAGCCATTCTGACTGGCATAAGATGATATCTCATTGTGGTTTTAATTTTCATTTCTCCAGTGATCAGTGATGCTGAGCATTTTTTCATATGTCTATTGGTCATTTGTATGTCTTCTTTTGAAAAATGTCTATTTACATTCTTCACCCACTTTTTAATGGAGCTATTTGTTTTCTTTGTTGTTGTTGAGTTGTTCATGTTCCTTGTGAATTTGAGTGCTGGCTGCTGAGAACTAGGTTCATGTTGGATGCATAGTTTGCAAATATTTTTCCCCCATTCTCCAGGTTGTCTGTGCACCTGGTTGATTAATTATTTTGCTGTATAAGAGCTTTTTAATGAAGTCCCATTTTTCTATTTTTGTTTTTGTTGCTTGCGATTTTGAGGTCTTAGTTGTGAATTCTTTGCCTAGACCAATATCCAGCAGTTTCCCTTGGTTTTCTGCTAGTATTTGTATAGTTTCTGGTTTTACATTGAAGTATTTACTCCATCTTAAGTTGATTTTTTTATGTGGTGAGAGATAGGAGTCCAGTTTCATTCTTCTGCATGTGGCAATCCAATTTTCCCAAGACCATTTATTGAAAATGATGTCCTATAAAGATGGGAACAATAGACAGACACTGGGGACTGCTAGAGGTGGGAGAGAAAGAGGGGGCTAAAGGCTGAGAAACTACCTATTGGGGACATGTTCACTACCAGAGTGACAGATTTAGTCATACCCCAAACTTCAGCATTATGTAATATACCTTTGTAACAAACCTGCACGTGTAACCTCTAATTCTAAAACAAAAGTTGAAAAAGAAAAAAAAAGGGCATCTTTTTCCCATTGTGTGTTTTTGCCACCTTTGTCAAAGACCAGTTAGTTGTAGATATGTGGTTTTATTTCCGGATTCTCTATTCTGTTCCATTGATTTGTGTGCCTATTTTTATACCAGTACCATGCTGTTTGGTTCCTACAGCTTTGTAGTATACTTTGAAGTCAGGTAATGAGATACCTCCATCTTTGTTCTTTTTGCTTAGGATTCCTTTGGCTATTCAGGCTCTTTTTTGTTTACATATGAATTTTTAAATTTTTTTCTAATTCTGTGAAAAATGATGTGGGTATCTTGATAGGGATTGCAATTAATCTGTAGGTTGCTTTGAGCAGCATGGTCATTTTAACAATATTGATTCTTTTGACTCATGAGTATGGGATGTTTTTCCATTTGTGTCATCTACAATTTCTTTCACCAGTGTTTTGTAGTTTTCCTTGTAGAGATTCTTGGTTAAATATATTCCTTAATATTTTATTTTTTGTAGCTATTGTAAATGGGATTTCCTTCTTAATTTGTTTCTCAGCTGGATAATTATTGGCATATAGAAATGCTACTAATTTATGTATATTGATTTTGTTTCCTGAAAGTTTACTGAAATCAAATCTACAAGTTTTTTGGAGAAAGTCTTTAGGGTTTTCTAGGGTGAAGTTTTTCTGGGGCTGCGATGTGAAGTGTGCCAGTTTTGGGGCCCCAGTGGTGGCAGCAGTGGGCTGAGTTTGCCTGTCCTTGAACCCCAGAGCCATGTATTCTGGCTCTGGTGTTAACAGGTGAAGGCAGGCCAATTCTTGGGCCTCCAGGTGGCTTGTTCAGATGTCAGCAGTGACAATGTTTGGCCAGGCTTATGGGCGGGTTCTCAGGCCCCTGTGCAGTGGGCATGATGTGGGCAATGACAATAGCATTGATGGGGCATCCTCCTACAGCCTATGTGGTTGAAGCTCGTCTTTGCCATGGCAGCAATGGGTTGGGTGGGTCAATCCCCTGGCACACAGGTGATATGTGTTGGTGTTTGCCAGCAGTGGTGGTATTGGTATGTTGGGTCAGCCCAACTTCAGACCCTGGGAAGAGTACTCAGGTTCCACTGGTATGGACTGGGCTGAGAGATCCCCAGGCCTCTGGATAGCATACTTGAGTACTGGGGGCATAGGACTGGGTTAGTGTACTTGCCCTCAGGGACCCCGGTTAGTGTATTCAGGCTATGGCTGTGATAGGCAGGGGCAGGGTTGTCTCCAGGCTGCCAGCAGGATGTTTAGGTGGGGGTAGCGGTGGCTGCACTGTGGGCCTGCCATCTGGGAGGATGGGGCCATTGTCATTGTCAGCAGTGCAAGCAGGCACTTGTGGGGCACACAGCCTGCTCATACCTTGGTCCTGCAGCCTACAGCAGCACTAGTAGAACTTTTCCTTGGGGCATGTAAAAGTGCCAGGCCTTCCCCATCTCCCTCCTGGGCCTGATGGTGGCAGTGGCAGCATTAGCCCCAGGGCAGGATGCAGTTCTTTGGGGACTGGGCTCTCAATGGTACCAGCTGTAGTCCTGTCACCATATAGGGTGGGACCACTATCAGTGGGAGCAACATAGGCAGGCACCTGTGTGTTACATGGTTTTCTTGCTCTTTCGTTTCACAGCAGCCTGCAGCAGCAGCAAGGATAGGATTCGTCCTCAGAGTGTGTGAAAGTGCCTGATTTCTTCTTTCCCTCCTTGGCCAGTGGTGGCAGCAGTGGCAGTGGCACCAGGGCTAGATGTGTTAAGGCAAAAACTGCAATTACTTTTGCACCAACCTAATAGTTCTTTGAGAGCTGGGCTGTTAGTATTATCTCCATGGAAGGGGCATATACTAGCTACATCTAATCAGCCACTATGAACCTGACTGGTGTGAGATGGTATCTCATTGTGGTTTTAATTTACATTTTTCTATTTTTGTTTTTTTTTTTTGAGACAGAGTCTCGCTTTGTTGCCCAGGTTGGAGCACCGTGGTGCGATCTCAGCTCACTGCAGTCTCTGCCTCCTTGGTTTAAGCAACTCTCATGCCTCAGCCTCCCTGAGTATCTGGGACTACAAGTGCGCACCACCATGGCCAACTAATTCTTTTTTATTTTTAGCAGAGACGGGGTTTCACCATATTGCCCAGCCTGGTCTCAAACTCCTGAGCTCAGGCAATCCACCCGCCTTGGCCTCCCAAAAGTGCTAGGATTACAGGTGTGAGCCACTGCACCAGAACTTAATTTACATTTTTCTAATGATTTGGTAATGTTTAGCATTTTTTATGTGCTTGTTGGCCACGTGTATGTCTTCTTTTGAAAAGTATCTGTTCATGTCTTTTGCCCACTCTTTAATGGGGTTGTTTGCTTTTTGCTTGTTAATTTAAGTGCCTTATAGCTTCCAGATATTAGACCTTTGTCAGATGCATAGCTTGCAAATATTTGCCCCATTCTGTGTGATGTCTGTTTACTCTGTTGATAGTTTCTTTTGCTGTGCAAAAGCTCTTTAGTTTAATTAGGTCCCATTTGTCAATTTTTGTTGTCATTGCAATTGCTTTTGATGTCTTCGTTATAAAATCTTTCACTGGGCCTGTGTCCAGAATGGTATTTCTTAGGTTATCTTCCAGGAGTTTTGTAGCTTTAGGCTTTACATTTATAAGTCTTGAAACCATCTTGAGTTGATTTTTGTATATGGTATAAGGAAGGGGTCCAGTTTTAATCTTCTGCATATGGCTAGCAGTTATCCCAGCATCATTTATTGAATAGGGAATCCTTTCTCCATTGCTTGTTTTTGTCAACTTCATTGAAGATCAGATGGTTATAGGTGCACAACTTTATTTCTGGGCTCTCCATTCTGTTCCATTGGTCTATATCTCTGTTTTTGTACCAGTACCATGCTCCTTTGCTTACGGTAGCCTTGTAGTATAGTTTAAAGTCAAGTAATGTGATTCCTCCAGCTTTGATCTTTTTCCTTACGATTGTTTTGGCTAGTCAGGCTACTTTTTGGTTTCATATGAATTTTAGATTTTTTTTCTAATTATGTGAAGAATGTCATTGGTAGTTTGATAGGAATAGCATTGAATCTATAAAATGCTTTGGGTAGTATGGCCATTTTAACAATATTGACTCTTCTTATCCATGAACATGGAATGTTTTCCCATTTGTTGGTGTCATCTATGATTTCTTTGAGCAGTGTTTTGTAATTCTCATTGTAGATATTTTTTACCTTCCTGGTTAGCTGTATTCCCAGGTATTTTATTCTTCTTGTGGCTGTTGTGAATGGGATTGCACTCTTGATTTGGCTCTCAGCTTAGATGTTGTTGGTGTATAGAAATGCTACTGATTTTTGTGCATTGAGTTTTGTATCCTGAAACTTTGCTGAAGTGCTGATTTTTTTTTAAATCAAATCTAGGAGGTTTTGGCAGAGACTATGGGGTTTTCTAGGTATAGAATTATATAATCTGCAAACAGAGATAGTTTGACTTCCTCTCTTCCTATTTGGATGCCTTTTATCTCTTACTCTTGCCTGACTGCTCTGGCCAAGACTCCCAGTACTATGTTGAATAGGAGTGGTGAAACTGGACATCCTTGTTTTGTTCTGGTTCTTAAGGGGAATGCTTCCAGCTTTTGCTCATTCAGTATGATGTTGGCTGTGGGTTTGTCATAGATGGTTGTTAACTATTTTGAGGCATGGTCCTCCAGTGCCTAGTTTGTTTTAACATGAACAGATGCTGAATTTTATCAAAAGCCTTTTCTGCTTCTATTGAAATGATCATGTAGTTTTTGTTTTTAGTTCTGTTTATGTGATGAATCACATTTATTGATTTGCATATTTTGAACCAAACTTGTATCCCAGGGGTAAAGTCTATTTGATTACGGTGGATTAGCTTTTTATTGTGCTGCTGGATTTGGTTTGCTCATTTTTTCTTGTGTTTCTTTGAAACTTGCTTATTTTCTTTGGCTTTCAACAGCCTATTGTGATTTTTCATTATGTAGATTTCTTTGTGTTTATCATCTTTGGGGTTGAGATCCTTGGATGTGTAGATTAATATTTTTCATCAAGTTTGGGAAATTTCTGACAATTATATTTTCAAATATTTTGTCTGTCCCTTTTTGTCTCTCTGCTTTTTCTTGGACTCCAATGACTCATATGTTATGATATGCATTGAATTTTGTCCCTCCAAAATTCATATGTTAAAGTCATAACCCTCTATATCTGAGAATGCAATCTTATTTGAAGATAAGGTCTTTACAGAGGTAATCAAATTAAAATGAAATTATTTAACTTATATTCTTATAAAAAGGGAAAATTTGGAGACAGATACATGCAGAGGGGAAATGATGTGAAGACACAGGGAGAAGATGGCTATCCACAAGCCGAGGAAAGTGGTCTGGAACATATCTTTCCCTCATATCCCTTAGAAGGAACCAACACTACCAACACATGGTCTCAGACTTCTGGCCTCCAGAACTGTGAGATATGTTTCTGATGGTTAAGCCACCCAGTTCGTGGCACTTTGTTATGGTAGTCTTAGTAAACTAATACAGGTTGTTGTGTTCGGTGCTATCCCACAGGTCTCTGTAGCTCTGTTGATTTTTCTTAATTTTTTTCTTTCTGTTCTACAGATCAAGTTATCTCTATTAATCTGTCTTTAAGCTTGTTGATTCCTTCTTCTGTCAGATCAATCTGTATAGTCTCCCTAGTGAATTTTTCATTTCAGTTATTATATCCATCAATTCCAGAGTTTCCATTTGATTCTTTTTTTATCATTTCTGTCTCTTTGTTGATGTTCTGTGTGCTAATTGTTCTCCTAATTTCCTTTAATTCATTAAACATGGTTTATTTTGTTCTTTTGTTCTTTGAGCACATTTTTTGTCCTTGTCTGCTGTGTGCAACATCTGAGCCCCTAGAAATGGTTTTTGTTGACTGCTGTTTTCACCCCATGTATGGATTACACATTCTTTTTTATTCTCATGTCTAATATTTTTTAAGGAAAATTGGACATTTTAGACAATATTACCTCTGTATCAGCATAGCTTAGTGGTCAGTTAATGGTTGGTCAGAGATTGCAATTAAAGTCTTTAACCAGTAAGGCTAAGTTCCTACCCTTTGAAAAGTGGATCTGCATGTGGGATGGGAAACAAATTCAAAGTTCAGGCTGTTTACAAGCCTGTCTCACTCTTACTTTCTGTGTGGACAAGGACTCGTGTTCTCCCAGGGACAAGTGCATATCTAGGATCCACTTTGACCTTTCGTAAGCAAGTGTGCAGTTTGTAAATATACGTGGTCTGCCAAACCCCCAGTGATATGTGAGAACTTTTCAAGGCCTACTTTGGCTGTCTCATTACCCGGATATCCCTGTTAAATTTCTTGCTGGCCAGCCTTCTGGCCTGTGGCTCTCTACAACCATTATGGAGGCTTTAGGCTAGCTGTCATATTGGCCTTCCTTGATTGCTTGCCACTGATTTTGCTATTGTTTTCAGCAATGCCACTGGATATGGGTTTTATTGTGATCTTCTGCAAATGATGGCAGCACCCTCCATCAGTGGAGCTTTCAGTTCTTAGGGCTTCCACTGCACATTTAAAATGACCATGCCACAGAGCTGGTGGAAGGAATGGGAATGACCCCAGGTTAAAATGCCATAGATTTCTACCATTCGTACTCAAGATTCAATAGTTTTTCTTGAATTAATACTTCTCAATTTGTTGTATGATTTTGTCAGTTTCCAGAGTCATGATGTGGTTGTTTTTGACAACTTTGTCCAGTTTATTTTTGCATTTTGAATAACTTTACTGAACTCCTCATTCAGCTATTCCTGTCTCCCCTGTATTTATTTTAGGTATCTATTATGGGTGATTTATTTTTTCTTTTTTTTTTTTTTATTATACTTTAGGTTTTAGGGTACATGTGCACAATGTGCAGGTTTGTTACATATGTATCCATGTGCCATGTTGATTTCCTGCACCCATTAACTCGTCATTTAGCATTAGGTGTATCTCCTAATGCTGTCCCTCCCCCCTCCCCCCACCCAATTTATTTTTTCTAATTGGATAGTTAGTTTTGTTTTATTTTGTAACTTGAGATAAATAGACATTTGGGATTTCAAGTTCTTAGATTGCTTCTTGTACTGCACAAAAAGCATAGGAAAAATTGTTTTTATTTCAGTTCCTAATACAGTCATTATGTTCAGATGTAACTGCCAGTCATTCAGGAAGTTAAATGCTCTAGCTGTTGGCTTGCAGCCTTTCAGGAGATGCTGTTTCTTTCTTTGTAGTAACCATAAAGATATCGAAGTTGGCCCATATGCAGTTGCTGCTCTGACTAGAATTTCCAACTGCGGCCATTCCCCAGACATTTCTGATTATTCTGCAACCAATAATTGTTGGATCTCGATTTGTTAATTCACATAAAAATGTATTAAGTCCTTAGTATATGTTTGACACTGTGGAGGTTACAAGTAAATTTACTCTCCAAACTCATGGGATTTGCAGCTTAGCTAGAGAATCAAAGCTTACATACTTGATGAACCAATTAGGAGGACAGTTAAAATCAAGATAACACCAGCACATTTGGTTCAGATAGTATGCATCACTGGCCATCAGGAAAGATAGAAATCTGTGTAGTCCAAATGAAGTGAGGAAGACTTCTTTGAATGAACAGATTTCGAAATGGTCTTTGAAGAAGGAAGAGAGATTTTATATAGAGTGAAGAGAGCATCCCAGGTTGAAGTATTATGAGCAACACCATGAACAGGACCATTGACATCTCCTGACTAGCTTAGTGTGTCTCTTTTAGTCACATATACCTACTCTCTCAGCGTGTACCTCAACCCATAAAAAGGGAGTTCTGGTACCTTAAGTGGCCATTCACAGGGAAATAATGAACCATTCAATCTAACATTGGCTCATCTCTTACTTGACTCTCCCAGGAACCAACTTTGCCGTCTGTTCTTCTGTTGTATATCTGCCTTATCCTTCATGTTGAACACTCATTGTTACCTTCTGTCCTCCTGACTACAATCTTATATTGTCATGTTGGTAGGTCATCCTTGGACAGTCCTTGATGGTTTATTTCCTGGTCTTAGCATTGCTCACAACCTTCCTGCTCAGGCTGGAAGAAATCCTTCTTGGATTGTGACATCTGCCTCTTAGAAAAATATATCTTTGACACAATGATTCTAGTGGCAACATAGTATACCCTTGGAGGAGATAATGGTGCCCCAGTGACAATATAGCTGGAAAGTGTGGCCCAGAGATAAGAAACTGTGTTTCTTCAAATTAAGAATGCTAACTGGCCAGATAACAGAATCCAGGAGTATAATCACTAACCTTGAAGTCATCTTGCTCCATCTACTGTCCCTGGAAAACACACAGATGCACATAGCCTTGGTTCAGGCTTTACTTTAAAGGTGTTAATTATACAGCATTGCTTCTGTTGGAACATTTTTTTTCTGGCTATTCATCATAGTGTCTCAGATTCATAACGGTCCCTAGGTTTTCAAAGCAACCCAAGGCATTTAGGGGGCTCTTCATTTATACTGTATCTTATCCCACCACATCTATGCATCTGAGAAAGGGACTTCTCCAACAGAGCAATGCAGGAGACCCCCACAGGGGTGATGGGGTGCCCTGCCTATACTTTTACTACAAACTCACAGCAGCCAAAGGCTACCCCCAAAGGACAAGTGGGTGGTCCCCATTTTCAAGTCAGTATCTCCAGAGTATTGAGGCACCTCTTCCACCTAGCAGTAGAGTCAATAGATTCCATTCAGAAGCAACAGTATACCAACACCTGTGCTCAGCAGAGCGTGGTGGACATTCAGAAAAACCTTACTTGGCACCTGGCAAATAAATGTGTGGATGAGGTGTGTGTGTGTGACTGTGGATTGGAGGAACTGAACTTTCACTGCCATTTGTAAGTCTTGATGGGCTAAGTCCAAGCCCTACTTTTCTGCCCATATTATAATGCCACCCCAGTGTGCCTCTGCGGCCCCTAGAAGCCCTTTTAAGACCTTTCATGGCAGTGCATCTGACATAATGTCTTCTGGTACATGGAAACATGAAGTCCATGCATTGGAACCAAGGACATACCAGGAAACCCAAGGGGTAGTTTCACCTACTCTTGACCCTAGACCACCCTTATTTGACCTAAACTTTGCCTCAACCTTGTCCTGCCCTGCTTTTCAGTACCACAAGCCATATCCATTATGGTAGATACGCTGATGTAGTTGGCTATGCCCTGCCTGATATTATTGTCTCTCACCAAATGCCACAGTTGTCACTGCCTTTCAGACTCCAAATTCTTTAAGGTCTTCCCTTTCCTCTCACAGCATACTGTTGACAGTAAATACATATAACAGTGCTTATTCTCCTTTCACATACAAAAGATCTGAAATGCTCTGCTTAGTCAATTATTATAAACTATTTCTGCTTTTTGACTTCACTGTTTATGTCGTATAATGCTTGTAGACACTTTGCTTAACTCATACCTTTTCCTTTTGGATTGTAGTTTTTGCTCCTCCATGCTCTGAAACTACCTCTATTCTGGCAGCACATTTTAAACCCACTTTGGCTAATGCTTTTCATATTCTCACCTGGTAACTTAAACTCTTACTACCTAGATGCTATTGGCAATCCATTTTGGCCTATGTTAGGATCTATACATAACTAGCCCATTGATGGTAAAGTATATGTTAGTGACTAGAGCAGACTAGTGACAGACTGTCCACATTGGGGCTGAATATGGCTTGAAGATGTGTTTTTGGCTCATACTATTGTGGCATTGTTGAATTTAGTCACTGTGATGCCCACCACAATGTGCCACTCATATCTCCTACTAAAGGGAGTATAGCTGACTGAGGGCCCAGCTGCTGTGTTCTATCATCCATCATTGTTTCTTTCTTCCAAGGCTATACTTCCCATCGACTGTTCCAAACTACTGAATGACCATGGCAAGAATACTAATGAAAGCCCATTCCTTGGAGACCCAGACTCCTTTAATGGCCACCTTTGGCTTGAGTATTCCCCAACAGCCTTCCTGAAACTTTCTTAGATCTGCATTGCCGTCTGAGACTGTGCTTCCTTCCTTCTGTCTTCCACAGGGATAGGACCTATACCATGGTCTGATGACCCTCCAAGTCTAGGCACTATTCCCACTTCCCCTCACATATCTTTTCCCCAGTAAATTACTCACACATCTATTTTTATCATGGCATCTGCTTTTTTAGAAGACCTGAACTAATACAGTTGTTGGCATTACAATTTGGGAGATTTCATATATAATCTGTATATCTGGCTCATTTCAAAAATTCTGAAGATTACAACACTAGGCCTATCTGTCCATAATCAGCTGGAACTAAGTAGTGGCTATGATTTTTGGACATTTCAGTTCACCCCTCTCTCTACAACACATTGTCTCTTATACTCGACTTATTTATGTTACTTGCCTAGCCCTTGTGAGCATTTAATTTTGAGTCCTTGAAAAAAAGGAACATTCTTTTAATTCATGCAATCCAACATATTATTTTGCTGATTGTGATGGAGAAAATGGCATAGACCCTGCTCCCATTAGAACTTTTTCTTGTAATAAGGCAACCAAACATTAGCCAAACAATCACAGAAATAAAAACAAATAAATAATTACAAGTTGTAATAAGTGCATTGAAGAATAAAAGGATCTATGAGAAACTAACAAATGTTAATCTTCTTTTCTCTGGCTACACCAATTCCTTTGGTAGTCTCATCTAGTCTCCTGCCTTTAAATACCAACTATGGAACAACTACCAAATTTGTATCTGCAGCTCATATCTCTCCCCTGAACTCAAGACTCATGTATCCAGCTGCCTCTCTGATATTTCCACCTAAAAATCTAATAGACATTTCAAATTTAACAGATCCAAAAGTAAAATTCTAATCTGTTTTTCCAAACATCCTCCAGCAGTCTTCCCCATCCTTTCAGTTTTTCAGTCCAAATACCTTGGGTTATCATTCATTCCTTGATATGGTTTGGCTCTGTTCCCCCCTCCTGCTATCTCATCTCGAACTGTAATCCCCACATGTCAGAGGAGGGGCCTGATGGAAAGTTATTGAATCATGGGGGTGGACTTTCTCCTTGCTGTTCTCATGATTGTGAGTGAATTCTCGGGAGATCTGATGCCCTAAAAGTGTGGAACTTCCCCTTTTGCTCTATCTACCGCAAAGGTCTCTGACATGCCCTGGAGACATTTTCTTCATTGTTTTGACTATTAACATTTGGCTTCTCTTTACTTACGGAAATTTGTGCAGCAGGCTTGAATTTCTCCCCAGAAAATGGGTTTTTTGTTTTTTTCCTTTCTATCACATATTCAGACTGCAAATTTGCCACATGCAATCCAACATATTGCTCTATCTATCTCTTGCTACCATGTAAGCTGTGCATTGCTTCCCCTTTACCTTCTGCCATAATTTTAAGTTTCATGAGGACTTGCAGCCATGCAGAACTGTGAGTCAATTAAACCTCTTTGTTTTACAAATCACCCAGTCTCAGGTAATTCTTTATAGCAGTGTGAAAATGGACTAATACAGAAAATGGGTACCAGGAGAGTGGGACATTGCTATAAAGATAACTGAAAATGTGGAAGTGACTTTGGAACTGGATAATGGGCAGAGGTTGGAACAGTTTGGAGGGTTCAGAAACAGACAGGAAGATGTGGGAAAGTTTGGAACTTCCTAGAGACTTGTTGAAGGGTTTTGACCAAAATACTGATAGTGATTTGGACAATGAAATCCAGGCTGAGATGATCTCAGATGGAACTGAGGAACTTAATGGGAACTGGAGTGAAGGCCACTCTTGCTATGCTTTAGCAAAGAGACTGGCAGCATTGTGCTCCTGCCCTAGAGATCTGTGGAACTTTGAACTTGAGGGAGATGATTTAGGGTATCTGGTGGAAGAAATTTCTAAGCAGCAAAGTGTTCAAGAAGTAACCTGGCTGTTCCTAACAGCATACTGTCATGTGCATTCACAAAGAAATGGTCTCAAATTGGAACTTATATGTAAAAGGGAAGCAGAGCATAGAAGTTTGGCAAATTTGCAGCCTGAATATGTGACAGAAAGGAAAAAACCAAAAAACCCATTTTCTGGGGAGAAATTCAAGCCTGCTGCAGAAATTTCCATAAGTAAAGAGAAGCCAAATGTTAATAGTCAAAACAATGAAGAAAATGTCTCCAGGGCATGTCAGAGACCTTTGCGGCAGCCCCTCCCATCACAGGCCCAGAGGCCTAGGAGAAAAAAAAAGGTTTCATGGGCCAGGCCCAGGGCCTCCCTGCTCTGTGCAGCCTTGGGAAATGGTGCCCTGCATCCCAGCCACTCCAGCTCCAACTGTGGCTTAAAGGGGCCATGGTACATTGCTTCAGAGGATGCAAGCTCCAAGCCCTGGTAATTTCCATGTGGTGTTGGGCCTGTGGGTGCACAGAAGGCAAGAATTGAGGTTTGGAAACCTCTGCCTAGATTTCAGAGCATGTATGGAAACACCTGGATGTCCAGGCAGAAGTCTGTTGCAGGGGCAGAACTGTCATAGAGAACCTCTACTAGGGCAATGCAGAGGGGAAATATGGGGTTAAAGGCCCCACACAGAGTCCACACTGGGGCACTGCCTAGTGGAGCCATGAGAAGAGGGCCACCATCCTCCAGACCCCAGAATGGTAGATCCACCAACAGCTTGCACTGTGCACCTAGAAAAGCCACAGGCACTCAATGCCAGCTCGTGAATGAAGCCTCAGTGGCTGTACCCTGCTGAGCCACAGGGGCAGAACTGCTCAAGGCTGTGGGAGCCCAATCCTTGCATCAGCATGCCCTGGATATGAGAAATGGAGTCAAAGGAGATTATTTTGGAGCTTTAAGATTTAATGGCTGCCCTGCTGGGTTTTGAACATGTGTGGGGCCTGTAGCCCCTTTGTTTTGGCCAATTTCTCCCATTTGGAATGGGAGCATTTACCCAATGCTTGTACCCCCATTGTATCTTGGAAGTGACTAACTTGTTTTTGATTTTATGGGATCATAGCAGAAGGAACTTGCCTTGTGTCTGATAAGACTTTGGACTTGGACTTTTTAGTGCTGAAATGAGTTAAGACTTTGGGGGCTGTTGGGAAGGCATGACTGGGTTTGAAATGTGAAAAGGACATGAGATTTGTGAGGGGCCGGGGTGGGATAATATGGTTTGGCTCTGTGTCCCCACCCAAGTCTCATGTCTAATTGTAATCCCCAATGTTGGAGGAGGGGCCTGGTGGGAAGTGATTGAATCATGGCAGTGGATTTCCCCCTTGCTGTTCTCATTATTGTGAGTGAGTTCTCATGAGATCTGATGGTTTAAAAGTGTGGCAATTCCCCCCACTCCTGCCATCATGTAAGACGTGCCTTGCTTTCCCTTCACCTTCTGCTATGATTGTAAGATTCCTGAGGGCTCTCCAACCATGTAGAACTGTGAGTCAATTAAATGTCTTTTCTTTATAAATTACCCAGTTTCAGTAGTCCTTTATAGCAGTGTGAAAATGGACTAATACATTCCTCTTTATCTCACACCCCATATTCAATTCATCAGCAAATCCTGTTGTTTCTGCCTTCAATAAAACAGACTCTGACCCTTTTTCACCACCTTCACTGCTACCGCCTTAGTCTAAGTCACTATCATTTCTTGCCTGGATTACTCCAATAAATCCAGTACTGTAATAGCCTACTAACAGGTATCCCTCCTTTCCTTGGCCCGTTTACAGTTTATTCTCAATACAGCAGCCAGAACAGTTCATTTAAACTGTGTCATGATGTTACCTATTAGTTTTAAAACCCTACAATGGTTCATCATTTCTATCAGAGTAAAAACTAAAGTTTTTATATATTAGCTTATAAGGCCCTACATGATCTGACCAGACCTATTTATTCCTACCTTTCTCACTTCATCTCCTATTATTTTACTTCTTGCTTAGTGAGCTCCAGCTACAATGTTTTTTCTTTCTTTTTTTTTTTTTTTTTTGCTGCTTTTTTTTCTTTTGGCCACAACAGATATAATCACAACTTAGAGCCTTTGCATTGGGTATCCCCTCTGCCTAGCCTACTTTACCCCAGATATCCTTATGACTAACTCTTCCTTTGATCAAATGTCATCTTTCTTAATGAGGCCTACCCTGACCACCATGTTTCCATGTCCAACTTCCAGCACACTGCTTTATCCTGCTATTTTTTATAGCTTACTATATATAACTTATTATGTTTATACTTAATTATCTACCTTCTCCCACTAGAAGATAAACTTGAAAGCAAGACTTTTTGTCTTCTTTGTTCACTGGTATATCCCTAGTGCCTAAAACAATGTCTAGCACAAAGTAGACACCTGAAAAATATTTGTTCAAATGATTAACTAATTAATTAGTTAATAAGAGTGTCAGTGAAGGTTTCTCAATGAATTGATATTTAATCTGAGACCTAAGGAATGAGCAGGAAGAACGAAGGGGAAAGCATGGTAAGCAGAGAAGGCAATATATGTGATGGTCCTGACATGGGTGGGGCAAGATAGATTATGTAACGCCCTGAGTGCAATTGTAAAGAGATTGCTCAAACCTTTGCCTCTCCTCAAGGAGCTCATAGCAACTGAGGTAAGAAAAATAATTAAAGAAATGATTGTCATATATGTTTTAAGTGCACTAATAAGGTTATGCACAGAGACCTGTGAAAACACTGAGTAGGCAGTTGCTAACTCTTCCTAAGGGAGCTGGGAATATTTTACGAAGAAGGTGACATTTGAGCTAAGTCTCAGGCAGGAGAGTGGCATGATGAAAGTGTTTTAAGAAGATTAATCTGGCAATAGTATGGACAATGGATTGGAATATGGATGGACTGAAGGCAAGGAAACCATCTAGTCTATGGCAATAGGCCAGGTATGAGGTGATGAAGGAATCTATAGGAATGGAAAGAGAAGGACAAATCTGAAAGACATTTGGAAGGAAAAATTGACAGGAGCTAAATGCACTCTTGGCTTTAAGCCTTTCAGGAGGTAATGCTTCTTCCTTAGTAATAACCATGAAAAGATTCAGATTGACCTATTATGTAATTGCCTACTCTGACTAGAATTTCTAGCTATGGCTGTTCTCCAAAAGTTTCTGTTATTATGATTGATACTTGTTGGACCTTAATTTACATTACAATGGCTTTAGACTCTAAAGGTTGGGAAGCTCTCAAAAACATAATTTTGACTATGAAACAACAAATTATTCTATTAAAGGAGAAAAGAGGAAAACCATGGGGCCACATAGGAAGTTTTACAATGAGTTCATACTTTCTTTTTTTTAAAAGATAATATATAAGAAATAGGAAAAAGGGCACAAACACAAGGATAAATATAACTGGTGACACGTGCCTAAAGGGTTAGTATTTGGAAGGATAAGGTCCAAAATTACCTCAGGCTTGTAGAAATGCATATTTGTAAAGACAACAAGAACAATATTTTAACTATACTCTCAGAAAGAAAAAGTACATGTGTCCTGGAATGGGTAAATTGTAACTCAGTTGATATTACTAAACTACTCTCAGTAATCAAAGGCATTAAGGAAAATAGGAAAGGTGCTTTAAGATTGGATTTATATAAATATATTACTGAGTCTAACAGAAAAAGGGGGAGTCTTCAATCTTCTAATCAGTGAGCTAAATGTCTCTTAAGTTAGCTTCTAAAACAAATTTTCAAATAAGTGAGTACTTAAAAAATTACAGTTATCAACAAAGCCATTCAACACAAACCCGGTTCTTATTTCTGACAAGGCTATTAGAGGTAGTTTATGGAAATATGGCAGACATAATTACATATCTTATATGAATGAATGAAATTTCAGCAAGACTAACAAGTCATTTATGATAACCTTCTGGACAAGATAATATGGGTTATAAAAGTAATATAATTATGTATTAATTAATTAAATCACCATATTCAAAGAGTGCTGATTAACATATCATAGGCAAAGGATGAATTTTTTGATGAACTGCTGTATACCCTACCTTTGGATTGACCCAGTCAATATTATTGACTTAAGCAAGATATCTTAAGCAGACATTAAGATTAAGCAGACATTTTAGATTTAAAGAGGCTATGATGCTGGAAGAATAATAATTCAATTCAATTTTCACAAACATTTATGGAGTTCTGCTAAGTACCAGGAACCATGCTAGATGTTAGGGTATCAAAATGAATGAGACAGATAGGCCTTCCTATTGAGGAACATCCAGCATTATTAGGGGGAAAGACATATAAACATGTCATTTCAACATAATGTATTAAGAAGAAAGACATAAAGAGTATTATGAGAGAACAAAAGAAAGCTACCAGTTTATTCTGGGAGTTTAGAGAAGACTTCTTAGATGAGATGATATCTAGGCTGATTCTTAAAAGATGAATAAAAGGTAGAGTAGGAAAGGAAGGGCTTCCAGTTTTAACAAAGAGCATGAACATGAGTTTCTTCAAATATGAAAGAACATGGTAAATCTGAGAGTAAGCAATAAAGTACAAGGAGGTAAGTAGCAGGAAGTTAGGCTGAGAGGTAGCTCAGAACCATGTAGTAGAAGGCATTACATTAAGGACATTGGATTTTACATTGAAAAGCCTAGGGAGACATTCAAATGGAGTGACACACTGACATATTTTAGTTAACTCTTCCTACCATGTGCAAAAAGTTTGAAGGGAGGGCAAGAGTGGATAGGTCAATTAGAAGGCTGTTGCAGTCTTTAAGTGAGAAATAATGATGGGCCTGGACAGGCATGTTGGCAAGTTGGCATGTTGGCAATACACAAGGCATGTTGGCAATACACTATGATGGGTGAAGTTTGAGAATCATTTAGGGGATAAAAGTTATCATGACTTGATAATTGACTGGGGGGGAAACTTTTTTTAATGAGGTATCAAGTTTGAAGCACTGATTTTTGAGTTACACAACGGGTTGAATGAGACTAGAATTTACTGTGAGGAGGAACTCTGTGGGAGGAGACAGTTTAGGTGTGGGGGGATCACGATGTCATTAAAAGGTGCTTCATGAGGATAGGAATATTTTTGGTTGCTGATATATTTTCAGCGCCTTTAACAGTGTCTGGCACCTAATATGTATAAAGATCTGATATATTTGCAATAGGAGTCCTAGAAAAAAAGGAGAGAGAATGGTACAGAAGCAATATTTGAAGACATGATGATGAGGAATTTTTGAAAAGTAATACAGCATTGCATTATTTTTCTATAGCTGCATATCAAATTACCACAAACTTAGTGGTTTAAAACAACATCCATTTAGTAGCTAACAGTTCTATAGGTCAGAAGTCCAGGTGTGGCATGACTGAGTTCTCTGGTCACAGTATTAAAGGCTGAAATCACAATGTTGGCCAGGCTACATTCCTTTCTGGAGGCTATGGCTAACAATCCACATGTAGCCTCATTCAGGTTGGCTGAATTCAGTTCCTTGTAGCCATAAGACTGAAGTCCCTGTTTCATTGCTGCATGTCAGCTGTAACTCACTCTCATCTTCTAGAGACTGCCTGCCTTACTTGCCACGTAGTTATCTCCATCTTCAAAGCCAATGAAAAGTCTTCCTGGCATCAACTCCCTTTCTTGCTTCAAGTCTCTTTCACTAAGAAGAGACCAATTCACGATGGATTAAAGACTTAATTGTTAGACCTAAAACCATAAAAACCCTAGAAGAAAACCTAGGCAATACCATTCAGGACATAGGCATGGGCAAGGACTTCATGACTAAAACACCAAAAGCAATGGCAACAAAGCCAAAATTGACAAATGGGATCTAATTAAACTAAAGAGCTTCTGCACAGCAAAAGAAACTACCATCAGAGTGAACAGGAAACCTACAGAATGGGAGAAAATTTTTGCAATCTACCCATCTGACAAAGGGCTAATATCCAGAATCTACAAAGAACTCAAACAAACTTACAAAACAACCCCATCAAAAAGCAGGCAAAGGATATAACAGACACTTCTCAAAAGAAGACATCTATGCAGCCAACAGACACATGAAAAAGTGCTCATCATCACTGGTCATCAGAGAAATGCAAATCAAAACCACAATGAGATACCATCTCACATCAGTTAGAATGGCGATCATTAAAAAGTCAGGAAACAACAGGTGCTGGAGAGGATGTGGAGAAATAGGAACACTTTTACACTGTTGGTGTGACTGTAAATTGGTTCAACCATCGTGAAAGACAGTGTGGCGATTCCTCAGGGATCTAGAACTAGAAATACCATTTGACCCAGCCATCCCATTACTGGGTATATACCCAAAGGACTATAAATCATGCTGCTATAAAGACACATGCACACGTATGTTTATTGTGGCACTATTCACAATAGCAAAGACTTGGAACCAACCCAAATGTCCATCAATGATAGACTGGATTAAGAAAATGTGGCACACATACACCATGGAATACTATGCAGCCATAAAAAATGATGAGTTCGTGTCCTTTGCAGGACATGGATGAAGCTGGAAACCATCATTCTCAGCAAACTATCAAAAGGACAGAAAACCAACACCGCATGTTCTCACTCATAGGTGGGAATTGAACAATGAGAACACTTGGACACGGTGGGGAACATCACACACTGGGGCCTGTCAGGGGGTGGGGAGCTGGGGAAGGGACAGCATTAGGAGAAATACCTAATGTAAAGGATGAGTTGATGGATGTAGCAAACCAACATGGCACATGTATACCTATGTATCAAACCTGCACACTGTGCACATGTACCCTAGAACTTAAAGTATAATTAAAAAAAAAAAAAAGAAGAAGAGACCAGTCTCTTTTAAAGGGTTGCTGCATTAGGTCATCCCAACCAAGGGCCATTCCCCTTTCTTAAAGTCAGCTGTCCCATATACATAACCTAATAATGCAAGTGAAACCTTATCATATTCATAATCCCTCTCACACTCAAGGGGAAAAGATTTTACAACAGCAAGGGTAACTGGAGGTCATCTTAGAAATCTGCCTGTCACAAGCATCAGTTTGTGGATTCAAAAAGTACCATAACCCAAAGCAGAATAAAGAAATAAAAAACCCTCATCTAGGTATATTTTAGTAAGAACTGCCAAAAAAGTAAAGAAAAAAAAGTCTTAAAAGCATTTGGAGAAAAAAAAAAGTATTACCTTTCAAGGAATAGCAATTAGATTGGCTTTGACTTTTCAACAAAAACAACATGAAGATGATAGAATTACATTTTCAAAATGCTGACAAAATTAACTGTCAACCTAAAATTTTATCTGGTAAATTCTGTATCCACCCTTTTAAAATGGAAGTAAAATAGATGTTTTTAGATGGTCCATAACTTAGGGAACCTGTCACCAAAAACCAAAGGAAATATTAAGGATCTTCAGGCAGAATTAAACTGATCCTAAATGAAATCTTGGAAATATATAGTGAATGAAGTGCAGGGGGGAGGTTGAATATGTGGGTAGATCTGAATGTTCATTGATCATATTTAAAAAAATAGTAATGTCTTGGCAAAGCAAGGTAGTGCATGCCTGTAGTTCGAGCTACTTGAGAGGCTGAGGTGAGGATCTTGAGCCCAGGAGTTTGAGGCTGCAGTTTGCCATGATCATGCCACTGCACTCCAGCCTGGGTGACAGAGCGAGGCTCTGAATCTATAAATGAATGAATGAATGAATGAATAAAAATAGTAATGTCATGTGGCATGCGTGTGTATGCAATTAAAATACACAGTAATAGCACTTGAGGGAGGAAGATAAATGGAGTTAACATAAACCCTCTAATTTGTGCTACACTTTAATATGTCATATATATGTTATTATTCATAGAATAATCACTAAAAACAGTAAAAGAATGTATAACAATTAAACAAGGAGTAAATTGAATAATACAGATTACCATATTAGTACAAAACAAAGCAAGGAGAGAAAAGATAACAGAATAGGCAAGACAAACAGAAAGTAAATAGTGATATAGTAGAGTTAAATATAGCAGCAATTATAGTAAATGTAAATGGACTGAATACCTCAGTTAAACGACAAACATTATTAGAATGGTTAAAAAATACAAAATCTACGTCTTGTTTATAAGAGACATATATAAAATGTAAAGATATAGGAAGGTTGAAAGTAAAAGGATGAAAGAAGTAGAGGATGCAGATACTACCCAAAAGAAAGCTGATATAGCTATATTAATACCAGACAAAGGTGACTTTAAGGTAGAAATATTTACTAAATATAGAGCTATTTTATAATGATAACAGGGGCAATCCACCAAGAAGATACAATTATTCTGATTTGTATGCACTTAACACTCAGAATAGGCAAAGCAAAAATTTTCTGATGCCCAATAAATAAATTCACAATCATAATCAGAGATCTTAAAATATATCCCTCAGTAACTGATAGAATATCAGACAAAAAAGAGAAAACCAATAACTATATAGAAGAGTTGGACAGTAATATTAACAAACTTGACCTAATTGACATATATAGACAACCACATGCAACAATTGCAGAATACATATTCTTTTCTGCACATAGAAAAATACGTGATGTGTTGAACCATAAAGAAAATCTCAAAAACTTTAAACAATTATAGTATTTTTTGGCCACACTGACATTAAGTTAGAAAACAAGAAATAAATTAGAAAATCTCCCTAAAATTAGTAGTATACTTTAAAATAACATGTGGGCCAAATTTTTAAAAATTGTAATGGAAAATATAAAATATTTTGAGCTGACTGAGAAATGGAAATATAGCATCTCAAAATTCAAAGGGATACTGTTAAACCATTACTATAAGGGAAATTTGTGGCCTTAAAATGCATATTCCACAAAAGAGGAAAGGCTAAAAAATCAATGACATATGGATCCATCTCAGGGAATTGGAAAAACAATAGAAAATTAATCCTAAAGAATATAGAAGGAAGCAAAGATAAGAACAGAATTTCCTGTAAGAAAGACATATTTTACAGACAGCATTATTGAAACCGAAAGTTTCTTTTATGAAAAGACTAATAAAATTGATAATACCACTAGAAATATGGATGAAGAAACAAAAGAAGAGAGAGACAGCATAACCAACATTAGGAATGAGACAGGAGCTACCATTATATATCATAAAACAGAACAGTTACAATTGGATATTGTAAATAATTTTAAGTCAGTGTACTAAAAATTTAAATGAAATACATAGATTCCTAGGAAACATAACTTACCAAAAAGAACACAAGAAGATAAATTTCTGCACTGACCTATAACTATTAAGTAACTCAAACCCATCTCACAAAGTAAAGCCAAGACTCAGATGCCTTCACTGAGTAATTCTATCAAAATTTAAGAAAGAACTATCAATCTCGCATGATATTTTCCAGGGAATAGAAGAAAACAGATGTCTTTACAACTCTTTTTATAAAGTTAGAATAATCCTGTAACTAAAATATTATAAGGAAAATATGAGAAAGGAAAATTTGGGGCTAATTTTACACATCAATATAGATGCAAAATTTCGAACAAACTATTAGAAAATTGTAAACAGCGATGTATTAAAAGGATAATATACCCTATTGTAGTTTGGTTTATGCCGGCGTTGTAAAGTTGGTTTACATTTTGAAAGTGAATCAAGGTAACTCACCACAGAAACAAAGGAGAAAAATCATACAGTCAAATCAATAAATGCAAAAAAACCCCTAAAATTCAACATCCATTTATGAGAGAAAAAAATATTTTAGCAAACTAGGAATAAAAAGTAACTTCCGATAAAGGTTATTTACAAAACCATCTACAACATGCCATCCACAATATCCAACATTCCAAAACATACTACATATATAACAAAATGGGTCAATAGTCATAATAAGGAGGGAGGACAATAGTCAATAAAGGCAGACTCACAGATAACCCAGATATTGGTGTTTTCTGACCAGGACATTAAAACTGTTATTGTAAATATGTTAGAGAGCTTACAGGAGCAAATGAGTGGAATGAATGAACAGATGGAAAACTTCAGAGGATAAACGGAATTTCTAAATAAGGACCAAGTGGAAATACTAGAACTGAAAAGTGAAGTGGAGGTAACATTTCCGAACTTATTTTGTGATCATTAAAAAGTCAGGAAACAACAGATGCTGGAGAGGATGTGGAGAAATAGGAACGCTTTTACACTGTTGCTGGGAGTGTAAATTAATTCCACCATTGTGGAAGACAGTGTGGCAATTCCTCAAGGATCTAGAACTAGAATTACGATTTGACCCAGCAATCCCATTACTGGGTATGTACCCAAAGGATTTGGGGTGGGGGGAGGAGGGAGGGACAGCATTAGGAGATATACCTAATGTTAAATGATGAGTTAATGGGTGCAGCACACCAACATGGCACATGTATACATATGTAACAAACCTGCACGTTGTGCACATGTACCCTAAAACTTTAAGTATAACAATAAAAAAAAGAAAATACATGAGCTGCTGGAAACTTGTATGCAGTTACATTAGAATATGCAGACAAGCTGATATAGTGCATGTTAGAACAGTCCAGAACGAGACAATATTAAAAAGAGGGACAGCATTAGGAGATATACCTAATGCTAAATGATGAGTTAATGGGTGCAGCAAACCAACATGGCACATGGATACATATGTAACAAACCTGCACGTTGTGCACATGTACCCTAAAACCTATAGTATAATAATAAAAAAAAAGACATAAAACCAGAGAAAACTGGTATCTCTGGCCACACATAAAAAAAATAAAATAAAAATAAAAAAATAAAAATAAAAATATTTATTTTGGGACCCGAGGTAGGTGTTGAAATGGATATGAAGGGCATGCAGCCTCACCCAACTGTCTTTCTGTGCATTGCCATGCCGTTTAAAGGGCCAAGCACCTTTTGAGAGTTGATGCGCTTTATTTACTAAAAGTAAAAATATCTTTGGTCCCATTTTTCTTTTCTTTTGGGGGTAAAAAATAATTTGTTAGTTGTCAAGATAGCCAGGCTGAAGAAAAAATGGCTTTTCCCCTCGTTTTTAACCTGCTTTGATGACATAGTAACCAAATAACCAAGTGGTTCATATACACTCAGAATATTGAATCACAGTTTCTAGGGGCAGGGCTGGATCATCAGAACTTTTCTAAAGTTCCCCACATCACTCTATTGTGCCATCAGGATTGAGAAACCACTTGTCTGAAGTCTCACCAGTTTGAACTGACATTAGTAAGGAGAAAACTTAGTCCAAAAGAGAAGGCTAGCAAAAGGAAACATGTAAATCAGCTATGAAATGTGAATGTGTTGCTTCAGGAATTGCTTCATTGAATTAAGGGCATGAAAAGAACTTTGAGAGTTCAATTATTTCATTCATATGCTTCCAGATAGAAACGTACTCCAGGAATTGATATTCTGTTTTTAACAGCTTTCAGTGCTACTTATCCAAGTATCTTTTTGTAATCCATTCCCAAATATTGCAATGGATGGAAAAGCAAGCAAGCAAGTAGACCAATAGTACAAAACATTATAGAAAGAACTTATTTTTACACATAATAAAAATGGAAGTAAAATTAGTTACTTTAGGATTAGTTTAATTAGGACAAGTTAAAGTAGGATTGAGACTATGCGTCATGGGTAAATTTTCATATATGCATATTACAATAAAACTGATTTTGCAAGACCAAAAAAAATCATTCTACGATAAAGACACATGCACACGTATATTGATTGCAGCACTGTTCACAATAGCAAAGACTTGGAAACAACCCAAATGCCCATCAATGTGAGACTGGATTTTAAAAATGTGGCACATATACACCATGGAATACTATGCAGCCATAAAAAGGATGAGTTCATGTCCTTTGCAGGGACATGGATGAAGCTGGAAACCATCATTCTCAGCAAACTAACACAGGAACAGAAAACCAAACACCATGTGTTCTCACTCATAAGTGGGAGGTGAACAATGAGAACATACGGGCACAGGGAGGGGAACATCACACACTGGGGCCTGTCAGGGAGTGGGGGCTAGGGGAGGGATAGCATTAGGAGAAATACCTAGTGTAGGTGACGGGTTTATGGGTGCAGCAAACCACCATGGCACATGTATACCTATGTAACAAACCTGCACGTTCTGCACATGTATCCCAGAACTTAAAGTACAATTTAAAAAACCCAGCATAAATCTGATAAAATACCTGATAAAGATGACACACACACATACACACACCAGACCATGTATTCCTCATGTATCTAGATGCAAAATACTGAAACAAAATTTCAGCATATTGAATCCAACAATGTATAAAAAGGATAATATATCATAATCAAATGGGGTTTATTCCAGAAATGCAAGGTTGTTTTAACATAGGAAGTCAATCAGAATAATTAATCACTTTACTAGAATAAAGCAACAAGCCATAAAATAATAGATATAGAAAGCACATTTACTAAAATTCAAGTCATATTCCTGATAAATACTCTCAGAAAACTAGGAATTGAAGGAAACTTCCCCAACCAGAAAAAAAGCCATTAATAACAATAACAAAAAAAATCCAAAAACATGGCTAACAACATACTTAATTATGAAACTAGAATGTTTTCCCCTAAGATCAGGAACAAGGCAAGATTGTCCATGCTCACTCCTCCTAACTAGTGAGCGCAATGCAGCGAAAAAACAAAAGGTATAAAGTTTGCAAAAGAAGGTGTAGAACTCTATTCATATATGACATTCCTTATATAGAAAATGCTGAGAAATTTCCAAAGCACTTACTGGAAGTAATAACTGTTTTTAATAAGATTATAGCATTCCAGGTCAGAATATAAAAGTCAGTTGCATTGTGTATACTGTTAGCAATTGCAAATTGAAATTTTAAAATGCTGCTTGTAATAGCACAAGAAATCACTTAGGAATGAATTCAATGAAAGATGTGCAAGACCTCTATACTTGCTATTGTCAGACATCTTAATTTTTGCCAATCAAATGGTTATATCATATCTCACTGTGGCTAGATTACAATTCCCTAATCATTAATGATGTTAAACATCTTTTCATGAATTGATTGACCATATTGACTGTATGTGTTTTCCCTTAGAAATGTCTGTTCATACTATTTGCTCACATATTGTTTGCTTTTCCTATTGATTTGTAGGATGTCTTTTTTTTTTTTTTTTTTGAGACAGAGTCTCACTCTGTCGCCCAGACTGGAGTGCAGTGGCGCAATCTCAGCTCACTGCAACCTTTGCCTCCTGGGTTCAAGCGATTCTCCTGCCTCAGCCTCCTGAGTAGCTGGGATTACAGGTGCATGCCACCACACCCGGCTAATTTTTGTATTTTTTAGTAGAGACAGGGTTTCACCATGTTGGTCAGGCTGGTCTCGTACTGCTGACCTTGTGATCTGCCTGCCTTGGCCTCCCAAAGTGCTGGGATTTCAGGTGTGAGCCACCGCGCCCAGCCTGTACGATGTCTTTAAATATTCTTGATATTAATACTTTGTCAGTTGTGTGAATTTCAGATACCTGCTGCCAGTTTGCAAATTGCTTGATTATTAATCCCTTGTCAGATGGGTGGTTGGCAAATTATTTTCTCCCATTCTCCAGGTTGTCTCTTCACTTTGTTGGTTGTATCCTTTGATGTACAGTAGCTTTTTAACTTGATGTGATCCCATTTGTCCATTTTTGCTTAGCTTGCCTGTGCTTTTGAAGTCTTACTCCAGAAATCTTTGCCCAGACCAACGTCCTGGTATGTTTCCCCAGTGTTTTCTTGTAGTAGTTTCACAGTCTGAGGTCTTAGATTTAAGTCTTTAATTCACTTAGATTGTAGTTTTTGTATATGGCAAGAGATAGGGGTCTCATTCTTCTGCATATGGATATCCAGTTTTGCTTGGGCTGATTTCTAAAAATTGAAACTGGTAACATTTGAGTAGTGAGATTATGGAAAATGGGGGAGGAGAGACTTTGTTTTCTACCATTCTTTATGGTTTAAATACATATGTATTTCTGTATGTGTCTATAGCAGGTGTGGAGATTTTAATTATATGTGTCATTGTATATGCCAAACCTCATCAACAGTTTCCTTGAAAGAATGGGAGTGGTAAATAATAAAAGAAAGAGGCTTTTACTTATTATTTTATATATTTCAGGGTTGTGTGGATTATTTCCAACACCTCCAACAATCCCATCTCTTTTTCTTTACAATCAGTTTTATTTTTAAGTAAATATAAAACAACGAAACCTTCTTCAAAGAACAGTAGTCATGGGGAGCTCCACCACTTTCCTCAGGCATGGTTAACTTCTTGTTCCTTTGCACCTTTCACTGTGTTGTATGCTTAAAACTATTATAAATAGTTAGTAGTTATCATCCTGTACTTGTCTTTCTTCCCTGCTAGATTGTGAACATCTTGAATGGTGGCTAGGACTGCTGATTTACTTATGTTTGTATCTTAATACTTAAGAAAGTACCTATTATAGCCGGGCGCGGTGGCTCACG
This sequence comes from Nomascus leucogenys, assembly GCF_006542625.1. Classification (NCBI taxonomy): domain Eukaryota; kingdom Metazoa; phylum Chordata; class Mammalia; order Primates; family Hylobatidae; genus Nomascus; species Nomascus leucogenys. Next base: position 140,333,703 of record NC_044406.1, on the reverse strand, counting down.
CCTGTAATCCCAGCACTTTGGGAGGCCGAGGAGGCGGATCACGAGGTCAGGAGATCGAGACCATGCTGGCTAACACAGTGAAACTCTGTCTCTACTAAAAATACAAAAAATTAGCTGGGCATGTGGCAGGTGCCTGTAGTCCCAGCTACTCGGGAGGCTGAGGCAGGAGAATAGTTTGAACCCGGGAGGCGGAGCTTGCAGTGAGCCGAGATTGCACCACTGCAATCCAGCCTGGGCGACACAGCAAGACTCCGTCTCAAAAGAAAAAAAAAAAGTACCTATTAGTAATATTTATTTTGTGAAATAATGAAGTGGGTGAATATACTTAAGAGTAGATTTTTGGGAGATTATTCGATGTAGTGGGAGAAGAGTATTTGATTAAGAATTTAATATTTGACTAGGAGTTGGACTAGTCTTGGTGTCATACTCATCTTGTTTTTCTTTACAACTCCTTAAAAAATATAAAATCCATTTTTAGTTTGTGGGGCACAGATTGCCAACTCCTGTTTCAGACAGTATCTATAGGTAGGAGGTTGGAAACAAGAGACAGTGAAGAAATAAATGTAACCCAGATATCAGCCGAGGAGTTTCTGTGCTCTTCTCTTTGCCCTCAGCCACAAAATCTCAATAAATTTGACTTTAGCCTTCCATTCTCTATCCTGTAATTACAGACTGCTCCCTAGTGATTAGTAAATTCTATTATATCTCTAGCTGTGGCTTTAGTTTATGTGATTGGTTTCATCCCATATCAGCATGACGTTCAGTCCTTTCATCAGCTTACAACTCACATACCCACACATATGCATGTGCACACACACACAGGCACTCACCAGTCCACTCAAGATAAGCATTTTGTGGGTTTAATTACACTACTGCATATTTGAGGGTGTAATTGAGAAGGTTCACATTGAGAACCACACAGCCTATCTGCAATCACATAACTCTCAGTCTTTCGCCACAGGACAAATTAATTCCTTTTAAGACCTTATGCAAATGGTGTTGTTTTATTAATTTTTCTAAAACTATGCTACTCAGCATCACCAACTCCAAGCAGGTTTATCAAGGCATTTTCCCAACAGATACAGTTTATTCCTAACAACAGCCGTAATAACGATAATAATAGCAGTGATACATATGTAGGGCTTAGTATGGAACATATAATTCTAAGTATTTTAGTCCTCACAGTAAAGCCATGAGATAAATACTATTATCAACCTCATTTTACAAAGGAAGAAATGGAGTCACTGAGGGTTTAAGTAACTTGCCCACAGCACACATAACCAGCAGAGAAGAAAGTTTCACATAGTCGGAATAGGGTTGATCAATAGTGTCACAAGCAGAGAGACCCAGAAGGATGAGACATGAAAAATAATCCTTTTACAATTATGGGTCAGTTGACAGGATAATGACAGGGATACATTCTGAGAAATGCCTCATTCAGCAATTTCATGGTTGTATGAACATCCTAGAGTGTTAACAAACCCAGATGGTATAGCCTACTACACGTCTAGGTTATATGATATATATAGCCTGTTGCTCCTAGGCTACAAACCTGCATAGCATATGACTGTACTGAATACTGTAGGCAATTGTAACATAACGCTGAATATTTGTGTATGTAAACACATCTAAACATAGAAAAGGTAATGCACTGTGCTACATTACCATGTCACTAGATGATAGGATTTTTTCAGCTCCATTATAATCTTATGGAACCACCATCATATGTGGTCTGTTATTGACAGAAATGTCATTATGCAGATGACTGTATGTATTTGGAAGGTTAAGATTAGTGAATTTTTTAAAGCACTGCTTCAGTTAGGTAGTAGGGCAAAAGGAAAATTGTATGACATAAAATAAGAGTGGCTAATGAGAAAATGTAAGTAATGGTTACAGATCACTTATGCTTAACTTTTCACAATTTCTGCTTTGTTTAATCCTCTGTATTGAGATCATTAAATCTATCATTTTACATAATTATATCTGTAGTGTTATTCCTATAGCTTCATAAAAGTTGTTGTATATTACTACTAACTTGTTATTATCCAATCTTCTAGGATGTGGTACCACAGATTGTCCCACCTACACAGCAGGCTTCAGGACTTGCTGAAGGGAGGAGTCATATATCCGGCCCTTCCACAGCCCAACTTCAAAAGCTTACTTCCTTTAGCTGTCCATTGGCACCATACAGCCTCCAAGTCTCTGACTTGTGCTTGGCAGCAACATGAAGATCATTTTGGTAAGAGATGTGTGAAGACAGATACTTTTTAAAACTTGTGGTAAGAAATATTTGCTTTGGCAGCACATATATCAAAAATTGGAATGATAAAATTGTGGTAAGAAAACACATAGTATAAAATTTACTCTCTTAACCATTTTAAGTGTACAATTCACATTGTTATGCAATGATAAATACCTTCTGTGTGGTCTGAAAATACTTTTTGTGGAGTTGACAGGACCTCTAGCCATTTATTTTTAAGATTAGCCTACAAGTTGGGAGAAAGACAAAAATAACAGAGGGCAATAGTGAAATCCCTTCTCAACTAGGGGAAGGCAACTCAGACTGCTCCAGCCCCACTCCATCTCCCTGTCTTACCTAAGGGAAAAAAAATAAAGAAAAGAAAGCCTTAATATACAAGGGAGAGGGTTTCAAAGACATAGACTAGGAATGTTACAACCACAGAAAGTATTAGTTGGCATACCTATGTGTGTGAGTCTTCTAAGGCTGCCATAACAAATTACACAAACTAGGTGATTTAAAACAACAGTGTATTTTCTCATAGTCTTGGAGGGTTGGTAAGGCCATACTCCCTCCAAAGGCTTTGGGAGAGAGTTTTTCCTTGCCTTTTCTAGTTTCTTATGGTTGCTGGCAATCCTTGGCTTTACTTTGCTTGTGCCAGCATTACTCCAGTCTCTGCTTTCATATTCACATGGCCTTCTTCACAATGTCTAATCTCTGTCTTCAAATATTTCTCTCTTTATAAAGATAGCAGTCATTGGATTTAGAACACACCCTAATCCAGTGTGACCTCATTTTAACTTGATTACATCTGCAAAGACGCTTTCTAAATAAGGTCACATTCATAGGTACCAGGGATTAGGACTTCAACATATCTTTTGGGGGGTTACATTTCAATCTGCCACACCCTGGAAGAGAAACAAAAACAATTGTGAAAGTCACACTTCCAAGACACAGGCCCACTATGCACTCCAAAGACTGAGAATCTGAAGATTGTAGAAAGCCCTCATCCCCCCACACCCTACAACAAGCTAATAAGCCTCCAGTTAAAATGACAATGGATTACAGCTGGAAGAGCTGCAAGAGACAGCCTGTCTCTGAGGTACAGCACAGAGGGAAGGGCCAAGGCCAAGAGAGAAGACAAAAGCAAAATCACCAGAGAAGTTTAACGCTTCTGGTACCCACAGAGACAACAAACATCAAACACAACCTAACTCCGGGCCAGATTAATATAAATATACATGGTAAAATCCTACTTACCTCAGTAGCTATTGCTGTATACAAGATGTGTGGCTTTTAACAATAATAAAATTACAAAACTTGCTAAGGCAAGAAATAACACAATTTGAACAGACAAGGCAAGATCAGAACCAGACTTACATATGACACAGGTGTTGAAATTATCAGTCAGAATTTTAGGATTTTTTTCTATTTCTGTGAAAAATGTAATTGAAATTTTGACAAGAGCTGCACTGAATCTGTAGATCACTTTGAATAGTATAGATATTTTAACAATATTAATTCTTCCAATCCATGAAAATGGAATATTTTTTCATTTATTTGTGTGTTCTCCAATTTATTTAATCAATGTTTTATAGTTTTGAGTGTAGAGATTATTAATCTCCTTGGTTAAATTTATTCCTACGTATTTTTTTGCAACTATTACAAATAGCATTGTTTTCTTGATTTCTTTTTCAGTTAGTTCATTGTTAGAGTTTAGAAGCATTAATGATTTTTGTATGTTGATTTTACTGAATTCATTAAGTCTAACAGTTTTTTGGTAGTCTCTTTAGGGTTTTCTATATATAAGATTATTTCATCAGTGAACAGAGACAATTTCATCTCTTTCTTTCTTATTTGCATGTCTTTTATTTCTTTTCCTTGCCTAATTACTCTGGCTACGACTTCCAGTACTATGTGGAGTAAGAGTAGGAGGAGTGAGCATCATTGTCTTGTTCCTGATCTGAAAGGAAAAGTTTTCAACTTAAGACCCTGAATGGCTAAAGCAATCTTGAGCAAAAAGAACTAAGCTGGAGGCATCATACTACCCGATATCAAAATATATTACAAAGCAATAGTAATCAAAACAATATGGTACTGGCATAAAAATAGACACATTAACGAATGCATTATGAATAAACACACACACACACACACACACCCCTTAAAATAAACAAGCAGGACCTCACATGTAGGCATATCATATTAAAACTGCAGAAAACCAAAGACAAAGAGATATTCTTGAAGGCAGCCTAGTGGGGAGAAAAATACCTTACCTACAGAGAAACAAAGATAAGAATTGCAGTGGACTTCTCATCAGGAACTGTGCAAGCAAGAACACAATGGAATGACAACCTTAAAGTGTTAAAGGTGGGACAACTACCAATGTAGAATTATATATCCAGCAAAATGATCCTTCAAAAGTGAAAGATAAAGACTTTTTCATACATCAATACTATTTTGATTACTGTTGCTTTGTTGCATGTTTTGAAATTGGGAAGTGCGAGGCCTCCAATTTTGGTCTTATTTTCAAGACTATTTTGACTATTCAGGGTCCCTTGAGATTCCCTATGACTTTTAGGAAGGTTTTTTTCTGTTTCTACAACAAATTCCACTGGAGTTTTGATAGGCATTGCATTTAATCTGTAGATCACTTTGGGTAGTATGGACATTTTAACAACATTAAGCCTTCCAATCCATGAGCATGAGATGCCTTTTCATTTATTTGTAACTTTCTTTGATTTATCTTAGCAACATTTTGTAGTTTTCACTGTACAAGTGTTTCACTAACTTGGTTGAGTTTATTCCTAAGTATTTCATCCTTTTTGATGCCATATGCAGAATGCTGAAACTGGATCCCTTCCTTATACCTTATACAAAAATTAACTCAAGATGGATTAAAGACTTAAACATAAGACCTAAAACCATAAAAACCCTAGAAGAAAACCTAGGCAATACCATTCAGGACATAGGCATCGGCAAAGACTTCATGACTAAAGCACCAAAAGCAATGGCAACAAAAGCCAAAATAGACAAATGGGATCTGATTAAACTAAAGAGCTTCTCCACAGCAAAAGAAACTACCATCAGAGTGAACAGGCAACCTACAGAATGGGAGAAAATTTTTGCAATCTATCCATCTGACAAAGGGCTAATATTCAGAATCTACAAATAACTTAAACAAATTTACATGAAAAAAAACAATCCCATCAAAAAGTGGGCAAAGGATATGAACAGACACTTATCAAAAGCAGACATTTATGCAGCCAACAAACATATGAAAAAAGCTCATCATCACTGGTCATCAGAGAAATGCAAATCAAAACCATAATGAGATATCATCTCACACCAGTTAGATTGGCAATCATTAAAAAGTCAGGAAACAACAGATGCTGGAGAGGATGTGCAGAAATGGGAACGCTTTTACACTGTTGGTGGGAGTGTAAATTAGTTCAACCATTGTGGAAGGCAGTGTGGAGATTCCTCAAGCATCTAGAACTAGAATTACCATTTGACTCAGCAATCTCATTACTGGGTATATACCCAGAGGATTATAAATCATTCTACTATAAAGACATATGCACACGTATGTTTATTGCAGCACTGTTCACAATAGCAAAGACTTGGAAACAACCCAAATGCCCATCAATGTGAGACTGGATAAAGAAAATGTGGCACATATACACCCTGGAATACTAGACAGCCATAAAAAAGAATGAGTTCATGTCCTTTGCAGGGACATGGATGACACTGGAGACCATCATTCTCAGCAAACTAACACAAGAATAGAAAATGAAACACCGCATGTTCTCACTCATAAGTGGGAGTTGAACAATGAGGACACATGGACACAGGGAGGGGAACATCACACACTGGGGCCTGTCAGGGAGTGGGGTCTAGGGGAGGGATAGCATTAGGAGAAATACCTAATGTAGATGACAGGTTGATGGGTGCAGCAAACCACCATGGCACATGTATACCTATGTAACAAAGCTGCATGTTCTGCACATGTATCCCAGAACTTAAAGTATAATAAAAAATAAAATAAAATAAATAAATGGAATTTTTTCTTAATTTTTCTTCTTAGATTGGTAACCATTAATATATAGAAATGCAATGCATTTTATGTATTGCTTTTGTATCCTGCAAATTTTCTGACATCATTTATTAGTTACAATACTTTGTATTGCATATGGAATATTTAGGGTTTTCTACATATAAGATCATGTCATCTGTGAATAGAGACAATTTTACTTCATCTTTTCCAATTTAGATTTCTGTTACTTCTCTTTCTTGTCTAATTTTTCTAGCTAGGAATTCCAGTACTTCAACAATAGTAATATTGAGGGTGGGCATCCTTTCCTTATGATGTGCATCCATTAACATAGATCTATAATTATTTGTTACTTTTGTTTTTAAAATTTATACCATATTTAAAAGTGATTTACACACTTATACTACAATACTACACAATAAACCTTTATCAGAAGGTTTATATTTTCATATGGTTTTGTGTTGCTATTTATCATCCTTTTTCTTCAACTTGAAGGATCCCTTTAGCATTTCTTGTGGGGCAGATTGAGTGGTGATCAACTTCCTCTCCTTTTGTTTATCTGGGAAGTCTTAATCTCTCCTTCATTTTAGAAGGACAGTTTTACAAAATATAATGTTCTTGGTGGGCAGGTTTTGTTCTTCAGTAATTAAATATATTATTTCACTCCTTTCTAGCCTGCAAGGTTTTGCTGAGAAACCAGCTAATAGTTTAATAGAAGCTCCCTTGTATGTGATGAGTCATTTTTTCTTGCCACTTTCAAGATTCTGTCTTTGTGACAGTTTGATTTTGATGGGTCTCAGTGTAGGTCTCTTTAGATTTATTTCAACTAGAGTTGTTTGTTTATTCAAATTGTGTGTCCTTTTCTCTCATCAAATTTGGAGCGTTTTCAGCCATCATTTCTTCAGATTAGCTCTCTACTCATTTCTCTTTTCTCCTTTTGTGATTTGCATCATGCGTATGTTGTTCTGCTTGTTGGTGCCCCATAAATCCCTTAGGCTCTCCTCATTTTTCTTCATTCTTTGTTTTTTTTTCTTCTCTTTCTCAATAATTTCAAAGCCCTATTGGTGAGTTTACTAATTCTTTTTTCTGCCTGGTCAATTCTGCTATTGAATCCCTCCAGTGAATTTCTCCAATTCGATTATTAGATACTTCAGTTCCAGAATTTCTGTTTGATTCTTCTTTATAGTTTTATTTATTTGTTGATATTCTCATTTTGTTTATATGTCAGTTTCCTAATTTTGTTTAGTTGCCTATCTATGTTCTTTTTTAATTCTTCAATTATTCTGGTGATGCTTATTTTGAGTTTTTGGTAATTTATATTTCTTTATGTCTTTAGGGGTGCTTTCTGGAGGTTTAAGTTATTCCTTTGAATAGTCCACATTTCTTTGTTTCTTTGTATGTCTTATTATATCTTGTTGAGACTTTAACATTTGAAAGCTCAGATACCTTTCTCAGTCTTTGTGGTCTGGTTGCATACAAGGAGGACATTCTCCAATTAGCCCAGTTAAAGAATCCAGAGACCTTCTAATCCTTTCCTGGGAATGCATACTCTTCTGGAATTGTGCATTTAATCTTCTAGTTGAAGAGATTTATCAGTTTCTGTTCAGGAGTTCCCCTTGATGTCTGTCTGTGATACTGCCATCTCTCTGTTTCTGTAGTAAACTAGGGTATTGGAGCTCCACATAATATCTGTCTGTGGTCTACAGACTCAGGTGCCAGGCCAAGCCACATTGATCACCTTTGTTCTCAGCAGGCCCCCAATCTGGCTTCCCATTGCTGTCAGTTCTTAGATTCAGGCAAGACAGAAACCAGTCTTTTAGATAACACCCTGAAAAGTTAGAATGTTGGACATTCAACTTCTTTTCCCCCCTAGGATAAGTCAAGAGGTAGGGGTTTCCTCTCAGTTACAATGCACCAAGCTGGGAGAAGAGTCTCTGGTGAAGAAATGCCATGAATTTTCCTACTGGGTTTTGGTGAGGTTGGCTTTGCACTTGCCTGGGGTGCAGCAACCTTTTAACTCATTTCTGAATTTGTCATAAAGGCAATTGTTCCATAAATTGTTATTCAATCCATGGGGGAAGGAGGGTCTTTTTTTTCTATTCTGCCATCTTGCTGATGGCACTCCTGAAATATTATTTTAATATGGGAGATATTACATGTTTGCTAATGAGGATGATCCAATAGGGAAGGAAAATTTGGTGATGCAAAAGAGAGGAATAGAACTGCTTCAGGAGCATAGTCTCTGAGTATGAAAGAAGAGATAGAATCTAGTTCATAAATGGAAGTATTGAACTTGATTAGATGCACAGATATTTCAATGATTGTAACAGAAAGAAAGGTGGAATATATGGGCACAGATGCAGGTAAGTGATTGGACATGGGGCATCAGTTTGTGAAGATTCTCTTATTGCTTCTACATTTTCTTTGAAGGAAGAAGCAAGGTCATCAGTTGAAAGTGTGAAGGGTGAGGAGGTGTTGGCAGTTTGAGGATGGGGAGATGGTATGACACAGTCTTCTTAGAGAGCGAGTGATTTTACTAGGAAATTATGCAAGAATTATTTGGCTATATTGAGTACTAATTTGAGATTTTTCATGATGAGTTTAAAATGATACTAGCCAGTGCAGTTTTTAAAATTTTCTCCATCATAAGTGTCCATCAATGGATGAATGGATGAAAAAAGTGAGGTATACATACACAATGTAATACTACTCAGCCATAAAAAGAATCAGATCCTGTCATTTGCAGCAACTTGGATGAACCTGGAGGAATTTATGTTAAAGGAAATAAGCCAGGCACAGGAAGACAAATACTGCATTATCTCACTCATATGTGGAATCTAAAAAATTTGATCTCATAGAAGTGAGTAGAATGGTGATTATCAGAGGCTAGGGTGATTGGGGGGGATGGAAGATGGAGACATGTTGGTCAGAGGATACATGATTAGAGTTAGATAGGAGGAATAAATTTCAAGAGTCTATCATACAGCAAAATGACTATAGTTAATGATGATATTGTATTCTTGAAAAACAGAGTTGACGTTACATACTAGCACCACAAAAATAATAACTGTGAAGTAATCCATTTATTAATTGGTTAAGTTTAGCCATTCCAAAATGTATATATACTTCAAAACATCATGTTTACAAGATAACAAAACACATTATTTGTCAATTAAAAAAAAACATAAAAGAAAAATTTTTCTCCAGCAATTTTCAGCTGCTTGGCTGCACAGGAGGTAGGAACTTGAGTTTACCATGGTTGGGGCTTCGTCAGAGAAGTATGGCACAGAGAGAGGGGACAAGGAAGTTAAGACTGTTTGCAGGGAATTGATTAAAATGATGGACCATGGAATACGGGCTCTGTAAGGAGGGAAGTGAGGACATTAAAGGAAACAAGATGACAGAGAGTGAAAAGGAGCTTAGGGTCAATGGATTGGAGCTCTTTATGGGGTTGAAGGATTATTGGAGTGAGGAGTGCCAGAATAATTGAATTGGAATGGTAATAAGAGGTGGCTAGAATATGGAATGTTTTAAATGAAAATTTTGAGAGTACCGTAATTAATGATGATGAAGTTGCCAAGGATGACAGGGAAAGGGTAAAGTGGACAACAGTAAACTGGTCTTCATTAAAAATGGAGAGTGACTCAAGAGGTACTTGATTAGAATAATTAAGAAAGCATGATCTTCAAAGAAGCTTGGGTTTTAGAGGAAGGAGGGAGAAAAAGTGGTCCAAAAACAACATTGAGAAGCAAGGAGGTAACTATCCTAACAGGATTACTGCAGCCTTGTCTTGCTCTCCTGTTGATCCATTATCCATCCTGAAACTAGAGTGCTCTTTCTAAACTCCAATCTGATTTTACTACCTTGATTTTTAAAATCCTTTTATAGTGTCCCACTGTCTATAGATGATGAATATCTGAATGTGGCAGGAGAAAGGAATGTAAATGGAGAGGTTATATGGATTTCAGAAAGATTTAGGAAGTGGAATCAACAGACCTTGGTGATTGATTAAATGTGGGTTATAAAAGAGATGAATCAAGGTGAGTTTCAAGTTTCTTTTCTGTATTAAAATTTTGATAAGATCTAATTAATAAGCATTTGTTGAGTGTTAATTTTATTAACTGAGCTAAGAACTGTTAGAGAACCAAAGATGGAAGATTCCCTTTCTCAATGTAAGATGTAGAGTCCCTGAAATGAATAAAATAAGTAAATAAATATGAGAAGCATAATTAGCTTATGCCAGACACAAATGTAAATTGAGTTGATACCTACCAAATATTTAATTTCAAAGAGGAAATAGATTATTCAAAGAAGCTGCCTTGAATAAATGAATTTTTAGCTATATTTTGAAGGAGAAGGTGGTCATTTAATCAGATCGTCCTTTAATTAATTTTTCCTGTGATTTCAAGGAGAAAAATTACAAGTGAAAAGGCAAGAATGGACTCCAGTCAGCAAAAGGACAGTACGCATACCAACTTAACTAAAATGAAGGGATATATTGAAGCCTACTAAAAGGCAAATCTAGCCACACAGTAGTTTATTCCACTACTACACTGCTTATATAACTAGCAACTCTTAACCTGAAAATGGAATATAGCATATAGTCAGGATTACTAGGTATCTAGTAGAGCAGGAGAAGATCATTTGTAGGTATGTGGCCTGTATTGGAGTTACCAGTAAGGCAGCTGCACCACTGCTTGATTTACCATTGATTTATTCAACAAACATTTAATGAATACCTAGCAGGATTCAGGCATTGTCCTAAGTGCAAAGCATGCAGAGAGGAAGAAGACACATTCCCTATCCTCAAGATACTCACAGTCTTGTGGCAATGATAAACAAGCATAAGACAACATGAGAAATTCTTTTAGGCAATGCATAGGGTGCTGTAAGAAAACCTGGAGAGTTATGAATGACTGCCTGCTGAGTCATGAGTATTGAATATGAACTAGGCAGGGGAAGAGGGGTGAGGCAGTGAAGAAGAATGTTTCAGTTAGAGTGAACTATGTGTACAAGAGTTAGGCTACAGAGAATATGTCATATTGGCCTATATGGACTGCTACATCAAGTGCAAGGAAGGGTTGATAAAAGAGGCTACAGAGGTTAGCCGGGGCCACATTGTGCAGACCCTTGTAGGCAATCTTGAGGAGATTGGTCTTTATTGTAATGGGGAACTACTTAAGGGATTCTAAGCTAAATTTCATTGTAAAGAGTATTCTGACTGATGTGTGGAGCTTAAATGGAGACGGGTTAGTTAGGTTTCAAATGCTATTAAGGTGGTAGTATTAGCTACTCTTGCCAACTCACTAGAAGTGAAAGAGAGGATGAAAAAAAGAGTTTCTGCTACAGATTATCTCGGAGGTCAGCAGACTTTTATCTGTAAAGGGCCAGTGCTATGGACTGAATGTGTTTTCTCCAAATTCATATGTTGAAGCCTAACTCCCAATGTGATGGTACTTGATGATGGAACCTTTGGGAGCTCATTAGATTATTAGGGTGGGGTCCTCATGATGGAATTAGTGCCATTATAAGAGAGAGCACATTCTCTGTCTATCATTTGAGGATATAGCAACAAGGTAGCCATCTGCACACCAAGAAGAGGGTCCTCACCAGGAATCAAATGGCCTGGAACCCTCATCTCAGACTTCCTAGCTTCCAGACAGTGGGAAATAAATATATGTTGTTTAAGCTACCCAGTTTATTATAATTTTGTTATAGCAGCCTGAACTGACTAACACAGCCAGATAGTAAATATTTTAGGCTTTTTTGGGGGCCATGTACAATCTCTGTCCCATGGTTGTCTTAGTTGGCTCAGGCTGCTTTAACAAAATACCATAGCCCAGGTGGCTTAAACAACAGACATTTATTTCTCACAGTTCTGTAGGCTACAAAATCCAACATCAGGGTACCAGCATAGTCAAGTTCTGGTGAGGACTCTCTTCCTGGCTTGCAGATGGCTGCCTTCTGCCTTCTTGCTGTATCTTCACATGGTGGAGAGATAAAGGGCTCCATCTCCTGTCCCTTGTTATAAGAGCACTAATACCATCATGAAGAATCTACCTTCATGGCCTAATTATCTCCCAAAGTCTCCATCTCCAGATACCATCACATTGGGGGTTAGAGCTTTAACATATGGACTTAGAGGAGACTCAATTCAGTCTATTACATTCCACCCCTAGATTCCTCAAATTCATATTCTTCTCACATAACATACCTTCCATCCCAACAACCCCAAGTCTTAACTCATTCCAGCATCCACTCTAAAGATGAAAATTCCAAAGTCTCAACTAAATCTCATCTAACTTTTATATGGGTGAGACTTGAGGAAGCTCCCTGAGGCCTCCCCAGAAGAAGATGCTGTTATGCTTTCTGCATAGCCTGCAGAACCATGAGACAATTAAATCTCTTTTTTTTATAAATTACCCAGTCTCAGGTATTTATTTATTTATAGCAATGCAAGAATGGCCTAATACAGAATCTAAAAACTGAGTTAAGGTATTTCAAAATGATCATGTTTCTAGGGGAAGAGAAAGAAAGTCATACAAATCCGCAGCAGCAGATATGATCTTGGTTCAAACAGAATGGAAAATAATTAAGAAACCACTCAAGACTAAAGTTTCAAAAGGCACAGTCACCTCAAAGAGCCTCATGGGCAGGGCTGCTGCTAAATTTTGGGCTTGCTTTTTTTCTAGCAGTACCTCAAAACTCTTTCAGCCTCTACCCCATTACCCATTTCCAAAGCTGCTTCCACAATTTTAGGTATTTGTTACAGCAGTACCCTACTTCTCAGTACCAATACCTATATTAGTCAGTGTTCTCCAGAGAAACAGAACAGAACCAATAGGGGAATATATATGTGTGTGTGTGTGTGTGTGTGTAAAGGAATTAGCTCACGCAATTATGGAAACTAAAAAGTACCAGTCTTCCATCCATAAGCTTGAGACCCAGGAAACCTGGTGATATGATTACAGTTTAGTCTGAAGGCCTAAGAACCAGGAGAACCTTTCTAAGTTCTAGTCGAAGTTCAAAGGCCTAAAATGGAAGGCTGATATGTAAGTTTCAGTCCAAGAACAGGAAAAGACCAATATCCCAGCTCAAGCAGGCAGATAGAATTATCCCTGCACTGCAGAAGGCAATGTACTCTACTCAGTCTATTGATTTAAATGCTAATTTCTTCCAGAAACACTCTCACAGAATTAATGTTTAGCCACTTATCTGGGCACCCCATGGTCCAGTCAAATTGACACATAGAGTTAACCATTACAGTGATTTTCTTTGTTTTGTTTTTGTTTTATTACACTTTTAAAGTGTAAAAACCATTTTTTATCTTGCAAGCCAAACAAAATAGGTCACACACTATATTTGACCCACAAGCTATAGTTTGTTGAACTGTGCATCATCTCACTGCAATGACCAAACTGAATAAGGGTTAGTGGTACTCAAACACTTTTGTCACTCTAAGGAAAGGTTTCTCAATATTTTTAGGTTATAGACCCAATAGAAATTCTACACACACACACACACACACACACACACACACGAATTTTGCATATTATTCCACACACCCTAGGACAAGAACCCCAACTGTAGGGCACCACCAAATGAATAGCCCTATTTCAGAGTATCAGCAGTTGTTATCAGACAGTCTTTCAATTAAGTTCCGTATCTATAGATTTTCAAGCATCCAGTTGGGGTATACCTTGAAAGCACTTGTATAAGGCATGCCTGCCATCACAGACAAAATGACTCAGTAAAGACCAAGTGTTGGCTTATAATGAGGAAATAATATAGGTACATGGAGGTGATGCCCCAATAGTCCATTCTGCTTCTCTCCTGTAAAGCTCAAGACTGTTAGAAGGGAAAGACATTTTCTGCAGGACATAAGTTGCCTTCTATCTGCATGTTTGACTTAGGCAATAAGATTTCCTGTAATATTCTCAGAGGGTTTCTGATGCCTGCTTTTTTTCTGTGTGTAGGTAACCCTTCTGTTGCTATACATATCTCATGATCTTTTCTTGTTGAAAACCTGGACATTTTAGATAACATTTTATGGAAACTGAGTTCTGATGTCCCCAGAGGAATTGTTGCATATTTTTCTGTATTTGTTTGTATTTTGTGTATTTGTTTGTTTTGTGTATTTTTTTGTTGTCTGGGGTAATTCTGTAGAGTCTTTGTCCCTTGCAGTGTGTAGCCACTGATGTCTCTGCTCAGGTTTTATTTTTACTTCTTGTTTTTTATTTTTAACTGTGGTTTCCTAAGCATTGCACTGGGGTCACCATAGCCCAGAGGCTCTCAACTGTGGTCTGTTTTGCGCCCCCAGGGGACCTTTGGCATTGTCTGGAGACATTTTTTGTCACAACTGGAGAGGAAGATGCTGCTGACACCTGGTCAGTAGAGACCAGGGATGCTGCTAAGCATCCTACAGTCCACAGGACAGCACCCTATGACAAAAAGAGTATCTGGCCCAGATGTCCATAGGCCTAGTTGAGACAGCAGGTTGGGAATTCCTGATATAGTTTAGAGGCCAGCCAACTATTGATCAGAGGTTATGCTTAAAAAACTTAATGTAATAAGGCTTCCACCCTTTGCCAAAGGATCTGTGTGTTGTTTGAGGCATACACTTGAAGTTTGAGCTATTTACAAGTGATATGGTTTGGATGTTTGTGTCCTCCAAATCTCATGTTGAAATGTGATCTCCAGTGTTAGAAATGGGGCCTGATGGGAGGTATTTGGGTCATGAGGGCAAATCCCTCATGAATGGCTTGGTGCCTGCCCCTCAGTAATGAGTTCAGACAAGATCCAGTTGTTTAAAAGAGTCTGGCACTTCTTCACTCTCTCTCACTCTCTCTCTCTCACTATGCATCGTGTTAGGTCCCCTTCACCTTCTGCCATGATTATAAGCTTCCTGAGGCCCTCACCAGAAGCAGATGCCAGCACTATGCTTTCTGTACAGCCTGCAGAACCATGAGCCAAATAAATCTCTTTTCTTTACAAGTTACCTATCCCCAGGTATTTCTCTATAATGATGCAAACAGACTAACCCAAGAAGTTTGTCCTGGTTTTTACTTTCTGTCATTCTCATGTCTCCTACAAAAAGCCTCATTTTCATCCAGAGACATGTAAATAACTAGGGCCATTTCCAGTCTCTCTTCAGTGTGCATACAGCACTGCATGCATGTGCAACCTTCCAAATACTAGGGATGTGTGGGAGCTTTTCAAGGCCCATTATAGCTTTCTCACTCCCTATATAGCCTGGTTAGATTTCTGCCTGTTCTTCTGGTCTGTTGTTTGCTCCAACCAGTATGGCTTCCCTAATTGTTTTTGATAACACCCAGATGAATGGGGGTTTTATGCATGCTCTGCTCCAAATCAAGTTAGTCATCTTTGACAGCAAAGCTGTGGGTTTTCTTGGTTTAGCCCACCTTCATGGAACTACTACTGATTGGAGCTAGAGGTGGAGGAATAGGAGTGGGAGCACCCCATGATAAATACACCACAGATTCCCACTGTTTTTACCCAAGGTTCAGTAGTTTTTTGTAAATAAATGCTTCCTTTTTAAAAGAAATTGCACTGTGTATGTTTAAAGTATATGACATGATATTATGAGATACATACAGACAGTAAAATGGTTACTATAGTGAAGCAAATTAACATATCAATCATCTCACATAGTTACCCAGTTTTTGTGGCAAGAACAGCTACAATTGACTCATTTAGCAAAAATCCAAAACACAATGCACTATTATAAACTATAGTCTTCATGTTGTTGTATAACAGACATCTAGATCTGTTCATTCTACATATCTGCTACTTTGTGTCCTTAGCCATACATCTCCCATTTCCTCCCCCATGCCCCTATCCTTGGCCCTGGTAACCACTGTTTTATTCTCTCTCTATATTTATTTGACTTTTTTTTAAGATTCCGGATACAAATGAGGTCATGCAAATTTTTTTTTTCTGTATCTGGTTTATTTCACTTAGCATAATGTCCTCCAGGTTCGTCCATATTATGGCAAATGGCAAGATCTCCTTTTTAAAAGGCTGAATAATATTCCATTGTCTATATATACCACAGTTTTTTATACATTCATCCATCAACAGACATTTAGGTTGTTTCCATATCTTGGCTTTCATGAATAATGCTGCAATGAACATGGAAGTGCAGGTATCTTTATGAGGTAGTACTTTCATTTCCTTTGGGCATATACTTAGAAGGCAAAAGAATGAAATTGGACCTTTGTCATCCTACACACAAATCAGCTCAAAATGGATAAAAGACTTAAACAAGAATAAGACCTGAAACCATAAAACTCCTAGAAGAAAACAGGTGGTAAAGCTCCTTGACATTGGCCTTGGCAAGGACTTTTTTTGGTATCACACCAACCGCTTAGGCTACAAAAACCAAAATAAATAAATGAGACAACATCAAACTAACCAGCTTATGCACAGCAAAGGAAACAGTCAACAAAATGAAATGATATCCTGGGGATTAGGAAAAAATATTTGCAAACTGTATTTGTGATAAGGGGTTCATATCCAAAATTTATAAAGAATTCATACAACTCAATAGCAACAAAACATATAACCCAATTAAAAAATGGTCAATGGGTCTGAATAGACATTTCCCCAAAGAAGACATACAAATGACCAACACATATATGAAAAGATGCTCAACATCACTAATTATAAGACAAATACAAATCAAAACTATTCTGATATACCACCTGACACCCATTAGAATACCTATTTTCAAAAAGACAAGAGATAACAAGTGTTGGCAAGGGTGTGGAGAAAAAGGAACTCTTGTACACTGTTGGGAATGTAGATTGGTGTACCAATTATGGAAAACAGTATGAAGGTTACTAAAGAAATTAAAAATAGAATAAATACTTCTCAATTTGCTGTATACCTTTGGACAATTTCCAGAGTCTTAAAATGGTTCTTTTTTAGTTTGGCCAGTTTTATCAATACTTTTGGGGGAGAAAATTTGCCAAGCTCCTCACTGTATTTTTCTAAAAGAAGTCTCACCTCCAGACTCCCAAGGCTGTACTTTGAGATGCATTAGTGTACTAGGCTGTGGGGTTGCACGACTTGGGTTCATGTCCTAGCTCTACCACCTAATGATTATATTCTTACAAAGATACTTAGCATCTCTGAGCTTTAGTTAGTTGTCCTTAAAATGAGAATGATAATACCAATGAAAGTAAATGTGAGAGGTACAGGTATAGCAGTTTTTAAAAACTATTGCTTAATATCTTAAAATGTGGATAAACCAGTTTATTCAGCGATTCTTCCACTTCCCCACTGATAGACATTTAGTCTTTTTTCTAATTATTTTTAGTATTATAACCATCACTATTATGAATAACCTTATATGCAGCTCCACATGTGTGACACTTTCTATACAATACTGTGAGGTGAACTACTGTTTGTCCAAAGGAAAAGAAGTCATTATATCAAAAAGACACCTGTATGTGTATGTTTATCGCAGCACAATTTACAATGGCAAAGATATGGAACCAATCTCAGTACCCATCAACCAATAAGTGGATAAAGAAAATGTATATATACACCATGGAATACTACTCAGCCATAAAAAAGAATGAAATAATGTATTTTGTAGCAACTTGGATGGAGCTGAAGGCCATTATTCTAAGTGAAGTAACTCAGGAATGAAAAACCAAATACTGGATGTTCTTACTTATAAGTGGGAGCTAAGCTATGTCATGCAAAGGCATACAGAGTGGTATAATGGACATTGGAGACTCAGAAGGGGAGAGGGAAGGAGGGGGATAAGGAATAAAAAACTACATATCAGTTTCAGTATACACTACTCGAGTGATGGGTGCACTGAAATCTCTGACTTCACCAATATACAATTCATCCATGTAACCAAAAACCACTTGAGCCCCAGAAGCTATTGAAATAAAAAAATATTTATTAAAAGATAAAATAAATAAATAAAGTACAAGAGAAAAAAGATAAATACTGAGAGGTGAATTTCTAGGTCAAATATGCACATTTTAAATTATTTTCATAGAAACTTGCTGATTGCCATCTAGTATAACTTTAACAATATATACTCCTAATACCAATGTTTGCAAGTATGCATTTTTCCCACATCCTTTAAAACACATTTTAATCAGCCTTTACAATTTTTGTTGCTCTGATGGGTATAAAATGGTATCACATTTTGGTTTAAATACCCATTTCTTTGATTATTACCAAGGCTGGGGGCAGTTCATATGTTTACCGGTCACTTCTAGTGACTTTCCTTATTGATATCCTTCACCTATTTTTCTGTTGGGTTTTTATCTTTAATGATCACAGAGGTTTATTCTGTATGCTGGATATTAATCCTTTTATGCTACAAATATTTTTCCTTTTACCTGTCTTTTAACTTTGCTTTTATATTGTTTGCAGAACAGAAGGTATTTATTTTAATATAGATTAATTTATCTCTATGCCTTTTGTGTCATATTAAAACAGCCTTTCCTACCTCAAGGTTGTCAACATTTAATGTTTTACAGTTTTAATTTTTTGTACTTTAATCCATCAGAAATTTATTTTTTTGAATTATATGAAGGCATAAATTATTTTTTTCTTTTCTTTTGTAAATTGTGTCACACACTTTATTTACCTTTTCTAAATGAGTAACCTGATGTATAGAAAGTCATTTTTTTTTGTAATTTCTTTATTTTGCTATAACTTCTTTTTTTTTTTTTTCGAGACGGAGTCTCGCTCTGTCGCCCAGGCTGGAGTGCAGTGGCGCGATCTCGGCTCACTGCAAGCTCCACCTCCAAGGTTCACGCCATTCTCCTGCCTCAGCCTCTCCGAGTAGCTGGGACTACAGGCGCCTGCCACCACGCCTGGCTAATTTTTTTGTATTTTTAGTAGAGACGGGGTTTCACCGTGGTCTCGATCTCCTGACCTCGTGATCTGCCCGCCTCAGCCTCCCAAAGTGCTGGGATTACAAGCGTGAGCCGCCACGCCCGGCCTTTGCTATAACTTCAAATTAACAGAAGGTTAGTTACTAAAATAGTACAAGGACCTCCTGTATTAGTCTGTTCTCACACTGCCATAAAGAACTCCCAGAGAATGGTTAATTTATGAAGAAAAGAAGTTTAATTGACTCACAGTTCCATAGGCTGTACAGGAAGCATGGCTAGGAGGCCTCAGGAAACTTACAATCTTGATAGAAGGTAAAGGGGAAGCAAGCATGTCTTACCATGGTGGAGTAGGAGAGACAGACAGCAAAGGGGGAAGTGCTACACACTTTTAAACAACCAGATCTCATGAGAACTCACTATCATTAGAGCAGCAAGGGGGGAATTTGCCCCCATGATCCAATCACCTCCCACCAGGTCCCTCCCCCAACATTGGGGATTACAATTCAACATGAGATTTGGGTGGGGACACAGAGACAAACCATATCATTCCATCATTCTACTCCTAGCCCCTCCCAAATCTTATCTTTCCACATTTCAAAACCAATCACGCCTTCCAACAGTCTCCTAAAGTCTTAACTCACTCCAGCACTAACTCAGAAGTTCAAGTCCAAAGTCTCATCTGAGACAAGGCAAGTCTCTTCCACCTATGAGCTTGTAAAATCAAAAACAAGTTTGTTACTTCCAAGATACAATGGGGGTACAGGCATTGGGTAAATGCTCCCATTCCAAATGGAAGAAATTGGCCAAAGCCAAGGGGCTACAGGCCCCATGCAAGTTCAAAACCCAACAGGGCAGTCATTAAATCTTAAAGCTCCAAAATAATCTCCTTTGACTCCATGTCTCACATCCAGGGCATGCTGATTCAAGGGGTGGGTTCCCACAGCCTTGGGCAGCTCTGCCTCTGTGGCTTTGTAGGGTACAGCCCCTGGGGGTGCTTTCACGGGCTGGCATTGAGTGGCTGTGGCTTTTCCAGGTGCACAGTGCAAGTTGTTGGTGGATCTACCATTCTGGGGTCTGGAGGATGGTGGCCCTCTTCTCATAGTTCCACTAGGCAGTGCCCTAGTGGGGACTCTGTGTGGGGCTTCCAACCCCACATTTCTCCTCCACACTGCCCTAGTAGAGGTTCTTCATGAGGGCTCTGCCCCTGCAGTAGACTTCTGCCTGGATATCCAGGCATTTCCAGCCATCCTGTGAAATCTAGGCAGAGGTTCTCAAGCCTCAACTCCTGCCTTCTGGGCACCCATAGGCCCAACAACACATGGAAGCCACCACTTGGGGCCTGCATCCTCTGAAGCAATGGCCCAAGCTGTGCCTTGGTCCCTTTTAGCCATGGCGAGAGCTGGAGCAGCTGAGACACAGAGCCAAAGGACATGGGGGCCATGTCCCAAGGCTGCACAGAGCAGTAGGGCCCTGCGCCTGGCCCACAAAACTCTTTTCTCTCTTGGCCTCAGGGCCTGTAATGGGACGGGCTGCTGCAAAGGTCTCTGACATGCCCTGGAGACATTTCCCCCCTCCATTGTCTTGGATATTAACATTTGGCTTCTCTTCGCTTATGGAAATTTCTGCAGCCTTGAATTCCTCCCAGAAAATGGTTTGTTTTCCACCACATGGTTTCACTGCAAATTTTACAACCTTTCATACTGTTTCCCTTTTAAATATAAGTTCCAGTTTCATACCATCTCTTTGCAAATGCATATGAGCATACACTGTTAGAAGCAGCCAGGCCACATCTTGAACACTTTGCTGCTTAGAAATCCTTCTGCCAGATACCCTAAATCATCTCTCTCAAGTTGAAAGTTCCATAAATCCCTAGAGCAGGGGCACAATGCTGCCAGTCTCTGATAAAGCATAGCAAGAGTGACTTTACTCCAGTTCCCAATAAGTTCCTCATCTCCATCTGAAACCACCTCAGTATGGACTTCACTGTTTGCATCGCTATCAGCATTTTGGTCAAAACTATTGAAGAAGTCTCTAGGAAGTTCCTAACTTTCCCTCGCCTTTCTGTCTTCTTCTGAGCCCTCCAAACTGTTCCAATCTCTGCCTGTTACCCAGTTCCAAAGTTGCTTTGACATTTTCAGGTATCTTTATAGCAATGCCCCACTTCTCTGGTAACAATTTTCTGTGTTTGTTTGTTCTCACATGGCTATAAAGAACTACCTGAAACTGGGTACTTTATGAAGAAAATAGGTTTAATTGACTCACAGTTCTGCAGGCTGTACAGTAAGCATGGCTGGGAGGCCTCAGGAAACTTACAATCATGGTGGAAGGTGAGGGGAAGCAAGCACATCTTACCATGGCAAAGCAGGAGAAAGTGAAGGCAGAAGTGCTACACACTTTTAAACAACCAGATCTCATGAGAGCTCAGTCACTTTCAGGAGAACAGCAAGGGGGAAATTTGCCCCCATGATCCGATCACCTCCCACCAGGTCCCTCCCCCAACACTGGGGATTACAATTCAACATGAGATTTGGGTGGAGACACAGAGCCAAACCATATCACCTCCTATATATCCTCTACGCACCTATACTTCCTTCTTTTGATACTTGAATGGTTTCATTTTCTAAATTTAGTACTCCTATATATTTTGAGTTTATCTTGATAACCTTGTGACAATATGACGTATAGACACAAATTTATCTTTTCCCAAGTTCTATCTAGTTGTCCCAACACCATTTATTTAAAAAACTCATCTTTTCCTCAATGACTTTTGCTGTCACTTTATTACATATTAGATTTCCATATGCATTTGGGTATATTTCTGGGCTTTTTATACTCTTCCATCATTTTATCTATTTAAATACAACATTACACCATTTTAATTATAGAAGTTCTACAGTATATTTTAATATCTGGTAAGGGGCAAGTCCCTCCCCTCAACCCTTATTGCTTATTGGTAGAAGACTTTTAGAAGGAAGTTTTCTGGATGCTGATTTTTTAAAGTTATCTCAATAAATAGTTCTGATGAATGTGATCTTTTCCCTAGAGCTGAAATATGCTAATACCGTGATGCGCTTTGATTATGTCTGGCTTCGAGACCACTGCCGCTCAGCATCGTGCTACAACTCTAAGACTCACCAGCGCAGCCTGGATCCTGCCAGTGTGGATTTATGTATCAAGCCAAAGACCATTCATCTGGATGAGACCACACTCTTTTTTACTTGTGAGTGGACAGGAGACTTGATCTTCTTTGGGGGTACTCTTCTGAAGGACAGTTATTTTGTGGAAAATGGTTTGTTCCCTTCAAAAATAATTAATTAGTTACTTTTCTTTTTTTCTTGTTTTGGAAGGATTTTTTGAAACATTTTATTTTTCTCTTCAAATAAAATTGTTACAATCCACAGCTAACATTATACTTAATAGTGAGACTGAATGCTTTCCCTCTAAGACAGGGAACATGGCAAGGATGCCCACTCTTACCACTATTATTTAACATCCACTCTCACCACTCTTATTTATCATAGTACTGAAAATTCTATTATAGTAAGTCAAGAAAAGTTAATAAAATTCGTACATAAAACTCTTTATTTGCAGATACATGACAGCCCAACATAGACTACCTCAAGTAATCTATAATAAAACTATGAAAACTAATAAATGACTTCAGTAAGGTCAGAGGACACAAGATCAACACACAAAAATCAATCATATTTCTATATACTTAAACATGCAGAAACTGAAATGAAAAATGGCCATTTCAATAGCTTCAAATAAATTTAAATATTTAGGTATAATCTAACAATATATATATAGGATCTGTATTATAAAAATTATTAAATGCTGATGAAAGAAATCAAAGAAGACATAAATACATGGAGAAACAAATCATGTTCATGGATTGGAAGACTCAACATAGTAATGATGTCAGTTTTCTCCAAATTGATCTATAGTTTTAATGCAATTCCTGTCAAAATATAAGCAAGATTTTTTTATAATTATTAACAAGCTTGCTCTAAAATTTAAATGGAAATATACAGGCCCTAGGAGAGCCAACACAATTTTGAAAATGAAGAATTAAGTGGGAAGAAATCACTTCCTGATGTTAAGACTGCAGTAATCAAGACAATGTGGTATTGGTGGAGGGACAGATACATAGATCAATGGAATAGAATAGAGAACCCAGAAATAGATCCACAGAAATATAGTCAACTTATCTTTGGCAAAAGTGCAAAAGACATTCAATGGAGGAAGGATAGGCTTTTCAATAATTGGTGCCGGAGCAATTGGACATCCATAATGAAAAAATAAAAGAACCTCAACTCAAGTCTCACACCTTATATAAAAACCAACTCATAGTAGATTGTGGACTTAAATGTAAAACATAAAACTATAAAACTTCAAGAAAAGAACATATGAGAACATCTTAAGGTCCTGACTGGTGCTAGGACTAAATAACTCTTAAAACTCGGCATAAAAAACAAGCAATACAATTTAAAAATGGATAAAAGATATGCTCGGACATTTTCCTGAATAGGATATACAGATGGCGAATAAACACATGAAAAGATGTTCAACATTATTAGCTGTTACAGAAATGAAAGTTAATATCACAATGAGATTGCACTACATACCTATCAGAATGACTACATTAAAAAACAGTGACTACACCAAATACTAGAGAAGATGCAGAGAAATTCTATCACTCATACATTGCTTATGGGAATGTAAAATGGTACACTCTGGAAAACAGTTTGGTAATTTCTTAAAAAAAAAAAAAACTAAACATGCAACCCAGAAATCACACTTCTGGGCATTTATCCCAAAGAAATGAAAACTTACGTTCACATAAAACCCTGTATATTAATGTTCACATCAGCCTTATTTGTAATAGCCAAGAACTGGAAACTACCCAATGGGTGAATGGTTAAACAAACCATCCATACAATAAAATCCTACTCAGCAATTTTATTGGAACGAACTAATGATACGTAACTTGGAAGAACCTCAATTACATTATGCTGAAGTGAAAAAGCCAATCTGCATGATTTCATGTATGTAACAGTCATGAAATAACATAATTATAGATATAGAGAACAGATTATTGGTTGCCAAGAGTTAAGGATGCGGGGGTAGAAGGTGGCAGATGTAGCTGTAAAAGGGTAACACGAAGGAGTCATACGGTTGAGTATCTTGATTGTGGTGGTGGTTACACAAAGTTACACATGTAATTACACTGTGTAGAGCTATGCACACAAATGAATATATGTTTAACTGGTTAAATCTGAATAAACCCAATGGATTGTACCAATACCACTTTCTTGGTTTGGGTATTGTAGTGGGGTTATATAACATGTTAACATCAAGGAAGGGGAAGAGCTCATGGGACTTTCCTACACATTTCTTTTCAACATCCTGTGAATCTATTACCTCCAAATAAAAAAGTTAAAAAGCATTGGAGGAAAAAACATGCTTACGATGCATACATTGACTACTAATTTCTCTACAATAGAAAAAAAAATGCTATAGAAAGGTTTATTTAAAAACAGGCAAAATATTAGCAAAATGTATGCCAAAGACTAAATATCCTTAATATGTAAGGTGCTTTTGCTAAATTGTAAGAAAAGTACAATTGTTCCAATAGAAAAATGTGAGAAAGGACTGAACAGACAAATCATTAAAGCAGGAGTCAGCAAACATTTTCTATAAAGAGCCAGATGGTAAATATTTTTAAACTTTGTGGGCTATATGAGTGAATGGAGCTATAGACAATATGTAACAAAATGGACAGCATGTGTTCTGAAACAAGCATTACAAACCCAAGCACCAGATTTGACTCATAAACCATAGTTTGGTAGTCCCTGCATTAAAGAAACATAGATGTCTAACAAATATAGAAAGTATTCTTATTAGCCTTATTAGTAAGCAAATACGTTAAAATTATTACAAGATAGCAGTTCCACTTTAGTTACCAAATTAGAAAAAAATGTATTTTAAAAATAAGAATACTCCATTTTGATGGACACATATGTACTATTGGAGGGAATGAAGATAAGTAGACTTTCTAAAAAGTAATTTGATTATGTATATCAGAACTCTTAAAACTTTATATCTTTGAAATTTCTAAATACAAAGATGCAAACTTTTAAGAAATGTAATATACATTCTATTTCTAAATTATAGAAATATGGTTAAAGATGATCACTAATAAATAATAGGAAAATTTTTAAAAATAAATGTACATACCCAGAAGAACAGATGGGTTAGGTAAATCTTGGTAATGTATATTTTATAAGCTTTAAAATTTAATTTTAATGAAGGTTGAATTTTTTAAATGATAAAATTTAATTTTAAACATTGTTAAAATGTTAAGTGACAATGGCAGAGTCCCAAATTTTATATATATATAAATTACATAAACTATATTTATATACATAAATTACATAAAATAAGAGAATGTACAGAAAAACTGGAAGGAATGATGCCAGGCTGTCAATCATAGTTTCATCTGGGTGACAGAATGATAAACATGGTGACTTTTAATTTCCTCATACCTTTTTATGCTTTCCAAATTATCCAGAGTGTGATACTTTTTTATCAAGGGGAGGGAGGAAAAGAGAGAGACAAGTAAAAAGGAGAGACAAGTTGTCAACATAAGTCTTTCACTCCTTCTGCTGCTTCCTTTGCTTATCCTGAAGATTTTCTAAAGCATTTCGGGGTTGGTTTTCAACATTTTTTGGGTGGGGTGTGCACAGCAGGTGAAGCCACTTACAAAGTAATTGTATTGTATTGTGTTGATGTCATATAATTAGACAGCAATGTCCTGTATCATGTAGAAGAGGAAGGCAGCATAGAATAGTACTGAACTTGTAGCAGCAAGAAGGTGGGGTTCTAGTTTCACCTATAGTACTTAGTTGTGTGATCTTGAGTGAGTCACTGACTTTTTCTCCATCTCTAAAATAAAGATTAGCCCCTTCTAGCTCAAACATTCTGAGTTCCTATATAGATGGAAGACAGGGATGGGGGCAAGGGGAGAGAGTGCCAAGTAGGTTTGTAAAAGCCTACTTGGATTATCATTCTTTGATGACTTGATGAATTTTCCAGAAGGTCTTTTACTATGTAACTATAATTCTGTAAACTTATTTAGCCTCTGGGAAGATTTATTTGTTCATTCATTTATTCATGCGTACCACTCAAACCACACATATTTCTTTCTCAGAAACATTCTAGGCACTCATTTTAATTTGGTTTCATAAACAATACAGTACTGGATAACTGATTGCTAGGAAAAAGATTCTTAACTAGTTGTAACCAATTACAAATATTGACATTATTTGTAATTATTATTTTAGTGCCTTTTATTTTTCCCCTTAAAAGGGCCAGATGGTCATGTGACTAAATATGATTTGAATTGGCTGGTGAAAAACAGCTATGAAGGGCAGAAACAAAAAGTCATCCAGCCTAGAATACTATGGAATGCTGAAATCTACCAGCAAGCCCAAGTTCCATCTGTAGATTGCCAGAGCTTCTTAGAAACCAATGAGGGACTGAAGAAGTTTCTGCAAAACTTTCTGCTCTATGGAATTGCATTTGTAGAAAATGTCCCTCCCACTCAAGAGCACACAGAGAAGTTGGCAGAAAGGATCAGCTTAATCAGGTAATTCATTTGTTTCCTAAAATCCACAGTACTATAATTAATTTCCAGAGTATGAACACCAATAAATGTAACAGGTATGGTCACCCTCATTTTCAATCCAGAATATTTTGTAGCATGAATAAGGGACTCTCACTTGCAGTACTTTATTTGAGGTCTGGATTTCTAATCTCTAAATACACTTATGTGTAAAATATAATGATGACTGCAGAGTCGTTGGTAATATGTTTCTAGCCCAGTGATCCCAAGTGACAGGTATTATTGTACACTGGAAAAAAACACTGACTGTAAGGAGAACTGGATAGTAGTCTGAGTTCTACCATCAAGTAGTTGTGTGACCATAAGCATGTCCATTACACACACACACACACACACACACACACCCTCGACCCCCACTGTCCTCTATTTTCCCATCTGTTCAATTTGACCTTCTATGATTCCTATGGCTTGATTCAGAGACTGATTGTTAATAACACTGCCTTAAAAGGCTATATAGCATTCAGCCAGCACATTCCCACCCATTATTTTCTTTTAATTATTATAGTAACCCTGATCAGTGTGTGTTTTGTCCCCGTTTTACTGCTGAGGCACTGACACTCAAATATACCAAGTGTCTTGCCCAGGAGTGCTCTACTAGTAAACGATAGAACTTGAATTCAAATAGCCCGGGTTTCCTAATCCTAAATACATTGTTTTTTTCATTACCATTACGCACTTCTGGGTGGTATATAGAGTGATCTTCTATAGTATTAAGTGTGATGTCAACCTACTTTATTATAATTAGTACTTTCGTTTTACTTAATAAGATCCAGATATAGCTCATTTTGTAGTAGATAGTATGCTGGGTCTTCCGCCCTGTGCTGGGAGAGCATAATTAACAGCATCTGTGAGCCATTCAGTTTGAATCACAGTTTGGGAACTTTCAAGTGAAAGAAACCGTGCTGGTAAGTGATAAATTGAGACAGCTTTAGGGATGATAGTTCAAAAGGAAGAGCATTTCCTATTTGAACTTCAAGGGTTCAGAAAATAAGATGAACTTTGAAAGCTAAAGAATTAAAGTGACCTTTAGTCAGATTTGAGCCCACCAGGAAAATAATTACAAAATCAAAATACATGATGTATACTTCAAGGAGAGACACAACAACAATGGTACAGCAAGTCTCACTAAATACTTGCTAACACAAACTATCCTTTTTTCTTTATTCCTCCATGTCCAAAAGATGAGTGAGGATCTACATTAATCACTTCTGTGTCTTATAAAGAATATGAGAACTCTTCAGTCATCCTTGCAAATTGGATTATCCAAAATATTAGGAAATGGCCACCATTATTGAAAAAATGGTACTAATAAAAGACAACAGCTATAAAAATAGTAAATAAAGTTAAGAAATCACTTCTAGAAGCAGCTGTATCATCTTTTTCTGTGAAAGAAAGGTGAGCATAGAAAAGAACCTTGAATTTATGAAGGCTATGAAAACTAGGCACATAATCAGAGTGGGATGATTCTCTAAGCTTTCATAATACAATATTATACTTCCACAGTTTTCTCCGCAACTTTCTAGAATGTTAATAAGTGACAGAATTGTCAAGACTAGCATGTTCAACTGTCATTTTCACCTCATGGATGAAATTCTGGAGCCAAAAAAATCTATTGTTATTTGTGAGTAACTAAAGAAGGTATTGGAAAGAGTTTTGAAAGACAAGAATGAACATTTCAAATAGCTAACAGGCCTTTCTTTATTTCATCTAACAGAGAAACCATTTATGGGAGGATGTGGTATTTCACTTCAGACTTCTCCAGAGGTGACACTGCATACACCAAGCTAGCTCTGGATCGGCACACTGACACTACCTATTTTCAAGAGCCCTGTGGGTAGGTGGATTAGACTTTTACAGTGTAAGGTCTTTATATGTGATAGTCTTGAGTGGTTTCTTAATTATTTTCCATTCTGTTTGAACCAAGATCATATCTACTGCTGCGGATTTGTATGACTTTCTTTCTCTTCCCCTAGAAACATGATCATTTTGAAATACCTTAACTCAGTTTTTAGATTCTGTATTAGGCCATTCTTACATTGCTATAAATAAATAAATAAATACCTGAGACTGGGTAATTTATAAAAAAAAAAAGAGATTTAATTGTCTCATGGTTCTGCAGGCTATACAGAAAGCATAACAGCATCTTCTTCTGGGGAGGCCTCAGAGAGCTTCCAATCATGGTGGAAGGTGAGTGGGGAGCAAACAGTTCACATGGCAAAAACAGGAGCAAGTGACAGAGAGTCAGGGAGGAGGTGCCACACAATTTTAAACAGCCAGCTGTCACAGGAACTCACTCACTATCTGAAGACAGCACCAAGCCATCAGTTATCCACCTCCATGACCTAAACACTTCCACCAGGCCCTACCTCCAGCATTGGAGATTACAATTCAACATGAGATTTTGGTGGGGATAAATATCCAAACTATATCAGACTCCTAGGAATAAAATAGTTTTAAGTGATTGAAAACTCATCTTACTATATAAATGGAGTCCTAATTTTGTTAATTATTAAAATGTAATTTTACATTTTTCAAAGTAATTATAAATTATCCCCCAAAAAGTATTGCCTAACCATTAGTTTTGGAATTTGTACAGATTTCTTGCATTTAGTTATTAACATATTGTAAAATGGTCGTCATGCAAACACAGCTGCTTTGAGTATGGCATTAAGAAGAATTTGAATCTGATTTACAAGAAGTTGGAGAGGAGGAATGATGGAAGAATAACTTCTTCACATGGAATAAGATGCTTTTGAGCCAAAGATGATACATACTATACTCAGTTTTCCTACCATTTGCTCTTCAGTAGAGGCACCTCTGTGGTTATTCTGTGTTCTTGATCTTGCTTCTGCATATAGATGGTGAGCCTGAGACACAAAGATATGAGTAAAATGAGTGCACATAGATTTATGGAGACTATATGAGAGGATGATAATATGCAATTGCTCATGGTTACACTGATTTCCTTTAAGGGTTTGTAACTTAAGAATGTTTGATTCAGGGAAGGAAGAACAAAGCAGCTTTTAGATATCCTGATAAATGTTATCAATATATGGAGAGATCAACAACCCTGCATCCTCATTCTAGTGGATACAGAAGGAAAAAAAGAGGAAATGGGATAAGAAGCAGCTGTACAGGGGTTGAGGTTCAAATACTGACTAGCTCTTCCCATTATGACCAACACCAGAGATAAACAACTGTTTGTGGCTTTAGTTTAATTGTTTGTAATCAATGGCAAGGACCAAGTAGATTAGCAGTATGGTAATAGCACTTAAGAATTCAGGCTATGGCATCAACCAGACCCAGATTTGCATCCCAGCCTCAACATGTATTAGATTTGTGATCTTGGACAAGTAACTTAATTTCTCTGTGCTTCAGTTTTCTCATCTGTAAAATGGGACTAGTAATAAAACCTATCCATTAGCATTGCTAAGGAATTAAATTATATGATCATACTGCCTGACACAAACTAAGTGTTCAATAAATATTAGCTATAATTTTCATCATTTTATTCATTTTAATCACCATCTTCATTGTTATATGCTTTGCTCTCTCTAAAGCTACCTTTGCTCTAGATCTCATCCTTTCCAGCCTTCTTGGGGATTTCTCTCTCCTCTATCTTCAGCCTTTCCATACCTATTGACTCCTTCTTATCAGCCTCCCATATCTTAATTCTCTATTTTTGTACTTCCTTGGACTCTATCTCCGTTTAGCTACAGCCATGTTTTTTTCTTCCACTTCATGGATAAGAATAATAGCTACATTCAATATATTTTCATTCTCACTTCCCATTTACTCCTCAAACCCATAGGCATCTAGTTTTCCCAACCCACCCCTCACTGCAATTAAAGTTACTCTCTCTAACGTCACCAGCAACTAATTGTCATATCCAGTGTGTACTGTCATCTTACTTGATCCCTGAGACATACCATAAACCACTACTAAATTTCTTAAATATTCCTTCTTTCCTAGTTTTCTTCCTATATATCTGACCATTTTTCCTCAGCCTCCTTTGCTGGCTTCTTTTGTCTGTTTCCTAAATATTATTGTTCCTCAAGGTTTTCTCCTTATCCCTCTTTTCTTACTTGAAATGATCTCTCCAAATGACCTCTTCCATGCTCTTGGCTTTAGCTATCACTTGTAACAAAATCCACCTCTCTTCCTTAAACATCTTTAACTGGTAACTAAATAACCCTGACCTAGAAGTTTCACAGAAATTTCAATATGGCCAGGCTTACCTTTCTCTTTTTAATTGTATTTATATTATATTAGATTGTCCTTGATTTTACTCCTTCTATCTTTTTATTTCTTATTTTAATTTGCTTTTTACTTTTTCTTAGTTTTGTGTATTTGATTAAATTATTATTAATTTTATTTTCCCTCATAAATTTGAAAATTCTACCTTAGTTTTCCATTCAACTAATAGTCACCTTACCTTTCCCTGTTAACATATTCAGACATATATGATTAGCTGTGCTAACATGCCTCTAAACTGAACTCCTTCCTCAACCTCTCATACTTCCTCATTATCATTCAATAGCATATCTGTCTGTAATCTCGGTCTTAGTAAATAGCATTATCATTTTTCAGGTGCCCAAGTGAGAAACCTGGAGTTATTCTAGATTCTTGCCTGTCCTTCAGTTATCAAATTCTGCTACTTCTACCTCGGTATCTCTCAGGTGTGTCTTCTTCTCTATAACGCCCCTTTCTGAGTTCAAGCTCTCAGTATTTTTCTTTACTATTTCAGTTATTCAAGTTGGTTTCCAAGTTTTTTGTCACGTTGCTTCTCACCAGTCCATGTTCCACACTATCAACATAATGGACTCTTTAAAATATGGATATGGCCGTAGAGTTTCACAGTTTAAAATCATTTTGTGGTTCTCTGTGCTATGCCAATAGGAACTTCTTACTCCTTGTTGTTTTACGTTGGTATCTTTGGTCATGCTTTCTCTCCGCCTAGAATGCCTTCTTCTCATCTCAATCTCCTTCTACTCCAATTCTTGGTCATTCTTTAAGATTAGTCAAAACAATTTTCATTCTTCTCCAAAACATTTCTTTATACAACACCCCACTAGAACAGATCATTCCTTTGTTTATGACCCCACTATATCTTGTATGCAACTTTATTATAATACCTATCATATTTTATTTGGTATTTATTTGCTTTAGCTCTCTTAATAGACTATGAGCTTCTTGAAAATATAGGTTATATATTATTCATGCCTGTATTCCCAGGGCCCAGCACATATAAGCTTCAATATATGTTAGATATGTTTAGAAGAAACCTCTAGTGGCATTAATATTTCAAAACGCAAAAAAGTACAACTGCCTATGAGGGAAAAACAATTAGGAAATGAAAAGAAAATGACAAGTAGGTTCAGTAATCATTTTATATATAATTTCTAGAATTTTGATATGTTCTCTCTTCCACTGAACAGAAGAATTTTCTTTTCTCTCTTTAGCATTCAAGTGTTTCATTGTCTTAAGCATGAAGGAACTGGTGGCAGGACACTGCTAGTAGATGGATTCTATGCAGCAGAACAGGTACTTCAAAAGGCACCTGAGGAATTTGAACTCCTCAGTAAAGTGCCATTGAAGCATGAATATATTGAAGATGTTGGAGAATGTCACAACCACATGATTGGGATTGGGCCAGTCTTAAATATCTACCCATGGAATAAAGAGCTGTATTTGATCAGGTGAGTACCAAAGAACTATCCCCAATTGTAATATATTTGCCAAAGATTAGCCTTCTAACATAACAAAAATCCCTAAGATTCTTATATCTGCTACATTTTAATCTTGCTTTTCCATAGCTTTTTATTATCAAACAGTTTGTATTCTTCTTATAATTCCCATGGAATAATA
This sequence comes from Nomascus leucogenys, assembly GCF_006542625.1. Lineage (NCBI taxonomy): Eukaryota > Metazoa > Chordata > Mammalia > Primates > Hylobatidae > Nomascus > Nomascus leucogenys. The sequence goes on along the minus strand of NC_044406.1, from coordinate 140,300,965 downwards.
AATAGCCACCAACCAAAGAATACTAGGTTTATTTTGGGGGTGGGGCCAAATATTACAGGTAGTATTTTTTAAATGAAAACATTATTAAATGAAAAAGTTATTGAATTATCCTCAGTGACCAAACAACATTTATATATCTAGCCCAGATTTATGCAAAGCTCTTGACCAGGGTATTCAATTGACTACTGATATCACAACTTAGATATATTTTTTTTTATTATTATACTTTAGGTTTTAGGGTACATGTGCACAATGTGCAGGTTTGTTACATATGTATCCATGTGCCGTGTTGGTTTGCTGCACCCATTAACTCGTCATTTAGCATTAGGTATATCTCCTAATGCTGTCCTTCCCCCCTCCCCCCACCCCACAATAGTCCCCGGAGTGTGATGTTCCCCTTCCTGTGTCCATGGGTTCTCATTGTTCAATTCCCACCTATGAGTGAGAACATGCGGTGTTTGGTTTTTTGTCCTTGCGATAGTTTACTGAGAATGATGGTTTCCAGTTTCATCCATGTCCCTACAAAGGACATGAACTCATCATTTTTTGTAGAATATAAAACATATCATATTCAAACGTGAACTCATCACTTCCACTCATTTTAAACCTACTTCACTTGTTTTCCCATTTTCATTGAATGATACCACCATCCACTAAGTTTCCCAAGCAATAAACCAAACATATTTAATTTTTCCCTCTCCCTTATATTACATAACCAGTCTTATCAACTCACTCTCCTATATTTTTCTCAAACTATCCCCTGCTTTCTATCTACAATGCCTCTTCTTGCAGTGAGAACACTCTTCTTTCCCATGGCTAAAGTTGTAACTGACGTCCTTGCTTCCATTGTGAGCCCTCTTCCATTAATTTTTCATGCTGTAGCTAGAACATTCTTTCTGAAACACAAGTCTTATCTTTTGCTCGCATGTTAAGATCCTTCTAAACCTCCCCAGTGTCTTTCAGAGAAAGACTAGAATCCTTCCTTATGGCTTTTAAGGTTCTGTATGATCTGATCCCTTCTTACTCTTCTAGCATGTAATTCATGTTTTCCATACATTCTTCCCTAGCTATACCAAACTGCTTTGGGTTTCTGGAGCCAATTATTTTGCATCTTGCAGCCAAGCTTTTTACTATGCATTTTTGCAGATGGATTGCCCCTCCTGCTTCTGCTTATTCCAAGCAACCTGTTACTGTGCATTAATTCAGTTTACTCAGTAAATATTTCATGAGCATCTACCAAGAGTCATGCTCTGTTCTTGACACTGCAGATGAAACTGTAAGCACAATAGACAAAAATTCCTGGCCATCTTGGAATTCTCATTATAGTGACAAGAGAGTAATTAAAAATAAATAAGCAAATATATAATATATCAAATGGTGATAAGTACTAGGGAAAAACAAAAAAGCAGGGAAGGAGATATGGGTTGAAGAGGCAGGGTGAAGATAGCTGTAAAACTTGACATACTACAAAGAGTACAGGCTTTGTAATCAGAAGGAGTTCAGTGTGAAATCCTGACTGCCATTTATTGATTTTTGGCCTTGGACAAGTCACTTAACCTGCTAGTCATGAGTTTCCAGTTACAATAATAATACCTTCTGTGCCCACTTGTTGTGAAGTTAAAAATAAATTGTTATCCTTACCTTTACCCCTGGCTTGTAGTAGGAACTGTGTAAATATTAATTTACTTCCCTTGGATAAGTTCCTCTGGGAAACTCTCCCTCTGTTGTCTCTCATATATCTAAGTGCCTAAAACAATGAGTAGTAACTCAGTATTTTCCCAATATTTTATTATGAACATTTCTAAACATACAGAAAAGTTGAAAATATTTAACACAGAAAAGCTATAGACTTACATCTAGATTCTACCATTAAGATATTTCTATAGGTCCACTCATGTTACTGCAAAACACACAACTTCATTATTTTTTATGGTTGCATAGTATTCCACGTAAATGTAAAATGTAGATGGGTAGATGCCCAGTAGTGAGATTGCTGGATCAAATGGTAGTTCTATGTTTAGTTCTTTGAGAAATCTCCATACTGTTTTCCATAAACGTGATAACTTACATTCCCACTAACAGTGCATAAGCATTACTTTTTTCTCCACATCCTCACCAACGTCTGTTGTTTTTTGATTTTTAAATAATAGCTATTCTGACTGGTGTAGGATAGTATTGTGTGGTTTTAATTTGCATTTCTCTGATAATTAGTGATATTGAGCATCTTTCATATGTTTGTTGGCCACTTGTATGTCTTTCAAAAAACACTCATTCATGCCCTTTGCCTACTTTTTAATGGCGTTACTTGTTTTTGTTTTTGTTTTTGTTTTTTCTTGTTGAGTTGTTGGAGTTTCTTGTAGATTCTGGATATTAGCCTTTGTTAGATACATAATTTGCAAATATTTTTTCTCATTAGGTAGGTTTACTCTGTTGATTGTTTCTTTTGCTGTGTGGAAGGTTTGTAGCTTAACTGAGTCCCGTCTGTTTATTTTTGTTTGTGTTGCATTTGCTTTTGAGGACCTGGTCATAAATTCTTTGCCTAAGCCAGGCCAATGTCCAGAAGAATTTTTCCTACATTTTCTTACAGGATTTTTACAGTTTCATGTCTAAAATATAAATCTTTAATCCATCTCGAGTTAATTCATGTATATGGTGAGAGATAGGGGTCCAGTTTCATTCTTCTGCATATGGCTAGCCAGTTTTCCTAGCACCATGTATTGAAGAGGGTGTTCTTTCCCTATTGTTTAATTTTGTCAATATTGCAGATCAGTTGTTAATAGGTACTTTATTTCTGGGTTCACTATTCTGTTCCATCGGTCTATATGTCTATTTTTATACCGATATCATGACGTTTTGGTTACTATAGCCTTGTAGTATAATTCAAAGTCGAATGTAATACTTCAAACTTTGTTCTTTTGGCTTAGGATTGGTTTGGCTATTCAGACTCTTCTTTTGGTTTCATATGAATTTTAAGTTTTTTTTAATTATGTGAAAAATGGTGTTGGTAATTTGATAGAGACTGCGTTGAATCTGTAAATTGCTTTGAGCAGTGTGGTCATTTTAATAATATTGATTCTTTTGATCCATGAGCATGGGATGTTTTTTCATTTATTTGTGTCATACACAATTTTTTCATCAGTGTTTTGTAGTTCCTCTTGTAGAGATCTTTCACCTCCTTGATTAAATGTATTCCTAGGTGTTTTATTTTTTGTGGCTATTGCAAATGGGTTGTTCATTTGGTTCTTAGCTTGAATGATATTGGTGTAGAGAAATGCTACTGTGTTTTGTACATTGATTTTGTATCCTGAAACTTTACTGAAGTTCTTTATCAAGGCTAGGAGTCTTCTGGAAGAGTCTTTTGGAGTTTTATTGTACACTATTTGGGGTTTTCAACATAATGGGGTATTTTTTTCTCCTTTATAATATGTATGCCTTTCATTTCTCTCTCTCTCTCTCTCTCTCTCTCTCTCTCTCTCTCTCTCTGTGTGTGTGTGTGTGTGTGTGTGTGTGTGCGCGCGCATGTATGTGTGTGTGCATGTGTTATTGCACTAGCTGGGACTTCCAGGACTAACAGTGAATAGTAGTGGTGAGAAAGGACATCCTAGACTTATTTCTGATTTTAGGGGAAAATTACTCAGTGGTTCACTGTAGGTTTTCCATGGATAGCCTTTATTAGAGTAAGGAAATTTCCTTCTATTCCTAACTTGTTGGGAATTTTATCATTAATTAATATTGAATTTTGTTGAATGCCTTTTCTGCATTTATTTATATGATCATTTGATGTTGCTTATTTAGTGTGACAACATGATAAAATACATTGATTGATTTTTGAATGTTGAACCAACTTTGAATACCTGGGATAAACTCCACTTGATCTTGATGCATTATCTTTTTTATACATTGCTAGAGTTGATTGGCTAATATCTTAGTAAGAATATTTGTACCTATGTTTATGTGAGATATTGCTATTTTGTTTTTTCCTTGTAATATCTTTGTCTGAGTTTGGTATTAGGATGATGCTATCCTCATAATATGAGTGGGGTCATTTTCTCTCCTTAATTTTCTGAAAGAGACTGTAAAATTTGTATTACATCTTACTTAAATGTTTGATAGAATTCATGAGTGAAATTGTCTGGTCTGGAGTTCTCTTTCTTGAAAAATTTTAAATTACAGATTCAGTTTCTTTAATAGATGTCAGGCTATTCAGATTATCTACTTTTCTTTGAATTAGTTTTTTTTGTTTTGTTTTGTTTTTACCATGTGGGTTTAAGAAACTGGTTCATGTAAGTTATCAAATATATAGGCATAGATTGATTGTAGTATTCCCCCTCTTATTCTTTTAGTGAGAACATTCAAAATCATCTCTTCTAGCTATTTTGAACTATACAACATATTATTGTTGACTATTGTCACCTTATTGTGCAAGAGAACACCAGAACTTAATCCTCCTATCTAACTATAACTGTAACTTTGTACCCAGTGACCAACCTCTTCCCATCTCTCCTTCCCTCCTCGCCTCCCCTGCCTCTGGTAACCACTGTTCTACTCTCTACCTCTACAACATCAACTTTTAAATTTATATTGTTTTATTTTTACTTTTTATTTTTGTGGTTACATAGTAGGTGTATATATTTATGGGTTAGATGAGATGTTCTAATATAGGTATGCCGTACGTAATAATCACATCAGGGTAAAAATGGGGTATCCATCTCCTCAAGCATTTATCTTTGTATTACAAACAACCAAATTATACTCTTTTGGTTATTTTAAAAGTATGATTAAATTATTTTTTTTACTATAGTCTCCCTGTTGTGCTAGCAAATACTAGGCCTTATTCATTCTTTCTAACTATTTTTTGTACCCATTAACCTTCCCCACTTCCTCCTCACCCTCCCACTAACCTTCCCAGCCTCCCTTCTACTCTCTATCTTCATTTCAATTATTTAAGTTTTAGCTCACACAAATAAGTGAGAACATGCAAAGTTTGTCTTTCTGTGCCTGGCTTCTTTCACCTAATGTAATGTCCTACAGGCTTATCCATGTTGTCACACATGACAGGATCTCATTATTGTTTATGGCTGAATAGTACTCCATTGTGCATATGCACCACATTTTCTTTATCCATTCATCTGTTGATGGACACTTAGGCTGATTCCATATCTTGGCTATTGGGAATAGTGCTGCAATAAACATGGGTGTGTTAGTCAAGGTTCTCCAGAGAGACAGAACCAATAGGATATATGAGAGAGGATTTATGAGGTGTAGTTGGTTCAGATGATTATAGAGATGAAGAAGTCCCACGATAGGCCACCTGCAAGCTGGAGAACCGAAGAAGCTGGTAGCATGATTCACTCCAAGTCTGGAAGCCTCCGAACTAGGGAAGCTGAGAGTACAGACCCCAGTCTGAGGCCAAAGGCCTAAGAGCCCACAGGAAGCTGTGGATGCAAGTCCCAGAGTCCAAAAGTGGAAGAAACTGGAGTCTGATGTCCAAGGACAGGAGGAGGAAAGGCATCTGGCTCCAGAAGGGAGACAGAATGAGCAGAGAGAGAGAATTCCTCCTCTTCTGCCTATTTGTCCCAGCCAGGCTCCCAGCTAATAGGACAGTGCATGCCCACATTGAAAGTGGATCTTACCTGTTGCAGTCCACTATCTCACACACCACGCTCCCCTGGAAACACCCTCACAGACACACCCAGGGAACAATGCCTCAACAGCCATCTTGGCATCCCTCAATCCAGTCAAGCTGACCCGTAAATTGAACCATCACAATGAGAGTGCAGGTATCTCTCCAACATACTGATTTCATTTCCTTTTAATATACCCAGTAGTGAGTTCTTTGGATCATATGCTAGTTCTATTTTTAATTTTTTGAGGAACCTCAGTACTGTTGTCCATATTGCCTGTACTAGTTTACATTCCCGTCAACAATGTATAAGATTTCCCCTTTCTACACATCTTCACCAGCATATGTTGCTTCTTTAACATAAAGAGTGTAAAATCACTGTATTAGAAAGTTTAACTAATCAGTCACAAATGAACAGCATTTTTGAGCACTAAACAGAGGATTAAAATAATTTCCAAACACTAGAGAAAATTATTGAAAATTCTAATATTTTAGGCTTAAAGTATCATTACCTTCATGAAAGCAAAAATCCTATAGATGATATTTTCTAATATATATATATATTCAAAGTACTATGAAATTATAATAGAAATCATCAATTAAAATGTAACAAATAAGTAATATCTAACCACGGGCAAATTTCTTTTAAGGATCACTTTATTATATTTTATGTTATTAAATTAAATTTTAATTTTTTAAATTATTATGGGTAAATAATAGTTGTATATATTTATGGAGTGCATGTGATGTTTTGATACAGGCATACAATATGTAATGATCAAATCAGGATAATTGAGGTATCTATCATTTCAACCCTTTATTATTTCTTTGTGTTAGGAACACTCCAATTCTACTCTCTTAGTTATTTTTAAATATGCAATAAGCTATTGCTAACTATAGTTGCCCTATTGTGCTGCCAAATACTAGATCTTATTCATTCTCTCTGTGTCTGTACATACTAACCATCCTTACTTTCAGCCTATTTTTTGTCTTTTTAATGATAGCCATTGTAACTGGGGTGAGGTGATATTGTGGTTTTGATTTGCATTTCCCTAATGGTTAGTGATGTGGAGCATTTAAAAATATACCCATTTGCCATTTGTCTGCCTTCTTTGGAGACATGTCTATTCAGAACTTTTGTCCATTTTTAAGGGAATATGTCTTTTTTGGTTATTGAGTTTGAGTTCCTTATATACTCTGGGTATTAATCTCTTGTAGATGCATAGTTTGCAAACATTTTCTCACATTCTGTGAGTTATCTCTTCACTCCGTTGATTGATTGTCTCTTAGAAATTTTCAAATTACAATACATTGTTATTAACTATAGTCACCATGTGGAAAAATAGATCACTTGAACTTATTCCTCTGATCTAAAATTATGTATCCTTTGAGCAACATATCCCCAACCACCCAACCACTACTCCACAACCCACCAGCCTCTAGTACCCACCATTCTGCTATTTCTATGATATCAACTTTTTTTTTTTTTTACATTACACATATGAGTGAGATCATGCAGTATTGATATTTCTGTGCCTGGCTTATTTTCACTTCATGTTCTCCAGGTTCATCCATGTTGTCACAAATGACAGGACTTTCTTCTTTTTCAAGGATGAATAGTATTCCACTTTTTATACATACCACATTTTCTCTAGATACACTCCCATGTATTCTGCCTAGATTGATTTTATATCTTGGCTATTGTGAGTATTTCTGCAAAGAACATGGAAGATATCTCTTGGACATACTGATTTCATTTCCTTTGGGTATATACCCAGTGGTGAGATTGCTGGATGATGTAGTAGTTCTACTTTTAGCTTTTTTTAGAAACCTCCATATTGTTTTCCACAATGGCTGTACTAATTCACATTCCCACCAACAGTGTGCAAGGGTTCACTTATCTCCACATCCTCATCAACATTGTTATCTTTTGTCTTTTTAATAATAGCCCTCCTAAGGAGTATGAGATGATATGCCGTGGTGGTTTTAATTTGAATTTATCCGATTATTAGTGATGTTGGGCACTTTTTCATATACCTCTTGGCCATTTGTATGTCTTCTTTTGAGAAATGTCTATCCAGATCCTTTGCCCATTTTTTAAATCAGGTTATTTGTTTTCTTACTATTGAGTTGTTTGAGTTCCTCAAATATTTTAGATATTAACCCCTTATCAGATGTATAGTTTGCAAATACTTTCTCCCATTCTGCAGGTTGTCTCTTCATTCTTTTGTTTCCTTTGCTGTGCAGAAGCTTTTCAGTTTGATGTAATTTCATTTACCTAGTTTTTCTTCCGTTGCTTATACTTTTGGATCATATCCAAAAAGTAATGGTACAGACCAATATCATAGAGTTATACCATATGTTTTCTTCTAGTAGATTTATGGTGTCAGGTCTTACATGTAAGTGTTTAATCCATTTTTAGTTGATTTTTGTATATGTTGTAAGAAAAGGGTCTAATTTCATTCTTCTGCATGTGGACATCCAGTTTTCCCAGCACCGTTTATTGAATGTATAAGAGTTCTTTTCTCTCCACATACTTGCCAACATCTGTTATTTTTGGTCTTTGTAATAACAGCCATTCTACAATGGCCATATTCCCATGCTGTGGGTTGTTTCTTCACTCTGTTGATTGTTTCCCTTGCCTCACAGAAACTCTTTAGTTTAATCCAGTCTCATTTGTCTATTTCTGGGTTTTGTTTCCTGTGCTTTTGGTGAATAAAATCTTTTCCCAAAGCAATAAAATCTTTTCCCAGAGCATTATCCTGGAGAGTCATCCCGAAGTTTTCTTCTAGCATTTTTATAATTTCTATAGCTCCTCCAAGGTCACACACCTGAACTGAGATTGTAATGGTGATCTATCTGAAAGCCTATTTATCTACCTATCTGAAAGCCCATCAGCTTTCACTTACACCACAATACACAAATCCATCAAATGCATCGTCCGCTCAATTATGGAGCTCTCTTGGGAAATACCTGTCTGTCAGCTAAGAAGAAGGATAACTTTGTTAAATCTTCCTAGCTTTTCTTGTCAGATGAATGCCTTCTTTATTTGCTTTCCCCTACTCCCAGGTCTCTCTTGCTTCATATCAAAGCAGGAAAAAAAGGAAAAACTGTACAATAATATGATGGCATCACGTTGTGCCAAAGTCCAGAAATAGTCTTATTCTAATCCAAAGTATTGCACAACCATTTTGCTTATGTGTAATAGACTTTTCCTGCTACTTTCTCTGTTGGCTTTAGAAAACACCACCATCTAATATAAATAGTGAATATCAAATTCCATGTAAACTTGGACAAATCACAAGGTCTTATCATTATTTTCCTTATGTATAAAGTAAGATAATAACAGCTGTACTACTTACCTCACGTGGCTATCATACAGAGGGTCAATGAGATATGTATATGGAAACGTTTCTAAGCTGCAAATCTCAGTTTGAAGTCAACAGATTACAAGTGTGATCTGTAAAAATGTTGCTCTCATGAACAAGCGTACACAAGAATTAGAATCATTTTTCTGTTCTCTGGTATAAACAATGAGTTAAAGAATTAAGGACACCTGATTTAAAAACCTCTCTGCTACATATGAACTCTGTGGCAGGTCTCTAAGTTTCAGTTGCCTTAAATGTAAAAGGAGGTTAATAACACCTTTCCTTCTGGGATGATGAAATAAGTAAATTAAATAATATTTTTGCAAATGCCTAACCCAGCACTAGAAGTTTCTGGAAATGACAATGGGTGTCAATAGCCTGGTGAAGACTGTGCTTCCTCACTCCATTCTCCCTCCAGGCATGGCTCCTTGAAGCCTGGGAGGATGGACTATTATATTCTTTTTCTTTCTTTCTTTTTTTTTTTTTTTTTTCTTTGAGACAGAGTCTCGCTCTGTCGCCCAGGCTGGAGTGCAGTGGTGTGATCTTGGCTCACTGCAGCCTCCGCCACCCAGGTTCAAGTGATTCTCCTGCCTCAGTCTCCCAAGTAGCTGGGACTACAGGTGCGTGCCACCACGCCTGGCTAACTTTTTTGTTGTTTTGTTTTGTTTGTATTTTTAGTAGAGATGGGGTTTCGCCATGTTGGCCAGGCTGGTCTCGAACTCCTGACCTCAGGTGATCTGCCCGCCTCAGCCTCCCAAAGTGCTGGGATTACAGGCGTGAGGCATCGCGCCCGGCCTATTTTTTCATTTGATTCTTGCGGTAGCCCTGTGAGATCAGCTAAGCAGATGTTATTATTGCTCATTTTATATGCAACAAAACTAATAATGTTGGCTCTGATTGTGCCATGTACTATCTAACACTAAGGAATATTGCCTGAGATGTCCAAAAATGGCACCATTGGATGTTAATTTATCTTTGGAAAGAACATCTTTGGCAGTATCTAGTAAATCTGAGCATACACATACCTTATGATCCATAAGTTCCATTCTTAAGTTTACTTCAAACAGGAGTGAATATATTTGTTCACCAAAAGACATGTAGTAGAATGTTCATAACAGCACTGTTTGTAGTAGTTCCAAACCGGAAATTACTCATATGTCCATCAACAGTAGAATGGATAAACTGTGGTGTGATCATGCAATCAACTTCCATATAGCACCAATAAACTATTGCTAAGCAATGATGAAACTCGTAAACATAATATTAAATGAAAGAAGCCAGACACAAATGAATACATATTGTGACTGCAATTATATAAAGTTTTATATAAACAGGCAAAACTAATCTTTGGTGATAGAAGTCAGGATGGTAGTGACCCTTGGGTTGGGGGATGGGCGTTACTGGAAAGGGGCATAAGGGAGGGTTCTGGGGTTCTGGTAATGATCTGTTTATTGACCTGGATGCTAGTGATATGGATGCAATTACATCATGAAAATTCATCAAGCTTACGATTTGTGTACTTTTCCGTAATGTATACTATACTTCACTAAAAAGTTAATTTGCCTTGGGCAAAACAGACATCCATGATCTTAGGCCAGGTTTTTCAGTGGCTTCCCATGGTACTCAGAATAAAATCCAAAGTCCTTACCATGGCATGCATGGCAATATATACATGATCTAGCCCCTGGCTACCTCCTCCGCGTAATTTCTCCCACCATTATTCCCCTTGCTTACTCAGCTCCAGCCACATGGCCTTCTTACTGGTCTGCAAACAGAATAAAACTCCATTCCACCCCAAGGCTGTGTTTTTGCTTTTCCCTTTGCCTGGAATGCTCTCCCCTCAGCTTGTTACATTGTTGGTCTTGTATCATACAGGTAACAGCTCAAATGTCGCTTCTTCAAAAAGTCCTTCACTTAACACTCCATGTGAAATAGATTTCCCAGTCACTCTTTATTATATAACACTATTATTTTTTCATAGCATTTATAACTAGCTGAAATTACTTTGTTTATGTGTTTATTACTCGTTTATCATCTATCTTCCTCAATAGAAGGTAAACTCTCCAAAGACTGAGGTCGCGTCTGCTGTATTCGTCCTTGTATCTTTAATGCCTGACGCACTGCCTAGCATGTAGCTGGTGCACATATAAATGTTGGGGTTGAATGAATGATTGAAGATCCCTGGGTGAATGGTCCACTAGGCTATAGCTTGGATTCCTCCCACAAAGGGAGACACTTGAGAAGTTGTAAGTCATCCTGTTAAAAGGAAAGCTTTGTTAGTACAACCTCTCTTGCCCACCCCACCTCAGCTTGGTGAGGAGAAAGCTCAGCGCTTTCCCCAGTGCTTCCATGAACTTTGGCCAGTAAAGACTTAAAATATCATATCATAAGATGAGAGAAACCAGTTGGAACTTAACTTCTATCCCGTATCCCTAGATTATTCAAAGAAAAATAAAACATGGTCAACAGGCAGTGGAACTCCTCACTCCAATGTGATATTCCTGAGAGAATATTGACTTATCGTCACTTCATCTCTGGGACAAGTATTGAACATAGGGGAAGCCTTATATAAAATTGTTCAATAAACAAAAGATGTCTTTAAAATGTGTTTGAGATCTTTTTTCTCATGATTCCATGTTAGGTACAACAACTATGACCGGGCTGTCATCAATACCGTTCCTTATGATGTCGTCCATCGCTGGTATACAGCACACCGGACTCTAACGACAGAGTTGAGGAGACCTGAGAATGAGTTTTGGGTCAAACTAAAGCCTGGCAGGGTGGGTCCTAATCTCTAAAGATGTCAAGCAAGCTTGTAATACTGAAGCAGTGAAGAACGGGTACTTACTTAATATGTGAGTCACGATGTTGCAAAGGAAAAAGAGAAAAGAGTCCTTGGTTTTGGTTGTGGTCCTGCTGCCCACTCACTGAATGCCCTGGAAGCAAGCCTCATCCCATCTCTAAGGCATCAGTGACTCTATTTGTATGATGAAGGGGTTTAACTAGATGACCCCCAAGGGTCCTTCCAGCTTCATGATTTCATAGTTTTTATTTTTGGTATTTCCTCTGGATGAAAAATATCTTCAGCTTAGCATAAAATGTCATGAGATAATTTAACCCTTTGAGAAAGGGTAGAATAAGAATTAAAGAAAAAGAAAAAGAAAGAAACCAATTATCTGATTTGCTTTGATAAGAGAACAATTACTTGAGAAACAGAAGCTCCTCCAGTGCTGGGCCCATTACCTACTGTTGCCTCTGTAACTTCCATTTAGCCTACTACAGGGCTATACACATCTTAGTTTCCAAAAGTTTGTTTAACTTCAAAAGAAAAATACCTCATTTAATGTAACCAGAGAACAACCTAAAGGTCATCTTTTAAATGATCTCTTCTGACTTAGGGTTCCTTTGGTCTGTCCTTCTTCTGACAGTGTTTTCTCTCTCTCTCTTTTTTTTTTTGGCCCATTCACAGGTCCTATTTATAGACAACTGGCGTGTCCTACATGGCAGGGAATGCTTCACTGGCTACCGCCAACTCTGTGGCTGCTATTTAACAAGAGATGATGTATTAAGCACTGCTCGCCTCTTGGGGCTTCAGGCTTAAAATTGACAGCATCGGGATTATGAATACACCTGGCACCCTGGCTACCAGAATTTCATATGGGCAGAATAATATTGTGTCAAACTCTACTTCAGATTGTCTCCTTATCCCATCCCACAAAATAGAAGTGGAAGAAATAAATAAACTAATGAAATTGCAAGGCTCAGAAGTTAGGAGTGTGCACTAAGTGCTAAGGACTCAAAATGGAAAATCATGAAGAGACTTGGGATTGAAGCAATTTCAAAATAAGGATTTGACAAATACCAAAATGGGTCTGGCCATTGTTTCAACTGGATGAAATGTCTCCTTCCTCTCAGTTTAGAAAAGTATTGACATATTTTAAATCATAAAAATCAATCAAAACTTTTCTGTGATCTCACATCCCCCACAGCTATGTCTCTCTTCCTCTTTGTAATAAAGAATAGTCCACATTTGTTTTCTTTGCTTGCTCATCTTCTACTTTCTCCTCAATCCATTGCAATCTGACTGTAAATTCTACCATACCACTGACTAAAGTCACAGGCCACAGTTTTCATCTTACTTTGCCCCTTAACACTACCAGGTACAGTTGATCACAGACGACTGCACAACTCTGTGCATATACTGAAAATTATTGAATTTTTATTTTAAAATTGGTGTTTTATGGTACAAAAATATACAAAAATAAAGTACAATAAAAAATTGTTGGAGAAAGTTTGCTATTTGAGATTGAGTAAAGAAGATTAATGAAGGTTAAATGAATTACCCTGGACTCTCTGCTATTATAATATTAACTCCATAATTTAAATACCTAATTGTCTTCTTTCTCTATGCTATCACACCACATTCTTCTCATTTTCTTCCTACTTTACTTGTCTCTCCTTAGTCCCCTTTGAAAGTTTCTTTTTCTCTGCAAGTCCCTTAAGTGATAATATTCCTTAGGATTTTGTCCTATTCCCTCTTCTTTTCCAACTATACACAACAGTTATCACCATCTTATATCAACCTATTGTTTGGGGATTTCCCCCATTCTATGAATATTAGTGGGATAAATATAATCTACTTTTTAGGGCAAATGTTAGCATATTTTAAGATACATTAAGGGTAGATTTGACATCAAAAGCACAGGTAACAAAAGCAAAAATAAACAAATGAGACTATATCCAAAATGCTTCTGCACAGCAAAGGAAAAAAATCAACAAAATTAAGAGGCAACCTACAGAATGGGAGAAAATATTTGTGAACTGTGTATTTGATAAGGGGCTAATATCCAAAATATGTAAGGAACTTACATAACTCAATAACAGAAACCCCACAAAAAACTAATAATCCAATTAAACAATGGGCAAAGGACTTCAATAGACATTTTTCCAAATAAGATGTAAAATAGCCAAGAGGTATATGAAAAATGCACAAAATCAGTAATCATCAGAAAAACTCAAATTAAAATCACAATGAGATCACTTCACACTCATTACAATGGCTATTATCAAGAGACAAATGTTGGTGAGAATGCAGAGAAAAGGGAGTCCTTGTACATTGCTGATGGGAATATAAATTGATACAGTCTCTGTGGAAAAGAGTAAGGACTTTCCTCAAAATATTAAAAACAGAACTACCATATGATCCAGCAATCCCACTGCTGGGAGACATCCAAAGAAAATAAAACCAGAAGCTCAAAAAGATATCTGCATTCCCATGTTCCTTGCACCATTTTTCACAATAGCCAAAATAAGGAAACCACCTTAAAGTTGACACAAGTTTATGGGTCTTTGTGACAACATGGATAAACCTAGAGGGCACTAGGCTAAATGAGTAATCCAGGCACAGAAAGAGAAATACCATATGATCTCATATGTGGAATCTAGAAAGGATGAACTTATAGAAGCAGAGAATAGAACAGTGTTTGCTGGGGACTGGAGAGTGGGGGAAATGGTGAGATGCCACATATGAGATCTCTTTCAGTTACAGGATGAATAAGTTCTGATGATCTAATGTACAGCATGGTAGCTGCAGTTAATATTTGAAATTTGGTAAGATAGCAGATTATAAGTGTCCTTACACACTTAAATGCACTTAACACATGCACACACAACATGGTAACTATGATGATGACAGACATGTTAATAAATTTGATTGTGGTAATTATTGCACAAAGTGTACATATATCAAATCTGTACACCTTGGATATATACGATTTTGTTTGTCAATTATATCTCAATAATGCTGGAAAAAATGTAAGGGATAGCTACGTTGGGTTAGGTGGGACTTTAACATTTTAAGTCAGTGAAGAAAGGTGTATTTTGAAATTGAGACATCACAGCTTAGATTCTTTTGGATATTGCCAACGGTTTTGGCTGCCCAAAATATTAATCCCTTTCTATGAATGCAAAATTACCCCGCCTCATGGGTTTTGGTGGGAAGCAAAATATACCTCCTACTACAAGGGATGAAAATTCTAGATGCTAAGTTGCCTAATCTCCATTACAGCTGGGGAGTGGCCACATAACCTAAGCTCCCTCAATCAGATGTGTCTGTGCCAGACTGACTTGGAAACTAAAGATATAATAAGATTTCTCTTTCTGGTGGCAGTGGTATAATCATTTTTCTAATCATATTTTTTTTTTTTTTTGAGACAGAGTCTCACTCTGTCGCCAGGCTGGAGTGCAGTGGCGCGATCTCGGCTCACTGCAACCTCTGCCTCCCTAGTTCAAGCGATTCTCTTGCCTCAGCCTCCTGGGTAGCTGGGATTACAGGCACGAATCACCACACCCAGCTAATTTTTGTATCTAATCAGAGAATTCTAAGGTGTGATTTGAGGCATTTTTCTTAGGTATAGCTGAGCCAGGTTCAGTCAGCTAGGATTGGCCTCTACTGCTTGCACCTAACAACCCCAATTGATACAGCTCCTAATATTTACCTCCGGCCCTGCCCTGACTCTGAGATATAAGTAAGATCATATCTCACATATCTCACAGGTTCCATACAGGATATCTCACAGTGGTTTGGCTCTGTATCTGATATCTCACAGTTATGGAGCCAAACCACTTACTAGCTGTGTAACCTTGAGCAGGTTACTTCTTTCTGAACCTTTGCTCTTGTATAAAATGAGAATTATATTAATACCTACCTCACAGGAATATTGTAATGGTCAAGTAAGAAGCTTAGGTGTCAAAAATTGTAAACTGAATAATGCAATACAGTATTGTAAAATATAATTTATACTATTATACTTTATTCTACAGTAATTTATTAAATGGTAGTGGTACCTTGTTTTTCTTACCACATGTGTGGGAGGCTTGTAACTGTTTCTTTACTCCTGGGAAACAAGGTTTCCCCAAAGTAGCTGT
Source organism: Nomascus leucogenys (assembly GCF_006542625.1). Taxonomy (NCBI): domain Eukaryota; kingdom Metazoa; phylum Chordata; class Mammalia; order Primates; family Hylobatidae; genus Nomascus; species Nomascus leucogenys. The sequence goes on along the minus strand of NC_044406.1, from coordinate 140,285,047 downwards.
ATCTGCAAACAATGTAGAGTTTTATTTCTTTTGACGTTGCCTCAATAGTCCTTGTAGAGCACCAGGAGCGAAGCACTCTGTTGGTAATGATTTGAACAAACAAAAATAATTTGAGGGTTGGGAACTTGAAAGGGAGGTAAAATAGATAGCAGAACAAGAATTGATATTTCTGTAATGCAGGCTCGAGAGAGACAAAAAAGAAACTGATGCAAAATATTTTGAGGTCTCAAGGAAATAGAACTAAAAAGAGGATCTTGTAGTAAAAACAGTCTATTCAGGCTGCCATCACTGAAGCAAATGAATCAGGATATTGTTAACGTTTTTGTCACTTTGCTTCAGATGCAAATATCATGGAAGAAATATGTACTGGATTGGCGTGACTTGGCTAGCACACCCGCTCTTTGCCTAGGAGAGGGCCTGGTTCCTTTAGACCATACCCAAAGGAGATAATTGTCTACAAAGAAATTGAGGGTATAGGGATGACAGAAAAATAGATGCTGACAGCAACAACAAATGCACATGATTGTGAAATGGAAAAAGTAATCTTGTTTTTTTTCTACCATGTCATACTGCCAGGCTTTAGTACCATGCCAGGTTGAGAATTGTTTTTTGGTGCAGAGAGACTGGCATCATAATTTATCTTCCTTAGAAAGCAATGCCACAGCACCTCCAAGGTTATTGGCAAATATCAAATAATGATGAGTGTTGGGTTTTTGTGTTCTGAAATGAGTAAAACAAGTTCTCGTAGTTTTTTGTACTTGAAAAAGTACAGTACAATTTTTATTTATGAATGTTTTAAAAATTGCCAATTTTCTCCAAGTTCCTAATAGCTCAATTATTTTACTGCTCTAAATATAGAGTTTAAAATGTGTTGTTTTAGATTTTTGGTAACCATACATATTTAGCAATTAAAGATATTAGTGCTACCAAGCGACTTTGAAAAATACTGATTACTAAAATAAAAAAGAAATATTTTGAGTTTTAGTGCTTAATTCCTTCTGTTGGTTATAGAAGAAGTAATTGAAAGGTAGTTGGAGGAGCTAGATTGGAGTTATCTGCTATGCTCTATCACTAGGACAGAATTTCTCAACCTCAGGGGCCATTTGGGGCCAAATAACTCTTAGTTACAGGGTGTTGTTCTGTGCATTGTAGGATGTTTAGAGTCATTTCTGGACTCTACCTACTAGATGCCTATAGCATTCCCTACCCTTCAGTTGTGACGGTGTCACATATATCTCCAGACATAGCCGACGCCTTGGGGAGGGTGTATAAAATCACTGCTGGTTGAGAACTACTGGACTAGAGGTAAAGCTACAAAATCCTGTGCATTGAGAAAAATACTTATGAAGATTTCCTCTTTATACTGAGGTTGAGGCAAATCAACAAGGGTTATTCAAAACTTTGTAGCCTAAGCATTCAAGAGATTTGCATCCTACAGATCATGAATATACCAGAAGCAGGAACTAATACGATGCAATAAAAATTACAGGGCAGCATTGCCAAAAATGAGAAGGATTTAGGCCACAGACAGAAATTACATCACTGAGAATTCCATACAGACCCTGTATATGATAGCTAATGCTGAAGCACCCTCCAGCAATAATGCTGTGATAGTGTTGCATTATTAACTGAAAATAAGTGAGTATAACTGGGTTTTCCAATGGAATTCTTAAGAATGTTAATTTTTTCTGTGGAACACACTTTAGGATGAGCTGAACTGGGAAGAAGCTACTGAGTTTGCACACTTAAGAACCAAGCAGTATTTTCTACCCACACCGTCTTGGGAAACAGCCCAGAAATACATATCAGGTGTAGTTTTCAAAAACAACATTTCTTTGACCATGAACTAGCTGAGCAAGATTATATTCTTACTCATAATATAATTTTAACTAGTTAAGAATGTGTATATCGTTATATACTAAGACAAAGCTAGTCTCACTACATTGCCCATATATTGAATATCATGGTGATCTGGACAATATTAATCCATTATTTAAAGCTCAGTAAACCACTGACATTAAACAAATAATTTGAAAAACTTTATTGCAGGTCTTGCATGTCTCCCATTTCCAATATACTTGTGACTGGTCCATTTTTATTCATTACATCACATTTCTGTTTTCCCCTAAGAATTTGCTATAACTTGCAGAGAAAATTGCCAGGACAGATCTATTTCTGCGCTGAAGCCTCATCGTGCCATTCTCACACATTGTCTTTATTTGGTAGTTCTCTAGGAAACAAGGCTGATGCTTTAGCTTCCCTTTCAAATTCAACACTATATTCCAACATGTATATTTTTAAGCTGTCTGGAAGCATTGACAGTTTAAATTTCCTTAAAATGAGGATAAATATGTCATAGAGTCAGTTGAACTTGCAGAAATCAATTTTCAGAAGGATTACAATCCACAAATTACAAAATGAGATATTACAGTGAAAGTGGCTCTTATTTTTGGGTAGATTTCAGATCTTTCTCTAATTATAAAATACAAAATACCTCTGTAACCAAGAGATATTTTGTGTCTGTGGGTTATATAGCTTAAGGTATTATGCATTGATTTAAAAATTACTAAACATGAAAACATAGACATAGCACTTAGAAATGAGTCCACAAACTATGCAGGACTACAATCCTTTTTGATAAATCCCCTCTTAATTGTAAATACCTCTGTGAAACTTGCCTGGTCTATACTTATAAGACACAAGAAGCTACTTATATGTCTCAGGACATGGGTCTGGTCTAAATACTCAACTATTCACAGATATTGGATACCAGTGTTGGTCCTGGCACTCATCCATGAGTTTCTTATGAAGAGAAAGAAAGAAGAGAAGAGAAGAGAGATTACAAAATAAAAATGTGATGTGCACATTAATGTGTTATCATTTCCACCAATGAATTTTACAACTTTTCAATAAAATGTTTCTTTTTACTCTGACATCTAGAAATTCTATTCAATGAACACCAAAAAGATATAGACAGATTGATGATAGCTAGATAGATAGATTAGACATGAAAAATTAAAACCGTGAATTACAGCTGTCATTTACTTGCTCTATGACTATTAACAAATTATATCCACAAAATTTTATTTCTTTAAGTTTCATGGAGATAGCAATTCCCAGCACAAGTTAAGCAAAAAACTATGTTCAGATTCAATTACTACAGAAATCAAAGCTTTTACTATATGGAGAAGCTGAGTACTCTGGCTCTGGAAATGATTAGGAATACCACATAGGCCAATAATATTTGTGGCTCATTAAAATGGGAGAGGGCACACTGAATGGCAAGAAGAAAATCAAGAGACATGGAAACATGGAAGCCAAAGGAATTGAGTGTTTAAAAAAAGGTAGACTGGTAGGCTGTGTCAAATAATCCTAAGGAGTTAGATCAGATAAAGACATCAAAGTGTCCATCAGATTTAACAACATGGACATCATTAATGACCTCAGTGAAGCTGGTGGTGTCAGAAATAAGACTGAGTGAATTTCTATTGAGAAAGTAAAGATGGAGAGTGTGTTTTTAAAAACAGAATAATACAAAATAATAGGCCAGTCAGAAAGCTATATATTTAGCTTCTATTAGAGACTGATCTACCAGCTTTCCAACGGTAGATCCCTTAGTCCAGCTCCCATCTAGGTCATTAATGGCCTCTGTCACTTACTAGCTGTGGAGCTATAGAAGAATCAGTTCACCCACCTGATTCTGTTTCCTCATCCTTAAAATGGTTTAAAAAATAGTGCCTACTTCATAGAGTTATTATGTAGATTAATGGCTAGAATGCTTATGCTGTGCCAAGCAACATACCTGGCACATAGTAGCTATTCAATAAATGTCAGCTATTATTATAAGAGAGGAAAGAAATTGGCCAAATTAAGATCATGTAACTAAAATCAAAATTCTCCTAATCCAAATGGTGTAGGAAAACCATCTAGGACTAATTTCTTTATTTTTTATTTTATTTACCTTGTCCTGGTAGTTACATATCAAATCTGTTCCTTTCTCAAATAAAATCAGTGTATTTTACTTTTGAATGTAGAGTTATCTATACCCTTACTCTCTGAGAAGTTGCATCTTACCTGTCTAGTTGTGACTGACACACAGTTGGCATTTTCACTGGTCCTACCAATTGGAGTTGGGCAAAAGTTTTCCTTGGAGACTTTACGACCATAAAAAGCGGAAGGGATTACTGCCTTCATTTCGTTATGTACCCAGTAGTCATTCAGGAGCAGGTTGTTCAGTTTCCATGTAGTTGAGCAGTTTTGAGTGAGTTTCTTAATCCTGAGTTCTAGTTTGATTGCACTGTGGTCTGAGAGACAGTTTGTTATAATTTCTTTTCTTTTACATTTGCTGAGGAGTGCTTTACTTCCAACAATGTGGTCAATTTTGGAATAAGTGTGATGTGCTGAGAAGAATGTATATTCTGTTCATTTGGGATGGAGAGTTCTGTAGATGTCTATTAGGTCCGCTTGGTGCAGAGCTGAGTTCAATTCCTGGATATCCTTGTTAACTTTCTGTCTCGTTGATCTGTCTAATGTTGACAGTGGGGTGTTAAAGTCTCCCATTATTATTGTGTGGGAGTCTAAGTCTCTTTGTAGGTCTCTAAGGACTTGTTTTATGAATCTGGGTGCTCCTGTATTGGGTGCATATATATTTACGATAGTTAGCTCTTCTTGTTGAATTGATCCCTTTACCATTATGTAATGGCCTTCTTTGTCTCTTTTGATCTTTGTTGATTTAAAATCTGTTTTATCAGAGACTAGGATTGCAACCCCTGCCTTTTTTCATTTTTCTTTGAAACCAATGAGGACAAAGACACAACATACCAGAATCTCTGGGACACATTTAAAGCAGTGTGTAGAGGGAAATTTATAGCACTAAATGCCCACAAGAGAAAGCAGGAAAGATCCAAAACTGACCCCCTAACATCACAATTAAAAGAACTAGAAAAGCAAGAACAAACACATTCAAAAGCTAGCAGAAGGCAAGAAATAACTAAGACCAGAGCAGAACTGAAGGAGATAGAGACACCAAAAACCCTTCAAGAAATCAATGAATCCAGGAGCTGGTTTTTTGAAAAGATCAAAAAAATTGATAGACCGCTAGCAACACTAATAAAGAAGAAAAGAGAGAAGAATCAAATAGACGCAATAAAAAATGATAAAGGGGATATCACCACTGATCCCACAGAAATACAAACTACCATCAGAGATTACTATAAACACCTCTACGCAAATAAACTAGAAAATCTAGAAGAAATGGATAAATTCCTGGACACACACACCCTCCCAAGACTAAACCAGGAAGAAGCTGAATCCCTGAATAGACCAATAAGAGGCTCTGAAATTGAGACAATAATTAATAGCCTACAACCAAAAAAAGTCCAGGACCAGACGGATTCACAGCCGAATTCTACCAGAGGTACAAGGAGGAGCTGGAACCATTCCTTTTGAAACTATTCCAATCAATAGAGAAAGAGAGAATCCTCCCTAACTCACTTTATGAAGCCAGCATCATACTGATACCAAAGCCTGGCAGAGACACAACACAAAAAGAGAATTTTAGACCAATATCCCTGATGAACATGGATGCAAAAATCCTCAATAAAATACTGGCAAACCGAATCCAGCAGCACATCAAAAAGCTTATCCACCATGATCAAGTGGGCTTCATCCCTGGGATGCAAGGTTGGTTCAACACATGCAAATCAATAAATGTAATCCAGCATATAAACAGAACCAAAGACAAAAACCACATGATTATCTCAATAGATGCAGAAAAGGCCTTCGACAAAATTCAACACTCCTTCACGCTAAAAACTCTCAATAAATTAGGTATTGATGGGATGTATCTCAAAATAACAAGAGCTATCTATGACAAACCAACAGCCAATATCATACTGAATGGGCAAAAACTGGAAGCAAAAACCCACAGCCAATATCATACTGAATGGGCAAAAACAGGGATGCCCTCTCTCACCACTCCTATTCAACATAGTGTTGGAAGTTCTGGCCAGGGCAATCAGGCAGGAGAAAGAAATAAAGGGTATTCAATTAGGAAAAGAGGAAGTCAAATTGTCCCTGTTTGCAGATGACATGATTGTATATTTCGAAAACCCCATAGTCTCAGCTCAAAATCTCCTTAAGCTGATAAGCAACTCCAGCAAAGTCTTAAGATACAAAATCAATGTGCAAAAATCATAAGCATTCTTATACGCCAATAACAGACAAACAGAGAGCCAAATCATGAGTGAACTCCCATTCACAATTGCTTCAAAGAGAACAAAATACCTAGAAATACAACTTACAAGGGATGTGAAGGACCTCTTCAAGGAGAACTACAAACCACTGCTCAACGAAATAAAAGAGGACACAAACAAATAGAAGAACATTCCATGCTCACGGATAGGAAGACTCAATATCGTGAAAATGGTGATACTGCCCAAGGTAATTTATAGATTCAATGCCATCCCCATCAAGCTACCAATGACTTTCTTCACAGAATTGGAAAAAACTGCCTTAATGTTCATATGGAACCAAAAAAGAGCCCGCATTGCCAAGTCAATCCTAAGCCAAAAGAACAAAGCTGGAGGCATCATGCTACCTGACTTCAAACTATACTACAAGGCTACAGTAACAAAAATAGCATGGTACTGGTACCAAAACAGAGATATAGACCAATGGAACAGAACAGAGCCCTCAGAAATAATAGCACACATCTATAACCATCTGATCTTTGACAAACCTGACAAAAACAAGCAATGGGGAAAGGATTCCCTATTTAATAAATGGTGCGGGGAAAACTGGCTAGCCATATGTAGAAAGCTGAAACTGGATCCCTTCCTTACAGCTTATACAAAAATTAATTCAAGATGGATTAAAGACTTACATGTTAGACCTAAAACCATAAAAACCCTAGAAGAAAACCTAGGCAATACCATTCAGGACATAGGCATGGCGAAGGGCTTCATGTCTAAAACACCAAAAGCAATGGCAACAAAAGCCAAAATTGACAAATGGGATCTAATTAAACTAAAGAGCTTCTGCACAGCAAAAGAAACTACCATCAGAGTGAACAGGCAACCTACAGAATGGGAGAAAATTTTTGCAACCTACTCATCTGACAAAGGGCTAATATCCAGAATCTACAATGAACTCAAACAAATTTACAAGAAAAAAACAAACAACCCCATCAAAAAGTGGGCAAAGGATATGAACAGACACTTCTCAAAAGAAGACATTTATGCAGCCAAAAAACACATGAAGAAATGCTCATCATCACTGGCCATCAGAGAAATGCAAATCAAAACCACAGTGAGACACCATCTCACACCAGTTAGAATGGCCATCATTAAAAAATCAGGAAACAACAGGTGCTGGAGAGGATGTGGAGAAATAGGAACACTTTTACACTGTTGGTGGGACTGTAAACTAGTTCAACCATTGTGGAAGTCAGTGTGGCGATTCCTCAGGGATCTCGAACTAGAAATACCATTTGACCCAGCCATCCCATTACTGGGTATATACACAAAGGACTATAAATCATGCTGCTATAAAGACACATGCACACGTATGTTTATTGCGGCACTATTCACAATAGCAAAGAGTTGGAACCAACCCAAATGTCCAACAACGATACACTGGATTAAGAAAATGTGGCACATATACACCATGGAATACTATGCAGCCATAAAAAATGATGAGTTCGTGTCCTTTGTAGGGACATGGATGAAACTGGAAAGCATCATTCTCAGTAAACTATCACAAGGACAAAAAACCAAACACCGCATGTTCTCACTCATAGGTGGGAATTGAACAATGAGAACTCATGGACACAGGAAGGGGAACATCACATTCCGGGGACTGTTGTGGGGTGGGGGTAGGGGGGAGGGACAGCATTAGGAGATATACCTAATGCTAAATGACGAGTTAATGGGTGCAGGAAATAAACATGGCACATGGATACATATGTAACAAACCTGCACATTGTGCACATGTACCCTAAAACCTAAAGTATAATTAAAAAAAAAAAAAGAAAAAAAAAGTAGAAAGATTTAAAATATTAAATCTTTAAAATTTTAAATAAACTTTTAAAGTTAAAAAAATCTAACAATGTACCTTAAGGAACTAGAAAAGCAGCAACAAACCAAATCCAAAATTAGCAGAAGGAAAGAAATAATAAAGATCAGAGCAGAACTACACAAAATAGAGGAAACAAATACAGTGCATCAATGGAACAAACAGTAAGTTTTTTTAAAAGATAAACAAAATTGATAAGTTGCAAGCTAGACTAACCAAGAAAAGAAGGGAGAACACAAACATTAACAAAATTAGAAATGGAAGACATTACAAGTGATACTATAAAAATGCAAGGGATCATCAGGGATTATTATGAAAACTATATACTAACAACAAGAAAACCTAGAGGAACTGGATAAATTTCTGGAAGCATACAACCTAACAAGATTGAATCAGGAAGAAATAGAAAACCTAGATGGAAAAATAATGAGTAGTGAGATTGGATTAATAATTAAATGTCTCCCAACAAAGAAAAGTCCAGGACTGGATTCATTGCCAAATTCTACCAAACATATAAATAAGAACTAATGCCAACACTTCTCAAACTATTCTAAAAAGTTCAAGGTGTAAGAATACTTCCCAACTCATCCTATGAGACCAGCATTACTCTAATAACAAAATCAGAAAATGGCACAATAAATTTAGAAAAGTACAGGTCAATATTCCTGATGAACATAGACACAGAAATTCTCCACAAGATACTAGGAAACCAAATCCAACAGCACATCAAAAAATGAATACACCATGATTAAGTATAATTTATACCAGGGATGCAAGGATGTTTCAACATATGCAAATCACTGAATGTCATGAATCACATCAAAAGAATATGAAACAAAAAGCATATGGTCATCTCAATAGATGCAGAAAAAGCATTTGATAAAATTCAATATCATTTCATGATTAAAAACTCGAGAAACTAGGCATAGAAGGAAGCTTTATTATTTCAAAATAGTAAATGCCATATATGACAAACCCGCAGCTAGAATCATACTGAACGGGGAAAATTTGAAAGCCTTCCCTCAAAGAATTGGAACAAGACAAGGATGCCTATGTTTACCACTTTTATTCAACATAGTACTGGAAGTCCTAGGCATAAGAATCAGGCATAGCAATCAGGCAAGAGAAAGTAATAAAAAGAACCCAAATTAGAAAAGATAAAGTCAAATTATTTGTCTTTGTAGACAACATAAACTTACATTTAGAAAAATGAAAATACTATACCAAGAAGCTCTTAGAACTGATGAACAACTTTAGTAAAGTTGCAGGGTATAAAAACATAGAAAAATCAAGAGCTTTTCTATACACCAATAATGAAATGTCCATACAAGACATCAAGAGGGCATTCCTGTTTACAATGGTCACAAAAACAAACAAACAAACAAAAAAAAAAACCTCAGAACAAATATAACCAAAGAGGCAAAAGATCTCTACAACAAAAACTACAAAACATTCGTGAAAAAAATTGAAGAGGACACAAACAAATGGAAAATCATCACATGTTCATGGATCAGAGGGATTAATATCATGAAAATGACCATACTGCTCAAAGCAACCTACAAATTAAATGCATTTCCTATCAAAATACCAATGTCATTTTTCACAGAATTAGAAAAAAATCCTAAAATTTATATCGAACAAAGTGTCTGACTAGCCAAAGCAATCCTGAGCATAAAAAAAACAAAGCTGGAAAAATCACACTACCCAGTTTCAAAATACAAGGCTATATTAACCAAAACAGCATGGTACTAGTATAAAAATAGACACATACCTCAAAGGAACAGAATAGAGAACCCAGAAATAAATCCACAGATTTACAGCCAATCAATCATTACAAAGTCTTCAAGAATTTTCACTGGGGAAAGAGGATACCCTCTTAAACAAATGGTGTTGGAAAACTGGATAACAATAATTTTCAATTATTGTGAAACTAGAGCCCTATCTCTCACTATGTACAAAAACTAATTCAAGATAGATTAAAGACAAATGTAAGACCTGAAACTATAAAACGACTATAAGAAAACCCAGGGAAAACTCCTCAGCACCTTGATTTAGGCAAAGATTTCATGACTAAGTCCTCAAAAGCACAGGCAACACAATAAAAAATAGACAAATGGGACTATATTCAACTAAAAAGCTTCTGCACAGAAAAGAAAGAAATCAATAGGGTGAAGAAACAACCTATGGAATAAGAGGAAATATTTGCAAACTACTCATCTGACAGGGGATTAATATCCAGAATATACAAGGAACTCAATCAACTCAACAGTAAAAAAGAAAATAATCCCATCAAGATGTGGGCAAAGGACATGAATACATATTTCTCAAGAGGAGACGTACAAATGGTCAAGAGCTATGTGAACAAATGATCAACATCACTAATCCTCAGGGAAATGCAAATCAAAACCACAATGAGACATTATCTTACCACAGTTAGAATGGCTATTATTAAAAAGACAAAAATAACAATTGTTGGCAAGGATGTAGTGAAATGGGAACTCTTACAGTGCTGATGGGAATGTAAGTTAGTAATCCCCTATGGAAAACAGTATAATGATTTATCAAAAAACTAAAAATAGAACTACCATACAATCCAACAATCCCACTAGTGGGTATTTATCTAAAAGAAAATAAATCAATATATCAAAAAGATGCATGCACTCCCATGTTTATTGCCACACTATTCACAATAACAAAGATATGGAATCAACCTACATGTCCATTAATGCACAAATGGATTAAGAGGATGTGGTCTTTATATATATGACCATAAAAAAGAATTAAATCATGTTATTTGCAGCAACACGGATGGAACTGAAGTACATTATGTTAAGCAAAATAAGCCAGGCACAGAATGACAAATTTCACACGTTCTCACCCATACATGGGATCTAAACAAGTAGATCACAGAGGTAGAAAGTGAAATGATGGATACCAGAGAGTGGGAATTGTGTATGGGTTGGTGAAAGAAAGGTTGGTTAATGGGTACAATAATACAACTAGATAGAATATGTTCTAACGTTTGATAGCAGAGTAGGGTGATGATAGTTAACAACAATGCATTGTATTTTTAAAAATAGCTAGAAGACTTGAAATGTACCCATATATAAATGATAAATATCTGGGTGATGGATATTCTATATACCCTGTGTATTAGGGTTCTCTAGAGGGAAAGAACTAATAGGATAGATGTATATATAAAGGGGATTTTATTAAGGAGTATTGACTCACACAATCACAAGGTGAGGTCCCAAAATAGGCCATCTGCAGGCTGAGGAGAGAGGAAGCCAGTCTGAATCCCAAAGCCTCAAAAGTAAGGAAGCCAACAGTGCAGCCTTCAGTCTGTTGTTGAAGGTCCAAGAGTCCCAAAGCTGAAGAACTTGGAGTCTAATGTTTGAGGGCAGGAAGCACTTAGCATGGGAGAAAAATGTAGGCGGGGAGACCAAGCCAGTCTAGTCTTTTCACGTTCTTCTGCCTGCTTTTATTCTGGCCACACTGGCAGCTCATTAGATTGTGCCCACCCAGATTGAGGGTGAGTCTGCCTTTCCGAGTCCAATGATTCAAATGTTAATCTCCTTTGACAACACCCTCATAGACACACCCAGGAACAATACTTTGCATTCTTCAATCCAATCAAGTTGACAATATTAACCATCACACCCTGACTTTATCATTACATATTCTACACATGTAATAAATTTCACATATATCCCACAAATATGTACAAATACAATATATCAAAAATTTAAATAAAAATAAAAGTACAGATTCCAGTGCTAAGCTACATGAAATGTGAAAAATCAGGGAAACATGACACCATCAAAGCAACACAACAAATTTCCAGTAACCTACCCAAAATAAATGAAGACCTACGAAATGCCTGATGACGAATTCAAAATAATAAATCTAAAGAAGCTCAGCAAGCTACAAGAGAATACAGATAGACTACTCAACAACATCAGGAAAACAATACATGAACAAAAAAGGTCCAAAAATATTAGAAATTATTAAAAAAGATCCAAACAGAAGTTCTGGATCTGAAGAATACAGTGGCAAAACTAAAAAATGCAATAGACCACTTCAACAGCATATTCAATCAGAGAGAAATAATTAGCCAACTCAAAAACACATCTTTTGAAATTATACAGTAAGAAGAGAAAAAAATGAAAAAGAATGAGAAAAGCCTACAGGATTTATGGAACACTATTATGACATACACATTATGATATTCCCCAGAACAGAAGTGAGAGGGAAAGGAGAGAAAAGCATATTTAAAGAAATAATGACTCAAAACTTCTCAAATCTGGGGAAGAAAATAGATACCTAGATTCAAGAAGCCCAAATAACGTCACATAAGTGGAACATAAACAGGTCCACACTAAGGCATTATAATTAATTTGTCAAAAGTCAAAGCCAAAGAAATAATTTTTAATTAGCAAGAGAAAAGTGACTCTTCACATATAAAGTAACTTCAATAAGACTTTTAGTGGATTTCTCAGCAGAAGTCTTGTAGGCCAGGAGAGAGTGGGATGATACATTCAAAGTATTGAAATTTAAAAAAAAAAACTGCCAACAAGATAACTATACCTGGAAAAACTATCCTTTAAAAATGAAAGAGACATAAAGTCTTTCCCAGACAAACAAAAACTGAGGGAGATAATCACCATTACATACGCCTTATAAGAAACACTTAAAGGAGTTCTTCAAATTGAAATGAAAACATGCTGGGCATGGGCTCATGCCTACAATCCCAGCACTTTGGGAGGCCAAGGCAGGCATATTGCTTGAGCTCAGAACTTCAAGACCAGCCAAGGCAACATGGCAAAACCCGGTCTCGACAAAAAAATAAAAAATTAGCCAGGCATCGTGACATGTGCCTGTAGTACCAGCTATTTGGGAGGCTGAGGTAGGAGGATCACTGGAGCTCAAGGAGGTCAAGGCTGAAATGAGCTGTGATCACACCACTGCACTCCAGCCTGGATGACAGAGTGAGACCCTGTCTCAAAAAATAATAAAAAAATAAAATAAAAACATGCTAAACAGCAACATAAAAGCACATGAAAGCATAAATCTTACTTGTAAGTGTAAATATATAGACAAATACAGAATAATGGAACATTGTAATGATGGTAATTACTGTGGGCAGCAAGCCACCCAGGCGCCGAGGCAAGAGACCGAGGACATGAGCTGTTCCAGTATAATAAAATATAAAACAAGAATAGTCATACCAGATATAGATCTTAGATATGATTATATATGAATATCATTAATCATTAGTTGGTAGTAATTACTCTTTGTCCCAATATTATAATAATCCCTGCTCTATAATCATAACCTAGGAAAAACCAGGCCATACAGAGATAGGAGCTGAGGGGACATAGTGAGGTGTGACCAGAAGACAGGAGTGCGAGCCTTCTGTTATGCCTGGACAGGGCCACCAGAGGGCTCCTTGGTCTAGCAGTGACGCCAGCATCTGGGAAGATGCCCGTTGCCAGGCGGACCTTGGTCTAGTGGTAGCAAGAGGTGTCAAGAAACAACACCCGCTACTTAGCAGACCGGGAAAGGGAGTCACATTTTCCCCGGGGGATTTTAGAGAAGACTCTGCTCCTCCACCTGTTGTGGAGGGCCCTGACACCAGTCAAGCTTTCCCGCAGTTATCCAGAGGCCTAACCGTCTCCCTGTGATGCTGTGCTTCAGTGGTCATGCTCCTAGTCCACCTTCATGTTCCATCCTGTACACCTGGCTCTGCCTTCTAGATAGCAGTAGTAAATTAGTGAAAGTACTAAAAGTCTCTGATATGTAGAAATAATGGCGTAAGCTGTCTTTCTCTGTCTTCTCTCTCTCTCTGCCTCAGCTGCCAGGCAGGGAAGGGCCCCCTGTCCAGTGGACATGTGACCCACGTGACCTTACCTATCATTGGAGAAGACTCACATTCTTTACCCTGCCCCTTTTGCTTTGTATTCAATAAATAACAGCGAAGCTAGACATTCGGGGCCACTACCGGTCTCTGCGCATCAGTGGTAGTGGTCCCCCGGGCCCAGCTGCCTTTTCTTTTATGTCTTTGTCTTGTGTCTTTATTTCTACACTCTCTTGTCGCCGCACACGGGGAGAGACCCACCGACCCTGTGGGGCAGGTCCCTACAAATTACTATTACCCTAATATAAAAGTTAAAAAACAAAAATATTAAGAATAACTATAACCACAAAAATTTGTTAATGACTGCTCTATATAAAAGAAGTACACTCTGACTACAAGAACACAATGTGAGGGAAGGACATAAAAGTATAAAGTTTTTATATGGGATCAAAGTTAAGTTGTTATCAACTTAAAGTAGACAGTTATAACTACAAGACATCTTATGCAAGCCTTGTAGTAACCGCAAATAAAAAACCTATAATAGACACACAAAAGATGAAGAGAAAAGAATCAAAGCAAATGACTATAAAAAAACCATCAAATAAAGAACACAAGAGAGGACTAGAGGAACTAAACAACAGCAAAATGGAGAGAAAACAATGAGCAACATGGCAATAATATATTGATATGGTTTGGCTGTGTCCCTACCCAAATGACATCTTGAAACGTAGCTTCTATAATCCCCACGTGTTATGGGAGGGATCCAGCGAGAAGTAATTGAATCATGGAGGCAAGTTTTTCCCATGCTGTTCTCATGACAGTGAATAAGTCTCAGGGATGGCTTGATAAAGGGAAGTTACCCTGCACATGCTCTCTTGCCTACCACCATGTAAGATGTGCCTTTGCTGCTCCTTCACCTTTGCCATGATTGTGAGGCCTCCCCAGGCATGTGAAACTGTGAGTCCATTAAACCTATTTTTCTGTATAAATTACCCAGTCTCAGGTATGCCATTATAGCAGTGTAAGAATGGACTAATATAGTAAATTGGTACCAGTAGAGTGGGGTACTGCTATTAAGATACCCAAAAATGTGGAAGCAACTTTGGAACTGGGTAACAGGCAGAGATTGGAACACTTTGGATGGCTCAGAAAAAGACAGGAAGATGTGGGAAAGTTTGGAGCTCCCTAGAGATTTGTTGAATAGTTTTGACCAAAAAGTCCAGGCTGAGGTGGTCTCACATGGAGATGAGGAACTTATTGAGAACAAGAGCAAAGGTGATTCTTGCTATGCTTTAGCAAAGAGACTGGTGGCATTTTACCCCTGCCCTAGAGATCTGTGGAACTTTGAACTTGAGAGAGATGATTTAGGTTATCTGGTGGAAGAAATTTCTAAGCAGCAAAGTATTCAAGATGTGACTTGGGTGCTCTTAAAAGCATTCAGTTTTACTGATTCACAAAGATATGATTTGGGATTAAAACTTATGTTTAAAACGGAAGCAGAGCAGAAAAACTCAGAAAATTTGCAGCCTCACAATGGGAAAGAACAGAAAAACCCATTTTCTGAGGAGAAATTCAAGCCAGCTGCAGAAATTTGCATAAGTAATGAAGAGCCAAATGTTAATCGCCAGACAATGGGGAAAATGTCTCCAGAGCATGCCAGCAGTTTTCACAGCAGCCCCTCCCATCACAAGCTGGGAGACCTAGGAGAAAAAAACTGGTTTTATGGGCCTTGCTGCTTTGTCCAGTTTCAGGACTTGGTGTCCTGCATCCCAGCCATGGCAAAAAAGGACCAACATACAGCTCAGGCCATTGCTTCAGAGAGTGCAAGCCGCAAGCCTTGGCAGCTTCCACATGGTTTTGGGCCTGCTGGTGCTCAGAAGTCAAGAACTGAGATTTGGGAACCTCTGCCTAGATTTCAAAGGATGCATGGAAACACCTGGATATCCAGGTAGAAGCCTGCTGTAGGGGCAGAGCCCTCATGGAGAACCTCTGCTAGGGCAGTGCAAAAGGGAAATGTAGAGTGGGAGCTGTCACACAGAGTCCCCACTGGGGCACTGCCTAGTGGAGCTGTGAGAAGAGGGCCACCATCATCCAGCCCCCAGAATGGCAGATCCACCAACAGCTTGCACTGTGCACCTGGAAAAGCCTCAGACACTCAACTCCAGCCCATAAAAGCATCCAGGAGGTGGTGGGGGCTGTATCCTGCAAAGCCACAGGGACGGAGCTGCCCAAGACCATGGGAACTCACCTCTTGCATCAGTGTGAACTGGATGTGAGACATGGAGTCAAAGAAGATCATTTTGGAGCTTTAAGATTTGACTGCCCCACTGGATTTCAGACTTGCATGGGCCCTGTAGCCCTTTTGTTTTGGTCAATTTCTCCAATTTGGAACAGGTGTATCTACACAATGACTGTATCCCCATTGTATCTAGGAAGTAACTAACTTGCTTTTGATTTTACAGGCTCATAGGCAAAAGGTACTTGCCTTGTCTCAGGTGAGACTTTGGACCGTGGACTTTTTAGTTAATGCTGGAATGAATTAAGGCTTTGAGGGACTGTTGGGGAGGCAGGATTGGTTTTGAAATGTGAAGACATGAGATTTGTGAGGGGCCAGGGGTGGAATGACATGGTTTGGCTGTGTTCCTACCTAAATCTCATCATGAATTGTAGCTCCCATAATCCCCAAGTTTCATCGGAGGGACCCAGTGGGAGGTAATTGAATCACAAGGGTGGGTTTTTCCCATGCTGTTCTCATAATAGTGAATAAGTCTCATGAAATCCAATGGTTTTATAAAGGGCAGTTTCCCTGCAATGCTCTCTTGCCTGCTGCCATAAAAGATGTACCTTTGCTCCTCCCCAGCCATGTGAAACTCTGAGTCCATTGAACCTCTTTTTCTTTATACCCAGTCTCAGGTATTTCTTCATATCAGTATGAAAATGGACAAATACATATGTCTTCACTTATCAATAATTATTTTAAATATATATCAATTGAACTTTCCAGTTCAAAAGACATAAAATGGCTGAATGAAACCAAGTGTTGAGCCATAAAATAAATCATAAATCTCAATACATTTCCAAGGACTGAAAACTTATATATTCCCTGACCACATGAAGTTAAATTGAAAATTAAATAATACACTTTTAAGAACTAAGGGGATCTAAGAAATCACATTATACATCATACAATATTGTGAAATGAATTATTATAAAAAAGCAACACATCAAAATTTATAGACTGCAACTAAAACAGTTCCTAAACGGAAATTTACAGCTTTAAATGCTTACATTAGTAAAGGAGAAAGGTTGAAACTCAAACACATTTGTAACTTCCTTAAGCAACTAGAAAAATGAGAGAAAAATAAACCTAAAGGAAGTAGAAGGAAAGAAAGAATAACCAGAGCAGAAATCAATGAAATACACAACAGATTAAAAATACAAAAAATTTTAAAAGTCAATAGCGTCATTGAAATGAATACTCTGACAAGTCAGCAACAAAATGAATCAAAAAAAAACAAAAAGGAGTGAGGAAACACAAATTCTCAACATGCCCAGGAATGAATGAAAGGATGTATCAGCAGATTCTAGAGATGCTGGAAGTATAACAAGGAAATATTAAGATCAACTTCAGTCAAAAAATGCAAAAAAAAAAAAAAAATAGACAAATACAAGTTACTAAAAGCGACTGAAGAAGAAATTTAAAATGGGAATTGTCCTATAGCTATTAAAGAAATTAAAATCAGAACAAAAAACCTTTTTTTGTGAAGAAAATTTCAGACCCATATAGTATTACTGGTGAATTATATCAAACACATAAAAAGCAATAGGCGTTGGCGTGGATGTGGTGAAAAGGGACGGTGCATACACTGCTAGGTGGGAATGTATAACCTCTATGGGAAACAGTATGGAGATTCCTTAAAGAACTAAAAGTAGATCTACCACGCGATCCAGCAATCCCACTACTGGGTGTCTGCCCAAAGGAGAAGTCATTATATGAAAAACACAAACGCACACATATGTTTATTTCAGCACAATTCACAAATGCAAAGATATAGAACGAACCTAAGCACCAATCAACCAATGAGTAGATACAGAAAATGTGGTAAGTACACACCGTGGAGAACTACTCGGCCATAAAGAGGAACAGAATAATGTCATTTGCAGCAACTTGGATGGAGCTGGAGGCCATTATTCTAAGTGAAGTAACTCAGGAATGGAAGACCAAATTACCCTATGTTCTCACCTGTAAGTGGGAGCTAAGCTATGAGAATGCAAAGACATACAGAGTGATATAACGGACTTTGGAGACACAGAAGGGGGAGAGTGTGAGGGTGCGGGATAAAAAAACTACACATTGGGTACAATGTACACTACTCGGGTGATGGGTGCACTAAAATCTCAGAATTTACCACTATATAATTCATCCATTTAACCAAAAACCACTTGTAAGCCAAAAGTTATTGAAATAAAAAAAAAACTAAACAGTTATTGAGCAACTACTATGTTCTGGGTTCTAATTCAGGGGTGGGCAAACTATAGCCCCAGAATTCGGCCCATAGCCTGCTTTTGTACGGACTGTGAGTTAAGAATAGTTTTTACACGTTTAAAGGATTGCAAAGACAAACATACAAAGAAACAAAGAAGACTGTGCAACAGATCCCATCTGTGGTCTGTAAAGACTAACACATTTCTATCCGGCCCTTGACAGAAAGAGTCTGTGGGATGCTGGTCTCCTCTAACGGTGGTAGAGATGCCTACACGGTTAACATTAATCCTTGGCACCAGAATCCTCAGCACCTAGGAACCAGATCTTGCCTAATACACTAATTTCAGTCTTGACCACCTTCCTCCGGCGTAGCGGTTCTCAAACGTCTTTGTCTTTGTACTATTCACGTATAAAATATTCTTTCATAAGCAACATTTCTCCTTTTGGGAGTACCTCACAATGGGGAGAAGGGGAACCCCAACAGCCTTTAAGGGTTCACTGCTTCGCTGCCACCATTTCCGACGGTTTACGCTGTTGTAAGTGTGAATTTGGAATTGTTTTCAAGTTAAAAAGCAAACTAATCATGTCCTCTGAAAGTATTTGCTTTTGGCATGCTAGAAATCAGTGTTGACTTTTGATATTGATGTGATACATTACGAGGGAATTCTCAAAAATGCTGAAATCTGGCCTCGGCCCAGTTATCACTGCTCTTAAGTTTCTGAGGGAGATACATGAACGAGCCCACGGCAAATGGAAAACGAGGAGTTTTCGTGTTTCCTAGAATTATGCTCAGATACCCACTACTGGACTGTCTGGTTATCCTTCCCCTCACCTCCCTGATGCAAGGAGTTTGGACCAGGGGCCTAAGGAGGCTTCTCCTGAAGCCCAAATCCCAAACTGGTCACCAGTCATGCTCCGTAACTCCTAAACCTGACAAGAAGCCAGCCGGCCGGGTCTGCAGCCCGGGTTAAGAGGAGCATACCAGGAAAGAGCCAAAGAGCAAAGGAGCATGAGCCCTTCAACCGCTTTTACAATAATTTGGGCCAGGCGTTCAGGGCTCTGTAGGACCCTTCCTGGCAGCCAAGCGAGAGACAGAGGAATGATGGTGGAATGGGCCTCTCCTGTGCTTCCCATTACTTCCACACTGTCGAAATAGAAATAGAAGCAGAAAAGAAACAGCCTACAAGTCCCGCCCATTTTGAGGCACTCAACTCACAGTGACAACCCTCCACACCTCTCCCCTGCAAAAAGACGCAAAACAAAAACACCTACTCCAAACTGTGTCCTTACGTCTCAGCCCCGAAGATCAGTATTGTGTGCAACTTCGGCCCAAAGGATGCATTTCCCCAGGGTTGAAAGTTTGAGAAAGAGGCTATATTCTGAAGAGTTCTTGTTGTCACCATCAAAAGGATTAAAAAGACGCAATAAATAAGAAAACAGCCTAGTTGGGGTGCATGCTCCATTTGAGCCAGAAAGCCTTGGTAACTTTAGTGTTTTCAAACGGAACGCCATCCCGCTTTGGGGGAACACGGAGGCTGCCTTGCAGTCACGTGATCGCACACCACCAAAGGGCCACCACTCTGATTTCACCTACTTAACTAAAAGTTGCAGCAAAATCCCTATTACAGGCCAGGCGTGGTGGCTCATGCCTGTAATCCCAGCACTTTGGGAGGCCGAGGAGGGTGGATCATTTGAGGTCAGGAGTTGGAGACCAGCTTGGCCAACATGGTGAGACCCCATCTCCATCAAAAATACAAAAATTAGCCCAGCGTGGTGGTGCACGCCTGTAATCCCAGGTACTCTGGAGGCTGAGGTAGGAGAATCGCTTGAACCCAGGAGGCGGAGGTTGCAGTGAGCCGAGATGACGCCACTGCGCTCCTGCCTGGGCGACAGAGTGAGACTCCATCTCGGCCAAAAAAAAAAAAAAAAAAAAAAAAAAAATTCCCTATTACAAATAAAAGCTGTTGTGATCCAGACTGCATATACCTCTGGGAATAGAACCAGAACCGTGAATTCCAATGCAAATCGATGCATCGGCACCAGACCCCCTGCACTGGATGTATCTGCATTGCAGTCACCTGAGTACGGAGCACATCATAGATGATCTCTGCAGGTTCCTTGCCCACATAGGAGGCGTAGTGAAATTTCAAAGGAACGAATACCTCCTGGAGCCCAAAGAGCTATCTGGTTCTGCTTTTGGCCTCCTGACAAGCAGGTAAGAGAGTCACATTTTACAGACGACGGACACCAAAACCACACATGAGGAGTACAAGAGTAACTTTATCATGGATTTAGGGCTGTGGTTACAAGGAAGCTGTAAGGAATAAAATGACTCCCATGAAGACGTACCGTGCGGACGAGTGGAAGGAGAAATTTGGCCATTACAAAGGCACAGGAATATGTTAAGAAATGAGGGGCAGGATGAAGTCATCCAGGGTAGGTATTTAGAGGGAGGGCGCCGTGCAAAATAAAATCCTCACTATGAAACAAAGGCGGAGGCAGGAGGCCGCGTTGGGTGGAAGCAGTGGAGGAAGGAGACGAAAGGGATTGTCATTTTCATGTCGTGGCTTTTTAGAAGACAGCCACGTCCTCTACCCTGATTCTATCAAAATGTGTTCTTGGGATGCTGGTAACGTTCAGCGAACGAAATAATTCCTATGGCGGCAGTAGGAATAACAAAACGCAGAAGCGGGAACGATGTCTTTTTATTCCTCCCCAGACGCAAACGTGGGTGCATGAGGTTTGGTAACAGGCAAAGTCATCTGGTGAACGTGACTGATGCAAAAAGTCCCGGCCTGGGCAAAAAGTCATTGGGTGAATGGGATGGATCAGACTCCCTGTCCTGAGGGGGAGATGGTTTCTTGCAGAACGAGGTGAAGGAGGTGGTTCTGCTCAGCAGTCAACAGTGGCCACATCTCCACCTGCAGCGACTTGATGGCGTCCGTGTCCTTTTCGTGGGAAGCCATGACCAAAGACTGGAGCAGCAGAAAGAGCTCCTCGGGAAGCTGGCCGCTGCTCTCCTGCCCGTGGCTGTCAAAAGCCTCCCAGGAGTACTTCTCCAGGGTCTGGGCGTGCTCCGGCAGCAGCTTGGCGGGCGGTGGTTGCAGGAGGAGCAGCAGCAGCACGCGGGACACCTCGCAGCGGACCAGCACGTCCGAGAAGGCGCCCAGGGCGGCGGGAGAGGGCGCCGCCGAGCCGGAGTTCGGAGGAAGCAGCGCGGCCGGTAGGGCGGGCGTCGCCCCGGGCCCGGGCAGGGGCCCCGGCGGCGGGGGCGGCGGCAGTGACTGCACCGGGTGGCTGCCGTGCTCCCGCGCCAGGCGCTGCATGCGCGTGAAGACCGCCAGGGCGCCGGTGTAGTCGCGCGCCAGCAGCTGGCAGGAGGCGGCCTCGCCAAGCGCCTGCAGCGCGGCCAGGGGCAGCTGGGGCAGCTGGAGCTGGGCGGCGCGCTGGAAGTGACCGGCGGCGGCGGCCGGCTGGCCCAGGTCGCGCAGGGCGGCGGCCAGCTCCAGGCAGAGGGCGGCGGCGGCGGCCGGCTGGCCCAGCTCGAGGTGCAGACGCACCGCGGCGCCCAGAGCGCTGGCGGCGGCCTGCAGCGGCTCCCCGTAGGCGGCGGGGCAGACCAGGCGCTGGCGCGCATCGCGCTCCTGCCGCAGGAAGAGGCGGGCGGCCTCGGTGAGGGCCAGCGCCTCCCCGGGCCCGTGGAAGAGCGCCTGCTGGCAGCGCGCCACCGCCAGCTGGCACCAGGCCGCGTACGGCAGACACTCCTGGGCGCGCAGCTCCCGGCCCAGCTGTCCGAACTGCTCGCCGGCCTCCGCCACGTTCGGCTTCCGCAGGAACCGCTTCTTCAGCTTGTTCGATACCAGCCGGTAGCGGGCCAGGAAGTCCCCGGCCTCGGGTCCCGGGCCGGCGCCGCCGCCCAGGCCTGCCGCCGCTGCAGCCATGCTCGCCGCCCCAAGCACTTCCGGACGCGCTGCCGCAGCGGGCGGGCGGGCGGGCGGGCGAGGCGGGGCGGGGCGACGTGCCCTGCGTCCCCCTTGGCGGGCTGCCGGCGTGCCCGTGCCCGCGCCCGCGCCCGCGCCCGCTCCCCAGCCCTGGTGACATGCAAAGAGCGGGATCGGAGGCGGGGCCTGGCCGGGCTGTGAGCGGCGTATGCAAATCGAGGGTCTCGGGGATGCGGATCCAAGACCCTGGGAAGGTACGCGGGGCCTGGCGGGGCACCAGCTGCTGCTAGCTCGGCTGCAATGCAAATGGTCTAGGTTGCTAAAGGCATCCCACAGCCTCTCCATCTGAACATGACCCAAACTAAACTCGTGACCCTAGTTCCGTGTCTGTGCAGCTCTGGACTGTTTCCCCCCCACCACTCACTCCTCCATCTTCCCGTCCGGGGCCCCTTGCCAAGCGCCGGGTCCACCTCTCCGTCCCCACCCCGGTTGCCTTAGAAGTCCGGCCTGTCGCTACACTGCAGTCATGGTCTTGAGGCCCACCCGCCCCCACGAACACCATCATGCTGAGGACTTTCCTGGGCAGGCCCTGACTTGCTCGGAACCAGCGGGGGTGTCCCCTTCCCACCCAGGGCCACTCCCCTGCACTGTCACCGGGAGAGACTGCTCCTCTGTGCCATCCCTGACTCCCACCCAACCCCAGACCCCCACCACCTCTTCATCCCTCCAGCTGTGGAGGTCTCACAACCCCCCCCAACCCATCTCACCGCCCCCCCACCCCCACCCCAAGGCAAAGTGACTGAAGCAGGCAGGTGGGTTCCTTTAAACACTTTATTGACAGAATTAATGAAGGCCCAAGACTGTGGGGCCCGGGTTGTTGGCAGGGAGGGTGTTTAAGGCCGGGGGATTTGGGGCCGGGGAGTTTGGGGCCGGGTGGGTGGACGAGTGGACCTGCCAGGTCCCAGGGGCCGGGTGTCAGAAGCTAGTCCCCGCCGGGGGCCACTCGAGAGATGGTGGTTGTGTGGAAAAGGGTGCTCAGCAGCCTGTTGTTGTGAACCACCATGTCCAGCAGCAGGGGAGTGATGTTCCTCTCTCCGTTGTTCTGGGCCTCGTTGCCCGCCAGCTCCAGGACCTTGGCCGTCAGGTACTCAATAACCGCAGCGAGGTAGACCGGCGCCGTGCGACTCAGGCGCTGAGCGTAGTGGCCCTCCCGTAGACCGCGCTCCACCTGGCTCACCGAAAACGAAAGCTCCGCTCGGACGGTGCGAGAGCAGGTCCGCCCCCGGCCGCCAGCACCGGAGGACCCTCGGTGGCTCCTCCTCCTCGGCATGCTGGGCGTCGAGTGTGCTATCTCGGCTTGGCCTAGCTAGGCAAGATGGCTCTCAAGATGACAGTTACCGCGTCCAGTACTCTGTATCCTAGCGACCAGGGCCCAGCCCCTCATTGGCTAGGGAGCCGAGACCAATGGGCACGCACATCCGGTGACGGGCACGCACGTGGTGACGGCCCCTCACAAGGAACACACGTCCATCAGGTGACCTCATCGCTTTCCCATTGGCCTGGAGGGAGCAGGCCTGGGCCTAGAAGTGGCTGGAGGGCCGTGGGGGGTGGGGTGGGGCGGGGCGGGGCAGGGGGAATCGCGCTCGTGACCCTCTCTTTGCCAGTGGGAACTCTCCCTTTCTACCGGATGGGAACATTGTGGGAAAGACAAAGGGGTGGGCGAGGGGAGGATAGGGACCACGCCTTCACGGTGTTGCACATCCATCACAACCACCTAGTTCCAAAACGCTTTCAACACCCCGAAAAGAAACCGAAACCCCTGTACCTATAAGCAGTCACTTGCCACACGCCTCCTTCCACACCACCACTACCGACCCCCACACCCTCCCACACACACCCCCTCCCCCCGCCCGTGCACACGTTCCAGATAGTCCCTGGCAACCACTAGTCAATCAGCTTTCTGTCCATAGAGGTTAGCCTGTTCTGGAGATTTCCTATAGATGGAATTATACGACCAAATGTGAGGCCTTGTGTGTCTGGCTGCTTTCACTTAGCGTAATGGTTTCATCAGGGTTCATCCGTGTAGAGGCATGAATCAGTACTTCCTTCCTTTGAATGACTGAGTACGATTCTGTTGTATAAACAGGAGGCCACATTTTTTTACCCACTCGTCAGTTGATGGACAGGTTATTTCCCCCGTCTGGCTACTGTGAATAGCACTGCCGTGACCATCTCTGTACAAGTTTTTCTTTGAATATCTGTTTTCAGTTCTTTTGGGTCTATTTCTAGGAGTCAAACTGCTGGCTCATGTGGTAATTCTGTTTAACTTATTGAGGAACCACCAAACTGATTTCCACAGCAGCTGTAATCTTTCGCATTCCCAACAGTAGTGCATGAGAGTCCCAATTTCTTCACAGCCTCATCAAAACTTGTTTTCTGTTTGCCTCGTTTTGTTTTGTTTACAATAGCCATCCTAGTGGGTGTGAAGTGCTGTCTCATGGTGGTTTTCATTTGTATTTCCCAAATGGCTGATGATGTTGCTGTGGTTTGAGTGTGTCCGCCAAACTGTGTGCCTTGGAAACTTAATCCCCAAATTCACATGTTGATTGGAGGCGCAGCCTTTGAGACGGTAATTAGGATTAGATAAGGTCATCGGGGTGAGACCCCCATGATGCGACTGGTGGCTTTATAAGAATAGGAAGAGAGGCCTGAAACGACGTACACGCTCTTGCCCTCTCGCCATGTGATACCCTCTGCCATCACCAGATGCCGGGGCACTTCCCAGTCCCCAGAACGGTAAGAAATAAATTTCTTTTCTTTGCAAATTGTTCAGTGTCGGGTATTCAATTATGGCAACAGGAAACAGACTAAGACATCTTTTCATGTGCTTCTTGGCCCTTTGTACCTCTGCTTTGGAGGAATGTCTATTCAAGCCCTTTGCCCATTTTTTAATTCGGTTGATTGTATTTTGGCTGTGGGCTTCTAAAACTTGTTCATATATTCTGGAAAATAGACTCTTATCAGATATGTGATTTGCAAATGTTTCTCCCATTCACTTTCTGGATAGAGCCCTTTGTTGCCCACAAGATTTAAATTTGGATGTAGTCCAACTTGCCAAATGAAAAGATGTCTGTGGCTGTGCCTTTGGTGTCATACTGAAGGAGCTGTTGCCTAATCCAAGGTCGTGCAAAGTTACATCTCTGTTTTCTTCTTAGAGTTTTATAGTTTCAGCCCTTACATTTAGATCTGTGATCCATTTTGAATTAATTCTTTACATGATGTGAGGTAGGGGTCCAGGGGCATTCTTTTGCATGTGGCTATCCAGTTGTCCCAGCGCGGTTTGTTGAGGGGATTATTCTTCCCCTCCACCCATTGAGGGGCGCTGGAACTCTTACTGAAAATAAACTTTACATAAATATATGGGTTTATTCCTGACTCGGAGTTCTGTAACATCGACCTAATATGTCTATCACGATGGCAGTACCACCCTTTTCGGATTACTGCAGCTTTGTAGTACGTTTTGAAATTGGGAAGCGTGAGTCCTTCAACTTTTTTCTTTTCTGAGGTTGTTTTGGCTATCTGAGCCCCTTACACTTTCATATGAATTTTAGGATCAGCTTGTCAGTTTTCACAAAGAAGGCAGGTTGGATTCTGACAGGCATCACAATGAATCTGTATATTGCCTTGGAGATTATGGGCATCTTAACAATATTAAGTGTTCCAATCCATTAACACAAAATGCCTTTCGATTTATTTAGGTCTTCTTTAATTTATTTTAGCAACGTCTTGTAATTTTCAGAGTATACGTCTTATACACCTTTTGTTAAATTTATTCCTCGACATTTTATTGTTTCGACGCTACTGTAAAATGAATCATTTCCTTAATCTTATTTTCATGTTATTCATTGCTAGGGTATGGAAATACAACTGATTGTTGCAGATTGATCTTGGATACTGCAACTTTGCTGAGCCTAATATGCTTTGCTGAGCATACTCAGACAGGGTTGGCGTATTGGTCCGTTCCTACACTGCTATAAAGAACTGCCTGAGAATGGGTAATTCATAAAGAAAAGAGGTTTAATTGCCTCATGGTTCTGCAGGCTGTGCAGGCTTCTGCTTCTGGGCAGGCCTCAGGAAACGTGCAATCATGGCGGAAGGTGAAGGGGAAGCAAGCACCTTCTTCACATGTTTGAGCAGGAGGAAGAGAGAGAGAACGCGCGCAAAGGGGGAAGCGCTGCACATTTTCAGACAATCATCAGATCTTGTGAGCACTCTATCACAAGAATAGCAAGGGGGAAGTCCGCCCCCGTGATTCAATCACCTCCCACTAGGCCCTTCCTTCAACAGGTGGGGGGATTACAATTCGACATGAGATTTGGGTGGGGACACAGAGCCTAACCGTCTCATTTTTTTTTTCTTTTGTTGGACTCTTTAGTGTCCTCTATATAAGAACATGCCATCTATGCATCTGTGAATAGAGATGGTTTTACTTGTTCCTTTCCAATCTGGATGCCTTTTATTTCTTTTTCTTGACTAACTGCCCTGACTTGAACTTTGAGTATGATGTTGAATTAGGAGTGGCATTCCTGATCTTAGGGGGAAATCAACCAGTCTCTCACCATTAAGTATGATATTATCTCTGGGTTTTTCTTGGACGCCCTCTGTCAGGTTGAAGAAGTTTCTTTCTGTTCCTGGTCTGTTGAGTTTATTTTCATGAAAGGCTACTGTGTTTTGTCAAATGATCCTTTTTGTACATGATTAAGATGACCATGAGCCCCCTCCCTGCCACTCCGCCATGCATTCTGTTAATATGGTGTATTATATAAATTGATTTTCACATGTTGAACCAACCTTACATTTGTGGGATAAATCCTATTTGGTCATAGTGTATAAAGAGTGGTCAATAAACATTTCGTTGAAAGAATAGGAGTGGATCTGGCAAGCTTCTTGGAGGACAATGTGTGTGTTCAAGAATCTGTAGCACGATGAGAAGCCAAGGCACTGGTGGGAGGAGGGGAGTTGCAACCAATTCATTCAGGCTGGAGAGTAGGATGCCAGTGGAGCAGTAGTGGTTGATGTGGCTGGGAAACAGGTAGGCGGGAGCCAAGACATGGAGGTTCTATTATGCCATGCTCAGGTTTTAGAATACCCTGTAGGCTACACTGAACCCACTGTGGTCTTTCAGCTTGGGAGTGACATGGTCTGATTTGCCTCTAGAAAGATCACCCTGGAAGCTGTGTGGAGAATAGAACAGAGAGGATTGTGTGTGGAGAATAGAACAGAGAGGACTGAGATTGGAATTAGAAAGCTGCTGTATTATACCAGTCAAGAAATGACAGGTATCTCAACTAAGACAATGGCATTGGTGGATAAGACTAGGGGACAGACTTCCTAAAAAGTTTAGGTAGTAAAATGGCACACAGTAGGCACTCACTACATATTACTCATACTGGCAAACCTAGCTGGAGACATGATAATTCATGTGCTCATTCTTCAAAAAATATTGGAGGGTAGTGCCAGGTATACTGTGTTAAGCATTGAGACAACACCAGCGAGAAATATAGATCAGATCCCTGCATGCAGTCTGGTGGAACATACAGACAAGGAACCAGACAACTACAACACTATACTGTGATAAGTGCTATGAGAGGGGAAGTTCAAGGTGCTGGTTATAGTTTGGTTTGTTTGACCCCTCCAAATCCCATGTAGAAATTTGATACCCAGTGTTGGAAGGTGGGGTCTAATGGAAGGTGTTTGGGTCATGGGGTGGATCCTTCATGAATGGCTTGGTGCCAGCCTCGCAGTAATGAGTGAGTTCTCACTTGATTCATTCCCACAAGAGCTGGTTGTTAAAAAAGAGTGTAGCACCTCCCCCTTCCCCCCCGCCACCTTGATTCCTCTCTCACCATGTGATCTCTGCACTTGTCGGCTCCCCTTCACCTTATGCCACGAGTGGAAGCAGCCTGAGACCCTCACCAGAAACCAAGCAGATGCCAGCACCATGTTTCCTGTACAGCCTGCAGAATCATGAGCCAAAAACACCTCTTTTCTTTATAAATTACCCAGCCTCAGGTATTCCTTTATGGAATGGACATAGATGGACTAAGAAAGTGCTGTAGGAACACATAAGAGGAGTACTTCACACAGACTTTGGGGGTTGGGGAAATGTTCCTGGAGAAATGGTCGAAGAATGAGTACAAGTTAGCCAATTGGAAAAGCGGGGCATTGGTTGGCAGGGGAAGGGAGTGGCGATGGGGAAGTGAAAAAGCTCTAGCATGACTCCACAGGGATAGAGTGAGGTGACTACAGACTTTGGAGTCATTCCTGGACAAATGGGATGAAGGAGGAGGTCTGCGTATGGGTCGGAAGATGAGTTCAGTCTTGAGCATGTGAAATTTGAAATGCCTGTGGGATATCCAGAGGGAGATGAAGGAGATTTGGCTTAGGAGTTCAGGAGTGAAGTCAATACTGAAAATATAGATTTGTGACTCATCAGGGTAGTTCTTGAAGCCATGAATGTAGCTGAGACCATTCAGGGACAGCACATGGAGAGAATATATAAGGGGACCAAGGACAACTTCTTTTAAGGGGCAAGCAAAAGAGGAACATCATTGGAAGAAGACTAGAGGAGTGTCTCCACAGATAAAGTTGGTGCGGGGTGGGGGGGCACACGCTGAAAGATAATCAAGCCAGAAAGAGATGAGAGCAGAAGGTTCAGAAGGAAGGCAGAGGAACTGAACAAGAAGTGACAAACTCAGAAACACTTGCTGAGTTCCAAAACGATAAGCATTAAAACCCGTTCACTGAATTAAGCAATGCAAGTGTTGCTGGGGGCCTTGGCAAGAGCAATTTCAGTGGAGGGGTTGGAGGCAGAAACTAGACCAGACTTGTACTAGGAGCTCGTGAGAAATTCTAAGACATATCTTCCCAGTACTGGGCAGCATGATAAATGTCCACATTAGAGAGAATTGGTGAGCAGGTCATGCTCAGCCAAGGCATTTTACATGCCTAGTGGAATCTCATGTAGGAAGCTTCTGTAAGCGTAGAGGTAAGGGTAGGTCTGATGGCAACAATCTCTCTTACTTTTCCTTTTTCTGCGAATGTCTTGATTTCCCCTGCATTCCTGAAGGTAATTTCACTTTGTAGACAGGGTTCTGGTTCTTTTGTTTTGCCACTTGAGAAGTGTTATGCCACTTCCTCTGGCCTCCGTGGTTTCTAATGAGAAATATGTTGCCATTCTAATTCCTTTTCCCGTATAGGTAAGGTTTCCTTTCTCTCTCTCTCTGCTTTTGAGACTTTTTTTCTAGGTCTTTAGTTTTCAGAAGTTTGACTGTGATGCTTCTTGGTGTAAGTTTCTGTAAGATTATTCTGTTTGGGGTTCACTCAGCTTCTTAAATGTACAGGCATGTGTCTTTTGCCATATTTAGAATCTTCCAGCCATTATTTATTTGAATACTTTTTCAGTCCCACCCTCTTCCTCCTTTCCTTCTGTCACTATGATGACAGAAAAGGTAGCTCTTTTGTCATATTCCCACAGATCCCCAAGTCTCCACTCATTTTTCCCCCAGTCACTTAGGCTCAGGCCACATGTTCTGACCAGGGGTTTTAATGTTAGTTCCATTTCAAAGCCTTTGCAATAGTATTTGGTTCTGTTAAGCATGATCAGCAGTCTTGGAGCCGGCGAGGTCTATATCCCTTACTCAGTGCAGTTCTCAAAGTCCTTTGTATGTCGTACAGGATCACATCTGCACATACACAGCTTGGGGGTAAGCCAGGAAGCTCATACACAGCTTCATGGGTTTACTTTCCCAAGCACTTCCTCCCTCCCTGCAATCTCCCCAGCACTGTCTGGTTCCCTCAGCTTCCCTTTTTCAACCTTCTAGCCAGGCAGCTGTTGCTGTCGCTTTAGTTACTCTTCTCTGCCACACGCTTCCTGTGCCTTTGCCTTCCTCTGGTGTCATTCGGCAGGAAGACCAAAGAGGGGAAAAAGAAGTCATGGGCACCCTCTTGGGACCTACAATCAGAGAGGAAGGTTACTTTCCTTCAGAGTTTTAATCACCTGAAGGCCCTGGTGGCTGCCACTGTCACTGCCTCTGTCACCACCACTGCTGCCACAGGATTGCCTGTGGGCTAGAACATGAAAGTACAAAGAAAAGAAGAAAGAAAAACTGAGGATTCCCTTAACTATCGCTGAGGGTTAGTATTCCGTTTTCCCTCTTCTCACGTCAGAACCAGAGCTCTCTCTGTTCACACCACTGTCTACTTCTAACTTGCAGGCTACATTGAGCCAAGGATACTAAAGGGGGGAAAATGTCAAATTCACTGCTGTTTCAGTGGTGCTTCAGATTGTAGTCTTTCCCCGGTCTCCCTCCTTCCGTTTACTTTTCAGAGTCCTCAAATAGCTGGCCCATGCACTGTGTCCACATTTTATAGCTGCATTCAGTAGAGTGTGCATGCTTCATCTCACCCAGGAGCAGAAACATTCTGGAGATGTTACGTTTTACTTTTATATTTAAGTGAACAAATTTGTTCCCTTGTAAGTAGTTGATGTGTGTATGTGTGTGTGTGTGTGTGTGCGCGCGCACGCGTGCGTGCACGTGCGTGTGCGTGCATGCTTAGGTGTCTTTAAAGAATTTAAGAAATTCTTTAATGTTTTTTGAAGTACCATAACACAACTAGAACATACCTCAATAGTGATTGTTCTGCATCAATTTTTCCTGGTAGAGACTTTGTCCTTCTGAGGAGCAGGTTCAATTCTTCCTTTATTTCTGGAAACTTTTCACATATGGCATCTGTGGATATTTTTCTATCCCATTTATTAGGCTCTTTACTTAAGGCATGTAAATTATCTTAATGTTGGATCAGCATTAGCGTGACCGTCTAAAGTCCTTCCTCCATGCCCTTGTTTCGATTTGTGTGCATGTCTCTTCTGCATCTTGCTCTTCCTAATTTACTTCTTTGATCCACCATGTGGTTCTCTGAGTTCTCGGTTTCTTTTCTGAGCTCAGTAATCTCCTTTTAAAAAAAAAAAAATCATATTCAGCTGCCAATCATCTGGTCTTTGAAACTTTGTTAAGTTGAAATCATATTTTAAATTTTACTATGGCTTAGAGAACTCTAGGGTTAGTTGCATCTGTTCCTTGTTTTATGCATTCTTCCAGTCTGTGATGGTTATCTGTCTTTTGTATACTATGATGGTTTCTTTCTTTCTCTTTCTTTCTTCTTTCTTTTGTATTTCTTTCTTTTTTCTTGCTTTCTCTCTTCTTCTTTCTCTTTCTCTCTATTTCCTTCTTTATTTCTTTTCTTCTTTTTCTTCCTTCCCTCCTCCCCTCTTCTCGTTTTCCCTCCTTTCTTCTTTCTTCCTTCCTTCCTCCTTCCCTCTCTGTCTCCTCTCTTCTCTCCTTTTCCCTCTCCCTCTCTATCCCTGTAGATTGTTAGCATCATTGCTAAACCATTTGTTTTTATTTCAGTTATGGAAAACATTGTCAGACTTTCTATTTGCTCTAACATTCTGAGGGTGATAATTTGAGGGCAGGCGGGATGTTGATTTCAATCTACCTTTTCTTCTAAGATCTTGCTAAATATCATGTATCATGCTCCAGTCCATCCATGCAAGGGTGTGTCTTACTCTGAGGATTTTTTTTTTGTTCGCCCAACTCAGCACAGTGTCTTGGAAAATGGAAAGAATTGGGAGCCTTCCTACCGCTGGTGAAATCTAGGAGTGGCAATTGAGGGCTTCTATTCACAAAGGTATTTACCTAATTTTTTTCTGCTTATTCTCTCAGTGCATTTCTCCTCAAGTTAGAGAGCCTTACATCCCATTCTCAGGATCTAACTGGCTCACATTGTTTTTCCTCAGTATTGCTTCCAGGGGGTGGGGACAAAATCAGAAGTGTGCTAAACCAGCCATCCTCCCCACTAGAATTTATACAGATTATATATATATATATAGTTTCATTCCTGGGAAGCCACTTTCCTCCCTCTCTCCCTCCTTCTCCTGCTTCTCCTCCT
Organism: Nomascus leucogenys; assembly: GCF_006542625.1. Lineage (NCBI taxonomy): Eukaryota > Metazoa > Chordata > Mammalia > Primates > Hylobatidae > Nomascus > Nomascus leucogenys. The sequence goes on along the minus strand of NC_044406.1, from coordinate 140,252,679 downwards.
TATTCTTCTCTTTTCCTCGTTCTGCTTTTTACGATTATTTTTTATTTATTTAGTACGAGAGGGGAAGGGAGATTTTTCTATCTTTCTTCCCTCTACCATCTTTTACAAATAAATTGTAATGTTACTGACTCCAAGTTAGATAAAAGCTTGCTCGCTTGAATATGATTATTGCTTTGCTTGAGTTTGTAGATTATTCACTAAAAATAGCCTCAGGAAAACAGGACCTTCAACAGAGATAAAAGAAAACACGCCAACCAGCAACTCTGGGAAGGGGCTGACCAGCCTGGTAAGAATAGGCTGACGGTGCCTGTAGAAGGTCACAAAACATTGACCAAGAAAGCAGCGATTAACTGCCCACCTGAGACTGAACACGTTTTAGAAGAATGTTTTGATCATTATTTCCTCTGCTTTCCCTTAAAAACCCCTAATCCAGAGGCACAACTCAGAGAGGTGATCACTGAAGTCTAGTTCACTGACTCCTCCGGGTTGCTGGCTTCTCAAATAAAGCTAACTTTCCTTTCACCAAAGCTCCTCTCTTTGAGTTTTTGGCCTTCAGGTGATGAACGGCCTGGACCGGAGTTCAGTTACAAAATCTCTGGTTTGGAAGGGTTATTTTTTTATTCCTGGGATATATTCTGGCTGACTCGGAGTTAGTTTTAGATAAATGTAAGCTTTCTAATGGATCTGAATCCACGCCAATGGATATGAAATTATCAAGGTCTTTTTATTTTTAATCGCAAACACTTCATTTTATCAAATCTTAATCGTCTCCAATTTCACCGCAAACAATACAAGGACCTTGTCTTACAAGTCAATGCTGTCCAGTATTTAGTTATAATTTGGTCAGTTATATTGTTTTTATGCAGTCTTTTTTTTTTTTTGGACTCATGGCCATGGTTACTAGTTTCTTTGTTCACCATTCCTCTGTTGCATCTTGCTTTGTTCTCTTCGTTCAATTTCCTTTTAATGAAAGAACATCTTTAAGCCTTTCTTTCAGTGAGGGTTTGTGAGTGGTCAGCCCTCTCAACCTTTGCTGAAGAATATCTTTACTGGCTGGGTGCAGTGGCTCACACCTGTAATCCCAGCATTTTGGGAGGCCGAGGTGGGAGGATCATTTGAGCTCAGGAGTTCGAGACCAGCCTGGGCAACATAATGAGACTTTGTCTCTACGAAATAATAAATAAATAAATAGCCAGGAGTGGTGGTGCTCACCTGTAGTCCCAGCTACTCGGGGAAAAAAAAAAAATAGCCAGGCATGGAGGTGCACACCTGTAGTCCTAGCTACTAGGGAGGCTGAGGCAGGAGGATCCCTTGAGCCCAGGAGATCGAGGCTGCAGTGAGCCATGATCGCACCACTGTACCCCAACCTGGGCGACAGAGTGAGACCTTGTCTCAATAAATAAATACATAAATATTTTAAAATATATCAAAAAGAATATCTTTACTTCACTCATTCTTGAATTGTAGTTTAGTTGGGTATGACATTTCCCCTCATTCCCTGAATGCATTAGTGATATGATTCCATTTTTATTGCAGTTGGTGAGAAGTCTGCTGTCAGTTTATTATCCCTTTGATAGCACTGTGTCTTTTCTTTCGAGTTGATTTTAAGATCTTTCCCCTTTTCTTTGTTGACCTGCGCCAGTTTCCCTGTGATTCAGTTTTATTGATTCTTGCTGTGGCTCATGCTTTTAGAATACGAGGAACTACGTCTGTTTTCAAATCTGAAAATTTCCAGCCAGTATCCTTTTGATTATTGGTTTACCCCTGTTCTCTTTATTCTCTGATTCTGTCATTCCTATTAGAGGTTTTTTGGACCTTTGCATCATTTTTCTGTATCTCTTAACCGTTTATACATTTGCTATCTCTCCTTGCTGCCTTCTGAATAATTTCCTTACTTCTATCTTCCAGTTCACTAAAGCAGATGAATCTGCTTTTAAACCCATCCTCTGATCTTTTGCTGTCACTGGAAATAATGTCTTTCATTTTCGGAAGTTCTATTTGGTTCCTTAAAGAAAGAAACCGGCCTCTTCTTTTTCCATAGAACCTTGATCTTTCTTTTTTTGTTTCGTTTTGTTTTTTAAAAAATAAATTTTATTGTGTATACTTGAGGTTTACAACATGATGAGACGTGTAGATAGTAAAATGGTTAGAATAGTGAAGCGGATTAATGTCTGTCCTCTCACGTGTTACTTTTTTGGTGATAAGAGCAGCTAAAATCTACTCGTTTAACAAAATCGCTAATACAATACAATTTTATTAATTTCAGTCCTCATGTTGTACACCAGATCTCTAGACTTGTCCATCGTACATGTCTGCCATATTGTATCCTTTGAGCTACATCGCCCCATTTCCTCTCCCCACTCCCACCTGTGATAACTACTGTTTCATTTTCTGTGTGTTTGAGCTTTTAAAAGCATAGATTCCACAATATGTAAAACCATGCAATATTTCTTTTTCTATGTCTGGCTAATTTCACTTAGCAAGCATAATGTCCTCCAAGTCCATCCATGTTGTGGCAAATGGCAGGGTCTCTTTTTTCAAGGCTGAATAATATTTCATTGTGTACATATACCACATTTTCTTTTTATTATTATTATACTTTAAGTTTTAGGGTACATGTGCACAATGTGCAGGTTTGTTACATATGTATCCATGTGCCATGTTGGTGTGCTGCACCCATTAACTCGTCATTTAGCATTAGGTATATCTCCTAATGCTGTCCCTCCCCCTCCCCCCACCCCACAACAGTCCCCGGAGTGTGATGTTCCCCTTCCTGTGTCCAAGTGTTCTCATTGTTCAGTTCCCACCTATGAGTGAGAACATGCGGTGTTTGGTTTTTTGTCGTTGCCATAGTTTACTGAGAATGATGGTTTCCAGTTTCATCCATGTCCCTACAAAGGACACGAACTCATCATTTTTTATGGCTGCATAGTATTCCATGGTGTATATGTGCCACATTTTCTTAATCCTGTCTATCATTGATGGACATTTGGGTTGGTTCCAAGTATTTGCTATTGTGAATAGTGCCGCAATAAACATACGTGTGCATGTGTCTTTAGAGCAGCATGATTTATAGTCCTTTGGGTACATACCCAGTAATGGGATGGCTGGGTCAGATGGTATTTCTAGTTCTAGATCCCTGAGGAATCGCCACACTGACTTCCACAATGGTTGAACTAGTTTACAGTCCCACCAACAGTGTAAAAGTGTTCCTATTTCTCCACATCCTCTCCAGCACCTGTTGTTTCCTGACTTTTTAATGATGGCCATTCTAACTGGTGTGAATATGTTTGGATTCCTTATTATTTCTAAGTGTCTTACACAAACTTATTTTATACTCTCGGTTGGCTCTATTATCTGAAGTTTTTGGTAGTCTAATCCTGCTCATCATTGTGTTTGCTGATACTCAATCACAGGCGGTTTTTTTTTTCCTCAGGTGTTTTATAATTTTGTTTGTGAGTTTAGGGATTTGTTCAAACGGCTTCGTCTGTGTGACTTCAGTGAGGTTTGACTGGGGGTGTATCTCTGGCTGTTATCTTTTTGATGTTAATGTGTAAGCTTGGGGTTTTCAAGACCTAAATAAGAGGTATTAATTCCAACCCTAGACCTACATGACAATAGCCTTAGAGTTACAAATGACCAGGGGAAGCATTTTATTTTCTCCCACCAGAACCCATGAAGAAACAAACCCTCTTGTCATCTCACCGTGGTGGTGGGAAGACTTTTTTTTCCTAGTCCATCCTTTCATTGACTGTGTAGCCCTTGTGAGGCACCAAGGCTTTTCTCCTCTCCCTGGTGGTTATTGAATCCATTCCCCTACCAGCCTAACATAAATTCAAATGCCCATCGATCTGCTCTTTAGGTTCCTCTTTGTTTTTTGACACCTGAGGGTCAATTTCCACCATACGTTCATCATATGTGCATTAAAAGGAATATTTATTAAATTTTATCCTGCCTTTTAAAAGGTGCTTTGTAACAGGAGGAGGCTTTTCAGGTTATCTAGTGTGCACTGTTTCCAGAAATGGAAATTGCTTTCCCCTTTAAAACTCCCAGAGCACTAAGAAGCTCCCACAAATTTTCTGGAAGAGGAATGTGATGGGGGGGAAGACTTTTCATGAATATGTAGCCTCAAAGAAAGATTGGTGCTTTGGGGTGCCAGACACTCAATGACAGCTTAAGATAAGTGAGGAAGGGCCTAGGGGTTGAAAGAGCCCTAATTGCTCAAAGCCACATGTCACAAGAAATTTTGGGAAGAAGAGCCACTTTATGAACTGGTTACCTTCATGGATTTTTCTTCCCTAGGCTCAGAAGCAGAAAAATACGAAGATCCATTGCTGATGGGAATCCTGCCCTAAGCAAACGGTGGTGAGGCATGGCTGCTTTTAGTGCATTTATTATATGTGACCATTTAAAAGCAGGTACTGAAGGCTGCAGAAAAGTCACGAGGTGGTACTCAAAATATGGTTATATAGATAACTGGGTGTGGCTCTTCCCTGAGGCACAAAGAACTGATTTTTGTGTACTCTTTGAAAGGAAATGTATAAAGTTGGTATTATGCTTTACTCAGAAAGTTTTTAAGAGGGTTGGGAGTGATGCAATCACTTTAAAATGATACACAAGATTGAACACCCTGCTAAACTTCAGATAAGAGTATCCAATTGCCTCTTGGACTTCCCTGCCTGGATGTTCTGTTCCACGTGCACCCCAAACTCAAACATATCCAAGACTGAAAACATCTTCTCTCCAAGCTCTCTCCTCTTCTAATATTCCCTGTGTGAATAAGGTGTGCCCAGTTGACCAAACCAGTAACCTGGGAGTCATCTTGACACCTTCCTCTCCCTCAACCCCTCTCTCGCAATTAATTGGACACCAAGTTCAGTGGACTCTACCTTCAAAATGCCTCTCAAATCAATCCACGTCTCTCCTTGGCATTGCTGTCGGGCAGCAGGGCCCAGGTTCCCACTCCTCTTGGAAATGACAGAGGTCTCGCCTCTTCTGCACCTTCCCCTGAGCTTGTGGAACTATCCTGTCCAGAAGAAATCCTTTCCCTTTCATATTTCTATAGAATGCTGTCTAACACTTTGAATTCCCTTCAGGCTCTGGGTTTCAGAAATCAACACAGAAAGAATGCCAGGCTATTCATTTCCCTCCAGAATGAAGTTAGAATCTTGAGGGCAGTGAGGAAGGCAGGCATATGCATTGCTGCAGACCTTCTCAAGTGATTCTGATGTGCAGCTCCGGTCAAGAGCCACTGCACAACGTGGTGAGCTATTTGAATACAGGGACCATGCCTTTCAACTTTGTATTCATCAAAACACAACGCAGCCAATACCTGATATAGAATCAGTGCTCAGTAAATGTTCCAGTGAATGAGTGAATACAAGAACTAAAGAATGATATGGTGCAAAGAAATGGATGAAAGGGATCTTACGACTTAGTGCAATCCCTTCTTTTTTTTTTCAGTTGCCGTAGTGTTGGGATTGCTTGAGGCTCCCGGATGTTCACAGGATGCCATTTTTGGCAACCACAGACCACTAGTTACCCAGCTTTTTTAGGTGTTGTGTAGCAAGGAGGGATTTCGGGTTATGTAATCTGCACTATTTCCAGAAATGGAAATTATTTCTTTTTCCTTTTATGACTCACACAACGTCAGGAAATTTCCACAAAATTCCCAGAAGAACATGATGGAGAAAACCACTTTCCCTATATATATTTTAGTGGAGTATATTTTATTTTAATGGAACTGCCAGTGAAGCAGCAGATGTGGCCAGTAAGACACCACTTTCCTGGTGTCTCCTGAGAACTCTTTTCTCTCATTGGTTATTTTCACCTGTCTTCTTCTGCAAGTTCCTTTTTGTTTGGGCTCATTTTCCATTTTCTCTGTATCTAGGTTTGTTGAAAATGCAGGAGCCAGTGCTTCCCAACCTTCCTTACTCCAAACGCCTACGCACACGCACCCACTTGCATGCGTGCACGTACACGTGCATACATATGCACCCACACATACACGCGTGTGTGCACACACACTCCTGGACTCTTGAGAAACTTTCAAAAGGAACTTATAGATAGGGTGAGGACTTTTATTATTATTTATTAATTATTATTATTATTACTTATATCTGAAATATAACATTTTGGGCACATGGAAGTGCTCTAACCCCCAAATTCCTGTTTGTCTCTGGAAAGGAGCAGACAGTCTAGGATGGGCAGGGACACACAAGACAACTTATCTTTTGCCATATGCATTAGACCTAAAGTATTTACAAAGCAAAAGAGGCAGCTGTGGCGAGACAGAAAAAGCCCTGGATTCAGAATTAAAACAGCTGGGTTAGAGTACTGGCTCTGTCACTTGCTCTCTAACTCTCAGTTTCCTCATCTGTAAAATCGGGGCAATGGTACTACTTCATATTAATACAACCTCAGCTGCAAAAGACTGGTTTAGGTACCCTTGTTCTGAGCTCCCACAGACTCCTTGTGCTTACCTGGTGTTAACATTGCTGTTAATACATCTGTCTCCCATGGTACAAGGAGATCTTGAGGGCAGAAATTCTATTTGTCTGGCCTCCACTGTGCCCGCCCTCAGTGCACAGCAGAGTGGTCAATGAATGTTGGTTGAGTGAATGAAGAACAATTGGACATTTGCATGTTTTTGTGTGTATAATTCCTGTTTTACTATCATCGGTAGGCTACCGGGATAGTACAAATCTATTTTTATTGTATGTAAATTTGATATCTAGACATTCCAAATTAACAGGAGTTGATTCGCTCCCCATGTTACCTAACAACTAGTTTCAGAATGTTGTTGGATCCCTTTAGGAGAATATTTCAGTACATTTGCTCCCCTGGTTAGGGTTAGGGTTGTGTTCCCAGCACAAGCGCCTCCTCAATAATAAGCCTTTACGTGTGTGCACCGGCAGTTTAAAGAGTTTTTTTTTTTTTTTTTTTTTTAATGGTGTTTTCTTGTACACTGACTCATATGCTCCTCATGAGAACCCCATGAGATAGGCAGGAAAGGTGTTCCTGCTACCACTTGATGGATGAAGAAACCAATGTTCAGAGACGTTAACTGAGTCACTACATACCACATCAAGAGCAAGTTTGTTTCAGAGCTGGGCCTAAAACAGAATCGGGTTTCTCATTTCACAGTCTGGTGTTTTTTACACAATCCATTTGTTCAACCCGGTTGCATTTTGTGATGTTGCTTCAGTGATATTTTTTGCATCTCATCCTATTCCTGCTTCGCAACTGCACCTCCTACTACTTGCCTCAGCATACTCTCAACCGGGGCTTCTCAGGTGCTCAACCAGGGCCTCTCCCTCTACCCTGAACATGTCCTCTTGCAATTTCCTGCCTCTGGATCTTTGCATCTGTTTTCACCTTTTGGTGGGCACCCCTTCCCCACCCCCACGTCACTGCAGGTTGAAAGAAACCCTAGGCATCCTCTCGGTTTCAACTCAAAGACCACCTAACTTCATGAAACCTCTGCAGATGGGCCCTGCTGGATGAGATCTCTCTGCCCTTGAACGCACAGAACAGTCCATGCCTTGTTCTATATCCATTTCCATACCTGCTTCATTCCCTTCTCTACAGTGTCCCTTGCTCCGTTTCCTCACAGCCCCCTGTGCTCAGTTTCACAGCACATATTGCCCTATGTTGTGAGCCTGCTTTCGCCCTGTGACTGTGAGCTCCTTGAGGACTGGAACCTTGTCTGATTCATCTCGGTATCTCCAGCACCCAGCACAGTGCCTGGAACACAGTAGTTGCTCCAAAAAATGTTGGATGAATGAGTGGATGGATGAATGAACACTACCCCACACAACGCCTTGGATATAGTAGCTGCAAAATAATAATGGATCGAATTGAGTCTATAACCAGATCTCATTTCTTTTCATCCTGTCTCGGTGAAAGATGAAGGTTCTTTCTTCTGACTCAGGCTGTCACTTCCACTCCTGCTCTGGGTTCCATCCCATCCTGCCTCCCCAGGTGCCTCACTCCATCAATTACCTCTTCTCTCAAGAATCTCTAATCTCTCCGTCTTCTCTGCCTGGCTCCTTTCCTTGCAGACACTAAAATGCTCAGGTCTCTCCTCCTATTCCAAAAATAAGTACCCTCAATTGAATGGGTGTCTTCTTCCTCACAGTATCAAACTATGTACCTCATTGGGGAGTAACCCAGCTGAGTGAGCCCTTTACTGGGGAGCCTTCAGTGTCAGCCTCCTTAGATCTTTTTCTCTTAGGTTGGTCAGATGGCTCACAGAAGACTCTTCCAGCTGCCAGAATTTTAGGGGCAGGGGCAGGGGCAGGGGCAGGGAAGAAGACTGGGAGTTCACAGCTTTCAGGACACATGCTTCCACTCAGCACCCCTGTTTTCAGTACAGGACCCCAGCCCTCAACTAAGTCTGGGAACTCCCCATCCAGAGACCCTCTGCTTTACCCTCTCCAGGGAATAACACTCCAGGCTTCTGTCAGAGCAGGGAAGGGCCAGCCCCTCACTGGCATTGACAGCAGGAGGGGATCTGGCAATGAATCTACTTCTTAAAAGAGTTTTCAAACAGCCTTCATTATTTTGATACCCAACCCTCTTCACTTCCAGAGGTAACTCCACTTCCAGAGTTACCCTGGTCCAGCCTTTGAAGATTCCTGGGGGTGGGGAGTAAATCAAGTTAGCTGTTTGCTTTTCCCACTAAGGTCTCAGAATTCCTAGTTTGTGGCCTTCTTGGATCTGCTAAGTCAGTTGCCACTCATCCATCTGTTCTTCAGCATCCAAAATTTAGTTGTTTTCTCCTTTCCTGTTCTTCAACCCTTTTTATTTCATCTTCACTCCTATCCTTCTAATCCTTTCAAAAATCATATTTGTAGCAGTTCCAGTGGGGTTTTGGGAGATGGTGAAGGTAGATGTGGAAGTATGTGCTCCACCTTAACTACGCATCATCACGAGCATGGGTGTCTGCCTGCCTGTCTCATTGATTCTACACACCTTCGTTACCACACCACTCTCCCTAAAACTCTCCAGACTCAGCTTTTCTCATCTGGCTCTCTGACCTGTTCCTGACCATTCTGTTCTTTCAGCTCTCAGCCTTCGGACTGCCAAAACCCCAAACCAACTTCCTATCCAGGAACCCTCAGGCCTAGAAGTTCAGATGCCTTGCCGATGTATCTGTGCTTCACAACTTGCCTACTCTCTCTGACCCCTAACATTTTCACATACTTTTCCAATTCTGCCTGTCATAAATTTGCTGCTTCCCCCTAAGTAGAATGTTGATTCCTGTCAAACACACAGCCTAGCCCTGATTCCTCCTCTTCTCTCAAATAGTGATATTGTCAACAATGATAAACAACTACTATGTACTGAGTGTTTTTTATGTGCTGCTCACACTTTATACACATGTATAGATTCATTCTTCATCATAGATTTTTCAGGTAGCTGGCCTTTATTAGCCCCACTTTGCATATGTAGGAACACAGGCTCAAGGAAGGAAAGCAACTTCCCAAAATTTCCCAGGCTAGTAAAAGTCAGAGACGGAATTCAAGCCCAGATCATTCCAAGTTTGTGCTCTTCCTGTGATATGACACTGCCTCAGTCAAGGCATCAGAGAGGAAGTTAGAAAGCAGATGGTGAGAGGGAGTACCTGAATTGGAGGGAGTACATGAATTGGAGGGAGTGGCCACCATCAGTGGGTAGACCATGGAGAAAGATGGGGCTAACAGAGAAAAACCTTCACCGAGTTCACAGGTTTACACAGCATTAGCCCTTGTGATCTTTAGTTGTCCAGGGGATAAATTACCGTGCCTGTCTGCCCACACAGAAAGTAAGCTAGAACACCACCACTAATCTATATGATATACACCAACATGGCTTAAGATGATTTATTGCAACTGTAAAAAATGCCCCCCTCCCCCTTTTTTTTTTCCAGAAAGGAAGCGTGGATTGCATTAATCAAGCTAAAGACTTTTACACTTCTTTACAGTCTGACACAAAAACAGACAGTCATAAAGATAAGCCCGAATCATCAAGAAAGGGCACAGTAGTATTTTGCAAACCCAATTTAGGGAATCAGGGAAGAGTAAAATCCACGTGGAAAAGGTTTCCCCTGACTTCCCATTCATGATGGTACAGTGAGTTCATGTTATGGAACGCTCACTGCTCCAAACACGTGGCAATGATGGACAAAATATAAAAAGGTAAACTCAAAAAGGCATGGCCAAGACAAAACAAACAAAACAAAACAAAAACAAAAGATAATTGTCTCCATGTTGAAGTACTACGCTTATTGCTCTGGAAGCAAACCATGGTAGCCAGAAGCTAAGCTCCTGCAATGTATAGCGGTTCCAAAGTACCCTGAGCACGATGGAAGACAAAAGCCATACTCACAGATTAAAGCCAAGGACTAGAATGGAGCTACCCACAAACCCACCAACCCCTGACTGTAAGTCTGACAAAAAAGAACTACCGCCAAACTCTGCCAGGGTCTTTGGTTCTGATGAGCTGCAGGCTTAGGGAGGTGAGGATGCAGACATGTTCTGGCCTCGTAACTAAGAGTTGAGCTAATCCACAGCTGAGCTAAGTGAGTGGATTTCCAATATGCCCAAGAGCACCCTGGGGCCAGTGATATGGATATGTTCTATCAAAGGGTTTTGAGCCTAACAACTGACTGGTATTTTGCAAGAGAAAAAAAGTACTGAATAGGTTAATTTCCTTCCATTCTTGGAAGAGGCAAAATTAGAAATGATGATTTTTTTTTTTTTTTTTTTGAGACATGGTCTTGCTCTGTTACCCAGGCTGGAGTGCAGTGGCGTGATCATAGTTCACAGTAGCCTTGAACTGATGGGCTCAAGAGATCCTCCCACCTCAGCTTCCCGAGTAGCTGGGACTGCAGGCACTCATGACTCCACCCAACTAATTTTTCTTTTAATTCTATTTTTTGTAGAAACGGGGTCTTGCTTTGCTGCCCAGGCTGGTTTCGAACTCCTGACCTCAAGCGATCCTCCTGCCTTGGCCTCCAAAAGTGCTGGGATTACAGGCGTGAGCCACGGCACCTGGCCAGATTTTGTTTTTAAGTTTGAAATGCTTTATTTAGAGCTTATTAGCCACTAAATCCTTTTTTTTTTTTAACTTTTAAGTTCAGGGGTACAAGTGCAGGTTTGTTACATAGGTAAACTTGTGTCATAGGGGATTTGTTGCATAGATTATTTCATCACCCAGGTATTAAGCTTAGTACCCATTAGTTGTTTTTCTTGGTCCTCTCCCTCCTCACACCCTCTATCCTCCAAAAGGCCCCAGTGTGTGTTGTTCCCCTCTATGTGTCCATATGGTCTCATCATTTAACTCTCACTTATAAGTGAGAACATGCAGTATTTGGTTTTCTGTTCCTGTGTTGGTCTGCTAAGGATAAGGGCCTCCAGCTCCATCCATGTCCCTGCGAAGGACATGATCTCATTCTTTTTTATGGCTGCATAGTATTCCATGGTGTATATGTACCACATTATCTTTCTCCAGTCTGTCACTGTTGGGGATTTAGGCTGATTCCATGTCTTTGCTATTGTGAATAGTGCTGCAGTGAACATACACATGCATGTGTCTTTGTAACAGAATGATTTTTAGTCCTTTGGGTGTGGACCCAGTAATGGGATTGCTGGGTTGAATGGTATTTCTGTCTTTAGGTCTTTGAGGGATCACCACACTGTCTTCCACAGTGGCTGAACTTGTTTACAATCCCACAAAAGGTATAAGCATTCCTTTTTCTCCACAGCCTCGCCAGCATCTGTTATTTTTTTTTACTTTTTAATAATGGCCATTTTGGCTAATATTAGTTGGTATCTCATTGTGGTTTTGATTTGCATTTCTCTAATGATCAGTGATGTTGACCTCTTTTTTTTTCACATGATTGTTGGCCGCATGTATGTCTCCTTTTGAAAAGTGTCTGTTCATGTCCTTTTCCCACTTTTTTATGGGGTTGTTTGTTTTCCTGTAAATTTGTTTAAGTTCCTTATAGATGCTGGATATTAGATCTTTGCCAGATGCATAGTTTGCAAATATTTTCTCCCATTCTGTAGGTTGTCTGTTTACTCTGTTGATAGTTTCTTTCACTGTGCACAGCTCTTTAGTTTTATTAGACCCCATTTGTCAATTTTTTGCTTTTGTTGCAATTGCTTTTGGCGTCTTCATCATGAAATCTTTGCCCATGCCTATGCCCTGAATGGTATTGCCTAAATTGTCTTTCAGAGTTTTGATAGTTGGGGGTTTTACATTTCAGTCTTTAATCCATCTTGAGTTAATCTTTGTATATAGTGTAAGCAGGGGAGCCGGTTTTAGTCTTCTGCATATGGCTGGCTGGTTATCCCAGCACCATTTATTGAACCAGGAATCCTTTCCCCATTGCTTGTTTTTGTCAGGTTTGTCAAAGATCAGATAGTTGTAGGTGTGTGGTCTCATTTTTGGGTTCTCTATTCTGTTCCATTTGTCTATGTCTCTGTTCTTGTACCAGTACCATGCTATTTGGGTTACTGTAGCCTTGTAGTATAGTTTGAAGTCAGGTAGCATGATGCCTCCAGCTTTGTCCTTTTTGCTTAGGATTGCCTTCGCTAGTCAGGCTTTTTTTTTTTTTTTTTTTTTTGGTTCCATATGAATTTTAAAATAGTCTTTTTTTTCTCATTCTGTGAAGACTGTCAATGGTAGTTTAATGGGAATAGCATTGAATCTATAAATTGCTTTGGGCAGTATGCCCATTTTAATACTGATTCTTCCTATCCATGAGCATGGAATGTTTTTCCATTTTTTTGTGTGTCATCTCCAATTTCTTTGAGCAGTGGTTTGTAGTTCTCCTTGTAGAGATCTTTCACCTCCCTAGTTAGCTGTATTCCTAGGTATTTTATTCTCTTTGTAGCAATTGTGAATGGGAGTTCATTGCTGATTTGGCTCTCGGCTTTACTGTTGCTGGTGTCTAGGAATGCCAGTGATTTTTGCGCATTGATTCTGTACCCTGAGACTTTGCTGAAGTTGTTTATCAGCTTAAGAAGCCTTTGGGCTGAGACAGTGGGGTTTTCTAGATACAGGATCATGTCATCTACAAGCAGGGATAGGTTGACTTCCTCTCTTCCAATTTGGATGCCCTTTATTTCTTTCTCTTGCCTGATTGCCCTGGCCAGAACTTCTAATACTATGTTGAATAGGAGTGGTGAGAGAGGGCATCCTTGTCTTGTGCCGGTTTTCAAGGGGAATGCTTCCAGCTGTTGTCCATTCAGTATGATGTTGGCTGTGCGTTTGTCACAGATGGCTCTTATTATTTTGAGGCATGGTCCTTCAATACCTAGTTTATTGAGAGTTTTTAACATGAAGGGATGTTGAATTTTATCAAAAGCCTTTTCTGCGTCTATTGAGATAACCATGTGGTTTTTGTCTTTAGTTCTGTTTATGTGATAAGTCAAATTTATTGATCTGCATATGTTGAACCAACCTTGCATCCCGGGGATGAAGCCAACTTGATCATGGTGGATAAGCTTTTTGATGTGCTGCTGGATTCAGTTTGCCAGCATTTTGTTGAGGATTTTTGCATTGATGTTCATGAAGGATCCTGGCCTGAAGTTTTCTTTTGTTGTTGTATCTCTGCCAGGTTTTGGTTTCAGGATGATGCTTGCCTCATAGAATGAGTTAAGGAGGAGTCCCTCCTTCTCAATTTTTTGAAATAGTTTCAGTAGGCATGCTACCAGTTCCTCTTTGTACATCTGGTAGAATTCAGCTGTGAATCCATCTGGTCCTGGGATTTTTTTGGTTGGTAGGCTATTTATTACTGCCTCAATTTCCGAACTCATTACTGGTCTGTTCAGGGATTCAGTTTCTTCCTGGTTCAGCCTGGGGAGGCGTGTGTGTCCAGGAATTTGTCCATTTCTTCTAGACTTCCTAGTTTATGTGCACAGAGGTGTTCACAATATTCTCTGATGGTTGTTTGTATTTCTGTGGGGTCAGTGGTAAATATTCCCCTTATCATTTCTGATTGTGTTTATTCAAATCTTCTCTCTTTCCTTCTTTATTCGTCTAGCTAGTGGTCTGTCTATTTTATTACTTTTTTTCAAAGGAAAAAAACAGCTTCTGGATTCTTTCATTTTTTGAAGAGTTTTTCATGTCTCTGTCTCCTTCAGTTCAGCTCTGATTTTTGTTATTTCTTGTCTTCTGCTAGTTTTGGGATTTGTTTGCTCTTGCTTCTCTAGTTCTTTTAGTAGTGATGTTAGGTTATTAACTTGAAATCTTTCTAACTTTTTGATGTGGGCGTTTAGTGCTGTACCTCTCCTTCTTAACACTGCCTTTGCTGTATCCCAGAGATTCTGGTACTTTGTATCTTTGTTCTCATTAGTTTCATAGAACTTCTTGATTTCTGCCTAAATTTCATTGTTTACCCAAAAGTCATTCAGGAGCAGGTTATTCAATTTCCATGTAATTGTATGGTTTTGAGTGAATTTCTTAGTCTTGATTTCAAATTTGATTCTTCTGTGGCCCAAGAGACTGTTTGTCATGATTTCAGTTCTTTTGCATTTGTTGAGGAGTGTTTTACTTCTGATTACGTGGTCGATTTTAGAGTAAGTGCCATGTGGTGATCAGAAGAATGTATATTCTGTTGTTTTGGGGTGGAGAGTTCTGTAGATATCCACCAGGTCCATTTGATCCAGTGCTGAGTTCAGGTCCTAAATATCTTTGTTAATTGTCTGTCTCAATGATCTGTCTAATATTGTCAGTGGGGTGTTAAAAAGTCTCCCACTACCATCGCGTGGCAGTCTAAGTCTCTGTGAAGGCCTCTAAGAAGTTGCTTTATAAATCTGGGTGCTCCTGTGTTGGGTCCATATGTATTTAGGATAGTTAGATTTTCTTGTTGAATTGAACCGTTTACCATTATTTAATGCCCTTCTTTGTGTTTTTTGATCCTTGTTGATTTAAAGTCTGTTTTGTCAGAAACTAGGATTGCAACTGCTGCTTTTTTGTGTTTTCCGTTTGCTTGGTAGATTTTCATCCATCTTTTTATTTTGAGCCTATGTGTGTCATTGCATGTGAGATGGTTCTCTTGAAGACAGCATACCATTGGATCTTAGTTCCTTATCCAGCTTGCTACTCTGTGTCTTTTAATTGGGGCATTTAGCCCACTTACATTTAAGGTTAGTATTGGTATGTTTGGATTTGATCCTTTCATCATGATGCTAGCTGGTTATTTTGCAGACTTGCTTACATGTTTGCTCTGTAGTGTCACTGGTCTGAGTACTTCAGTGTGTTTTTGGAGTGGCTGGTAACCATCTTTCCTTTCCACATTTAGTGCCTCCTTCAGGAGCTCTTGTAGGGCAGGTCTGGAGGTAACAAATTCCCTCAACATTTGCTTGTCTGAAAATGATCTTATTTCTTCTTCGCTTATGAAGCTTACTTTGGCCAGATATGAAATTCTGGGTTGGAGTTTCTTTAAGAATGTTGAGTATTGACCCCCAATCTCTTCTGGCTTGTAGGTTTTCCACTGAGACATCCGCTGTTAGTCTGAAGGGCTTCCCTTTGTAGGTGACCTGGCCTTTCTCTCTAGCTGCCTTTAACATTTTTCTTTCGTTTCAACCTTGGAGAATCTGATGATTATGTGTGTTGGGGATGTTCCTTTGGTGGAGTATCTTCCTGGAGTTCTCTGGATTTCCTGAATTTGAATGTTGGCCTCTCTAGCTAGGTTAGGGATTTTCTCATAGATGATATCCTGAAATATGTTTTCCAAATTGGTTCCGTTTTCCCCATCTCTTTCAGGGACACCAATCAGTCTTAGATTCGCCCTCTTTACATGATCCCATATTTCTCGGAGGTTTTGTTCATTGCTTTTCATTCTTTTTTCTCTATTCTTGTCTGCCAGTCTTATTTCAGAAAGCCAGTCTTCAAGCTCTGAAATTCTTTCCTCTGCTTTGTCTATTCTGCTGTTAGTACTTGTGATTGCATTATGAAATTCTTGTAGTGTGTTTTTTCAGTTCCATCAGGTTGGTTACATTCTTCTCTATATGGGCTATTTTGTCTGTCAGCTCCTGCAATGTTTTATCATGATTTTTAGCTTGCTTGCATTGGGTTACAATGTACTCTTTTAACTCAGTGAAGTTCATTCCTATCCATATTCTGAATTCTACTTATGTCATTTCAGCCATCTCAGCCTCAGCCCAATTCCGAACCCTTGCTAGAGAGGTGATGCAGTCATTTGGAGGAAAGAGGGCACTCTGGCTTCTTGAGTTTTCAGCGTTCTTGCACTGATTCTTTCTCATCTTTGTGGGCTTATCTGCCTTCAATCTTTGAGGTTGCTGACCTTTGGATTTTTTTTTTTTCTTTTAACAGTCTGGCCATGTTTCTGTAGGGCTGCTGTACTTTGCTGGGCTTCTTCTCCAGTTCCTAGTCGCCTTGGATTTTCCAGTACCTGGAGCTATCACCAGTGAAGGCTGTGAAACAGCAAAGATGTCAGCCTGCCTCTTCCTCTGGTAGCTCCGGCCCAGCGAGGTAGAGACCTGTTGCCAGCCCAAACGCACCTGTAGGACAAGGCTGGACACCCTGGTTGGGAGGTCTCACCCAATCAGGAGGAACGGGATCAGGGAACTGCTTAAAGAAGCAGTGTGGCCGTGCTTTCACAGATCAGCTGTGCTGTGCTGGGGCACTGCTTTCACCCCTGGTTGGTGTGGGCTCTCCAAAGCCTGGAGGCTGGAACAGCTAATTCGCCCAAACAGCAAAGCTGGTGGCCCTTCCCTCCCTCCGGGAGCTCTGTCCCAGGGAGAATTCAAATCTCTGTCAGCCAGAGAACACCAGTAGGGGTTGCTGGAGGCCTTGGTTGAAAAGTCCCACCCAGTGAGGAGGAACAGATTGGGCACCTGCTTAAAGAAGCAGTCTGGCCATGCTTCTGAAGAGCAGCTGTGCTGTGCTGTGCTGTTCTGGGGTACCACTTCTGGGAGCTCTGTCCCAGAAAGCAGCCTGCCCCTCCCCCTGGGACCTCCGTCCCAGGTAGGTGCAACACTGCTGCTGGTGGCTGGCTGGAATTCCAAACCAGTGGGTCTTATCCTGTGAGGTGCGGTGGAAGTGGGGCCCGCAGATCGTTGCTGCTTGGCCCCCTGGATTCAGCCTCTTTCCTAGGGGTAGGTACAGGGGTCTAATCTCCCGCTTTGCAGGAGTTGCAGTTACTTTTGCTGGGAAACCCAGGGCCGGAGTACGTAAAGCTCCTGGATCTCTGCACGTGCTCAAGCGGCTGCTCTGCTGAGACTCCGTGTATCTCTGTGTGTCAGACTGAAGTCCCTGGTGGAGTGGGTTCACGAGGGAATCTCCTGACCCAAGGGTTGCAAGGATCCATGGGAGGATCACACATTCACTTACTACTTCCCTGGGTGGGGGAAGTTCCTCTGTCTCCATGTTGCTCCTGGGTGGGCTGTCATCCTGCCTTGCTTTTCTTCATTCTCTGCGGATCGAGTTGTTTCCTTGATTAGACCCAGTGCGGGTACCTGGATGTTTCAGTTGAAGGTGCTGTATTTACTCGCCCCTTTCTTCCCTCTCCATGAGGACCACTCACCCTAGCTGCTTCTAGTCAGCCATCTTGGCCACTCCCTCCCCGCCCCCTACCTTTTTTTTTAAATGCTTGAAAACTATTTGCAAAAGAAACCTAGAGATTCTCATGGTTCTTTTAAGATCTTGTTGGATGGACTGTGAAAGTGGGATTATTGTCTATGAATGGTCAGCTAGACTGCGTGTGTGTGGAAAGGGTGAGGGAATTAACATTTATTGAGCAAAAGGGCATGCTAGTTAAAATCATTGTCTCTGGGGACAGATTTTTCTGGGTTTTAATCCAAACTCTGACACGTATTAGCCGTGTGACCTCTATTTTTCATTTGTAAAATGGAGATGGGATTGTTGCGGGGATTAAAAGCACTTAGAACAGTCCAGGATATAGAAAGCACTGTGTAAGAGTTGGCTGTCATTAGTAGTCATCAGTCATCATACTTAATAATCACAAAATTGTTAGAAAATCCTGTGAGGTAGGTATTTTCCTTACCATACCCATATGAGAAAACTTAAGCAAGGAGAAGTCAAACAAAGTTACCAAAGTCACACAATTACAGAGTGACAGAGCCTTTAGACGCTGCCTAGTCCAAGGCTTTCATTTCACAGAAGAGAAAGTTGAAGTTCAAAATAGGAGAGGGACCTGCGTCAAGTCATTTAGTGAGCCAGTGACAGAACTGGGCCTAGAGCTCAGCAGCAGGACTCTTCCTGTCAGTAGTTCTCAAACTTTGTCATGTGTTTGTTAGAATCCTGCGGAGGACTTGCTAAAACAAACTGCTGGTACCCATGCCCAGAGTTTCTTACTTAGTAGGCGTGGGGTGGGCCTTGAAAATTTGCATTTCTAAGGAGTTCTCAAATGATGCCACTGCTGGTGGTCTGGGGACCCTACTTTGGGAACCACCACAACACACCATAATTCATACATCTTTTGTTCTTTTCATCATGGACTACACAGTCTGTGACCTACAAACACTTTCAAAGAAATGAGAACCAGTGATGAAAACCAAAGAAAATTACATATCTAGCAGCAAGAAGGTACGGTGACTGACCTACAGTCCTGGTTTGTGTGGGACTCTCCTAGTTTTAAAATGGAAAGTCCTGTAGTTCTGGGCACAAGAGGATGGTTGGTCACTCTAGATGAAAGCAAACAAAAGTCAGTGTCAGCTAAATGCCAAACGAAAAAGGACATACATACAGAGAATGTGGTAACTTCTGGTGAATTTGTTTGAAAAGGACTCGTTCATTTATTCTTCCAACACATCTGTATTATAAAAAACTACTATCCATAAGACACTGTGTTAGGTGCTGTGTTCCTGACCCTACAGATCCCATTCCACCATAGCAAAAGGTAAAAGTAACTCTACAGTGAGCTTGGTAGACACAGACCCATGCTTATATACTCAGGGACACCTGGAAGAGATGTAAAAACAGAAACATCTCACATAGGAAGTTTTCAATGCATCGTGATCAGGACTCAAATAATTCCCTTCTCTTTTTCTTCAATGTACTAAAGGGAGTACATTGTTGAGAAGGACTGGTTGCAAATTTCCAAAAAGGAGAGTAAAATAATTAATGGGTCAAGGTCTCAGCAGAGACAGAAGGTAAGGGGAGTCCTTCAGTAAGTGGGGAAATTGATTTGTTTTGTGTCCTCATCTCTCCAGGGCCATGAGCATGTCCTTTGCTGGCCATAAGTCAATGCTGATGACCTCAGTTATAGTGTAATCTTCAAGGCTAATTTACGCAAAACTTCAAAAATGGTAAACATCCTCATGAAGACTAATGATGACATATTTTAGAGAAAAAACTGCAGGGTAAAATGTTATTGCTGTTCTTATTGCTAAAGGGCATACTCCTTAAGAACCAAAGTTATTTATCAGTCCTTTGACCTAAGAGGAAAACAAATTTCATGGACTCCCCCAAAGATTCCTATATAGTACAAATAAAATGCCAAAATATTTTGGAACACATTTTGGAGCACTGGATAGGTCAATAAAATAATGTGTAGATTGCCAAATGTGATCTAGGAACTCCCTGCAAACATCAGATTAGGCTCTGTTCTCTATCTGAATACTGACTTTGCTTTGCTTTGTAACTCCTATCTTCACTAATAATGCCTTTTCCCCCCTCTTGTGTGCATCCTAGCCTATATTCTCTTTCATCATCCTACAGTGGTCAATGTGGTTATTGTACAGCTTCACTTTCAATGAAAGCTGAGAAGCCTCATACCCTGCCCCCCCCAATACATAAAAGAAGCCATTTAAAAAATAAAAGCAGCAAGCTACTAAATTTGACTCATTCAAATCTTGGCAATTAACATGTATAGTATGTTATGAGAGAGAGAGAGAGAGAGGGAGAGAGAGAGAGAAAATTAGCAGAAATGGAGGAAAACATATTACATCCTAAATACCACCAAATTGCCAAAATACACATTTGGGTAGTAATCTCCAGAGAACTCTTTGGAGGCACAGCATCTATCATGCTGATTTCCCTGAACAATACTACAGAATAGCCCTGTGTACTTTCTCTTGTGGGGGTGTGTGTGTGTGTAAAGAATTATCATATGGAACCTCACAAGTCTCTAAAACCTTTCTACAATTATCCCTCATAGGATTACCACACCGATGAGTTTGTTCAACAGGCGCTGTTGTGACTTCCTAATTTAACTCCTATAGAGATGATTTGTATGGAAGATAAAACACTATATTTGAACTAAATTCCCACCTTATCCCTGAGCTTATGCTACCAAGCAATTCTTACAATGTTTGCAGTTCTATTAGACTACAGAGAAAAATCTAGGGTTTCAGCTAAACCCTTTAATCCATAGGCCTAGGTAAAGGACTGTCTCAAGGTAGTCGCTAGCCTATGGGTTCTCAAAGTATGGTCTGAAGACCCCTGGAGGAGTCCCTGAGACCCTTTTAGTGGGTCTGCAGATTAAAAATTATTTTGTATAGTAACACCAAGATGAGTTACATTCAATTAGGCATTTTTCTTTTGAAATTAAGCAGACTTTTAGAAACTAAGATGTGCATAGCCCTGTAGTAGGCTAAGTGGAAGTTACAAAGGCAATAGTAGCTTTTTTTCCCCCTCTCATTATCTCATGAGGATACGGAGGACTTTTCCAGAGGCTACATGACATATGGTTATGTCATCTCTCTGATAGCTGAGGGATGTGTGCTTCTGTGTTCTTCCTGAGTTTTAAATATTTCTCAGTCTTAATACCTAAAATAATTAGTATCAATAGATGATAGAACTCACACCCAAGAACTCCTTGGGGCCTTCAATAGCTTTTAAGAGTGTTAAGGTGTCCTAAGACCAAAAATTTTGCAAATTGTTGCTTTATCAGGATTTTTGTTATTTCTAGAATGCATTTCTTTCTAACTGATCTACTTGGGAAAAAAAATCATTACCTCATGGCAATTATTGCTTTCCTATCCATATGGAGATTATATTTCTGAAGGAGACTGACCAAAATTATATTAAAAGGTTTAAATAAAACAAGTGGATCGATGTTATAACATGAGGAAGAGAGCTGCCCCACTAGATGTCTGACATTAGGTAACTCAGAGTCCCCCCTCTCTAACAAGTCTCCCTTACTAGAGAAATGAACAGATTCTATTTTGTGGGATGGGATAAGGAGACAATCTGAAGTAGAGTTTGACACAATATTATTCTGCCCATATGAAATTCTGGTAGCCAGGGTGCCAGGTGTATTCATAATCCCGATGCTGTCAATTTTAAGCCTGAAGCCCCAAGAGGCGAGCAGTGCTTAATACATCATCTCTTGTTAAATAGCAGCCACAGAGTTGGCGGTAGCCAGTGAAGCATTCCCTGCCATGTAGGACACGCCAGTTGTCTATAAATAGGACCTGTGAATGGGCCAAAAAAAAAAAAAGAGAGAGAGAAAACACTGTCAGAAGAAGGACAGACCAAAGGAACCCTAAGTCAGAAGAGATCATTTAAAAGATGACCTTTAGGTTGTTCTCTGGTTACATTAAATGAGGTATTTTTCTTTTGAAGTTAAACAAACTTTTGGAAACTAAGATGTGTATAGCCCTGTAGTAGGCTAAATGGAAGTTACAGAGGCAACAGTAGGTAATGGGCCCAGCACTGGAGGAGCTTCTGTTTCTCAAGTAATTGTTCTCTTATCAAAGCAAATCAGATAATTGGTTTCTTTCTTTTTCTTTTTCTTTAATTCTTATTCTACCCTTTCTCAAAGGGTTAAATTATCTCATGACATTTTATGCTAAGCTGAAGATATTTTTCATCCAGAGGAAATACCAAAAATAAAAACTATGAAATCATGAAGCTGGAAGGACCCTTGGGGGTCATCTAGTTAAACCCCTTCATCATACAAATAGAGTCACTGATGCCTTAGAGATGGGATGAGGCTTGCTTCCAGGGCATTCAGTGAGTGGGCAGCAGGACCACAACCAAAACCAAGGACTCTTTTCTCTTTTTCCTTTGCAACATCGTGACTCACATATTAAGTAAGTACCCGTTCTTCACTGCTGCAGTATTACAAGCTTGCTTGACATCTTTAGAGATTAGGACCCACCCTGCCAGGCTTTAGTTTGACCCAAAACTCATTCTCAGGTCTCCTCAACTCTGTCGTTAGAGTCCGGTGTGCTGTATACCAGCGATGGACGACATCATAAGGAACGGTATTGATGACAGCCCGGTCATAGTTGTTGTACCTAACATGGAATCATGAGAAAAAAGATCTCAAACACATTTTAAAGACATCTTTTGTTTATTGAACAATTTTATATAAGGCTTCCCCTATGTTCAATACTTGTCCCAGAGATGAAGTGACGATAAGTCAATATTCTCTCAGGAATATCACATTGGAGTGAGGAGTTCCACTGCCTGTTGACCATGTTTTATTTTTCTTTGAATAATCTAGGGATACGGGATAGAAGTTAAGTTCCAACTGGTTTCTCTCATCTTATGATATGATATTTTAAGTCTTTACTGGCCAAAGTTCATGGAAGCACTGGGGAAAGCGCTGAGCTTTCTCCTCACCAAGCTGAGGTGGGGTGGGCAAGAGAGGTTGTACTAACAAAGCTTTCCTTTTAACAGGATGACTTACAACTTCTCAAGTGTCTCCCTTTGTGGGAGGAATCCAAGCTATAGCCTAGTGGACCATTCACCCAGGGATCTTCAATCATTCATTCAACCCCAACATTTATATGTGCACCAGCTACATGCTAGGCAGTGCGTCAGGCATTAAAGATACAAGGACGAATACAGCAGACGCGACCTCAGTCTTTGGAGAGTTTACCTTCTATTGAGGAAGATAGATGATAAACGAGTAATAAACACATAAACAAAGTAATTTCAGCTAGTTATAAATGCTATGAAAAAATAATAGTGTTATATAATAAAGAGTGACTGGGAAATCTATTTCACATGGAGTGTTAAGTGAAGGACTTTTTGAAGAAGCGACATTTGAGCTGTTACCTGTATGATACAAGACCAACAATGTAACAAGCTGAGGGGAGAGCATTCCAGGCAAAGGGAAAAGCAAAAACACAGCCTTGGGGTGGAATGGAGTTTTATTCTGTTTGCAGACCAGTAAGAAGGCCATGTGGCTGGAGCTGAGTAAGCAAGGGGAATAATGGTGGGAGAAATTACGCGGAGGAGGTAGCCAGGGGCTAGATCATGTATATATTGCCATGCATGCCATGGTAAGGACTTTGGATTTTATTCTGAGTACCATGGGAAGCCACTGAAAAACCTGGCCTAAGATCATGGATGTCTGTTTTGCCCAAGGCAAATTAACTTTTTAGTGAAGTATAGTATACATTACGGAAAAGTACACAAATCGTAAGCTTGATGAATTTTCATGATGTAATTGCATCCATATCACTAGCCTCCAGGTCAATAAACAGATCATTACCAGAACCCCAGAACCCTCCCTTATGCCCCTTTCCAGTAACGCCCATCCCCCAACCCAAGGGTCACTACCATCCTGACTTCTATCACCAAAGATTAGTTTTGCCTGTTTATATAAAACTTTATATAATTGCAGTCACAATATGTATTCATTTGTGTCTGGCTTCTTTCATTTAATATTATGTTTACGAGTTTCATCATTGCTTAGCAATAGTTTATTGGTGCTATATGGAAGTTGATTGCATGATCACACCACAGTTTATCCATTCTACTGTTGATGGACATATGAGTAATTTCCGGTTTGGAACTACTACAAACAGTGCTGTTATGAACATTCTACTACATGTCTTTTGGTGAACAAATATATTCACTCCTGTTTGAAGTAAACTTAAGAATGGAACTTATGGATCATAAGGTATGTGTATGCTCAGATTTACTAGATACTGCCAAAGATGTTCTTTCCAAAGATAAATTAACATCCAATGGTGCCATTTTTGGACATCTCAGGCAATATTCCTTAGTGTTAGATAGTACATGGCACAATCAGAGCCAACATTATTAGTTTTGTTGCATATAAAATGAGCAATAATAACATCTGCTTAGCTGATCTCACAGGGCTACCGCAAGAATCAAATGAAAAAATAGGCCGGGCGCGATGCTCACGCCTGTAATCCCAGCACTTTGGGAGGCTGAGGCGGGCAGATCACCTGAGGTCAGGAGTTCGAGACCAGCCTGGCCAACATGGCGAAACCCCATCTCTACTAAAAATACAAACAAAACAAAACAACAAAAAAGTTAGCCAGGCGTGGTGGCACGCACCTGTAGTCCCAGCTACTTGGGAGACTGAGGCAGGAGAATCACTTGAACCTGGGTGGCGGAGGCTGCAGTGAGCCAAGATCACACCACTGCACTCCAGCCTGGGCGACAGAGCGAGACTCTGTCTCAAAGAAAAAAAAAAAAAAAAAAGAAAGAAAGAAAAAGAATATAATAGTCCATCTCCCAGGCTTCAAGGAGCCATGCCTGGAGGGAGAATGGAGTGAGGAAGCACAGTCTTCACCAGGCTATTGACACCCATTGTCATTTCCAGAAACTTCTAGTGCTGGGTTAGGCATTTGCAAAAATATTATTTAATTTACTTATTTCATCATCCCAGAAGGAAAGGTGTTATTAACCTCCTTTTACATTTAAGGCAACTGAAACTTAGAGACCTGCCACAGAGTTCATATGTAGCAGAGAGGTTTTTAAATCAGGTGTCCTTAATTCTTTAACTCATTGTTTATACCAGAGAACAGAAAAATGATTCTAATTCTTGTGTACGCTTGTTCATGAGAGCAACATTTTTACAGATCACACTTGTAATCTTTGACTTCAAACTGAGATTTGCAGCTTAGAAACGTTTCCATATACATATCTCATTGACCCTCTGTATGATAGCCACGTGAGGTAAGTAGTACAGCTGTTATTATCTTACTTTATACATAAGGAAAATAATGATAAGACCTTGTGATTTGTCCAAGTTTACATGGAATTTGATATTCACTATTTATATTAGATGGTGGTGTTTTCTAAAGCCAACAGAGAAAGTAGCAGGAAAAGTCTATTACACATAAGCAAAATGGTTGTGCAATACTTTGGATTAGAATAAGACTATTTCTGGACTTTGGCACAACGTGATGCCATCATATTATTGTACAGTTTTTCCTTTTTTTCCTGCTTTGATATGAAGCAAGAGAGACCTGGGAGTAGGGGAAAGCAAATAAAGAAGGCATTCATCTGACAAGAAAAGCTAGGAAGATTTAACAAAGTTATCCTTCTTCTTAGCTGACAGACAGGTATTTCCCAAGAGAGCTCCATAATTGAGCGGACGATGCATTTGATGGATTTGTGTATTGTGGTGTAAGTGAAAGCTGATGGGCTTTCAGATAGGTAGATAAATAGGCTTTCAGATAGATCACCATTACAATCTCAGTTCAGGTGTGTGACCTTGGAGGAGCTATAGAAATTATAAAAATGCTAGAAGAAAACTTCGGGATGACTCTCCAGGATAATGCTCTGGGAAAAGATTTTATTGCTTTGGGAAAAGATTTTATTCACCAAAAGCACAGGAAACAAAACCCAGAAATAGACAAATGAGACTGGATTAAACTAAAGAGTTTCTGTGAGGCAAGGGAAACAATCAACAGAGTGAAGAAACAACCCACAGCATGGGAATATGGCCATTGTAGAATGGCTGTTATTACAAAGACCAAAAATAACAGATGTTGGCAAGTATGTGGAGAGAAAAGAACTCTTATACATTCAATAAACGGTGCTGGGAAAACTGGATGTCCACATGCAGAAGAATGAAATTAGACCCTTTTCTTACAACATATACAAAAATCAACTAAAAATGGATTAAACACTTACATGTAAGACCTGACACCATAAATCTACTAGAAGAAAACATATGGTATAACTCTATGATATTGGTCTGTACCATTACTTTTTGGATATGATCCAAAAGTATAAGCAACGGAAGAAAAACTAGGTAAATGAAATTACATCAAACTGAAAAGCTTCTGCACAGCAAAGGAAACAAAAGAATGAAGAGACAACCTGCAGAATGGGAGAAAGTATTTGCAAACTATACATCTGATAAGGGGTTAATATCTAAAATATTTGAGGAACTCAAACAACTCAATAGTAAGAAAACAAATAACCTGATTTAAAAAATGGGCAAAGGATCTGGATAGACATTTCTCAAAAGAAGACATACAAATGGCCAAGAGGTATATGAAAAA
The DNA here is from genome assembly GCF_006542625.1 of Nomascus leucogenys. NCBI lineage: Eukaryota > Metazoa > Chordata > Mammalia > Primates > Hylobatidae > Nomascus > Nomascus leucogenys. The sequence continues at coordinate 140,226,475 of NC_044406.1, read as the reverse complement.
GTGCCCAACATCACTAATAATCGGATAAATTCAAATTAAAACCACCACGGCATATCATCTCATACTCCTTAGGAGGGCTATTATTAAAAAGACAAAAGATAACAATGTTGATGAGGATGTGGAGATAAGTGAACCCTTGCACACTGTTGGTGGGAATGTGAATTAGTACAGCCATTGTGGAAAACAATATGGAGGTTTCTAAAAAAAGCTAAAAGTAGAACTACTACATCATCCAGCAATCTCACCACTGGGTATATACCCAAAGGAAATGAAATCAGTATGTCCAAGAGATATCTTCCATGTTCTTTGCAGAAATACTCACAATAGCCAAGATATAAAATCAATCTAGGCAGAATACATGGGAGTGTATCTAGAGAAAATGTGGTATGTATAAAAAGTGGAATACTATTCGTCCTTGAAAAAGAAGAAAGTCCTGTCATTTGTGACAACATGGATGAACCTGGAGAACATGAAGTGAAAATAAGCCAGGCACAGAAATATCAATACTGCATGATCTCACTCATATGTGTAATGTAAAAAAAAAAAAAAAGTTGATATCATAGAAATAGCAGAATGGTGGGTACTAGAGGCTGGTGGGTTGTGGAGTAGTGGTTGGGTGGTTGGGGATATGTTGCTCAAAGGATGCATAATTTTAGATCAGAGGAATAAGTTCAAGTGATCTATTTTTCCACATGGTGACTATAGTTAATAACAATGTATTGTAATTTGAAAATTTCTAAGAGACAATCAATCAACGGAGTGAAGAGATAACTCACAGAATGTGAGAAAATGTTTGCAAACTATGCATCTACAAGAGATTAATACCCAGAGTATATAAGGAACTCAAACTCAATAACCAAAAAAGACATATTCCCTTAAAAATGGACAAAAGTTCTGAATAGACATGTCTCCAAAGAAGGCAGACAAATGGCAAATGGGTATATTTTTAAATGCTCCACATCACTAACCATTAGGGAAATGCAAATCAAAACCACAATATCACCTCACCCCAGTTACAATGGCTATCATTAAAAAGACAAAAAATAGGCTGAAAGTAAGGATGGTTAGTATGTACAGACACAGAGAGAATGAATAAGATCTAGTATTTGGCAGCACAATAGGGCAACTATAGTTAGCAATAGCTTACTGCATATTTAAAAATAACTAAGAGAGTAGAATTGGAGTGTTCCTAACACAAAGAAATAATAAAGGGTTGAAATGATAGATACCTCAATTATCCTGATTTGATCATTACATATTGTATGCCTGTATCAAAACATCACATGCACTCCATAAATATATACAACTATTATTTACCCATAATAATTTAAAAAATTAAAATTTAATTTAATAACATAAAATATAATAAAGTGATCCTTAAAAGAAATTTGCCCGTGGTTAGATATTACTTATTTGTTACATTTTAATTGATGATTTCTATTATAATTTCATAGTACTTTGAATATATATATATATTAGAAAATATCATCTATAGGATTTTTGCTTTCATGAAGGTAATGATACTTTAAGCCTAAAATATTAGAATTTTCAATAATTTTCTCTAGTGTTTGGAAATTATTTTAATCCTCTGTTTAGTGCTCAAAAATGCTGTTCATTTGTGACTGATTAGTTAAACTTTCTAATACAGTGATTTTACACTCTTTATGTTAAAGAAGCAACATATGCTGGTGAAGATGTGTAGAAAGGGGAAATCTTATACATTGTTGACGGGAATGTAAACTAGTACAGGCAATATGGACAACAGTACTGAGGTTCCTCAAAAAATTAAAAATAGAACTAGCATATGATCCAAAGAACTCACTACTGGGTATATTAAAAGGAAATGAAATCAGTATGTTGGAGAGATACCTGCACTCTCATTGTGATGGTTCAATTTACGGGTCAGCTTGACTGGATTGAGGGATGCCAAGATGGCTGTTGAGGCATTGTTCCCTGGGTGTGTCTGTGAGGGTGTTTCCAGGGGAGCGTGGTGTGTGAGATAGTGGACTGCAACAGGTAAGATCCACTTTCAATGTGGGCATGCACTGTCCTATTAGCTGGGAGCCTGGCTGGGACAAATAGGCAGAAGAGGAGGAATTCTCTCTCTCTGCTCATTCTGTCTCCCTTCTGGAGCCAGATGCCTTTCCTCCTCCTGTCCTTGGACATCAGACTCCAGTTTCTTCCACTTTTGGACTCTGGGACTTGCATCCACAGCTTCCTGTGGGCTCTTAGGCCTTTGGCCTCAGACTGGGGTCTGTACTCTCAGCTTCCCTAGTTCGGAGGCTTCCAGACTTGGAGTGAATCATGCTACCAGCTTCTTCGGTTCTCCAGCTTGCAGATGGCCTATCGTGGGACTTCTCCATCTCTATAATCATCTGAACCAACTACACCTCATAAATCCTCTCTCATATATCCTATTGGTTCTGTCTCTCTGGAGAACCTTGACTAACACACCCATGTTTATTGCAGCACTATTCACAATAGCCAAGATATGGAATCAGCCTAAGTGTCCATCAACAGATGAATGGATAAAGAAAATGTGGTGCATATGCACAATGGAGTACTATTCAGCCATAAACAATAATGAGATCCTGTCATGTGTGACAACATGGATAAGCCTGTAGGACATTACATTAGGTGAAAGAAGCCAGGCACAGAAAGACAAACTTTGCATGTTCTCACTTATTTGTGTGAGCTAAAACTTAAATAATTGAAATGAAGATAGAGAGTAGAAGGGAGGCTGGGAAGGTTAGTGGGAGGGTGAGGAGGAAGTGGGGAAGGTTAATGGGTACAAAAAATAGTTAGAAAGAATGAATAAGGCCTAGTATTTGCTAGCACAACAGGGAGACTATAGTAAAAAAAATAATTTAATCATACTTTTAAAATAACCAAAAGAGTATAATTTGGTTGTTTGTAATACAAAGATAAATGCTTGAGGAGATGGATACCCCATTTTTACCCTGATGTGATTATTACGTACGGCATACCTATATTAGAACATCTCATCTAACCCATAAATATATACACCTACTATGTAACCACAAAAATAAAAAGTAAAAATAAAACAAATATAAATTTAAAAGTTGATGTTGTAGAGGTAGAGAGTAGAACAGTGGTTACCAGAGGCAGGGGAGGCGAGGAGGGAAGGAGAGATGGGAAGAGGTTGGTCACTGGGTACAAAGTTACAGTTATAGTTAGATAGGAGGATTAAGTTCTGGTGTTCTCTTGCACAATAAGGTGACAATAGTCAACAATAATATGTTGTATAGTTCAAAATAGCTAGAAGAGATGATTTTGAATGTTCTCACTAAAAGAATAAGAGGGGGAATACTACAATCAATCTATGCCTATATATTTGATAACTTACATGAACCAGTTTCTTAAACCCACATGGTAAAAAAACAAAACAAAACAAAAAAAACTAATTCAAAGAAAAGTAGATAATCTGAATAGCCTGACATCTATTAAAGAAACTGAATCTGTAATTTAAAATTTTTCAAGAAAGAGAACTCCAGACCAGACAATTTCACTCATGAATTCTATCAAACATTTAAGTAAGATGTAATACAAATTTTACAGTCTCTTTCAGAAAATTAAGGAGAGAAAATGACCCCACTCATATTATGAGGATAGCATCATCCTAATACCAAACTCAGACAAAGATATTACAAGGAAAAAACAAAATAGCAATATCTCACATAAACATAGGTACAAATATTCTTACTAAGATATTAGCCAATCAACTCTAGCAATGTATAAAAAAGATAATGCATCAAGATCAAGTGGAGTTTATCCCAGGTATTCAAAGTTGGTTCAACATTCAAAAATCAATCAATGTATTTTATCATGTTGTCACACTAAATAAGCAACATCAAATGATCATATAAATAAATGCAGAAAAGGCATTCAACAAAATTCAATATTAATTAATGATAAAATTCCCAACAAGTTAGGAATAGAAGGAAATTTCCTTACTCTAATAAAGGCTATCCATGGAAAACCTACAGTGAACCACTGAGTAATTTTCCCCTAAAATCAGAAATAAGTCTAGGATGTCCTTTCTCACCACTACTATTCACTGTTAGTCCTGGAAGTCCCAGCTAGTGCAATAACACATGCACACACACATACATGCGCGCGCGCACACACACACACACACACAGAGAGAGAGAGAGAGAGAGAGAGAGAGAGAGAGAGAGAGAAATGAAAGGCATACATATTATAAAGGAGAAAAAAATACCCCATTATGTTGAAAACCCCAAATAGTGTACAATAAAACTCCAAAAGACTCTTCCAGAAGACTCCTAGCCTTGATAAAGAACTTCAGTAAAGTTTCAGGATACAAAATCAATGTACAAAACACAGTAGCATTTCTCTACACCAATATCATTCAAGCTAAGAACCAAATGAACAACCCATTTGCAATAGCCACAAAAAATAAAACACCTAGGAATACATTTAATCAAGGAGGTGAAAGATCTCTACAAGAGGAACTACAAAACACTGATGAAAAAATTGTGTATGACACAAATAAATGAAAAAACATCCCATGCTCATGGATCAAAAGAATCAATATTATTAAAATGACCACACTGCTCAAAGCAATTTACAGATTCAACGCAGTCTCTATCAAATTACCAACACCATTTTTCACATAATTAAAAAAACTTAAAATTCATATGAAACCAAAAGAAGAGTCTGAATAGCCAAACCAATCCTAAGCCAAAAGAACAAAGTTTGAAGTATTACATTCGACTTTGAATTATACTACAAGGCTATAGTAACCAAAACGTCATGATATCGGTATAAAAATAGACATATAGACCGATGGAACAGAATAGTGAACCCAGAAATAAAGTACCTATTAACAACTGATCTGCAATATTGACAAAATTAAACAATAGGGAAAGAACACCCTCTTCAATACATGGTGCTAGGAAAACTGGCTAGCCATATGCAGAAGAATGAAACTGGACCCCTATCTCTCACCATATACATGAATTAACTCGAGATGGATTAAAGATTTATATTTTAGACATGAAACTGTAAAAATCCTGTAAGAAAATGTAGGAAAAATTCTTCTGGACATTGGCCTGGCTTAGGCAAAGAATTTATGACCAGGTCCTCAAAAGCAAATGCAACACAAACAAAAATAAACAGACGGGACTCAGTTAAGCTACAAACCTTCCACACAGCAAAAGAAACAATCAACAGAGTAAACCTACCTAATGAGAAAAAATATTTGCAAATTATGTATCTAACAAAGGCTAATATCCAGAATCTACAAGAAACTCCAACAACTCAACAAGAAAAAAAAAAAAAAAAAAAAAACGCCATTAAAAAGTAGGCAAAGGGCATGAATGGGTGTTTTTTGAAAGACATACAAGTGGCCAACAAACATATGAAAGATGCTCAATATCACTAATTATCAGAGAAATGCAAATTAAAACCACACAATACTATCTTACACCAGTCAGAATAGCTATTATTTAAAAATCAAAAAACAACAGATGTTGGTGAGGATGTGGAGAAAAAAGTAATGCTTATGCACTGTTAGTGGGAATGTAAATTATCACCTTTATGGATAACAGTATGGAGATTTCTCAAAGAACTAAACATAGAACTACCATTTGATCCAGCAATCTCACTACTGGGCATCTACCCATCTACATTTTACATTTACATGGAATACTATGCAACCATAAAAAATAATGAAGTCGTGTGTTTTGCAGTAACATGGGTGGAACTGGAGTACATAGTTATCTTAAGTAAAATAATTCAGAAACAGAAAGTCAGATATCACATATTCTCACTTGTAAGTGAGAGCTTAACAATGGGTACACATGGACATATAGAGTAGAATAATAGATACTGGAGACTACAAAAGGATGGGAAGTTGACAATGCTTGAAAAAGTACCTCTTGGGTACAATGTTCACTATTCAGATGATGGGTACACTAAAAGCCCAGACTCCACCACGATGTGATATATGCGTGTAAGAAATCTGCACTTGTGCCCTCTAAATCCATTTTTAAAATTGAAAAAAATCACCGTAAGATACCGCTTCACAGCCACTGGAATGACTATTATAAGCAAACAAAGCAAAGAGCAAACAAGTTTTGGTAGGGCCTGGTGGGAGGTGTTTTCATCATGGGGGCAGGTCCTTCATGGGTGGTTTGGTACCCCTCTCACAGTAATGAGTGAGTTCTCCCTCTGAATTCATGCAAGAGTTGGTTATTTAAAAGAGTGTGGCATGTCCCCCCACCACTTTCTCTCCTCCTTCCACTTTCATCATGTGAGATGCATGCTCCCACTCTACCTTCTGCCATGATCGGAAGCTTCCTGAGGCTCTCACCAGAAGCAGATGCTGGCACCATGCTTTCTATACAGCCTGCAGAATCATGAACCAATTAAACCTCTTTTCTTTATAAATTACTCAGCCTCAAGTATTTCTTTATAGCAAAGCAAAAAGGGACTAACACAACATTTATATGAAATATCTAGAATAGGCAAATCCATAGGCACAGAAAGTAGATTAATGGTTGCCTGATACTGGGAGTGGTAATGAAGATTGATTACAAATGGGTAAGAAAGATGTCACTCATGTGATGCAGGTGTTCTAAAATTAGATTATAATGGTGGTTGCACCACCCAATAAATTTATAAAGTCACTTTAAATATGTGAAATTTATGGCATGTAAATTATCCTAAATACAATATTTAAACACTCTGAGCATCAAGAAAAAAAGAGAACTTTCATCTCCTTACTTTGACAGTTTATTAGGGATCATACAGAGGTCATTAGACTGTTGTTGCTGTGGTGGTGGTGGTGATAGTAAGGCTTGTGGTTTTCCCATGAGAGTCGAGGGTCATGCAACCATTTGTTTTAAAATAAAAATTTTTAAATCAGTTAAAAAAGAATATTGCTGGCTTGAAATTTGGAGTAGTCATAGGGGCAAAGAGAAGTGGATGGATTTTTTAAAATATTCAGGATGTAGAAGTGACAAGATTTTGTAGCAGTTAGATATAGGGAGTGGGGAAAGGTGAGGAGGCCTCAGACTGAGTATGCTTAAAGTTGAATTCCTGTTCTCCTCCCGAACTGGCTGTCCTCCTGTGCTGCCAATCTCAGTGAATGGATCAGCATCCTGGCACAGAGTTGACATTCATTGATTGCCTTTGGAGTGAACGAACAGAGTATGATGAATAGAGTAAAAATATGGCTAAGCAAGGCAGACACCAGGTCCTGCCAAATAAGCCAGTGCAAAACTCACCCTTCAGGTTGGCTCAGCAGATGTCCGGCATAATTTTTTTCTCACTTTTCAAACCATTTGGGAAATCATAAGGTCTTTCCCCCATGCAGAAGAACACTCACCTACATATCAGCCACTCCTTCCCTAGAACCTACAGGTATGGAGCAGGCTGGGTTTTTTCAAGAGCCTCTTATCCTATAAATCTTTACACAGGGCAATGGCAGGTCCATGTACAGCCCATATGAGCATGGGGAATGCTTGGTGTTATAGAAAGGGGATCACAGTGGTGCCCAACTGATGGATCTATGTTCAGTTTGGCTCCAAGCAGGAAGAGACTCTTCCCACCAAAGAGATTTGTTAATCCCGGGGTCCCCCTTCCAGCCCCTGGAGGCATCAGATACAGCTGTCAGAAACATTGCAGACACAGAGTGATCCGTTTGACTGGTTTTGCTGCTGTTCCCAGGGTTGACAAGCAGAAATACAGAACTAATCATGGTTCCTGACACAGATGCCAAAACAAGGAAGTGATCTGTTCCAGTCCGAGCATCCAAGAAATAAAGAACTAGGTGGGGCACACTAAACAAGCCCCCAGACTCAACCACCCCAGTGAACATTCCCTGGTTGTAGAGAGAAGTGAAATTTGCAACCCAGAACAGAAATCTGGCTGTGTGAGCAGTAGAATTGGGGGTGGAAACATTTAATAAAGTACAATTTTTTAACCCTGTTTTAGACAGTACCATTGGATAAACATCCTTTTCAATAATAAAAATCCAAGTCATTTCTGGCCCTTTTCCTGGAAGTGCTTTCAAGTTACAGGAACACCAATAAGAGGCCCTTTTCTGGGCATGGAGCCCAGGTCTCAAAGGGAGGCTCTAGAAAACATCTGGTCTGCTTGATATATAGAAGCTAGCACTGCATGTGTGTGTTTGTGTGCATGTGTTTCTCCTGTGCTGACTCATGGCATTGAAGCCTCTCTGGAAACACCCCCACCCTTCTAGCCAGCCAGTTTATACACACCCCTTTGGCTCCTCCTTGATTTAAATGTTAGGTCATGAGGAAGAAGGAAAACGATTTCAAGAGCTGCACTTAAGCATCTAGAATTTTCTGCGTCACACCTCTTGAGAGAAGAGACTGGCTCCAGGTCTGACTCAGGCCACTACAAGCTAGACTCTCTTCTTAAAGCACCAACATTACTTTAGTCTTTGGATAAAATTGAGAAAAGAGTCTACAAGTATTGTGGACTCTACAGGAGGCAGGAGGCTGACAACTGGCAGTAAAGACAAAGATGTCAGGCCTGAGGCCCAGCACTCAAGTGGACCCTGAGATTGAGCTTTTTGTAAAGGTAAGTTTTCCAGCTATAATAACTGCATGTAGAATGTATTAGTTTTTGACACTGAAGTCCAATGTCTTTAAAAATTCTCCACATTTGGGCTAGAGATAGGAAAGACTGTTGTGATTATTTTCCTACTCTGAGTTCTAGAAGAATGCCCGGGTGTGTGACTGTTCTTAGATGACAACTGGAAAACAGATCTCTTCTGAAAAAGGCAAGGTGATATGGTGGAAAAGCACTAGACTGGTTTGTAGTGAGCGAATAAATTATATTCTCAATGGCTTCCTATATAACCTTAGAAAAATCCCTCCCTCTCTCCAGACTTTTGTTTCTCCATCTATACAATGAAGGAGCATGACAAGATGATCCTTAAGGGCTTTCCAAGTCTCAAAATCTGTGTTTTATGAGACAGGTTTTGGAAGGCCTGACTGGGTAGAGGAGAGGGCCGAGAATGACCTGAGAACTCCATTCCCACACATAGCCCAGACAGAACTTTCTAAACTTCTACAATGGACAAACATCACAGCAGGGTCACATGGACACTGTGGGAGAAAAAAACCAGGAGTCTGTGTGCTTGTTATGTGAGGAGGGGGACATTTTAGAATGCTCTGCTTCTTCTTTTTGGTCTGCCATGGAGTTTTTTTTTTTTTTTTTTTAACATGTCTTAACTTTTCAGAAAAGCACTTTGGAAAACCCCTAAATCAAGAGAAAGGAACATGTGTTTCCAAATTAGCTCATCAAGAAAGAAAAATTTATATGGGTTATTCCCAGTAGAAATTAAATAGCTTACTAAATCCTCGCTTACATTAACTGTGTAGCTTTTCCCTTTATTTTCACTGACTATTGGAAGTATTCAGGATAATAAGAACAATAACAAACTCATACTGTGCCTGGCTCTTTTCTAAACACTTTACATATGTTACCTAATTTAGTCCTAACAACTTAGGAGATAGGTTGTTATTAATGGTGCTTGTATAGTACTAGCATCATCAGTAGTAGTAGTGATAGTAGTAGTTATTACTACTTCATTACAAGTTTTAGTTATTACAATATTATAATGTTGTTCTCATCATTTCTAGATAGATAAACTAAGGCATTAAAGTTTAAGTAACTTGCCTCTAAAACTATACAGCTTCCTGATGGCTTACAAAGACATAAAATAAGATATACTTACCAAATGTTAAGTTAAATACCTATTGGCAAAAGTAATGCTTTTACAGCCAGTTAGATTATCTAACAGCTTGTCACATATATACACCAAGGACATCATCAACCTGTCTTTTCAAAATTGTAAGAGAAAGACCCTTGAATTCCTGCAGTGCTAGGTAATGCAATTAAGTGTTTGCTAAACTATCGGGCATAAGAGCAACTTCTCCTATCTCTGGGTTGTAGCAAAACATATAACTGCTCAGATAGGATATAAATGAGCTGTAATTTCCTAACTGGCTTTTTACATTTACCAATTCCAAATCAGAAGTAATGTCTCTTTACTGGGTAACTAAAGTGTTCCCTTTGTCTGAACTGTTCATTCAACTCAATTAGACTCCTTAAATCAATTGTTGGCTTTGACCTATGTGTTTATCTTCATAGACTTTTCATATTTGGGTGGTAATCTGGACAGCAAACTTTAGCAAGTCACACATGGATGAGAAAATGTTGAATTAAATAATAACTTTCAAAGTAACCAATAATTTATTGAGTACTTACTATATGGTAGGCACTGTGCTAAGTGGTTTATTATTAACCCTCTTTTATGAATACAGAAATTAAAGCAAAGAGCAGCTAAGTAACTTTGTCCAAGGTCACATAGCTAGTTAGTGGCAGAGTTAGAATTCTAATCCTTTAAAATAGCTATGTCTAATATTATTCAATTGTTTTCAGTTGTGTGAACTTTTTAGTAAACTAGTCCAGAATTTTTTCAGGTGGAGTGCTTTAGATGTAAGCTTATCTAATGACATTGATACAAATTACAGATTTTCTGGAAGAACCTCAAATATCATCTGGTCCAGGTTTTTGTTTTATTTTAAGCTGTGTTCCACAGGTCTCTAGAAGTTTCGTGGAAGATACTGGGAGGGGAAATAGGGGTTGAGAAGGACTAAAAGTGCTAATGAGTAATTTTTAAAAGGCATTACTACAAGAGATTAAGCATTCTCCTGTCACAATTAAGAATTTATACAACAATATCTATGTGTTCTGTGTAGTCAATAAAAACATTGTCTTTTAGCTCTGAATGATTTCAGCAAGGTTTCTATCCAATAACTAAGAACAAAGGATTTCATAACACACATTTTATTTTCTCTAAGTGCAGGGATGAAATAATCTTAATGATTTGTTTTTTGTTGTTAAATGGAATGTTTGCATTATGTACCAAAGACTCTAAAATTAAGTTTTAGTATATTTGTACATAAAATTATGGAATCTAACATTTGGGCCAAAATTCTGAATGTAATACTTTTGTCAAAAACATTTTTTAATGTGTGGGGGAAAGAGGGAAGAGATGATACTCTTTTCTGAGTGTTCAGACCATTTCAAAGTATCTTATAGCTATTATAAATACTCATAAAGACTGATTAATATAAAAATTTGACAAAACTATTAAATGAGAGAAGGCAGTGTTTAAGAGTATGGTGTCTGGAGGATATAGTCCTGGTCCTGAATGCTAAGTGAGCAGAGGATGTATGTCATCAATTCTTGATTAGCCGACTGTACTTGAGCAAGTCAGCCTGTCTGAGCCTCAGTTTCCTCACCTGTAAAACAAGTGTAATAACAGAGCCTACCTCATAGCATCATCCTATTTGTAAGGATTAAATAAAACAAGTATATAAAGCACAGTAGTTGGCAATGTAGTAAACACTATATAAATGTTAACTATTGTTGCCATTATTATTTTTCGTGTTTGAAAACTTAGATCACAAAGAGAAAAAATTGTTTTGGTGAATGGCCGCAGCCTGTCTTTGCCAGCTGAAGATAATTAAGAGATCAGTAATTCATCAATCAGGCTAGCGAATTTATATCCTAAAATTGTATGTGATGGCACTTTAAAGCAGCATAACAGAAAAAAAAAACCCTTCAGTTTTCCTGTAAAACTTTACTGCATTTCCCCCACACCTCAGTGTTTTGATTTTCCTTTTGCCAAAGGCGATCCACCCTTCCTGCTGTATCTATTATCAGACTCCATTCTTCTTCCTGCCTCCCACCCTTAATCATGTTTCCACTCACTAAACCTAGTTTTGATTGGATCCTTAGTCTGACTTCTATTACAAAACAAATGCAGCTGGTAAGGTTGGTTGCCTCTTCCCATTCCTCTTCACACCCTGCCATCACAAAGATCAACAATATCATTTTCTTTGTCACATCCACTATCAGGGAAAGAAAATTTTGTCAAAAAATTGAAATTTTGTCCAGTGTTTCTGGACCTTAATAATTCTACGCATAATAGATCAGAGCAGCCGTAAGATGAAGTACCTTTTATTTCCTTCTATAGGCTACTCTCTCTAGTCTTTCCTATCGTAATTCTTGGTGATTTTAATCTCTACACAGATGATTCTTCCAACACTCTAGCCCCTCAGATCCCTGACTTTCCCTCCTCCAGGGATCTTAGTCCTCATCATCTCTCAGGTGTTTCTTCCCATAGTCATACCCTTACTTTGTCATTGCAATGTCTGCAACCTCTGCATAATATCATTTATTTGGGGGTGTTTTTTGTTCTTCTTTTTGAACTTCTCTATTTTCATATATTTTATCAAAGTAAAATTTACATAAAATAAAATGAGTGCATTTAAGTATACAGTTCAATAACTTGACAAATGTATATACACATATAACCACCATTCCAATCAAAATATAGAATACGTCCATCACCTCAGAAAGTTCCCTTGTGTCTCTTTGCAGTCAGTCTTCTCTACCCTACCCTTTACCTCTCTCTGCCACAGCCAACCATTGATCTGCTTTCTGTTAGCATTACATTTTCTAGAATTTTCTGTAGATGAAATTATACAGTATATACGCTTTTGTGCCTGCCGTCTTTCACTCAGCACAATTATTTTGAGATGCACCCATGTTGTGTGTTTCAATATCTCATTCCTTTTTATTACTGAAGCATCCCATTGTATGGATATATCATAATGTGTTTATTCATTCATCCATTGAAAGACATTTGGGTTTTTTCCATTTTGGGGCTATTTTGAACATTGCTATAAGTATTCGTGTACACATTTCTATGGCAATATGCTTTCATTTCTCTTGCGTAAATACCTAAGATTGGAATTGCTGGATCATGTAATAGGTACATGTTTAACTTTGACAAAATATTTTAAAAAGCAGTTGTACCATTTTACACTTCACTTCATTATGTGAGAGTTCCACTTGCTCCACTTTCCTCTCAACACTTGGTATGGTCATTCTTTTTCATTTCAGTTATTCTAATGTGTTTATCATGGTATCTCACTGTGGTTTTAATTTGCCTTTCCCACATGTCTAATGATATTGGGCATCTTTTCATGTCCTTATTTATCATCTGTATATCTTCCTTTGTAAAGTGTTCAAATGTCTTCCCCATTTTAATTGTTTTTTAACTTCAATTTTTAATTTTTGTGAGTACATAGTAGGTATATATATTTATGGGTTGCATGGAATATTTTGATACAGGCATGCAACATGTAATAATCACATCAGGTAAATGGGGTATCCATCCCCTCAAGCATTTATCTTTTGGGTTACAAACAATTCAATTATACTGTTTTGGTTATTTTTAAATGTACAATTAAATTATTTTTCACTGCAGTCACCTTATTGTGCTAGCAAATACTAGGTGTTATTCATCCTTCCTAGCTATTTTTTGTACCCATTAACACTCTTCACTTCCCCACACAGACAGCCTCACTACCCTTCCCAGCCTCTAGTAGCCATCCTTCTACTCTCTCTCTCCATGAGTTCAAATGTTTTTGTTCTTAGCTCTCACAAATAAGTGAGAACACGTGAAGTTTGTCTTTCTGTGCCTGGCTTATTTTATGTGATATATGATGTCCAGTTCCATCCATGTTGTTGCCAATGACTGAATCTCATTCTTTTTTATGGTTGAGTAGTACTCTGTTGTGTATATGCCCACATTTTCTTTATCCATTCATCTGTTGATGGGATATGTAGGTTGCTTCCAAATCTTGGCTATTGTGAATAGTACTGCAATGAACATGGGAGTGCAGAGATCTCCGTGATATGCTGATTTCCTTTCTTTGGGGTAGATACCTAGCAGTGGGATTGCTGGATCATAAGGTAGCTCTATTTTTATTTTTTTGAGGAACCTCCAAACTGTTCCCCATAGTGGTTGTACTAATTTACATTCCCATCAACAGTGTATGAGGATTCCCTTTTCTGCATATCCTCGCCAGCGTTTGTTATTTCCTGTCTTTTGGATAAAAGCCATTTTATTAGGTTGGTGCAAAAGTAATTGCGGTTTTTGCAATTGAAAGTAATGGCAAAACTGCAATTACTTTTGCACCAACCTAATAACTGAGCTAAGATGATATCTCATTGTAGTTTTGATTTGAATTTCTCTGATGATCAATGACATTGAGCATGTTTTCATATGGCTCTTCACCATTTGTATATCTTCTTTTGAGGAATGTCTATTCACATCTTTTGTCCATTTGTCAAACACAGTATTAAATTTTTTCCTATGGAGTTATTTGAGCTCCTTATATATTCTGGTTATTAATCCTTTGTCAGATAGGTGGTTTGCAAATACTATCTCCCATTCTGTGGGTCGTCTTTGCACATTGTTGATTCCTTTGCTGTGCAGAAGCTTGTTAACTTGATGTGATCCCATTCATCCATTTTTGCTTTGCTTGCCTGTATTTATGGCATATTATTCAAGAAATCTCTGCCCACTCCAATGTCTTGGAGAGTTTCCCTAATGCTTTCTTTTAGTAGTTTCATAGTTTCAGGTCTTAGATTTAAGTCTTTAATCCATTTGTATTTGATTTTTTGTATATGGTGAGAGATAAGGGTCTAGTTTCATTCTTTTGCATATGGATATCCAGTTTTCCCAGCACCTTTCCCCAGTGTATGATCTTGGCACCTTTCCTGAAAATGAGTTCACTGTAAATGTATGGACTTATCTCCAGGTTCTCCATTCTTTTCCACTGACCTATGTGTCTTTTTTTATGCCAGGACCATGCCATGTTGGTTACTATAGCTCTGTAGTATAATTTGAAGTAAGGTATTGCTTAGGAGATAGCTTTGGCTATTCTGGGTCTTTCCTAGTTCCATATAAATATTAGGGGTTTTTTTTTAGTGAATAGGTTTTTTTACTTTATTTTATTTTATTATACTTTAAGTTTTAGGGTACATGTGCACAATGTGCAGGTTTGTTACATATGTATACATGTGCCACGTTGGTGTGCTGCACCCATTAACTCGTCATTTAGCATTAGGTGTATCTCCTAATGCTATCCCTATTTAATAAATGGTGCTGGGAAAACTGGCTAGCCATATGTAGAAAGCTGAAACTGGATCCCTTCCTTACACCTTATACAAAAATTAATTCAAGATGGATTAAAGACTTAAATGTTAGACCTAAAACCATAAAAACCCTAGAAGAAAACCTAGGCAATACCATTCAGGACATAGGCGTGGGCAAGGACTTCATGTCTAAAACACCAAAAGCAATGGCAACAAAAGCCAAAATTGACAAATGGGATCTCGTTAAACTAAAGAGCTTCTGCACAGCAAAAGAAACTACCGTCAGAGTGAACAGGCAACCTACAAAATGGGAGAAAATTTTCGCAACCTACTCATCTGACAAAGGGCTAATATCCAGAATCTACAATGAACTCAAACAAATTTACAAGAAAAAAACGAACAACCACATCAAAAAGTGGGCAAAGGACATGAACAGATGCTTCTCAAAAGAAGACATTTATGCAGCCAAAAAACACATGAAAAAATGTTAGGATTTTTTAAAATTCTGTGAATAATGTCTTTGTCGTTTTGATAGGGATTGCATTAAATCTATAGATTGCTGTGGGTACTATGGACATCTTAACTACATTTATTCTTACAATTCATAAATATAGAATATCTTTCCATTTTTGTGTGTCTTTTTCAATTTCTTGTATCAATGTTTTATAGTTTTCATGTAGAAATCTTTTAGTATTTTTGTTAATTACTATGTACTTTATTTCATTTGTAGCTATTGCAAATGGAATTACTTTCTTGATTTTTTTTCAGATTGTTCACTGTTGGCATATATGTCACTGATTTTTGTACATTGATTTTGTAACCTGCAACTTTACTGAATTTATCAACTTTAAGAGTTTTCATTGGAGTGTTTAGGTTTTTCCAAATATGAGATCATATCATCTGCAAACAAGGTAATTTGACTTCCTCCTTTCCAGTTTGGAAGTCTTTTTATTTCTTTATCTTGTCTGATTGCTCTGGCTAGGACTTCCAGTACTATGTTGAATAACAGTGATGAAAGTGGGCGTCCTTGTTATGTTCCCAATCTTAGAGGACAGGCTTTCAGCTTTTCTCCATTCAGTATGATACTAGCTATGGATTTGTCATATATGGCTTTTATTCTGTTGAGGTATGTTCCTTCTATACCCATGTTTTTGAGGGTTTTTTGTCATAAAGGGATGTTTAATATTATCAAATGCTTTTTCAGCAACAATTAAAATGATCATAAGGTTTTTGTTCTTCATTCTGTTGATATGATGTATCTCATTAATTGATGTGTGTATGTTGAACCATTCTTGCATCACTGTAATAAATTGCACTTGGTCATGATAAACGATCTTTTGTTTTGTTTTTGTTTTCACTTTTAAGTACAGGGGTACATGTGCAGATTTGTTATATAGGTAAACTTATGTCATGGGTGTTTGTTGTACAAATTATTTCATCACCCAGGTATTAAGCCTAGTAACCATTAGCTATTGTTTTTTTTCTGATCTGTTCCTTCCTCCCACCCTCCGCCCTCCGATAGGCCCTAGTGTCTGTTGTTTCCTTTTATGAGTCCATGTATTCTCATCTTTTAGCTGCCACTTGTAAGTGAGAATGTGTGGTATTTGGTCTTCTGTTGCTGCATTAATTTGCTAGGGATAATGGCTTCTAGCTCCATTCATGTTCCTATAAAGGACATGATCTCATTCTTTTTTTTTAAAGTGACTTTATTTTATTTTAGTTAAATAAATTACAAAATATCACTAAGTGAAAATAAAATCAATAAAAATCATCCATGATACCACTCACTTTAACATTTACGTGTATAGCCTTTTATGCTTTATTTCTTCACATATATAGATAAATACATTCATCAAAAAGAGGTTATTTCATATATTAAGTTGGTGCAAAATTAATTGCGCTTTTTGCCATTTTAATACATTGTTTTGCAAAATATATTTAACAATGTATTATGAATTTATTTCTATAACATTAAATATATTCTCTGTGTGTATGTGTGTCTTGGTTTCTTATGACTAAAATTTTTTAAAATTAAGGTGTTATGTTGAGATAGTTGAAGATTCACATGCAGTTTTAAGAAATAATACAGAGAGATGCTGTGTGCCCTTTACCAAGTTTCCCTTAATGATAACATCTTGTAAAACTATAGTACGACAAGAAAACCAGGACATTATTGATATTGATGCAGTCAGATACAGAAAATTTTCATCACTACACAGATCCGTGTTGCCCTTTTAAAGCCACATCCACTTGTGTCTCATCCAATCCCTCAACCATTAATCTCTTTTCTGCTTTGATAATTTTATCATGTCAAGAATGTTATGTAAATGGAATAATACGGTATATCACCTTTTGGGATTGTCTTTTTTTCCCCCACTCAGCATAATTCCCTGGAACTTCATCCAAGTTGTTGTGTGTATCAACAGTTCGATCCTTTTTATTGCTGAGTACTACTCCATGATACTGATATGCCACGGTTTGTTTAATTATTCAGCGTTGAAGGACATTTTGGTTGTCACTAGTTTTGGGTTATTACAAACAAGGCTGTATAAATCCTCTTTTACAGGTTTCTTTATGGACATAAGTTTTCATTTCTCTGAGATAAATGCCAAAGGGTCTAGTTGTTTGGTCGCATAGCAGCTGCATGTTTAGATTTGTAAGAAATTGCCAAAGTGCTTTCCAGTGTGGTCATACTATTTTACATCAAAACCAGCAATATTTCTGTCCATTCTTACCAGCATTTTGTGTTGTCACTATTATTATCTTAACTATTTTGAAAGGTGTGTAGTGACATTTTATTGTTTAAATTTGCATTTCCCAAAAGGCTAATAAAATTGAACATTTTGTGTGCTTATTTGTCATCTGTATGTCCTCTTCAGTGCAATGTCTATCCATGTCCTTTGCTCGTTTTCTTTTTTCCTTTTTTATTTTAGAGTATTTAATTGGCAAATAAAGATTGTATATATTCAATGTATACAACACAACGATTTTGTTTCTTTTTAAAAAAATTATTTATTTTTTGATGGTTTTTTGGGGAACAGGTGAAGTTTGGTTACATGAATAAGATATATAGTAGTGATTTCAGAGATATTGGTGCACCCATCACCCAAGCAGTGTACACTGTACCCAATGCGTAGTTTTTTATCCTCACTCCCCCACCCCTTTCTCTGAGTCTTCAAAGTCCATTGTATCATTCTTATGTCTTTGCGTCCTCATAGCTTAGCTCCCAATTATAAGTGAGAACATACCATGTTTGGTTTTCCATTCCTGAGTTACTTCACTTAGAATAATAGTCTCCAATTCCTTCCAGGTTGCTGCAAATGCCATTATTTAATGCCTTTTTATGGCTGAGTAGTATTCCATGGTGTGTGTGTGTGTATATATATATATCACATTTTCTTTTTTTATTATACTGTCAGTTCTTGGATGCATGTGCAGAACGTGCAGGTTTGTTACATAGGTATACATGTGCCATGGTGGTTTCCTGCACCCATCAACCCATCATCTAGGTTTTGGGCTCCACATGCATTAGGTAATGCTCTCCCTCTCATTTCCTCCCACTCCGCAACAGGCTCCAGTGTTCCATGTATTCTCATTGTTCAACTCCCACTTATGAGTGAGAACATGTGGTGTTTGCTTTTCTGTTCCTGTGTTAGTTTGCTGAGAATGATGGTTTCCATCTTCATCCATGTCTTCGCAAAGGACATGAACTCATTCTCTTTTATGGCTGCATAATATTCCATGGTGTATCTGTGCCACATTTTCTTTGTCCACTCTATCATTGATGGCCCTTTGGGTTGGTTCCAAGTCTTTGCTCTTGTAAACAGTGCTGCAGTAAACATATGTGTGCATGTGCCTTTATGGTAGAATGATTTATAATCCTTTGGGTATATACCCAGTAATGGGATTGCTGGGTCAAATGGTATTTCTGATTCTAGATCCTTGAGGAGTTGTCACACTGTCTTCCACAATGATTGAACTAATTTACATTCCCACTAACAGTGTAAAAGTGTTCCTACTTCTCCACATCCTCTCCAGCATCTGTTGTTTCCTGACTTTTTAATGATTGCTGTTTTAACTGGTGTGAGATTGTATCTCATTGTGGTTTTGATTTGCATTTCTCTAATGGCCAGTGATGATTAGCTTTTATTCATATGATTGTTGGCCACATAAATGTCTTCTTTTGAGATGTTCATATCCTTTGCCCACTTTTTGATGGGGTTGTTTGGTTTTTTCTTGTAAATTTGTTTAAGTTCCTTGTAGATTCTGGATATTAGCCCTTTGTCAGATGGATAGATTGCAAAAATTTTCTCTATTCTGTAGGTTGCCTGATCACTCTGATGACAGTTTCTTTTGCTGTGCAGAAGCTCTTTAGTTTAATTAGAACCCATTTGTCAATTTTGGCTTTTGTTGCCATTGCTTTTGTTGTTTTAGTCATGAAGTCTTTGCCCATGCCTATGTCCTGAATGGTATTGCCTAGGTTTTCTTCTAGGGTTTTTATGGTTTTAGGTCTTCTGTTTAAGTTTTTAATCCATCTTGAGTTAATTTTTGTATAAGGTGTAAGGAAGGGGTCCAGATTCCGTTTTCTGCATATGGCTAGCCAGTTTTCCCAGCACCATTTATTAAATAGGGAATCTTTCCCCATTTCTTGTTTTCATCAGGTTTGTCAAAGATCAGATGGTTGTAGATATGCGGCATTATTTCTGAGGCCTCTGTTCTGTTCCATTGGTCTATGTATCTGTTTTGGTACCAGTACCATGCTGTTTTGGTTACTGTAGCCTTGTAGTATAGTTTGAAGTCAAGTAGCGTGATGTCTCCAGCTTTGGTTTTTTGTTTGTTTGTTTGTTTTTGTTTTTTTGCTTTTGCTTCAGATTGTCTTGGCTATACAGGCTCTTAATTGGTTCCATATGAAATTTAAAGTAGTTTTTTTTTATTATTATACTTTACGTTTTAGGGTACATGTGCACAATGTGCAGGTTTGTTACATATTCCAATTCTGTGAAGAAAGGCAATTGTAGCTTGATGGGAATAGCATTGAATCTATAAATTACTTTGGGCAGTATGGCCATTTTCATGATATTGATTCTTCCTATCCATGAGCATGGAATGTTTTTCCATTTGTTGTGTCCTCTCTTATTTCCTTGAGCAGTGGTTTGTAGTTCTCCTCGAAGAGGTCCTTCACATCCCTTGTAAGTTGTATTCCTAGGTATTTTATTCTCTTTGTAGCAATTGTGAATGGGAGTTCACTCATGATTTGGCTATCTATTATGGGTGTATAGGAATGCTTGTGATTTTTGCACATTGATTTTGTGTCCTGAGACTTTGCTGAAGTTGCTTATCAGCTTAAGGAGTTTTTGAGCTGAGACAATGGGGTTTTCTAAATATACAATCATGTCATCTGCAAACAGATACAATTTGACTTCCTCTCTTCCTATTTGTATATGCTTTATTTCTTTCTCTTGCCTGATTGCCCTGGCCAGAACTTCCAATGCTATGTTGAATAGAAGTGGTGAGAGAGGGCATCCTTGTCTTGTGCCAGTTTTCAAAGAGAATATTTCCAGCTTTTGCCCATTCAGTATGATATTGGCTATGGGTTTTTCATGGATAGCTCTTATTATTTTGAGATACATTCCATCGATAACTAGTTGATTGAGAGTTTTTAGCATGAAGGGATATTGAATTTTATCGAAGGCTTTTTATGCATCTATTGAGACAATGATGTGGTTTTTGTCATTGGTTCTGTTTACATTGTGTATTATGTTTATTGATTTACGTATGTTGAAACAGCCTTGTATCCCAGGGATGAAGCCAACTTGATCATGGTGAATAAGCTTTTTGATGTGCTGCTGGATTCAGTTTGCCAGTATTTTATTGAGGATTTTCACAACAATGTTTATCAGGGATATTGGCATGAAATTTTCTTTTTGTGTGTGTGTCTCTGCCAGGTTCTGGTGTCAGGATGAAACTGGCATCATAAAATGAGTTAGGGAGGAGTCCCTCTTTTTCTATTGTTTGGAATAGTTTCAGAAGGAATGGTACCAGCTCCTCTTTCTACCTCTGGTAGAATTTGGCTGTGAATCCGTCTGATCCTGTGCTTTTTTGGTTGGTAAACTGTTAATTACTGCCTCAATTTCAGAACTTATTATTGTTCTATTCAGGGATTGACTTCTTCCTGTGTCCAGGAATTTATGCATTTCTTTTAGATTTTCTAGTTTATTTGTGTAGAGGTGTTTGCAGTATTATCTGATGGTAGTTTGTATTTCTGTGGGATGAGTGGTGATATCCCCTTTATTGTTTTTTATTGTGTCTATTTGATTCCTCTCGGTTTTCTTCTTTATTAGTCTGGCTAGCAGTCAATCTATTTTGTTCATCTTTTCAAAGAACCAGCTCCTGGATTTATTGATTTTTTTGAAGGATTTTTCATGTCTCTACCTCCTTCACTTGTGCTCTGATCTTAGTTGCTTCTTGTCTTCTGCTAGCTTTTGAATTTGTTTGCTCTTGCTTCTCTAGTTCCTTTAATTGTGATGTTAGGGTGTTGATTTTAAATCTTTCCCGCTTTCTGATGTAGGCATTTAGTGCTATAAATTTCCCTCTAAACACTGCTTTAGCTATGTCCCAGAGATTCCAGTACATTGTGTCTTTGTTCTTATTAGTTTCAAAGAACTTCTTTATTTCTGCCTTAATTTCATTATTTACCCAGTAGTCATTCAGGAGCAGGTTGTTCAGTTTCCATGTAGTTGTGCGGTTTTGAGTGAGTTTCTTAATCCTGAGTTCTAATTTTATTGCACTGTAGTCTGAGAGACTGTTTGTCATGATTTCCATTCTTTTGCATTTGCTGAGGAGTGTTTTACTTCCAATTATGTGGTCAGTTTTAGAATAAGTGTGATGTGGTGCTAAGAAGAATGTATATTCTGTTGATCTGGGGTGGAGAGTTTTGTAGATGTCTATTAGGTCTGCTTGGTCCGGAGCTGAGTTCCAGTCCTGAATATCCTTGTTAATTTTCTGTCTCGTTGATCTAATGTTGACAGTGAGGTGTTAAAGCCTCCCACTATTATCGTGTGGGAGTCTAAGTCTCTTTGTAGGTCTCTAAGAACTTGCTTTATGAATCTGGGTGCTCCTGTATTGGGTGCATATATATTTAGGATAGTTAGCTCTTCTTGTTGCATTGATTCCTTGACCATTATGTAATACCTTTCTTTGTCTTTTTTAATCTTTGTTGGTTTAAAGTCTGTTTTATCAGGGACTAGGATTACAACCCCTGATTTTTTTTTTCTTTCCATTTGCTTGGTAAATATTCCTCCATCCCTTTATTTTGAGCCTATGTCTGTCTTTGCACATGAGATGGGTCTCTTGAATACAGCACACTGATGGGTCTTGACTCTTTATCCAATTTGCCGGTCTGTGTCTTTTAATTGGGGTATTTAGCCCATTTATATTCAAGGTTAATATTGTTATGTGTGAATTTGATCCTGTCATTATGATGCTAGTTATTTTGCCCATTAGTTGATGCAGTTTCTTCATAGTGTCGATGGTCTTTACAATTTGGTATGTTTTTGCAGATGCTGGTACCGGTTTTTTCTTTCCATGTTTAGTGCTTCCTTCTGGAGCTCTTGAAAGGCAGGCCTGGTGGTGACAAAATCTCTCAGCATTTGCTTGTCTGTAAAGGATTTTATTTTTCCTTCGCTTATGAAGCTTAGCTTGTCCGGATATGAAATTCTTGGTTGAAAATTGTTTTTTTAAAGAATGTTGAATATTGGCCCCCACTCTCTTCTGGCTTGTAGGGTTTCTGCAGAGAGATCCGCTGTTAGTCTGATGGGCTTCCCTTTGTGGGTAACCCAACCTTTCTCTCTGGCTGCCCTTAACATTTGTTCCTTCATTTCAACCTTGGTGAGTCTGACAATTATGTGTCTTGGGGTTGCTCTTCTCAAGGAGTATCTTTGTGGTGTTCTCTGTATTTCTGGAATTTGAATCTTGGCCTGCCTTGCTAGGTTGGGGAAGTTCTCCTGGATAATATCCTGAAGAGTGTTTTCCAACTTGGTTCCATTCTCCCTGTCACTTTCAGGTACACCAGTCAAACGTAGGCTTGGTCTTTTCACATAGTCCTATATTTCTTGGAGGCTTTGTTTGTTTCTTTTTATTCTTTTTTCTCTAATCTTGTCTTCATGGTTTATTTCATTAAGTTGATCTTCAATCTCTGATATCCTTTCTTCCACTTGATTGATTTGGCTATTGATACTTGTGTATGCTTCACGAAGTTCTTGTGCTGTGTTTTTCAGCTCCATTAGGTCATTTATGTTCTTCTCTATACTGGTTTTTCTAGTTAGCAATTTGCCTAACCTTTTTTCAAGGTTCTTAGCTTCCTTGCATTGGGTTAGAACATGCTCCTTTAGCTTGGAGGAGTTTGTTATTACCCACCTTCTGAAGCCTACTTCTGTCAGTTCATCAAACTCATTCTCCATCCAGTTTTGTTCCCTTGCTAGCGAGGAGTTGTGATCCTTTGGAGAAGAGGCATTCTGGTTTTTGGAATTTTCAGCATTTTTGCACTGGTTTTTCTTCATATTTGTAGATTTATCTACTTTTGGTCTTTTACGGTGGTGACCTTCGGATGGTGACCTTCTGTGTGGACGTCCTTTTTGTTGACGTTCATGCTATTCTTTTCTGTTTCTTAGTTTTGCTTCTAACAGTCAGGACCCTCTGCTGCAGGTCTGCTGGAGTTTGCTGGGGGTCCACTCCAGACCCTATTTGCCTGGGTATCACCAGCGGAGGCTGTAGAACAGCAAAGATTGCCTTCTGTTCCTTCCTCTGGAAGCTTTGTCCCAGAGGGGCACCTGCCAGATGCCAGCTGGAGCTCTCCTGTATGAGGTGTCTGTCGACCCCTGCAGGGAGGTGTCTCCAGTCAGGAGGGACAGGGGTCAGGGACCCACTTGAGGAGGCAGTCTGTCCCTTAGCAGAGATTGAGCACCATGCTGGGAGATCCACTGCTCTCTTTAGCACCAGTAGGCAGGAATGTCTAAGTCTGCTGAAGCTGCACCCACAGCCACCCCTTCCCCCTGGTGTTCTGTCGCAGGGAGATGGGAGTTTTATCTATAAGCCCTGACTGGGGCTGCTGCCTTTCTTTCAGAGATGCCCTGCCCAGAGGAAGGAATCTAGAGAGGCAGTCTGGCTACAGTGGCTTTGCCGAGCTGCAGTGGGCTCTGCCCATTTCCAACTTTCTGGTGGCTTTGTTTACACTGTGAGGGGAAAAGAGCTTACTCAAGCCTCAGTAATGGTGGACGCCCCTTCCCCTACCAATCTCAAGCATCCTAGGTTGACTTCAGACTGCTGTGCTGGCAGCAAGAATTTCAAGCCAGTGGATCTTAGCTTGCTGGGCTCCATGGGGATGGGATCCACTGAGCTAGACCACTTGGCTCCCTAGCTTCAGCCCCCTTTCCAGGGGAGTGAATGGTTCTGTCTCACTGGTGTTCAGGCACCACTGGGGTATGAAAAAAAGCTCCTGCAGCTAGCTTGGTGTCTGCCCAAATGGCTGCCCAGTTTTGTGCTTGAAACCCAGGGCCCTGGTGGCATAGGCACCGGAGGGAATCTCCTGGTCTGCTGGTTGCGAATACCATGGGAAAAGCATAGTATCTGGGCTGGGGTGCACCATTCCTCACAGCACAGTGCCTCAAGGCTTCCCTTGGCTAGTGGAGGGAGTTCTCCAACCCCTTGTGCTTCCTGAGTGAGGTGACGCCCCACCCTGCTTTGGCTCACCCTCCTTGGGCTACACCCAATGTCTAACCAGTCCCAGTGAGATGAGCTGGGTACCTCAGTTGGAAATGCAGAAATCACCCGCCTTCTGTGTTGATCTCGCTGGGAGCTGCAGACCAAAGCTGTTCTTATTTGGCCATCTTGCCAGCCCCCAATTATTTCTTCTGCTATACAGAAGCTTTTTCATTTAATTAAGTCCATCTATTTAGCTTTGTTCGTGTTGCATTTGCTTTTGGGTTCTTGGTCATGAAGTCTTTGCCTAAACCAATGCTTAGAAGAGATTTTCCAATGTTTTCTTCTAGAATTTTTATGGTTTCAGGTCTTAGATTTAAGTCTTTGACTCGTCTTGAATTATTTTTGTGTAAGGTGAGAGATGAGGATCCAGTTTCATTCTTCTACATGTGGCTTGCCAATTATCCCGACATTATTTGAATAGGATGTCCTTTCCCCACTTTATGTTTTTGTTTGCTTTGTTGAAGATCAGTTGGCTATAAGTATTTGGCTATATTTCTGGGTTCTGTATTCAGTTCCATTGGTCTATGTGTCCATTTTTATGCCACTACCATGCTGTTTTGGTGACTATAGCCTTATAGTATAGTTTGAAGTAGGGTAATGAGACGCCTCCAGATTTGTTCTTTTTGCTTAGTCTTTCTTTGGCTATGTGGACTTTTTTGGTTTCATATGAATTTTAGAATTGTTTTTTCTAGTTCTGTGAAGAATGACAGTGGTATTTTCATGGGAATTGCATTGAATTTGTAGATTGCTTTTGGCAGTATGGTCATTTTCACAATATTGATTCTACCCATCCATGAGCATGGGATGTATTTCCATTTGTTTGTGTCATATATGATTTCTTTCAGCAGTGTTTTGTAGTTTTCTTTGTAGAGGTCTTTCACCTCCATGGTTAGGTATATTCCTGAGTTTTTTTTTTTTTTGCAACTATGGTAAAAGGGATTGAGTTCTTATTTTATTCTCAGCTTGGTCACTATTATTGGTATATAGGAGAGCTACTGTTTTGTGTACATTAATTTTGTATCCTGAAACTTTGCTGAATTTATTTACCAGTTCTAGGAGCTTTTGGGATGAGTCTTTAGAGTTTTCTAGGTATACAAACATATCATCAGCAAACAGCAACAGTTTGACTTCCTCTTTACCAATTTGGATGCCCTTGATTTTTTTCTCTTTTCTGATTGCTCTGGCTGGGACTTCCAGTACTATCTTGAACGTAAGTGGTAAAAGTGAGCATCATTGTCTTGTTCCAGTTCTCAGGGGGAATGCTTTCATCTTTTCCCTGTTCAGTATAACGTTGGCTATGGGTTTGTCATAGAGGGCCTTTATTACCTTAAGGTATGTTCCTTCTCTGCCAATTTTGCTGAAGGTTTTAATCATAAAGGGATGCTGGATTTTGTCAAATGCTTTTTATGTATCTATTGAGATGATCATGTGATTTTTGTTTTTAATTATTTCTATGTGGTGTATGACATTTATTAATTTGCAGATGTTAAACCATCCCTGCATCCCTGGTATGAAACTCACTTGATCATGGTGGATTATCTTTTTGATATGCTATTGGATTTAATTAGCTAGCATTTGGTTAAGGATTTTTCCATGTATGTTCATCATGAATATTGGTCTGTAGTTTTCTTTTTTTGTTATGTCCTTCCCTGGTTTTGGTATTAGGGGGATACTGGCCTCATAGAATGATTTAGGGATAATTTCCTTTTTATCCAATGGAATAGTGTCAATAGGATTGGTACCAATTCTTCTTTGAATGCCAGATAGAATTCATCTGTAAATCCGTCTGGTCCTGGACTTTTGTTGTTGTTGTTGTTGTTGGCAATTTTTAAATTATCATTTTAATCTTGCTGCTTGTTATTGGTGTGTTCAGAGTTACTATAACTTCCTGGTTTAATCTAGAAGATCTTTATATTTCCAGGAATTTATCCTCTTCTCTAGGTTTTCTAGTTTATGCATGTAAAGATGTTCATAGAAGCCTTAAATAATTTTTTGTATTTCTGTCGTATCAGTAGTAATATCTCTCATTTCATTTCTAATTGAGTTTATTTGGATCTTCTCTCTTCTTTTCTTGGTTAATCTCACTAATTGTCTATCAATTTTATTTATCTTTTCAAATAACAAGCTTTTGTTTCATTTATCTTTTGTGTTTTGTTTGTTTGTTTCAATTTCATTTAGTTCTGCTCTGCTCTTTATTTCTTTTCTTCTGCTGGGTTTGGGTTTGGATTGCTTTTGTTTCTTCAGTTCTGTGAGGTGTGACCTCAGATTGTGTATTTGTGCTCTTTCAGACTTTTTGATGTAGGCATTTAATACTATGAACTTTCCTTTTAGCACCACTCTGATGGTTAATACTGAGTGTCAACTTGATTGGATTGAAGGATGCAAAGTATTGATCCTGGGTGTGTCTGTGAGGGTGTTCCCAAAGGAGATTAACATTTGAGTCAGTGGGCTGGGAAAGGCACACCCACCCTTAATCTGATTGGGCAGCATCTTATTAGCTGCCAGCATGGCTATAATATAAAGTAGGCAGAAAAATATAAAAAAGATGAGACAAACTTAGCCTCCCAGCCTACATCTTTCTCTCATGCTGGATACTTCCTGCCCTCAAACATTGGACTCCATGTTCTTCAGTTTTGGGACTTGGGCTGGTTCTCCTTGCTCCTCAGCTTACAGACAGCCTATTGTGGGACCTTGTGATCATGTTAGTTAATACTTAATAAACTAATAGGATATATATATATATATATATATCCTGTTAGTTCTGTCCCTCTAGAAAACCCTGACTAATACAGCCACTTTTGCTGTATCCCAGAGGTTTTGATAAGTTGTGTCACTGTATCATTCAGTTCAAACAATTTTTTATTTCCATCTTGATTTTATTGTTGACCCAACAATCATTCAGGAGGTTATTTAATTTTCAGGTATTTGTGTGGTTTTGAGGATTCCTTTTGGAGTTGATTTCTAATTTTATTCCACTGTGTTCTGAGAGAATACTTGATATAATTTTGATTTTCTTAAACTTACTGAGACTTGTTTTTTGCCCTATCATGTGGTCTGTCTTGGAGAATGTTCCATGTGCTGATGAATAGAATGCATATTCTGCAGTTGGGAAGAATGTTCTGTAAATATCTGTTAAGTCCATTTGTTTTAGGGTATAGTTTAAGTTGATGGTTTATTTGTTGACTTTCTTTTTTGATGACCTGTCTAGTGCTGTCAGTAGAGTCTTAAAGTCCCCCACTATTATTGTGTTGCCATCTATCTCATTTCTTAGGTCTAGCAGTAATTGTTCTATAAATTCAGGAGCTCTGGTGTTAGGTGCATATATATTTAGGATTGTGATATTTTCCTGTTGGACTAGTCCTTTTATCATTCTTTAATGTCTCTGTTTGTCTTTTTTAACTGCTATTGCTTTAAAGTTTGTTTTGTCTGATATAAGAATAGCTACTCCTGCTCACTTTTGGTGTCCATTTGCATGGAATATCTTTTTCCACCCCTTTACCTTAAGTTTACCTGAGTCCTTATGTGTTAGGTGAGTCTCCTGAAGACAGCAGAAACTTGGTTGGTGAATTCTTATGCCTTCTACCATTCTATATCTTTTAAGTGAGGCATTTAGGCCATTTACATTCAATGTTAGTACTGAGATGTGAGGTACTATTCCATTCATCATGCTATTTGTTGCCTCAATACCTTGTTTTTTTTTTTCATTGTGTTATTGTTATATAGATGCTGTGAGATTTGTGCTTTAAGGAGGTTCCATTTTGGTGTATTTCAAGGATTTGTTTCAAAATTTAGAGCTCCTTTTAGCAGTTCTTGTATTGCTGGCTTGGTAGTGGCGAATTCTCCCAGCATTTGTTTGTCTGTAAAAGACTGTATCTTTTCTTCATTTATGAAGCTTAGTTTCACTGGATACAAAATTCTTGGGTGATAATTGTTTTGTTTAAGGAGGCTAAAAATAGGACCCCAATTCCTTTTAGCTTGTAAGGGTTTCTACTGAGAAACCTGCTGTTACTCTGATAGGTTTTCCTTTATAGGTTACCTGATGCTTTTTCCTCATAGCTCTTAAGATTCTTTTGTTTGTCTTGATTTTAGATAACCTGATGACTATATGCCTAGGCAATTATCTTTTTGTGATAAATTTTCCAGGTGTTCTTTGAGCTTATTTTATTTGGATGCCTAGATATCTAAAGGCTGGAGAAGTTTTCCTCGATTATTCCCTCAAATATGTTTTTCAGACTTTTAGATTTCTCCTCTTCCTTGGAAACATCAATTTTTCTTAGGTTTGGGTGCTTAACATAGTTCCAAGCTTTTTGGAGGCTTTGTTCACTTTTTTTGTTTTTTAATTATTTTTTCTTTGTCTTTGAGGGATTGGGTTAATTTGAAAGCCTTATCTTCAAGCTCTGAAGTTCTTTCTCCTGCTTGTTTGATTCTATTGCTGAGACTTTCCAGTGCATTTTGCATTTCTATAAGTGTGTCCTTAATTTCCAGAAGTTGTGGTTGTTTTTTATTTATGCTATCTATTTCATTGAAGATTTTTGCTTTCATATCATTGAAGATTTTTCCTTTCATATCCTGTATCATGTTTATGATTTCTTTAAGTTGGAGTTCACCTTTCTCTGATGTCTCCTTGATTAGCTTAATAATCTACCTTCTGAATTCTTTTTCTGGCAATTCAGGTATTTTGTCTTGGTTTGGATCCATTGCTGGTGAGCTGCTGTGATCTTTTGGGAGTGTTAAATTACCTTGTTTTGTTGTATTACCAGAATTGATTTTCTGGTTATTTCTCACTTGCTTAGACTATGTCAGAGAGAAGATCTGGGAGGGGCTGTTCAAATTCTTTTGTCCCACAGGGTGGTCCCTTGATGTGTTGTTCTCCCACTTCCTCTAGAAATCGGGCTTCCCGAGAGCCGAACTGTGGTGATTGTTTTTGCTCTTCTAGGTCTAGCCACCTAGCAGAGCTACTGGCTTCAGGCTGGTACTGGAGAGTATCTGCAAAGAGTCCTGTGATATGACCCATCTTCATGTCTTTCGGCCATGGATACCAGCACCTGCTCTGGTAGAGATAGCAGGGGAGTGAAGTGGATTCTGTGAGAGTCTTTGGTTGTATTTTTGTTTAATGTGCTGGATTTGTATTGGTTGGCCTCCAGCCAGGAGGTGGTGCTTTCAAGAGCACATCAGTTGTAGTACTCTAGGGAGGAAGCAAACTTTCCCTAGGGTCACCTGGTTAAGTATTCAGGTTTCTCAGGTGGTGGGGAGAGCCATAGAGCTCCCAAGAGATTATGTCCCTTGTCCCTGGCAACCAGGGTGGGTAGAGAAAGACCACCAAGTGAGGGCAGGGTTAGGCATGTCTGAGCTCAGACTCTCCTTGAGTGTAGCTTGCTGTGGCTGCTGTAGGGGATGGGGGTGTGGTTCCCAGGCCAATGGAGTTATGTTCCCACGGGGATAATAGCTGCCTCTGCTGAGTCATACGGGTCACCAAGGAAGTAGGGGAAAGCTGGCAGTCACAGGCTCACCCCGCACCCATGCAGCCTGAAGTCCTAAAGGCCAGTCTTACTCCCACTGTGCCCCCTCAACAGCACCGAGTCTATTTCCGGGCACCTGGTGATCAAGGCTGAGAACTTGCCCTGGACCACCAGCCTCCCAGCTAAAAAGCAAGGAGACTCACAGTTTTTCAGCATCTCAGGGAGCATGCAGCAGTGCTCCAGTTCCTTCAGAGGGTCTGTGGATTCTCTCAGCTTCCCTGGAATGTTGCTGTGGTAGTTCTTGGAGCAAAAGATCATGATGTGAGCCTCCACACCTCTCTGTCTGTCCAAGTGGGAGCTGCAGGCTAGTGCTGCCTCCTATCTGCCATCTTAATGATCTTATTCTTTTTTACGGCTGCATCATATTCAATTGTGTGTATGTACCACATTGTCTTTATCCAGTCTACCATTGATGGGCATTTAGATTGATTCCATGTTTTTGCTATTGTGAATAGTGCTGCAGTGAGCATGTGTGCATGCATCTTTATGATAAAATAATTTACATCTCTTTGGGTAGATACCCAGTAATAAGATTGCTGGGTAAAATGGTAGTTCTATTTTTAGGTCTTTAAGAAAATGTCACACTGCTTTCCACAATAGTTGAACTAATTTAGAATCCCACTTAACAGTGTATGTGTTCCTTTTTCCCTGCAACTTTGACAGTATTTTTTTTACCTTATTTATATAGAGAGGTGGCATTTTGCCATGTATCCTGGGCTGGTCTAGAACTCCTGGGCTCAAGTGATCCATCCTCCCTCCGTGGCATCCCAAAGTGCTAGGATTGCAGGCATGAGCCATGGTGCCCAGCCTATTTTTGACTTTTTAATCATAGCCATTCTGACTGGTGTGAGATGGTGTCTCATTCTGGTTTTGATTTGAATTTCTCTAATTATCAGGGGTGTTGAACTTTTTTTTCATATGCTCATTGGCCACATGCATGTCTTCTTTTGAAAAGTGTCTATTCATGTTATTTGCCCACTTTTTAATAGGCTTTTTCTTGTAAGTTTGTTTAAGTTTCTTATAGATGCTGGATATTAGGCCTTCATCAGATGCATATGGAAAAACATTCCATGTTCATGGATAGGAAAAATAAATATCATTAAAATGGCCATACTGCCCAAAGCAATCTATAGATTCAATGCTATTCCTATCAAACTACCAATGACATTCTTCACAGAACTAGAAAAAAATTATTTTAAAATTCATATGGAATCACAAAAAGAGCCCAAATGATTGGTTCATCACATAAAGAGCCTAAATGATTGGTTCATCATTTAGTCTTTCTACTTAAGAGTAGTTTACAAACCACAGTTACAGTATTATAATATTCTGTGTTTTTCTGTGAGTTTTATACCTTCTGATGATTACTTATTGGTCATTAACCTTATTTTTTTTCTGATTGAAGTACTCCATTTAGCATTTCTTGTGGGGTATATCTGGTGTTGATAAAAAGCCCTCAGCTTTCATTTGTCTGGGAAGATTTTTATTTCTCCGTGTTTGAAGGATGTTTTTGCTGGATATACTATTCTAGGGTAAAAGTGTTTTTCTTTCAGCACCTTCACTGTGTCATGCCACTCTCTCCTGGCCTGTAAGGTTGCCACTGAAAAGTGCTTCCAGACGCATTGAAGTGCCATTGTATGTTATTAGTTTCTTTTCTCTTGCTGCTTTTAGGATCCTTTCTTTATCCTTGACCTTTGAGAGTTGGACTATTAAATGCCCTGAGATAGTCTTTTTTGGGTTAAATCTACTTGGTGTTCTATGACATTCTCATACTTGCATATCAATGTCTTTCTCTAGGTTTTGGAAATTCTCTGTTAATATCCCTTGAATAAACTTTCTATCCTATCTGTTTCTCTACCTCCTCTTTAAGGCCAATAACTCTTAGATTTGCCCTTTTTAAGCTATCTTTTAGATTTCATAGGCATGCTTTATTCTTTTTTATTATTTTTTCTTCTTTCTCATCTGTGTGTTTTAAAATAGCCTGCCTTCAAGCTCATTAATTCTTTCTTCTGCTTGATCAATTCTGCTATTAAAAGACTTTGATGCATTTTTCAGTATGTCAGTTACATTTTTCAACTCCAGAATTTCCGCTTGATTCTTTTAAGTTATTTCAATCTCTTTGTTAAATTTATCTGATAGAATTCTCTGTGTTATCTTGATTTTTTTTTAGTTTCCTCAAAACAGTTATTTTGAATCTTTATCTGAAATGTCACATGTCTCTGTTGCTCCAGGATTGGTCCCTGTGCCTTATTTAGTTCATTTGGTGAGGTCATGTTTTCCTGGATGGTCTTGATTCTTATGGATGTTTATCTACATCTGGGCATTAAAGAGTTAGGTATTTATTGTAATCTTCACAGTCTGGGCCTGTTTATACCCATCTTTCTTGGGAAGCCTTTAATTTGGCTTTCCTGCTCCACCTCTCCTCTCTTTTGCCCAATTTATTTTAAGATGGAGTCTCACTCTGTTGCCCATGCTGGAGTGCAGTGGCATGATCTTGGCTCACTGCAACCTCTGCCTCCAGGGTTCAAGCAATTCTCCTGCCTCAGCCTCCAAAGTAGCTGGGATTACAGGAGCCCACCACCATGCCCAGCTAATTTTTAGTAGAGATAGGGTTTCATCATGTTGCCCAGGCTGGTCTCGAACCCCTGACCTCAAGTGATCTGCCTGCCTCAGCCTCCCAAAGTGCTGGGATTACAGGCATGAGCCACCACACTTGGCCTCTCTTGCCCATTTTTAAAGTTGGGTAGTTAGTTGTTGAGTTGTGTTCTTTATTTGTATTTTTATATGTTATGGATACAAGACATTTTTTATTTTCTTAATAATTCTTTTGAAAAGCAGGAGATTTTAGTTTTGCTGTATCCCAGCTTATTGAATTTTTCTCTTCTCTCCCTCCTCTGAATCCCAGTCATATTGACCTTCTTTCAGTTCTTTATACATGCCATGCTCAAGCCTATTGCCCATTCATCTAATTAACTGTTACTTATCCTCTGAACTCAGTTTAAATGCTACTTCCTCAGGGAAGGCCTTCCCTGACAGACCCCACATAGATTTCTCTGAGTTTCTCTGTTAAACACTCATAAAATGCACTTCCTTTCTTCAAATAATTTATCTGTTTAAAACTGAGAGTTAATTTGGGGGAATGTTTTTATTTTAATATCTGGTGTGTATATACATATATATGTATATGTCTGATATATGTTACACACATAATTTGTTCAGTGAATATTCATTGGGTAAGTAAATGAATAAGTAAAGAATAGAGGGTCCACCAATAAACTCAAGTGCATATAAAATTTCAAAGCAGAAAAGTGTTTTCAATCAGTAGAAAAAAATGATGGTTGATATAGTTTGGATATTTCTCCTTGCCCAAATCTCATGTTAAATTTTAATCCCCAATTCTGGAGGTGGGGCATGGTGGGAAGTGTTTGGGTCATGAGGGCAAACCCCTCATGGCTTAGTGCTGCCCTCATGATAGTGAGTGAGTTCTCATGAGATCTGGTTGTTGTAAAGTGTGGCATCTCATCCCCCACTCTCTCTCTCTCTCGCTCCTGCTTTCGCCATGTGAAGTGTCTGCTCCCAGTTCAACTTCTTCTGTGAGTAAAATTTTCCTGAGGCCTCCCCAGAAGCTGAGCAGATGCTGGTGCCATGTTTGTACAGCCTGCAGAACTGTGAGCCAATTAAACCTCTGTTCTTATAAATTATCCAGTCTCAAGTATTTCTTCAGAGTAATGCAAGAGTGACCTAATACAATGATGTATCAGGCTGTGTTTGCAATACTATAAAAAAAAATCTGAGCTTGGGTAAATTATAAAGAAAAGAAGTTTAATTGACTCATAGTTCTGCAGATATTACAAGAAGCATGGTGCTGGCATCTGATTCTGGTGAGGGCCTTAGGAAGCTTACAATCATGGTGGGAAGTGAAGAAGGAGAAGGTGTCCCACATGCTGAAAGTGGGAACAAGAGAGCAAGGGGGGGAGGTGCCACATACTTTCAACAACCAGATCTTGAGTGAACTAACTGAGCAGGAACAAACTTATTACCAAGGTGATGGTGCTAAACCATTAATGAGGGATCCGCCCCCAGGATCCAATCACCTCCTACCAGGCCCCACCTCCAACATTGGAGATTACATTTCAACATGAGATTTGGAGGGGACAAATATCCAAACCATATCAGATGGATTTATTTAACGAAAGGCATAAGACTATTAACTATTTGTAAAAATTTAAAAATGCTAAAGAAGTCCTCATACACTTCTTACACCAAAACAAAATCCAAATAAATGAAACAAATGCAAAAATTAAACCATGATGGTACTAGAAGAAAACGTGACAGAAAATCCTTATGGTAAATCAAAATATGAAAATAAAGTAAGGAAATATGTTTTTTGTAATCTTGATGTATATAAGCAGATCAGAAAAGCCAGACCACATAGAGAAAAAGCATGGTAGATCTCATGTAAATTTAAATTTTACATAATCCATGTTTTTAAAATTACATGTAACATATATCACAAAGAGTTAATGTCTTTAATATACAAATAATTTTTCCAAACAATAAGAAAAAGTCATTACCTTCATAAAAAAATTAAAAACTGTCATGAACAAACAATTTGCAAAATAAGGAAATGGTCAATGGCCATATGGAAAGGTACCTTTCAGAAAGGAAATTTGGTAAGATCTATCAAAATGGAAAATGTGCATACATTTTACTGATCATTTTCATTTTAAAGATTAACCTTAAAGATATAATCTCAGAAGTGGAAGAAGCTATATGCCCAGAAATGTTTGTTTCTGAAGTACTTAGAGTAGTAAAAATTTTGGAATATCTTAAATGTCTATCAATAGGAAAATTATATAAATTCTGATAATATATAAAATTTATTATTATTATTATGTACCCATCACAGTTGTAACTTTACATATAATGAAATTATTTCCCTATATCTCTTTGTCCATAGATGATGGAGTACATGAGATTAAGAATGTCCATGTTTGTCTCTAGCAACTGGCTCATTTCCTAGTAGGCACTGAATACATACTTATTGAACAAACAAATGAACTGAGGTCTCTCTTTATCTTAATAGGCTGGAAGTGATGGAGAGAGTATTGGAAACTGTCCCTTTTGCCAACGCCTTTTCATGATCCTCTGGCTTAAAGGAGTTAAATTTAATGTGACAACTGTTGACATGACCAGGTAAGAGAAATCAGGACATGTTAAATTCTAGGAATTGAGATTGGTAGATACCAATAAAATATTGGTGTTTATTTAATGTGTACTTTATCTAGAGACCTAACTCTGCTTATTTTTAATAATCATAGAAAGCCTGAAGAACTGAAGGACTTAGCCCCAGGTACCAATCCTCCGTTCCTGGTGTATAACAAGGAGTTGAAAACAGACTTCATTAAAATTGAGGAGTTTCTAGAACAAACCCTGGCTCCTCCAAGGTACAGCATTTACAGGATACTATTTTGCTGAAGATAATCTATTTTACTGGCTTGTTTATTGCAGATTTAGTATTCTTACCAATTTAAGTACTTTTGGATTTCTGGGCCTACATGTCAAATGACACACATGCATGAACATCCCCCTCCAACTTCAAATACAAAAAGATGATATGTGTAATATTTCAAATAATTTTTAAAAGCTGCATAACATACATAACACAAGAAGGTAAGTTCTCTGTGCTCCAGAAATAGAGTAGGAACATATAGTGAGATGGGAGTGAGGGAGTGGGATACTAACACTATGTAATGCATAAGGATTGGTCATGACTGGCCCTTAACACCACTGACGATATGACAGAACACACCCAACACAAGGGCTAGTGGCCAGGAAATAGACTTCAAGCAGTTAACCAGAGGCCAGAACTGTACTGCCTACACTTGAATGACAACCGCACATCTCTGTCTACCCAGGATAGGTCTAGAAACAAGAAGCATGCTGTATTAATTTTCTATTGCTGTGTAACAAATTACCACAAACTTAGCATCTTAAAACAACACCTATTTATTATCTCACAGCTTCCATTGGTCAGTTGTCTGGGCATAGCCTGCTAAGGTCCTCTGCTCAGGGTATCAAAAACTGGCATTGAAGGTGTTGGTCGGGAACGCAGTTATCATATGGGGCCCAGGTGACTCTTCCATCTTCATTCAAGTTTTTGGCAGAATTCAGTTCCTTGCAGCTATATGACTGAGGTCTTAGGTTATTGGGTAGCTGTTTGTTGGGGTTGGGTTGGCATTCAATTACTAGCGGCTGCCCCTCTGTATAGGCATTTCACAACATAGCTGATTGTTCTCTTCCTCTAAAACCTGCAGGAGAATGTCTCTCTGATGGTTCATCTTCTTTTTTTTTTTTTTTTTTTTTTTTTTTGGAGACAGAGTCTCGCTCTGTCGCCCAGGCTGGAGTGCAGTGGCACATGTTGGCTCACTGCAAGCTCCGCCTTTTGGGTTCACGCCATTCTCCTGCCTCAGCCTCCCTAGTAGCTGGGACTATAGATGCCCGCCACCACGGCCGGCTATTTTTTTTTTTTTTTTTGTAATTTTAGTAGAGACGAGGTTTCACCGTGTTAGCCAGGATGGTCTCGATCTCCTGACCTCGTGATCCACCAGCCTCAGCCTCCCAAAGTGCTGGGATTACAGGCATGAGCCACTGCACCCAGCCTGATGGTTCACCTTCTTTTAAATTTTTTTATCAGTACAAATTATGGGATACACATGAAATTCTATTATGTGTATGTAATGCATAGTGATAAAGTCAGGGTATCTACGATGTCCATAACCCAAGTACGATACATTTTTGTAACTATAGTCACCCTACTCTTCTATCAAACATTGAATTTATTCCTTCTATCTTATTTATGTGTGTACTTTTAAATACACTTCTCTTCATCTTCCCTTCTCCTCCCAATCACCCTCCCCAGTCTCTGTTATCTATCTTTCCATTCTCTATCTTCATGTGATCAACTTTTTTAACTCACACATACAAGTGTATACCACACTTTCTTTATCCATTTATCTGTTGATGGACACTTAGGTCGATTCCGTACCTTGTCTATTGTGAATAATGCAACAATAAACATGAGAGTGCAGGTATCCCTTCGACATACTGATTTCTCGTGCTTTGGATAAATGCCAATTAGTGAGATTTTTGGATCTTATGATAGTGCTACTTTTGGTTTTTTCAGAAATCTCCATGCTGTTTTCCATAGTGGCTATATTTATATTCCCAAAAACAATGTATAAGAGTTCCTTTTTCTCCACATCTTTGCCAACGTCTGTTAATTTTTTGTGTGTTTTTAATAATAGCAATTCTGACTGAGGTGAGATGACATCTCATTTTGGTTTTGGTTTGCATTTCTCTGTTGATTAGTAACATTGAGCATTTCTTTATGTACATTTTGGCCATGCCCTTTGCCCATATTTTATGAGATTTTTTTTATTGTTGAGTTGTTTGATTCCTTGTATATTCTGGATATTAGTCCCCTGTTGAATGGTTTGCAAACATTTCCTCTCATTCAAAAGGTTGTCTCTTCACTCATTTCTTTTGCTGTGCAGAAGCTTTTTAGTTTAATTGAGTCCTATTTGTCTATTTTTGTTTCTATTGCCTGTGCTTTTGACATCTCAATCATAAATTATTTGTCTAGACCAATGTCCAGAAGAGTTTTCCCTTATTATTTTTATAGTTTTGAGTATTATGTTTAAGTCTTCAGTCCATTTTGAGTTGATTTTTGTATATAGTGAGAGATAAGGATCAAGTTTCATTCTTCTGCATATGGCTATCCAATTTTCCCAGTACCATTTATTGAAAAAGGTGTCCTTTCCCCAATGTTCTTGTGAACTTTGTCAAAGATCAGCTGGCAGTAAATATGTGAATTTATTTCTAGGTTCTCTGTTCTGACCATTGGTCTATGTGTCTATTTTTATACCAATAACATGCTATTTTGGTTACTATAGCCTTGTAATATATTTCAAAGTCAGGTAATGTGATGCCTCCAGCTTTGTTCTTTTTGCTCAGAATTGCTTTGGCTATATGGAATCTTTTTTGGTTACATGTGAATTTTAGTATTCTTTTTCTCTAATTCTGTGAAAAATGACATTGATATTTTGACAGGGATTGCATTGAATCTGTAGGTTACTTTGGGAAAATCACAATTCTA
The DNA here is from genome assembly GCF_006542625.1 of Nomascus leucogenys. Lineage (NCBI taxonomy): Eukaryota > Metazoa > Chordata > Mammalia > Primates > Hylobatidae > Nomascus > Nomascus leucogenys. The sequence goes on along the minus strand of NC_044406.1, from coordinate 140,188,000 downwards.
ATAATATTCATTCTTCTGATCCATGAGCATTAGATGTTTTCCCATATATTTTTATCATTTTCAATTTCTTTCATTAGCATTTTGTAGTTTTCATTGTAAAGATCTCCCACCTCCTTGATTAAAATTATTCCTAGATATTTTAATTTTTAGCTATTGTAAATGGAATTGCCATCTTCATCTCTTTTGTGGGTAGATCATTATTGGTGTATAGAAATGCTACATACTTTTTACTGTTGATGTTTTTAACCTGGAACTTTACTGAATTTACTTATCAAATCTAAGAATTTTTTTGGTGGAGTTTTTAGGTTTTACTAGATACAGGATCATGGCACCAGTAAAAAGGGACAATTTTACTTCCTTTTTTCCAATTTGGATGCCTTTTATTTCCTTCTCTTGCCTGATTGCCATACCTAGGACTTCCAATACTATGTTGAATAGGAGTGGTGAAAGTGGGCATCCTGTTTTTTTTTCCATTTCTTGGAGGAAAGGCTTTCAATTTTTCCCTATTCAGCATGATATCAGTTGTGGGTTTATCATATATAGCCTTTATTATTTTGACATATTTTCCTTCTATGCCCCATTTGTTGAGAGGTTTTATTATGAAGGGGTGTTGAATTTTATCAAATGCTTTTTCTGTATCTATTGAGATGATGATATGTTTTTTGTCCTTTATTCTATTGATGTCATATATTGAGGTTATTGGTTTGCACATGTTGATCCATTCTTGTATCACTGGTATAAATCCCACTTGATCATGGTGTATTATCTTTCCGATATGCTATTGGATTCAGTTTGCTAGAATTTTGTCGAGAGTTTTTGTATCTATGTTCATCAGAAATATTGGCCAGTAGTTTTCTTCTGTGTGTGTGTTCTTGTCTGGTTTTTGTATCAGGGTGGTGCTGGCCTCATAGAATGAGTTAAGGAGAGTTCTCTCCTCTTCCATTTTTTTAGAATAGTTTCAGGAGAATTGGTATTAGTTCTTCTGGTAGAATTTGTCAGCGAATTTGTCCAGTCCTGTGCTTTTCTTCATTGGGAAACTTTTTATTACTGACTCAATCTTGCTACTCATTATTGGTCTGTTCATGTTTTCTATTTCTTCCCAATTCAGTCTCAGCACATTGTATGTTTCCTGGAATTTATCCATTTCCTCTAGGTTTATCAGTTCGTCAGCATAGTTGTTCATAATGGTCTCTGGTGATCTTTTGTATTTCTTACATATATGACTTAATGTGTCCTTTTTCATTTCTAATTTGTTTGTTTGGGTCTTCTACTGTTTTGGTTAGTCTAGCTGGCAGTTTATCAATTTAACAAAAACCAACTTTTTGATTCATGATGCTTTGTATTTTTTAGTCTGTATTTCATTTAGTTCTGTTCTTTATTACTTCCTTTTTCTGCTAATTTGGTGTTTGGTTTGTTCTTGCTTTTCTAGCAGCTTCACATACATTATTAGATTGTTAATTTGTCATTTTCCTACTTTTTTGATGTAGGCATTTATTGCTATAAACTTGCCTCTTAGTGCTGCTTTTGCTGTATCCCACAGGTTTACGTATGTTATGTTTCAATTTTCATTTGTTTCAAGAATTTTTTTCTTCTTAAATTCTTTATTGACCATTCGTTGTTCAGGAGCATGTTGGTTAATTTTTATGTATTTATGCAGTTTCTAAAGTTCCTCTTGGTGTTTATTTATAGTTGATTTGATTTCATTGTGGCCTGAGAATATCCTTGGTATGATTTTCATTTTGTTAAATTTATTGAGACATTTTGTGGCCTAACATATGGTCCATCCTGGAGAATATTCCATGTGCTGATGAATGTATGTTCTGTAGTTGTTGGATAGAATGTTCTGTAAATGTCTGTTTGGTTCATTTGGTCTAAAGTCCAGTTTAAGTCTAATGTTTATTTGTTGATTTTCTGTCTAGATTATCTATCTAATGTTGACAGTGGGATGTTAAAGTTCCTTCCTATTATTGCACTGCAGTCTGTCTCTACCTTTAGATCTAGTAATGTTTGCTTTATGAATCTGGATGCTCCAGTATTGGGTGCATATATATTTAGGATTGTTATATCTTTTTTGCTGGGTTGATCTCTTTGTCATTATATAATGATAGTTTTAGTCCTTTTTTCACTTTTTTTATTTAATGTCTGTTTTATCTTATATTATTATAGCTAATCCTGCTCACTTTTGGTTTCCGTTTGTGTGAAATATCTTTATCAACCCCTTTCAGTCTATATGTGTCTTTACTAGTGAGGTGAGTCTCTTGTAAGTACTATGCAGTTGGATTATGTTTTTTAAGTCTATTCATCCAGTGTATGTCTTTTAAGTGGAATATTTAATCTGTTTATGTTTACATGTGAAGACTTATTTCTGTCATTTTGTTATTTTTTTCTGGTTGTTTTGTATATTCTTTGTTTTTTTTTTCTTTCTCTCTTGTCATTTATCATTACAGTTTGGTGGTTTTGTGTAGTGGTAACATTTGAGTCCTTTATTTTCTTTATATCCAGGCAAGAAGGATGGCCACTATTCTCACATTGGGAGCAGTGTATAAGTGATTCAGCCTTTCCTTTCTTGTTGGACTCCTTACCCTTCAGACAAATTCCACATGTAGCATTTGGAATGACCTTTGGCTTGTACCCAGGAACTGAGTTGGAGAGTACAGAACGTTTGGAACCATCTTTACTTGGAGCGGCAGCTTTGTCTTTTGATTTCTGTCTTCCCTGAAAAGAGTCCTCCTGGCTGTCAGGAGAGCTTTCCCCTTCAGATACCTTGCCAGAGGAGCTGTCCTAAGTGCCTTTATTTTTCTGCTTCTCGTCACCTCAACCATCTTTGCCGTCATCTGAATCACCGTCACTGTCTAGAGCAGGGAGCTCAGAATCCAGAGTGGCCTCCTACAGGGCTGTGTTTAATGGCAGATACCATAGCTCATCTGGTGAGTACCTCATAATATTCCTGGAACCGTCCGGGGATGAGAGCCACTGGGTAAGAACTGACCTTTGTTTGCACTGTTGGCAAAACTTCCTACTTCTCTTGAGGCACCTGGATAACGTGTCTGCAAGTCAAAATAAGCTCTTCTTTCTTCCATGCGTTCACGGTTTAAGTTGCTGCTTTTTTTGGCAGCTCATTTATTTATTTATTTATGTATTTATTTTGAGACAGAGTCTCGCTCTGTCGCCCAAGCTGGAGTGCAGTGGCACGATCTCGGCTCACTGCAACGTCCACCTCCCGGGTTCATGCCATTCTCCTGCCTCAGCCGCCCAAGTAGCTGGGACTACAGGTGCGTGCCACCACGCCCGGCTAATTTTTTTGAATTTTTGGTGGAGACGGGGTTTCACCGTGTTAGCCAGCATGGTCTGGATCTCCCGACCTCGTGATCCGCCCACCTCGGCCTCCCAAAGTGCTGGGATTACAGGTAGCTTTCTTAATATACTCAGGCACTTTACTGGCTTCAACTTTCTGAGTATTCTGTTGTTACATTTGGGAATACTCTTTGTAATGGTCTGTAATTTGTTGACGTTCTTTTTCTTGTAGAATAACAGAATACTCAGCATGTTTGGCTGGATATTCCTTTATCATTAAAACAATCACTTCATCACTGTGCAGTTAAACCTAGAGTGCACTGAGTTTCAGTAATGATATTTGGCTCTCTCAGGTAGAGTTTCTCCTTGTAAGACAAATCTCGTCTCTCTAAATCTGGATATTTCCTTTTAAAGGAGGTCACAACTAAATATTAACTGACTTGTTCTTGAAGCATATAGTATTCTCCTGTTTCATCAGGTGGCCATTTGTACTCTTATCAAATTTTCTGCTGGATAATAACTAAAGCCAAGACCTTGACTTGAAGTTTCACAACTCCTAGAACTATCTCCTGAGCCCATATACCTCTTTTTGGATGCCTGGGTCCTGTCATTTGAATTATCTTCAATTTCATCCTTCGAGAACTGCGCTCCAGGGGTGGCTGGGTCGCTGTCGCATGGGGACGGCGCCAGAGGCTGGGAGGGCACGGGGCTGCGGGCCGGAATGGAGAAGGTCCGGCGGCGGCGGCGGCGCTCCTGACATCCTCCCGACCCCATATTGTTTTAAATATTTGTTTTATTCAGCATACCCTTTTCCCACATATCTGTAATACTAGGCGTTAGCACTCTTTTTACATCTGTGCCAATATAATACGTATAGTGACGTCTCATTGATACTTAACTTGTATTTCCTTGAATAATAGATACATTTAAGCATCTTTACCTACGTTGTTTGATCATTTGGTTTTGTTCTCCTGTGAATCATCTTGTCAAATCCGTCTGATTTTCTATTAGCTTCATACTGAATAGGCAAAAGCTGGAAGCATTCCCCTTTAAAAGAGGCACAAGACAAGGATGACCTTCTTACCACTCTTATTTAAAATAATATTGGAAGTTCTAGCCAGAGCAGTGAGGCAAGAGAAGGAAATAAAGGGCATCCAAATAGGAACATAGAAAGTCAAACTATCCCTGTTTGCAGACGACATGATTCTATATCTAGAAAACCCCATACTCGGCTGCACTCAGCATCGGAGCCAGGAGCTAGTGGCCGCTGCCATGTCCCACCAGACCCCCATGTCCCACCAGACCCAAGCAAGTGAGGATGTTAAAGAGATCTTGCCAGAGCCAGAAATGGAAAGTACAGACTTCTGAAAATATCTATTGAAAATGAGCAACTTATGATTGGATCATATAGTCAGCCTTCAGATTCCTGGGATAAGGATTATGATTCCTTTGTTTTACCCCTGTTGGAGGACAAACAACTGTGCTATATATTATTCAGGTTAGATTCTCAGAATGCCCAGGGATATGAATGAATATTCATTGCATGGTTTCCAGATCATTCTCATGTCCGTCAAAAAAGTTGTATGCAGCAACAAGAGCAACTCTGGAAAAGGAATCTGGAGGTGGCCGCGTTAAAGATGAAGTATTTGGAACAGTAAAGGAAGATGTATCATTCCATGGATATAAAAAATGTTTGCTGTCACAATCTTCCCCTGCCCTACTGACTGCAGCTGAGGAAGAATTATGACATTAAAATCAATGAGGTACAGACTGACGTGGGTGTGGACACTAAGCATCAAACACTACAAGGAGTAGCATTTCCTATTTCTCGAGAAGCCTTTCAGGCTTTGGAAAAAATGAATAACAGCTGAACTATGTGCAGTTGGAAATAAATATAAAAAATGAAATTATAATTTTGGCCAACACAACAAATACAGAACTAAAAGATTTGCCAAAGAGGGTTCCCAAGTATTCAGCTCGTTACCATTTCTTTCTGTGTAAACATTCCCATGAAGGAAACTATTTAGAGTCCACAGTTTTTATCTATTCAATGCCCGGATACACATGCAGTATAAGAGAACGGATGCTGTATTCTAGCTGCAAGAGCCCTCTGATAGAAATTGTAGAAAGACAACTATGGATGTTGTAATGGATGTAATTAGAAAGATCGAGATAGACAATGGGGATTAGTTGACTTCAGACTTCCTTTATGAAGAAGTACATCCCAAGCAGCATGCAGGAAAAAGAAGAATTCGAAGACTAATTAGGGGCCCAGCGGAAAATGATGCTACTACTGATTAGATTCATCACATTAAACATAGCAATACTAGTTTTTTAAAAGTCCAGCTTTTAATACAGAAAAACTGAAATCATTCCATGTTGATATAAAGTAGGGAAAAAATTGTACTTTTTGGAAAATAGCACTTGTCACTTCTATGTATTTTTAAAATTAATGTTACAGAAGAGTCATGATTTCTATTTTTGACTTAAAGCTAGAAAAGGATTCAACATAATGTTTAATTTTGTCACACTGTTTTCATGGTGTTGATTCTACACTTTCACATACTTCTTAAAATTTTATACAATTGGGCCAGTTCTAGAAAGTCTGATGTCTCGAAGGATAAACTTACTACTTTCTTGTAGGACAGAAAGACCTTAAAATATTCTTATTACTTAATGAATATGTTAAAGACCAGGCTAGAGTATTTTCTAAGCTGGAAACTTAAGTTTCCTCGGAAAAGGCCAGAAGTTGCTTATTCTGAGTAGCTGTGCTAACTCTGTCAGACTATAGGATCATGTCTGCAACTTTTAGAAATAGTGCTTTATATTGCAGCAGTCTTTTATATTTGACTTTTTTTAAAATAGCATTAAAATTGCAGATCAGCTCACTCTGAAACTTTAAGGGTACCAGATATTTTCTATACTGCAGGATTTCTGATGACATTGAAAGACTTTAAACAGCCTTAGTAAATTATCTAAGGCTCTGTGAAGCCAAACATTTATGTTCAGATTGAAATTTAAATTAATATCATTCAAAAGGAAATAAAAAAATGTTGAAAGAGTTTTAAAAATCAGGATTGACTTTTTTCTCCAAAACATTTATAGGCAAATTGTGTTCTTTGTCACTTCTGAACAAATATTCAGATTTAAAATTACTTTAAAGTCCTAGTACTTAACAGGCTAACACAGATAAACACCTTAATAATCTCCTTTCAATTAATATTGTATTTCAAACCACATTTAACTGTCTTCTAATGCTTTGCATTTTCAGTTACAACCTAGAGAGATTTTGAGCCTCATGTTTCTTTGATACTTGAAATAGAGGAAGCTAGAACACTTCATGTTTGGTCTGTTAAACCTGCTACAAAAACCATAACTTTGAGGCATTTTCTAAATGAGCTGTGGGGATCCAGGATTTGTAATTTATTGATCTAAACTTTATGCTGCGTAAATCAGTTATCAGAAATGCACATTTCATAGGGTGAAGCACTCATTTTTTTTTTTTTTTGAGACGGAGTTTTGCTCTTGTTCCCCAGACTGGAGAACGATGGCATGATCTCCGCTCACTGCAACCTCTGCCTCCCGGGTTCAAGTGATTCTCATGCCTCAGCCTCTCAAGTAGCTGGGATTACAGACATGTGCCACCATGCCTGGCTAATTTTGTATTTTTAGTAGAGATGGGGTTTCTCTATGTTGGTCAGGCTGGTCGTGAACTCCCGACCTCAGGTGACCCGCCCACCTTGGCCTCCCAAAGTGCTGGGATTACAGGTGTGAGCCACCGCACCCGGCCAAAGCACTCATTTCTAAACCTTATTATCTAAGGTAATATATGTACCTTTCAGAAATTTGTGTTCAAGTAAGTAAAGCATATTAGAATAATTATGGGTTGACAGATATTTTATATAGAATTTAGAGTATTTGTATGGGGTTTTGTTTACAAATAATCAGACTATAGTATTTAAACATGCAAAATAATTGACAATAATGTTGCACTTGTTTATTAAAGATATAAGTTGTTCCATGGGAGCACACATAGACAGACATACATACACCCAAATTATTGCATTAAGAATCCTGGAGCTGTGTTGCAGACCATAGCTGAAGCAGTTATTTTCAGTCAGGAAGACTACCTGTCATGAAGGTATAAAATAATTTAGAAGTGAATGTTTTTCTGTACCATCTATGTGCAATTATACTCTAAATTCCACTACACTACATTAAAGTAAATGGCCATTCCAGAATATAGATGTGATTATAGTCTTAAACTAATTATTATTAAACCTATGATTGCTGAAAATCAGTGATGCATTTGTTATAGAGTATAACTCATCATTTATAGTATGTTTTAGGTGGCATTATCATACCTAGACAATGAATAACATATTCTCAATAAATTTATATAGCAGTGAAGAATTACATGCCTTCTGGTGGACATTTTATAAGTGCATTTTATATCACAATAAAAATTTTTTCTCAAAGAAAACCCCATACTCTCAACCCGACAGGTCCTTCAGCTGATAAACAACTTTGGCAAAGTTTCAGGATGCAAAATCAATGTACAAAAATCACTTGCATTTCTTTACATCAACAACAGCCAAGCTGAGAGCCCAATTGGGAAGGCAATCCCATTCACAATTGCTACGCACAAAAAAATAAAATACCTGGGAATACAGCTAACTCAGGAGGTGAAGGATATCTACAATGAGAATTACAAAACACTGCTCAAAGAAATAAGAGAAGACACAAACAAATGGAAAAATATCCCATGCTCATGGATAGGAAGAATCAATATCAACAAAATGACCATACTGCCCAAAGCAATCTAAAGATTCAGTGTTATTTCTAACAAACTAACAATGACATTCTTCACAGAACTAGAAAAAACTATTTTAAAATTCTTATGAAACCAAAAAAGAGCCCGAATAGCCAAGGCAATTCTAAGCAAAAATAACAAAGCTGGAGGTATCGCATTAGCCAACTTCGAACTATACTACAAGGCTACAGTAAGCAAAACACAGCATGGTACTGATACAACACCTGTAATCCCTGCACTTTTGGAGGCCGAGGCAGGTGGATCACCTGAAGTCAGCTGTTCCAGATCAGCCTGGCCAACATGGTGAAACCCCGTCTCTACTAAAAATACAATAGTTAGCCAGGCTTGGTGGCAAACGCCTGTAATCCCACCTACTCAGGAGACCAAGGCAGGAGAATCGCTTGAACCTGAGAGATGGAGGTTGCAGTGAGCCAAGATTACGTCATTGCACTCCAGCCTGGGCAACAGAGTGAAACTCCATCAAGAAAGAAAGAAAGAAAAGAAAAAAAGAAAAGAAAAGAAGAAAGAAAGAGAAAGAAAGAAAGGAGGGAGGGAGGGAGGGAAGGCAGGAAGGGAGAGAGAGAGACGAAAGAAAGAAGAAAGAAAGAAAGAAAGAAAGAAAGAAAGAAAGAAAGAAAGAAAGAAAGAGGAAAGAAAGGAAGGAAGGAAAGAGAGAGAGAAAGAAAGAGAGAGAAAAAGAAAGAAAAGAAAGAAAGAAAGAAAGAGGAAAGAAAGGAAGGAAGGAAGGAAAGAGAGAGAGAAAGAAAGAGAGAGAAAAAGAAAGAAAAGAAAGAAAGAAAGAAAGAAAGAAAGAAAGAAAAAGAAAGAAAGAAAGATCAGGCACATAGACCAATGGGACATAATAGAGAGCCCAGTAATAAGGCCGCACACCTACAACCATGTGATTTTTGACAAAGCTGACAAAAACAAGCAATGGGGAAAGCACTCCCTATTCAATAAATGGTGCTGGGCTGGCTAGCCCTATGCAGACGATTGAAGCTGGACCCGTTCCTTACACCATATACAAAAATCAAGATGGATTAAAGACTTAAGTGTAAAACCCAAAACTACAAAAACCCAGAAGACAACCTAGGCAATGCCATCCTGGACATAGGAACAGGCAAAGATTTCGTGACAAAGATGTCAAAAGCAATTGCAACAAAAGCAAAAATTGACAAATGGGATTTAATTAAATGAAAGAGCTTCTACACAGCAGAAGAAACAATCAATAGAGTAAACAGACAACCTACAGAATGGAAGAAAATTTTTACAAACTGCATCTAACAAAGGTCTAATATCCAGTGTCTATAAGGAGCTTAAATAAATTTACAAGAAAAAAATCGCATTCAAAAGTGGGCAAAGGACATGAACAGATGAACAGACATACATGGGGCAAATAAGCATATGGAAAAAAGCTCATTACTGATCATTGGAGAAATGCAAATCAAAACCACAATGAGATACCATCTCACACGAGTCAGAATGGCTAAAAATAAAAATAAAAAGTCAAGAAATAGCAGATGCTGGCAAGGTTGTGGAGAAAAGCAAACACTTATACACTGTTGGTGGGAGTGTAAACTAATGCAACCATTGTGGAAGATAGTGTAGTGATTCTTCAAAGAGCTAACAGCAGAACTACCATTTGACCCAGCAATCCCATTACTGGATATATACCCAGAGGAATATAAATCACTCTACCATAAAGACACGTGCATGAGAATGTTCATTGCAGCACTATTCACAATAACAAAGACATGGAATCAACCCAATGCCCATCAATGACAGACTGAATAAAGAAAAGGTGGTACATATATACCATGGAATAGTATGCAGCCATAAAAAGCAATGAGATCATGTCTTTTGCAGGAACATGGATGGAGCTACAGGCTATTATTCTTAGCAAACTAACACAGGAACAGAAATCCAAATACTACATGTTCGCACATATAACCAGGAGCTAAATGATGAGAACTCATGAACACAAAGAAGGGAACAATATACACTGGGGTCTACTTGAGGGTGGAGGGTTGGAGGAGGGAAAGGAGCAGAAAAGATAACAACTGGGTACTGAGCTTAATACCTTGGTGATGAAATAATCTGTACAACAGATTCCCATGACATGAGTTCACCTATATAACAAACATTCACATGTATCCGAAACCTAAAATAGAATTTTTTAATGAAATAAATATGGTTTTTGGGGGGCCTCCTCTTTCAGCTTTGGAGCCCCCCTCCTTCTGTCTTCTCCCTTCCTTCTTGCCTATTAAACTCTCTGCTCCTTAAAACCAAAAGAAAAAGGAAAGAAAGGAAGGAAGGAAGGAAGGAAGGAAGGAAGGAAGGAAGAAAGAAAGAAAGAAAGAAAGAAAGAAAGAAAGAAAGAAAGAAAGAAAAAGAAAGAAAGAAATAAATATGGTTTTTATTTTTCTCACATAAGAAACTCAGAATGAACCTGGGATGATAGCTCCATAATTTCATTAGGGGTTTCAACTCCTAATCTTTCTTCTCTGCCATCCTTCAATTGAGGCTTCCAGTCTCAAAGTTAACTCATGGTGACAATATGTCTGCTGGAACTCCAGGCAACAGATCTAATATACAAGCCAGCTCTAAGGAGTTTTCACGGAAGCCACACCCAAAAATTTCCATTTACAGCTCATTGTCCAGAGGTAATTCATGTGGTTATATCTAAGTAGTGGTATATAAGTGTGTTATCTGCCATAGTTTGCCCCTCTGACCACCCAAATAAATGTATGTATCCCTCTTCTCATATATGGAACACACAGTTACTACAGTCAGCTCAAAGTCCAGAACCTTTGGATGATGTGCAATATATCTCCATTAGATATTAATGGTCAAGCAGTCAAATGTATTAAAAATTATCTCCACCCACTCTTTGACACACCCATTTTTAAAAGTGAAGATTCGATAACACACAACAACCACTGGTTCATACTAGTTCATAATAGTTACCATGACTTGAAAAAGGACTGAAATATTGTTTCTAAGTTTTATTGTTACAAACACTGCCAAAAGGAATTATCTTTTTACAGGGCCCTCCACAGTGGTTAGTCTTCCATATTGCTGGATATGGGAACCCTTCCATATGAACTTTGTTTTATCTCCTTTTTAAAAGCCTTGTAAACACCCACATTAATGGAAATGGTGAAGTAGGGAATTCCAGAACTCCATTCTTTCATAAAAGCAATGAATAGGCTGGCAAAACTGTCAGAAGCAACTTTTTCAGAACCCTGGAATCTAAGCAAAAATTACAGCAGCCAGGAGAACACTTAATGAATAAAAAATCTAAATTTCAGAGTTCTGTGGCATTTTTGGTTACCTTGATACCATCCTCCAACCCTCAGCCCATCAATAGCCTTAAAAATGGCAGCTTATATTGCAGGTGCAGGTTACTGGTACCAGAGGAAGTGATATTGACCTTATTTTCAATGAACTGTGATTGTGTGGTTGGACCTATCTGGTGGTTCCCTGAAGGATTACCTCAATAGTTTACCTTTTTGTCACCTGCACTAGAGCTTCCCCAGGGCTGAGGCACCTTCCCTGGTGGTGGTTGTGGAAAGAATTTTAAAGCAAATGTATTAGTCACAGCTACACAGGACAAGGAATAACATTTGGGAAAAGCAATAGACAAATTGAAAAATCCCAGGAAGGGCCAGGCGCAGTGGCTCATGCCTGTAATCCCAGCACTTTGGGACGCCGAGGCGGGCAGGTCACCTGAGGTCAGGAGTTCAGGACCAGCCTGACCAACATGGAGAAACCCCATCTCTACTAAAAACACAAAATTAGCTGGGCATGGTGGCGCATGCCTGTAATCCCAGCTACTCGGGAGGCTGAGGCAGGAGAATCGCTTGAACCTGGGAGGCAGAGGTTGTGGTGAGCCAAGATTGCGCCATTGCACTCTAGCCTGGTCATGGACAACAAGAGCAAAACTCCATCTCAGAAAAAAAAAAAAAAAAATTCCCAGGAAGAAAGAAGCTGAGATACTTGGGGGATGCTTAGGGAAATAACGGCTTCAAAACATTTTATGTATTCTGAGGACTATAGAAGACTATGCATGGACCAATTTCTAGATGTGTGCTCACAAAAGAGCTGAGAAGACTAGGCTCTCAATTCTGGCTAAACTTCAGGCACCACACAAGCAGAAAATGAAGGCTAAGGCAGAACTTTAAACTGTGTAGCTAAGCAATGAAGGAGAGCCCCAACACAGAACCAACCCTCAAAAACTAAGAAAGCTTTTTCTTTTCATAGTTTGTTTCTTTGTTTTGCTTCCAGGAGTTTAATAAAATCTCTGTAAAATCAATAGCTGACTAAAGCTAATGGAACAAATATTTCAGAGGCCACACATACCAAAAAAATCTAGGCTTTACAAAATTAGTTAAGAAAATTAACTAAACCAACAACAACCACAATAAGCAGCAACAACAAGACCAGGGGAGTGGGAGAATCAATCAGATTTCCAGAGTTTCTACATTATAACATTCAAAACATTTGGTTTTCAAGAAAAAAAAAAAACTGAGGCATGTGAGGAAACAAGAAAGTATGGCAAGGACAAAAAACCAAACACCGCATGTTCTCGCTCATAGGTGGGAATTGAACAATGAGAACACTTGGACACAGGGTGGAACATCACACACTGGGGCCTGTCGGGGGGCGGGGAGGGATAGCATTAGGAGATATGCCTAATGGGTGCAGCACAGCAACATGGCACATGTATACATATGTAACAAAACTGCATGTTGTTCACATGTACCCTAGAACTTAAAGTATAATAAAAGAAATGAAAAAAATACATTGCCTAGATGAAATACGATCATACATTTATAGCATTTAGCACAGTTCCTGACATAATAAAATACCCAATAAAACAACAACAACAAAAAAGAAAAACCCACAGCTGACATTGTACTCAATAGTGAAGGACTGAAGTTTTTCCCGTTAAGATCAGAAACAAGACAAGGATGTTCATTGTGGTTGGAAAAAATAATTGATATAATTTCAATCTTTTTAAGTGGTTAAGAATTGTTTTGTGGCCTAACATATGATCTATCCTGGTGAATATTCTGTATGTACTTGAAAATAATGTGTATTCTGCTACTGTTGCCCAAAATCTGGGGTTGAAGAGGCCAGCTTAGTACTGGGTTGGGCCTGAAGCCTGGGGCTCTGTGGGTCAGCCTTTTTGGGGCTCGGTTGGAGCCTGGTCTGGGCCTGAAGCCTGAGATTGAATGGGCCAGCCTGAAATCTGGGGCCACTAGGGATGGCCTGGAGTCTGTACCCATGAGGGCTATATTGGAGGCTGAATGGATGCTGACCTAGTACCTGAGGCCATGGGGGCCAGCCTGGAGCTGAGGTCCATGGGTGTCAATGTGGCACTGGGACAGACCCAAAGCCTGGGAGTGTGAGGGCCAGCCTGGAGCTGAGTTGGTCTGGATACTGGGTCTGTGGGTATTGGCCTTAAACTGGGGTCCAAAGGTGCTAGTCTTGTGATGGAGAGGGCCTGAAAGCTGAGTCTGGGGGTACAGTGGCTGTCCTGAAGCAAAGGGGCTGTCTTGGAGGGGTGCAAGCCTGGAGGTATGATCTGGTGCTGAAGGAAGTCTGGAGTCTGAGACCTGCAGGGATGGCCTGGACATTGGGGCTACAAGGGCTGGCCTACTGCCCAAGTCTGTGGGGACCAGCCTAAAGTCTGGGGTAATCATGACCTGTCCAGGGCTAGACTTTACTGTGTTGGGCCCAGTGCTTGGGTCTGAGGCAAAGTCTGGTGTTCACTTACCTCTTCTCCTCCCAAGCAAAGGGCATCTTTCTCCATACTGTGTTGCCTGGGGTTGGGGAAGGCATAACACAGGTAATTTAAAACTGTCCTGCTAAAGTGAAAAATAAAGCAAAAAAGAGAAGTAGTGATGTTAGGGAAAGGAGTGATGTTGCAATGTTACAATTGAGCGTCCAGAGAAAGTAGGGGAAAGACACGATATGACTTACATTTTAACATGATTGCTCTGTCTATGGGTGGAGAATATTCCAGGTGTATGAGGGACAAGTATGGGAGTAGGGAGAATAGTCAGGAGGCTTTGGACTGGGCAGGGGCGGGGGGGTGGACAGATTCTGGATACATTTTGAAAGGTAAACTGACCAGAGTTGCTGATAGATCAAATGTGGAGTTAGAGGGAAAGAGAAGAATCAAGGAAGATATCTAAGTTTTTGACCTGACCATTTCTAGCTTCCAGTGAGTTTTTTTTTATGAAAAGGAATTGAGTGTTTTAGCCTTTGTTTGTATTGTATATATTTAAGGTATACCACATGATGTCTTGATATACATATATATAGTGAAATGATTACTACAGTCAAGCAAATTAACATATCCGTCGCTTCATATAGTTACCTTTTTTATATGGTAAGAGCACCTAAAATCTACCCTTTGCAAATTTTCAGTATACAATATTATTAGTCCTCATATTATATATTATATCTCTAGACTTACTCATTCTACATAACTGCAACTTTGTACCCTTCGACATACATGTCCCTATTTCCTCCCCCCACTGCCCCTGGTAATCACTGCTCTATTCTTTTTTCTATATATTTGACCTTTTAAAGATGCCACACATAAGTGAGATCATGGAGTATTTGTCTTTCTGTGCCTGGCTTATTTCATGTTTATTTATCCATGTTGTTGCAAATGACAGGATTTCATTCTTTTTAAGGCTGATTAATATTCTATTACATATACATATCTCTCTCTCACAATTTCTATATCCATTCATCTATTGATGGGAACTTAGGTTGTTTCTATATGTTGGCTTTTGTGAGTAATGCTGCAGTGAACATGGGAGCACAGATATCTCCATGAGGTGCTGATTTTTTATTGAATACTTTTCTGCATCTAGTCATTATCAAATGGGTTTTCTTATTTGATTTGTTAATGTGGTGAATTATATTATTACATTATTTTAATTATGCTAACTGAGCTTTGTATTACTAAGAGAGGATATCTTGGCTACTTTTTTCCCATTTTCTCCATCCTATTTATTCCATCATTTATTTTATAAGTTGTAATATTTGAAACCAAATTTTTCTTTTTCTTTTTTTTTTTTTTTTTTGAGACTGAGTTTCACTTTTGTCCCCCAGGCTGGAGTGCAATGGTGCAATCTCAGCTCACTGCAACCTCTACCTCCCAGCTTCAAGCAATTCTCCTGCCTCAATCTCCCGAGTAGCTGGAACTACAGGCACCCACTACCACGCCCAGCTAATGTTTGTATTTTTAGTAGAGACAAGGTTTCACCATGTTGGCCAGGCTGGTCTCAAACTCCTGATCTCAGGTGATCCACCCACCTCAGCCTCCCAAAGTGCTGGGATTACAGGCGTGAGCCATTGCGCCTGGCCAAAACCATATTTTTCTACTACTCATGTCTGAAAATGTATTGTACTGACATTATATCTTCTGACAAACAGGCTTTCAGGAGCAAGTATGGAAACCACCATTTGAAACATTGTTTCTACAGATAAATGAGCTTTGGATTCCAGACAACTGATTTCTCTGTGAACTTTAGAAACTAAAGTGTTCTGAGATTGGAAAAAATATAAACTTCTACTGAGAGACTTCTAAGGGTGTTTAGTTTCCAGCACAATGTTCCAGAACTTCCATTTTCAGTATAGTGCAAGCTAGGGCACCTGGTCTCTGTCATGTTATGTGCAAATGATAGTTGAGTCATGTTTCTTTTTAAGGTACCCTCACCTGAGTCCCAAGTACAAGGAGTCTTTTGATGTGGGCTGTAACCTCTTTGCCAAGTTTTCTGCATACATTAAGAATACACAAAAGGAGGCAAATAAGAGTAAGATACCTTTCTTTAAATCTCTATTTTTCTCTCACTCTTCATATTCTCACTCAGCAAAAATAGAATTTTCCTGAATATATAGTATATTTTGGGGACTAGCCTAGTCTTCCCCTCATTCTCTGTACTCTCCTCTGAAATTCCCTTGCATGAATTTTTATTAGATTTAGAACTCAAGATTCAATATAGCAATTACCAACATAGCTCAATTGGAATATTGACATACCAGGTGTGAACTAACTGCAGGACTGTGTACCTTTAAGGTTTCTTAAACTGTGGCACCTACCATTTTCCACGAACATTCTTAAATAGGTTTATTATCCTCTGAGTCACCAGAACTGTGTTTTTTCTTTCGCTTTCTAACTCTTCTGAGTTGGATAACATGTATCACTTTTCTTTCTTTCTTTTACTCTCCTGCCAATGCACCTCCCTAAGAAAAGCCCAAAAGATTTACACTCACTATTTGATCTTACTTTGTCTTATCAGTGAGTAGCTGAGCATTCTAAATAGTTAACTAGATATTGAAGAGCCAGTGTAAGTACTATGTATAGATAGAGGTGTCTAAATATGTGGAAAGCATATTTAGGATGTATTTAGTCAAAAGACAATACATTTACAAGTAACTCTATTACTTCATTGCCTCAGATTTTGAAAAATCTCTGCTCAAAGAATTCAAGCGTCTGGATGACTACTTAAACACCCCACTTCTGGATGAAATTGATCCAGACAGTGCTGAGGAACCCACAGTTTCCAGAAGACTATTCTTGGATGGGGACCAGCTAACACTGGCTGATTGTAGCTTGTTACCCAAGCTGAACATTATTAAAGTAAGTCTTTATAGGGCAGGCTGAATGGGTGGGAGGGGTTTGCCAGTTGCCAGCACAAAGCATAGTGATCTTCCAGTGCAGTATTATTATATTATAGCTTTGTCATTATCATCATCATCATGTGTAGTATATACATCTCTTTTTTCTCTTTAGAGGGAGGACCCATAATGTTCTCTTCTGGGAACTATTAAAACTTGTTTCTTTTTTTTTTCTTTTTTGAGATAGGGTCTTGCTCTCACACGCAGGTTGGAGTGCAGTGGCATGATCAAGGCTTATTGCAACCCTCACCTCTGAGGCTCAAGCAGTCCTCCCACCCCAGCCTCTTGAGTAGCTGGGACTACAGGTGCGTGCCACCACCCCTGGCTAATTTTTTGTTCTTTTTGTAGAGGCAGGGTTTCACCATGTTGCACAGGCTGGTCTTGAACTCCTGGGCTCAAGTGATCTGCCTGCCTTGGCCTCCCAAAGTGCTGGGATTACAGGCATGAGCCACCATGCCCAGCCAAAACTTGTTTCTTTCTTTCCAAATCAGAAGGTATTTTCCACTGTCTTATTTTGTAAAGGATAATAATATTACCTATTTTACAGAATTGTTAAGAGAATTAAATAAACTAAAGCATTTAAAATGCTTAGAACAGTGCCTAGATCATAATAGGGAATAACCAATTTGGGCTATTAGTATTATGATGAATTAATCATAAATTTAACAAATATTTATTGCATAGACTTACGCAGAATTTACTCTTTGAGTCCTATGCCAAACACAGAGAATACGTAAAGAAATAAATTCTTAGTCTAGTGGTGGTGGGTATGTGCTCATTTTCTGTGCTTCCTTCCTCTAAATATAGTCATAATTAAATACGGAATCAATATAAACATGATTGTAAACATGTAGTTTTGTCAACATTTGTAGACAAAACATCAAAATAGTCCAAGATTCGAGTCTACTTCGTAGTTTATTTTATAGTGCTTTTTTGTGTCAATAAGATGCCTTTGATAATCTTGACTTCTAAGATACATTTCTACATAGCAGACATATTACTGATGCCTTTTTTCCCTCTTTTTTTCCCTAGGTTGCTGCCAAGAAATATCGTGACTTTGACATTCCAGCAGAATTCTCAGGAGTCTGGCGTTATCTCCACAATGCCTATTCCCGTGAAGAATTTACCCACACGTGTCCTGAAGACAAAGAAATTGAAAATACTTACGCAAATGTGGCTAAACAGAAGAGTTAGGACAGCTCTTACAGGAGAAAAGGCTATATTTGTGATGAAATTTTACTTAGTGACATATTAGAAAGGTTTTTGCAAATAAGAATATGAAAAATACTGTTTCTTCTATCCAACTCTCTTATGAAAAGAAACTCTGTATTTCCTGTTAGCCATAAACAATCTGTCCACTGTATTTTACAGGTCTTCATACTTTTACTTAATTTTCTTTATTTGTATGGCAAACCACTGCAATCCTGAATGACATGGAAAGCATCACGATCTTTTGCCCTTTGCTTGAATTCCTGGAATGCATACATGTAAGCTAAACAGATGTCTGCAGTTATAAATGTCATAAGTACATTTCCATATAAATTGCTAAAATAATTTCACATTTTTGTTACTTTAATATATACATGAGTTTATTTCTGATATAAATAATAAATTCAGAGAGTGAGCATATCAGAGAGGCAAATTCTTAAAGAATGATTTTTAAAATCAGCTCTAGGAAGAGATCAAGATCAATTGGTCGTAGAACAGCATTTAACGCCTAGAACTATAACCACCTCATGGTCAGAGATGAGAATGTAGCCTTTGTGACCAGATTATATTATTTTTAAATGAAGAAGCACTCATTAAATAAAACATAATTTTAAAAAACAAGATAAGAAACAAAGTCCACTGAATCTTTTATTCATAGAAATGAAAAGGAAAATAAAAAATGTGGCTGACCTAAAGGTCTTCTTGTTGTCCATAAAAGGATAAGGTAAACAGTCCTTAGATAATTACGAAACTTTCTACAAAACTTAAAATGTTACATTACTGTACGTGTTCATATTCACTTGTTAAAGTACTCTTAAATGATTCAAATCTGGAAACAAAAGCTGAACTTAACTCTTGCTCCCTCAAAGCAGAAACACAATCATAAGTGCAGCTTCAAAAAAGGAAAAAATTTTAGGCTTTGGTGGAAGGGTGGAGTTTAGATAAAATTTAAATGAAGTAGCGTTTTAATAGGTTCAAAGAAAAGTAAGGCAATGAGCAAACTCAAAATACTGTCCTTGAAAACCATAGAGTCAAGATAAATGTATAGTGTATGGTTACATGGCAGAGAAATGCAATCATGTTGATAATCTTTCAGATACATCCTCTCATCAGTATATTTCAGAATACATGCAATACACTAGCAAGTTACAATTGATAGAATACATTTGAAATGTTAAATGAAATAAGCCAGGCACAGAAAGACAAACACCACATGATCTCACTCATATGTGGAATTTTAAAAAGTTGAGCTCACACAAGTAGAGGGTAGAATCGTGGTTACCAGGGGCTGGGGAGAGAAAGAAGGCAGAGGCACTGAAAGATGTTGGTCAATGGGTACAAAGTTACACCTAGGAAGAATAAATTTTGGTATTCACTGGGGATGGAGCCAAGATGGCCGAACAGGAACAGCTCCAGTCTACAGCTCCCAGCGTGAGCGATGCAGACGGGTGATTTCTGCATTTCCATCTGAGGTACCGGGTTCATCTCACTAGGGAGTGCCAGACAGCGGGTGCAGGGCAGTGGGTGCAGTGCACCATGCGCGAGCCAAAGCAGGGCGAGGCATTGCCTCACTTGGGAAGCGCAAGGGGTCAGGGAGTTCCCTTTCCTACTCAAAGAAAGGGGTGAGAGACGGCACCTAGAAAATCGGGTCACTCCCACCCTAATACTGCACTTTTCTGACACGCTTAAAAAAGGGCACACCAGGAGATTGTGTCCCGCACCTGGCTCGGAGGGTCCTACACCCACAGAGTCTCACTGATTGCTAGCACAACAGTCTGAGATTAAACTGCAAGGTGGCAGCGAGGCTGGGGGAAGGGTGCCCGCCATTGCCCAGGCTTGATTAGGTAAACAAAGCAGCTGGGAAGCTCTAACTGGGTGGAGTCCACCACAGCTCAAGGACGCCTGCCTGCCTCTCTAGCCTCCAATTCTGGGGGAAGGGCACAGACAAACAAAAAGACAGCAGTAACCTCTGCAGACTTAAATGTCCCTGTCTGACAGCTTTGAAGAGAGTAGTGGTTCTCCCAGCACGCAGCTGGAGATCTGAAAACAGGCAGACTGAATCCTAAAGTGGGTCCTTGACCCCCGAGCAACCTTACTGGGAGGCACCCCCCCAGTAGGGACAGACTGACACCTCACACGGCTGGGTATTCCTGAGACAAAACTTCCAGAGGAATGATCAGGCAGCAGCATTCGCGGTTCATGAAAATCTGCTGTTCTGCAGCCACCGCTGCTGGTACCCAGGCAAACAGGGTCTGGAGTGGACCTCTAGCAAACTCCAACAGACCTGCAGCTGAGGGTCCTGTCTGTTAGAAGGAAAACTAACAAACAGAAAGGACATCCACACCAAAAACCCATCTGTACATCACCATCATCAAAGACCAAAAGTAGATAAAACCACAAAGATGGGGAAAAAAACAGAGCAGAAAAACTGGAATCTCTAAAAAGCAGAGCACCTCTCCTCCTCCAAAGGAACGCAGTTCCTCACCAGCAATGGAACAAAGCTGGAAGGAGAATGACTTTGACGAGTTGAGAGAAGAAGGCTTCAGATGATCAAACTACTCTGAGCTATAGGAGGAAGTTCAAGCCAAAGGCAAAGAAGTTAAAAACTTTGAAAAAGAATTAGACAAATGTATAACGAGAATAACCAATACAGAGAAGGGCTTAAAGGAGCTGATGGAGTGAAAGCCAAAGCTCAAGAACTACGTGAAGAATGCAGAAGCCTCAGGAGCCGATGCGATCAACTGAAAGAAAGGGTATCAGCGACGGAAGATGAAATGAATGAAATAAAGAGAAAAGGGAAGTCTAGAGAAAAAAGAATAAAAAGAAATGAACAAAGTCCCCAAGAAATATGGGACTATGTGAAAAGACCAAACCAATGTCTGATTGGTGTACCTGAAAGTGAGGGGGAGAATGGAACCAAGTCGGAAAACACTCTGCAAAATATTATCCAGGAGAACTTCCCCAATCTAGCAAGGCAGGCCAGCATTCAGATTCAGGAAATACAAAGAACGCCACAAAGATACTCCTCGAGAAGAGCAACTCCAAGACACATAATTGTCAAATTCACCAAAGTTGAAATGAAGGAAAAAATGTTAAGGGCAGCCAGAGAGAAAGGGCGGGTTATGCACAAAGGGAAGCCCATCAGACTAACAGTGGATCTCTTGGCAGAAACTCTACAAGCCAGAAGAGAGTGGGGACCAATATTCAACATTCGTAAAGAAAAGAATTTTCAACCCAGAATTTCATATCCAGCCAAACTAAGCTTCATAAATGAAGGAGAAATAAAATCCTTTACAGACAAGCAAATGCTGAGAGATTTTGTCACCACCAGGCCTGCCCTAAAAGAGCTCCTGAAGGAAGCACTAAACATGGAAAGGAACAACCTGTACCAGCCACTGCAAAATCATGTCAAATTGTAAATACCATCCAGGCTAGGAAGAAACTGCATCAACTAATGAACAAAATAACCAGCTAACATCATAATGACAGGATCAAATTCACACATAACAATATTAACTTTAAATGTAAATGGACTAAATGCTCCAATTAAAAGACACAGACTGGCAAATTGGACAAAGAGTCAAGACCCATCAGTGTGCAGTATTCAGGAAACCCATCTCATGTGCAGGGACACACATAGGCTCAAAATAAAGGGATGGAGGAAGACCTACCAAGCAAATGGAAAAAAAAAGGCAGGGGTTGCAATCCTAGTCTCTGATAAAACAGACTTTAAACCAACAAAGTTCAAAAGAGACAAAGAAGGCCATTACATAATGGTAAAAGGAACAATTCAACAAGAAGAGCTAACTATCCTAAATATATATGCACCCAATACAGGAGCACCCAGATTCATAAAGCACGTCCTGAGTGACGTACAAAGAGACTTAGACTCCCACACAATAATAATGGGAGACTTTAACACCTGACTGTCAACATTAGACAGATCAACAAGACAGAAAGCTAACAAGGATACCCAGGAATTGAACTCAGCTCTGCACCAAGCGGACCTAATAGACATCTACAGAACTCTCCACCCCAAATCAACAGAATATACATGTTTTTTAGCACCACACCACACCTATTCCACAATTGACCACATAGTTGGAAGTAAAGCTCTCCTCAGCAAATGTAAAAGAACAGAAATTATAACAAACTGTCTCTCAGACCACAGTGCAATCAAACTAGAACTCAGGATTAAGAAACTCACTCAAAACCGCTCAACTACATGGAAACTGAACAACCTGCTCCTGAATGACTACTGGGTACATAATGAAATGAAGGCGGAAATAAAGATGTTCTTTGAAACCAATGAGAACAAAGACACAACATACCAGAATCTCTGGGACACATTCAAAGCAGTGTGTAGAGGGAAATTTATACCAGTAAATGCCAACAAGAGAAAGCAGGAAAGATCCAAAATTGACTCCCTAACATCACAATTAAAAGAACTAGAAAAGCAAGAGCAAGCACATTCAAAAGCTAGCAGAAGGCTAGAAATAACTAAAATCAGAGCAGAACTGAAGGAAATAGAGACACAAAAAACCCTTCAAAAAATTAATGAATCCAGGAGCTGGTTTTTTGAAAAGATCAACAAAATTGATAGACTGCTAGCAAGAATAATAAAGAAGAAAAGAGAGAAGAATCAAGTAGATGCAATAAAAAATGAAAAAGGGGATATCACCACCGATCCCACAGAAATACAAACTACCATCAGAGAATACTACAAACACCTCTATGCAAATAAACTAGAAAATCTAGAAGAAATGGATAAATTCCTCAACACATACACCCTCCCAAGACTAAACCAGGAAGAAATTGAATCTCTGAATAGACCAATAACAGGCTCTGAAATTGTGGCAATAATCAATAGCTTACCAACCAAAAAGAGTCCAGGACCTGATGGATTCACAGCGGAATTATACCAGAGGTACAAGGAGGAACTGGTACCATTCCTTCTGAAACTATTCCAATTGATATAAAAAGAGGGAATCCTCCCTAACACATTTTATGAGGCCAGCATCATCCTGATACCAAAGCCTGGCAGAGACACAACCAAAAAAGAGAATTTTAGACCAATATCCTTGATGAACATTGATGCAAAAATCCTCAATAAAATACTGGCAAACCGAATCCAGCAGCACATCAAAAAGCTTATCAACCATAATCAAGTGGGCTTCATCCCTGGGATGCAAGGCTGGTTCAACACATGCAAATCAATAAATGTAATCCAGCATATAAACAGAACCACAGACAAAAACCATATGATTATCTCAACAGACACAGAAAAGGCCTTTGACAAAATTCAACAACCCTTCCTGCTAAAAACTCTCAATAGATTAGGTATCGATGGGATGTATCTCAAAATCATAAGAGGTATGTATGACAAACCCATAGCCAATATCATACTGAATGGGCAAAAACTGGAAGCATTCCCTTTGAAAACTGGCACAAGACAGGGATGCCCTCTCTCACCACTCCTATTCAACATAGTGTTGGAAGTTCTGGCCAGGGCAATCAGGCAGGAGAAGGAAATAAAGGGTATTCAATTAGGAAAAGAGGAAGTCAAGTTGTTCCTGTTTGCAGATGACGTGATTGTATATCTAGAAAACCCCATTGTCTCAGCCCAAAATCTCCTTAAGCTCATAAGCAACTTCAGCAATGTCTCAGGATACAAAATCAATGTGCAAAAATCAATGTGCAAAAATCACAAGCATTCTTGTACACCAATAACAGACAAACAGAGAGCCAAATCATGAGTGAACTCCTATTCACAATTGCTTCAAAGTGAATAAAATACCTAGGAATCCAACTTACAAGGGATGTGAAGGACCTCTTCAAGGAGAACTACAAACCACTGCTCAATGAAATAAAAGAGGATACAAACAAATGGAAGAACATTGCATGCTCAGGGGTTGGAAGAATCAATATTGTGAAAATGGCCATACTGCCCAAGGTAATTTATAGATTCAATGCCATCCCCATCAAGCTACCAATGACTTTCTTCACAGAATTGGAAAAAACTACTTTAAAGTTCATATGGAACCAAAAAAAGAGCCCGCATCGCCAAGTCAATCCTAACCCAAAAGAACAAAGCTGGAGGCATCACACTACCTGACTTCAAACTATACTACAAGGCTACAGTAACCAAAACAGCATGGTACTGGTACCAAAACAGAGATATAGATCAATGGAACAGAACAGAGCCCTCAGAAATACGCCACATATCTACAACTATCTGATCTTTGACAAACCTGACAAAAACAAGCAATGGGGAAAGGATTCCCTATTTAATAAATGGTGCTGGGAAAACTGGCTAGCCATATGTAGAAAGCTGAAACTGGATCCCTGCCTTACACCTTATACAACAATTAATTCAAGATGGATTAAAGACTTACATGTTAGGCCTAAAACCATAAAAACCCTAGAAGAAAACCTAGGCATTACCATTCAGGACATAGGCATGGGCAAGGACTTCATGTCTAAAACACCAAAAGCAATGGCAACAAAAGCCAAAATTGACAAATGGGATCTAATTAAACTAAAGAGCTTCTGCACAGCAAAAGAAACTACCATCAGAGTGAACAGGCAACCTACAGAATGGGAGAAAATTTTTGCAACCTACTCATCTGACAAAGGGCTAATATTCAGAATCTATGATGAACTCACACAAATTTACAAGAAAAAAAACAACCCCATCAAAAAGTGGGCGAAGGACATGAACAGACACTTCTCAAAAGAAGATATTTATGCAGCCAAAAAACACATGAAAAAATGCTCATCATCACTGGCCATCAGAGAATTGCAAATCAAAACCACAGTGAGATATCATCTCACACCAGTTAGAATGGCGATCATTAAAAAGTCAGGAAACAACAGGTGCTGGAGAGGATGTGGAGAAATAGGAACACTTTTACACTGTTGGTGGGACTGTAAACTAGTTCAACCATTGTGGAAGTCAGTGTGGCGATTCCTCAGGGATCTAGAACTAGAAATACCATTTGACCCAGCCATCCCATTACTGGATATATACCCAAAGGACTATAAATCATGCTGCTATAAAGACACATGCACACGTATGTTGGTTGCAGCACTATTCACAATAGCAAAGACTTGGAACCAACCCAAATGTCCATCAATGATAGATTGGATTAAAAAAATGTGGCACATATACACCATGGAATACTATGCAGCCATAAAAAAGGTTGAGTTCATGTCCTTTGTAGGGACATGGATGAAACTGGAAACCATCATTCTCAGCAAACTATCACAAGGACAAAAAACCAAACATCGCATGTTCTCACTCATAGGTGGGAATTGAACAATGAGAACACATGGACACAGGAAGGGGAACATCACACTCTGGGGACTGTTGTGGGGTTGGGGGAGGGGGGAGGGACAGCATTAGGAGATATACCTAATGCTAAATAACGAGTTAATGGGTGCAGCACACCAACATGGCACATGGATACATATGTAACAAACCTGCACATTGTGCACATGTACCCTAAAAAAAGTACAATAATAAAAAAAAGAAAGAAAAGAAAAATTTTGGTATTCACCACAGTAGGGTGACTATAGCAAATAATAATGTAGCATGTATTTCTTTTTTTTTTTTTTGAGACGGAGTCTTGCTCTGTCGCCCAGGCTGGAGCGCAGTGGCGCAATCTCGGCTCACTGCAAGCTCCGCCTCCCGGGTTCACGCCATTCTCCTGCCTCAGCCTCTCCGAGTAGCTGGGACTACAGGCGCCCGCCACCATGCCCGACTAATATTTTTGTATTTTTAGTAGAGACGGGGTTTCACCGTGGTCTCGATCTCCTGACCTCATGATCCGCCCGCCTCGGCCTCCCAAAGTGCTGGGATTACAAGCGTGAGCCACCACGCCCGGCCGCATGTATTTCAAGATAGCTAGAAAAGCAGATTTTAAACGTCACCACAAAGAAATAGCAAATGTTTATAGTGATGGATATGGTAATTATGCCTATTTGATCATTATACTGTGTGTACATGCATTGAAACACCACATTGTATCCCATATATATGTACAATTATGTGCCCATTATACATTTAAAAAAATAAATTTTAAAAACCTTCAATTAACTCTTGGTTTAAAGGAAAAATATAAACCAAAACTACACTATCTTTAAAACAAATAATGATGATGTAAACACTTCATATTAGAATCCATGGGATAAATATAATGCAGTGATCAGAGGAAATTTTATAACACTAAACACTGCTATTAGTAAAAATAAAAGATTGAAAATAAATTGATTAAATATTGAGCTAACAAAAATTTTTAAAATGTGCACAACAATGTGAATATACTTAACACTTCTCAACTCTCTGCTTCAAAATAGTTAAGATGATGAGTTTTAAGCTATGTGTTTTTAACACAACTTAAAAAAAAATGTCCAAAGGGATCTTGGTAGAGCACCAGCAAAAAACAAAAAGAAACTTAGAATAAGTACAACAAATTAAGTAAAAGAACACAAGAAATTAACAAAAAAGTAAGAATTAACAAAAGAGAATAGAAATAACATAGACCTAGTTAATGAATCAAAATCCTTATTTTTTAAAAGACTGATAATACAGACAAACCACTAGCTACATTAATCAAAATAAAACAGAGAAAGCGAAAGTATGCAAAATAAAGAATGGGGAAATAACTATTAGAAGAAATTTAAGACATTATAAGAGACTACTTTGCAGACCTCTATGCAAATAAATTTTAAAATCTAGATGATAGAAATAATTTCCTAGGAAAGTAAAGATTACCAAAAACAACTTTATTAGAGATATAAAAATTACAGAGATCAATCTTCATAGAAGAAAGAGAGAACATTTTTTAAAAAGAAGAAATAGAGAAAATTATAAGGAACTACTTTACCAAAAAGTATCAATCCCCAGATAGTTTCACAGGGAAATTCTACCAAACTTTAAAAGACCGTGTATTCTCCAAGTAACTTTGTGAAACAGTGTTTCTTCTGGAAAATACAAAACAAAATATAAAGAAACTATATATAAACATTGTACTCTAATTGGCAAAGTTGTTTCTCAAGGGGACATGTGTAGACAATTCTGAAACAGCCATACATGTATACTAAGACTGAAAAAATAAGTAAATGAACTGTAGGTGGGAAGTACAAATAATCAAGAACTATGTGGTATTAGATTCGATTCAGAGACATCAGTATGTACTCATGTTTAACTTAATATTGGTAGAGGTGAATATATACAAAAATAATTACACGTGTGTATATACATGAGTCAGTATACATATGTATAGTTCCTAGCCCTGTGTCCTGAGAGGGCCTAGAAGCAATAGTACCCTAGTAGCAACAAGCACACCCAATGCTAAGACTTTGGATTCTAATATCATTCTCCAATAAAAGGAACTAGCGCTCCTTGGAGAAGTAACTGATTCTAGGACCAGGGCAGGGGAAATATTAGATGGGCCTGGAGAATCTCATAGCACCAGAAAGTAAGGAATCGGAAAAAAAAAAAAAGATGAAGGCATGGCAAAGGGATAGAGGAGTCATCCTGAAAGATTGCCAAATTTGGAAAAATTGCAGCAATAAAATATAGATACTCCTCACCTTCTGATGGGGCTATGACTTAATAAACCCATCGTAAGTTAGAAATATTGTAAGTTGAAAAGGTATTTAATACCCCGACAAACCCATCATAAAGTCAAAAAATCATAAGTCAAACCATAAGTCCAGATGCTCTTCAGGTTACCATGCAATTACATCCCAATAAACCCACCATAAACTTGAAAATTTGTAAGTAAGTCAAATGGTCATAAGTTGAGGTTTGTCTGTATTGCAGTATTAGATTATAACACAAAGTATAAAATAGATGAGTCCATATGGACACAAATGACTAAATCAATTAATTAATTAATTAATTAATGGAGGAAAAGAGGCAAATCTCCCATTACAGAGGAATTTATTTATCCAATCATCTGTTGATGGATACTTAGGTTGATTTCATGTCTTTGCTGTTGTAGATAGTACTATGATGAATATACAAGTGCAGTATCTGTTTGGTAAAATGATTAATTTTCCTTTGGGTAGATACCCAGTAATGGGATTGCTGGGTCGAATGGTAGCTTGTTTTAGTTCTTTGATACATCTTTAAGCTGCCTTCCACTGTGGCTTAACTCATTTACATTCCCATCAGCAATGTATAAACATTCCCCTTTTTCCACAGCCTTGCCAGCATCTGTTATTTGACTTTTTAGTAACAGCCATTCTGACTGGTGTGAGATGGTATCTCACTGTGGTTTTGATTTTTATTTCTCTAATGTGATGTTGAGCTTTTTTTCATATTATTGTTGGCCATATGTATCTTTTTTTTTTTTGAGATGGAGTCTTGCTCTGTTGCACAGGCTGGAGTGCAATGGAACGATCTCAGCTCACTGCAACTTCTGCCTCCTGGGTTCAAGTGATTCTTCTGCCTCAGCCTCCCAAGTAGCTGGGACTACAGGTGCATGCCACCATGCCTGGCTAACTTTTGTATTTTTAGGAGAGGTGGGGTTTCACCATATTGCCCAGGCTGGTCTCGAACTCCTGACCTCATGATCCACCTGCCTCGGCCTCCCAAAGTGCTGGGATTACAGGCATGAGCCACCACGCCCAACCGTATGTCTTCTTTTGAGAAGCGTCTGTTCATATCGTTTGCCCACTTTTTAATGGGGTTATTTGGTTTCAGCTTGTTGAATCGTTTAAGTTCCTTATAGATTACAAGTATGAGACCATTATGAGATAGTTTGAAAATATTTTCTTCAATTTTGTAGGTTGTCTGTTTAATCTCTTATTAATTTATTTATATTTCAATAGCTTTAGGGGTACAAGTGGTTTTTGGTTACATGGGTGAATTGTATAGTAGTGAAGTCTGGGCTTTAAGTGTATCTGTCACCTGAATAGTTTGCATTGTACCCAACAGGTGGTATTTTTTATCCTTCACCTCCTTCCAGCCCTCCCCCACTTCTGAGACTCCAATGTCCATTATACCATTCTGCAAACCTTTACATACCCATCGCTTAGCCCCTACTTATAAGTGAGAACATGTGGTATTCAATTTTCCATTCCTGAGTTACTTCACTTAGGATAATGGCCTCCAGTTTCACCCAAGTTGTTGCAAAACATATTATTTCATTTTTTATGGCTGAGTAGTATTCCATGGTGATATATATACATATACACTTAACCAAAGAAGTGAAAAATCTCTACTATGAAAACTGTAAAACATTGATGAAGCATTGATGAAAGAAAGAAAAAAATGAAAGGATATTGCATATTCATGGTTTGGAAGAATAAATGTTGTTAAGATATCCATACTAACCAAAGCAATCTACAGATTCAATGCAATCCCTATCAAAATTCCAGTAACATCTTCACAGAAATAGAAAAAATAATCCTAAAATTTATATTAAACCATAAAAGACCCAGAATAGCAAAAGCCATCCTCAGAAAAAGAACAAAACTGGAGGAATCACAGTACCTGACTTCAAATTACACTGCAGAGCTATAGTAACCAAAATAGCAAGGTACTGTCATAAAAACAGACACATTGACCAATAGAACAGAAAAGAAAATCCAGAAATAAATCCATGCATTTACAGTCAACTCATTTTTGACAAAAGTGCCAAGAACATGCATTGGGAAAAGGACAGTCTCTTCAACAAATGGTGTTGGGAAAACTGGACATCTATTTGCAGAAAAATGAAACTACCCCATATACAAGAATCAAATCAAAATAGATTAAATAATTAAATCTAAGACCTGAAACTATGAAACTACTACAAGAAGACATTGGGGAAACATACCAGGGCATTGGTCTAGGCAAAGATTTCTTGAGTAAGACCTCAAAAGCACAGGCAAGCAAAGCAAAAATGGACAAACAGGATCACATCAAATTAACAAGCTTCTGCACAGCCAAGGAAACAATCAGCAAAGTGACAAGACAACCCACAGAATGGGAGAAAATATTTAAGAATACTCATTTGACAAGAGATCAATAACCAGAATATATAGGGAGCTCAAACAATTCAATAGGAAAAAAACAAATAGTCCAATTTAAAAATGGGTAAAAGATCTGAATAAACATTTCTCAAAAGAAGACATACAAATGGCAAACAGGTATATGAAAAAAATGCTCAACATCACTGATCATCAGAGAAATGCAAATCAAAACTACAATGAGATACCATCTAACCCCAGTTAAAATGGCTTTTATGCAAAAGATGGGTGATAACAAATGCTGGTGAAGATGGTGAAAAAGGGGGAACCCTCATACACTGCTGATAAGAACATAAATCAACACGACCACTATGGAGAACAGTATGGTGGTTCCTAAAAAAATAAAAATAGAACTACCATATGATCCAGCAGTCTCACTGCTGGGTATATATCCAAAAGAAAGACAATCAATATATTGAGGAAATATCTGCACTCCCATGTTTATTGCAACACTATTCACAATAGCCAAGATACAGAAGCAACCTAAGTGTTCATCAACAGATGAGTGAATTTTTAAAATGTCTGACAGGTACACAATGAAATAGTATTTGGTCATAAGAAAGAATGAAATCTTGTCATTTGCAACAATATGAATAGAACTGGAGGATATTATATTAAGTGAAATAAGCCAGGCACAGAAAGACAAAAATCACATGCTCTCACTCATACGTGAGCTCTAAAACAAAATTTAACTAATGGAGATAGAGAGTGGAATCATGTTTTCCAGAGGGTGGGAAGAGTAGTGGAAGGGGAATAAAGTGGAGATGGTTAGATAGAATAAATAACATCTAGTCTTCAGCAGCACAATAGAGTGACTACAGTTAACACTAATTTATTATGTTCTTCAAAATAACTAAAATAGTAGAATTCTAATGTTCCTATCCCAAAGAAATGATAAGGGCTTGAGGTGATGGATACCCCAATTACCCTGATTCAATCATTACACGTTGGATGCCTGTATCAAAACACCACATGTAACCCATAAATATATACAACTATTATGTACCCATAATAATTAAAAATAAAAAATGAAAAGCGGGAAAAAATGATTTATCACTTACAAGGGAACCCTAATAAGACTAACAAATGACATGTCAGCAGAAACAATGGAGTCCAAAAACAATGAGGTAACATATTCAGAGTGATCAAAGAAAAAAGTCACCCAAGAATTTTATATCCAGCAAAGCTATCATTCAAAAAAAGAAAGCAAATAATGACATTCCCAGATAAACAAACAAAAACTGAAGAATTTGTTGCTAGCATGTCCACCTTGCAAGAAATATTGAAGGAAGATATTCAGACTGAAAGCAAGTGATCTCAGATGATAATTCAAATCCACAGAAACAAATAAAAAACCAGAACACCAGTAATTATGTAATTATAAAAGACTGCATAAATGTATATTTTTCCTTTTTTTCTATTAATTGATTAACAAAGCAATTCCATAACATATGTATAAAATGTATTTTTCAGTCTATAACATAGAATGCAGTATATTTGCCAAAAGCAACACAAAAGAGATGGCTGAGAGCAAAGCGATATTGGGATAAGCAAATATAGATGATAAAGCAATAATTATAACAATGCATTGATAGGTTTGTAAAATTAATAGACATAATATGCATAACATTAGTACCATAAAAAAACAGAAAAGACAATAGAACTATACAGGAGTCTGGGCGTAGTGGCTCATGCCTGTAATCCCAGCACTTTGGGAGGCCCAGGCAAGTGGATCACTTGAGGTCAGGAGTTCAAGACCAGCCTGGCCAACATGGTGAAGCCCCGTCTCAACTAAAACTACAAAAATTGGCCAGGTGTGGTGGTGCACGTCTGTAGTCCCAGCTACTTGGGAGGCTGAGGCAGGAGAATTGCTTGAACCTGGGAGGTGGAGGTTGCAGTGAGCTAAGATCATGCCACTGCACTCTAGCCTGGGTGACAAAGCTAGACTCCATCTCAAAAAAAAAAAAAAAGAACTATATAAGAATAATGTTTCTATATGTCACTAGAATAAAGCTAGTATAAATCTGAAGGTGATTCTCATAAGTCAGGATATATATGGTAAGATCTAAAGCAACCACTAAAAAATACTTCAAAATATAGTGAAAAAATTTTAATCAAGAATTAAGAAACTCAAATGGTACATCAAAAAATATTCACTTAGTGCAAAAGAAAGCAATAAGAGAAGACTAGAGGAACAAAAATATTAAGACATACAGAAAAACAAATAAATAGCTGACATAAATCCCACTATATCAATAAATAACATTAAATGTGAACAGATTAAACAATCTGTTTAAAGAAAAGCAAAGATTATATGGCTAGATGTTTCGATTGATACAACTATATGCTGTCTACAGCAGACACTTTATATTCAAAGATACAAAGTGAGTGAAAGTAAAATGATGGAAAAATACATATCATGCAAACACCAACCACAAGAAAGCTGAAGTGACTATACTAATATCAGAAAAAATAGACCTCAAAACAAAAACAGCTACTAAAGAAGGACAATTCATAGTGATAAAAGGGTCAATATATCAGAAAGATACAATTACAAACATATATGCATCTAACAATAGAGCTCCAAAATATGTGAAGCAATCACTGACAATTAAAGTGAAAAATCATTCTACAAGAATAGTTGGAGGCTTCATTCTCCACTTCCAATAATATGTAGAACAACCGTACTGAAGATCAACAAGGAAACAGTAGACTTAAGTCTAAGTCTTTATAAACCAACTAGACGTAACAGTTATATATATATATGAGCAGAGGATATATTCTTTTCAAGTGTATATGGAGCATTATCCAGAATAGACTATATACTATGCCAAAAAAACAAACATCAAGAAATGTAAAAGGATAGAAATAATACAAAGTATGTTTTCTGACCACATGGAATGAAATTAGAAATCAATAGTAGGAAAAAGATATAAGAAACTCACAAATATGTGAGAATTAAACAAAACACTAATAAATAACAAATGAGTCAAAGAAGAGATCAAAAGGAAAATCAGAAAATACTTTCAGATAAATCAAAATGAAGACACAAGAAAGATACCAAAACTTATGGGGTTCAGATAAAGCAGTACTCAGAGGGAAATGTATAGCTATAAGTGCCTTTATTAAGAAAAAAAATCTCAAATCAATAACTTAACCTTACAACTTAAGAAACTGGAAAAAGATGAGCTAACTAAAAGAAAATCAAGCAAAAGGAAGAAAATAATAAAGATTAGGGCAGAGACAAATGAAACAAAGGGAATAA
Source organism: Nomascus leucogenys (assembly GCF_006542625.1). Classification (NCBI taxonomy): domain Eukaryota; kingdom Metazoa; phylum Chordata; class Mammalia; order Primates; family Hylobatidae; genus Nomascus; species Nomascus leucogenys. The sequence goes on along the minus strand of NC_044406.1, from coordinate 140,154,692 downwards.
ACAATAGAATCAATGAAACTAAAAGTAGGTTCTTTGAAAAGAACAACAAAATTGTCAAACCTCTTTTTTGGTTCCATATGGAATTTAAAGTAGTTTTTTCCAATCTGTGAAGAAAGTCAATGGTAGCTTGACTGGTCATTAGAGAAATGCAAATCAAAACCACAATGAGATAACATCTCACGCCAGTTAGAATGGCAATCATTAAAAAGTCAGGAAACAGTGGCACGTGCCTGTAATCCCAGCTACTTGGGAGGCTGAGGCAGGATAACTGCTTGAGCCCAGGAGATGGAGGTTGCAGTGAGCCGAGATCATGCCACTGCACTCCAGCCTGGCCCCACAGAGCGAGACTCTGTCTCAAAAAAAAAAAAAAAAAAAAGGAAACAACAGATGCTAGAGAGGATGTGGAGACATAGGAACACTTTTACACTGTTGGTGGGAGTGTAAATTAGTTCAACCATTGTGGAAGGCAGTGTGGTGATTCCTCAAGGATCTTGAACCAGAAATACCATTTGACCCAGCAATCCTATTACTGGGTGTATACCCAAAGGATCATAAATCATTATACTATAAAGACACATGCACACGTATGTTTATTGCAGCACTGTTCACAATAGCAAAGACTTGGAACCAACCCAAATGCCCATCAGTGATAGACTGGATAAAGAAAATGTGGCACATATACACCATGGAATACTACGCAGCCATAAAAAAGGATGAGTGCATGTCCTTTGCAGGGACATGAATGAAGCTGGAAACCATCATTCTCAGCAAACTAACAGAAGAACAGAAAACCAAACACTGCATGTTCTGACTCATAAGTGGAAGTTGAACAATGAGAACACATGGACACAGGGAGGGGAACATCACACACTGGGGCCTGTTGGGGGTGGAGGGGTAGGGGAGGGATAGCATTAGAAAAAACACCTAATGTAGATGACAGTTTGATGGGTGCAGCAAATCACCATGGTGCGTGTATACCTATGCAACAAACCCGCACATTCTGCACATGTATCCCAGAACTTACTATTCAAAATAAATAAACAAATAAATAAAAACTATTAGGACTAATAAGCAAGTTCAGCAAGGTTGGAGGATATAAAATAAATATGCAAAAATTAATTGCATTTTATAAACTTGCAAGGAGCAATCTAAAAATGAAATTAAGAAAACAATTCCAATCACAATAGCATCATAAATAACAAAATACTTGAAGTACAAAACTTCTGCACTGAACACTATGAAACATTGTTAAAACAAGTTTTAAAACCCTAAATAAATGGAATGATATCCATCTTGTGTTCATGGATTGAAAGACTTAATTTTGTTAAGACAGCAACACTCTCCAAATTGATCTACAGAGTCAAATCAATACCTATCAGCATTCCAACTGCCTTATTTGCAGAAACTGATAGGCTATTCTTAAAATTCATACGAAATTGCAAGGGGCTCCAAATGACCAAAACAATCTTTGAAAAGATTGGATCCTCCACAGTAGGAGGACTCACACTTTCTGATTTCAGAACTTTCTACAAAGCTACAACAATCAAGACAGTGTCATACCGGCATAAGGGCAGACATATAGACCAATGTGTATTGACCATTTCATTTCCTCTTCTGGGAATTGTCTGTTTATATACTTTGTGTTTTTTATGTGTAATCTTTTATCATTGCCTTACTGTTTTAAAAAAATCAGCTTTATTAACATAGAAATAGAAAGTCCAAAAACACATCCATACATCCATGGTCAATTGATTTTCCAGAGTGTCAGAATCATTCCATAGAGAAAGAATAGTATCTTCAATAGAGTGCTGGGATAGCTGGATATCCACATGCAAAGGAATGAATTTGAACCCCTTCCTCACACCATGCATAAAAATGAACACAAAATGGATTATAGACCTAAATGAATGAACTAAAACTATAAAACTCTTAGAAGAAAGCATGAGTAAATCTTCATGACCTTGGATTAGGCAAAGTATTCTTATACATGATACCAGAATCATGAGCAAAAAAATAGAAACTCGATAAATTGTACTTCTTAAAAATCTAACTTTGTTTTTCAAAGGACACCCTCAAGAAAGTGAAAAAAAAAGAACACACTGAATTGGAGAAAATATTTGCAAATCATATATGTGATAAATGACTTGTGTCTGGCATATATAAAGAACTCTTATAACTCAATAATACAAAGACTAGTAATCCAGTTTAAAAATGGGCAAAAGATCTAAGTCAATATTTTTCCAAGGAAGATACACAAATAGCCAATAAGAATGTAAAAATATGCTCGACGTCATCAGTCATTAGGGAAATGCAAATGAAACTAGAATACGGTACCACTTCACATCCGTGTTAGAGAGAATGTGGAGAAACTGGAACCCCATACGCTGCCAGTGGGATGTAATATGGTACAGCCACTGTGAAAGTCAGGCATTTCATCAAAGGGTTAAACATAGAGTTGCCACAGGACTGAGGAATTCCACTCTTAGGTATAAACCCCAAAAAACTGAAAACAGATATTAAAAAAAAAACCTTGTACATGAATGTTCGATGGTAGGATTATTTAGAATAGCCAAAAGGTGGGAACAACCCAAATGTCTCTCAATGAATGAATGGATAAACAAGAAGTGGTCCATCCATACAATGGAATAGTATTCAGCCACGAAAAGGAATGAAGTACTGATACTTGCTATAGCGTGAATGAACCTTGAAAACATTACGCTAAGTGAAAGCAGCCGGTCACAAAAATGCACATATTATATGATTTCATATATATGAAATGTTCAGAATAGGGAAATTTATAGAGACAGAAAGTACATTAATGGTTGCCAAAGGCTGGAGGAACATGGGATAGAGAGATGATAGCTAAAAGGTTCTGGGTTCCTTTTTTTTAAAAAAATATATATATTTTTTTATTATACTTATTAAGTTCTAGGGTACATGTGCAGAACATGCAGGTTTGTTACATACGTATACATGTGCCATGTTGGTGTGCTGCACCCATTAACTCGTCATTTACATTTACATTAGGTAAATGTAATCCCTCCTAATGCTATCCCTCCCCCCTCCCCCCACCCCTCTGGGTTACTTTTTGAAGTGATAAAAATGTTATAAAATTAACTGTGGTGCTAATTGTACATATCTGTGAGTATATTAAACACCTATGTTAAGAATTGTTCACTTTAAATGGGTGAATTGTACAGCATGTGAATTTTCATGTTAATAAGGCTGATTTTTTTTAAAGAGTAAGGCAATGATAAAAGATTACACATAAAAGGCCGGGCCTGGTGGCTCACGCCTGTAATCCCAGCACTTTGGGAGCCCGAGGCGGGCGGATCACGAGGTCAGGAGATCAAGACCATCCTGGCTAATACAGTGTAACCCTAGCTCTACTAAAAATACAAAAAATTAGCCGGGCGTGGTGGCTGGCACCTGTAGTCCCACCTACTCGGGAGGCTGAGGCAGGAGAATGGCGTGAACCCGAGAGGCGGAGCTTGCAGTGAGCCGAGATTGCGCCACTGCACTCCAGCCTGGGTGACAGAGCAAGACTCCATCTCAAAAAAAAAAAAAAAAAAAAAATTACACATAAAAAATACAAAGGATATGAAGAGACAATTCCCAGAAGAGGAAATGAAATGGTCAATACACAAGACTTGGTATTGACCTCATCAGTAGTCAGAGAAATGTAAAATAAAGCAATGAGACATATTTTTATTTAACTACATTCTATTGAGAAGAATTAAGAAAGAATAAAACATACATATGATGCTTGAAATAATGCAGAGCAATGGTCTTTTCCCACATTGCTGGGTAGAATTTAAACTGCTAAATAGTTTTGGAAAGTAGAATGCCCATGTCCATTAAATTTAAAATACATCTACTCTTTGAATTCATGGTCCCTTTTTTAAGACTCTAGCTCATAGAAATAAAATACGTGTGGCTACACTTTAAAGAATCTTTATTGCAGCATTGTTATAACAAAAGGGAAATTAGGTGGAAATGGAAAGATATTTATGATGTTTTATTAATTGCAAAAAGCAATTATTAATTGAAAGTAAGGCCCCAGTTTAATTTTTGTAAAAACAAACAGCAATAAATGCTTATAGGAATACAAACACATATAATATTTGTGTGTTTATGTGAGCATGGAAACACTCGTAGACTAATATATAATTATGTACCTTCCCTTTTTTGCGCAGTTTTGTATTGCTTTGCTAGTTTCCATGAAAAGGTATGACATTTGCAGTTTGAACGACAGAGAACAGTTTTAATTAACAGAGGGTGGGTGGGGTAGTTAGAAAGGGAGGGAACGCGCTAATTTTGCAGCCATTTTGTGTGCGCTCCTCTTACAGACAGTGCGGTCGGCCCAGGCGTCGCGTCTACGCGGGGGATTACAGTAACCCGGTTGTCAGTGATGAGTCAGAGTGCGTGGTGCTGATGCTGCTGCCATTTCATCACCTTTGCGAGCGCAGCATCCATCCCTCCGCTCTCCGGGCGCCTGGGCCTACCCAGCTTCGGGCTCCCAGGCCAGCGATGCGCTCGCGGCTGAGCTAGATCCTGCCGAGCCGCGCTCTCTGAGGCGTCGGCGGGGCGCCCCCTCCCGCCGTCCCCGGTCCGGGCCAAGGAGACCTGCAGAGCCGCGGCCATGGAGGCCATCTGGCTGTACCAGTTCCGGCTTATTGTCATCGGGGATTCCACAGTGGGCAAGTCCTGCCTGATCCGCCGCTTCACCGAGGGTCGCTTTGCCCAGGTTTCTGACCCCACCGTGGGGGTGGATTTTTTCTCCCGCTTGGTGGAGATCGAGCCAGGAAAACGCATCAAGCTCCAGATCTGGGATACCGCGGGTCAAGAGAGGTTCAGGTGGGAGCGCAGTCCGGGCCCGCAAGCAGTGGGAGGGTCTTCGGGGTTTGCACCGCCTCTGGGGAGAGAGGACTTCCTGGTCCTAGGTGCAGTCCAGGAGGGCAACACCAAGGGTCTTAGGGATTCTGCCAAAGCCCATCTTCGGCTAACCCGGAGTTCAGTGCAAGGAAAGAAGCGCCGTGGCAGGGAAGGCCGGTCAATAACACATATTGCTTTGCACTACAACTCCACCAACCTGCCCCTTGGTGGCTAATAAACTAGCTGGAATTGATCTCTGTATCTCTAATTCATCAATCTCAGTCCCTATGTTACACACTTTCGAAAACGTTCCCAGGTCATCCTAACATAACTGACAGAGATTTAGATGCATAAATACATGTGTATTATGTTTTATTTCCATATCTGTGTGTGTGCACATATATATGCTAACATATGTTCTAACATAAAGGAAATAGATACGATTGATTCCTTCTTGCAACCAGCACACATTCAGTGATCATCTACTATGTGCCAGACTCTGGGCTTGTTTCTGGGAAAACAGTGTGAGGAAACTCACACAAGGGGATGCCATGTAATCTAAACAGACAAAGCCCCTTCACTCTTGGAACTTCTGTGCTAACACAGTTGAGGGAAATAGATAATCAGCAATTACAAAAGTGTGTCTTGCTCATATTTGTATGCCCACTCCCTACTGTAACACTTGGCACAAAATGAACATGCTTAATTTCAATCAATGAATTCATTGAATAATCAATGAATATGTTTACTTTCACTCAGAACCCTTTGCTTTTCTATTGTAGCATGTATTATTTGTAATTATATGTATGAACACAGAGGAGGAATAATAACTGGAGAAGATGAGACCAGATGAGTACGACTGCCCAAGCAAAGACAGGAAACGCCCAGGGATAGGAAACAGCATGAATAAAGACAGAAGTGATAGGGAGCAGAGTGTACACAGAAAACTTTGCAGAGAACAATTTGAACTAAAGTAGAGCAGCAGGAACCAGATCAAGAAAACGCAATAGCCCAAGTTTATGATCATTTACTCATTTATCTATTGAAAACTAACTAAGCATAGAAGATACTGGTTGGTTAATTGAAGAGGGGTAAGGAGAAGAAATAATTACAAACTTAAGTTGCCTCCAGCTCCCCACTTCCACAAACAACACTGTGGAAAATATCACAGGTTCACTTTGAACTTGCGATTGCATTTCTCCTAAGCAAAGAAAGGTATCTTTTATGTGTTTGTTGGAATTTCTTTCTATATGAACAGCCTGTTCATGTCCACTGCTTATTATTTATTGGGCACTATGGACTTATACGAGTACTTTATAGGTTAAGAATATTAACCCTTTCCTGTCATGTATGTTGTAAGATATGTTCCTAGTTTATCATTTGTCTTTTCACATTATTTAAGATTTTTTAATGTAGGGAAGAATTTAAGGTTTATGTAGCCTTATGTCCACGCTTAGAAAGCCTTTGTCACTTTCTTTGCTAAGTACTCACAACAATTAATATAATAATATATTCCAGAGTTTTGACAGTGATCTACAGATTGCTTGTTGATTTCCTGAATCAAGCTTCTCACAAATCAAAACCTTTGTTTGTTCATGTCTAAGTTTTCTGGTAAATCTACCATTCTCCATGAATCTTCAAACCTAAGAGTCAAGAAATGCTTTCAGTCCCCAGGGCTGATTTGCCTGATTCTGGAGACTTAAAGTCATTTGTAAGTTTTACCATCATCTAGCTTGGACTGTAGGTCCCTGGACAATGCTTGTTCTGTTTACATTGGGCCATTTTCTCTAAGCTATTGAGTCCTTCATTGTCTATCTTCTTTATCTGAGGAAACAGAAAACCTAAAAATAGACATAGATAAAAAAAAATCACATTAGTCTAAAGCAAGTGATTGCAGAGACAAATAGGCCTATATCCTGTAATAAGCTTTAATACACTGTAAGCAAAGTGCCATAATGTATATTTATAATGAGGCTCCTCAAGTCAAGAAGTTAAAACATGTGAAGTTCCTTCTGATGGCTCCTAAGTTGGCCTCTTTGAAATGTGTCTGGAAATAGGGCTGAGAGGCACTTTGCCTGAACCCTTCGCCACCTCTCTTTTTCCCATTCACACAGGCCTTGAAAATAAAAAATAAAATCGTGTTTCTCCTCACAGAAGAGATTGAGGATCTTTGTTAGCTAATAATAATAATAATAATAAATAATAATAATAATAATGGAAAGAGAAAAGCATGGTAATTATAAATGGAAAAAATGGAGTGGCAAGATACCTACTTTAAATATTTTGTTAACTGTCATAAATTCATTTCTATGTTTTAAAAATCCTGTTTCAACTGCTAGCATTTGTAATGAACTCTCCACGTCACAGAACACTTTAATATCCATTGTTTCATTTTGCCTCATGGTAACACTGTGACTTAGGTATCCTATTTTGCAGAAAAGGAAGTCTCTGTCAGTTATTCAGATTTGGGGGGTGGGAGAGTTAGTTGTAGTTTTACCTGAAGGCAAGAAATAGAAGTAAGTTATGTCCCAGGGTCACTCTCCAGTGCTGAATCCATGGAAAATGCCTAAAAGTTCATGAACATTCATTTCTAGAAGATGCCCATGTCAAAGTTTTGCCCAACTGGAAACTCACATATTAGTAGTATTATGGAATGCCATTTGTATTCCCTTGTTTTTTTAAAAAAAAAAAAAAAGAAAATCATTTTTATTAAAGGACTGTGTCAATAACCAGGAACACTTGAATATACTGAGTTCATTGACATGCAGAAGTTTGGGCCTTTATTCTTTACTTCTTTCTTGTGTTTTAGATCCATCACTCGCGCCTACTACAGGAACTCAGTAGGTGGTCTTCTCTTATTTGACATTACCAACCGCAGGTCCTTCCAGAATGTCCATGAGTGGTTAGAAGAGACCAAAGTACACGTTCAGCCCTACCAAATTGTATTTGTTCTGGTGGGTCACAAGTGTGACCTGGATACACAGAGGCAAGTGACTCGCCACGAGGCCGAGAAACTGGCTGCTGCATACGGCATGAAGTACATTGAAACGTCAGCCCGAGATGCCATTAATGTGGAGAAAGCCTTCACAGACCTGACAAGAGACATATATGAGCTGGTTAAAAGGGGGGAGATTACAATCCAGGAGGGCTGGGAAGGGGTGAAGAGTGGATTTGTACCAAATGTGGTTCACTCTTCAGAAGAGGTTGTCAAATCAGAGAGGAGATGTTTGTGCTAGTCAGTTCTTTTATTTCCAAAACATGCTCTCCTACTTGAACTGAAAAGTAAGAGAAATAAATAGAATCTTTGTGTAACTGATGAGAACTCAACCTCCATTTGGATACCAAGTGAGCCTCCTTCTCAGGGGGACTCTGACAGACTCGTGTGCGGGTGGATGGGGGTGCCTGAGTGCTGTGACCAAGGGACTGAATTGCTGACATGGGCCAGGCCAGGCACTGTTTTATGGCCCATGCTAGGCAGTGGCTGCTCCATGAGCCCTTTGTGGACCACATGTTAAGGGCCTGGGGTTTAGGAAGCTAAAGTCCCAGGAAAACATACCTACAGACAGGACAACTATTCCTTGGTATTTGAGCTCACTTATAGGCCATGAACATAAAGAAATACATAAGGGGGAAAAAAGTATCACACTGGGGACAATTAGCATAACTAAACAAAGATTATGAGCTCTACTTATTCTGTGACAATAGCCTGCACCAAAGGTGTTTGCTGGGTTTGGTTAAAAGGTACCAATTAACTTTTAACAGCTTTCTGTAAAATGAGGAACACAGACCAAAAGGTCTGGTGTTCAAGTAAAAATGATGTGAATATGAAAAATAAGGCGATCTACACAGTTATTAGCACATTTCAGAAAATGAACACCCTTGTGATAGAATTACCATAACAATTTGTTATGAAACAAATTGTCCCATGCAAATTACCCTATAACTAGGAAAGAGACACTATAACCCAAATACCATACCCCCTTTTTCCTTTGACCACGCCTGGAGTTTCACTGCCTTGGCACCTGCAATCTGGAAGTAAACAGTCTGCTTGCTTCTTTAGGCACCTGACAGTGACAACACAGGGACTGCCTCTGAAAAGAGCCCTGAGGCAAACACTCTCTCCTGCTGAACAGGAGGCACTGTAACCCTTACAAACAGCTTACAGTTACTTGAGCTACTTATTTGATCATCATAACAGGCCTACGAGGTTTTTGCCCCATTTTTACAGAACAGTAAACTAAGAGCCATGAGAATCACTTGGCCAAGGTCAAGGACTCGTGACTTCTAGCTCTTTTCACTGCATCATACTGCTGTCAGATGAATAAATGATTATGAATTTGTTTACTTGGGAAGAGATATGACTGTAAATAAATGTTCTCTACATGTTAGGATATGTTTTCCTTATTGATTACAACTCAGCTATAATCCTGAGGGAACATGGGAAGGAATCAAAGGTAAAGCCCATTCAGGTATTATTGACAAGAGGGCTTTAAACAAGTGAATAATTGCACAACTAAAAAGACATTAGAATTGTGTGGGCTATAAGTGTTCTTATCACTGAGACACAGCGGATTTTTATTGAAAGGAACCACATACAGCAATGGGGAGTGGGATAGGGATAAAATACCCACCCCAAAATGACCTTGGCCACCTGTCTGCCATATACGTACACCGAGTTCCTGTCTACCCAAGAGAGTCAGCCCTTAATTCTCAGGTGAACAAACAGCTAACTGCATCAGCAAATTGGAATGGCTGGCTTGAAGTTTCCATTATTTTCTTGAAGAGAGGTGATGCTTTAAATTACTTTTTGGATTGTAGCCAGTTCAGCTAGGCAAAAGCCATACTTTTCACAATTAAAAAAAAAACTATTCTGACTAGAGTCAGGTTTCTCATATCCATTGTGATAGGAAGGCCTAAGAATGGAAAATTGCTTTGAGATATAATATTGAACTTCAGTATGAATGTGACTGAATCTGAAAGTTTGGGAATTTGCTTCAGCCAGAATAAAGAAGCCAAATCATGAAAATTATGGAAGACTATTCTGCCACCTGTGCCCCAAGTTGGATGAGCAAATCACTTTGGATCAATTCACAGCATTAACTACAAGTGAACTGATCATCTTCTCTATATTCATTTCACAAGAGCTGGCTTAGGTGGGGTAATTAAATTGCCACCTTCATGGTTGTAAAAGACAAATGAAACATGGCAAATTTGATTAACACAAAATTTCATCAACTGCTGTACTTAATTATGTTTAGAAGATTCTGAAAGCAAGATTATCCAGTGGGTAAATGAGAGTTGAGTGGATTCTGTCAGTTCAAAAAAAGAAAGAAACAAAACCCTACAATTTTCTTCACTAAAATTTATTATATGTACACTATTCCCACTCCTGGCATTTTCTGGCAGGTTTAAAAATATTCAGCATAAATCCAGCAGAGGTGGCTGAGCTTAATTGCTTAAATAAGTTCTAGAAAATTTAAAAATCATTTTAGTAGAATTCAGTACCGTTGTCACTGCAATAAGTGGGTTTTAGAAAATAAGTGTGAAAAAAATCAGGTGTTAATATAATACTAAGGATAAAGCTTTAGAAGCTATTTTACTACATAGGTAAAGAAAAGATAAACTAACTTGTAACAAAGACCACAACTGCATGTTGGATTAGATTGTCTCATATTTCAGAATAAAATGTACTGTATACTTTTCCTCACTTTGTTGTGCACTGTAATGAAATGTGAAAAATGCTTTATTTAGCTGTATGTGAATGAAAATATGCTTGTATTTAGTAAAATGATTGATTATGTGACTGTGAGATTCCAAGTGTGTGTTATAGCTATTTCCAGAATCTGTTACTACAGTGTTACTGTTACTACCAAGGATATCAATAAGATGTGACATATACCATACACAATCGTATTCACCATTATCTTAAAGCCAGAAAGAGAATATAATTTTTGAAAGTTATCTGACCATCATATCAAAAGTCACTGGGACCTCAATATTTCCTGGTGAGCCTATGCCACTTTGAGAAAAGTTGTTTCTGTCAAGCCTAAATCTTCATCATGGTGATTTTTAATCAAGAGTCTTAATTCTGTTGCCAAGTAGTTGATTACAACTATTATGTTCCCTGGAAAGTCTTCTTTTTTCCAGGCTAAGTTGCCTCAGCTTTTTCAAATCCTACTACAGCATGCTTTTTATGCCAGGATCACTTACAGTGTGGCACCGACATAAGAACACAATAGTTCAGCACATTTCCCAGGATTGATAGTACACATGTGGGTGGGGGGAGGGTAAAAAAAAAAAAGGAAAGAGAATGGATTCTGAGTCTGGGCATAAGTAGATAGGTAGCCTAAGTTCTGTACCGCTTTATCACTTTTATAGTTAAGAGGGAATGGAAGGGAGGGAAGGGGAGAAGAAGGAAAGAAGAAAGGAAAAAAACAATGTAACATCTCCTTCTCCTTAAAATGCTCCCCAGAGCTTGATCATTTTTTCTTCATTTATATTAATTCTCTTGGTGGCTTCATTCAGTCCCATGGCTATAAATTAAATCTATAAGTCAATGAGTCCTGAATTTTTATCTTCAACTTGTCTATTTCCCATGGACTCCAGACCCTTATAACCAACTGTTTACCTGACATCCCCACTTGAATGTCTATCAGGCATCACAAATTTAACATGTCCCAAATCATGCTCCTAATCTTCCTCCCCAAATATGTCCCTCTCATAGTCTTCCCCTCCTCAGTAAATGGCAACTTTGTCCTTTCATCCACCTTTGCCAAAAATCTTGGTATCATCCTTGACTCCTTTCTTTCATAGTCCACATCTGATCTATTGGGAAATTATGCTGGCTCTACCTTAAAAGTATAACCAGAATATGACAGCTTTTCACCATTCTCAATGCTAACACGCTGGTGCTGTCCACTATCATTTTTCTGAGTTATTGTGACAGCTGGTCTCCCTGCTGCCACTCTTGTCGTCTCCCCTTCCCCACCCCTGCCATGCTTGCAGTTTATTCTCCACAGAGCAGCTAGAAGGAGCCTGATAAAACATTAGTTATAAGCAATCGTCTACTCATAATTCTCCAGTGGTTATACATTTTACTCAGCTTAAAACCCAAAGTCCTTCCAATGGCCTGCAGAAGAACCCTTGGAAACAAATTCCATCTCCATCTCATCACCTCTGTAACCTCATTTCCTACTGCTAACCCTCTTTATTTTACTCCAGTTACATGGGTTCCTTTCCTGTTCTTCAAACACATTAAGCACATTCCCACCTCAGGGACTTTGTATTTGCTTTTCCCTCTGTCTGGAATTCTTTTTCCTGAGATACCTGCATGGATTGCTCTCTCACCTTCATCAAGTTCTGGAGCCAGCAGCTTCCAAGAGTTGGAAGCAGTTTCCTCATCCTAGGGAAGACGTGGCTCCAAAAGTCATTGCTGACAGCTCAACCTAGAGTCTTACTCTTTAGTCTTCCCTGGGTAACAATAAAGTGTAGGGCACACAGAAAAGGGAAAGGAAACTTACAAGGAGACAATGAAATCCTGGAGAGTACAGTTTTACAGGATGGCGTGAACAGTAGTATCAAAATGCAGCAGTCGATTCAGAAAGATAAAAACTAAAATGAATCCGCAGGATTTGAAAGAACAGGAAGTCATGAGTGGCCTTTGCCGGCATAGTGTTGGTGGAATGATTGCTGCCTATATTAAGCCTCTCAGGAACTTGGTGTTCTCAGTTCTGTCACAGGACCAATTCTCTTCTCTCTTTCTTCTCTCTAACCTCTCCTCTCCCTAGACATTCTTACCTACTCTCGTGACTTCAGTTACCATCTTTCCATTGCTGATTCCAAAATCAGTAACTCTAGCTCACTGTTCTGAACGTTATACCAATACAGCCAACTTGCCTACTAAACAAACCACAAATTTCTCAAACTCAACATATCCAATACTAAAATCAATGTCTATCAAAATGACACCACCATTCACAGAAATTGGGAGTTATTCTTAATTCCTCACTCCCCCTCACTTCTCATATTAAATCCCTCATCTAGCACTGTCAACTCTAACTTCAAAATATATGTCTGACCCTGGGCAACACAGTGAGACCCCATCTCTGCTAAAAAAAAAAAATAGCCCAGTATGGTAGCAGATGCCTCTAGTCCCAGCTACAAGGGAGGGTGAGGTGGGAGGATCACTTCAGTGAGCTGTAATCACACCACCGCACTCCAGCCTGGGTGACAGAGCAAGACCCTGCCTCAAATAAATAAATAAATATATATATGTGTGTGTGTGTGTGTGTGTGTGTGTGTGTGTATGTCTGCCATTTTTCTCCATCTCCATTGATATCACGTTTGTCCAGGCCACTATCAACTCTTACCTCAACTACTTCATTATCTTCCTAACTAGCCTCCCTACTCCTTGTTCCCACTCCCATGATACATTCTCAACATAACAGCCAGAGTGATCTTTTTACAACATAAGTCAGATCAAGTAATTCCTCTGATTAAAACCCACTGATGGTTTATTGTCACATTTAGAACAAAATCCAAATAAACCCTACATTTCTTAACATGGCTACAAGGCCCTGCATGATCTGGCCTGGGTCTACCTCTCCAACTGTGAGTTCTACAAAAGCAGGAATCTTACTCATCTTGTTCACCAGTATTTCTCTAACTTGTAGCAAGTTAGGTGCTTGAATAATCTATATATACTTGAATGAATGATTGTTTTCTTGCTCTACTTTAATCCAATGACCTTGATTCTTACTTCACATCAGTAAAATACACACATGTCCCTATCTTGAAGCATTAACAAATTTTATACAGCCTCTAGAGTTCTGATTATAAGCTCTGGTTGCTCACTCTCTCCTATGAGACCTGCTTTTAAATGTCTTTAGGACGTTTTAGGCAATCAACCAGTCCCCACTGCCAGTCTATCAATGTAACCCTGGATTTTGTTTTCCTTCCCGTTTTTCCTGGCTCTTGTAGCCAACAGCATTCAACCATAAGTTCCTGAAGAAAATGACTGTTAAAAACTTGGTCTATTTCTTTCTATATATTTTTATTTCCATTTTCAAAAGGTTGTTTAACGTAGTGGTTAAGAGTATGGATTTTGGAATAAAACAGACATGAGTTCAAATTCTGACTACCAGTTATGTGTCATTCAATCTCTCTGAGTCCCAGTTTATACACATATAAAATTGGATAATAATAGTATTAATTCACAGAGTTGTGAGGATGAAATGAGATAATCCATATAAAGTACTTAGCACAGGCTCTGGCATTTGGTGAACATCACATAACAATCTTACTCAGGAAAGGTTACGTACTATAATAGGTTTGCCCCGAAATGAATCTTTTTCATAAAGGGTATCATGTAACACATACTATGCCATTACCTTTTTCACATGTTGTATATTCCCTGCAAATACACAAGGACAGAAACTATGTCTGTTTTTGCTAATCATTATATCTTTACAGTTTATCAGTACCTGTACATATTTGCTAAATGTGATCAAGAGTTAGTTGACATACTAAAGATGACAGAGCAAAGATAGAAGAAAACTGGGTCCTTGATAATGTCATTGAGCTACAGATTTAACTACCCTGGAGTCACCCTATATTAAGATTCCTTGTTTCATGAGTAATAAATCCCATTTTAGTTTGTGCAATTTTTTTCCACCTATAGCTGAAAGTCTCCTGATACGATAGTATTCCACTGTATGGATATACAAGTTATTCAATCAATCCTCAGGTTATATGCAAATTTTGCTGTTATAAAGCAATACTATGATGCATATATATCTTTGTATATTTCACTATGTCCTCAAGTCAAAATCCTAGAAGTAGAATTTGTGAATCAAAGAAAATATACATTTAAAATTTTGATATAATTGATTAGATCAATATTTTTTAATGTGCATATCTTGGTTACTGGTTTTCTGTGGCTTGCAGCTGAAGCAGTCCTATTTATTAGTATGACCTCCTCATATATGTAAATTAGTTTTTTATTCATCATATATGTTGCAAATTTTTTTAGGTTTTTCTGATTTCTTAAGCTTTCTGGTGGTTAATACAGAAGTCTCTCATATATAGGTGATTAAATCTGTTGTCTACAATAAACTGGAAACAGTCTTTGTCTCAGAATTGGGGAACTGATGCCTGGAAGACAAGCTGTGAGGAAGACTTAATTTCCATTGGATAACATTTTGTATCTTTTGATTTTTGTGCCATGTAACTTATGTTATCTTTCTTGTACAGTATGTTGTCTTAATGTTTTTCGGCAATGATGTTAGGTTGAGATAGGCCTTCTCCACTCAAAAACTAGAAAACGGTTTTCCTATGATTTCTTATAATGGATTTGGGATTCCCTTAGGAATTGACTTAGGTATAGGAAGTGGAGATAGGGATAAGAACTATTTTTCCCAAATGACTAGCTATTTGTCCCTCCACCATCTGGAGAATATTCCATTGTTCCTTTAATAATTGGAAATTCTACCCTTTTCAAATATTAAATTGTCATACAAACATGGGTCTGGTTTTGGATTTAGCTTTTTTAGTTCATTAATCTAGTTTTCTATTCTTGCCTACATTGTTTTAGTTATAGTAACTCTGTAATATGTTTTCATTATCTTTTGTCACTTCAAAATTGTCTTTGTTATTCTCATGCAGTATATTAGAACCTGAAGATGTGTCAAGTTTCCCCTAAGGTAATATTGGGATTTTGATTGAAGTTGCATTAATTTACTGACACTGATATATGGCAGGAACAAGTGTCTTTACAATATTTGCCCAAGAATATGTCATTCAATTATTTTAATCCTTAAGTTTATGTCCATCAGTAACTTCTTATAGTTCTAAGTTTAGCCATTTTCTGTTTATTCCTAATTTATAACTTCTGCTATCATTGGAATGACTCTTTTTCTCATTATATATTCTAATTGATCGTTGCTAGTATGTAGGAAATCTGTGGATTGGTTTATATCTTGTAACCAGACACCTTACTGAACTCTCTTATTACCTCAAATAGTTTTTCAGTTGCTCTCTTCTGCTTTCCAGGCAGACATTATAATCTACAAGTAATGATAATGTTCTCTCTTCCTTTTAATATTTATACTTCATTTCTTTTTATTGTCTTTTTACACTGGCTAGATCTTAGAGTAAAATGGTAAATAACTGCAGTGGTGGTGGGCACCTTTGTCTTTTTCCTGCTGTTACGTGCTTCTAGCATTTTGACCTTAAATTATCTTTAATAGGCTATGGAACTTTTCACTGAATTATTATTTCGCTAAGTGCTTTTAGAAAGAATGCATATTGACTTTTTCAAATGTCTTTCTGGTACCCGTTGAGGAAATCAAATGGTTTTCTTCCCTTAACCTGTGAATGTAATTAATTATATTAGTAAATCTGTTTATGTTAAACCATATTTATTTACATTCTTGGAATAAACTCTACTTGTTCATAGTGTATTTTTTAAATACTGCTTAATTTAATTTACTAACATTTTATTTAGGATCTTTGCATTTACAATCATGTTTCAGATTGGTTCATAATACCATTTCCAGAAATGTATTCCATGGGGATTACAAAGAATCTAGGTGTGTGTTGGGGGACACCTAGAGTCAAACAAATTCGGAAAATTGTGGATTAAATAAAGCAAAATAGTATTCTGTAGGACTACTGAATACTATGGTATACTGGGACCCTCCATTGGGAGGTAATTTTATACAGCATCTCCTCAACTTATATGACAAAATAACTCAGTTTCTGAAGCATCTTAACAGACATTTCAGTGAACAACACATTGGAAAATGTTGATCTTCTGTGCTTTCTGTCAGGTTTTGGTATCATGGTTATGCTGGCCTCAGGAATGATAAAATTATTAGAAATCTGTTTTCCTCTATACACTAGAATATTTTAAATAACGTGGGGTGGTCTGTTTCTTGAAGGTTTGATAGACTTCACTCATAAGAGCTTTTTGGTCCAGCATTCCTTTTTTTTGTACAATCCTTTCCATTTATTTCATGGTTATGGTTAGATTCAGTTTTCAACCATAATATTGACCATTTTCATATATGTTCATTGCCCTTCCCTGAAACAGGATTATATTTCCCTCTCATGATGTAGGTTTGGCCATGTGACTGGCAATGTCCCAGCTAGAGGCTTTTCTATTAGCTTGGATTCAGGAGTAAAGTAAACATGGAGCAGAGCAATCCTTGACCTATAATGGACATGTAGCCACCAGGACTGGGAATGACTACCACAGCATGTCATAGCCAATCTAGATTAACACATACATCTGGCTGGGCATGGTGGCTCAAACCTGTAATCTCAGCACTTTGGGAGGCCAAGGCAGGAGGATGGCTTGAGGCCAGGAGTTCGAGACCAGTCTGGGCAACATAGTGAGACCCTGTCCCTACAAACAGAAACAAAAACAAAAACACTGCATACATCCTCATGAGTAAATTTTGGTAATTTGTGTTTTCCTTGAAAATTATCTATTTCATGTAGATTTTCAAATGCATTGGCATACAGTTGTACTTAGCATAACTTAAAAATTTCTGTAATGGTGGATAGAAACCTCTCTCTCATTTGTAGTCTTGTGTGTTTTCTCTTTTTATTACTTATTTTTATCGGTATTTTCAAATAACCAGCACTTGGTTTTATCAATTTTACTTCCTCTGCATTCTAATTTATTGATTTTTAATGTTATCTACATAAAGTCATACTTTGCCCTTTTTTGTGTGAATGAATATTTTCCTGGTTCTTCATATGCCAACTGATTTTTTATTGTACTCTGAACATTTTGAATATTATGAGATTCTGGGTCTTGTTTAAATCCTACGGAGGATTTTTATTTTTTGCTTTGATATACTAATTAGGAACACATCCAAGCTCGTGCAGCTATGCGATTGCTTTTCAGAGCTCCTCCCTCTCCTTGTCCTCCATCTCCAGCACTTTCCACTTCCCTGGAAATTCCCTTTTGGGTGCTCTAGGCAGAAATCTTGGGCTTTAGCTATCCTGCTCTGCTGTGCAGTGTCAGGGGCCATACGGCAGGAAAACTAGAGGAAAAAATGGTAAACTCACTGTGGGTTCACTGGTACTCCGAATTCAGTTATTCTTTCCTGATAGCCTACTGGTATTTTATTTTCTGTGTCTTTAAATAGCTGTTCCATGCATTCTGCCTAGGTTTTATAGCTGTACTCAGCAGGGGAGACAGGATGAAATGTGCTTCCTCCATCCTATCCACGAATCAAATTTTACTCAATGTATTTTTACAAAGCTGCCAAGGTATTTAATAATTTAATGGGGAAAGGATAATATTTTTAACAAATAGTGTTGAAAGAATTGGACATACATATGCAAATAAATGAACCTGAACCCTTACTTCACACCATACACAAAAATAAACTAAAAGTAGATCACACACCTAAATATGAGGGCTAAAACTATTTTTTAATTTTTATTTTACTTTAAGTTCCAAAATATATGTGCAGAACGTGCAGGTTTGTTACACAGGTATACTTGTGCCATGGTGGTTTGCTGCACCTATCACCTGGGTTTTAAGCCCTGCATGCATTAGCTATTTGCCCTGATGCTCTCCCTCCCCTGCCCCCACCCCACAGGCCCTGGTTTGTGTTGTTCCCCTCCCTGTATCCATGTGTTCTCATTGTTCAACTCCTACTTATGAGAGAGAACATGCAGTGCTAAAACTAAACTTCTAGAAATTTAGATAGGATGAAAACTTAAAAACAGTTTTTAAAACTGATAATATGATTTCATCAAAATTGGAAACTTTTTGCTTTTCAAATGACAGTTAAGAAAATGAGAAGTCAGGCCACTGACCTGGAGAAAGAATCTGCAATATCTGATAAAAGACTTATATGTCTAGATTATCTGAAGAACTCTCAAAACTCAATACTACAAAGATAAACAACCCAATCACAGTACACAGGCCACAGAAGAGACAAGTATACTTCTTGCTATTCACTAAAAACGCAATTTTCTTTCACAGCTATATTTATATAAATATAGCACTCCCTATGCCATCAAATACTTTTCCCTTTCTAACCTTTTAAGCAAATTGCTATTCAAACTATAATATTCAATTCAAGCATCATCTTCTTAGAAAATTTATCCACCTGATTTAAGTAATATCAAAAGGTCTCTGCTTTGTGGAGATTGTATATGGAATACAAACACATATTTCTCTGTTAAAGCAGATATCACATTTTTTTATGATCGCATCTACCATACATTTGATTTTCTTATAAAAACACAAGTTCCTTGAAGGTAGAATCTTATTCTTAATTAGGGAGGTAATAGAGCTGAAACTCGAAAATAAATCTGATTTCAAAGAGGCACTGACAAACCACAATAGAAATAATTAATTTTGATTTTTAAGAAGTCTCGCCTTTTCCTTGGGACATAATGTAGTATCAATGAAGCATCACATCTCAGACCAACTATTGAACTTTTGCACTTTAAGTCTCCACTAGTTTCCAACAGCAATTTCACAAATATGTTTTTTTACACCAATAGCAATTTCGAAGACATCTGTCCTCATAAACTCTTCTTAAAGGGGCCAGACTTATTTTTAAACATTTGAGCATATCTTACCATAAAAGAACAGATTTTGCCAGGCATGGTGGTTCACACCTATAATCCTAGCACTTTACGAGGCTGAGGTGGACAGATTGCCTGAGCTCAGGAGTTCAAGACCAGCCTGAGCAACATGATGCAACCCCTATCTCTACAAAATATACAAAAATTACCTGGGCGTGGTGGCACGTGCCTATGGTCCCAGCTACTTGGGAGGCTGAGGCAGGAGGATCACTTAAGCCTGGGAGATGGAGGTTGCAGTGAGCCAAAACTGCACCAATGCACTCCAGCGTAGGTGACAGAGGAAGACTCTGTCTCCAAAGAAAAAAAAAAAGAACAGATTTTTTTTCTTTTTTTTTTTTTTTTTTTTGAGACAGAGTTGCATTCTTGTTGCCCAGGCTGGAGTGCAATGGTGTGATCTCAGCTCACCGCAACCTCTGCCTCCCAGGTCCCGGTTCAAGCAGTTCTCCTGCCTCAGCCTCCTGAGTAGCTGGGATTACAGGCACACGCCACCACACCCAGCTAATTTTTGTATTTTTAGTA
Source organism: Nomascus leucogenys (assembly GCF_006542625.1). Classification (NCBI taxonomy): domain Eukaryota; kingdom Metazoa; phylum Chordata; class Mammalia; order Primates; family Hylobatidae; genus Nomascus; species Nomascus leucogenys. The sequence continues at coordinate 140,134,682 of NC_044406.1, read as the reverse complement.
GAGACAGAGTTTCACCATGTTGGCCAGGCTGGTCTCAAACTCCTGACCTCGTGATCCGCCCGCCTCGGCCTCCCAAAGTGCTGGGATTACAGGCGTGAGCCACCGCGCCTGGCAAAAGAACAGATTTTTAAACAATGTTTCATTCATGCATGCAATATATGAATCCTCACTGTATGCAAAGCACTGTTGTAGGTACTAGGGATAGGTGAAGATTAGAACAAAAATTTTTGCCCTTATACAACTTAAGTTCACAGACAACGAGTAATATAAATATACAGCATGTAAAATAGTGATGAGGAGACTAACCACATAGTTTATCATGCAAGCTGGGCTTCTACTGAAAGTAGAAAGAGGAGCTAAAAATAATTAATAGTTGTGAACAACACAAACCAGACTGTCCTTGGCAAACTATGGCATATAATTACCCTAGAGTTAAGCACTAACAGGAAAACAAAGCAAGGAAGAAAGATAATGATATGCATTTGTGTGAGGCAGGGGAGTAGTAATGAAGCTTATATTTGAAGTTATATTTGAGTGAAGATCTGAAAGTGTTAAGGAGTAAACCAAGTAGATATCTGTACATTCCAGGAAAAGAGAATAACAAGTAGAAAAGTCCTGTGGCAGGAGCAAAATGAGTATGTTTCGAGAACAGCAAAGGAACTGGTGTGCTAGAGCATGAGCCAGGGAAGAATGAAAGGGGGGTAAATGAAGAAAGACAGAGAGAGAGAGAGAGAGAGAGAGAGCGGGGTGGTGGGGGGGCAGGGGCTGACTCACATAGATTAATTTAGAGAGGGGGTGTGGGACCCAGATCAGGTAGGGCTTGTACATCATTGTAAGGACTCTGGCTTTTCTCTGAATCAGATAAAAGTCACTAAAAAGTTTTAAGCACAAGAGACACTTGATCTGACTTACATTGTACCAGAATTCCTCTGGCTTCTTGTAGAGAATGGTCTGAAGAGGAGCGACCGTGGAACCATGAGAGATGTTGGTGACTTGGACCAGGATGGTAGCTGAAGAGGTGATGAGAGGTGGTCAAATTTTGGATAAACCATGAATTTAGTCAGGAATTGCTGATGAACTGAATATGACGTATAAGAGCATGGGTGGGATTTGAGGTGAGGAGAGGAAGGAGGAAGAATCAGTTTAGTTTTCAACACATTCAGTTTGAGATGCCTATTAAGTTTCACATATGGAGATGTCAAGTAGGCAGTAGGATATGAGAGTCTAAAATTCTGAGGAACACTAGAATTTAGAGGTCATAGAAGATAGAAGTCCTACATGAAACTGAGGAGCAGGAGGGGAGGTGGGAGGAAAACCAGGCAAGTATACTAGAAACCAAGGAGGTAGAGTTAAAAGGAGAGAGCAATCAACTGTGTCAAATGCTGCTGATAGATCTAATAAGATGAAGATGAAGACTGGCCATTGGATCTCGCAATGTGCATGTCTGGAGACCCCGACAAGAGCAGTTTCTGTGGAGTATAGCATAGAAAACCTGGTTAGAAGAGAACAGGAGGGAAAAAAAGGAAAGTGAGTACAGAATACTTCCAAGCAATTTTCTGTGAAGACAAGTAAAGATGACAGCTTGAGGGGGTGTCAGGCCAAGAGAGTTTTCTTTCTTTTTTTTTTTTTTTAAGATAAGAAAGATTCAGTGGAGAAAGATTGAGGATTCAGGAGAGAGACAAGTTGCAGGGGAGAACCTTTCTTCTCTTTAAGATTGCAGGGACACTTTATCAATGGAAACGAGAAGTAAAGTACAGGGTGTTCTGCTGTGTACTATAATGCAATGCATGTGCTCCTAAAACTTTAAAATTCTGCAAAATTGCACAGCAGCTGTTTTAAGTTGAATTGTGTTCTCCAAACATGTCAAAGTCCTTGCCCTCAGTACCTGTAAATGTGATCCTATGGGGTCGGGAGGTGGCGGTCAAATTGTAGATGTAATTAGTTAAGATGAGGTCATACTGGAGTAAGGTGGGCCCCAATCCAATGACTGGTGTCTTTATAAAAAGGGGAAATGTCTGCACAGGAAAAACACCAGGTGAAAATTGGAGTTCTGCTACCACAAGCCAAGAACTACCAGAAGCTAGGAGAGAGGCTTGGAACAAATCTTTCCATAGAGCCTTCAGAGGGAGCATGGCTCTGCTAACACTTGACCTTGGACTTCAATTCTCCAGAACTATGAGGTGATACATTTCTGTTTATTGTTTATCATACTTTGTAACAGCAGCTCTAGTAAATTAATATACTAACAGTAACAAGGCCTAAGGGAAAAATAGGTTTGGGGTGTATCACTTAAAATCAATACAATTTTGTGGCCAGAGCACTCAACAGAAAAGGTCATTGGTACTTAGGAAATAACATGTGCACTGCCTAGGCCAGAACTCCTCTAACTTGAGGCTGAGCCAGGCAATGTTACAAATATACCATAAATTGCCCTGGAAATGTTTATAATGCTTTGGTTAGGGCAAGACTGGAGGCCAAGATGAGGAGGATGAAGCAAAGGCTTATGAATATGGGCAGATGGTGGGTAGATGTGGGGTGGAGTGCATGGAGAGTCCTATCGTTGCTTCAGTCTTCTTGGCCAACTAGAAAGCAGGAATATCAGCTGTGAGCAACAACCAGAGAGGGAGCGTCAGGGTTTGAGACCAGCAGAGAGGGTATGAAATTGTCTTGCAAGGGGAATGAATGGATCACTGCACAGCATCACTGCCCTCTTGAGACTTGCAGTGGTGACCTTTTTTTAGTTACATTAAGCTGCCTGGGAATTGGCAGAGTTGGTCTGAACCAAGACAGTGACTCAGCTAAGTCAGTATAGCAAAGCTGGATGACAAGAACATTGACAACACGTACAAAGAATGAAACACAAAAGAAGAGAAGTCAGGGCAGCGAAAACCTGAAAAGGTAGGCGGTGGTGGTCAGGGAACAGAATGGCTTGAGGCTGAAATTAGGAAGGAGCAGCAGTGGTTGGTAATGACAAGGTCTCAGGTGTGACCATGGGAATAAGTGACTAAGGAGTGGAGAGACAAGATCACCAAAGGAAATAATGCCAAGCTATTGGAAGGATTCACATAAATGCTGACAGAGTTAAGATAGGAGACACATAGTATTATCCTAAGAGACAGATTATCCTTACTTTTAATGATGAAGGAAGCAAAAGTTAGTGTTGGTCACTTGATTTGTTTTGTATTCTTTTGAGTTTAGCAACAAAGGCTTATATTTTAATCTGAATCCCCTGTTCTTAAGGTTATTAGTGTTCTCATTGCATCAAATTCTAATTTTGTAATTGTAATTTTGACCTGAAAGTTAACATAGTGCTTAATTTTGAAATGTTTCATATTTTTCTCATTTAAACCATTATTCATTCCAATTTTATCTGCATTATGGTCAGAAAATGTGGCCCAGATGATTTGCACTTTTGGAAATTTGACATTTTCTTCATTAGCTTAATATGTGCTCGCTTTTTGTAAATGATTTTTGAGAATTGGGTTTGTAGGTGCCAACATTTATTAAATTAGCATTACTAGCAGTCTTGCCTAATTAACCTGTAAATGACTGTGATTAATATATTAGGACTCCTATTAATGTTTCTGTCCATTTTCCTTGCATTTCTAACACTTTATACGTTTTCACGTAATGTTATTCATCAGATACATGTTCACGAAGGTTTCATCTTTGTCATAAATGGTAGTCTTTACCAATGCAAATAAATATATGAAAGGAAAAAGAAAAATTACCTTAAGAAAACAGCAACTTGAACTTCTACCACAAATTCTCAGGTGACCTGGCACTTTGGAACCCACAACAGAATGAAAGCTCACAACAGATATTTACACTTTAATAGAAGACCAACGATTGCTTGATTTTCCAAAATATCCAATTGCCATCTCATTTGAAGTTTTGAAAACATTTTCTAAAATGTATGTCGCTCTGAAATACTTTACATATACTAATTATAATTCTGTAGAAATATTTTCTGGGGTTGGAAGGAGACTTCCCTGAAGGGGGCAGGTTAATAAAAGTCACATTAAATCATGTGTATAATATTTAATATGGTTGATAATTGCCATAAGCAGTGTTCAGTATGTCAGTATACCCTGCCGCTTTTAAGTACTAAAATACTGGTATCTATTTGCCATTATTCAGTAATAATCTAAATAATTTTGTCTCATCACATATGTAGTCATGCATGAAAAGTTTGAGCTGCCCAGTACTCTGATCATATTCCTCCCCCTTAAAAAAAAAACAAACGCTTTGAAGGTGTATTCTTATTATCAGCTTTTTAAATGATCCTTTCCTTGGTCATTAGAATCAGTAATCCATTTTCCCTACGGTTACTAGATTTCTCCCAGAACCAATTTGGGCCCCATCTACTTTCAAACATTCCTGATGTAACTAACTTTTCACCAAGGAGAAATGGGACAGGTGGAGGTTAGGGGTTGGGGTAGAGAGATGGGCCATTGGATACATAAGGAGGAGGGTGTGGTAGGGACCAGAGAAGAAGGGAAGGGGATCAGTCCTTAGTTTCCAGCTTTCCTGCCTCTATCTATTTTCAGGGCCAGATTCCCATCTCTGCTTGCCTTTTGTCTTCCAGAGTCATCTTTGTTTTGGGACTTGTCCACTCCTTCCCTAGGATAAAATTTATTTTCTCTGGACCTTCTTCCTCTATCATCTGTCCTGCACAAACTCTAGCCAGAAAAGTTAAAAGAGAAAGTCCTAGACCATGGTCATCTCTCAGATAACCAGGGTAATGACCCTTTCCTTGGTCATTAGTATGAGTAATCAGATTTCCCTATAGTTGCTAATTACCTGGATTTCTCCCAGAATCAGTTTGGGATCTGGTGGCTGAGGACCAAGTGGAGAAGAAAAAGGCAACTACAGTCCACTTTTTCTTTCTCTTTTTAAAGGCTCAGAGGGTACATGTGCAGGTTTGTTACATACATATATTGCATAGTGGTGACGTCTGTGCACCACACTTCTTAATGCATCACTGGTATCAGTGTCTCAGTGTGACACACACACACACACACACACACACAAAGCCAGCATTGCCATTTTACTCTGGTATTGCAACCAGTTGTTATAGTAAAGTTGAAAATTAGTTAAAAATCTAACACCAATGAAAATTTAAATACCTAGGAATACATTTAACCAAGGGAGTGAAAGAAATCAGAGAAGACACAAACAATGTGGCAGACGTGCTAGATAAAGCAATTAGTAAAGTAAAAGAAATAAAAGGCATCCAAATCAGAAAGGAAGAAGTTAAACTGTCTCTGTTTACAGATGACATGATCTTACATATTGAAACTGTAAAGATCCCACCAAAAACTGTTAGAACTAATAAATAAGTTCAGGAAAGTTGCAGGATACAAAGTCAACATACAAAAATCAGTACTATTTCTATATGCTAACAATGAACTATCTGAAAAAGATATCAAGAAAACAATCACATTTACAATAGCCAAAAAGTACTCGGAAATAAATTGAACCAAGAAAGTAAAAGTCTATACACTGAAAACTGTAAAATACCAATGAAAGAAATTGAAGAAGACACAAATAAATGGATAGATACCCCATGTGCATGGACTGAATAATTAAAACTGTCAAACTGTTCATACTTCCCAAAGCAATCCACAGAATCAATACAATCCCTATCAAAATTCCAATGACATTTTGCACAGAAATTGAAAACAATCCTAAAATTCATAAAATCACACTCTCTGATTTCAAAATCAACTAGAAAGCTATAGTAATCAAAACATCATGGTACTGGTGTAAAACAGACACATAGACCAATAGAACAGAGAGCCTAGAAGTAAATCTACACATTACAGCTAATGTGTAATGGCATCAATAAAGATGCCAAGAACACAAAATGGGGAAAGGAAATGCTCTTCAATTAATGATGCTTGGGGAACTGGATATTCACATACAGAAGAATGATATTGGACCCCTATCTCATTCCATATATGATAATCAACTCAAAATGGATTAGACTTAATCATAAGGCCTGAACCTGTAAAAACTACTGGAAGAAAACATAGGGAAAAAACTTGGTAACATTCATCTGGGCAATGATTTTTTGGGATATGACCCTAAAAGCACAGGCAATACAAGCAAAAATAGACAAATGCAAGAGATGTTATCCACTGACCTTTTACCTTTAAATTTTTTACTTTTACTCTAGAATCCACAGCTTTGATCTAGGGAAAGTAAACTGATTCAGTCTAAGATGGGTGTACTTGGAAAATCTGGAAAAAAAAATCCTATTTGGTCATTGCCTACTTGTATATCAAATATCCACAGAAGGCAAATAGAGTTGTCACACAATCAACTAACACATAAAATTATTTGAAAACCATAATCAAGAGGCATGATCCTTTATAAAGAAACTGCTCAAAAATACCGTGCACACCAGGTCTATCCTTTTTGACGTGAATACAACTAAATCTGACATCAGACAAGAGAGGAACACAAACACAAGTATATTCTCTAGTTAAACTTTAGGGCATAATCCATATGAATTTTCATGTGTAGATGAGATCCTGGGCCATCTTCTTCTAACCAAACAAGAAAAGCAACTCTGTGCACATAATACGTGAATCAATTTCTCCAGCCTTGGACACTTCCAATCTCAAACTGGTACCTTCTCACAACTGGTCATACAAGCAGTTCTCCCTGAGTACAGAAAAGAGTATGAATATATAGGAAATATGGTTAATTAGCAGGCCTAACGATGACAGTGGTCATAGTTACAAAATTTCAAAATAAAAAGTGTGAAAATGAAAATTTTAGTTATTGCCTAGTTTGGACTACAAGCCTTAAAAGCTTGCACTCTGCAATGACTTCATAGGTTCACTAAATTCATCACATCACTTGGTTTTGAGTTGAGAAAAACGTTTTCAGATCCATTTATTAAGGAACTTTGGAGATTAACTACTTGGACCTCCTGGCTGATTGTGTTTCACCTAACCCAGACAGAAACGTTTCCATCTGACCCTTAAAATTTACTGCAGACAATATTACTACATTTTCCACAGTTATTAGCTAAGAGGCCTTACAAAAGGAACTGAAAAGGGAAGCAGGCCAATGACAAAAACTGGGCCATGATTATGCAAGATTCAACAGGTTATGAGTGAGGTGTTTCAAATCCCTTTCTTTTAAGATTTGGCACTGACGTTGGATAGCTTTCTAGCTTGGTTCCCCTGGAAACCTGATGAAGGTAGACCACCAGCTGTCTGACAAGAGACTGCTTCTGGTAAAACGCTCAGCGAAGTATCCTGTGTGCAAGCTAGGAGGGCTGCAAATGAATGTAAACACCTGCTAAGAGTCACAGCTTGGGCTCCAAGAGCGCAGTGTACAACTTGTTCCTGGGCTTTGTCCCTAGCCAGAACCCAAGGATGCTACATGCACAGGGAACGGTTAAAAAGAGGGTGGTCGGCCGGGCGCGGTGGCTCACGCCTGTAATCCCAGCACTTTGGGAGGCCGAGGCGGGCAGATCACGAGGTGAGGAGATCGAGACCATCCTGGCTAACACGGTGAAACCCCGTCTCTACTAAAAATACAAAAACTTAGCCGGGCGAGGTGGCGGGCGCCTGTAGTCCCAGCTACTCGGGAGGCTGAGGCAGGAGAATGGCGTGAACCCCGGGGGGCGGAGCCTGCAGTGAGCCGAGATCGCGCCACTGCACTCCAGCCTGGGTGAAAGAGCGAGACTCCGTCTCAAAAAAGAGAGGGTGGTCCCTTATGGCTTCTAAAGCCAAGGTAACTCCTGTGTCCTTTTGTGCAGTCTGTGGGGACTGCAAAGATAATTCCCATAGAACTCTGCCTAAAGCCATCCTCTGGCATGCTGTCTTGACTGTCCAATGTCCTTCAGAGCAAACTGGTAACAGAGGAGGCCTTTCCGTGTCATGGGAGTTTGTGTAGTTGAACCCAACACCAGCTGTGATGGGTGCTGCCCTAGCACTCAGGAGTGTCTTCAGAGGCAACCCCATCCCACATTGGCACCAAATTGTCATAGCCATGACTATCACAAGAGTATAGGATTAGAACCAATGAAGGCAAACCTTCAAAAAATGGTTTAAGATCTTTAAAGACATCACTGAAGTTTAAGGCTGTGAATAGCAAATATATAAAGGCAGAGCATTCATTCATTAAAAAATGGACCTTAACATTTTCCCCAAACTTAGCTATTACTAAGTAAAGGAGCAAGGCATCATGGTATAGAGGGGTAAATTTTCCCAGAAGCAAGGAAATGTGGCTCTCATTCTGGCTGTGCACATAGCTGCTGTATGGCCTTGAATAAGGTGCTTCTCCCTACAGATGTCAGTGTCTTTATATTGAAGAGGATGGGTAGGGGGAGCAGGGGATGATTGAAAGCACAACTGAAGTACAGGAAAAACAGGAATTTAGAAAAATGTTACATTAATAACAGCTGGAAAAAAGAAAACACCAATCTGGGCTTTTAAGGTGAGAACAAAAACAATTGAGTTTTCAAAAAACCTATGCACAGAAAAAGAAACAGAATACATAGAAATATCAAGGTGGACTGTAAATAGAACATCTTTTTTTCCTGTTTTCTAAATTTTCTTAACTGAACATCTATTTTATAATGAAAAACAGTTCAATTTAAGTTGCATTTCCAACACATTTCTCAGCATCAAGTTCTGTAGTCAATCTTTTGCCCATATCCTCTCCTAGTATGCTATACTAACATTAAACTTCAAAATATGTCAAATCAGGATGGTTATGTTATTCTGAAAATGTAAACAACTCTAACAGAAATTATCTGGCAGAGGTAAGATTTAAATATCTTTCATTTAATTAACAGAGCCTAACACAGTTCCTGACACATAATGGGTGTTTTTAAATATCTGTTAAATAATTACCTTAATTTTTGGCCTGTAATTCATATCTCGAAAGAGTTTTGTTTCTTCATAGTCCTTGTAATTACCTAAAAATCCATATTTATACTTTCAAAGACAAAATGAAGATCTTCAGAGCAAACCATTCCTGTTCTAACATTAACAGGAACATTTCATACCAATATATACTTACCATACATATCTCAAGATGTTTACAAACCTCAAATTCTGAAATATGAGAATTTAAAATTATGAAAGAAAAATTCAATCAAGGAAATTTTGTTATCTTTTCAATGAACTTCTCAATTGTCTGCAGATCTGTATTCCTTCCACAGGGATTTTATGTTGTTTCTAGAAATATAAGTTGTTCTTGGAACATGCTAGTATATGTACAAGTAAACTTTACAAATATGTGAAAAGACTCATGTTAACTTTAAAAAGGTGTTATTGTCTGAATCTTTGTGTCACCCCAAAATTGTTATGTTAAAATCTTAACCCCCAAGGTGATGGTATTAGGAGGTGGGGCCTTTCGGAGGTGAGTAGGTCATAAGGGCAGAGCCCTCATGATGAGATTAGGGCCATATTAAAGAGGCCCAAGGGAGCTCCTTGCCCCTTCTGCCACGTGAGGGCGCAGTGAAAAGGTGCCGTTTACGAACCAGGACACAGCCCTTACCAGACACCAAATCTGCCAGCACCCTGATCTTGGACTTCCCAGCCTCCAGAACTGGGAGAGATAAATTTCTGCTGTTTATAAGCCCCCCACTCTGTGGTATTCTGTTATAGCAGCCCAAACACAGTAAGACAAAGAGTAACATGAAAAAAGTGCTCTGCCATAGTTTTAGTATCACTGTTTTAATTTCATGAAATACAAGTACAAAACATTGTATAAGTATACTTTTTACTACACGGAGATGAACTAATACATTTATGTTTTTATCAGAATCTGTATCACCCAGCACTGGTCAATGTACTAGTAGCTTTCCACAGGGATTTTTTTTACTATTCCTATAAGGTTTTATCATGAATAAAAAAGCTCACAACTCTTTTCAGCCATTGCAGATTTACATTTATCTTAACATTCCTGTTCTAGATACTTTGGAGAACTGTTAAGAACTACAAAATCACCTTAGGCAGAGTTTTGAATGAGTAATTTTATTTCATGTTGGCCAAGATCTCCCTTATGTTGGCATTGCAAAGACACTGCACTTATCTGAGGTTAGAAAAAATGTTGTCTTAATAGCCCTCTTAATGTGTAGCAAGGCAAATTACCATTTCCTAAAATGTCCAGAATATCATAGTAGACAGTTATTTGTTAAGCAGTAAGTCATGAAACCCCACTTATAGAAGACAATAGCAACAGAGGAGCACTAAGTCCTAAATATACCAAAGAAAAACAAGTTTACAAATATTCAAACTGTCCTCTCTACCTCTAAAATGGTTTAACCACATCAAGTGAGAGTAACATCAGCCAATTAGAAAGGGAAAAAGTAAACTGTGCTAGCGTCTGGCATTCAGCTTCCATAGCATGCCTCACAGTTTTCGGCCATTTCAGCTAAGAGTTTTCTTATGACAGGCAAAAATAATGATTAAAATACCATTAGCTTTGCTGAGAAATGTGAAAAAAAAATCACAATGTCAAAAATATTTGAAACTAATTTTGTCTTTATAAATAAATAAAATGGTGTTTATCTTTTCTTAAAATTCTTGCTGTTAAAACATTCAAAGTTATGTCAACCTGTAAGGATAAAGGGGTATTTAAGATAACATGTTTGGAAAACTGAATCACATTTTTAATTGCCAGCATTATGCTTTGTTCTTGGTAGAGTCATCCTTGTTTCTTCTTTTTACATCCCAATTATAAACCCTGGCCATATCTGCAAGAATTGTCAAAGAAAATGCAAATGCAATTCTAAAGATAATGCATGCAATGACTAAGTATTCACTCCACTCACACAATGAATCATAGACACAGAAATGAAACATACACAAATACTGGTAACAAATAGTATTGTAAGACATCCTGCTATAATGTCAATTGCTAGGAAAATATTATAATTAAACTCTATCAAAACTAAGGACTCAAATCAATTGTTAACCCACTGTTTACTATGGTATTAGTCAACTGTCAACTAGTCAACTATGATATAGTTAACGAATATGTACTAGACACTCCCGATAGTTTTAAAGACAGTCCCTCACCCAAGAAATCTGAAAGATCACTCAACCCATATCCTGCCATGTAATATTTATATTAGTACAATTATCAATAATTTTATCTCTTACCCTCCCTTTGGCTTAACAAGTTTATTAAGCATCTACTGTATTTCTGACTAGGCACTGTACAAATCCCTGAATAAGACAGGTGAAGTCCTTTCCCTTGTGGAGCTTAGACTCCAGTAGAATAGTCAATGTAACAGAGACTGCCCACCCTAGCTCCCTCACTTGTCTGCACACCTTCCTTTCCTACCTTTGCAGTACTAGCAATAACAAATGGCATTTAACTAAGCTTGTAGGACTCATCTTAGAGGATTTCCTCGCTTTTGGCTCCGGTACCCATCTAAGTCACTGGATCCTGTTTTTTCTCACACATTTAATATCTTTTCCTTTCCACAAGCACCACCCGTCCTAGGCCCTCATCATCTCGCAGCTGGATGAAGTTTCCACACTACCCATCAGATGACGATGATCACTGCACTAGGCCCCAACAGGCCTGCCTTCCCTCAGCCAACCATAAACAACTGCCACATGCTGCACACTGGAAAAGAAGAGAAAGTGCAGCTCCTACATTTGAAGAGCTCACGGTTTGGCAAGGTAAAACTAAGCAGTATGTGTTAAGCAAGGACACAGGAAACACCCTGAGGATCAGGAAATGTTCAGGAATGCTCTGATGCTTGAATTGAGATATTTAGGGTAAAAGGGTAAAAAAAAGAGCACATCCTGTAAATATGGGAAAGTCATTCCAGTTAGGAGGAACAAAACGTAGAAATGCAAAGGGTGTGGCACAATTGAGGAGTGTGTACAATAACTGATTGGGGTTATCTGGAACCTGTAATGCACTGGGGAAAGGCAAGAAGAGGTCAGTGGCATGAGGTGAGACAGGCTGGGGGCACTTCACAACAGTGCCTATATGTATATCTTATAAGTAACAAGGAACCGTTGAAATATTGTAACCAGAGGAATAAAAATGAGTGACCTAGTAAATTCATACTAGAGATAGTGGGAAGGACAGATGGAATGAGAGGAACCTAAAAAGCTACTGAGTGCAGGTTTTGGAGTCCCAGAACGAGAACAGTAATGGGCAGAGAGATTCATGAGGGAAATTTGATGTGAATCTGGCAATTGATTTATTATTGGTAGTGAGGAAGACAGAAGTGTGAAAGGTGACTCCCGTGATTTTGTCTTGAGTGACTGTGACAGGAAGTAGGAGGAAAAGACAGGCCAGAGAAGAAAGGCAAAGAGCTTGCCTTCCCCCTTGACCAGAATACCCTACTCCCACCTCTTCTCTCGGCTGATCTTTAAATCCTATGCCGCCTTTAAAAAAGCAGCCTAACTTTTATCTTCTCAACAAAGCCTTCTTTGAACTAACTCCAGCCTACATCTTTCCCAAAGTTTAAATTGCCTTGGTGTTGCATATGTTAATTTACTTATAGTTTGCTATGAATTATCATTCAGCTGTTTTACATGTACAGTTCTAACAGAGAAAGGCACTGCCACTCTTTTCTAAAATTGATTTTCATGCCCCATATGGCTTAGCACAGTTACAGGAACATAGGAGACCCTTAACAAATGCTTGTGAAACTAAACTATTTAACCAGTTATAAAGTTGTCTTGGGAAAATAGTTGGAAGAAAAATACTTATTCACCTATGTGAATTTGCTGTTTCCACATCACATTTCAAAATCACTAATCTATCTACAAACTTATTTAAATCCTAGTTCCAAATATCTTATTTATTATCTTATAAAATCTATAACCTTATATTAGCCTAATAAGGAAATTCTTCCCACTAAAGCAATGTAAGAAAGAATGTGGGAGGTTTTCTGCATTCTAATTTTTTTTTTAGTTCTAGGGTACATGTGCAGGATGTGCAGGTTTGTTACACAGGTAAACGCGTGCCGTGGTGGTTTGCTGCACCTATCAACCCATCACCTAGGTATTAAGCCCAGCATGCATCAGCTATTTTTCCTAATGCTCTCCCTCTGCCCATGAAAGAATGTTTTTTTAAAAAAATCTTTCTCCTTTTTTCCCTTGCTTTTTGTTTTAAGAAAGGATACTGACTTCTGTGGTAGTAAATTGATCTCGAAGAAAGTCAAGGTCTTCCTCAAGGGAATCAAGATTCTTTGTGGCAGTCGATAAATTCTTTTCCAACAATGCCTGAGCTTCATCAATATCATATTCAAGCATTACATTAGCCTGAAGAGAGAAAGTCATGACAATTACTCAATATTTACACAGAGCTTTATAGGTTAGAGTAAGTGTGGGCAAACTACAGCCCTCAGGTCAAATCCAGCCGCTGCCTTTTGTTGTAAGTTAAGTTTCACTGGAGCCCAGCTATTCTCTACTCAGGCTTTCATACCACAATGGCAAAACTGAGTGGTTGAGACAGAGACCATGTGATCTACGAAACCAAAAATATTTACTATTTGACCTTTTACAGAAAGTTTGCTGACCCCTTGGTTAAAGAATATGTTTACATACATTGTATCATTTAATCCTCAACCCTGCTGAGGCCAAAGTTATCTTCTTCACAGTTAAAGAAATGAAGGCTCAGGTTTCCTTGGCTGGCATAGCTAGTGGGTAAATGGGAGAATCAGGATAAGAAATCAGTATGTTTAGATACAAAATCCTATCTTTCTACTACCTCCATCGTGAAACTAAATAGTGTTGTTTGTATCAATTTAAATGAATTCTGAACTTGAGATGTGATATTAATTTAAAATTTTTCAAAGACATTTATTATCATCTATATTTGACCAGGTAAAAAAGACAGCTAGCTTTTACTTGTCCCTTCCTACTACTTCTGACAGATGTTAGGGATTAAGACAAGGTAATGCGCCTGTCATTCTGAAGATCTAGTGTTACTGCCAATATTCAGGGATGCATGTACCCTGGAACTGGGAAGCCATACCTTTTACAGCTTTGAACTCCCCCTATCACCTGACTTACCACTGGGCATTTCCTAAACCACTTTCCTCATCTCACAAATGCAATTTTAAAATTAATCAAAGGATTGTTGTAAGGATTAAACAAGACAACATGAAAGTATTTGGCACAAAGTAAATGCCAAATAAATACTTATTGACTGAATAATCCAATCCGTAATTAGAAAACTGTATTAAAATTCAGATAGGACAAAAATATTCAACATAAGCAAAGACTGAACATAAATAAAACAAGAATCCACAAAGAAAAAAAACCAAAGCAGGGGACCACAAAAATTTCTAAATCCTTCATTTCAACAAAATGTTCCTGAAATGTGACACATGCACATACTACACACACACACACACACACACACACACACACGCACACACACTGGGTAAAATGACACACAAAATGAAATGAAAGGGTACGTTGTATACCTGGGAGAAATTGACCCAAAAGTCCTTTGAGCATCCAGGCAAAAAGAACACATCACTCATAAAGGAAAGAAATCAGTTTGCCATCACACTTTTTGACAGTGATGCTTTACAACAAAAGAAAATGGAGCACTGTATAAGATGCTCAAGGAAATAAAATGTGAGTTTAAGATATTATATCCAGCAAAACTGAATTTCAAGTACAAAGGTCACAGACAAGTTGTCAGCAACATGAGATAACTCAGGGAATATCATTCCCGTAAATCTTAAGGCAATCTACTTATCAGACGAATGAGACTGGGGGGACATCAACATAAAGACTATGATCTGCATTGAATATTTACACGAAGAACAAGAATAAATGAAAGACACGAGAGAGAGAGAGAAAAAGAGAGAGCAAACAGTATATAATGGCTCTGTGCTCCAACAATGTGGGAACAACCTTATAAAGGATGGGTAAGGACAGGAAGAACATATGCAAAAATGTCAGTGGTAACAGTGTTGGGTGGTGTTATTCTAAGAATGCTTTGTGTGTGAATAGTAATGTTGTCTAGCTCAATTCTATCACCCTTGGTATTTCTGAAAACCAGGATTCTTGATATAGAAGAAACGGGGGCTGGGCGTGGTGGCTCACACCTGTAATCCCAGCACTTGGCACGCTGAGATGAGTGGATCACTTGAGGTCAGGAGTTCAAGGCCAGCCTGGCCAACGTGGCGAAACTCCGTCTTTACTAAAAATACAAAAATTAGCTGGGCGTGGTGGTGCATGCCTGTAGTCCCAGCTACTCAGGAGGCTGAGGGAGGAGAATTGCTTGAACCCAGGAGATGGAAGTTGCAGTGACCCAAGATCATGTCACTGTGCTCCAGCCTGGGCGAGAGAGCAAGACTCCGTCTCAAAAAAAAAAAAACAGAGGAATAACTAAAGTGAAAACTCTGTTGTCCTGAATTTGAATTGGAGGTAACAGTATGAAATCATGAAGTACACACATACTAACCTGCACCTTTGTACACAAGTTTATGCAGGTTAGCTATATCCTACTGGTTCTATTTCTCTGGTTGAACCCTGATAACAGATTCGTTCACTTACACTTTGCTTTATGCAGTTTTCTGATTTTTTTGTTTATATTTAATATTATATACATATAGAAAAGTATTCATATCATAAATATGTAGCTTGATGTATTTTCACAAACTTAACACACTCGTGGAACCAGCATCCAGATCAAGGACAGGTTATCACCAACACCCCAAAGCTTCCTTGTGAACACTTCCAGTTACCACCAGCACCCCCACCCCAAAGGTAACCATTAACCTGACTTAGAGCATAGTTTTGCCTGTATTAAAACTTTACATAAACAGAATGACACAGTATATGTGCTCTTTTGTGACTGACTTCTATAGTAGGCAAGAATTATGGCTCCCATAACAGCTGTCTCATTCTAATCTCTGGAATCTGTGACTCTGATGAGATATTTACATCATTTGTCAGATTTGACCTTAATATACAGACTGCCTAGGTAGGCCTAATCTAGTTATATGAGCCCTTAAGAGCAGAGAACTTTTTCTGGCTGGCAGCGGAATGAGAAGTTTGAAAGATCTGAAGTGTAAGAAAGACTAGTCATATCACTGCTTTGAAAATAGAAAGGACTTCTAGAAGCTGAGACTGACTCCTGGACAACAGGCAGCAAGGAAACAGGGACCTCAACCACAGAGAACTGGATTTTGCCAATAACGTGAATAAGGCTGAAATCTAATTCTCCCCCAGAGCTGCTAGTAAGGAGTACAGCCCTGTTGACAATTTAATTCTGGCTTTGTGGGACCCTGAACAGAGGACCCAGCCAAGCCCATCTGGATTTCTGACCTATACAGCTAGGAGATAATGGATATTGTTTTAAGCCTCTGAGTTTGTGGTAATTTGCTATGCAGTTTCTTTCACTCAACCTTGTTTGTGAAAATCACCCTTGCAGTGCTGGCGTGTAGCAGCAGTTCATTCCTCCTCTGTACTGTATAGTATTCCACAGTCTGAACACACCATGATTTACTCATCCATTCGACTGTGATGAACATTTGGGTTGTTTCCAGGTTTTGGTTACTACAGAGTTGATATGAACATTCTTATACCTTTCTTTTAGTTAATATTTATACATTTCTTATATATAGCAAAAGGCAGAAAGAGATCGAGACAGGCATGGAACTGCTATGGCGTAGGCAATGCATATGTTCTGCTTTAACAGATACTGCCAGTTTCCCCAGTGGCTGTGTCCATTTACACCTTCACCAACAGTAAATCAGTGTTCTCACTATTCCATGTCCTACCATCACTTAGTATCACCCTACCATTCCGGTGGGTACACAGTGAGATCACATTGTGCTTTTAATTTGCATTTCCCTGTTTACTAATGAAGTGGGACAACTTTTCATATGTTTATTGGCCATTGGGAGGCCCTCTTTTTGGAAGTCACACACCCATTATCCTGAGGAGTTGCTTATCTTTCCATGTTATCCTTAACAAAAAAGTTTTCTAAAAAATTTAAGTATATAAATATTAGGAAAAAGAAAATGTTTGCAGATTTGGTGAAAGGAGTATATTGTTAAGATAAAATTATAAATATCTGATAAAGTCGATTACATTAAAATTTAAAACTTCTAAGGGGTACCACAAAAGACAAGTGACAGATAAGAAAAAGTATCTGCAATATTAAGAGAAGACTCTGCATCCGAAATACATAACATGTAAAGAAGACCTAAATGTCTATCAAAAAAAAAAGAATCCAACAGAAAAATGGAGCAACAACATAATCAGGAAGGCAAACAGAAGACGAAATACAAATGAGCATTTTGTCATACAAAAACCTGTAAGATGATACTATTTTCACCTATAAAACTAGCAAAAATCTAAAAATGTGAGTGAGATTGTTAATAAAAGGGTATTTTTATATACTGTTGGAGAAAATGAAAATTGGTAGTCTTTTCTGGAGAGCAATTTGATAGTATCCATCAACATGTTAAATGTGCATACTCTCAGACACAACAATTCCGTTTCAAAGCAGCATACAAAAATATGCCTTTGTATACAAGTCTATACGTGCAAAAATATTTACTACAGCACCGCTCACTGTACAAGAAATTTTAAAACAATCTAAACACCCCTTGACTTGGGAATATTATCACATAGCCCTACCACAGAATAGTAAGCCAACAAAACAAAGGAGGCAAACTCTGTGTCTACTCACAAATAAAGACATCTGTGCTGAACAATATACAATATATATCCCATTTTTGTAAAAACAATTAACAAAATTCCCAATATTTAGGTACATACAGATGTACAGACATGATTAAAAATGGGTGCATCTGGGGATGGAGCAGTAGCCTGCTGCTATTTGCTCTTTTAACCATTAGCATGTATGAACTCTGATGAAAAACCAACAAAAATGTCATTTCATTCACCCAAGAAAAATTTTTACTGAGCACTTATTATGTGTCAGGGAACTGGTAAATACACCAGTCAATAACATATCAGGGAATGCTAAGTACTTCGAAGGAAAACAATATAAGATAAACAGTACAAGTGAAACCAAGGAATGCTGACAGACAAATCATAGCAGGTCCCTAGGGGAGCTAACAATTGGAACTGAGAACTCAAAGGATTGAGTGTGAACAATACAGAAGTAGAAATGTGAGGCCACACTGGCAGGTTCCAGGAACAGTTAGGGGGCCACCATGGCTACAGCAAAGCGAGCAAAAGAATGAGCACAAATGAGTGCTGAGAGGGAGTAGTGCTGTCTTGTGGAAAGGACACCTCTGTATTCCACCCTTGGTGACAGGGAAACCAGTGGAGTCTTGAGCAGAAAAGTGGAATGATCTGACATGTTTTAAAAGCATTACTCTGGCAGCTTAAGCAGAGGAAAGAGCTAGAATAAAGTTTCTGAGGCAGGGCCATTCCCAGCATGCTCTAAGTCTGGCAAGAAGTCCAAGTGTGGCCAAGCAAGGAAGTAAGTGAAGAACAGAAAGACTGGACACAGTGGCTCATACCTGTTATCCCAGCACTTTGGGAGGCCAAGGTGGGCAGATCACCTGAGGCCAGGAGTTCGAGATCAACGTGGCCAAAATGGCAAAATGCCGTCTCTACCAAAAAATTTAGCTGGGCATGGTGGCATGTGCCTGTGATCCCAGCTACTCAGGAAGCTGAGGCGCAAGAATCGCTTGAGCCTGGGAGACAGAGGTTGCAGTGAGCTGAGATCACAACACTGTACTCCAGCCTGGGCGACAGAGTGAGACTCTGTCTCAAAAAAAAAAAAGAGAAGTACCAGAGAGTACCAGATGTATAGGAACTTGTCAGCCACTCAAAGAACTTGGACTTTTCCTCGGAATGTGATAAGAAACCATTCAAAGATTTTGGGCAGAATAATGCAATGACCTGATTGAGATTTCAAAGCATTAATCTGACCACTGTGCTAGAAAGGCTTTAGGAATTCCAGCAAAGGCAGAAGCAAGACAGTGAATTAGGGTATTATTATGGGTTAAAGAGTGTCCCCAAAAAAGATACATTTAAGTTTTAACCCCTTATATTCGTGAATGTGACCTTATGTGGAAGTAAGGTATTATGGATTGAATTCTGTCTCCCCAACAAAAAATAAGTTGGACTCCTAACCCTCAGTAGCTCAGAATGTGACTTTATTTGGAGATAGGGTCTTTCAAAAGGAGAAATTTGGACACATGCATGCATACATGTGAAGATGAAGGCGGAGATCACAGTGATGCTTCTACACATCAATATACCAAAGACTGTCCGCAAACACCAAAGCCAAGAGAGAAGGCTAGAACAGATTTTCCCTCACAGTTCTCAGAAGGAATCGACCCTGATTCTGGGGCTCATCACAGACTTCTGGCCTCCAGAACTGTGAGACAGTCCATTTCAGTTGTTAAAGCCACCCAGTTTGTGGTAATTTTATTATCGCACCCCTAAAAACTAATACAGACATTATTCCCAAGGTCCTGGCAAGAGACAAAGGTGGCCTGGACCATGGTAATAGCAGTAAGGATGTGAGAGATAGTTGGCTTCTTGATCTATTCAGAAGAAGGAACCAGTGGGGTTTGCTGAAGGACTGGTTGAGAGATATAAAACAAAGAAGAGTCAAAGAAGACTCAAAGATTTTTGTTCTGAGCAACCGGGCAAAATATTCTGCCATTTACTGAGATGGAGAAGATTGTGGGAAGTGCCAGTCTATGAGTGGTGAAATGAGGATTTAAACATTCAAGAGGAATAAAAGAAGAAAAACATGAAAACAGCAAGAAGAGCTCAGCAAAGAAAATGAAGAGAAAGACAAACAGAATAACAGTTATGAAAGACAGAGTAAAAGCAACAAAACAGAATAACTACAAGGGAAAACACAAAGTCATGGGGAAGCAGCCAGAGGAAATCACGCAGAATGAAACACATCAAATAACTGAATACAGAGAACATGATAGGTACTGAAAACAGATAAAGGAGATCGAACATATGCATATTTATTATTCCCAAAAGACAATAAAAGAAATGGGGCAAAAGTCACATTCAAGTACACAACAGAAATTATCTTTCCTGAAATAGAGTAACACTTGAATTTGTGAATCAAAAGGTCATGCAATTTCTACAAAAAAACTGAATACAGTAAATCATTCAATCCTTAAACACTCAGGTGTAGTTGCTATGCTTCAAAGTTATTTTTTAAAAAGCCTTAGTGATAAATACTGAATCCTTCCTTTTAAATACAGAACTAAGTGTAGGAATTATGATTGTATAGTGAAATATAAATGTTGTACAAACTTTGAGCAAACCTCCTTGGGCTAATCTAGAGTGCCTCTCCAGAGTGATCCTACAGGACAGGTGCTAGGGGAAATCCTCCCAGTAGGACAGCTGGTAGAAGTACACTCGGCTTGCTACTTTGTATGAGAACTCGCCTGAGGTAACAAGATCCATGGACAGGTAGCTGGATAGTCAGAGGACTGAGAAGAGCAAGATAGGTAAATCACAGACAAGCTCAGTGAAATCTAAAACTGAAATACATGGTTTTAAAAAATAAACTCTAACCTCAAGCTTTTTGCAATACTCTTTTTCCCCTTAAATTTAAAGGGATCTTTCTAGAATTATTAAACTCTTATGGGAAGAAGCGTTTATCCAAAGTTCAGCAGTACCTTCTATTTTACTTCTATTGCTCTTCCTCCATTATATTTAAGAGAGATAAAGCATTAACTGGAAGAGAAGCGGGGTTTGTTTGATCAGTTTTATCTTGATTGGGAGAGACTTCAGTATGTTTTTGCTGCGATCTTCATCGCACTTCTGATTCTAGTCAGTTTCTAATATGAACCACTTGAACTCTGTCCCTTTGTCCCTTCCACAATCAAAAGGAGATGAACACTTTATACATCTCGAGCAATACTATTAAAATACTAGCAAATACTAGCAAATATATTTACAAATATATCAGCTGTGGCTAGAACATTTACTCACCCCCAACCACAGACACACTTTATCGGTAGGAGGAACTGAAGCTTTGCAATACAGGTTATCTGCCAGCAAGAATCTGGTCTCCATTGAGTTGGTGGACTCCTTCAAGACAAAAAAAAAATGACAGTACCATAAACAGGCCAGTTTGATACCAAGGTTATAAAGGAGAGACTGCACAGTTGAACCTAGGACATTTAAAACAGTACCATCGTGCAGGCTAACTGTAGTGCTAAAACAAATGAATGCTAGACCCAGGTGGCTGGGTATGGACTCTGGCTCAGCTACTCACTAGCTGTACAAATCTGGCATCTCACTTAACTTCTGTATCTCAGGTTCTTCATCTGTAAAATGAGGATTATAACAGTCCCTACACCTATGAAGTCAGTGGTAAGCACTGAGCATACACATACACACACACACACCCCCGAGTGCCTGACATACGGAGAAAGCATTATTATAAGAATTAGCCATTCTTCTATTATTTCATTGGTGCTTCATGCCCAATCAGTTGCTGAAGTCTTACAAAGTTCACCACATATTAAAATGTACTAGAAATAGTTATTCTACCAGTCAAGCAAAATCATAAGCATACACACAATCTTTTAAATACAATATGCTTACAAGATTTAATCTTTACAACCTGTTTTTATTTAATGAATACTGGATTAAGACTTAGAAGACTCTCAAATTTAGTTCTGCCAGTAACTAACTACATAGACAATGGTCAAGTATAACCTCTCCGTAACCATTTCCTCAACTATGAAATGAGAACCTGAAACAGATGATCTCTAAGATTCTTTCCAGCTCTATAAATCTTGGACTAATTCCTTATTCTTAGAGAGAAAGACAACAACAAAGAAAAAACCCTAGATGCTGCTAGCACAGAATAAGACATTTTCTTTGTACACCTACAACAATTTCAAATTGCATTTAAGTTTCACAAGCACTAAAGATAAGCAAAGCAATCCAAGTGTGGGCCCTAGAATTAAACTCGACTTTTGGGGGAAGGCCACAAAGCCACATTTGCTACAGAAGCACATCATAACATTACTGTATGTGCTTAAGAAGGCAGACTGGATTCCACAGCACAGATCAAATATCAGTGACCAAAGAGTCAAAGAAGACGAGTTTCTGCTGACATATCCTAGTTTGCTCATATTTACAAACAAAAATGCACTTACTTTTTTCTTCTGCATGTATTTTAGAATTTCCAAAGTCTGTTTAATTTCAGGAATCTGACCTTTTAGCCTGTGAACAAGAAAAAGACTAACTTAGTATTTTGCAAGCAAAAATAAACAACAGGACATGGTCTTACTAACTTTGCATTTTCTACTAATGTGTTCTTGAGGGCTATTTATAGATATAAAATGCTTAAGATATTTTTAGATATGAGATGAAATATTTAAGATATATTTATAAAAATAAAATATTTAATGAAATATTTACCTAAAGAAAATATATTTAATAAAATATTCATAAAATATTTAAAGTATAAATACTTAATAAAAATATTTAAGATATACTAGCGAATGTTTATGGAATGCCTATTCCATGAAGACAAAGCTCTGTTCTATTATGTCAAATACCCCATTGTTATTTAATATTTCTAGAGTAGACTATATTCCAGAGGTGATTCATAGGTTCTGCACTTGACTAGAATGACATTTTAAATAGATTAATTTTAAAACTAATTTTAAAAATAACATGGATTCAAAAGTTACATTCTAAAATAGAAGACACCAATCCCCTATCCAGTGATGCACATAGCTACTCCTGGTGTGTGCAGTCAGTATACACACATGTACATCGCAGTCAGCTAAATGCCAGGCAAAGCACAGTGACACCTTCTCAGTATGTGCACTTGTCACACTGTGAAAAATGTACACCATCATCTGAATGCCAAACACACCACATTATGATACAGTATAATTTAGTGATTCTAAGCTTTGGGTATTTCTTCCTTAACTTTTATGTTGATAAATGCTCTTGTTTTCAAATGAGGTAACAATTGTTCTTAAAATTATAAATGGATCACTGATTTAAACACAAGAAATTAAGTTCTAGGGTCTCTGTCAAATGTAATTTCTAGCAAAACAGACTAAGGATATAAAAACAAAGCTCTGGTTCTTTCGAGGTAAATGTACTAAATATTATTAGAGACCAACACAACAATGAAAACGAACATACTCCTTATGTTGTATGTGTATCACATATGAACATATCATACAAAAATAAGCACACTCGCGCAATCTATGGCATCCAGATTGAATTGTAGTGAAACAATGAATGCTAAGTATTTCTATTCACTGGACTGTATTATCAAATGATAAACATAAGGAGTATGTTCAGATCAAGATTTTTTGGTCATGTAATGATGTTGCCCAGGCTGGAGTGCAATGGCGTGATCTCGGCTCACCACAACCCCCGCCTTCTGGGTTCAAGCGATTCTCCTGCCTCAGCTTCCCGAGTAGCTGGGATTACAGGCATGCACCACCACGCCCAGCTGATTTTGTATTTTTAGTAGAGATGGGGTTTCTCCATGTTGATCAGGCTGGTCTTGAACTCCCGACATCAGGTGATCCACCCGCCTCGGCCTCCCAAAGTGCTGGGATTACAGGCGTGAGCCACCGCGCCCGGCTGGGGTTTGCGTTTTAAACTCAATCAAGATCCTAAGATTTGTTCTTTCATTTTCACTGCTGTGTACTATTCCATTACAAATATAACAAACACAACTTCTTTATCTACTCTTCTGTCAAAGGGCACTTCTGCCAGCTCCAGGTCATTGTTACTGTAACAACAATGGAAACCTCCAGGTCCTAGGAGGGGCTAAAGCAGTGAAAGGGGAGACAGCAACTTAGAAGGAAAGTGAATCAAGCCTTCAAAAGAGGAATAAAGCTAAAAGAAAATGTTCTAGCTGTGTTCCTTTTCTCCCTCTGAACTGCCCCCAGGGAGTCACATTACCTACCTCATCACTGCTACAGGGCAGAAAAATGGCAGAATTGGCTAGTGGCAGGGGGAGGGCCAAGTTGGGAAGCTGAGAATTACAAGTACTAGTCCCCAGCAGCCCACCTCTCCCGACTCCCTTTCCCTCCTGTGATGATAATGAAGACAGCAGAAATGGAAAGAATCCCCCAGAGGTGGAATTACCTGACTGGGGAGAAGTATGTATCTGATGGCTATGCCCTTAGACTGGGATACCAGCAGCATTCCTCCCACCCCTACCCACCAGGAGTGACTTAAATTACCCCCACCTCCACATACATTACTGGCCAAAGTAGCTGATATCCCTGAGGGAATCTAAGCTGACAGGGAAAAGACATTATAATTTGATCAGCATAATAAATAAAGACAATAAATTCAACAACCTCTACCATATGAAACAAAATTAACAAATACCAAAAGATAAAACCATACATTAAATACTTAAAGATACCACAAAGAGAAAAGAAAGCATACTGGTAATATGAAGAAGAACCAACCAGAACTACCAGGTATAAAAATCGTTAACAGCTGAAACAAAGAACTCATGGCTATCCATCTAATTGCCAAAAGATAAATGACAAAGACATTTATCTTCCACACAGGTGGAAGAATTGCTTGAACCCAGGAGGTCAAGGCTGCAGTAAGCTGTGATCACACCACTGCACTCTGGCCTGGGCAACAGAGAGAAAGCCTGTCTCAAAAAAATAACCAGCCCACTATTAAAATAGGTAAAACTCAAGAAAATTTTCCTAACTCACTATCTCCAATTCTACCATTCTCTTTTAAAACACTAGACAAACACTGTTCTCATCCAGAACACCAACATTCACTGATGTTTCCTAAGTGCTTCGAATTTTTACCCCTTCTCCCCACATTTAGGCCTAGACCGTATGTTAAGCTAGAGTGAGTATCCTGCTATATACCACAGTTGTAGTGTTACCAATATAACTTTTTGTTTGTTTGTTTTTGTCTATCAATCATTAATTTACTAGTTAGAAGAGCAATGTAAGTTTGATACACAAATTTCCCCCTCTCCCAGGACTTGGTCCCAAGGCCCATTTTCTTTTCCTTTTTTTTTTTTTTTTTTCCTTTCTTGAGACAGGGTATCATCACTCTGTTGCCCAGGCTGGAGTGCAGTGGCACACTCACAGCTGACTGCAGCCTCAACCTCCCTGGCTTAAGCCATACTCTCACCTCAGCTTCCCTAGTAGCTGGAACTGCAGGTATGCACCACCACACCTAGCTAATTTTTGTAGATACAGGGTTTTGCCACATTGCCCACACTGGTCTTGAACTCCTGGGCTCAAGCGATCCGCCCACCTCGGCCTCCCAAAGTGTTGGGATTACAGGCATGAACCACTGCACCCCGCCCCAAGGCACATTTTCTTCTCTATCTGTAACCTCCCTGTAGGTGATCTCAAATGCAATGGCTTTATTTTTCTTTTTCAAATAAACTTTTACTATCACAAAAGCAGTACATGTACATTGTAAAAAATTAAGAAAACAGATAAGCAAAAACAAGAAAAATGCCATATTCTAACTACCCAGAGATTACCACTGTTAATATGTCTTTAGTGTGGATTTCTCCAGATATTCCTGTGCATATATACATTTTTTTCCAAAACGAGAGCATACTGTTCTTAATGTTTTCTATCTTGCTTCTGTCCATTAACACTCTCCATCTTTCCATGTCAATGACTTTTCATCTCATCTAATACTCAGTACATATTCAACTTTGTACAACTGTCACCAAAATCAAATGAGAAAATGTATCTCCAAACTTCTGTACCTTTGCATAAATGGTGCCTTATGCCCAGACTGCCCCTTCCTCACTTTAGTCTGCCTCCAAACTCACAACTAATCTTTGAAATTCTATACAGCTATCTGTTCCTCTTAGAAGCTTCCTCTGAACCTCCTTGGCCCCTCCAGGTTAATGACGTGCTTTGGTACAAAGTAATGAGTTACCATCCCCTGTACCTCTACTGTTCTACTTTGTGTGCTAATTTTATTTATATACCTATAATTTCCCCCAAACTGTGTCCCTGGTTTTTTGTGTGGTTTGTTTGCTTTTTAGACTGGGTCTCGCACTTTTGCCGAGGCTGGAGTACAGAGGCATGATCACATCTCACTGCAGCCTCAACGTCCTGGGTTCAGGCGACCCTCCCACCTCAGCCTCTAGAGTAGCTGTGACTACAGGTTTATGCCACCATACCCAGCTAATTATTACTATTATTATTTTTGAGATGGAGTCTCACTCTGTCGCCCAGGTTGGAGTGCAGTGGCACAATCTCAACTCACTACAACCTCTGCCTCCCAGGCTCAAGCAATTCTCCCGACTCAGCCTCCCGAGTAGCTGGGATTACAAGCACGTGCCGCCACATCTGGCCAATTTATTTGTATTTTAGTAGAGACGGGGTTTCACCATGTTGCCCAGGGTGGTTTCAAACTCCTGAGCTCAGGCAATCCGCCCACCTCAGCCTCCCAAAGTGCTGGGATTACAGGTGCGAGCCGCCGGGCCCGGCCTGATTATTTTTTAATTATTTGTAGAGACGGGGTCTCCCTATGTTGCCCAGGCTAGTCTTGAACTCCTGGACTCAAGTGATCCTCCCACCTCAGCCTCCCAAAGTGCTGGAATTACAGGTTTGGGCCACCATGCCCAGTCCTGTGTCCTTGTTGAAAGCAGATACTGGATGTTATTTCACCCAAAACAGTACGTGGCATCTAGCTGGCATTCCATAAATATTTATCTTACAGAAGAATGCTGGCACATGCACAAAACAGAGATCTGTAAATATTTATTACAATGAATTGACTTTGTAAGCTATATAAAATAATGTAGGGAAATAAAGAGTTGAGAGTACAGATACCTTTTTTCCTATGCCTATTAGTTATGAAATCTTGGGATTTCATAACTAATTAAGTCTTATGCCCAGACTCTGTGGGTCTCTAATCTCCCTTGCAAAATTAGAAGGAAGAAGTAGACATATAAGACGTTATGATTTTGAAAGCTTTGGAATACAGTCCTTAACAACCATTCTATTAAGGTTTCAAAACCACATTTAGACTGGCAATACCAAGTGTTGGCAAGGATATGGAACAACTGGAACTCTTCTACATTGCTGGTGGAAATTTCGTATGGTACAGCCACCTTGGAGGACTGAACACTTGACATCTGAATATTTTATTATATGTAAATTATATCTCAATTTTTTAAAAGTTCAAGCCATATAAGATTTTCAAAACTTAGAAATTTTTACACTTACCTTCTTTTCTTTTGAGCAAGGTTGAGTTCCATAAACTTATACTTCTGGTACTGTTCATCCAGCTTCTTTAATACAGTATCTGCAGTCTCATTCCCAGGCTGTTTCATGAAGGAATCTACATCTTCCTTTAATATCAAAAATAATACTTTACAAATTTTAAAATTCATGCCACTCAGATTTTTTGACTGCTTTGTTTTTAAAACATAAAAGAAAAAAAAGCTTTTTCTCCAAAGGTTTGTTTTTAACTAAAAGTACAGGTTAAGCATCCTTATCTAAAATGCTTGGGACCAGAATTGTTTTGGATTTTAGATTTTTTTTTTTATTTTGGAATATTTACATTATACCAGTTAAGCATCCCCAATCCAAAAATCCAAAGTCCAAAATGCTCCAATGAGCATTTCCTTTGAGCATTATATTGGTGTTCAAAAAGTTTTGGATTTTAGAGCATTCTGGATTTCAGATTTTCAGATTTAGGATGCTCAACCTGTAGTTATAAAAAGTTAGAGACAATTTCAGACGGTACATATATATTATATAGCTAATTTATTCTCTCACTTTCCTCTTCATTTTTTATTCAAAAATAGGAAAAGAAGAATGATCTTGCCCACCACTTTATGCATTTCCCATGCATCCCTAGTAGTAAATATGAAAATATTAACAATCAAATACATTGCCTATTCATGCATCCTATTCACAAAATGATTTTACAGGTTGTATGTCAAGATTATCAATTTTATTACTTATTTTTAATTCAACAAGTTTTGCCATAGAAATCATACTAAATATGGTTACTGGGTTCCCAAGGCAATCCACAAATGCTTCCTTCAGTATCAAATAACTGAAACAAAGTAAACCTAAAAGGCAAACAGAATAATCTTTTGTAACAGGAATAACTGATCAAAAGAAAAGCAGTAAAACTGATGTTGAAATATTTTTTATACCACATGCTGATCCTTGAAGAAAGGCTAGTTAATTAGATAAGGATCAGAAACAAGATGAAAATATATGGAAACTTAAAAGAGATGCTACAAGAGCCGTCTAGTACTTTACAGAACTCTAGTTCTTTATTATAAGTAACTTCAATTATCTTATAGCTTCTAAGATCTTCACATCATTATTCTTATCCATATTTACTAGCTACCAGAGAATATCTTAGCTGAAACAAGGAAGAAAAAGGAAGAGAAACACAGCAAGGGAGTGAACTATGAAGCCATCAAACTAGACAGTAAAGGAAATTGAAAAGGTGAGGCTGAGAGTTAATGGCTGAGTTCTGTATGTAAAAGAGAGATGCCATCTTCCTAGAAGGGTCACTGCAGGGAAGAGAAAGAAGTGTAAGTTTCTGGCACATGATACATGTTATTAGGTGCTGGAGTTTAGCAAGAATTAACTACAGCAGCATAGGCTGTGGTTAAGAGACAGGAGGTGCCTGGTTTGAATCCCGGCTTCGCCACTCATTAGATGAGTTGACCTTAGGGAAGTTATTTAACCTCTCTTTGCCTCAATTTCCTCATCATCTGTACAAGTACCTTTTCGTCACCAGGGATTAAATGAGTTAGCATATGTGAAACGCTTATAAGAGTACGTGACACCTATCTATAGCATAATGTGCCATAGGGACACAAAGTGCCAGGGATTTTGTTTTGGGGTAAAGGTCAGAGAAAACTACAGGGAGATGATATCTGAACTAGATGTGGAAAGATGAAGAGGTCATGAAATGGGCAATGGTGAAACAACAATTCAAGCACAGAAAGAAAACAAATTACTACCTCAGTGGGGTTGGGGAATGGACTGGGTCTGACTTCTAACCACTATGGTATATTGCTTCCTATCATCATGAACATTAATACCTATTCGACACCTACCACACTGCAATACTGCAAGCATGTTCTCTGGTTCCCATAACAACTCTCTAAGTATTGTCATCCCTATTGCAGTTAAAGAAACTCAGGCTCAAAGTGGTAAAATAATATGCTTAAGGTTAAGCAGCAACTGGGAAGCAGAGCCAGGATTCAAACCCTGGTCTATTTAGAAGCCAATAATCTTTCTACAACACCATGTCACTTCAATTATTAATAGTTTGGAAACAGAAACAGTTATATAAAATTTGGGTTGCTTATTACATTATGTTGGTAGAAATTTTAAGGTCTAGAAAAAAATAACCACGACACTGTAGGGAAAAAGCATTTCAAGACATTATAAAGCCCTCAGATAAAGTGTCTCCTCCCGAGTTAGATTTCAGACGCCATCTATAGCTGAGCACTATGAATGTAACATTTAAGGCACTATGGAAATTCAATTAGACACTTAGTTTGAGCTTATACTACGTGTCAGGCACTATGCTATGACCAGGAGAAGTGGGGCGATTCATGAGAACTACCTCATCTCCTCCCAGTAGCAGAGCACGAGGGGTAAGCTGCCGGTGTGGACCTCCACGGATTGCCCAAGTTCAAATCCTGGATACCTCACTTACATCCTGTGTGGCCTGGGGCAAGTTACTCAAGTTTTATCATCTAAAAAACGGGCATAACAGTAGCTACCACCTCGAGTTTTGTAAAATCATTAAGAAAGTGCCTGGCACTCAACAAATTTTATTCCTTGTTATGATTAGATAATAGATCAATGTAGAGAAATAAATGACACAGCTCATAAAAACACAAAATAACCAATTACGAAATTGAATCAGCAAATGCGAATATACAATATCAATTCAATCAGCAAATGCGAATATACAATATCAAGTGTGGTATAAAGAAATGAGTCTTTAGAAGGATATAAGACGTGGTTAGTAAAAAAGGCAGAGGTAAGGTAAGGTACAAACCAAAAGATTGAGAAACTTCCATGAAGCTTTTATAGTAGCTAAGTGAGGACAGACAGATGACCTGGCCTGGAGGGCCAGTCAGATGTTTTCTCTCATTAGTCAAATAGTTTTCAACTACCATTTCTAAATTAAATACATAAAATAACATTTTTAAAAAGCCACCCAGAACAGGCAGCGCCCTCCAGAACGGCCTGTGGAGCGACCCGATCCCCTCTAGGACACTAGCGAACCTGAGACCTAGCGCCATCACAAGGGTTCAGCCTCCCCTCTCAACAATTCATTCTCCACTAAGTTGTTAGAATGATGTAGTTAAAACGAAAGGCCTTCTGATGACAGCCCGTTGCCTACTGGAAAAACCTCAATTCCTTAGCAAGACACAGAAGGATTTTACACTCTCACCCTATCATCCTACTTTCCCATCGGTCTTTTCTTCCATTTCCCCAGAGGCAACATTCCCGAGACCACTGCATTCCTTCAACAGACAAAGTGATATTCCCCGTTTTCACATCTTAGCACTGGCTGTTCTGCCTATTCATCGTACTGTCTCTCCAGCATCCATGCTGAGTCGAGAGCTCCTCACCACCTCCCCTTTTCCAACCAGCAGGGGGGCGAAAACCGGCGGCAGCCCGGAGGTCCCTCAGGCCGCCCTGCCCTGCTACCCGCCGCCCCTCGCCCCTCGCCCCTCGCCCCGGCGCCGCACCCCGTTCTCTTCTAGGGCCTTCTCGAGCAACGTTTCTTCCGGGCGGGCCCCCAGCAGAGCTCAATCTGTCCAGGTGCGAGGGGTGAGAGCAGACCGAGCGCCCCCTCCCTGAACACTTAGCTCAGCTCCTTCCAACAGTCGAGGCCTGTGTGGGAGCCGGGAAGAAAGGGGCAGTCCAAGGCCTCAAGCCAAGATGCCAGGGAACAGCGTGCCTCTTACCACAAACACGGCCTCAGGAATCCCCAGGTGGAGCCGCCGCCCATTCCCTGTGGCCATTTCTCCTTTGCCACAACTGTCCTTAACGGCCGCCATCTTGGGGATGCGAGCGCGCGACTGCCTTCCGGGCCGCCGGCCCCCGGGATTCCGTGATTGGCTTGTTGGCACTTGCAGGCCCGCCTCTCCATGCACACTCATTGGTGCGCAGGGAGGGTCCCCCACAAGCCCCCGTTCTCCTTTGGCCGAAAGTAGCCCAACCTGTAGGTGCTGATTGGCTGCGCTCAAGTAAGTGACAAGCGTGGAAGGGCCGCGGAAGAGAAGCTGGAGCAACAGGAAAAATCCATACGTCCTCCTGGGAAAAGGGGTCTTGAGAGTGAGCGGTGCTAAAGCCCTAGGAATAGGGACCTAGCCTGACCCCACCCCGACCCTAGAACTGGCAGCAGCCTTCACGATGGCCTCTGGAGCGACCCAATCCCCCTCTCGGATGCTAGCGAACCTGGGACCTAGCGCCATCACGAGAGTTCAGCTTCTGTGCCTTTCTGGTCTCACCATCCCAGGGAGCTTCCTGCGCCTTGAAGGGAACTTACTTTGTGTCTGTTTCAGAGTGGTCACTGGCCTCATTCTAATAAATACCCTGCCTGTCGCACCAGCCTTTCCTGAAAGCCAGCTTTGATCAGAATGTCTTCTCTCCAGCTCAAACGTTTCCAAAACTCCATAGTCTACATACAAAATCCTAAGAACTCCACCTAGGCTTCTAGGCCCATGGACTTACCCAATGTCATCCTACACTACAACCCTTTAAAAGCACATGTGTCATACAGAACCAAGTAATTATTCTTCGGGCTCTTTTCTGTCCTTTATTTCACTGGAGTGTTTCCCAGTGAGGCAGTGCTTCATCTACTTGCACAAATTCTACCATAAGCCTAAGAATTATGCAATGGGAAAGTAAGTCTCTCTTCTCAGAGGCAATCACTGTTACCGGTTTATCTCCACAGATAATGTACGATCAAGCATATAGACATAGATATGTCTTTATATATAATATGAGGAAGAAATTGGTATCATCATATTGTGAATGAGGAAACTAAAGCTCAGTGAACCTGTACAGCTCCTCCAAAATCCTACAACTACCTAGTAGTGAAGCCGGAATTCCAAACTAGTTCTCCAGTGGCTTCTATGCGATTTGGCTTGGGAGGATGAAGACATGTTAGCTAACCATGACTCTGACCTTTTCTGGTCAGCAGCTTTGTAAGATAATGTCTCTGTTCCTGGAGAGAACAGAGAAAAGTATATGGGAACTCTGTTCCTCACCACTGTCCCCCACCTCAATGCCTTCCAAAAAAATTTTGTTTTTGAAAAGTAGGTAACGTTTCTACAGAAAAACATTGAGATATCAGACACACATGCAAATTTTGTTCAACTTCACTCATCCCTATCTATATTAATCATTGTTAGAACTAATCAAGGACTTACTTCAAACTTTAGGAATATTTCTCCAAATTATCACTAATTTTAATTTGGAATAAATCCCTCTAAGAGATATATTATTTGACACTTCAGGCCAGGTTTTTCTTTTGGAGCCAAAAGCCTTATCAGCTTATCACTCGTGTTTTACTCCCTTATAGGTACAAACAGAAGAGTCCCTTATTTATACTGCTGAATATATTTCCTTTCTAGTCCAGCTAATTTTTGTATTTTTGTTAGAGACGGTGTTTCGCCTCGTTGGCCAGGCTGGTCTGAACTCATGACCTCAAGTGATCCGCCCACCTTGGCCTTCCAAAGTGCTGGGATTACAGGTGTGAGCCATCGTGCCTGGCCACTCTTGAGTTCTATAAAACATGTTTGATGGTTGATAACAAAAAGTGTAAGATTGTCTGCATGGTTTTTCGATGTATGTAGATGTAATCTATAGACAACTATAACATAAAGGGAAGAAGGTAAGCTGGACCCATATGGTGTTAATGTTTCTACATTACAACTGAAGTGGTCAAATATTGATTCTAAACTCACTGTGAAATGTGTTTGGTAATTGCCAGAGTAAGCACTAAAGGAAACTACACGAAGATATAATTCAAATCACAATATATAAATTAAAATGGGATACTAAAAAATGTTGTGGGCTTCCCCAGTTCCCCCAACTTTCTTTCCGAGTCTTGACAGAAAATTACAGAGTGACTTGATCACTTTGTGACCCAGCCCACTCCAGGTTTTTGCCAGGAGGCCTGAACAAAAACTGAGGCCTTGACCATTCCCAGGTGCTAATAAAGGCATCTAGCTTGTTACCCAAAACACTGAAAAAAAAAACTGGCCCCACAATTGAGCCAAATTTCTTAAACCTTAATAAAAACTCCATCCCCTGCCCCTGTATCTGCAGACATACCAGTCCATGCTTTGGACTGATCACCCTGGCACTTAGTGCATCTTTCTTTGGAATCACAAACAGCCCCATCTCAGGACGGTTTGGGGCACTCCATTGTGGGAACTCCTCTGCTCCTGCTTTTGAGGTGACTCCAGTCACAGGTCCTGTGGGACAAAACAAATGTTCAAAGAACCCAGAAGGCAGGAAAGAGGAAACAGAGGAACAACAACAAAAATAGAGGGGATAAACAGAAAATAATAAAATGGTAGACCTAAATACAAACATCAATAATGAAATTAAGTGCAATCGCTCTAAATACACCAAATAAAAGACAGAGGTTTTTAGAATGGATTTTTAAAACAACCCAACTCTACACTGTAGACGAGAGACTCACTTCAAATACAATGATATAGGCAACTTAAAACTAAAAGAATGGAGAGAAGATATAATACACAAACACTATTCAAAAGAAAGCTGTTACATTAATATCAAAGTAGACTTCAGAGCAAAGAAAATTGCCAGGAATAAAGGGGAACATTACTTATTGGTAAAAGGATCAATCCACCAAGAATACATAATAATCCTAAATGTGTATACACCAAATAACAGAGTTTCAAATTCTATGAAGCAAAAACTGACCAGACTGAAAGGAGAAATGAACAAATCCACAATCACTGAGGACTTAATACTCTACTCTGATGTCTAGACAGAAGGACTTTGCAGAAATCAGCAAAGATGCAATCAACCTACAGGATCTAATTAACGTTTACATAACATTTCACCCAACAATAGCAGAATATAATTGTTTTCAAGTGCCCATGGACTGTTCACAAAAACAGACCATCCCTTGTGTCATAAATCAAAACTTGGCAATTTAAAATAATTTAAAGTATACAAAATATTCTCTCTGACCACAAATGAATTAAACTAGAAATCAGTAACAGAAAGATAACAAGAAAATTTTCCAACACTTAGAAATTCCACAACACGGCCTGGCGTGGTGGCTCACACCTGTAATCCCAGCACTTTGGGAGGCCAAGGAAGGTGGATCACCTGAGGTCAAGAGTTCGAGACCAGCCTGGCCAACATGGTGAAACCCCATCTTCACTAAAAATACAAAAACTAGCCAGGCATGGTGCCGGGCACCTGTAATCCCAGCTACTTGGAGGCTGAGGCAGGAGAATTGCTTGAGCCCGGGAGGCAGAGGTTGCAGTGAGCTGAGATCACACCATTGCACTCCAGCCTGGGTGACAAGAGCAAAACTCCGTCTCAAAAAAAAAAAAAAAAGAAAAGAAAAATTACACAACACATGTCTAAATAATGGGTCAAAGAGAAATTAGGAAATATTTTGAACTGAGTGAAAATGAAAATATAACATAATAAAATGTTTGGTTTATATCTAAAGCAGGGCTTAGAGGGCATTTTATAGAATTAAACACTTGTATTAGAAAAATATCAACTCGATAATCTAAATTTCCACCCCAAGAAACTAGAAAAAGAAGAGCAAAGCAAACCCAGATAAAGCAGAAGAAAGGAAACAACAAAGACTAGAAATCGATAAAATTGAAAACAAAAAAATCAATAGAGAAAATTCACTGAAACTAAAATTTATAATCCTTGTATTAGTCTGTTCTCATGCTGCTGATAAAGACATACCCGAGACTGGGTATTTTACAAAGAAAAAGAGGTTTCATGGACTCACAGTTCCACGTGGCTGGGGAGGCCTCACAATCATGGTGGAAGGCAAATGGCACGTCTTACATAGAGGCAGATGAGAGAGAATGTGAACCAAGCGAAAGGAGTTTCCTCTTATAAAATCATCAGATCTCATGAGACTTATTCACTGCTGTGAGAACAGTATGGGGGAAGCCATCCCCATGATTCAATTATCTCCCACCGTGTCCCTCTCACAACACTTGGGAACTATGGGAGCTACAATTCAAGATGAGATTTACGTGGAGACACAGCCAAACCATGTGAATCCTCTAAGCAAGGCAAAGAAAAAAAAGAGAGAGAAGACATAAATCACCAATATCAAGAAATGAAAGAGTAGAGATCACTACAGATCGCATAGACATTGATTAAAAGGAAAATAAGGGAATACTATGAACAGTTCTATGCATATAAATTTAAACCAAATTTTTATGTTATTTCTACATTTCATCTTCTTTACTGCAAACCCATTTCTTTGCTATATCTTTTCTAGTATTTCTTAGTCATCTGTGTCCTCTATTTTCTAAGCCTCCATTTCCCTCAAATTGCCTTACCTTGTTTTCAAATCTATTGCAGTAGCACAGCCACAACTTTCCTCAGTATGTTTCAAAGTTACTCCTTCCTTCTTCCCAAACCCTACCAAAATTTTCATTCCTAGATATATCTCAGCTGGATATTAGAAAAAGAAAAGTCACTATCTACTCAACAGTTAATGTACAGTTTGTTATATCTATGGAACAAGGAAGTTTTAAAGCAAAATCATACAAAAAATAGCACAGGTCCACAATCCTATATTTTAAATCCTTGGGATCAAAAGTGTTTTGAAATTCACAATGTTTTGTATATTAAAAGACAATTTAGAAAATGCATATAAAACATATGATGTAACACCTCAGGGGGTATGCGATAGTATCCTGTAATCAAATGCATTAATATTTATGCAGCAAAATGCAAACAAGATCATAAATAATGACTATACACTCATTATAGTTCAGATAACATTTTGCAGCCAAAAGAGTTTGTCACAAACCTTAACTAAGTAAGTAAACTTGTTGTCCAGAACTCTTTGAATTTTAAAATTGCATATAATTTATAGGGGATCTATCTTTCAACTTTCAATCTATTAGCAAGTCCTATTAATTCTGTGTATCTCTGAAATCTCTTTCTTTCAATGTCCACTGTCACTACTCTAGACCGGGCCACTTGAGACCTCCTGCTTGGATAACTTGAAAAGACTTTCTAATTGACTCCTTCGCTCTGTCTTACTTGCCTACTATCCATCTTCCATACTGTTCCCAGACTAATCTTTCAAAAATGTAAACATGATCATGTTATAGCTTTGGCTCCCCACTGCCAATAAGATAAACTCTTATACAAGTTCCTATGAGTTCTGGCCTCTATTAACCTTTCTAGCTTTATCTCTTATTGCCTCTGTCATATATTATGCTACAGCCATGTTAAGCTATTTACATTTTTCTGAATAGCCCATGTAGTTTTCTGCTCCCTCTGCTTGTGATGCCCTTGCCTTATTTGTCAACTGGTTGGAACAGGAATTAAAAGAAATTGGCCGGGCGTGGTGGCTCACGCCCATAATCAACACTTTGGGAGGCCGAGGTGGGTGGATCACGAGGTCAGGAGTTCAAGATCAGCCTGGCCAAGATGGTGAAACTCCGTCGCTACTAAAAATACAAAAAATTAGCCAGGCGTGGTGGCACACACCTGTAATCCCAGCTACTCCAGAGGCTGAGGCAGAGAATTGCTTAAACCTGGAGGGGCGAAGGTTGCAGTGAGCCAAGATCGCGCCACTGCATTCCACGCTGGGCGACAGAGCGAGACTCTGTCTCAAAAAAAAAGAGAAAAGAAATTAAAGAATGTGTAAGTAGAAACTCAGTTGTATGTAAGAAAACCCAATTCCCCCGAGAAAGAGAAAGAGCTGGAGTCCTTTAAAATTAACTGCCTGTTTTTCTGTGGCTAGTGAGCCTTATCTCTCCTCCTTTCCCAGGCATTTTGAAGACCCTGTTTCTCTAGCTGTGCAGCTGCAAGGTCACTAAAAAGATAAACTCAAGTCATAAAACATGTTTTTCCTTAAAAAGTAAGAAATGATGTAAAGCATGTCTCAATTAATTGAATAACTGTCATTGTTTCTTACTTCTGTAATATGCTTCCCCCTGCACAGATCTCTCCCCACCCCACAAAATGCTTGAAAGGTAACTTAATTCTTTGTTCAGGGCTCAGTCCTTTGGATGTTAATCCGAACTGGGCTGGTGCACCTAAATAATAAATATCCTCCTAACCCCATTGGTCTCTCTAATTCCTTATCAATCCCGCTACATGGTGACTATCAATTTACCTCATCTCTTTTCTGAAAAAGTTTTCTATTGATACATAATAAATGTACATATTTCAGGAGTACATGTGATAACACATTCATATAATTTGTAAAGATCAAATCAGGGTAATTGGGATATCCATCACCTTAAATATTTGTCTTTTCTTTATCTTAGAACCACTCAAATTATTATTTTCTAGCTATTTTGAAATATACAATAGATTCACCTCATCTCCTTTTACCTCATGTTCAGTTTCCTTGTAAAATTAATCAGTATACCGTCTGAAGTGTTCCACCTTAGCACTTACAATATTCAATGTCTTTATTTCATCT
Source organism: Nomascus leucogenys (assembly GCF_006542625.1). Lineage (NCBI taxonomy): Eukaryota > Metazoa > Chordata > Mammalia > Primates > Hylobatidae > Nomascus > Nomascus leucogenys. The sequence continues at coordinate 140,097,045 of NC_044406.1, read as the reverse complement.
ACCCTTACAGTAGCTCCTTGAGAGCAGAGCCTAGTTCCTATTTGATTCTGTGTCTTTACCACTTAGCACAGTGCATGGTACCTAATAGGTATACAATAAAAGTAGAGCAAAATAGTGGAAGTGTAGATTCTATGATGAGAAGAGAACTGTAGGCCTTATAGAGATCCTAATGTGAATTTTCACATTTCAATTTATGAAATAGTTTAATGTACTTACAAGTGTTAGTGTAATACATTAAAAATGTTTAAAAAGAAAACACTTCTTGCTCTACTAACATCCTTAATACAATTTTCTATGTTATATGTATATATCAAAAAACTAGAGTAATTATACAGCACAAATTTTACCACGTAGGGAAGAGGAGCAGCAATGGAATTCCATATGATTGATGTGCAGGTGAAGGTATTCAACTGCCAGTTTATTTCATCATTAATTTCCATCTCTGAAGGCTGACACCACTTCATGTCAGATCTAATGGGAAAAGAACAGTCTCTTCAATAAATGGTGCTGGGAAAACGTAATATTCACATGCAGAAGAATGAAATCGAACCCTTATCTCACACCATATACAAAAATCAATTCAAAATGCATTAAAGACTTAAACATAAAACCTGAAATTGTAAAACTACTGGAATAAAACACAGAAGAAAAACTATATGACATCAGTTGGGGCAATAATTTTTTGGATTTGACCCCAAAAGCTCAGGCAACAAAAGCTAAAATAAAGAAATAGAATTAAATCAGACCAAAAAGCTTCTGCACAGCAAAGGAAACAATTAACAGAGTAAAGAGAAAACCTATGGATTGTGAGAAAATATCTGAAAGCCATACATCTGAAAAGGGGTTCATATTCAAAATACATAAGGAGCTCAGACAACTCAATAACAAGAAAAGAGATAACTCAATTATGGGCAAAGGACCTGAATAGACATTTTTCAAACGAAGACATACAAATGACCAACAGATATATGAAAAAATGCTCAACATCACTTATCATTAGGGAAGTGCAAATTAAAACCACAAGATATCAGCTCATATCTGTCAGAATGGCTATTATCAAAAAGACGAAAGGTAAGTGTTGGCAAGGATGTGGAGACAAGAGAACCTTTGTACACTGTTGGTGGGAATATAAATTAGTACAGCCATTATGGAAAACTGTGGTTTTCCTCAAAAAGCTAAGAATAGAACTGCCATATGATCCAGCAATCCTGCTTCTGGGTATATATCCAAAAGACTCGAAATCAGTATATTGAGGAGATCTCTGCACTCCCATATTCATCGCATCACTATTCACAATAGTGAAGATACAGAATCAACCTAAGTGTCCATCAATGGATGAACTGATAAAGAAAGTATGGTATACACATAATGAAATACTATTTCATTTCATTATAAAAAGAAGGAAATCCTTCCCTTTCAGTGGGGGAACTGAAGCTATAACATGATCATGTTTACATTTTTGAAAGATTAGCCTGGGAGGAGTATGGAACATGAATAGCGGGCAAGTAAGATAGAGTGAAGAAGTCAGTTAGAAAGTCTTTTCAACTTTCAATATACTTAAAATATTCAAGTCATCCAAGCAAGAGGTCTCAAGTGGCCTGGTCTGGAATAGTGATAGTGGACATTTGCAACAGCATAGATGAAACTGGAGGACATTATGCTAAGTGAAATAAGCCGGACACAGAAAGATAAATACTGTATGATATCACTTATATGTGGAATCTAAAAAATGTTGAACTCATAGAAGCAGAGAGTAGAATTGTAGTTACCAGCGGCTGTGAGGCCTGGGGAGAAAAGGGATTGGGGAGATGTTGATCAAAGGATACAAAACTTCAGCTAGACAGAGGAGTAAGTTCAGGAGGCCTATTGTCCAACACATTGATTGTAGTTAATAAGAGTATATTGAATATTCAAAATTGCTGAAAGTAGATTTTACATGTTTGCACCACAAAAAAAATGGTTTAAAATAGCCGGGCATGGTGGCTCACACCTGTAATCTCAGCACTTTGGGAGGCTGAGGTGGGTGGATCACCTGAGGTAAGGAGTTCAAGAACAGCCTGACCAACATGGTGAAACGCCATCTCTACTCAATTAAAAAAAAAAATAGCCAGGTGTGGTGGTGCATGTCTGTAATCCCAGCTAGTTGGGAGGCTGAGGCAGGAGAATCGCTTGAATCTGGGAGGTGGAGGTTGCAGTGAGCCGAGATCGTGCCATTGCACTCCAGCCTGGGCAACAAGAGCGAAACTTCGTCTCAAAAAAAAAAAAAATATTAAAAATATGAGGAAACTGATATGTTAATTTGTTTAATCATTCCACAATGTATATTAAAACACCTGTTGTATAACATAAATCATAAATATATAAATTTTGTCAATTAAAAATAAATAAATGTTCAAGACACATTTTTAAAAGAAAGATTGTCGGTAAAATAAAAACTGGAATATTTTCAGAGTTGTCAACATTAAATATAATACAGGCATACAATTTTTTATACCTAGGTTTACTAGTCAATCAAGCTTATGTTATCTTTACTAGATACTTAAGATTATAAAACTATAAATGTATCATCCCAGGCAGGGTTTCATACAGTATGCTCCAATATCAAAGAAGCAGTCTGTGCAAGTAGTGAATTTTTAAAATATACTCTTGGATTTTATTTGTTAGTATTTTATGTAGGATTCTGCCAAATATAATGAATACATGAGACCAGTCAGCAGCTTCCTTTCTTTGTTCATCTTCATTCAGCTTTGATATTAAAGTTATGTCACTTTCTACACTGAATTGGAGATCTTCCCTTTTTCTATGGCATAGAATTGAAATTACCTAATCTTTAAGGGTTAGATAGCTCAACTGTGAACTCATGATGCATTGGTAGATCTTCAGCTACCTTTTCAAAGACTTATGTGGTAATTGGTCTATGCATCTTTCTGCTTCTTCTTGGACGGTATATAGTAATTTATATTTTACTTGGAAATCATCCATTTCCTCTAGATTTTCAAATAGGCTGTTGCCAAACGGTTGCACAATCATAATTATTTTAATCTCCCCTCCATCTGTCAGCTCTTTTATTTCCAATGTTGTAAAACTTTTGCATTCTCTTTTCTATTTAATCAGAGGAGCTTATTTTATTAGACTTTACAAGGAATTTTGTATCTGTTTTTGTTGGTAGTGTTATTAATTTAAGCTTTTATCTTTAAAAATTTTATCTTCCTAATTATTTTCTACTTTCTTAAGATAAAAATGAAATTCTTTCTTAAAATTTATCTTTTTTAAACCATAATGATATTTAAAGCCACAGATTTTTATCTGAGTTTTAGCTCTCACAGTGCCCTATTAGCATTGGTATGAAGTTTTCTTCTTCATTACCTTTAGATAGTTAATAATTTTCCTTTTGATTTTCTCTTGGGCAAAAGAATTATATTTTTAAATTTCTAAATGGTTAAAATTTTCATGGTCAAATTTTTATTAATTAGTTCTAATTTCATTGAATTATGAGAAAATATAGACTGTAAAATTCTTCAAAATTTTGTTACGGTTTTCTTTGTGGCCAAGTATATTATTGCTTTAAAGAAAATGAACGTTCTCTGTGTGTGTGTATGTGTGTTCTGGTTTATTATCGTTATTTATTTATTATGTTTTATTCAAATTCCTTTGTCTTATGTTTTATCTACTAGACCTGTCTAATAATGAAGGAAGTGATCTGAAATTGCCATTATAATTATACTTTTCTCAAGTTCTCCATGTATTTCTAATAACTTTTGCTTTCTATATTTAGCTTAGTGCTACAGCATTAATATTGTTATGTCTTCATAAATAGTGCCTTTTACAATTATATTCTATCCCTCCTTATCCTTAAAGGAGGGATTTTTAGGTAGACCTAAAAATCCAGGTAAGAAACATCCTTATGTCTGAAGGCAAAGGATCACAGAGAAGAATCTGAAGAAACAGGCCTTGCAGTTTCCCCTAGCTGATTAATATCAGATCATGCCCTTTTTGTCAGATAAGGCCCAAAAATCCTTATCCTTATCCTCTTTACCTGGCTTTTAACCTTACATTCTGTATTATTTGTTGGTAATATTATCACTTCTGCCTTCCTTTAGTTTCCATTTCCCTATTTTTTTTTGGCTGAAATTTTAGGAGTTAACTCACTGAAGTTCACATTGGTTAACCTATGATACTCTGAATACTGTGACTGCCCAAGCTGTGGAAGTGGGAAAGGGGGATCATCCACCCCTGAACACACACCCTCACTGGGGAACCTGAAGGTCTAGATCACGGGAGAAGATTCTGACTTTACCTGAAGCTGAGTCAATTTAGAGAGCTGAGCAAAATACAAGGGTAGAGGAAGCAGCAGGAGAAACCCTTTGAGCTCGCTGGGTTCCCTGGGAAGCCATTTCTGGTTTGTCTCACACGGGTCCTTGGGGAGGACTATCAGAGGTACTGGGAAAAGGAAACCTCCAGCTGAACTTTGTAAAAAGTCTGAGGGATCGTGAAGTCTCCTGGCCAGAACTCAGGGGAGGGCATAAATCCGGTGTGCAGACTCCACAGGCGGGGAGGCACAAAAGCCGTCCTTGCTTTCATAGCTGGGAGGCTGGTAGCCTGGGGCAAGTTCTCAGCCCTGCTCGCCCACTCCCTGGAAACAGACTTGGTGCCATTGGCGGGGGCACAGTGGGAGTTAGATGGGCGTTTGGGGTTGTTTGGGAGCTGGGTAAGGCCTGTGACTGCCAGCTTTCCCCCACTTCCCTGACAACCTGCATGACACAGCAGAGGCAGCCATAATTCTCCTGGGAAGATAATTCCATTGACCTGGCAACCACACCCCCATCCCCCACACAGCCACAGCAAGACTCGCCCAAGGTGAGTCTGAGCTTAGACACTCCTAATCCTGCCCCCAACTGATAGTCTTTCCCTACCCACCCTGGTAGCTGAAGACAAAGGTCATATTCTCTTGGGAGTCCTAGGTCCTCACCCACTGCCTATTCCTCCCTGTACTACCACAGCTGACGCGCTCTTAAAAGCCCCACCTCCTGGCAGAAGGCCAACCAGCACAAAAATAGTGCATGAAACAACCAAAACTGAGGACCCCCACAGAGTCCATTTCTCCCTGCTGCCACCTCCACTTGAGCAGGTGCTGGTATCCACAGCTGAGAGACCTGCAGACAGTTCACATCACAGGACTCTGTGCAGACAACCCCCAGTACCAGCCCAGAGCCTGGTAGACATGCTGGGTGGCTAGATCCAGAAGAGAGAACAGTCACTACAGCCCGGCTCTCAGGAAGCCAGATCCCTAAGAAAAGGGGGAGAGTACTACATCAAGGGAACACCCCGAGGGACAAAAGAATCTGAACAGCAGCCTTGAGCCCCTCTGATATAGCCTACCCAAATGAGAAGGAACCAGAAAAACAATTCTGGTAATATGACAAAACAAGGTCCTTTAACACCCCCCTAAAAGCATCACACTAGCTCACCAGCAATGGATCTAAACCAAGAAGAAATCCCTGATTTACCTGAAAAAGAATTCAGAAGGTCAGTTATTAAGCTAATCAGGGAGGCACCAGAGAAAGGTGAAGTCCAATTTAAGGAAATAAAAAAATGCTACAAGAAATGAGGGGAGCAATCTTCAGTGAAATAGATAGCATAAATAAAAAACAATCAAAACTTCAGGAAATAATGAATGCACTTAGAGAAATGCAAAATGCTCTGGAAAGTCTCAGCAATAGAATTGAACAAGCAGAAGAAAGAACTTCAGAGCTCAAAGACAAGGTTTTCAAATTAACCCAATCCAACAAAGACAAAGAAAAAAGAATAAGAAAATATGAACAAAGCCTCCAAGAAGTCTGGGATTATGTTAAATAACCAAACCTAAGAATAGCTGGCGTTCATGAGGAAGAAGAGAAATCTAAAAGTTTGGAAAACATATTTGGGGGAATAATTGAAGAAAACTTGCTGACCTTGCTAGAGACCTAGACATTCAAATACAAAAAGCTCAAAAAACACCTGGGAAATTTATCGCAGAAAGATCATCACCCAGGCACGTTATCATCAGGTTATCTAACGTTAAGATGAAGGAAAGAATCTTAAGAGCTGTGAGGCAAAAGCACCAGGTAACATAGAAAGGAAAACTTACCAGATCAATAGCAGATTTCTTGGCAGAAACCCCACAAGCTAAAAGGGATTGGGGCCCTATGTTCAGGCTCCTTAAACAAAACAATTATTGACCAAGAATTTTGTATCCAGTGAAACTAAGCTTCATAAATGAAGGAAAAATACAGTTTTTTTCAAACTAACAAATGCTGAGAGAATTTGCCACTACTAAGCCAGCACTACAAGAACTGCTAAAAGGAGCTCTAAATCTTGAAACAAATCCTGGGAACACATCAAAACAGAACTTCTTTAAAGCATGAATCCCACAGGACCTATAAAACCAAATTGCAATTAAAAAAAGATATACATGCAACAAATAGCATGATGAGTGGAATAGTACCTCACATCTCAATACTAGTGTTAAATGTAAATGGCCTAAATGTTCCACTTAAAAGATACAGAATTGCAGAATGAATAAGAATTCACCAACCACCTATCTGCTGCCTTCAAGAGACCCACCTAACACATAAGGACTCACATCAACTTAAGGTAAAGGGGTGGAAAAAGACATTCCATGCAAATGGACACAAAAACAAGCAGGAGTAGCTATTCTTATAAAAGATAAAACAAACTTTAAAGCAAGAGCAGTTAAGAAAGACAAAGAGGGACATTATGTAATGATAAAAGGACTAGTCCAACAGGAAAATATCACAATCCTAAATATATATGCACCTAATACTGGAGCTCCCAAATTTATAAAACAATTACCACTAAACCTAAGAAATGAGATAGGTAGCAACACAATAATAGTGGGGGACTTCAATATTCCACTAACAGCACTAGACAGGTCATCAAGACAGAAAGTCAACAAAGAAACAAGGGGTTTAAATACACCCTGGAACAAATGGACTTAACAGATATTTACAGAACATTCTACCCAACAACTGCAGAATATACATTCTATTCATCAGCTCATGGAAACTTCTCCAAGATAGACCATATGATAGGCCACAAAACAAGTCTTAATAAATTTAAGAAAATTGAAATTAGATCAAGTACTCTCCCAGGCCACAGTGGAATAAAGCTGGAAATCAACTCCAAAATGAACCTTCAAAATCATGCAAATATACGAAAATTAAATAACCTGCTCCTGAATGATCATTGAGTCAACAATGAAATCAAGATTGAAATTTAAAAATTCTTTGACCTGAAAGACAATAGTGACACAACCTATCAAAACCTCTGGGATACAGCAAATGCAGTGCTAAGAGGAAAGTTCATAGCCCTAAATGCCTGCATCAAAAAGCCCAAAAGAGCACAAATAGACATTCTAAGGTCACACCTCAAGGAACGAGAGAAACAAGAACAATCCAAACCCAAACCCAGCAGAAGAAAGGAAGTAACCAAGATCAGAGCAGAACTAAATGAAATTGAAACCAAAAAAAATGCAAAAGATAAATGAGGCCGGGCGCGGTGGCTCACGCTTGTAATCCCAGCACTTTGGGAGGCCGAGGCGGGCGGATCACGAGGTCAGGAGATCGAGACCACGGTGAAACCCCGTCTCTACTAAAAATACAAAAAATTAGCCGGGCGCGGTGGCGGGCGCCTGTAGTCCCAGCTACTCAGAGAGGCTGAGGCAGGAGAATGGCGTGAACCCGGGAGGCGGAGCTGGCAGTGAGCCGAGATTGTGCCACTGCACTCCAGCCTGGGCGACAGAGCGAGACTCCGTCTCAAAAAAAAAAAAAAAAAAAAAGATATTTCTAAAAAAAAAAGATAAATGAAACAAAAAGCTGGTTCTTGGAAAAGATAAATAAAATTGATAGACCATTAGCAAGATTAACCAAGAAAACAAGAAAGAAAATCCAAGTAAGCTCAATTAGAAACAAAATGGGAGATATTACAACTGACACCACAGAAATACAAAAGATAAGTCAAGCCTACTATGAACACCTTTACACATATAAACTAGAAAACATAGAGCAGATGGATAAATTCCTGGAAAGATACAACTCTGCTTGCTTAAATCAGGAAGAATTAGACACCCTGAACAGACCAATAACAAGCAACAAGATTGAAATGGTAATTTTAAAATATTACCAACAAAAGAAGTCCAGGACCAGACGAATTCACAGCTGAATTCTACCAGAGATTCAAAGAAGAATTGGTACCAATCCTATTGACACTATTCCACAAGATAGAGAAAGAGGGAATCCTCCCTAAATCATTCTATGAAGCCAGTATCACCTTAATACCAAAACCAGGAAAGGACATAACCAAAAAAGAAAACTACAAACCAATATCCCTGATGAACATAGATGCGAAAATCATTAGCAAAATACTAGCCAACTGAATCCAACAACATATCAAAAAGATAATCAACCATAATCAAGTGGGTTTCATACCAGAGATGCAGGGATGGTTTAACATACACAAGTCAATAAATGTGATACACCACATAAACAGAATTTAAAACAAAAATCACATGATCATCTCAATAGATGCAGAAAAAGCATTTGACAAAATCCAGCATCACTTTATAATAAAAACCCTCAGCAAAATCAGCAAACAAGGGACATACCTCAATGTAATAAAAGCCATCTATGACAAACCCACAGCCAACATAGTACTGAATGGGGAAAAGTTGAAAGCACTCCCTCTGAGAACCAGAACAAGACAAAGATGCCCACTCTCACCACTTCTATTCAACATAGTACTGGAAGTCCTAGCCAAAGCAATCAGACAAGAGAAAAAAATAAAGAACATCCAAATTGGTAAAGAGGAAGTCAAACTGTCGCTATCTGCTGATGATATGATTGTATACCTAGAAAACCCTAAAGACCCCTCCAAAAACTCCTAGAACTGATAAAAGAATTCAGCAAAGTTTCAGGATACAAAATTAACGTATGCAAATCAGTAGCTGTCCTATACACCAACAGTGACCAAGCTGAGAATCAAATCAAGAACTCAACTCCTTTTACAATAGCTGCAAAAATATAAAATACTTAGGAATATACCTAACCAAGCAGGTGAAAGACCTCTACAAGGAAAACTACAAAACACTCCTGAAATAAATCATAGATGACACAAACAAATGGAAACACATCCCATGCTTATGGATGTGTAGAATCAATATTGTGAAAATGACCATACTGCCAAAAGCAATCTGCAAGTTCAATGCAATTCCCATCAAAATGCTACCATCATTCTTCACAGAACCAGAAAAAAAATCCTAAAATTCATATGGAACCAAAAAAGAGCCTGCATAGCCAAAACAAGACTAAGCAAAAAGAACAAATCTGAAGGCATCACATTACCTGACTTCAAACTATACTATAAGGCCATAGTCACCAAAACAGCGTGGTACTGGTATAAAAATACATGCATAGACCAATGGAACAGAATAGAGAACCGAGAAATAAAGCCAAATGCTTACAGCCAACTGATCTTTGACAAAGCAAATAAAAACATCAAGTGGGGAAAGGACAACCTTTTCAACAAATGGTGCTGGGATAACTGGCTAGCCACATGCAGGAGAATGAAACTGGATCCTCCTCTCTCATCTTATATAAAAATCAACGCAAGATGGAGCAAAGACTTACACATAGGACCCGCGTCTATAAAAACTCTAGAAGATAACGTCAGAAAAACCCTTCTAGACATCAGCTTAAGCACGGATTTCATGACCAAGAGCCCAAAAGCAAATGCAATAAAAACAAAGATAAATAGCTGGGACTTAATCAAATGAAAGAGCTTTCCAACAGCAAAAGGAACAGTCAGTAGAGTAAACAGACAACCCACAGAGTGGGAGAAAATCTTCACAATCTATACATCTGACAAAGGACTAACATCCAGAATCTACAATGAACTCAAACGAATTATCAAGAAAAAAATCCCATCAAAAAGTGGTCTAGGGACATGAATAGACAATTCTCAAAAGAAGATATACAAATGGACAACAAACATATGGAAAAATGCTCAACATCACTAATTATCAGGGAAATGTCCATCAAAACCATAATGCAATACCACCTCACTCCTGCAAGAATGGCCATAATCAAAAAATAATAGATGTTGGCACGGATGCAGTGAAAACAGAACACTTCTACACTGCTGGTGGGAATGTAAACTAGTACAACCACTACGGAAAACAGTGTGGAGATTCCTTAATGAACTAAAGTAGAACTGCCATCTGATCCAGCAGTCCCACTACTGGGCATCTACACAGAGGAAAAGGAGTCATTATACGAAAAAGATACTTGCTTATGCATGTTTATAGCAGCACAGTTTGCAACTGCAAAAATGTGGATCCAACCCAAATGCCCATCAATCAACGAGTGGATAAAGAAACTGTGGTATAGATATACGATGGAATACTACTCAGCCATAAAAAGGGAATAAATTAACAGCATTTGCAGTGACCTAGATGGGATTGGAAACTATTATTCTAAGTGAAGCAACTCAGGAATGGAAAACCAAACACCGTATGTTCTCACTCACAAGTGGGAGCTAAGCTATGAGGATGCAAAGGCATCAGAATGATACAATGGACTTTGTGGACTTGAGAGAAAGGGTGGGAGGGGGTGAGGGATACAAGACTACAAATTGGGTTCAGTGTACACTGCTCAGGTGATGGGTGCACCAAAATCTCAGAAATCACCACTAAAGAACTTACTCCTGTCACCAAATACCACCTCTTCCCCAAAAACTCATGGGAAAAAAATTTAAAAAAATAGAAACAATAGACTCCCTCTTATATAAGGCCAATTCCTCACCAGGATTCTATATTCCACCAACTCCCCTGAACCATTCACTGATTCTTTGTTCAAGAAATATTTATGATAATTTACCATAAGAAATGGGGATATAACCATAAGCACAAACAACTTGATCCCAAGCTTCATAAGATTACAGTCTTCTACAGATAAGGAGAAGATATATCAAACAATCACACAAATAAATGTAAAGTCATTTTAAGTTGTAAACAGTAGCATGAAAGAGAGGTACACAATACTCAGTGTTGAAGCAGGGGAATCTAACCAAGTCAGGGAAGTCAGGGAAGCAAGCCCTCCTGAAGAAAGTAATAGTTTGCGCTGTGTATGCTTATCCTTATGAAGGATAGCTGAGGAATAAGTAGTAGGTCAGTACAGGAAGAAAGAGCATTGTAGACAGAGGAATAACATGTGCAAAGGCCCTGGGGAAGGCATATGGCACAGATGAACCCTGTTGCTAGAGCAGAAACAGCAGAGGGGAGCATAAGGGAGATGAAGCTGGAGAGTAGGAAAGGATTCAACAATGCAGGACCTTAAATTAAAAGCAATGTTGAGGAGCTTGCACTTTGTCCTAAGAATCCTGGGAGACCTTCGAGGGCTTTTAAGTGAGAGGTGAAATGACCAGATCTCTATTTTGGATGTTATCAGATCTGCATTCTGGATGCACTGTGTAAAATAAACAGCAGGGAGCAGAGTATATGGAGACAGACTGGTTGGAAGGTGAGAGAGAATGGAAGTTGAAGCTAAAATGCAGAAAAGAGGAGGCATTGCAGACAAAGTCGTTAGGATTCAGTGTTGGATTGTAAAGGGGAGTTGAGGGAGAGAGTACCAAGGATGAGAAGGGTACACAGAAAGAGAAGCAGATCTGGGCGGAAGATGGGTGATATAAGCTGCTGAGCTAGCAGGTTTAATGTACTACTTACAGAGGTGTGGACACAGCTAAGGGACAATTCTGAGAGAATAAATAACAAAAGTTGTAAGCATTTGAACAATGTTGGAAACATTTTATTTTGTATGATTTCCTTTGGGACAATTCACTGCCAGCTATAAATTTGTGGAAACGCTGCCACACAATCTTAGCAGACAAGATCGGCAGAAAATCGCTTAGAAACACTGAAAACATGTGACAAGTTGCTTTCCGTGAAAAGAGTGGATGCGAAGCAGTAAGGACCCCCTTCGTGAAGCACGCGGTCACCTTCCAGCCACCAGAACCACAGGAATGTTGTGGTAACTGAGGGAAAACGCATCTAGGCACACGTCACGGTGGCACCTTCCAGCAGGTCCCCAGGGTTGCGCCCCTGGAGCTCTGACAAAGAGTGTGGCCCCGAAATGTGATGTTTGGACTGCGAGTTTCGGTGAGAAACAACAAGGCATCAGGTTGCAGACAAAGCAGACCCTGCTAGGTGCGTTTATGGGAGCCACGCCCAACAGGAACCACAGGGAGTGATGGAAAGGAGAGGGACGGACACAAACAGACACACCAGAGAGAGGTTCTCAGGAGGAGGCTCCGTGGCCTCCAGACCACGTCAAAGCCAAGGCAGAAAGGATGAACTGAGGAAAGGAGGAAAATGTCCCCTTAAGGAAGGTAGAATCCAGAAGGGATCCCTAAAATGGTGAGCAGTTTAAACCTAGCAGTTTTGCATTAATTCACATAAAGTATAATGAAAACTGTTGGACACACAAGGAGAGACTGGCCAATCTACAGTCACAGAGGAAGGCCTTCACACCCCTTCACAGGATCTCACAGCAGATTGGCTGAAAAGTCTCCTTGAAACTGCAGACCTCTCTCAAGGAGACCCACTGAGTTGCGTAAAGGTGGGGCTGACTTAATTCTTGCCTCCCTGCTCTCCCACGTAGCCCTGCATTTCACTCCATTCCAGGGTTTCTGGGACACCCGAGAAAGCATGTAGTCCAGGGAGCACGTCTGCCAACTGAAGGCCTTGACAAATGACTTTCTGTACTGGCTGAGGGCCAGGGCCCAGCGTACTGATAAGGAAGCTCTTCCAGAAAAAGGGTTGATTTACAGAGGAATGAATCTGCATGAAAGTTTACCAACAAGATCCCTGCCTGCCTTTTGCAGGCTCCCCTGCCGCCATCTACTTCATTTTTGATCTCAGGAAGACCAGAGCTGAGGTAAGGAGGAGGGTGGACTGGTGGGAAATGTGGCCCTCCACTCAGGTACTCCTCCTGGCAAATGTCCCTTAGAGCTCTAAGCACAGGTGCTGGTCAGTTAATGCTCATCTGTATCCCGACAATGGCTGAGACTGTGGTTCCTAGCAAAGGTCCCCTTGCTGCCCCCACCACCTCCCTTAGGGAAGAAAGGTCAATGTAGAAAAAAATCAGAGGACTACCTTATGATAGATATCTAGTGATTCTTCATGTGTAGTTTTTGTTCAGTCTTTTTTGGGAACTCAGGGGCCAAGATTGTGTCTCATTCATTATAACTGAAAAGGAGTCAAGCATGTTTACGAATCAACGTTGATTGAAATCAACTGGTTATGTCGCCATGAGGCAATGAAAGTCTATCTTCTCCCCTACTAACCCAGACATTCTCATTGTCTCTCTTCCCACCGCTGGTCATCTGACTTCTCATTCAGGAAGCCATGCATTATTTCACCCAACAGTGGTTCCCATTGTGGACCACTTTGTGGGATTTCAGGGCTACGTGCAAGCTGCCTTTGTACTTGTCTGCACATGAAGGAATATTTGTGCTGTGTATACTTGAGAGAACATTCTTTTCCTTCAAAGATTTATAAGCCATCAGCCAAAAAACCCCTCCTTCTCTGCCACTAAACCTAACATTTTATTTGCATCTGCAGCCATCCTCTCTCCCCTACATCTTCATTTTCTCTCTCTTCACAGGCTTCTTCACATACACATGACTGCCACATGAACCAGGAACCGTCTGAGCATTCCACATGTGTTATCTCAGATAATCCTTCATTCTTCTAGTCCCAAACAAGGCAGGTCTGCCACACCAGTCCCTGATACATAGGATGGGGACAGCTGCGGGATGGCTGTGAAAGTCTTGAGTCTCCAGATTTTCCAGAAACCTCTGAGCCTCCTTTGTTGGACATGATGCAGAGGCCTCTACTCCACAAGTTACATGCCCCATCAGGATCTGCTCCCACCTCCATTCCTGTCCTCTAGGCCTATAACTATAGTTAAGCCACAGCAAAACTCAGCTAGGGGTGTGCCTCTGGTAGAGCCCCCAATCACCCTCCAAGCAAAACAGTAGATTAAAAAAAAAAAAAAAAAAAAAAAAACAGGACTACCTCCCAAGAGGATGGCAGAAATTAGCACAAATCTAAATAGTAGAAAGGGTTATATTAGTGGTGATAGTCCCCATTCCCCATCAAAACCAGTTGGGTTCTGGAGATTAACAACTACAGCAAAATCAATCAAGTAGTACCCCAATTGTAGCCACTACGCCAGCCATGATAGCTTCTTTGGTAGAGGTGGAGTTAATGCAGCTTTAGGTACATAGTATGTGGCTGCTGGTTTGGTAACTGTGTTGCTTTCTATCACCATCAGAATTGTGACTCAGAAAGAGTTCACAGGCACATGGAATGAACAAAACTTTACATTTTCAGTTTTATACCCATGGCTGTGTTAACTCTCTTATCTTCTGTCATAATAAAGTTAGAAGTCTAGAACATCTGGTTACTCCTCAGAACATGAAATTGATCCACTGTATCCATGATGTCATGCTCACAGGATCAGATGAACAGGCAGTGGGCAGTATAGTGAAAGATACATGCAGTCTACATTCTTTTCACACTGATAAAATTTGGGGGGTTCCAGTGGTCAGAGGCATACCAGGACATCACATCCAAAATAAAAGATAAAGTATTGCATCTTGTACCTCCCACAACAGAAAAGGATACATGATACCTGGTAGGCTTCTTTGGGCTCTGGAGACAGCATATTCCCACATGAGGGAAAACTGCTCTCACCCATATCCCAGGTGGCCTAAAATTTAGGCCTGCCACCTAAATTTGGGGGCCCAGAGCAGGAAAGGGCTCTGTAGTAGGTACAGGCTGAGCCAGAAGCCCTGCTGCTCAGGCCCCATGATACATCTGGGTTGGAGCACAGGCAGGTCCAGAGGGCTAAGTAGGATGCACAAGCAGGTTGCCTGAGCCCATCTTGTCCACACCTCCAGCACTGCCACCTCTACCCCAGATCACACCTATGCCCATGAGGGGATCCCTGAGAACTAGTTGCTGAGGAAGAAAAAAAACCTGAGCTCATTTGATTCTTACAACACTACTATGAGCCAGGTGGTGCATCATACCCATTTTGCAGTTGCACAAATGAGGAACAGAGAATGGAAATGAGTTGCTTGAGACCATATACCTGAAAGGTGGACAAGGCAGTCCTCAAACCTAAGTTCATTATTCCAAATACCCTGCTGTTTCTACTGATAATATTAAAAGCATGGTCTAGTTGTTATACACACACACACACACACATACACACATGATAAGCACACATATATATGTTACTTATGGAGAAATGAAAATGCACACACATAAGTATACAGCAAAGGATGGAGAATCTCAGATGATGATTAATATAATAAACACATAAACAAAGACAAAAACATCACTTAAATACATAGAAGAGATACACTGACCTGAGTAATATATGGAATGCTGCTCTGGTCAATTCTGACTTGCTGAAACAAAAAAGGGGGGGAAAGTACACATTACAGCAGAGAGTGGCAACAACAAAAATGTAACTGAGAGATCACTGTGTGCATGAAAGAGAAAATACCCCAAGAGTATGATGTCTTCCTGGGCTGGTACCTTATCAGGCTAAAGTATGCCTCGCACACTTAAGGACACCCTTATATTTATCCTAAGGATAGACTTTTTTATTATTTTTATTTTTTTATCATACTTTAAGTTCTGGGATACATGTGCAGAACGTGCAGGTTTGTTACATAGGTATACATGTGCCATGGTGGTTTGCTGCACCCATCAACCCGTCATCTACATTAGGTATTTCTCCTAATGCTATCCCTCCCATAACCCCTCACACCTTGACAGGCCCTGGTGTGTGATGTTCCCCTCCCTGTGTCCATGTATTCTCATTGTTCAACTCCCACTTATGAGCGAGAACATGCGGTGTTTGGTTTTCTCTTCTTGTGTTAGTTTGCTGAGAATGATGGTTTCCAGCTTATTGAGTCTTTGCTGATTTAAGAAGAGCTAAGCTGCATTTTGGATATCATACAAATGTGTTCTAATTTTTCAAGTAGTCAGAAGTCAGCCATTATTCGTATTGTCATTCTCCCATGGGTAATATGTCTTTGTTCTCTTTGGTTTTCAGAAGCTTGACTATCACTCGCCTCCGTGTGGTTCTCTTTGTATTTATGCTGCTTGGGTTCCTCTGAGTGTCAGGGAGAACATGGGGCTCACCTCAAGTGTTTCTGTCACTGACCACAAACCTACCTATTGTTCACTACCTAAAAAGACTTATGTCATGTATATTTTGGTCTACTTTTAGAGTTGTTTCTGGTGGAAGGGTAAGCTTGGTACTGGGTATCTTTATGGCTGCAAACAGAAGTCCTTGTAAGATTGCTTTTGAGTGCAAGTGCATTGGATAGTACATTTGAAGTACCTAACTTTAGTTTTAGTTTTAGTTTTACTGTTTACAAAGTAGTTAAAACAGCTACCAATTTCTGGGCGTTTGTGTGGTTATGGTGGTGGAGGAAAGAGGTATAGTTTCAACTGATACTAAATTATTGCAAAAAAAAGAAACACCTTAAGTAGAAATGGATTTCTGTACCTCTGCAACTTTCAGAAACTGTGTCAATTTGGTTGTATGAACTTGATGTAAATATCCAAACTTTCCCTGCATTGGCTCTTCCTCATGTCAAAATATTTGTCTAAAAATAGAAAAAAATTACCATAAAGGAGCCAATATCTTAGCAATTTTCAAGTTTTACTCCATTCTGATTGTTCTATTTTAAGCTAATTCTGGATATGAATTTAACCTGTTCAAAACAATTCTAATTTTAATCAAGTTATTTTCTGTTTTAATAACAAGAAATAGCACTGCTCAATCCCCACAATCAACAATTTTTTATGGAGTAGCTACTGTATACCAAATACTGGTGCTGGGTATATGGAATTTAATAGCATGCACAGATAGTTTAGATTTTAATTTCAACGACTTCTAGTCTATAGTCTTTTTGATTAATACAAAGCTCTGCAACCCTTTGAGGGAAAGGGCTGTGTTTCCTACTCTCTTATAACCCTACAAATGTATAATACTACGTATTTCTTCAGTATAAGGAAAGTTATCAAATTCCCGTCAATAAAGTTTAGAGAATAATTGCAGCTAAATGAATCATTCATTAGGGCTAAATGATGACAGTAATTTCCTGAAAAGTCTAAAAATATATGCTTGCATATCATCAATAACAATTACTTATGTTGTAGGCTTTACCTTCTTAGGAAAGTCAAAACTGTGTTATTTGAACTTGGTGGAAATGGGCCTTATTAACATATAATGAATAAACATGGCAACCTAGGTTGATTCCCTGACAAATTTCCCAGAAATATCAGTTAGCACTTACATACAAGTGGAAAAGTTTTGTGGCTAATTAGACAAATAATGTTTAACCAATGAAGCAATATAATATTTGTATTGAAAAGTATACATGACCCTGCAAAGATTTTCTATTTTGTATCTAAAGCAAATGTGAGTCTAAATGTAGACAAGGGATTTTTACAAATAAATTATTTTACCATTTTATGCTTTAAAAAGTAATCATTTAAAAAGTTTATTCTTTATCCTACCTAGCAGATTAAGGATCCCTTCATCATAAGCTGTAAAGAGACGAAGAGAATCTTTAAAGAGGAGCATAAAAGCAGCACGTATTATACCATTAGTTAGTTCATCAGGATTTGCCTGAAAATTAAATAAAAAAGTAACCAATTAACACCACAGTTAGAAAATTATTTCTCCTACCTATAGTTACAGGATGCTATTTACTATATTTTTAAACAAATTTTATAAAGCTCTTACGTTAAAACTAAGAAGAGCATTAAACTGGGTTTGAATAACTGGAAGTGTGTTTAGCAGCTCTTCAGTATTCATAGTTCTTATCACACCATCTGTCCTATAAAACATAAAAGAACTTCAAGAACCTCAATAATTAAGAGTTTGAGAAGCTCTGTGACATCAGCATCTTGAAATAGGGCTGTTTTTGACAAACTACAAAGCAGACCACATGTAAGTTTCAGTACTTCTTGTTTACAAACTAATGATATTTACTGACCCTCTCTTGGTTTTTGTGATGTCAGATGAGATCATTCTATATGCGAGTGACTTTTCATTCAAGTACTTGCTGTATCGTCTGATGAAGGTTGACATAGTATAGCCTAAAAATGAGATATTTCGATTATTTCCAATTCAACCAACAGTAGCTTTTTACAATATGTCAATAAATGCAAATGCTTATTCCACATTCACCTGTATACTTCAACAATATCTTTGAAGCACAAAAGCTAGAATGGCCTTTATTAATCACCTATTCCAACATTCTTCCAGCTTTCTGTTAAAGATTAATTTTTATTTCCTTAGAACCTTGATATCATCCCTTAATGGGATATTGATGGTGACATTCCTCAACAGATGAAATAATTGAACTGTATCAGCTCCTTTGACATTTTCACAGAAACTATTATAAATTGTTAGCATTTTCCTTACTCTCCTCATCCCACTGCCACCATCCCTCCTCCCCTCTCCTTCCACTCAGCAAAAATGACCTGACGCCTACTTCACAGAGAAAAAGGAGAAGAAAGGCCATGGTACAAACTCAACTACTCTCTACTCGACCTCCAAATGTATGCTGATTCCCCTTCAATGTATTCATTCATTCAACAATCACTGAGTGCCTACTATAAGCCAGGCGATGTACTAAGTGCTGGAAGTTCAGCAGTGAAAAAAACAGACAAATATTCCTGCCCTCATAGGGCTTACATTTCAATGGGAAATGACAGACAATTATGTTAAAAAAAAAAAAAAAAAAAGGAACACAGAGACAGGGAGAAGGGGAAAGAGTAAACCCAGGCAGAGAACTGGTGTAAAGGTGCTGCAATTTTTGGTAGGCTGGACAAGGTTTCGCTGAGCAAAGACCTGTAGGTCTCATTAACTTTTCTGTCTCTAGCATATGGCATATTCTGTTATTCTTAGTAAGCTCCAAAATATACATTGTATCAATGAATTTGGGGATTATTTACATTCTTAAAATGTATAGCACATCGCAGCCTTCATAATTTAGAAACTTTTTTAATTAGGCACGATTTTCAGACCTTTTCCCTCCTTGGCATATGGAAATATTTCCATCAAAGAATCATCTTACCTTCTATGACACTTTTATCCAGGAAATTGTGTAAAGTGAACAAAGAGCTCCGACATGAAACATGTTTAATGAAACGCTGTCAAACAAATGTGCCAAATTCTAAAATTAGTTTCTGTACACACAAAAAGTTCCTTAATGATTGTCACACACCTTGTATCTATTTCAGGAGCATTGATTAAGTTGAGCACAGTCATATCCTGTGCTGGCCAACACAAGGATTTGCAGTGCTGCCAACTTTCCTCTATTTATATACCCCCCAAATAAACAAGGAGTTAAACATTAAAGCTTATGTGAATACACACTGTTTCCCTCTAAGACTTTCTATCTAGCCATGCCCCACTCTTGATTTTGAGCAATTTTAAGTTACGGAAGTATACAAATAATAATATGATACATCTGTGGACCCCACTACCTAGAAATGATAACTGCTAACTTTCTGACATATCTGCTTCAAGTCTATTATTAAAATAAGAGAAAATAAATGATTACAGATAAAGCCCCATCCCCGAGATCCATTTCCTGCTTCTGCCTAGAAGTAACTGGTATCATAATTTTAATGTGTTATCTTTACAGTCTATTTTCCTCATAGTTTCACATGTATTTGTTCCATGGACAAGTACTGTGTGTATTTTAAATTTTTTTACATAAGTAGTTTTGCACTCTAAGTGTCATTCTACAATTTGCTTCCTCTATTAGCATTGTTTTTGAGATCTAGCCTTGTTGGTATACAATCCCATTTAATGTAATACAGCATTTCATTGTATAACGACACTAAATTTTATCTGTTCTCTAGTGATGGAAATTTAGGTGATTTCTAGTTTTTCATTATTATAAACATGATGTAAGAAGTGGATTTGCAGAGTCACTGGGATGGGCATTTTCAGCTTTCTAAATGTGTCTCAATGTTCTCCTCTCCACAGTGATAAACTGCAGCAGCTACATGTATCCACAGAGTATGTGAATTCTCATTACCTCAATGTCCTCCCGACTATTCTTACTGTCAGAAATTTTAATTTTTGCTAATATGAGCATGTTCTCGATGATTATTAGACATTCTGCTTTCCTTTTCTATAAACCCTCTTCATTTCTTTTGCTCATTAATCTATTGTAGTGCCTTTTTCTTACTAATTATGTATTCTGAATATTAACCTTTAGTCTATAGTATATATGTTGCAAATATCTTCTTTTAACTATGGCGCCTTCCCTACCCAAATGTCATAAGCATATTCTCCTACATTTTCTTCAATTTTATCTATTTTTTGAATTTAGATATTTCATCCATGTGGAATTTATTTTTGTATATGGAGTAACATAAGCATCTCATTCTATTTTTTCCATAGGGATGCTGCTTGTGCCAATAGGCTTTATTTTAAATTCTTTCCCCCATACTTTTCCCCACAATTTTTAGTGCCACCAAGTTCCCATGTAAGTGCAGTTCTATAACCAAGCTCTCTATTATGTTCCATTTATATATATGTTCTATTTTTTACCAATACTATACTATGTAATTACTGTTGCTTTATAATGAGTTTCAAAATCCAGCCAATTTCTAAACCCTAATTTTTTAATACAAAACTTACTGAGGGAAAATGTCTGTGAATTTAAAATAGAAAATAATAAGTAATTTAATGTTATGGAGCATTCCAGTTGTTCTGTAAAATATAGAGAGATGGGTAGGTGATGAGGTAATATGCTTAGGTGTACAGTCTCTCCTGGCAAAGTAAAGCAGGTATGAGGTAACACATTTCTAAGGGGCTTTTTGGGGTCTAAATCCTCTAAAGAATTGACAAAAATATCCACTCTATTATAGACATTGTTATCCAGTGGCTATTTTATCAGTGACTAAAATGATACACCTCAAATAATACTGATCACAAAGATATATTCATTAATAAAAACAGATAAAAATATTTAAAATACATACTGCTATTCACTTCCCTCACTTGCCACTAATTAAAGTAAAAGGTAGTAAGCCCTTGACAAACCAAGAACATTTTGCAATTGCATGCTTACGCTCACCTCATTTCTGTGCACCATGAGGTGATGTACAGTAACCAGGGCTTTGAACACCACCACCCAGCTACTGCTCCTAGTTTTTTCAGAAAGAACATTAGCCAGATGTTCAATGCTCATGTTAGTTTCATTGATGTACTGTATTGGATCTAAATTAGAGACAATGACAAGCATTAGAATACAGACTGAGAAATAATTTTCAAAACCAAAATTGGTAATTTTAACTTAAGTACAGATGCAATCAAATGTCAGAGAAATGACATAGGGAATCCTCAAAAACATTTTCTTCATTACATATATTACAATTTGCACTGTTATATGTTACATGATATTTAATGCCTTTAGTTATCTTGCATACTTGATGAGGGGAGGGAATGAATCCATTTTGGTCCTCAAGGCCCAGCAAAGCAGATGGCACATAACAGGTTTTGGTCAATACTTATTAAATGAATGAACAGTACTGAAGAAGGTAACATACCCAAGATCATACAGGTAGTTAAATGGCAGGGCTGGGATTTGAAATTAGATTTGTTTGGCCCTAGAGACCAAGCTATTAACCACTGTCACTGCTTCTCTCAAGAAAACTGTCATTCCATGAAGGTTCAGTTAGGAACTTTCTTTGTACTGTCACCCCATCTCTGATCCTTTTATCTGCATCCTGTATCCTTTTATTTATTGCTTCTTTTTCTTGAGTCCACTACCTCATAGCTTTGTACCTAGTTTATTGTGACAGCTTTTAAATTTCTGGCCTCATGCCTGTAACCATTCATGAATTCATTTCATACAGCCCCTCAAAAGTTAAGTTTCATAATTTGATTTTCACATTCAAGAACAGGGCAATGATTCCCTACTTTTTACCAGTTCAAAATCCTCTTTGCTTTCAGAACTGTCTACAAACTATCATTATGCAACAACTTCATCCATGGCACTTATTCATTAATGAGCATTTCCTTAGGTCTTCAGAAGCCAATTCTGGCATATATTACATAAGTATCCAGGACTGTATAATATATACAGAGAATCTAGTATGTGGCCTGCTGAGAATAATGCTTTGCAAACATATATATATATGAAATTAATCTCTGTTTAACTTAGTAACTTGCTGTAACACATGCACATTATCATGATGATAAGAAGATAAAACTTCAGAAGGCAAATACAGATTAAGTCAATGAATAGTTTAAGCAAAATACCAAAATAAAGGGGTGATCAAAACAGTGAGTTAGCTATGAAGCTTTCAATAGCTGTAAAATTTAAGTATATTGCCAATAGCACACATTGTTTATCAAGTTACTGCTCACTACAAGCTCAAACAACAGGGAGTGGGGCTAGACTGGGTAGACTGGGAGTCTATCCTTTGAGCAATGGGTCACTCTAGGAATCAAAAATCTTCCTCCTAGAAACATACACAGGGCACAAAAATTGTGCCATGGACACTCTAAAGCCTATTTATGGACGTTAGGTTAGGAATACCTAAGGGAGAATCTATTCAATAGACTTTCCTTCAGAAGACTCGCTGAATGTTGTAATTTATAAGGGCACTGGGGTGAACTTGGGAAATGAGACTTTTCTAAGAAGCCTGGGTTATTATTCCACCCTCTTTGTCTCCTATCTTAGTTGAATAATTTCTAAATATTTTGGAATTTGTAGTTAAAAACACCAGAGGTCGCTTCGGAAGGCTGAGGCAGGCGGATCACCTGAGGTCAGGAGTTCCGAGACCGGCCTGACCAACATGGAGAAACCCCGTCTCTACTAAAAATACCAAATTAGTTGAGTGTGGTGGCGGGCTACTGTAGTGCCAGCTAGTCAGGAGGCTGAGGCAGGAGAATCGCTCGAACCCAGAAGGCAGAGGTTGCAGTGAGCAGAAATCGCACCACTGCACTCCAGCCTGCAACACAGCGAGACTCTGTCGCAAAAAACAAAAAACAAACAAACAAAAAACCCACCGGGGGTTCCCTTCTGTGCTCAAACTCCCCCTCCTGCAGGGACGTGGAAAAGGGGAGGGCACTGAGGTGAGGGGGAGGGGGAGTTGGGGGAGGCGAAGGAGAAAAGGTGCCGCCATTAGGAGGTTCTTCCCCATTCAGACTGCACTAGCTGCGTGGGCTGCCCATACCCAGCCTCCTACTCACCAGCCAGTTGTTTCGGCTCAGGCTCCGTGGGCTCATCGGTGGTCGCCCCGAGGGCAGCCTTGGACGCAGATAACCCCATGCGTGAGTCGCAGACCGCCAGCCACGAGGGTGATGGCGACAGAGTCCAGCCCCACCTCTTCCAGACCACAGAGGACCCGCATCCCTGAGCAGGGTACCGGCACCCCTGGTGTTGGACAAGGAGCCCCAGGTGACGGAAGAAATGCCTGACCCTGCAGGGAGCTCTCACCGGGCGACCTTACTTCATGCAGCCTGACGCAGACATCCAGCATTATGAGGTGGGATTTGAACTTGAGAGGAGCTCGGGCTCTGCAAGAATGCTGGGAAAGATGGCTGCCCGGCCCAAGAAGGCAGGTACCATGCACTTGCTTGGTTTCTGAGGGCAAGTCCAGGTTTGGGGCAGGGCATTTCTAGAGGAGCTAGGGCACTTTGCATAGTACATGGCACAGTAACAAAATAAACAACAACCATTAACGAATATTATGAGGAACGGGGACATGTTGGGGACTCCATATGAAAGCTCTCGAGATCTTCAGGTCTTGGGAAGTTAGGTGATCCTATGACAGTACCTAGGAAATTCTTGATATGACATTGTTAGGGAAGCTTCAGTCACACATTATCAGGGCTGTAGCCTGCTTGAGGTCATGTCTTCCTACTCTTCAGGCAGCATCAGATCCACAAGTCCATAGAGTTGTTCATAGTATTTCTTTATTATCCTTCTAATACCTGTAGACTCTTTACTGATGTTACTTCTCTCACTCTTCATATTGGTAATGTATGTTCTTTTTTTCTCTTGATTGGTCTGCCTGAAGAATTAATTGTGTTGATCTCAAAGAACCAACTTTTGGTTTCATGGGATTTCTCTATTTTCTGTTTCTATTTCATTAACTTATGCTTTTTATTATTTCCTTTCTTCTACTTGCTTTGGGTTTATTTTGCTCTTTATTTTCTGGTTTCTTAAGGTAGAAGGCTAGGTTTCCGACTTGATATATTGCTTCTTTTATAATATAGCCATCTAGTGCTAAATACTGCTTTTGTCGTCAAAACACCTTTTTCTGACTTTGGTCTTTTAAAATTTGAGATTTATTTTATGGCACAGAATACAGTCTATCAAGGTAAATGTTCTTTTTTTTTTTTTTTTTTTTGAGACGGAGTCTGGCTCTGTCGCCCAGGCTGGAGTGCAGTGGCGCAATCTCCGCTCACAGCAAGCTCCGCCTCCTGGGTTCACACCATTCTCCTGCCTCAGCCTCCTGAGTAGCTGGGACTACAGGCGCCCGCCACCACGCCCGGCTAATTTTCTGTATTTTTAGTAGAGATAGGGTTACACTGTGTTAGCCAGGATGGTCTCCATCTCCTGACCTCATGATCTGCCCACCTCAGCCTCCCAAAGTGCTGGCATTACAGGCGTGAGCCACCACGTCTGGCCACTTCTTGATGATCATATCACAGTTCACCAAAGCTCTGTTCATTTCCATTTTTTAAGAGCCTTCCTCCTACCCTATGCTTCAGTTTGGAGATTTTCTTTTGCTATGCCTTCAAATTCACTGATCTTTTCTTCTGCAGAGTCTGATTTGCTGTTAATCCCATCTAGAACATGTTGCGTTTCTAATATTGCATTTTTAATCTCTAGAAGTTCCATTTGGTTCATTTTATATGATTCAACATAATGAGAGTAATGAAAGATTTTAAAAGAATGAACATTTTCCTTTAAACCCTTGTGGATATTATAATGGTTATAATGGTTATTTTTAAATGTTTGCGAATTCCATCATCTTGGGCATTTCTTGGCCTGTTCCTATTGACTTATTTTTGTCTTGTGTATGGGTCACATTTTTCTGCTTCTTCCTATACCTAGTAATTGCTGATTGGATGCCAGATACTGTTAATTTTGCTTTGTTGAATGTTGTATGTTCATGTATTCCTTTAAGAAATGTTGAAGTTTGTTTAGACAAGCACACACATTACTTTTAAATCACATCTTTCTAAGGCATGTTTTCTTAAATGGCTTTATTGATATTTAATTCACATATATCTTTGTTATGAGAAAAGCCTGGTACTGTAACATTCCCTCAAACTGGGCCCCCCAAACTGGGAAGGAGCCAAGGTACCAAAGAAGTCCATCTTAGGAGTTTATTAGGACTTACATGCAGGGCACTCCTGGGCAGCAGCAGGACAACTCCAGAGATCTGCCCTGCCTCCCATCTCTAAGATGCCTTTAAGCTAATTTCCTGGCTCTTTGCCTACTGTGTGCAATGAGACTGTTTGCTGTAGTAGGTTCCCAGATACATTCCAGGATGTCTGGGTTCTCAAGGACACCTGCTCCTTGGCTGGGCACCATGGCCTTGGTTCACCGCCAAGCCTTGAAGTTTCAAGCCATTGGACATACACTCTAAGTAACATGGTGGGGGACCCACCACACTACAACTTTTCCCTCATTTCATGTAAAATTCAGTAGTTTTTAGTATATTCATAGAGTTGTGCAACTATCACCAAGATCAATTTACAAACTTTCCACCACTTTCAAAAGAAACCCTGTACTCATTTGTTTTGACAACCCCCAGCTAAATTGAGGTTCCAGTACCAGAGCAGCTAGCAACCCTGCCCAAACTCTGCAGCTTTGAAGAGCTCATTTATTAGCTCTAATAGGTTTTTTGTGTGTGTGCATGCATTCTTTAGGGTTCTCCGTACATAATATCAAGCCATTTGCAAATAGATACAATTTTACGTCTCCTTTCCAATTTGGGTGCCTTCCTCCGCCCTCAACTGCCCTGGCTAGAATCTCTAGTACAATATTAAAGTGGCAGGAAAGAACAACCTTGTCTTGATTCTGATCTTATGCAGAAATAATTCAGTCTTTCACCATTAAGTATATTAGCTGTGGGTTATTCATATATGGCCTTTATCAGGTTTGGGAAGTTCCTTCCTCTTTGTAGTTTCTTGAGTGTTTTTCTCATGAAAATGTGTTGGCTTATGTCAAATGCTTATCCTGCACCTGTTGAGATGATCATGTAGTTTTAGTCCTTTATTCATTTAATCTGGTGTATTATATCGATTGATTCTTGTATGTTGAACTGTCCTTGCACTCTTAGGAAAATTTTCACATGGTAATGGGGCCACATTCTTTTTATATGTTGCTGGATTAGGTTTCCTAGGATTTTGTTGAGGAATTTTATATCTATATTCATAAAGAATATTGGTGTCTAGTTTTCTTTCCATATGATGTCTTTGTCTGGTTTTGGTATCAGGGTAGTATTGTTCTCATAGAATGAGTTGAGAAGTATTTCCTCTTCTGTTTTTGAAGAGCTTGTAAAGAACTGGTGTTAATTCTGAACTGGTATATGAATTCAAAAGTTTGGTAGAATTCACCAGTGAAGCCATCTGGTCCTGGGCTTTTACTGGTGGAAAGTTTTAAAACCAGTAATTCAATCTCTTTACTTCTCATAAGTTTATTCAGATTTTTTGTTTATTGGTAGGTCAGTTTTGGTGGTTTTTGTTTTTCTAAAAATTTGTCTACTTCATCTATATTATCTAATTTATTGTAATATAATGGTTCATAGTTTTCCCCAATGATCCTTTTCATTGTTAAAAATTTTTATTTTTAATTTTTGTGGACAGGTGTATATATTTATGGGGTACATGAGCTGTTTTGATACAGGTGTGCAACACATAATAATCACATCATGGAAATGGGGTATCAATCCTGTCAAGTATTTATTATTTGTGTTACAAACAATCCAATTATACTCTAGTTGTTTTTAAATGTACAATTAAATTAGTATTTACTATAGTCACATTGTGGTACTATCAAATTCTAGGTCTTATTCATTCTTTCTAACTATATTTATTTTTACCTGTTAACCATCCCCATCTGCCCTCCACCCACTCGCAACTACCTTTCCGAGCCTCTGGTAACCATCCTTCTACCCTCTATCTCCATGAGTTCAATTGTTTTGGTTTTTAGATCCCACAAATAAGTGAGAACATGCCATGTTTGTCTCTCTGTGACTGGCTTATCTCACTCAACATAATGATCTCAAGTTCCATCCATGTTGTTGCAAATGACTGAATCTCATTCTTTTTTATGGCTGAATAGTACTTCATTGTGTATATGTACCACATTTTCTTTATCCATTCTTCTTTTGATGGACACTTCGGTTGCTACCAAATCTTAGCTATTGTGAACAGTGCTGCAACAATATCTCTTTGGGAGTGCAGATAGCTCCTTAATATACTGATTTTCTTTATTTTGGGTATATACCCAGCAGTGGGATTGCTGGATTGTGTGAGCTGTATTTTTAGTTTATTGAGGAACCTCCAAACTGATCTCCATAGTGGCTGTAACTAATTTACAGTCCCACCAACAGTGTAAAAGGGTTCCTTCTTCTTCAGATCCTCGCCAGCATATTATTGCGTCTTTTGGATAAAATTCATTTTAAGTGGGATGAGATGATATCTCATTGCAGTTTTGATTTGCATTTCTCTGGAGATCAATGTTGAGCACCTTTTCATATGCCTGTTTGCCATTTGTATATCTTCTTTTGAGACATGTCTATTCAAATCTTTTGCCCACTTTAAAATCAGATTATTAGATACTTTCCTATATAGTTGTCTGAACTCCTTATATACTCTGGTTATTAATCCCTTGTCAAATGGGTAGTTTGCAAATATTTTCTCCCATTCTGTGGGTTGTCTCTTTATTGTTTCCTTTGCTATGCAGAAGCTTTTTAACTTGATGTGATCCCATCTGTCCATTTCTGCTTTGGTTGCCTGTGCTTGTGGGGTATTACTCAAGAAATTTTTGCCCAAACCAATGTCCTGGAGAGTTTCCCCAATGTTTTATGACAGTAGTTTCATAGTTTGAGGTCTTAGATTTAAGTATTTAATCAATTTTGATTTTATTTTTGTATATGGTGAGAGATAGGGGGTCTAGGTTCATTCTTCTGCATATGGATATTCAGTTTTCCACACACATTTTATTGAAGAGATTGTCTTTTCCACAATGTATGTCCTTGGAACCTTTGTTAAAAATGAGTTTACTGTAGGTGTGTGGATTTGGTTCTGGGTTCTCTATTCTGTTCCATTGATCTATGTGTCTGTTTTTATGCCAGCTCCATGCTGTTTTGGTTACTGTCGCTCTGTAGTATAACTTGAAGTCAGGTAATGTGATTCCTCCAGTTTTGTTCTTTTTCTTAGGATAGCATTGGCTATTCTGGGTCTTTTGCAGTTCCATATAAATTTTAGAATAGTTTTTTTCTATTTCTGTGAAGAGGGTCATTGATATTTTTATAGGGCTTGCATTGAATCTATACATTGCTTTGGGCAATATGGACAATTTAACAATATTCATTCTTCCAGTCCATGAACATGGAATCTCTCCATTTTTTGTATCCTCTTGTATTTTCTTCACCAGTGTTTTATAGTTTTCACTGTAGAGATCTTTCACTTATTGGATTAATTCCTAGGTATTTAGTTTTATTTGTGACTATTGTAAATGGAATTACCTTTATTTTTTCAGATTGTTCACTGTTGGCATATAGAAATGCTACTGATTTCTGTAAGCTGACTTTGTACCCTGCAATGTTACTGAATTTATCAGTTCTAATAGTTTTTTGGTGGAGTCTAGGTTTTCCCAAATATAAGATCATATCATCTGCAAACAAGTATAATTTGACTTCTTCCTAATTTGGATGCTCTTTATTTATTTCTCGTCTGATTGCTCTAGCTAGGAATTCCAGTACTATGTTGAATAATAGTAGTGAAAGTGGGCATCCTTGTCGTGTTCCACATCTTAGAGGAAAGGCTTTTAGTTTTTCCCTATTCAGTATGATACTAGCTGTGGGTCCGTCATATATGGTTTTTGAGGAATGTTCCTTCTGTCCCCAATTTTTGAGTTTGTTTAAATGATGAAGGGATGTTGCATTTTATCAAATGCTTTTTCAGCATCAGTTGAAATGATCATGTGGTTTTTGTCCTTCATCCTGTTGATATGATGTACCCCATTACTTGATTTGCATATGTTGAACCATCCTTGCATTCCTGGGATAAATCTCACTTGGTCATGATAAATGATCTTTTTAATGTATTGTTGAATTCAGTTTCTTAGTATTTTATTGAGGATTCTTGCATCAATATTCATCAGAGATACTGGCCTATAGTTTTCTTAATGTATCTTTGTCTGGTTTTGGTATCAGGGTAATAACCCAGAGATTAGAATAAAAAATCTTAGAAATTTACCTGATGCTCTATTCTACTGTGGTTCAGCTGGCACTCAAACCACAAGATGAAGTACTTCCCACTCGTCCCTCCCCCTTCCACAGGCAGAGGTGCCTCTCCCTGTGGCTACGATCAACACTGTCCCTTGGGGGGCTCTTCCAGGCCACTTCCAACATTCACTTAAAGCCCCAGGGCTCTTCATTCAGCTTGTGGTGAATGCTGCCAGGTCTGGGACTCACCCTTCAGGGCAGGGGGCTCCCCTGTGGCCCAGAGCAGGTCCAGAAATGCTGTCAAAGAGCCTCCTCATTGTTCTACCACATTGTAGCTGAGCTGGTACCTAAGGAGCAACACAAAGTTCCCTTTACTTTTTCCTCTGCTTTTCTCAAACAGGAGTCTCTCATTGTAGCCACCACAGCTGGGAATGTGCTGAGTCTTACTTGAAGACAGCACATCTCAGAGCCCAAGGCCCACAGTATATTCCCTAGGTATTGCTGCTGGTTATTCAAGGCCCAAGGGCTCTTTAGTTAGCAGGTGATGAATCTTGCCAAAACCGGATCCTTCCCTTCAAGACAGTGGGTTCCTTCTTGGCCCAGAGTGTGTCTAGAAATGTTGTCCATGAGCTAGGGCCTGGAATGGGGGCCTCATGACTGCCCAGTGCTCTATCCTACTTTGGCTGAGCTGGTATCCAAGATGCAAGACAAAGTCCTCTTTACTCTTCTCTCCTTAAACATTTCCTTGATGCTAGCTGCACTGCTTGGTGTTGAGGGAGGGGTACTGCAAGCACTCTGTTAGGTATGTGTCTCACTAGGTCATGTGCCACCCTAGTCCACAGCTCAGCATTAGGACTCACCTAGGAATTGCAGTCCTTGTGTCCTAGACTGCCTTCCAAATTTACCTAGAACCCCAGAGCACTTTGGCCCATGGTGGCGAGGCCTGCAAAAACTTAAGGTCTGACCACTGGGAAGGGCAATTCCCCTCTAGTTAGGTCTGGTCCATATGCTCCCTACCTGCAAAGGCATGGTTGCTACCAGGGGATGGAGGAGGGGTGCTGTCTGTGAGTCAAGACTGTCTCTCCTATCCTATTCAATGACTCTCAGAAATATTAAGTTAAAACCAGGTACTGTGATTGCTTACCTGATCTTTGGTTCTTGTGGCGATGCTTTTGTGTGTGTGGATAATTGTTAAAATTTCGTGTTTCTGTAGGGGGAGGGAGGATGAACAGCATAGGCTTCTATTCTGCCATCTTGCTTTGCCCCTTTGGATATAATTCCCATTTTCTTTTTGTAAGGTTTGTAGTATTGTCTCCTATTTCATTCCCAATTTTAGAAATTTGAATCTTTTATTCATAGTCAGTCTAGCTATAGGATTGTCAGTTTTGTTGATCTTTTCAGCAAACCCACTTTTGGTTTTATTGATTTTTCTCTATCGTTTTCCTGTTCCCTGTCATTTGTCACCACCCTAACCTTTATTATATCCTTCCCTCTGCTAGCTTTGGGTTTAATTTGCTTTTTTTCAGTTCCTTAAGCTGAGAAGTTGGGTTATTAATTTGAAATCCTTTCTCTTTTTTACTGTAGGCATTTATAGATATAAATTTCCCCCTGAGCGCTGCTTTTATTGCATAAGTTTTGGTTTGTTATGTTTTTATTTTCATTTATCTC
Organism: Nomascus leucogenys; assembly: GCF_006542625.1. Lineage (NCBI taxonomy): Eukaryota > Metazoa > Chordata > Mammalia > Primates > Hylobatidae > Nomascus > Nomascus leucogenys. Next base: position 140,065,787 of record NC_044406.1, on the reverse strand, counting down.
AAAGCATTTTCTATTTTCCCTTATGATTTGTTCTTTGACCCAACGGGTATTTAGGAATTTGTTGTTTAATTTCCATAACTTGGTGAATTTCTCAAATTTCTTTGTTATTGATTTCTAATTTTATTCCATTGTGGAGAGAGAACATACACTGTATAATTTCAGTCCTTTAAATTTATTGAAACTTGTTTCGTGGCCTAACATATAATCTAACTTAGATAATTCTTCATGTTTAGTTGAGGAGTACGTATATTCTGCTGCTATTGTTGGATTAAGTGTCTTATAAGTTGTCTGTCAGGTCTTCTTGGTTGATAGTTATTCAGTTCTTCTATTTCCTTGTTTATCATCTACCTAGTTGTTCTATCCACTATTGAAAGTGGTGTACTGAAGTCTCTAACAGTCATTGTTGAATTTTCTATTTCTGCTTTGATGCTGTCAGGTTTTGCTTCATGTATCTTGGGCTCTGTTGTTATGTGCCTATATGCTTATATCATCTTCCTAGTGGATTGACCATTGTAACTTTATAAAATGCCCCTATTTGTCTCTAACATTTAAAAAAATCTATTTTGTCTGATAATAGTTTAGCTGTTCCAGCTGTTATGGTTGCTGTTTGCATGATATATCTTTTCCCATCATCTTATTTGTATCTTTGAATTTAAAGTCTGTATCTTGTGAACAGCATATAATAGGGTTTTTTTGTGTATTCTAATAATCTCACTCATTCATTTATATCTAATTACTGATAAGTGATGATTTATGCCATCATTTTGCTCTTTGTTTTCTATATGCCTGTCTTTTGATCTTCTATTTCTCCATTACTGCCTTCTTTTGTGTTATATATTTTCTAGTATACCATCTTAATTCTCGTTTCTTTACTATATTTTTGAATTATTTCCTTAGTGGTTGCCCTGGTGATTACAATTAACATCTTAACTTAAAATCATCTGGTTTTAATGAATACCAATTTAATTTCAACTGCATTAAAAAAATTTGCTCCAACATGGCTCTATTCTCTTCTCCTCTCTTTTGGGCTATTATTGTCATACATATTATATATTTTTTACATTATATGCCCATCAACACGTCCTAGAATTATTGCTTTATGCAGCTGTCTTCTAAATTAAGTAGAAGAAAAAAGCGTCACAAAAATACAACATACCATCTCTTATATTTGTCTGTGTAGTTACCTTTACCAATGATATTTATTTCTTTAAGTGAATCTGAGTTACAGTCTACTATTCTTTCATTTCAGCCTGAATAACTCTCTCTAGTATTTCTTCTAAGATAGGTCTGCAATGGCAGTCTCTTGTTTTTCTTTCTGGGAATGTCATTATTTTTTCTTTTTTTTTATTCAATCCAACAGATCCACTGGTAAGGGGATGTCATTATTTTACTTCATTTTTGTAGGATAGTTTTGCTGGACATATAATTCTTCACTGACACTTTTTTTTCAGCACTTTGAATATGTCATCCCACTGCCTTCTGGCCTCTATGATTTCTGACAACAATTTGGCTGTCAATATTATTGACGTTCAATTGTATGTGATAAGTCGTTTCTCTTGCTGCTTCCAAGATTCTGTCATTGGCTTTAGACATTCTGACTATGAAGTGTCTAGGTGTGGGTTTATCCCACTCAAAATACTTAGAGTTTCTTGAATATGTAGATTCATAGCTTTCATCAAATCTGGGGAGTTTTTGGCCATTACTTCTTTATGCCCCTTCTTCTTTCTTTAGCTACAACTCCCATTGTGGGTGCATTGTTATGCTTGATGGTGTCCCACAGGTCTCTGAGGATCTGTTTTTCTCCATTCTTTTTTCTTTTTGATACTTGGGTCTCCGATAATTGACCTACCTTCAAGTTTACTGATTCTTTCTTCTGCTGGCTCAAATCTGCTGTTAAGTCTCTCTCATGAGTTATTCATTTCAGTTATTATAGTTTTTAGCCCCTGAATTTCTATTTTGTTCCTTTCAAAAATTTTATCTTTGTTATCTCTATTTGGCGAGATATCATTTTCCTGATTTAATTCGTTATTCATGGTTTCCTTTTGCTCTTTGAGCATATTTATAACTGTTGATTTAAATCATCTAGTAAGTGCAAGACCTGGGTTTTGTCTGGGACAGTTTTTATAAACTTTTTTTTTCCTGTCAGTGGGCTGTACTTTGTTTCCTTGAATGCCTCATAATTTTTTGTTTAAAACTGGACATTTTGATGTTATAATGTGGTGGCTCTGGAAATCAGATGTCCCTCTCCCCAGGGTTTGCTGCTGTTGTTGTTTAGTGAATCATGAAATCATGCTACTGCCACCGGATAGGAGAGTAAGCTACTATCTAAAATTATAAATTATGAAACCTATACAACATAATAAATTTTTAGAATTATGTTAAATGAAGAAATCCACATGCAAAACTATAAGATGCATTAATACTAGAAATGAATAACAGAAATAAGAAAGAGAAAACCAAAAGGACTACCAAAAATGATAGTTATTTTGAGGAAATTATAGGTTTCTCTTCACATTTTTCAAGTTTCCTTTATTATATTACTTTTGTGATTTTAAAAATTGGACATTTTAATTTTGTATTAGGAAAGTAATACATACTCATTGTAGAAATTCAAAAAACAATTTACAGAAGAGTTCAAAGTGAAAAATAAGACTCCCCCCTGGCCTTAAGCTCAGTCACCAGAGGTAATGAGCTAATTAGCATTTTCTCATGTAGCCTTTCAGACATTGTATATTATATGTAGATTTTAAAAAGTAACTTGTTATAAACTTACCAAAAAGTTGGAGGAATAGTACAAAGAACTCCCATGTTCACTTCATCCAGATTGTTCAATTGATAACACTTCACATTTCTGCAGCGTGCATGCATGCAGGTGTGTACCACCATTATCATATGGCTTTTTCTTAACCATTTGAGACCAAGTTGCAGACATGCTCCATCACTCCTAAACACTCCAGTGTACAATTCTCAAAAACAAAGACACTCTTGTACATAACTACCACATTGTCAAAAAAAGGCCAAGCCCAAGAGTGATTCATTTGGCTTCTAAAGTAATGACATGTCCTTTTAAGATTCAGTTTGTTATCTACATAGACAGCAAGAGGAAGATGGGCCAAAGGTGCCAGCTCCCCATGTCCTTGTTCCCTGCACCAAACAGGACTTCTGAAACAAGGCCTGCATGTCTGCTGCACCAGTTATGGGACACTCCCTTGCTGAGGAGCCCCTTTTAGACTGCAGCTAGCAGTTTTATATTCTGTAGCTATACCCTGAGTGGGGCAGGGCAGATAGCCTCAGACCTCAACAGTACTCAGATGAGAAACTGTCTGTCTCAGTGACAGCCTCCCAGGAGAGATTAGGTTAGAGATAGCCTTGAAACAGCACCTAACCAGCCTCCCATCCTCTTGTGTTCTGGGAGGATCATGATACATCCCGCCAAGACTCAGATAAGTTGCAATTCAAGCCTAGCTTGCATAGATGTATGCATACCAGGTCACAAGGGCACCATGGCAGATCCACTCTCTACAGCTCCATCCCTCACTTTTCAAATAGCTAGCTAAGAATTCTCAGGAGCATAGGCCACCCCATCAAGTGTACTCTAATTAATTGTGCTTATAGGGGCCTTAACCAAATACATTCTGATTTTTTTGGCAACATATACAAGAATGATTCTCTAATTAGGCCCACTTGGAGGATACACTGCAGCTAGGCTCCCCAGCTGGAGCCAAGCCAGTTAAATATTTCATAAACCCAGGTGCAGTAAGGGATGCTGACAGTTGCACATATCCTGCCTTGACTGACCAGCAGGAAGTCCTGGGTAATGTGTTATTGTCCCATTACCATGTACATTAGAGATAATACACCAGTTTGTGTGTGGCAAGCTAGTATAGGTAGCTTCTTATTCACATAAGAAGTTGTAGTGACCTCAGCAGTGCCATTGTGTTGAGTTGGGATCGGGTCCAATTCTATTAAGCTCTTGTACAAAAGAGTTTCGTTAGTTTCCAGAAAGTTAATCTCATTCTATCGTTTTGAATGGAGGCTGTTAACTACTTGAGTCAGCAGTTCCTGGGAAGTTTCTGAGAGTCCTTAGATTAAGATTTGCTGGCCAGCCATTGAGTTGAAAGTGGTGGTGGCAGTCTGGGCTAAATTTTCCAGAGGCTCTGCAGACAAGTAGCTGAGATGTTAGCGGCCCCTCCTCTGCCTTTACAGAGTTTCAAGTGTGCTCTCTCCACCAGTCAGGACTGTTGCCCTCCTTTCACAGCCATGTGATTGATGTTGCCAGTCCTTACAGCAGTCACTTCACCCTTTTCCAGTCCTTTCCTTGTCTTACCTACACCTTGCTCCTAAATTGTGTATTAGTCCATTTTTGCATTGCTACAAAAGAATACCTGAGGGTGGGTAATTTATAAAGAGGTTTAAATGGCTCACAGTTCTGCAGGCTGTACAGGAAACATGGCATCAGCATCTGCATCTGATGAAGGCCTCAGGAGGCTTACAATCATGCTGGAAGGCAAAGGGGGAACTGGTGCCTGCTGCCTGGGAAGCACAGATCTGATGAGTGTGTGGATTCCAGTGATATTCACCCTCAGGCTCCTGGGTCTTGTGCCATCTGCTGCTGTAATGTTTGTCTCACAGAGGCTGAAACATGATCATCCAGTCATCTTGCTGAAAACTTCCTAAGTCTAGTAAAAGATTTAGACATCCAGATACAGGAAACTCAGAGACCCCCAAATATATACAATTCAAACTGTATAAGGAGTTGGATCTTTTTTCTTTTTAAACAAAAGCAGACATTACAATAACCAATAGCTGTTGCAGACCAGGAGCTCATTTTATCTCCTTCGCAGGGAGCTTAGGGAGCACAGGTCAGAGCAGAAGAGGCCAGCCTGCAAGGTCAGCTGGAGCTGCAGGAAAGTTTCTTCTTTTGTGTGTCTTTTAAAAAAATAAAGTTTTATGGATACATAATTTATATACAACACAATTCACCCATTTAAAGTGAACAATTTAATGACTTTTAGTATAGTCATGGAGCTGTATAACCATCCCTGCAGTCAACTTAGAATATTTTCATCACCTCAAAAAGAAACCTCATCCCTCTTAGCTATCAACCCTCTATCCCTGCTCCTTCCTACCCCTCATTCCTTTTTATGGCCAAATAATATTCCATTAAAGAACAGACTGCATTTTGTTTACCCATTCATTGGTTGATAGACATTTGGGTTGTCTAGTTTTTGTTTAAATTTCTGTCTTCAGTTCTGTGGGATATACACCTAGAAATGCAATTGCTAGGTCTTATGGTGATTCTGTGTTTAACTTTTGGAGGAGCCATCAGCCAGTTTTCCAAATTGACTACACCATTTTATATTACTACCTGTAGTGTACAAGAGTTCCAATTTCTCCACACCCTCACCAACACTTGTTATTCTCTTACATTTTTATTCTGGTTAGTATAAAGTCATATCTCATGATTTTTATTTCTCTGGTGACTAGTAACGTCAAGCATCTTTTCATGTGCTTCTTCACAATTCGTAGGTCTTCTTTGGAAAATTTCTATTTAGGTCTTTTGCCCATTTTTGAATTGTGCTGTTTGGTTTTTGTTGTTTTCAGTGTTCATTATATATTTTGCATACTAGACACTTATACATAGGATTTGCAAATATTTTCTGCCATTGTCCTGAGTTTTCACTTTTTGATCATGTCTTTGGATGCACAAAATTTTCTAACTTTCATAAATTCCAATTTATCTATTTTTTATTTGTTGCTTGTACTTTTGGTGTCATATCTAAGAATCCACTGCAAAAACCAAGATCGTAAAGATTTACTACTGTTTTCTTATAAAGTTTTTATTGTTTAAGCTCTTGAATTTAAGTCTTCAATATGTTTTGAGTTAATATTCATTTATCGTGTGGGGTCTCAGTCCAACTTCATTATTTTGCACGTGGATATCCACTTGTCCATTCACCAGTTGTTGAAGACTATTCTCTCCCATAGTCTTGGCACCCTTGTTGAAAATCAGTTGACTGTAGATGTGTGGGCTTATTTCTGGACTCTCAATTCAATTCCATTTTTAGTGGAGGATTTGAAAATCAGCATCTTGGTGCTAGGTGTGCTCACAGCCACTGGGTGTCACTTCTAGTCCCTCTTGGTGGATGGAGCTGAGAAAGATATGTACATATACACATACCTTTCTCAGCTCTGATATATATATATATATGGTTTCTGTGTGTGTGTATATATATATGTGTGTGTATATATATGGGTATGTATATATGTATGTGTGTGTGTATATATATTTCCTTTGAACAAGAGTTCATATTAATGAACTCTTTTCCAATTTTAATCCAATACCATGAGATTCATTTTACCCTTCCTCCTTTCCATGCTTTTTTTTTTTTTTTTTTTTTTGAGACAGAGTCTGGCTCTGTCGCCCAGGCTGGAGTGCAGTGGCGCGATCTTGGCTCACTGCAGCTCTGCCTCCCAGGTTCACGCTATTCTCCTGCCTCAGCCTCCCAAGTAGCTGAGACTAAAGGCGCCTGCCACCATGCCTGGCTAACTTTTTTTTTGTTTTGTATTTTTAGTAGAGATGGGGTTTCAGCGTGTTGGCCAGGATGGTCTCAATCTCCTGACCTCGTGATCCACCCATCTCGGCCTCCCAAAGTGCTGGGATTACAGGCGTGAGCCACTGCGCCTGGCCTTTCCATGTTTTCAAATAATTTTTCTGACATTGAGAAACCTAGCTCCCATTTTCCTCAACAGATTTACTTCTTCGCTCAATCAACTTAGTTATTTGCTTAATGTAGCACATTGCTGGCTGCCTCCTCACCCTGAGGGCACTGGCACAACATGGCTTCCACTGGATCTCTCCCCCTGCCCCTCCACCCGACCATGGAGCCACAAAGCTGGAAACTCTGACACCTCCACGCAGTAATCCCAGCCTGCTTCCTCAGCCATCAGGTACTTTGACACCTCCATGTACCTGCTCCTCAGCCAACATGCTTATCCTACAAATTACTCAGATTACTAGGTTAGAAATAGAATTTCAAATTGCTATAATTTATCAATATAAATAGTTTAGAAGGTGATGGAGAGAGATGTTAAGAATGTCTATTTGGTTTCTGGTTTGTGCAAATGGATGTTACATTCACTATTCACTGAGGTAAGAAATGTTAGAAGGGAATATAGTTTAGATTGAAAACCATGATTTCAGATTTAGATATATTAATTTTTATGTGCCATTAAGACAGCCAAGTGGAGGCCAGGCACGGTGGCTCGTGCCTGTAATCCTAGCACTTTGGGAGGCCGAGGCAGGTGGATTGCTTGAGCCCAGTAGTTTGCCACCAGCCTGGGCAACATGGTGGAACCCTGCCTCTTCAAAAAAAATACAAAAAAAAGAGCCAGGCATGGTGGTGTGTGCCTGTAGTCCCAGCTACTTGGGAGGCTGAGGTCAGGAGGTCGAGGCTTCAGTGAGCCATGATCATGCCACTGCGCTCTAGCCTGGGCAACAGAGTGAGACCCTGTCTCAAAAAAAATATTTAAAAATTTAAAAACACAGCCAAGTGAAACGTCCAGTAGAGAGGTGAAAATGTAGGTCTGGAGTTCAGATACAGATTTGTGTGTCAACTGCATATAGGTAAGCAAAGATAGAGAAGTCTATGAATGAATTTGAGAAGGAACAGCTAGAGAAGAAAAGAATAGCAGGAAGGATAGCCAGAGAAGAAAATAAGAGAAGCCAAAAAGGAAGTAGATTTCAAGGAGAAGTGACCAAGTGTGTCAATACTGAGAGGTTCATTAAGGACGGGAAAAGCAACTATTGACTTTCACTGCATGGAGATCACTGGTGACTTTGGCAGTAGTAGTTTCAATGAAGTGCTGTGGGCAGAGGTCACATGGCAATGAGTTGAAATTATAGGAGATAAGAAAACAGAGAGAACAAGTATATACAGTTACTATGAGAGTCTTGGATGTGATTGAAAATAGAGAATCTAGTGTTCATAAGGGGATACAGGGTTGTGTAAACGTAAGCCAGATTGGTGCAGCTGGGAAAATAATGACACATCCTGTTCACACCACTGTTTCTTGTGATGCTCAACACTTTTAAAGACTGGACACTGAGCTAAAAGAAACCTTGGTGGTCAACTACTCTAATCTCATTCTATACCTAAAGAAAATGAAACCCAGAAAGGGAAAAGGACTTGTGCTAGAGGTTGGCCTATAAAAATATTCCAATCGTTTTATTCCCCTCAAATTTTCTAGCACCCTTTTCTTATTTCATAAAATAGGTACCATACATCCCAGTTCCTTACTTAAAACTTACAACTTTTCATTTTGCAATAATTATTTACTTGTAGGAAGTTGCAAAAATAGTACAGAGTTTCATGTATCCGTTACCCAGTTTCCTCCAGTGGTACGGTTTTGTAACTATAGCACAACTTCGTATCCAAGACATTGACAATGATATTATACTGCTATCTAGACTACAGACTTTATTCAGTATCACCAGATTTTACATGCATTCATTTGTGTGTATGTAGGTCCATACAACTTCAGCACAGGTAAAGATTCATGTGCTTAAGCTCATAATCAAATGTGATAATCAACATCATAATCATATAGAACTGTTCCATCAGCACAAAGGAACTCCTTGCATCATCCCTTTATAGTCATACATACCCCACAGCCCCTCCAGTCCCTATCCCTGGCAACCATTAATCTGTTCTTCATTTCAATAATTTCGTCACCTCAAGAATGTTATATAAATGCGATCATACAGTATGTGACCATTTGAGACTGGCTTTTTTTGTTCACCATAATATCCCTGAGGTACAACCAAGTTCTTGTATCAACAGTTAGCTCCTTTTCATTCCAGAGTAGTATTCCAAGTTATGGATGGTTTGTTTAACCATGTACCTGTTGTAGGACATCTGGGTTGTTTCCAGTTTCGGGCTATTACAAATAAAGCTCCTATGAATATTTGGGTACAAGTACAATATAGGGTTTCGTTTCTCTGGAATGAATGTCCAGGAGCACAACTGCTGGGTCTTATATTTAACTTGATTAAAAAACTATGTTTAACTTGATAAGAAATTGATAAACTCTTTTCCAGAGTGGCTGTACCATGTTACATTCCTGTCAGCAATGTATAAAATATCCAGTTTGTATCCTCATTAGTATTTGGTATTTTCACTATGTTTTCTTTAGCCATTCAGATAAGTAAGTCATAGCCTCACTGTGGTTTTGCATTCCCTGATGACTTACGGAGTTTAACAGCTTTTCATATGCTTACTTGCCATCTATAGAGCCTCTTCAGTGAAACATCTATTCATGTCTTTTGCCCATTTTCTAATTGGACTGTTTGTTTTTATTGTTGAGTTTTTGTGGCCTTTTTTTTTTTGAGACAAGGCCTCACTCTGTTATATAGGTTGGAGTGTGGTGGTGTGATCATAGCTCACTGCAGCCTCAAACTCCTGGGCTCAAGTGATCCTCCTGCCTCCCTAGTAGCTGGGACTACTGGTGTGTGTCATGGTGCCCAGCTAATTTTTAAAAAAAATTTTTTGTACAGACAAGAGTCTCACTGTGTTGCCCAGGCTGGTCTGGAACCCCTAACCTCAAGCACTCCTCCCATCTTGGCCTCCCAAAGTGGTGAGATTACAAGCATGAGCTACCATGCCTGACTTCACTTGAGTTTTTAGCACACTTTATGTATTCCAAATTGATCAGATATATGGTTTGCAAATTCATCTCAATCTGTAGCTTATCTTTTCCTCTTCTTAAATCACAAGTTTTTAAATTTTGAAGAAGTCCAATATATCAGTTTTTGTCTTTTATGGATGTGCTTTTGGGGCAAAGTCCAAGAACTTGTCACCTAGCCCAAGATCCTGAAGATTTTTCTCCTGTGGCTTTTTTCAAAGTTATATAGTTTTATGTATCACATTTAAGTCCGTTATACATTTTGAGTTAAATTTTATATAAGATGTGAGGTTTAAGTAGAGGTTCTTTTTTCTCCTCGCTATGGGTATCTAACTGCTCCAGCATAATTTGTCAGAAAGGCTATTCTTCCTCCATTGAATTGCTTTTGCACTTTTTCAAAATCAGTTGAGCATATTTATATGGGTTTATTTCTGGGTTCTCTCATCTGTTCCATTTATCTATGTGTCTGTTCCTCTGCCAATACCATCTATCTTGATTACTATAGCTTTATAGTAAGTCTTGAAGTCAGGTAAAGTGAGTCCTCCAAGTTTTTCTTCTTCAAAATTGATTTAGCTTAAGTAACTTTACACTGGATATTTTCATCTTTCCTATGGGGAAAGAAAAAGAACAGAGAAGAACAGTGGCTGTGGGAAATTAGGGACAATATAGTATATACATTCCATATGCTCAAGGCTAGTGGTTTTCAAATGTTAGTATGCCCCAGAATCAGCTAAGTAGTTCATGCAGATTTCTGGGTTTTATCCCCAGAGATAGAATATGATCTTCAAGTGATTCTGATGCAGGTGGTTCTGGACAACACTTTGAAATTTGAAAAATGAAAGGAGAAACAAAAACCAAAAACAGCCTTTATCACTTAATTTCCAGTATCCAACAAGCATACTTTGTTTCCAGTATGCAACAAGCACACAGAAAAGTATGTCTTTTCTGAAGACACATTTATCATTTGTGCTTTCACATGATAAGAGTAATGCAACCAAACTTTTTAAAGCATGATTTTTATTGCATCCTAAATCCCAAATGTTTCTGGAGAAACACATTTTACTATAATGGAAACTCCTAGGCAGATAGGATCTGCTCAATAGGAATTTACTTCAGAGTCAAATATGCTAGAACTCATGTTTGGTTAAAAAGGGCACCTTCAGAGATTCAACGTTTGATAGGTATCTCAGAACATATATTTTAGAAATCAAGAAGGAAGACACTGCCCTCTCAATGAGGGCATAGAGGTGGGGTGCTTCCTTCCATTCACACTAGATTTATTATTTGCTTGTCCAACATAAGCATCATACCTACAAAATTGAAACATAAAATATTCTAGCAAAACATAAAATACATAAAACATAAAATGTATTTGAAAATGAAAATAAAGACTTCCAAGTTGAAAGGGAAATATAAATGTTTAAAATATACTCCCCAGACATTTTATTCTAAGATATTCCTTGCCATTGTACCACCCATAGCCTTTTTAAAAATAACTTTCATATTCTACTTAAATCATCTTGCATAAGCTCCTTATTGGTCAGTTATAGGTAGTAGGGTTCAGTGAACTCTAACTAAACTGTCAGGAAGACATCCTGTGCTGATTGCATGTGAAAAATAACTACTCCATTGTCTGCCTGCATGTGAGCTGCGTGCATTTTCAGACTGTGTTTAGTACACAAATTGAAAAAGAAGTTTTTTACCCCATTTTGTCTCCTGCTTTATTCTAGAGAAGAAAGTTCTTGCATAAGCTCTTCCTTTTCTTGTTGCAATTCCTGCAAATGCTGTTGGTTTTGCTCCAGTCTGTCCTCCAACCACTGTAGGAGAGGCCCGCTGACTGCCGACATCTGACTGCACAGATTCTTGGTAAACACTTCAATAGGAAAAATAAAGATGGGAATAATTGTGGAAAAGCACCATCCACTAGCATGTTTCCACTCTATCACCAACAGACCCCCAACCATAAGCACAGAAAGAAGGGGTTGGAGAAGGAAGGAGAAAAAGTGTAATAAGTAGGATTGGTAAACTATTTTCTGTGCCCAGCCAGGGGAAAAACAGAAGAGCTGAGCATAGAAAATACCCATTCTGAGGACATCTTGAATCCATAAGCCAGAGGGAAGCCTGGCAGAAAGAGGGCCAGCTCTTTACTCCCTTAGGCAAAAGGGCTAAGAGCCACGAAAGGGTTCCTTTCCCCAGCCTTTCAGACCTTCCCTTGCTGTAAACCACCATAACCTCCTAATGGACCAGTATAACCTCCTAATGGGCCAGAAGTCCGCCTTCTGCAACTTACGTTTCCAGAACGCCCTGTAGGTATATAAACTGTTATGTATATTGCAGAAATATACATTAATTGAATACACCTGAGAGCTCCTCTTTTAAAATGAAGAACAGAGGGATGAAGAGTAAGGGAGTTACCATCTTTTATGCTTTACTGTGAATGTTCAGCTTCATGGTGAGACAAAGATTCTAAGGTACTCTTTTAAAACAAATTCCATCTAATGTAAGTACCTTTTTCTCTCTCATAATATGTGACTGTTACTTAAATGACCACTGTCCAGTTTTTTGCTATTTTAAAGATTGCAGTTAAGTGAGATTGCTAGATCTAAGTACATGTACACTTTAAAACTAATTATCCAGTATTTTCCAGATTGTACCAAATTATATCTCCAGGAACAGTGAGACTGTTCACTTCCCTCACATCCTCACCTAATTGTCTCTCAATTTAATCTTTGAAAAGGTGAAAAACTGATAATCTTATCTTAATCTATACTTCTTTTAAAGATAATAATTAACATTTTTATTTTTGTAGGGGCCTATAAAAGTCTTTAATTTTTATTTAGTCAATCTTTCCTTTTGTGAGTTCAGGGTTTCACATTATACTTAGGCTATCACCTTCCTAGAGTCTGAAAAAAATTCTTGTAGTTTCCTCCTGTATTTCTTTAACTTATAAAATGAGCTTTTGGAGGTGTAATTTACAGACAGTAAAATGAACCAATTTAAAGTATACAGTTCTATGAGTTTTGACAAATGTATACCCCATGTTATAATTTGGATATTTGGCCCTCCAAACCTCATGTTAAAATTTGACCCCCAATGTTGGAGGTGGGGCCTCCATGTGAGGTGTTTGGGTCATGGGGGTGGGTCCTTCATTAATAGATTAATGCCCTCTCTCAGGGGTGAGTTCTTTCTCTGTTAGTTTCCACAAGAACTGGCTGTTAAAAAGAGCCTTGTCCCTCCCCCATTCTCATTTCCTCTGTTGCCACATGATGTCTGCATACACAGGCTCCCCTTTGCCTTCTGTTACAAGTGGAAGCAGCCTGAAGCCCTCACCAAATGCAGGTGCCAGCACCATGCTTCTTGTTCAGTCTGCAAAACTGTAAAGCCAAATAAACCTCTTTTCTTTATAAATTACCTAGCCTCAGGTATTCCTTCATAACAACACAAAATGAACTAAGACATCCCATGTAACCAGTGCTAGTCAAGATATATACCATTTCCACCACCCTCAAACAATCCCTTCCGCAGTTCCCTTTGCATCAAATGCCCCTTCACCCCTGGGCCCAGGCAGCTACCACACCACAGATTAGTTTTGCTTATTCTTGAATTTGGAACCATGGAGTATGTAGCCTTTTGTGTGATGCTTCCTTCACCTGGCTTGAGATGCGTCCTGTTTGTTCATGTTTCAGTAGTTTGTTCTTTTTATTGTTGAGCTGTACTCCATTATATGGATATATCAGAGTTTATCCATTCACCCACTGATACACATTTGTGTTGTTTCTACCTTTTGGCTATTGTGAATAATGCTGCTGTAAACATTTGTGTACAGGCTTTTGTTTGAGCAGCTGTTTTCAATTATTTGAGGTATACACCTAGGAAAGGAACTGGTATGACATTTGGCAAGTACAGTTGCCAACCTCTTTTCTAAAGTGGTTGTACCACAATAGTAAAAGTTTAAATATATCTGGAATTTAATTTTTGTGTAGGGTATTAGGTAGGAATCTATTTTCCCCCAAATGGAAATAAAAGAATGTTAACTCCATGAAGGTTAAGACTGTCTCTTTTGTTCAGCACTGTACCTCAGTGCCTAGAATAGCACTCAAATGTTTCCTGAATGAACAAACAAAAAAATGAACTGTCCCAATCCTATTTAGTAAATAATTCATGTTTTTTTCATTTATTTAAAGTAATATCTTTGTTAAATATAAATTGTTATATATACATAGGCCTATCTCTGGACTCTGTTCGGTTCCACTGATCTATTTGTTTATTTTGAGCTATTATTTATACTTTTTAAATTACTATGGCTTTAGAATATGGTTATACATCATATATTACCAACTTTTAACTTTGTCATGTTTTATCCTGAGACCGAAATTATGGGACAGATAGACCAAGCCATTTCTCCCTTTTCTTTGAAAAGTAACCACCTATAACACTCAAAAGCCTCCCCTTCTTCCTCACTGGTGACTGGAAGTAACTGGGGAAGAGTGCACAGAATGACCCAGAAGTCAGGGTTACTCAGACAGAAAATGTGGATGTTAGGGACAAGTGAATTAGTATATATATTGTATTCAGCTTTTTGTTCCTTTGCCTTGTACAAAAATTACTTTTATATTTATTGACATCAAAGATTTTCTCCCTCATGCCTTCCCTTTTATCTGTCTATCTGTGTATCCATCCATCTCTTTCAATTCCCACCACGACAGGCTGGTAGTGTTATGCTGGAACCAATTCATGCCAGCTCACAAAAGCCAACTATTAAAATTCCAAGAAGTTTGTAAGCTAGTTGATGACATGTTAGTTGCTTGAAACCAGCCATGCCAGGGGCATTACACCATGGAAACCGTCAAACACAACAAATCAGGGTCCTCCCTGCTCCTTGAGAACTGGTTGTTAAATGCGTGCCAGTATATCACTAAGTAGGTCTATCATAAAGCTCTTCCCTGTCTTTCCTCCTGTCTTACTCTAGGCTGTATTTATAGTATTCATGGATCCCCAGAGTTCAAAAGAAATGTTGGGCTCGGGATCAGGAAAACCCTTGGGAAAGGAAGCCTGAGGACAACTTGTATCCATCACTTCACTCAAACTAAATTTGCATCTGTCAGCTGAGTATTTCAGGGAAATACTCAGAAAAAATGCTGAGTACTCAAGAAAAAATTCTTACCTGAGCCATTATGGATCTTGGTTACTGAGTCCAGATGTGTAAGGCTAAAGGATAAAATAGTTTAGGTTAGTGGCAAAGCAGCATTGAAGGGAAAGCAAAATGGTCATGGACTATACCAACCATAAACTGCATCACACCGTTGCCAACTGTATTAGATGAATATGTAGTATTTAAATCCCCAATATTAACTCCTTGATGATTTGGGGGGTGTGATTTTATTCAAAGATAATTCAAAGTGATAATTTTGAAATTGCTGTCTCTCACCAAAGCTCTGACTTAGTACAAATTTATTGGGCAAGACCTAGTGCTTGGCAACAGGATTAAGATGTTGTGGATTATCCTCTTTTCTCAACCAAAAAAGAAAGTGTTCTTGCCCTTGAAAGATCCAAAGTAGCAGGAGAAAAACAAATGTTGAAGAAATTATCATACAACATGAGAAACATTATGATTGGAGACTGCTAGAAAGCTTCCCAGAGAGGCAAAAAGAAAGGGGCCTCAAGAGTTGAGCTGCTAAAGATAAAAGGACAGAAGAAGAAAAGAGAGACTAGGTCCTGAGAAGTAGAGAAGAGGAGTGAAGAGGGTCTCTACCTGTGGATCCTCCTATACGCATCCTGCTCCTCCTGGCACAGGATCTTGGGCAGCTCTACTGCTGATTCAAGGCACACTTTCCCGATAGTGACATGAGGTACAATATGGATTGGGATTTCGATTCTCTCATACCTGTGAGGCAATCAGTTCAGGTCAGTTTTTAAACCCTGAGTTGTCATAATCAGAAGTCCTCTACAGTTTTAATTCAAAGTTTGGGATATGGCATACTTTAAAGATTAAGCATTGCTGTAATTCATTTAGTGATGCAACTTCAAAGTGGATAGAGTTCAAACTGGGTTTGTCTGGAGAGCAAACTAAAAGCCCGTCTGCAGAGCTGGTATTCCCTAGTTCCATAGAGAATCTAAGGCCACTTCTGTGAATTTAAGAGAAGCCTTGAGAGCTCAAGGTCCTTATGTCTGCTTCCCAGTCAGGGGAAATAGCTAATTAATACTGTTTTCAGTCAAGAAGTTGCCAGTGAGGTTGAACAAATTAATCACAAAAGTCTGGAGAAGAGGAACTACAGACTCTTCAATGACTCCATCACATTCATAATGTAGGTGGGATTACTCACTTGTTCTAACTCAGTGTTTACCAGTGGCCCTCACTTCCCATTTTCTCCCCTGGGGGGAAATAGGTAAGAAATTCACAAATATTCACATGTTCATGCTAGAGTGGGAGAAACAGAAATGTTTGTTACTAAGGCCCAACCAATCTACCTCTACCCACTTCTCACCCCAAATACACCTAAACTCTACCTACCAGCAAGTTCAGTGGACAATTCAGGTTGAAGGCCCCTGGCACTGTGAGGCCCCACTGGCACATGGTGGTAAGGCAGCTTAAGATCTAGCTTCCCCATCCCAGCAGAACATGTCTAGTCCCCATACCACAACCTAGATGGAACACAAATGGTGGGGCATTACAAGCCCTCCCCTCCCCACACCCAAGTAGTCAGGGTGTGCTTCCATCTAAAATCATATATTTTCAGTCTGAAGAACTTTTAATATTTCTTGTAGTAAATTCTCCAGATTAATTCTGCCTGCTTTTTTCCATAAAAATGTCTGGTTTGTCTTAATATAAAATTCTGGGGTTGATAGCTTTTTTCTTCATGCACGTTAAAGATGTCACCCCATCATCTTCCAGCCTCCCAGGGTTCTGATGAGAAGTCAGCCATCATTCTTATCATTGTATTGCTCCACTATTTGTAATATATCTTTTATTCCTTTAGCTGCTATAACGTGCCTATTTTAGTTTGCTTGTATTCATATTGCTTGTGAGTGTGAATCTATGGGTTTCATCTATGGGTATGAATCTATGGGTATGAATCAGTTTTTAGAGAATTCTTAGCCATTATCTCTTTAGGCATTCTTTGTCTACTTCTGGTGCTTCAATTACATGTAAATTAAAATGGTTCACACTGCCTCATGGTTCTGTCACACGCCATTCTGCTATTTCATTCTCTCTTTTTTTTAACTCTTTGCTTCACTTAGGGTATATTTTATCGACCTGTCTTTGTCACTGATCCCTTCTGCTATACCTGAGTCTGCTGCTAGTCCCTCTGGTGATTTCTTAATTTTAGGTATTTTCCACTTTTACAATGTCCATTTGGGTTTTTTTTTTAATTGTGGTTAAAAAAATAAAATTTACTATCAACCATTTTAAGTGTACAGTTCAGTAATGTAAGTATATTAACATTGTTATGAAACAGATCTTCAAAACATGCTCATCTTGCAAAACTGAAACTCTATACCCATTAAACAACTCCCCTTTCTCCCTTCTCCCAGCCCCTGGTGACCACCATTCTACTTTGTATATCTATGATCATTAGATACCTTATATAGATAGAAAAATGCTGCATCTGTCCTTTTGTGAATAGCTTATTTCACTTAGCATAATATTCTCAGGGTTCTTTCATGTTGTAGGTTGTAACAGGTTTTCCTTTATTTTTAAGGTTGTATAGTATTCCATTATATGTTACATTGCATTTTGTTGGTCCATTCATCCATTGATGGACATGTGGGTTGCTTTTACCTCTAGACTATTGTGAATAATGCTGTGAACATAGGTATGTAAATACCTATTTGAGATCTTGCTTTTAATTCTTTTGGATATACACCCAAGAAGTGAGACTGGTAGATCACATAGTAGATCTATTTTTAGGTTTTTAAAGAAACTACAGGCTTATTGCACCACTTTACAATCTCCACAATAATGTACAAGGGTTCCAACTCCATATTCCCACCAACACTTGTTATTTTCTGATTTTGTTAGACAGTAGCTGTCATAATGGGTGTGAGGTGATATCTCATTGTGGTTTTGATTTGCATTTCTCTGACAATTAGTGATATTGAACACTCTTTCATATGCTTGTTGACCAAGAGAGATATCACTTTAAGTCCTTTGCCCATTTTAAAATCAGATTTTTTTGTTGTTGAGTGTAGGAGTTCTTTATATATTCTGGATGTTAACTCCTTATTAAATATATGATTTGCAAATATTTTCTCCCATTCCATAGGTTGCCTTTTCACTCAGTTCATTGTTTCCTTTCATGCACAGAAGTTTTAAAGCTTGATGTAGTCTCATTTGTCTATTTTGCTTTTGTTAGCTGTGCTTTTGGTGTCATATTCAAGAAATTATTGTCAAATCCAATGTCATGAAGCTTTTTCCCTATGTTTCCTGCTAGTTTTGTAGTTTGGGATCTTATGTTTTGGTCTTTAATTCATTTAAGTTTTATATACAGTGTAAGATAAGGGTCCAGCTTCTTTCTTTTGCATGTGAATATTCCGTTTTCCCAATATCATTTATTAAAGAGACTGTCTTTTTCCCATTTAGTGGTGTTGGTATCCTTGCTGAAGTTTGCTTGAGCATATATGCAAGGGTTTAAATCTGGGCTCACCATTCTGTTTCATTGATACCACACTGTTTTGATTACTGTAGCTTTGTAGTTACTTTTGAAATCAGGCAGTGTGAATTGTCCAAATTTGTTCTTTTTCGAAATTGTTTTGGCTATTCAAGGTCCCCTGAGATTCCATATCAACTTTAGGATAGATTCTTCTATTTTTAAAATGGCCAGCCTGGGTGACAGAGCGAGACTCCATCGAAAAAAAAAAAAAAAAAGCAAGCAAGCCATTGGGATGTTTACAGTGATTGCATTAAATCTACAGATCACTTTGAGTAGTATGATATCTTAACGATATTAATTTATCCGATCCATGAACGTGAGATGTCTTTCCATTTATTTGTGTCTGTAACTTCTTCCAGCAACATTTTGTAGTTTTGAATATATAAGTCTTTCACCTCCTTGGTTAAGTTTATGCCTAATTATTTTATTCTTTTTGATATTATTGTAAATAAGATTTTCTAAATTTCCTTTTCTGATTATTCATTGTTAGTATATGGAAATAAAATAGATTTTGGTTTGTTGATTTTTGTATCCTGCAACTTTCTCTTTGCTTATTAGTTCTAACAGTTTTGTGAGTTTTCCACATATATTTCATGTGTGAACAGACAGATAAAGTTACATCTTCCTTTCCAATGTGGATGCCTTTTATTTCTTGTTCTCGCCTAATTGTTTTGGCTAGGAATTCCAGTCCTGTGTTGAATGCTTATTTTTAAATTGAAGTGTATGTCCTTTTATTTTTGAGTTGTAAGAATTCTTTACCTATTCTGGATGCTATACCATTATCATATATGTAGTCCTCCCTTATCTTTGGTTTTACTTTCCATGGTTTCAGTTACCTGTGGTCAACCACGGTCCAAAAATATTAGATGAAAAATTCTAGAAATAAACAATTCATAAGCTTTAAGTTGCAGACCTTTCTGAGTAGTATGATGAAATCTTATGCCATCCTGCTCTAACCTGTGCAGGATATGAATCAACTCTTTGTCCATCTGATCCATACTGTATATGCTACCTGCCCATTAGTCACTTGGTAACCATCAGATTGACTGTCATGGTATTGCAGTTCTTATGTTCAAATAACCCTTATTTTACTTAATAGTGGCCCCAGAACATAGGAGTAGCAATGTTGGCAGTTCTGCTATGCCAAAGAGAAGACCTAAAGTGCTTCCTTTAAGTGAAATGATGAAAGTATCCAACTTAATTTTAAAAAGAGAAAATATCATATGCTAATGCTGCTAAGGCCTATAGTAAGAACAAATCTATCTTTGAAATTGTGAACAATATATTGTTATGATTGTTCTATTTTATTATTGTTGTTGTTAATCTCATACTGTGTCTAATTTATAAACTAAACTTTATCACAAGTGTGTATGTATAAGAAAACATGGTGTAATAGGGGTCAGTACTATCTGTGGTTTTAGGCCTCCACTGGGGTTCTTGGAACATATTCCCCAAAGATAAGGGGAGACTGCTTTTTGTAACTTGCCACTATTTTTTCTGATTCTGTAGGTTATTTTCACCTCCTTGATAATGTGCTGTGATGCACAAAAGTTTTTAATTTTTATCAAATCCAATTTATCTGTTTTTTTTCCTTTCTCCCTTGTGCATTTGATGTCATATTTAAGAAACTAGTACCAAACTGAAGGTCATGAAGACGTACCCCTATGTTTTCTTCTAAAGTTGTATTGTTTTAGCTCTTCTATTTAGATCTTTGATCCATTTTAATTTTTGTATATTGGGTGAAGATAGTGGTCCAGCATTATTCATTCTGCATGTGGATATCCAGCTGTCCCAGCACCATTTGTTGAATTGCCTCTTCTTTCCCTGTTGTATTGTCATGGCACATTTGTTGAATTGCCTCTTCTTTCCCTGTTGTATTGTTGAAGATCAATTGACCAGAAATGTACAGGTTGACTTATGGACTCACAATTCTATTCCACTGATTTATATATCTATCCTTTGCTACCTTTTGTGGTTTTTCTACAGTTCTCTGAAACTCTGTCCCTTTTTTCCCAGTCTTTTCTGTCTGTTATCCAGCTTGGATAATTCTATTGATCTATCTTCAAGTTTACTGACTCTTTCCTCTGGCATTTCCACTGCATTCTCACTTTTAATCTAGAGTTTAAAATTTTTGGTTATTATATTTTTCAGTTGTAAAATTTACATTTGCTTCTTTTTATCTTCTATTTCTTATATGATACTTTCTTTTTAAATATTTGTTGCAGCATTTCTGTGACTGATAGCTTGAGCATTTTCATAATGGCAGCTTTTAAAGTCTTGTCAGATATTTCCAACATAAGTGTCATCTTGCCTTTTGTATCTGTTGATTATCTTCTCCCGTACAAGATGAGATTTCTGTGGTTCTTAATATGTTAAATAACTTTGGTTTATGTCCTGGTTATTTTGGATATTAAGTTACGAGACTTTGGATCTTTTATATATCCCCACTTCTGTGGTATTTTGAGTTTTGGGGCCCTTCTCCAATCTGCCTGTTATTTACATTCCAGAGTTCACAAATAGCTAGGCTTGGCATTCTTTCCAGAGTATATAGTTGAGTTCAGTGAGATATAGGGGCAACATGTGTTGATTTCATCTTATGTGTGAAATCATCCAATGCTTTGAAATTTAATAAAATATTTCTAAGTAACACCTACATCAAAGTAAATCACAAGGGCAATAATATCACAAGGGAAATACTTTGAACTGAAGGATAGTTTTAAAAAATAAAAATTATGGATGTACCCAAAGAGTGCTTAAAGGGACATTTATGGCTCTTTTGAAAAGACTGATATCATTAATAAACCCCCACCAAGACTGATCAAGGTAAAAACAGAGAACACAAAAATTACTAATGTAAGGAATGAAAAAAGAGAAATCACTTCGGATCCTACAAACTTTAAAAGGATAGTAAGAAGATATTGTGAACAATGTAAACTACAGTTCTAGGATAAATTCCTAGAAAAGCACAACTTGCCAAAACTAAAACGATACAGAAAATCAGAATAATCCTACATATTTTAAAGAAACTGAACCTATAATTTAAAACTTTACACAAAGAAAACTCCACACTGACATTGCTAATCTGTTACATTCTATCAAACATTTAAAGAAAAAACCCAAACTTACACAAACCATTTCAGAAAATCGAGATATGAGAACATTTTCTACTTTGTACTATGCAGCCAGCAAAACCATGATATCAAAATCTAGCAAAGGTGTTTAAAGAAAAGAAAATTATGGATCAATCTTATTTATGAAAAAGATATATAATTCCTAAAAAGATTGGCCTAGTGAATACACTAAAGAGATAATATACAGTGACTAAGGAATGCAAAGCTGGGTTAAGATTCAGAAATCAGTTCATGCGACTTACTACATTAAGGCAAATAATCATATGATTATCTTAATAAATGCAGAAGGAGCATTTGATAAAATTCAACATTCAGTCATAAAAAAGAGGCTTAGAATACTAGGAACTTCCTTAATATGATAGAGGCTAACTACAGAAAAGCTAAATTACACACCAGAGATAATTGGGAAATTTTAAAGCATTCTCTTTTACATTTTATTCATAAATTTTACTGGAAGACTGAGACAGTATAATAAGGCATGAAAGATAAATAAAAAGGTGTAAAGATTGGAAAGGGTGAAATTAAATCGCCCTTGTTTATGGAAGACATGACTGTTTACATAGAAAATCCCAAGGAAATAAAATCTGCAGATAAATCATTAGGATTAATAAGTATATTTATATCCATAAGGCTGCTGGATATAAAGCCAATATACATATATCAATTTGCTATCTAAATAACCGGTACCAACTGGAAAATTATGAAAAGATACCAACTACAATAACATAAAACACCAAATTCCCAAGAATAATTTAAATGAAAGATGTGTACAATCTTTTCAGATGTTTCACAGAAAAATACAAAAGATAGAGAAATTAAAATTAAAATCTAAATAAATGGAGGGATACATCAAATTGATGAATGGATTCAATTCTATCCCAATCAAATCTCAGCTGACATGTTTCAGCAAGTTTTCTTGTGGAAATCAACAAGCCGATTTTAAAATTTATATGGGGTTACAAAGGGCCAAGAATAGCCAAGACAGTCTTGAAGAATAACTAACAACAAAGAGGAGAACCAATGTTACCACATATCATCAAGACTTATTATAAAGCTACAGCAACTAAGTGTGTTACTGACACAAGGATAGACACATACACAAAACAGAATTCGCCTAGAGTCCAGAAACATAACCATATATATATGGACAACTGATTTAAGGCAAAGTGGCAGGGCAGCAATAAATGGTGCCAGGTCAATTGGATACACACGTGGGAAAAAGGGAACGTCAACTTACATCCCACATCATATCCTAAAGTTAACACTAAGTAGATTGTAGATTTAAGCACGAATGGTGAAATAATAAAGCATCTCTTTCAGATAGGGAAAGATGTCTTAAATAGTGTAGGACACTAAAAAGCACTAGATCGAAAAGATAAAAAGATAATTTGGACTATTATATTAAATAAACAACTTAGGCTCATCAAATGATACCATTAAGATAGTGAAAACCAGTTCAGGGTGAGAGAGTAGATACTTGGAATAGGTATAGCTGACAGCTTGTATCCAGAACATATTGGAATTCTTCTGAAGTACGAAGAAAGTTAAAGAAAAATGAATGTGACTTATACATGAAGGGATATCCAAAAAGCCGATAAACACTTGAAAAGGTGTTCAACCTAATTAGTCACTGGGGAAATCCAAATTAAAACCACAATAAGATACTACTGCACACTCACCAGAACTGCAAAAAATGAAAAAGTCAGAAAATACTAATTGTCAGTGAAGCTGTTAAGCTGTGAAAACCTTCATACACTGTTGGCAAGGATGTGAATTTGTATGATAGCTTGGAAACTATTCTACTAAAGTGATAACCCAGCAATTCCACTTCTATGTACATACTGAAAAGGTATGCACTCACATGGGCAACAGGAGGCTTATGTAAGGATTATTTTCATAGCAGCTTTATTCATAAGAGCCCCAAACTGGAAACAACCCAAATGCCTAACAACAGAGCATATAAGTAAATTGTGGTAAATTCCAACAATGAAATATTACACAGCAATAAAAAAGAACTACCATAACCGAGTGAAAGAAGCCATACACAAAGTTGTACTTACCGTGTTTTCCCATTTATATAAAATTCAAAAACACAAAATTAATCTGTGTTGTTAGAGATTAGGATAACGGTTACCTTTGGGAAAAAACGAGGGCATAACAATTGAGAGGAGTCACAAAGGAGGCTTCTGGAGGGCTGGTAAGGTTCTACTTCTTGATATGTAGTACAGTTTCACAGGCGTTCACTTTGTAAAAATTCATGGAGCTGATCTGGGTTGTGATTGCATAGGTGTTTTCACTTTGTGAAAATTGATTGAGCTGGACACTTGTAATTTGTATACTTTTCTGTGTGTTACACTTCAATTGAAAAGCTAACACCAACCAACCAAACTAAGTTTATGACAAAGAAGCTCTAGAGTATGCTAGAGCTCACAGGTCAGAATGTATGTATTAAAATAGTAGTTTTGAAATCTACAGCTGAAGGGACACTAAACAAATATTTACTGAACACCACGGGAACAGTAATAAAAAAGCATACCTTCTTTCAAGGATCTTACAATATTAGTGGAAAAACAAAATACTAAAATATAATGTTATAAGTATTACAAAAAGGAAGTATATGATTTTATTAAGTTTCCAGGAGGAATGCTTAACTGGGATGGTATCGGGGGTTGAGAATTATGAGAGAAGAATTCCTAAATTTGATCTCCATCTTCAAAAATGACTAGACATTGGCCAGGTGGTATAAGGAAAAAGGAAACTGTAGGCAGAGTGAGCATATGACAGAGAGAGAACATGGCTGGAGAAATAAGCAAACCATGAAGGGCTGCAGGTTTGGGGTTTTATTCTGAGGGCATTAGGGAGCAGGATCATTTTAGAATAGCTACACCATGATACCAAATTGAAAGGAAGCAAAATGGGTGAGTGCTAAAATTAAAGAACTTTTAAAAAAATAATAAAAATAAAAATACTACTTAGCATCTATGGGATATATTTAAAGCAAAGATCGGTGGAAAATTCATAGCCTTAAGCATTTATATCAATAATAATGAAAGACAAAAAATATATTCATTAAATTCCAAACTCCAAATGCTAAGATAAAGCACAACAAAATGACCAAAATGAAACATAAGGAAGGAAATAATGAACATAAAAGAAAAAGTAGTAAGGTTGGGAATAGAAAAAAAATAACTAAATAAAAATCAGTGTTTCAGGGAAAAATAACAAACTTGACACACCACTGGCTAACATAACCAAGGGAAAAAAGAAATAGCACAAATATACGAAATATGAAATGACAAGGGGGAGATAACTATTGAAATACAAGAGATTTAAAATATGACAGACTATCTGGCAGAGATATCTCTGTGTAAATAAATTTGCAAACCATACAAAATGAATAATTTCTTAGGAAACTGTACTTTACCAAAATTGACCCCATTACAGAAAGAAAGCATAAACAGATAAATTCCCAGAGGAGAAACACAAAAAGGCCTAGTTGATTTCATAGAGGAATTGTCAAAGAACTGATTGTCTCACTGCTACATACATTTCTGTCACAGCCTAGACAATGAAAGAAAACTCCAAACAATTCTTCTGAAGCAAGTGTAATATACATACCTAAACCTGATAAAGACAGTACAAAAAAAGAATATTTCTGATAGTACTTATGATTTTTCCTGAATACAGAATCTTTCTTAATGAAGAAATGCTACAGGAATTTCCATAAGGATCAGAAACAAAACAAGATTATCTATTATTTCCAGTACTATTTAATGTTCTAAAGAAGATACTAGGCAATGCAGTTATATTTAAGGAATCAATTAGAGGTTTAGGAATTGGGAAATAAGTAAAACTATTTGCAGATGGAGTGTGATACTTATCTGGAAAGCTCTAGAGAAATAAAGGTATAATTAAAGAACAAAAGAATTCAGAAAGATAAAAGTTTACATATAGAAATAGTAGCCTTCAAATATACAAGCAAAAAACAGAGGATGTAATAGAAAAAGAAAAACATTAACAAAGCAAAAAAGAAGATAAATGCTTAAGAATAAATTTCAGTACGACATATACAAAACCTATATGAGAAAAACAACACTCCCGAAAGACACAAAAGTAGACTACAGCAAATGGAAAGACAGCCAGTGCTCTTGGATAAGATGATGCAACATCACAGATTAATTTATAAATTTAACACAATCTCAATAGAAATATCAAAAAGTTTTTATCTGGAGCTAGACAAGTTGATAGTAAGGTTCACATGAAAAACCAAACATGTAAGAATAGTCAGGGTCTTGGACAGGCGTGGTGGCTCAAGCCTGGGCTCACACCTGTAATCCCAGCACTTTGGGAGGTTGGGAGTTCGAGACCAGCTTGGGCAACATGGTGAAACTGTGTCTCCACTAAAAATACAAAAATTAGCCAGGCATGATGGCACGTGCCTGTAATCCCAGCTACTCAGGAGTCTGAGACAGGAGAATAGCTTGATCCCGGGAGGCAGAGGCTGCTGTGAGCCAAGATCGCCCCACTGCACTCCAGCCTGGACGACTGGGTGAGACTCCATCTCAAAAAAAAAAAAAAATAGTCAGGGAAACACTGAAACACTGAGAAAAGAAAAGCTACAATGGAGACTAGCCCTACGGATAATAAAACATACAATAAAGCCACTATAATTAATGTGATGGTAACTAAATGGACAGACAGAATAGAAAGAAATAGATCCAAGTGAATAGGGAGCTTTCATATGTGGTAAAAGGTGGCATGTAAAATTGCTGACATGAAGATAAGCTTTTTTTTAATTATTATTTTCCCTCACTCTGTCGCCCAGGCTGGAGGGCAGTGGCACAATCTCAGCTCACTGCAACCTCTGCCTCCTGGGTTCAAGCAATTCTCCTGCCTCAGCCTCCCGAGTAGCTGGGATTACAGACATGTGCCACCACACTTGGCTAATTTTTGTATTTTTAGTAGAGATGGGGTTTCACCATGTTGGCCAGGCTGCTCTCGAACTCCTCACCTCAAGTGAGCCACGAGCCTCGGCCTCCCAAAGTGCTGGGATTACAGACATGAGTCACTGTGCCTACCTAACACAAACTTTTTAAACAACGGTTTTGGAACAGGTAGATTGCCATTTAGAAAGAGATAAAATTAGACTCATATCTTAGTCTATACAAAATTAATTCTATATAGTTCTGACTTTTGACTTTTTGAACCATGTTGATGTTTCATATCCTCTAAAAGGGAAAAAAGTATGGGTTAAAAAACATCCTAAAATGGAAAACAAGCAAACAAGAAAAACCTGTCTTTCAAATAAATCATATGACCACACTGAAGTGGTCAGGGGGAAAACAGACTCTTAGGCATATGTCCAAACTCATCAAAATGTGTACATTAAATATGTGCAATTCTGCATGTTAATTATACCTCAATAAAACTTAATAAAAAGAACTGTGAACAAATTTTGATCTCTAGTTAGTAGGTTTGTCTTTCACGGTGATATAGATTAGCAATTCTGAAACTACTTTCTGTATATTCTAGGGCTGAGTAACAAGTAAACATATTGTGGCTAGCAGAAGCAAGACATCTGTCTTTTGAAGGAAAAAGTTGCAAATATGGAAAAGGAGAACGCTAGGATGAACCTTAAAGTATGGAAATAGAATTGGAGTTATCAGGTTGAACTCAGAGGTAAACTGGAGAAAGTTTCCAAGCTGAAGCACAAGGAGAACCCCCAGGTAGAGCTTGGCAGATGCCAAGTTGAGAAAATGGAGCTGAGACTCTGGGAAGGCCAAGATAGCTTGTGTTTGCAAAGCAAAGTACCATAGAGGAAAGAGCTGCATAGGAAGAGAACTCTATAGAGACCTTTGGAGGGTCCTCTTCAAGTGTTCAGTTGATGACTGGTCTGGACATGTATGTGAGCAAACTACTCAGTCAGAGAAACAACAACCTAAAGGGATTAAAGGCAGCGAACTCCAAAGTATACACAGGGGCAGGAAAACCATCTATTTCCAACAGTCCGAATGGAAAATCTCATAATATTGGAAGCATCAGAGTATTAAAAAGGGTCTTGCCTCAGTAGTGGGGAAAAAATGAACCTTATATTAAACACTGCTTTGTTTCTGCCTAATAAAGCTTAAAAGCAAGATCCAAAGGGATAGGACTGTTTCCTAATAACTTTAACAGTATCTTGAAACAAAACTCAAGAATATTTTTAGGAATACAAATATATCTAGTACCCAATAAGGTAAAATTCACAATGTCTGCATCCAATCAAAAATCATCAGGCGTGAAAAGCAGCAGAAGAGTCCAACCTATAAGGAGAGGAAATGAATTGGAATTGGCCCAGAATGATGCTAATTTAGTGACAAAATTGGAGGACAAAAACATTAAAATGGATATTATAACTATTTTGTATGTTCAAGAAGCTAGAAGATTAAACATGTTAAGTATAGAAAAGAAAAAATTTAAAAGATCCAAATGAGACTTTTAGACATGAATATTACAATGCCTGAGATAAAAAGTACAGTGGAGTATTGGCACATGCCTGTAGTCCCAGCTACTTGGGAGGCTGAGGCAGGAGGACTATTTGAGCCCAGAAGTTGATGGCTTCAGTGAGCTGAGATCATACCACTGCACTCCAGCCTAGGTGACAGAGCGTGACCCTGTCTCTAAAAAAAAAAAAAATACATAAAAATTAAAATGTACAGTGGACAGGATTAATGGTAAATTTAACATTGCAGAAAGAAAGATGAGTAAACTGGAAGACAGCAATAGAAACTATACAGAACAAATCACAGATAGAAAAAAAAAAAGACTGAAAAACAATGAACAGAGCATCAGTGAACTGTGAGGTAACATTAAGTGGCCAAATATATGGTTAGCTGAAATACCTAAAGGAGAGGAGAAAGTGGGACATAAAAAACTAGTGGAAATAATGTCTGAAGTTTTTCTAAATTTGATGAAAAAAATACATAAACCCACAGATCCAAGCAGCTCAATGAAACCCAAGCACAGGGCACATGGAAACAATTACAGCATGATACACTTATACTCAAATAGTTTAAAGCGAGTGATAAAAACAAAATCTTAAAAGAAGCCTTAAAAAAGGACACATTAAGTAGAGTAGACAAAGGTAAAAATGTCAGCCACTTTCTTGTTGAACAGCGGAGAAATATCTTTATAGTTCTGAACGTAAAAAAGGCAACCTAGAGTTCTTTACCCATTGAAAATATCTTTCAAAAAATGAAGGCAAAGACTTTTTTCAGACATATCAAAGTCAAAAGAATATAGCACCGGCAGAGCTACACTACAAGACACATTAAAGGATGTCCTTCAAGAAGAGAGAAAATGATACCAGATGTAAACAAAGAAACTAAGAGCACTAGAAATGGTTAACCATATGGTTAAATACAAAGACTTTTCTTATTTAAATTTCTTGAAAAGATGATAAACTGTTTAAAGTAAAACTTATACATACAAGTAAAATGTATGACCACAATGGCACAAAGGCCAGGAGGGGAGAAATGAAAGTATGATGTTGCAAGATTTTTATACTACGTATGAACTAGTAAAATATCACTCGAAGACAGACTGTGATACGTAAAAGATAACTAGTGGTTTTCAACCAGGGGTAATTTTTCCCTGCAGAAAACATTTGGCTGTGTCTGGAGATGTTTCTGATTATGACAACTGAAGAAGTGCTATTGGCATTTAGTAGCATTCAGGGATGCTGCTAAACATTCGACAATGCGCAAAATGTCACCCCCCTCCACCATACACACACACACACACACACAATGTGACCCAAAATGTCAATAGTGCCAATGTTGACAGACCCTGTGAAAAACCCTAAAGCAACCACTGAAATAACAAAAGACTACAGCTAATTAGTCTATAAAGGAGATAACCATTTGACAAAATACGACATCTGTTTTTGTTGAAAACATTTTCTTATCAATCCAGGAATTGAAGAAACTTCCTCAAACTGATTAAAGGAATCTATGAAAAATCTTCAGGTAACATCATACTTAATGGTGAAAGAGTAAATTATTTCTCCAAAGATTAAGAACAAAGTTACCATGACCGCTCTTACCAGCTGTATTCAACAGCTTATTAGAGGTTCTAACAATGCAATAAGGCAAAAAAAAATAAAATAAAATAAACAGAAGGCATCCACATTGGAAAGAAAGAAGTGAAACTACCTTTAATCACAGATGACATAATCGCCTGTAGATAATCCAATGGACCCTTCAAAAAAGCTATTAAAAGTAACTGAATTTAGCAAGGTTGTAGGATATAAACTCAATATACAAAAACGACTTGTATTTTTATATAGTAGCAATGAATAGGAAATTGAAATTAATACAATCACATTTACAATAATATAAATACATGTAATGTATAGGGATAAATATGACAAAAGATATGGAAGACCTGTATATTGAAAACCACAAACTATTACTGAGATAATTAAAGACTTAAATAAATGGAGAGATATACCATGTCCATACTTTGGAAGACTCAATATTATTAAGATGTTAGTTCTCCCCAAAATGAATCTATAGATCCAACAAAATCCCAATTAAAATCCTAGCAGGCAGTTTTGGGAAACAGTCTATCAGTGTCTTAAAAAATTCAAACACACATCTACCGTTATGTTCAGCCAGTGTGATCCTAGGTATTTCCCCAAGGAAAGAAAAGGCATATATCCACACCAAGACCTATATACAAATGTTCTAAGCAGCTTTATTTGTAATAGACAAAAACTATAAATAACTCAAATATCCATCAACAGGTGAATGGATAAACATATTGTGGTAATATTTATACAATTTAATATTATTCTGCAGTAAAAGGGACAAACTATTGATACATGCTGCGACATGGCTGAATCTCAGAATAATTATGATGTATGAAAAGAGACAGACAAAAAAGTACATACTCTATGATTCCATATACAAAAAAATCTAGAAAATGAAGACCAATCTGCACTAATAGTAGATCAGGGTTTTCTATGGTTAGAGAAGTGATAGGGCATGATGGAAGAAAAGAATTACAAAGAACCAAGGCTCCTTGGAGAAATAATGAATCCAGGCTGGGTAGAGGAAAGAATGAGACAAACCTGGAACATCTACTTGTGCTAGAAAATCAAAGAAAGATTGGAGTAAGTCAAAATAACACAGGAAAAGCTTCTACTAGCCAATTCTGAAATATTGGGTGCCTCAAAATAACTAATGATAGTAATGGATCAAAACTCATTGAATAAAATAAGGATCCAGGTGTTCACATTAATATAAATAAATGAACAAATAATCAAATTGGCAGAAGAGAAAACTCTTTCTTAGAGTAGAATACCAACAAGTAAATGTTGAAGGAATGATGGAATTAGAACATTGCCATGTGACAAACATCTTAGTAATAAGTAATTTAGTAATAACTAATTGATGAATGCTGAAACTCCCCACAAGATACAGTCATCCCTTCGTGTCTGTTGGGGATTGGTTCCAGGACCTCCCACAGACACTGAAATCCATAGATGTTCAAGTCCCTGATATAAAAGGGTGCAGTATTTGCATATAACCTCATCCTCCTGTATACTTTAAATTCTCTCCAGATGACTTATCATCTCTAGATTATTTATAATACCTCATACAGGCTGGGTGCACTGGTGCATGCCTGTAGTCCCAGTACTTTGGGAGGCTGAGATGGGCAGATCGCTTGAGCCTGGGAGTTTGAGACCAGCTTGGGCAACATGGCGAAACCCCACCTCTATAAAAAATAAAAAATAAAAAAAAAGCCAAGCCTGGTGGCACATGCCTGTAGTCCCAGCTACTTGGGAGGGTGACGAGGGAGGATCCCTTGAGCCTTGGAGGTCAAGGCTGCTGTGAGCCATGATCACACCACTGCATTCCAGCCTGGGTGACAAGGCGAGACCCTGTCTCAAAAAAAAAAAAATTATTATACTGTATTGTGTAGGGAATAATGACTAGAAAAAAATCTGTACATGTTTACCCTGTATGCAGGTTTTTTCCAAGTATTTTTGATCCAGGGTTGGTTGAATCAATGGAAACAGAATCCATGAATGCGGAGGGCCAACTGTTTATTAATATCAAAGGGAATAATTAACTTTACAGTGGAAAAACCTATCGGGCACTACCTTAAGCACATGGTCAAAGTTAAAATCACCAGTAATGGAACAAATTGACATGTGCCTCCTGATGCAAATCGCCAAAACAACCAACATAACTTCAGTGGCGTTATTGCCAAAAGTGCATAATCTACATCTAATCATGATAAAACATGAACAAATCCAAAATGAAGGACATTTTCCAAAATAACTGCCCTTTAGTAGTCTTCAAAAATGTTTAGGTCACAAAAAACATAGGAACTGTTTCAAGTCAAAGGAGACTAAACAGCCAAGACAATTACGTGCAATGTGTGAACTTGGACTGCATCCAGGACCAGAATAAAGGTTTTTTCTTCTGTTATATGGATGTAATTAGAAAAATTGGTGATGACATTTGAATACTATCTATGAATTAGATAATAATGCTGTATGGACTTTAATTTCCTGATACGGACAATTATATTCTGGTTATGTAAGAGAATGTCCTCGTTCTTTAAGAAATGCCTACTGAAGAGGCATCATGTGTGCAACTTACTCTCAAATGGTACAGGAAAAATATCCATACAATAAAGAAAAAAATGACAATAGAAATGTGACGAAATACCAACATTTGGGGAATCTGGGTGAGGGGTACACAGGAATCCTTAATACTATTCTTACAGCTTTACTGTAAATCTAATATTATTTCAAAACAGAATATTAAAAAACATTGAGTAATAACTTTAAAAATTGATTTAGTAAGGACAATTCCTAAAACAGAAAAGTCAGACAACAGAAAACTCAATCAGTGCAAGTGACAGGAAGGGGAAAAAATTAAAAGCATAGTAAACAGAAGGCAAAACAGATAATGGCAGAAATACTGCCATAAGAGGCATACCTAAAACAAAATAACTGAGGAAGGTCAAAAATAAAGGAGTGGAAAAAGTTATAACAGGCAAACGAATGCTAACAAGAACTATAATACACAACAGGCAGTGGCAGAGATTGCTGGCTGCCTATTCCAAATGTGCCTTCTCACTTTCCTCCTTGATAACAGAATGTTGAGCTGGGGGACAGGCCCCTTTTTGCCCTCCTACCTTTCCTCTTCCTTCTGGCCCTCAATGGAGATGTGCTGGCTGGAGCTCCAGAAGTCTCGTGGACCATGAAGGGACCTTAGGATGGAAACCACACACCAAGATGGTGAAGCAAAATAGAGGAGCCTGGGTCCTTGATGACACTGCAGAGCCCTGAGACCTGATATCCATCTCCAGACTTCTTTTATCAGAAAAAAAATAATATTTCTAATTTTATTTCTTATTTAAATTTTTTTCTAATATATGCTGCTGAACCTAATCCTGACGGGAACAATAATATTATTTAGAAAGAAAGAATTCAAGGCATAAATAAAAAATAAATAGAACAAAGAGGACTATTTCATATTGTATGAAGGAAAAACACAGAGAAGTTTAATAGTTATGACCTGTAAATATTCTGCACTAAAACAAACAAACAAACAAAAAAACAGCTTCAAAGGATATAAAGCTAACCCTGACTAAAATATGAAAGTGGACAAATAATTTAGTTGGGATGGAAGTTTATACATACACATCTCTCTCAGATATCGATAATCAAAACCACAATGAAGGATATAAGGATTGGTATAACACAACTTAAGCTTATTCTAACAGGGATATAAGGAACTTGTACCCAAGAGAAAATACACATACTTTCAACCCAAATGAAAAAGCTGTGAAAATTGACTATGTTTTAAGTCAGGGATCAGCAAACTCTTGAAGTAAAGACATATTTTAAGCTGTGTGGGCCACAGGGTCTCTATTACAACACTCAGCTCTACAATCATAGCTGGAAAGAGGTCATAGACAATATGTAAATAAACAAAAATAAAATAAAATAAAAATAAATAAAAATAAAACTTGATTTACAAATATAGACCCCAGGCCAACCTGGCCTACAAGTTATAGTTTGTGGATCCCTGTTCTAGGTAACAGAGGAAATATTTTAAAAATCCATAAGGCTGATACCACACAGGCCACAATCAGTTACCATAATGTAGAGTTAAAAATTAACATACTAGTCCCTCCCTCAAATCTAAACAACTGGAAATTTCAAAATTTTAAATTTTTAAATGCACTTCTATATAACCCTTGGGTTGAAGAGAAAAT
This sequence comes from Nomascus leucogenys, assembly GCF_006542625.1. Classification (NCBI taxonomy): domain Eukaryota; kingdom Metazoa; phylum Chordata; class Mammalia; order Primates; family Hylobatidae; genus Nomascus; species Nomascus leucogenys. Next base: position 140,032,042 of record NC_044406.1, on the reverse strand, counting down.
AAAAATGGAAAGTACAAATTATTTACAAGTAAACAAACAAAAAACATCAGAACTACCTTACTACATATACATCAAAACCTGTGGGCCCAGAGTGAAGAGGAAAATTTATGACCTCAAATGTATTTATTAGAAAACCAGGAAGATAGAAAATAAACCTGGTTTTCACCTCAAGAATTTAGAACAATACAACAATAAAATGCAAAGAAAATAGAATAAATTAATAAAGAGAAATGCAGAATTTTTTTAAAAGGCTAAGAAACTGAGTTGTAAATAATGCTGCTATGAACATGGGTGCACAACTATCTCTTAGAGATCCTGCTTCCTCTTTTTTTGTTTTTGAGACGGAGTTTCACTCTGGCGCCATCTCGGCTCACTGCAAGCTCCGCCTCCCGAGTTCACGCCTTTCTCCTGCCTCAGCCTCCCCAGTAGCTGGGACCACAGGCGTCTGCCACCACGCCCAGCCAATTTTTTGTAGTTTTGGTAGAGATGGGGTTTCACCGTGTTAACCAGGATGGAGAGACCTTGCTTTCAATTCATTTGGGTATATACCAAAAAGTGGAACTGCTGAATCATATGGTAGCAATATTCTTGATTTGAGAAACTACCATACCATTTTCCACAGTGGCTGTACCATTTTACATTTCTACCAACAGTGTATAAGGGTTCCAATTTCTCCATGTCTTTGCCAATACTTATTTTCTGGTTTTTTTAAAACACCTTTTTGAGATACTGATTTCAATTTTATTGGATATACTCCTGGAAATAGGATTGCTGATTCATATGACAGTTCTATTTTTTGTTTTTTGAGTAATCTCTATACTGTTTTCTATCTTTGACTTTTTGATAATAGCCATCCTAACTCATTATGGTTTTGATTTGCATTTCTCGGATTAGTGATGTTGAGTACCTCTACATGTACTTATTGGCCATTTATATGTCTTCTTTGGAAAAATGTCTATTCAGGATCTTTGCCCATTTATAAATTATATTATTTGGGTTTTTTGCTATTGAGCTATGTGAATTCTTTATATATTTTGGATATCAGCCCCTTTATCAGATATATGGGTTACAAATATTTTTCTCCCCTTCCGTAGGTTGCCTTCCCATTTTGTTCAGTTTCTTTTGCTGTGCACACGTTTTAGTTTGATGTAGTCCCACCCGCCTATTTTTTCCTTTGTTGCCTGTGCTTTTGGAGTCGTATTCATAAAATCTTTGCCAAGACCAATGTCAAGGAGCATTTCCTCTGCTTTCCACTAGTAGTTTTACACTTTCAGGTCTTTAAGTCTTTAATTCATTTTCAGTTTAATTTTGTATATATGTGTGATAAGGATCCACTTTCATTCCTTTGCATGTGGGTATCTTGTTTCCCCAACACCATTTATTGAAGAGACTATCCTTTTCCCGTTGAATATTCCTGACATCTTTGTTGACAGTTAGTTGACTGCGTAAGCATGGGTTTATTTCTGGGCTCTCTATTGTCCTATTAGTCTATGTGTCTATTTTTATGCCAGTACCATATTGCATTGATTATTATAGCTTTATAATATACTGTGAAATCACATAGTGTGATTTCTCCAGCTTTGTTCTTCTTTCTCAAGATTGCTTTGGCTATTCAGGAACTTTTGTAGTTTCATATGAATTTTATGATTTTATTTCTATTTCTGTGAAAAATGTTATTGGAATTTTGATAGGGATTGCATTGGATCTGTAGATGACATTGGGTAGTAGTGTGTGGGAAGTAATGTCTCATTTTGGTTTTTATTTGCATTTCCCTAAAGACTAATGATTTGGGGCAATTTTTCACGTGTTTATTGACCACTCGTATATCTTCCTTGGAAAAACGTCCATTCAAATCCTTTTACACATTTTTTAAAATTTAGGTGAAATTCACATAACATAAAATTAACCATTTTAAAGTGAACAATTCAGCGGCATTTAGTACCTTCACAATATTGTGCAACCACCACCTCTATCTGATTCAGAAACATTTTCATCACTCCAAAATAAAATCCCGTACCTATTAAACAGTTACTCCACATTCTTCCTTCCCACCAGCCCAGGATAACACCAATCTGCTTTCTGTCTCTGTGGATTTAGCTATTCTGGATACTTCCTATAAGTGAAATCATACAATATGTGACTTTTTGTGTGGCTTCTTTCACTTATGTTTTCAAATTCTTTCAGATTGTAGCATGTTTCTATACTTTGTTTCTTTTTTATGAATAATATTTGATTGAATGGATATACAGTCATGCACTAGTTATTGATGGAGATGCATCCTGAGAAATGCATCGTTAGGCAACTTCATTGTCATGCAAACATCATACAGTGTACTTATACCAAACAAGATGGTACAGCCTACTACATGCCCAGGCTATATGGTATCACCTATTGCTCCTGTGCTATAAACCTATACAGCATGTTACCATATGGAATACCATAGGCAGCTGTAACACAATGACAACTATTTGTGTATCTAAACACAGAAAAGGTACAGTAGAAATACAGAATAAAAGACCAAAAAAAAGTACACCTGTATAGGGCACTTACCGTGAATGGAGTTTGCAGGACCGAAAGTTGCTCTGGGTGAGTAATTGAGTGAGTGGTGAGGGAATGTTAAAGCCTAAGATATTACTGTACACTACTGGAGACTTTATAACACTGAACACTTAGGATACACTATATTTAAAATTGTTTCTTTCTTGGCTGGGCACGGTGGCTCATGCCTATAATCCCAGCGCTTTGGGAGGCCAAGGTGGGTGGATCACCTTAGGTCAGGAGTTCAAGACCATCCTGGCCAACATGGTGAAATTCCATCTCTACTAAAAATACAAAAATTAGCCAGGCGTGGCAGCGCACGCCTGTAATCCCAGCTACTTGGGAGGCTAAGGCAGGAGAATTGCTTGAATCCGGGAGGCGGAGGTTGCAGTGAGCCTAGATCCTGCCATTGCACTCCAGTCTGGGTGACAAGAGCAAAACTCCATCTCAAAAAATAAATAAATAAAAATAAAAACAAAATTTTTTCTTTCTTCAATAATTAACCTTAGCTTACTGTAACTCTTTTACTTTATAAACTTTTTAATATTTTGAATCTGATAACACTTAGCTTAAAACACACTATACAGCTATATAAAATACTCTCATTCTTTATATTCTTATTCTATAAGAATCAACATTACACTCAAAGAAAATGACCATTGGAGCACTGTGGAATTCATATTTTCAGATTAGGGATGCTCAACCAGTAAGTATAATGCAAATATTCTAAAATCTTAAAAAATCTAAAATCTGAAAGTATTTCATATAAAGGATACTCAATCTGTATTTGCTTTAAAGTCTTTATCACACAATTCCTACATGGGTGTCAGCTCAGTGTTGGCAACTGTTAATGTCCTTTTCTATGCAAGTTGAAATTTTCTCAGTTCTTCACATACCAAGTAATTCTGAATTGGATTCCCAGTATTTGGAATATTATGTTGACACACTGGGTCTTGTTTATATTCTATGGAGAATGTTGTTACTTTTGTTTTAGCACACAATCCACCTAGTTAGGTTCAGGTTCAATTTTCCACAGCCTTCTGTAGGCAGCGGTTCTAATTTTTCAGAGCCTTTGTAGCGTTCTTAGGATCATACCTGCATGTGCACCACCTAGTGGTCAGTATAGGATCTATGCGGTGGTCTATTGGTTAATTCTGTTCTAAATTATGCTAATTAGGATCAGATCCATGCATGCATTGCTCAAGTATTAGCCCAGAAATTTATGAAGTTGCTTTATCATGTTCCTCCCTTTATGTGATTTCTTGGACCCCTCTTGTTCCTCCTACCAGAAACGAGACTCTAGCTACTCTCTTGTGTTCCTCCATGATTTGGCCTGTGTATACACCAAATGTTTAATAACCAAGCTTTCATTCTTTTATCAAAATAATAATAATAATAATCATTATCATTTGAGGAAGTAACAGCAGCATCAAGAATTCTTCTAATTAATCGTTAATAGTGATAATAATAATAATGATAAACTGTCTGGGAGGAAGTATGACAGCAATTGCTAAGACTGGTGTCCCAGAGCAAGATATCTCAGGTCTAGCACAGAGTGATACCTGAACAAAAGAGCTGGCTCCCAACCTATTCACCGTAAAGTGAAGCCTCATATTGACAAGCCAAGGCCACAAAAAATGAGCTACCACTTCACTTTTTGTTGCTTTATTCTTAAAAAGGGATAGACAAGAAAGATTTTAAAAATTAAACAAAAAAAATTATCAGAGGAAACAGATAACTGTAAAAAACAGAAGGCAATCTAAGATTTCACTATCATATCAATAAAATAAAAAAGGATGCTGTGAAATGGGAGTAACCACCAAATGTAGAAAAAACTCTTGAAAATTAAAAATGTAAAATTGCCAAAATAAAAGAGTTGGAAGATAAAATTTTAAACATCCGAAACTAGAACAAAATAAAAGAGACAGAAAATATGAGTAAAAAGAAAGAGTCATTAGGTCAATTTAGGACCTTTAACTTGTGACTGATAAGAGTTCTAGAAAGAGAAAGGGAAAAAAACGGGGAGGAATTATCAAAGAATAGAGAAAAGGATATGATATCTCTGTCCTATTAACTTAGGGGGAAAAGGAAGGAGAGAGCTATGAGAGAGGAAGCTGGTGATGCATCTCCTTCTGCTAGGACTTCAAGTCCATGAGACAGGATTACATTGGATAAATTAAGGAGAACACTGGCCATGAGAACAAGGACTCCTACACTGACTACTATAACCAGCATGAGACCAGCAAGCCTCCTTTCCTTACAGTGTAGATTTATTTAAGTCATCTTCCCAATACTTCTGATGCCATCTTAGAGTGAATATGGGGAGTAACGGAAGTAACCGAAGGAATGAGAAGTCATTCCCCAAAGACCAATATAAACTAGAAGAAACTGTTTAAATTATGGAATTGGACTGAGTTACAAATAAGATTTCCTCTCTCCAGGAACTAGGTAGGTTGTGGATTGCTGAAAGACAAGCACTTTCTGATTGACGTGCACAGCAGTTTGAATAAAATATCCACATTCTAACTATATCATAGTTAGAAAATCACAGAAAATTTCACATCAAGAATAAAGAGAGATACCTAAAAGCTGTCAGAGAGAGAGGGGAAAAAATGCCCTACAAAGGCTTATCATCAGTAACATTGGATGTTTAAAAACAATGCCTTCAAAGTTATGAGGGGGAAAATTTCCACTTCGAATTCTTTATCTAGTAAGGTTATTAATTAAGAATAAAAACATTTCAGACAAGCAGAACTCAGAAAGTTTAGCTCAAATACACACCATTCTTAGGAAGTTACTAGAGAGTCTTTTCCAGCAAAATGACACAGTGAACCAAGAAAGATAACATAAAATCCAGATCACAATGGATCCAACCCAGGAGAATAATGAAGGAAAGTCCCAGGATGTCAGCTGTGCAGTAGGCCTAGAGAAGATACCAGATCAGGGTAAGAGGATAGTGGGTTTCAAGGGAGCAATTATAGGAAAAGCAAGGATTCCAAATATTTTAATATTACTTCTGAGGATGTAGAGCTCTGGGAGATGATAAAGGCAGAAAAATAAGGGGAAAAAGCCACTCAAAACCCCATGTAAAAAACAAAAAGCTATATAAGAAAGGAAGTGGAATCATAGTACACTACACTGCTTGGTTGTACAGAGAATAATCTTTACATAATAATAACAATATAAACACTTTATTTTCTACTCTCAGAATCAACCATAGACAACTGTGAAAATATAAATGCTTAGGGTAAAACTACAAGTAACAGCAGGGAGCCAAAAAATATTGTCTACTATCAATTGTTAATAGAATAAATAAGCAAACTTTAAGATTAGAAAAGTAACCAACAGAAGAACAAAAAATAGTAACATAACTACATTGAGGAGAATGGAGATGGGGTAGTATAAGTGAGCTAAATCCTCATTTGTGAGAGCAATGTAACACAATAATAAATAAGAATAGAAAATATCCAAAATTGGTAAATCAAGAAAGAACATCATAAGTATATTATTTAGAGATATCAAAGTAACAGAACTAAAAGGAAAATTAGGAGAAAGAAGTGGTTCCATCTGAGGAGTGAAACTATTTATTATAAGCCCTTCTGTACCATTCAATATTTTTATGCATATGCATGTATTAGTGTGGTGAAAATTTTAAAAATTAATATTTATTGACTAGGTATTTATCTATTTCTCTTCCACATCTTTACACAAATCATAGCATACTGTTCTTCTACCCTGCATTTTCCATTTAACAAAATATCTTGGAGATATTTGTGTATTACTACCAAGCTTCCTCGCTTTTTTTTTAACGGCTGCATTTTATTCCATTATATGAATGTATTATAATTTATTTAATCAGTTCTGTACTGATGAGTATCTGTTTTTTCCCAATTCTTTGACATTTCAAACAATGCTACAATAATAAATTGATAAATATTATAAGAAAAAAGGTAATACAGTATTTGCTTCTATCTCCCAATTAGACAATGAATGAACATGGCATATAGTAGGTACTCAATTAAGATTTGCTATGGCCGGGTGCAGTGGCTGACACCTGTAATCCCAGTATTTTGGGAGGCCGAGGCAGACGGATCACCTGAGGTCAGGAGTTCGAGACCATCCTGGCCAACATGGTGAAACCCCGTCTCTATTAAAAATACAAAAATTAGCCACACGTGGTGGTACATGCCTGTAGTCCCAGCTACTCAGGAGGCTGAGGCAGGAGAAATGCATGAACCCGGGAGGTGGAGGTTACACTGAGCCGAGATCACACCACTGCACCCCAGCCTGGGTGACAGAGTGAGACTCTGTCTCAAAAAAAAAAAAAAAAAAGATTTGCTAATTTAGATTGAACTGGATTTCAATAAGGAAATGGATCTATGCAAACATTTAAATCAAGTTTATGACACAGCAAAGACAAGAATCTATACAAATCTAGTACTCTGCATGTTCAGTCTTTGATTTATGATTTACCAGAGACAGGAAAAATAGTTACGATAAGTTTACAAAAGGAAACGTCAGGCAGGACTGTGGTGATGTAATGACAGTGAAGAGGCTGCTCATATGACCCTAGCTTCCTAGGTCCCCAATATCCAAGCTGCTAAAGAGATTCTAACTCATCATAGAGCTGTAAATGAGTATAAACAAAAAGGCAGAGTTCTTAGTGTCTTACCAGTGAAAGGAATAAAATGAAACAAAACAATAAATTCCCTGAATTGGAGATTAGCCCTCCAATACACACATAAGTCCCTCTCATACTTACTCTGAACTCTTTTGGGCCTGTATGGATTGGAAGCAAGTGTAGAGTACCCGGCCAGTCTATCAAAGGAAAAAAGAAAGAAAGAAATATCACACAAAGAAAGATTAATATTGAGAAAGACCCCAAAGGTCCCTCTAGAAGCAGAAGGTTAAAAGAGATTCCAAAGATGGAATATGCCATAAATTAATTTCTATAAAAAGGATCATATGCTCAGTCAACATAAGATGGTCACAACCAAACATCTGCTCATGTAACAGCAGGGAATTGTTAACAAACACAAGAACCAGGAACCTAAGAACCTGAACATTCAAACTGCCATCCTGAAAGCTGACAAACTTATTCAACAACTACTTAAGATGACAATAAATAAATAAATGCATGATGACAAGGTTGAAAGCATTTCAAATGATGTATAAAGTTCAAGGTACTGAACTTTAGTGTTTCTGGAAAACTGATTTTATGAAAAATATTCATTATTAACACAGATTCTGAGAATATAACTAATGCACTAAATAAGACACTATTGGTATTCTTAGCAGAATTCATACCTACAATGTTAAGTAGTAATTTTCTTTTTGTTTGAACCGACACATATTATAACCTCTTGACATGAACATAAAATTCAAACAGAATTCAAATAAAGAATGGCAAGACTGGCCACTGATCAAACTGTTTAACCTCTCCGACCTTCAGTTTGTTCATTCATAAAATGGGAATAATACTCCTTCTGGGGTTTGTCAGGGTTACAGCATATTTACGTAAAGCACCTAATAAGTACATGCCATACAGTAGGTGATAAATGGTAGCTGTTACTATTAGTAGCCATCAAACTATATTCAGCATCCAACCACTTCTCATTATCTTCACTCTTACCACCATGAGCAAACCTCCATCATCTCTTGTCTAGATTACAGCAATATCTTCCTAACAGGTTTCACTGATGCCACGGATTCCACCCCCACCCTCTGCCCACTGTTCGGTCTACACAGAAGCCAGAGAGATCCCATTAAAACATAAAGTCATCCTCCAGTGACTTCCCAAGTCAGAGTCAAATCCAAGGCCTTACAAGATCTGGACCCTGCTTAGGACAACTAAATGAGTTATCATTCAAACTGGGACACTTCCAAGAGGGAAGGACACTAGGATAATAGGGTAAAACTGGGACTGACAGAGGCAAACTGGGATGTATGGTCATGGTCTTCCTCACTCTGCTGCAGCCACACCAACTTCCTTGATGTTTCCTGAACATGCCACACTCACCTTAGGGTCTTTGCACTGCCTATTTCCTCTGCCTGGAACGTTCTTTCCCCAAGAAATCCACAAGATTTGTTCCCTCACCTTCTTCAGGTCCTGACTCAATGACCCTTTTCATTGAAACCTTTCCTGGCCATCCTATTAAAATTGCAAAGAGATTTTTCTCTACTCTGTGTATACACACACACACAGACCACACACACACACACACACACACACACACAATACCTTTGTGTTCTTATCTTCTATGAAACAGGAAAAAATAAGTCCTACAAAGCCTTGATCCATCATCTGGTACATGGCTTGTGTGCGAACATCTGAAAACAAATGAAAATTTAAAAATCTTCGGTCAATAAGCTGTGTCTCACAGACTTAAAGATTTAAAGATAACAGCGATATATAATCTTCCTAGGATTCATACTGTACAGGCAAAACAGGAATATATCCTAAGGACAATGTCAAAGTAAAAATGTTTTGCTAGCTTAGGGTAATACTATCGAAAGTCTGCCATTAAATAATAAAACTTATTAATAACTCTAACCTGCCTAGCCCAAGAGTAGCTCTGCTATGGAATATGGTATAGAAAGAGAAATTAAAAATTTCAGTTACCCCAAAACTTGATAATTTCCTCCATGGAGAGTCAAAGAAAGGGTTTGGAAGGAGAGAAAGTATTTCCTAGAAAAAGCCTTTTGATGGACAGCTTCTAGGAAAGTGAACATATTTATTAGGCTTGCTACTAAAGAATAGAAGTGTGGAACAATTACAGAGGAAGCCATTGTATGGAAGTGATATAAATTCAACATTCCAGAGAGTAGAAACCCCTCCTATATGGTTACTTGATTTTTTTCTTAATTCTGCTTGATATGGTTACTGAACTTTTGAAAAGAGATAATAAACAGGCACCAAATAACAACATTAGAAAGGATTAAAATATTAAATGCCAAAAACGGCTGGGCGTGGTGGCTCATGCCTGTAATCCTAGCACTTTGGGAGGCCGAGGCAGGCGGATCACCTTAGGTCGGGAGTTTGGAACCAGCCTGACCAACATGGAGAAACCCCTTCTCTACTAAAAATTCAAAATTAGCTGGGTGTGATGGTGCATGCCTGTAATCCCAGCTACTTGGGAGGCTGAGGCTGGAGAATCGCTTGAACCTGGGAGGCAGAGGTTGCAGTGAGCCGAGATCATGCCATTGCACTCCAGCCTGGGCAACGAGAGCAAAACTCCGTCTCAAAAAAAAAAAAGCCAAAAACTAAACAGAGGCTAAATTTAGTCTTCAGACCATTGTTTATAAAGGATACAAAAGATCAGGTGTCACAATGAAACACTGCAGATTACAGTTTTGCCCAATGGCTTACATTCACTTAGTTTGGCAATCTGTTCTTCAACATTCTTTGTGTGTATACCTTTTTGATCTGGATTTTGACTTCTCCCCAATGTCCTCCCAAGTAAAGACTGAGACCAAACAGTACCCCGCAATGAGTACAAAGGAAATTGGCTGAAAATATTGCTAAAAGTACATAGCATTGTAAAAATGGTCTCTGTACTGCTATATGACCTTGGTAAAATTATTGGTTCTGTTAAGCCTATTTCCTTATCAGTTAAATGAGAATAAACATCATCCATTCTCTCATAGGGTTTTGTAATTTTTAAATTGCAAAATTTTTAAGACACATCAAAGGTACTTCATAAGCATTACTTCCATTCAATTTTATCTACAACCCAAACTGCTTTTTGTCAAGCTCACCAATGATTTATTCTTGGTCTTCAATTTACCTGATCTCAGCTGATCACTGCCTTCTTGAAACACTGTCTTCACTTTGCCTCACGTTCCCACTCTTCCTACTTGTCTTTAACTTCCTGTCTCCGTTGCCGGATCCTTCTCATCTTCCCACTCCAAATATTGGTGTGGCCCAGGCTCAGTAGTTCAGTCCTTTTATCTATCTACCCTTACTCTTTGGGGGATTTCATCTAGTTTTGTGGCTTCAAATCTACACCAGCCACTCCCAACTCCTGCCCAACAAACTCTAGTCCCAGAAATCCAGAACCATAGATCTAAGTTGTCGTCTGACAGTTCAACTTGGTTGTCTTAAAACAATGCTACTGAGAGTATGTCTCACGTAAGCTCAGTACCTCCACCCTGGCGCCTGCCAAAGCGAGCCGACCCTGCCCGTCCACTGGCTACCAAGAGTCCCCGACCTTGGGCCCCCAGAGGCTCAGACTGGCCTCGGTCACCCCCCCGGGGGAGACCCTCGTACTCCCATCTTCCCCCGTGGGAAGGCGTATTCTTCTCGCCGGCGAAGCTTCTCCGGGTGGGATCATTCTGGCACCCCGTCCTAATGGATGTACCCCGTCTGAGCATTGTCTACCCCTTGGGAGACCACTTGAGCTCCGAGGGACCCACTCCAGCCACCGCTGCCTACGAGGAGCTGTCATCCTATGGACACTCATTCTCATCTCAGCAGCCTCGGACCCTGCACCACTCACCCTTGCCGACCTCGGCATCTACTCAGAAATTCTCTCAGGCATTCTGCTTCCCATCCAAACACAACGCTATCTACCTCTGCTGGCCACCTCTCAGCCTTTCCTGCTCTCTAAGTGAAAAGCCCATTGGTGCCCTCAGAACAGCCAAAGACTTACTTCAGAAGCCTCCAACAGAGGTATGAGATGCTTTAATGACATCGGAGCATTAGCCTGGCCATCTTTGGGATATAATGGATAAGAACAGCTGCTGCTTGCTATATGTTTTTGACGATCAGCTATATAAAGTGGAGTGAACCTTCAGAGCCAATTATTTGACCAACACTAGGGCAATTCGAGAACAGGGATGGGGTGCTTTGCAAGAGGCTGCCTGGTTTGAATACGCGACTGCCCAGTCCTGCTTTGAGGAAGCCGAGAGATTGGGAACGCCTTTACTCTGCTTTTTAAGAGCTTTAATCCAGTTCTTACACAAGGATCCACCAGATGGCGCTGTGAGCAGGGGCTTCTCCTGGTTTCCTAAAGAAAGGGCCGGCCAGGCGCGGTGGCTCACGCCTGTAATCCCAGCACTTTGGGAGGCCAAGGCGGGCAGATCACCTGAGGTCATGAGTTTGAGACCAGCCTAGCCAATGTGGTGAAACCCCCCCTCTCTACTCAAAATGGAAAAAAAAATTAGCTGGGCGTGGTGGCGCACGCCTGTAATCCCAGCTACTTGGGAGGCTGAGACAGGAGAATCGCTTGAGCCCAGGAGACGGCGGTTGCAGTGACCTGAGATGGCGCCATTGCACTCCAGCCTGGGCAAGGAAGGGAGGGAGGGAGGGACAGAGGGAGGGAGGGAGGGAGGGACAGAGGGAGGAAGGGAGGGTGGGCGGGCAGGTGGGGTTCTCTACAAGACTGGGTACACAATGTGGACATGGCGTGCATGTTGCTGTGAAAAGCCACTCTGGACACTGTGCTTTCTCTCGGACATGCCTTCTGACCAGATATGGCCTCCTTAAAGGATGCAGATGCCACTGTGATCAGCATGAAGTTTCCCAATGGGGCGGCTGTTAGCTTGGATATCAGCCAGCACCGGACAGACAGCTGTGACCACAGACGGGACGTTCATGATTCCCAAGGTGTGTTGCAGATGAATAATCAGAATTCCTTGGGCATGACCAGGCAGGGTATGTCCTATCCCTCTGCTCCCAGACCCAGGCTGGCCGCTACCAAAACTCATATCGAGAGCGCTTCAGACATTTTGTCTGAAGAACCCTTAAAGGGAAAGAACCTCCTGAAATCACCAAAGAGCAGTTCCTCAGAGTCATTCAGGTAGCTGTCATGGCAAAGCAGTCCTGGGGGAACCAGGCAGCCATGGACCTACCCAGCAAATTGGTAAAGATCTCCGTGGTCAAGAGAGAAACTCTGTAAACCGCCCCAAGGCTCAAGCCAAGACCCTGCTTGAGATCCGATTGCCTGTTTCACTTCTCCCTGTTACTGAGAGAGGGAGGTGGAACTTTCTGGTGACATTATCCTCACCGGAAATAAAGAAAGGAAAGCAATAGGAAACCATGTATGTTTCATTACTGGTGTAACCAAACTCTTCAGGATGTGACTTCAGACCCAGGAATAAAAAGTTGGAGGTCCCTTATCTGTTTTCTGTTGAACTCAGGCCTGGTACATGAGAGATGCTCTTTTGGTCAGAGTTTCCTCTGGTTGGGTCTCTCAGGAAGAAAGCAGGTTAGGGACTGGACCACATAAACTGACCTGGAAACCAGTGGATTCAGCTTTTCTGTATGGCAAGTAAGGCAGAGGGCTGGTTAAGCTGTAAGTTAGACTAAATGTCACATGCACTGGGCCTCTTTGTGGGCAATTACACAGGTATTTAAGAAACAGTTTTCTTGAAGAATCTGTAATTTTGTGCACAGTGATATTACACAGCACCATTCCTAAGAAATATGATGAAATAACCATATGTAGTATTAAAAACCCATTTTATTATTCTTGCCTGAAATAGACATTCTCTTTTAATGTCAGTGGAGGAATGAACTGAAACTGCTTTCCCCCCAAGGGGACGTGGAAACATTTCAGAAATAGGCCTTCTCATTTCCTTTTAGGAGCTACGTGGCGAAAATGTTCCTGTGAAGTAGCAGACCTGCTCTGAATCCAGCCTATCTTTCCAAAATTACATGTGGAGGCCACTGGAAATGTTCTTAGCCTTAGCCTCCGGAGTAGCTGGAAATACATGCATGCATCACCACACCTGGCTAATTAAAAACAAAATTTAAGAGACAGAGGCTCGCCATCTTGCCCAGGATGGACTTGAACTCCCAGGCTGAAGCAATCCTCCCACCTCAGTCTCCCAAAGTGCTGCAATTACAGGCAGGAGCCACTACACCTGGCCTATCCTACTTTAAAAAAACTTTTTGGGGCCGGGCGCGGTGGCTCACGCCTGTAATCCCAGCACTTTGGGAGGCCGAGGCGGGCGGATCACGAGGTCAGGAGATCGAGACCATCCTGGCTAACATGGTGAAACCCCGTCTCTACTAAAAATGCAAAAAATTAGCCAGGCGTGGTGGCAGGTGCCTGTAGTCCCAGCTACTCGGGAGGCTGAGGCAGGAGAATGGCGCGAACCTGGGAGGTGGAGCTTGCAGTGAGCTGAGATCGTGCCACTGCACTCCAGCCTGGGCGACAGAGCCAGACTCTGTCTCAAAAAAAAAAAAAAAAAAAAAACTTTTTAAACAAAGATATTAGAACTCACCTTAGTGCTAGAAAAAAAAATTGAGCAGATCTTAAAATGAGGAACATAACTACAGGTACATGTCTCCTTGGATAAGCATTTACAAGTAAAATAAAATGAATATAAGAATAACTTCTACAAACAGTACCAAGTCTTGAGAGATTTATGAAATAGTCCGCACTATTTAAATCACTTATTTTTCTTTTGCAAACGTGTACCGTATAGGTAAAATTCAGGTACGTTAAGTGTGTGTATGACGTAACTGAACTGTATCTCTTTCCCCATCGCCAAACCTATGTTTCCTCCTCCACTTCCTACTTCCATGAATACGATTCCCACTTGTTCAATCAAAGTGAGATGCTGTAGAAATCCTAGGCTCTAGACTCATATAAACTCAATTCAGATACTGGCTCTGCTACTTACTAGCCATCTGGTTTTGGACTGGGTATTTCAGCTCTGACTGTCAGCTTAGTTTGTTCCCCCAAAAGTCACACACTCCTCGTGATTAGCTGGGAAGTATTTCAATAAGTAGAGAGTACCTGACAGTGTCAATGTTTTATAAGATGGGATTTTAAAATGGTCACTAGATTTTCAACATGGATACCATTGATGACTCTAGCAAGATCCACTTATAATAGAAGCCAAACTAGAGTGTTTTTGTTGTTTTCCTCAATGTGAAGTATGAACATATTTGAAAGCTCCATGAAGGCAGGGACCATGTTTCTCTCTCATTCATTATCTTCAGCACTTTGACACATGGTAGACACTCAAATTTGTTGGAAGAAATAATGATGGGAAGAATCCAGTATAGTGGAAAAGTATGTAGATGTGTAAAAAAGAGGGGCAAAAAAACAGTGTAAGGTTCTTGAGAATGTAGGAGGCAAAGATAAAATAGGAGGGAAAAAGGGAGGAGAGGCACAGTGACAAGTACGTGAATCAAGAGAAACAGATGAAATTCCTTTCTAATGGTTCCTGTTTTCTCTATTAAAGTGGGAAGCAATGTTAGATAACATTGCTGAATGTGAAGGCAGAAATGGGGAATTCAGAGGTTTGAAAATGAAAGGGTTTGCCTTTGCAGAAAGTAGGAGCATACTGATCAGAGATATCATGGAACATGCACAGCTTCCCAATTTTGGAATTGGCTTTGCAGATATTATTGCAAATTGGCATGGGCAAGTCCTCGGTATCTGTTCAACAAATGGACAGGCTGAGAAGAGGCTTGTTATCACCTCTTCCCATTTGACTCACATTTGTTAATTCTGCCTCATCAGTGGCATGAAAATGTTAGTGTCAGGCAGAGAAATCACACACGTCCTGATGGGAGACGCTGAGACAGGCCTAGCACCACATGACAAAAGTGCATAACCTGAATCTAGTCATAAGTAAACAGCAGACAAAGTCAAATGGAGCAACATTCCATCTCCTAAAATGTCTATGTCATGAAAGAGGAAAAAAAGTCTAAGGAGCTGGTCCAGAGGAAAGGAGACTAAAGTGACATGAAGGCTAAATGCCATGCATGATCTGAGATTGGATCCTGGATTGGAAAGAAAAAACTGCCATAAAGGACAATATTGAGTTAACTGGCAAAATGTGAATAAGTTCCGTGTAGTTTGCACAATATGATCGCATTTATTAAATGTGCTTATTTTGACAATTGCACTGTGGTTATGTAAATAAATACCCTTGATCTTGAGAAATACACAATGAAGTATTTAAATGTAAAGGAGCATCATGTCTGCAACTCACTCTCAAATAGCATGTGTGCACATGTGCATGTGTGTATGTTGGAGAGGGAGGGAGAATATGATAAAGCAAGTGCAACCAAAGGTTAACAATTGTTGCATCTGGTTCTTCATACTATTCTTGAAATTTTTCTGTAAGAATAAAATTCTTTTAAGATGAAATTTTAAAGTCTTTGTGTGTGTGCTTGTCCTACCTCACCCTTGCTTTTGTTCACTGTCCCCCCACCCTCCACTGCCAACCTCAACCCAACGCCAACTCACTTTATGTTCTTTTGAAGGAATGAATACATTCTGAAAGTGGGTCATCAAGTTCTTCTATTTCAACTAGTTTCCATTCCTTACATGTAAAACTTTATCCTGTGTACATGTACGTTGCTATGGTAGGGCACATAATTCAGCCTCATTAGAGTTTCCTTAGTTACTACGCCTTTTGTTATAGAATGAATGACCTATCTTCTCTCACTTACCCTTTAGCTGATGATGGCTGCTCTTTATTTTCCCCACACAGCTTAACCTAGCTTGTTAGTTTTTGTTCAAGTCTTTAGGTTTGCAGCTTGTCTTTAATAACATCTTATTCTTCCTTTTTCCTAATCCCAAGGCTTCTATTTTTATAGGTGCTTCCCCTGTTTATATTTACAAGTACAAATGTTCTATATGGACTATATCTCATTTCTTCTTTATCACGTTACTCACTGTTTTCCCTTTAGTACTCTGTTTTCCCCCCAACAAAATCATTAAGGTCTAGGACAGCAGGAGCCATGACTTTATTATTCCTGAAGAATCATTTTATGGAATGATCCCTTTAAATTATGTTCAAAACAGTGTTACCTAGCCCACTGGAACTTAACCTAATTGCACTAATTACCTTATAAAAAGCACTGAAATGGTCAAATCACTCTCCCTCACCAACTAAAATTATACCTTTCCTTTAACAGAAAAAAAGATTTCACTTTCTCACTTGTCATTCTTTACCACAGCTTGGAATTCTTTTCCTATTAAAGGTAGTTTTTATTCATTGCTCACTTTTTCTGAGGTTTGCAATGCAATACAATGCCTCTGTTAGACTCAATTCTTTTTTTCCCATTTATTTACTTTCTTAAATATTAGTTTTAATTGACAAATCATAATTGCATACATTTATAAGGTACTACTTCTTAAAAGGCTGTTTGGAGATAAGTGTGAATGCCAGCTCAGTTGAGCAATTATTTTTCTTTAATTGTACCCATAGTTCCATTACTGTACTTTTTCTTTTTTTTGAGACAGAATCTCGCTCTGTCACCCTGGTTGGAGTGCAGTGGTACAATCTCAGCTCACTGCAACCTCCATCTCCCAGGTTCAAGTGAATTCTCCTGCCTTAGCCTCCCCAGTAACTTGGATTACAGGCACCCGCCACCATGCCTGGCTAATTTTTACATTTTTAACAGAAACAGGGTTTCACCTTGTTGGCCAGGCGGGTCTCCAACTCCTGACCTTAAGTGATCTGCCTACCTCATCCTGCCAAAGTGCTGGGAGTACAGGCGTGAGCCACTATGCCCGGCCTGTAAATATTTTTGAGATCTCAGGTGACAGACCTGACGTGTCCTCATTGTTAATCCTTTCAATATTGTCTGCCCTTCAGTATAGATATTTCATATACTCTCTCCATGTCCTTGAGAGTTTTAAAAATAAATGCTTTGGCGTCTTTTATTGTTCATTTTATAGGTGAACAGCTACCATGGTAAGTGTGGAACAAGGTGTCGTATACATGATTTTCATACACTACTCTTAACTCTGAGACTATGTTCTTTTCTGACAGAGAGGAAACTAGAGAGGCACAGACAAGTTAAAATATTTTCTCGGCCGGGCAAATTTGGGGCCGGGCGCGGTGGCTCACGCTTGTAATCCCAGCACTTTGGGAGGCCGAGGCGGGCGGATCATGAGGTCAGGAGATTGAGACCACGGTGAAACCCCGTCTCTACTAAAAATACAAAAAAATTAGCCGGGCGTGGTGGCGGGCGCCTGTAGTCCCAGCTACTCGGAGAGGCTGAGGCAGGAGAATGGCGTGAACCCGGGAGGCGGAGCTTGCAGTGAGCCGAGATCTCGCCACTGCACTCCAGCCTGGGCGACACAGCGAGACTCCGTCTCAAAAAAAAAAAAAACAAAAAAAAAATTTTCTCAACTAGTAAGTGACTGAAACAAGATGCTAACAGAGACCTAGTCTCCAACTAAATCAAAGCTGGTATTCAAAGCATATTCTAATACTTGTTCAGGTAGGATCTCTATACTCTGGACTCCAAATCTATTTTGTCTTGAATTATTTGCACATGGCTCCTTAATCATTTCATAATTTAGAGTTGATTTTTTTCAGGTACTTTCTGCAATATCCCTTTTTTTTCCTAACTGCTATAAAGATTGAAATGTTCTCACTACTGTTACTGCTGCATTACAAACTCCTACCTGGGTTCTTGTTTAATGGCTCAGATCTTCTCCCCTGAGAGAATTATTCTCTGAACTCTGAAACTTTCTGGGTGCTCTGCTTCAGATACTTATAAGGTATTTTTCCTTAAATTCGTAGGGAATTTCTTTTTACCACCAAATTTTATGTATTTATTTCCCACTGTAACTTATTACTATAGTGAAAATAATTGTTCAGTAATATATGTGTCAAACTTTTCTTCATTAGTGGCTGATCCCACTACCATGGTAAAAATTTTAGGCCAATCTGATTTCAGTGTTGACAATGACAGGAAAACAAATCAGACACTGAATTTTTTCAGTGACATTAAGGCTTTACAGGAATATATTAATAGTTATAAAAACAACTTTATTGGGACATCAGTGAGCCAATTAAAAATCTGAATAAGGTCTGTAATTTAAGTAATAGTATTATATGAATGTTAATTTCCCAATTTTTATAAATGTACCATGGTTATGTAAGAGAATTTCTTTGTGTTTAGGAAATTCATAGTGAAGAGTAGGGGTAAAAGGTACCATGTCTGCAACTTAATCTAATACTTCAAGAAAAAATTATCTTCAGACACACACGTATATACATATATGTAAAAGAGAATGATACAGCAAACGTTGCCAAATGTTAAAATTTGGCAAATCTGGGAGAAGGTAGATCTGTCATCTCCCTTATTCTAAATCAGTATTTAACTGAGGGTGTTCAACAATATCCCCACCTAACACCTATTCCCAGAGGTTGTTACAGTAGGTCTGAGTTAGGGTCTAGGAAAGATTAATTTGGGGCAGGCACATTTTATGAAAGCTTTCTCAGGTGATTCTGAGAAACATCCTCACCCACCCAAGACTGAGAACTAATACTGTATTTCTTAGGACCACTCGTGTTTCATTAAAGTCTGGGACTGTACCACTGATTATTTTTTGCCATTCGTATCACAGTGTAGATGAATATAGAACTTGCTATCAACTCAAACCCATATGACTAGTAGTAGCACAGTGGGAAGAGCAGACTTGGGAGTCAGACCTGGGTTCTAACCTCAGCTCTGCCACTTACTTAATTCACGTGAGTCTTTGTTTATCCTTCTGTGCAATGGGGGTAAGATCTCTAACTCACAGGTTGCCACAAGGATTAGAGAAGAAAACATTTGTAAATCATTAGCACATAGTTAAGTGCTCGTGAATATTATTGGTTCACTCTCCCCAAGTTATTCTCCTTCTTTCTGGAGAGGCAGATACGGACAAAAAAACCACCATGATTCTCAAAAAGGGGTAAAGGTAGAAAGAAAGCAATTTAGTTACATTACACTGATTAGAAGGGTAAAGATGTATATTGAGAACCCCAATGGACTATACGTAAACAGCAACTGTAAAAATCAATTTTGCAAAATTTACCCTTTAATATCTTTAAGTCTGCAGAATGGGAGTGTCCTGGACAGTAATGATATTCAGCAATCAGCAATTTTCAGTTAACAGTTTAATTTTTTTATATCAACTGACAGACTTATTAAAAACAATCAATAATGACATAAATCATTACTTTTAATACATAATAAAATAAATCAAAATAATGACATCTGCTAAAGGACAGTCAAATTTTGGTTTAAAATAACCATACCCTATGTAATGGAGAAGGAAACATGATATTAGTTTCTGAGAACAATAAACACTGCAACCCTATGATACTTACCAACATGTGAAGGCCAAACAGTTATATGAGGATGGGAATGATACCAGCCCACAACTCTCATGGGGCGGCCTGTCAGTTCAGCCAACCTGTGTGTCTGTCAAGGTACTTTCAAAATGTGGCAACAAAATTTATGATGCTAATAAGGGCTGAGAAAGCACCCTGAAGTTTAAAATAAGCTTATTACAATTTAATGGCAACAAAAGAATGAAATAAGGTTAATGCTGAGTTTCCCATAATGCCCATTTAAAGCCAAAATTTCTAAAACTACTTACATCCTCAAGTTTAATTTAGCTGATGTTTCATCACTCGAATCCTTACCACTGTGCTATCTGAAAAGCTTTTCTAAATCTTCAGAAGTTGTCACTTTCAAGACTGCTATTATCCTGTAAAATGCTGATTACTTTTCCTGCAAATTATTATATTAAAATATAATAATCCTTTTTATACAACTAAGTCTGAGAAACAATATTTCTAAGATATATTTTCAAGTTTTCAAATGCCAAGAGAAACTACTTAACTTCTCTTAGCCCATTTCTTCAGCTGCAGACTGAGGCAGGGGAATAATGTTTCAGAGCAGTGAAGAGTAAGTGCAATAATCCACACACGGTGTTTAGCACAGTGCCTGGCAAACACCTAGTAAGTGCTTAACAAATAGTAATTGCAGCTTAAGTTTGCAGGGCAGAGGACCAGAGAGGAGAGCTGCAGAGGGATAGCCTGCATATCCGCACTTGAGGGTCCCACTTGAGCCTTCAGCAGATCACTGATGAGCGGAAGCATGTGAGGAAACTACCGGAGGCCAGGGAAAGGATCCCTGAAGAAAACAAAAGTGGGATGGGGATCAGCTTCATATTCACTTACGAGGCGCCGGCCAGGACACTCAGAATCATACTGAAACAAATCACAGGAAACAAATGCCCCATTTGATCATTTTGGGGTTATATTTAACATGAAACATTGCAATCAGTTCCCAGCATTGCATTTTTTGAGAGGAAGTCACAAAAGAGAATCTCTCAAGAGGATAGAGACCAAGATAGTAAATGGCCTAGAAATTAAATGATACTAGGAAAACCGGAAGGAGGGGCAGGGAGGATTGGAGAGAAGACTAGGGAGGAAGATGGAGGGGACTCCACACACGGTTCATTGTCACAGGGTTTGACCCTGAGATCTTTTGGCATTTAGGAGCAGGAATGTCAGAAAATTTCTAATTCTTCCAATAAAAGCCACTCAAAAGGAGAAATAGAGAGAAATTCTAATAACCAAACAATTGGATCTAAGGGAAGAAAATTTGTGAAACCACCTAAAGCAGGATGACTGCAGCAAGCAGCAAGGCGGCCCAGGAACCCCAGAGCACATAAAAGCTTCTATTGACCAGTAAGGATATCTCTGCCTCTGTTGAAGCTGCAGACAGCTGCTCTGGAGAAATTTCTACTCGGTCCTTCCTCTTATCAGAACGTCGTAAGATGATGACAGAATGAATGTGAACAATTCTGACGGCATCAACCTAAAGGAAAATGCACAGAAATGGTTACTTATGGCTCTCTCCAATAACACACCCCCCTTCAACTATAGAATTGCATTTTATTATAATATCAGATAAAATATTCCATTTTAGAAAACTGACACTTTTCTCATGAATAATGAAATATTTCAAATAAAAGACACCCAACCTCAATATATACATTTCAGACACAAAAATATAAAATATATATGCTAATATTTAGATCAAGGAAGGACTTTTAGGATGATCAACTAGTAATTATTTGACTTACAACTATGTACAAAACAGTGTATCACACAAAGGAATATAAATCAGAGTGCTGACAAAGGGTTCAATGTGCTAATGACACGGTTGAGTGGCAAGTTGTCATTCATGAAACTCCACTAAGATAATGTAGTAAGTCAATGCCATAGGAGCTGATACAGCTGGGCTCTGTGTCCCCACCCAAATTTCATCTCAAATTGTACACCCCACGTATCAGGAGAGACACCTGGTGAAAGGTGATTGGATTGTAGGGGTGGATTTCCCCCACACTGTTCTCATAATAGTGTGAGAGTGAGTTCTCAGGAGATCTGATGGTTTAAAAGTGTGGCACTTCCCCCCTCACTCTCTCTCCTACCGCCTTGTAAGATGTGCCTTGCTTCCCCTTCACCTTCCACCATGATTATAAGTTTCCTGAAGCCTCCCCAGCCATGTGGAACTGTGAGTCAATTAAACTTCTTTTCTATATAAATTACCCAGTCTCAGGGAGTTTGTTTTTTTTTTTTTTTTTTTTTTTTTACACAGTCTCACTCTGTCGCCCAGGCTGGAGTGCAGTAGTGCAATCTCAGCTCACTGGAACGTCTACCTCCTGGGTTCAAGCGATTCTCCTACCTCAGCCTCCCCAGCAGCTGGGATTACAGGCACATGCCACCATGCCCAGCTTTTTGTATTTTTTGGTAGCTATATTGGCTAGGCTGGTCTCAAAACTCCTGACTTCAGGCCCGCCTCGACCTCCCAAAGTGCTGGGATTACAGGCATAACCCACCGCACCCGGCCTCAGAGAGTTCTTTACAGTGTGATAACAGACTAATACAAGAGCTCAGAGGAAAGAATTCACTTATATTAGAAAAGTAATCTTTTACATAAGCAGAATATGAATCTAAAAAAGAAAAAATCTTCATAGAAAAGGCAGACAAGTGTATCCATTCCTTGATTACTGTGGGAAGTTGGGGGAACAGATTTTCTACAGGTGCCGAATGGAAGTAGTAAACTGTAAATGAGGTGTCTGGGAGACAACTTAGCCAACTGATTTAGATACAGAGCTTGAGGTGAAATGGCAGATGGCAAAGCTAAGAAAGTTGGAGTGAGAATGTACGAGACCTCAAATGCCAAGCCATAATTTGCAGGATGAACTCGAAGGAAAAAAAAATATTTCAGATAAACTGTACATGAAGTACTGGGCTAAGCAGATGGCAGAGATGGAAGAAACAGATTTGAGACCCATTAAAAAGAATGAATCTACAAGATTTGGTAGCTTATGGACCATGGATGATGGTGGACAAGAAACGGTCAAAGAGGACTCTAAAGTTTCAAGGTTGAAACTAGGTAGAACATGTGAGGCAGATCTAAGTTTAGAAAGGGTCAGGAAGGAAACAAGATGAGCTTGTTTTCAGATGAGATAATCCGGGATGAGAGATCTACAATATGGCAATTTTTAGCAGGCAAGTGGGATTATAGCTTAGACTCAAACAGAATCAATGCAGGAATCAATAAAGCATTTATGAGTGGACAAAAAAGGAGTGGAGAAAGGGAGCAGAGGCCTTGGCCTGAATCAAGGCGAGTGGCCACATTTAGTGCGGGGAAGAACAAGAAGGGCCAGGGAGGAAGACAAAGAAGGCAAAACCAGAACAATGAAACAGTACAAGAGTTTCAGGGGAAAGAGTGGGCTTCGCATTATCAGATGTTGAAGGGACAAGGGTGAAATCTGAGAGAAGGCTTTTGAAATAAGCTATAGATTTTCCCTGTGCAACAGGTCTAGTTTCAGATGTGCAGCAAGTATGAAATACACAGAATTCAAAGGCAACACAAAAGAGAAAAAAGGAATGTAAAATATCTCAACATTTCTTAATATTCACTACATATTAAAATAATAATCCTTCAGATACTTAGGTTAAATAAAATACACCCTTCAAATTAATTTCATTTATTCCTTTTTACTGTGATTACTAAAAAATTTAAAATTATGTATATGGATCACATTCGTGGCTCACATTATATTTCTTTTTTGCGGTTTATTTTTGTTTTGTTTTTCAACTAGATACTCCACTTAAAAAGATTATCACACTGAATTTTTTAAAAAGTATTTACCACACTGACTTCCACAATGGTTGAACTAGTTTACAGTCCCACCAACAGTGTAAAAGTGTTCCTATTTCTCCACATCCTCTCCAGCACCTGTTGTTTCCTGACTTTTTAATGATGGAAGTCAGTGTGGCGATTCCTCAGGGATCTAGAACTAGAAATACCATTTGACCCAGCCATCCCATTACTGGGTATATACCCAAAGAACTATAAATCATGCTGCTATCAAGACACATGCACACATATGTTTCTTGCGGCACTATTCACAATAGCAAAGACTTGGAACCAACCCAAATGTCCAACAGTGATAGACTGGATTAAGAAAATGTGGCACATATACACCATGGAATACTATGCAGCCATAAAAAATGATGAGTTCATGTCCTTTGTAGGGACATGGATGAAGCTGGAAACCATCATTTTCAGTAAACTATCACAAGGACAAAAAACCAAACACCGCATGTTCTCACTCATAGGTGGGAATTGAACAATGAGATCTCATGGACACAGGAAGGGGAACATCACACTCCGGGGACTGTTGTGGGGTGGGGGGAGTGGGGAGGGACAGCATTAGGAGATATACCTAATGCTAAATGACAAGTTAATGGGTGCAGCAAAACAACATGGCACATGGATACATATGTAACAAACCTGCACATTGTGCACATGTACCCTAAAACCTAAAGTATAATAATAAAAAATTAAAATTAAAATTAAAAGTATTTACCGCTAATAAGAGACACATTTTAAATATTAGTATACAGAAAGGCTAAAAATAAAAGGATAAAAAATACACTACGCAACACTAAAAAGGCAGCTTAACTAATAAAGTTTAATATCTAATTTAGACAGTACAAACTGACATAAAACTCAAGACGAGGGCATGAAATCTTGAATAATAAAATTACATTATTAAGATTTGGAATGTATCTTAGTAACTGATGCCCAGGGTGAATTGTTTCTCTCTTTCTTGCTTTAGTCAGAGATTTCAGTGCCTAAGAGGAATGAGTAATATTTAATGCATAGACAGAGGAGGAAGAGGCGTCCACAAAGGATTGTGGGAAGGGGGAAACAGGAATAAAGGCAATACAGCAAAACCAACAAAAACTCATGAGAGTTCAGAGATTCAAGGAGAAAGATTAAGATAAGCACCAGGAAATAATCCACTGAAGGTAGAATTAGAAACCAGACCTCAGTGGGTTTGACTGGGGAAGGTGAAGGAGTAGTAATTGTAGCCCATTCTTTTAAGAAGTCTGGCTATTAAAGGAAGGACATAAGAGTAGTGACTACAGGAAGATACAGGATTAAGAAGTAGCTTTCCTTTCTGAAAATGAGAGTAATTTAAGCATATTTTTATCCTAAAAGAACCAGGTGACAGGGAGAAGACCCAGAAAAGAGACAGAACATTTGATAAACAAGGTCTCTGAAGAAGCTGCAGCTTTGGATAGGAAGAGGGCTTACTTCTTTGATATGGGAAGAGACGCAAAGTGATTAAAGTGGAGAAGTTTGTAACTAGTAGTAATAAGTAGATGAAGCTGTGGCCTGATAACTTGGTGGGAGGAGGGGAAGTAATTCATTTTTATTGTATTTTACAAAAGCATCGGTCTGTGACAGACTGGGTGAAACATTAACTGGTCCTATACCACGATTAGGTGAGAAGCATTACACTAGACCATCAAGGCTAGAGCATGCCAGAAAAGATGGTGTAGGCGTGCAGACAGGAAAAATGTCAAGGTAGACTAAGAACTACGATGCTATGGTTAGTTTGCCTGTTTAAGAAGAGAGGGTTGCATGAGTAGATGTTGGAATTCGAGATAAAGAGGTAATAGTGATGTGAACCACATGCCAAACAAAGTATCAAGGAAAGTGGGAGAAGGGCCAGAAAACAGACGGTGACAGCAAGGAGAGCAGCAAGAGGATGGTACTGAAAGTGATTATTAATCTTGATCAAATAGAGACAATTTGCTACAAAGAACAGAAAATTAGATCCCATTCCTAGTGAGTAGATTCTTCATCTGATTTTACTAGAAAGAATATCTCATCCAGCCAGAAACCACATACTCTGGCTGAGATCACTGGATTACAGAAATCTTTCCCCAACTGCAAGTTTCCATCATGCAAAATGTTAGCACACATACCTTTTCAGCAACTGTGCGCATTTCAGTTCCAGTATATGCAAATTTGGAGTCACTCCTACTGGGAATAAATTAGAAAAAAAAAAGGAAGTGGGGTTTGGAATATAAAAAGGAATTAAAGCAAAATAACAGGATTAACTGTTTTTGCAATGAAATCTTAGCAGAGACCAAAGAAGAGGAGGGAAACTGAAGTGAGGCTAGAGCTGCACTCTCTATATCTGTTAGAAGCAATCTGAGACACATGCACAAGTGGCTGAGTGTATGAAGTTATAATGGACAAAGCTAAATTCCTGGAATCCTGGGAATTAAGGAGGTGGGCTTGAGAAGTAAACTATGGTATGATTTGAAGTTTAAATTAAAACATTACCAAAAGGTTTCACCACGTCAAGTATTGAAGCTACTGGGGATCACTGAGATCACTGAGGTCCATCAGGAGGAAAGGCAATGTCACTGTCAATTTACGTGAAGGAATGGGTCAACAGGGGGAAATGCCTCTAAACGTATATGCTCTCTGTCACAAAGAAAATTACTGATATCTCACTGGCATTTAAGGAGAGACAGAACATGAAATACACTGAGCAAGGCCAGGTGTGGTGGCTCACGCCTGAAATCCCAGCACTTTGGGAGGTCGAGGTGGGCAGATTGCTTGAGCCCAGGAGTTTGAGATCAGCCTGGCCAACATGGTGAAACCCCGTCTGTACAAAAAAAAAAATAGCCGGGTGTGGTGGCGGGCACCTGTAATCTCAGCTATTCGGGAGGCTGAGGCATGAGAATCGCTTGAACCTGGAAGGCGGAGGTTGCAGTGAGCAGAGATCAAGCCACTGCACTCCAGCCTGGGCGACAGAGTGAGACTCTGTCTCACCCCTAAAACCCAACAATTATGATAATGCTTATTTAGATGTTTATGCCATATCTCAACTGAATAGGAGGTAAGGCAGAAACCAAAGTTCAAGGTTGTATCATTGAGGGAGCCCCGGAGTGATAATGGTAATTAATTTAAGACACAATCCAGACACAATACTGCCAAAGTCGCAATAATTTTAGGTTAACAATGACTTAGAGATTATCAGATATGAGTAAACAAATACAGTCTTACCTTGTATCATCGTTCAACTAG
This sequence comes from Nomascus leucogenys, assembly GCF_006542625.1. Taxonomy (NCBI): domain Eukaryota; kingdom Metazoa; phylum Chordata; class Mammalia; order Primates; family Hylobatidae; genus Nomascus; species Nomascus leucogenys. The sequence goes on along the minus strand of NC_044406.1, from coordinate 140,005,329 downwards.
AGTGGGAAAAAGCAAAAAACATTATTGATCACATTACGTTTGTTTGACATATGATGCAGATTATATGACAATTAGGTCATGTGTTCACGCACATGGTATGAAAGACTGTAGAACTTAAACTGTAAACAGCTGAACTGTATTTCCTCATCCTCTTTGGCCCCTCCTCAACACAATGCAGCGGAAACTTTTGCTTCCTTCAAGCCCCGCACCTTCTGTTAGGCTCTTCGATACCCTTCAAATGCTTTGGTTGATATCTCTGCTCCCTAGACAGAAGACTCGAGGCGAGGCAAGGGGCTGTAACTGTGGTCAGCTGCTGCGTCGTAATACCCGGACATCCTCATTATACTCCAGTGTCTTTCTGACCTGCCTTGCAGTTTTGGTCAACGGGGCGAAAAGCGCAGCTCTAAAGAGAAGCGCCAGGCTACAGGAGAAAGGGCAAGGCTCCCGGGGCCTGTACAGACCGCCGGGGGCTCGCAGGAGACTAAACAAGTGTCAGGCGGCCAGAAGAAACCGGGATCCCCGCGACAGAGCTATGTAAAGGGTGTCCAAGGACCTAAATCGAGGATGCTTGTGGCCTCCGCAGCCCTGGGAGCTGCCGGCACCCACCCCGGGGACACATTAGGACTGCTCAGCAGGGTTCCATCCAGGCTAACAGACCTACTCACCTCCCCTATGCACAGCCCCATTACTTCCTCCTTCTCTGTGCTCAGAGCGTGGTTGAGGCAAACGAGGAAAGCGTCAGACTCGAGATGAACCGCCTGCACCGCCTGCACCACCTGCACCGCCATCTTGGCCCGACCCTTCTCACGTCCGCCTCGGGCCCACTTGGTCCTGACCAACCGGGTGCTGCGGCGCAGCCTCCCCAGCGCCCCGCGCTGTGCGCTCCGCCCAGGCCTGGCCTTCGGCGCGCGGGTTCCTCGGGGGCGGGGCTTAGGGAGCGGGCGGGGCTGTGGGGGCGGGGCTGTGGGGGCGAGGAGGGGGCAGCGGGCGCGAGGCTGGCGCGCGGGGGCGGGCCTTGGGGCGCGGGGGCGGGGCCCGCCCAGCAGCACCTGGGAAACGCCCGCGCGGTTTGGGGCAGGCGTGGCCGTCGGGGCGGAGGGCGGTGGCCGGCCGCGGTCCGGGCGTCAGGCCGGGCGGCGGGGGCGGCAGGGAGGCGGCGCTCTGGGGCCGCAGGCGGACGTACTCTGTGAGCGGCGCCCGGGCGCCTGGGCAGGCGCCTCCCGAGTACCGGCGCCCATTTTGCCCGCCCGCTAAGGAGACCCGTGCGCGGCCTACACGCTTGGGGGACAGCCCTTTAAGACGACATCTCCGCGAACGCCGGCCTCTTGAGCCAGGGGGACGCTCTTTTGAAAGTCAGTCCCAAAACAGTTAAGGTTTTATTTTATTTTGTTTTATTTCCAAGTCACAGCCCCCGAATCTCGTACAACTCTCCCTGGACCACTTCCGGTTGCCGGCCCGCGCCTCATAACTTCGGTTCGAGTGACCTCGGTCCGGGATGCCCCTCGGCTCACCCCGGGCTCACGTCGCGATCCTGGCTTGAGTGGCCCAGGGTGGGAGACCTGGAAGTTTTAGCCTAGCTGTTCTCAAGGCGGATTAATTAGCCCAAGAAACATTATATTCATGTGAGTAACCTTTTGCAGAAACAGTGTTATACTGTATCTGAAAAAGTATCACTCTTAAGCTTGGCTGCTGCTACTTTCTACAAAGGCTTTTAGGTAGCTATTTGTTGGATACAGGGAAGGGGAAATGGAGAACTTCAGTTTTTATTCAAGTTCGGATGTATCACATTAGGTATCCAGAATGCAAGTTTCCTCGGGTCTCCTTGTCTCGATGATATCAGACAGTAAAAATACATGTAAAAGTAATTTTTATTTCGAGGTATGTCAAACGTGCCAAGGATAAAAGTACAGATCTTCCAACTCACGAGTCTAGGAATCACACGTGGATTTTGAAAGCGATTCTAAATCAAAGCACAATATATGCCGTGCCGCCTCCACAGCCCGTCCGTGTTCGTGTCTTTGATTTGGTTTTCTACTTTGTGTAGTTTTGAAGCCAGGCAGGTATGGCAGTACTGGAAAGGGAACATTCCCAAGGTGCTACTTGAAGTGTTGATGCTTTGCTCTTTTCTCCCAAGTCAGTTCCAACCCAAGTCTCCCCACACATAGGGTCCCCATCCAGTGCAACGATCTGTAATGTGCACGCCAGCAGCCTCCGTTTTTACCTAACGATCTGTAAGGATCACATGGCACATCTTTCTATAATTAATTTGATCATGATGAAGGTTGGAAAATTTTCGTGTGCAGTTACGTTGGACCTGTCTAAATTTTCTCTTGTTTCAATTTTATATCATATGTTATTTTCAGTTACTGTTTGTGGCTAGTATGCCCCGTCCTGATGGAGCAGGAACGGCTGTTCTTATTATTATGATATTAATATTTGGTGATGGGATATAGTGCCTTTAGGCACTTTCAAGAAGAAAAATACCTTTTGTTTGTTATCGGCGGTAGTCAATCTCATATTCCAGAATGAGGTTCACTAACTTTTCTAATGCTCATGGCTGCCTTTTACAGCTCCAGGCATTTAATTGGAGTAGAACAAAATTATTAACATTTATGGCAAGCTTATTATGTGCTAGATACTAAGCATTTATATGCCTGGTACATGTAAACTGCCCCATTTGGAGTCAAGCTCAACAACTTCCCCACTGTGTGACCTTGAGCAAGTTACCTAACTTCTCTGTGCCTTACTTTTCCTCACCTTTAAGTGGGGATGATAATCTGCCCACCTCATAGCGCCCTATGAAGATTGTGAAAATTAAATGAGTCAATATATGTAAACATATAGGAAATGCTAAATAAAGACTATCGTGATTAATATGTTCTTTAATTCTCATTTTACACCTCAGGAAACTGAGGTGGAGAGACGTTAACTTGTCCAAGGTCACAAAGCTAGTAAGTGACAGACTCAGGACTCATAGACAGGCCTGGGCCTGTGTTCTTGGTAATTTCACTCATTGTAATTGGACGAGTTTATGAATTGACTTCTAATAAAATAAGTGTATTCAACTGATCAATGTTTAAAAACTGTTCATCAACCTGGCAATTAAAGCAAACTATACTTTTTTAAAAAAAGACACAAAAGAATTTATTCTGTAAAGGAAAAATGATAGTTTTACTTAGATTACTACCTAAGGAAGCCCTTCTATCTTATATGTCATCCATTTAAAACCTAATTTACAAAATGCCTTACTAAGAAATTGTCTGTCTTGGCCAGTGTGCTCTCTGGCCCCGAAATCAAGGTGACCCTCATGGGGACAATCTCTTCTAGTGGATGATAAAGTTATGCAGTTATCTAAACATTTTTGGAATTCATTTGTATTTGCAGCTGGCAGTATTCCTTGAGTTGAGTTGCACAAGTTTATATTCCATGTATTGTATTGCACCTTGTACCTAAGTCTATGTTGAGGTTTTAAAAGATTCGTCTTAGTTCGAGAAGTCCTGAATTTTGTAAACAAGTATCATGTGCAAATAAAATGTTCTCTAGTCAAATAAATTTGGGAAATGTTAACATAAAGTTTCTTTACTGCATAACTTGCCAGAACAGTTACTACACTAATGTGCTTTATGACTCTCCAAGATTCCCAAACTTATTTGACCAAGGAAAATGTTGGGAGCAAGTTTTCTAAGAATCACATTTTTCCACTCATAAAACCTGTGATTTTATAGGCTTTGATCTGAATCCCTCTCCCTCAGCCTTTGCATTTCTCTGCTGAGGACTTTGTTCATGCTCATATGGTGACTTCTCTGTCCCTTGATCACTGCAGTTGTCTTTCTCTGGGCCTGCATGCCCTCTGAATGGTAGCACACACAATTCCAGGATACTGTGCTGAGAGGTGGTTCCCAGGCTCATCCCGCTGATGCCCCAGCATGTTGACCTTTGGGTCACAGCAGCACATCACACTGCCTTTCTTCTGAGAATATTTTGTAGTGACTCATAGGCCTCTTTGTAGTGACTCAGTAACTCAGACCATCATCTCCAAACTCTTTGCCCTCTATTCCACTGGCATTATTTCCTTTTAATGTCAGTATAACCAATGCAATTTTGTTTTCCATTCAAAACAAATTTAAATGTCAACATGTTGGTTGTTCCTAGGACTTATCTATGAAGTTGAGATGGTCCTGAAACCCTTAACACATGGTTTCCACTTTTTTAAAACAGCTATTGGCCACACTTAAGTCTTTTGTGCTTGAAATCCGAATTTAATATATTTTATTTTGACATTAGTATTTACCAGGTTTTTATTTGTATTTCTCTTTTCCAAAGCTCTGGGAAGGAGAGGCAAAACAACTGTATCTGCAAATGGGAAAAAAAGGGGGGACTTTGGGAAAAAAATTATAGCCAGAGGCTTATGCCTAGAGAATCAATCTCTACCCACGTATACATAGCCAATCATGACGACCACTGTGGCGTTCCTTTGTTTCCCTTCCCTACCCACCATACATATACACCTGTTCACAGAAACATTGCTTGACCAGTACCTGGTGTAGCAAGGTACAGGTACAGACTTGGGGTGCCCAGAACTGTATCATTCCTGCTATTACACCAGGAATATTGAATATTACACCAGGCTCAGAGTCAGATGCACTCAGGGTATAATGGGTGAAGCATCTCGTTGCTCTTGACAGTCTCACTTTGAGGACTCTAACAACCACCCTCCCACGCTGCATTTCTTTTCCCACCTAATGAGAATAGGAGGTCTTTGTTTTGCGGGGCAGCTCCCCCAATGCCGTATCTACTCTGGCCAAAGGTAGAAATACAGTACAACTGCGCTATAATGTTCTGAGTAAGGTCTAGAAGATTCACTCATGCAAAATGCACATCAAGTTATTGTGAGGTCCTGAAATGAGATCTGGGGCTTGGGCAGAGGATCGTTATAGAGTTTGCTTCGGGAGGTATGCTTCCTTTACACCTCTCAAATGTGCTTCTGCTCTTCTGGCTTAGGAAGTCAAAATTTAAACCTAGTCCTCTATGGAAAAATGGGCTCCTGTAACATCCTGCAGAATTATTAAAATAAAACAAGGATCTAGATGGATAACTTTCATCTGCAGTCACTCAGCTCCAAATCAGCATGATCCCCAAAGTCTCTTGCAGCTCAGAAATTCCATGAAGCTAGCTTACTTTTCCTAACAAGAAAATCCCCTTCTAGAAATGTCCATCCGCTATTTGTAAACTTTCTTAGTAAACTGATAAATAGATCATTTGCCCTTAAAACAAACTTTCAATTTCAACTCTGAAAGACATGCATATATATCCTTCAGAATCTTACCTTTTAAAATGGAAACGGCTTGGAAGTGGCTTTTACCTGGGGAATATGGCATGCATGTGTCTGTTATACTGCCTTCCTGCCAAAATAAGTGTGTCCTTAGGCACGCTCTTTGCATATTCTATTGCTAACTACATTTTGCCAGACACTGCTTGTGAATGCAGTATGTGTGAGACCACTGCCCAGCTTCCTGTAGTGCTAGTCCTACATTTCCACAGAACTCCTCACCTAGCCAAATTCTTGAGCGCTTTGCAGTCAGCAGCACTACCTGAGGCTCTGCCTGAGTGTCACTTTAGTTGTCTTGCAGAAAGCTTCAGATGTCCTTGGTTCTATTTAGGTTGTGCAAATAGACATATATGAGGTTTGGTTCTGGTTAGTGGTTGCTAGTACCAGATCACCTTGCTTACTGGTGAGTTCATTCAAACCCGAAAAGTCACACCTGTGTCCTGTGCGCGGGTGCTGCAGGCTTAGGTGGAGAAAAGCAGGGCTAGAATTGGAACCCAAAGCCCAGAATGGCAGGAGAGGATGTGGGGGCTCCACCCGATCACCTCTGGGTTCACCAAGAGGGTATCTACCGCGACGAATACCAGCGCACGTGGGTGGCCGTCGTGGAAGAGGTAACTGTTTACATTTTGCTTATTTCTTTGATTTTGCTTTCAAGTAACTTGGTTTCTATTCCAGTCTCAATATTCTGAAGTCTTTGGTTTTATTTTTGATCATTCCTTTCCATTAGGAGACGAGTTTCCTAAGGGCACGAGTCCAGCAAATTCAGGTTCCCTTAGGTGACGCAGCTAGGCCAAGTCACCTTCTTACCTCCCAGCTACCTCTCATGTGGCAACTCTACCCGGAGGAGCGCTACATGGATAACAACTCTCGCTTGTGGCAGATACAGCATCATTTAATGGTACACATGTTGCTTAATTATTTTCCATTGTATTGGGACTCTCGTAACAGAGTACTCCATAAACTTTTCTTTTTCTGACAGGTCAGGGGAGTACAGGAGCTGTTGCTTAAGCTTTTGCCTGATGACTAACCTGGTATGTATTTCTATTTCTCCTCTGTCCTCCCCCTCTTTGTTTTGGCTCTATTCAGTTGTGGTGATTTTAATGATTTTTTTTTCCAGGTGCTGGGATTCTACGAAGATATGCTCCTTTGTTCTGTTCAGTATTTGGCAATCACTTCATCCACTACTGCAGTGCACCCACCCTTGGGCTTGGGGGGAGGGAGTGGGTTGAAAAACTGCTCAAGAAACAGAAGTTTAGCAAGGGTCATGAAGAATACTGCAAGTGAAACTGCAGAGAGAGGTTACGTAGGCAGAAAGCAAGTCAACAAAAGCACTTAGTCAGGATCCGTAACTTGAAATTGACTCCTTTGGAAATTGCCATAGAACCCTTAATGGACATCATCGGCTGGACCTGGGATCTGATGAATCCCACAAAAGTCAGCACCTTCTACAGAACAGATGCCCTGATCACCAAGGACTTGGTACTGATTTAGAGAGAAGAGAGCAGCTCCTAGCAGCATCAACATCTATTTGTCGCTTATTTGCCCTGCAGCAATTCACCTGCCTTTCCTTCTCCCATCCTGTAAATATCCTAGGTTTTGCTCCAGTGTTTCCCATCCCAGTACTGACCTAATTTGGATCTACTGAGTATTTAGAGGGCTCTGAAAAGAGATATGCATTGATGAAATTAGCTACAAAGGCTTGTGGGCCTTTTTTCTATCTGAAATCGTGTCTTCAAATTACTGGAAGTTGCTGATCAAAATTGTGGGCTCTTGAATTCATTCTCTGATTACAGATATTTTAAATAAGCTGGTTTCTATAAGAACTTCAAGAAAAACCATTTTAGCTGCTTAACTGGCACCTTTCTCAGGAAGTAATAACACCAAATATTGCTGATTCCTAGGAAAACATTTACTACTTGTAAAGAATTTCCTGAGTTAAAGTAGTTATAACAGTTTATATACATTAAAAGTAAGGTTTTAGTTTAAAAAAAAAAAGTCTTGGGAATAATAGCTACCATGTATTGAGTCCTTTCCAGGCACTATTGTATGTACTTTATATACTTTATCACATTTAATCCTCCTGTCAATGCTTTGAGGTAGGTATGATTCCCATTTTATATATGAGTAATAAAAAAAGCTCAAGGAGTTTAATCATTTATCAAGGGTTTCTTCTGCGAATGATAGAGCCAGGCTGCGCCGTCGGCTCCTCTAGCCTAACGTTGGTTTACAATATTCAAAAAGAGTTGATTGAATTCAAGGTTTTTTTTCCATGTAAAGCTATTTATATCTTCCAAGCCTAATGAAATGGATATTATAAAAATACAGTTGATTCATCCTATGTTTGGGAAGAGTATTTTTAGTGTAATTATTTTCCAGCAATTGTAAGGGCATACTGCTTGTCTCAGAAGAAAATTCCACATAGAGGGGCTTTAAAGTCTTTATGGAAAAAAAGGAAAATAAAAATCATTTTTCTTGTTTTAGTTTTCTGGATATGCCGCAGAAGGATCCATGCCAGAAGCAAGCCTGTGAGATACAGAAATGTTTACAAGGTAGTATATTGTAAAATGCTTTAAAAATATTTTTCCACTGTGAACTAACTATGAGACCAATTATTCTTTTATCTGTATTAACTCTTTTTTAAGAATGTAACGTATATGTAATTATCCTGAAGATTCTCTTCATTGTATCATCAAAGATGCAGAAAATAAAAAGTAATGTGATCAAAGCTAGGGGTTTTCACTCCAGGTGATTAGCATCACCTGGAGATCTTTAAAAACTTACCTAGAACAATTCAGACTTCCTAGGGCTAGGGTCTGGCTGGGAATCAGTCTAGAAAATTAACCAGGTGATTTTAATGCACAGCCAGCGTTGAGAATTACTCAGCTAAGGAAAAGGGTTTTTTTTGTTGTTGTTTGTTTTTACTAAAAGGCTAGTTTTAAATTGGTTGGTTATACTTCACTGCAGCTGACAATTCACTTTTTAAAAGCAATCTGGAAGAGGTGGGGTTGAAATGACAATTGGCATTCAGGCTGCCAAAGTCATCAACTAACTCTTAAAGGCAGAAGTGAATCTCGACTAAAGCATATTTGAGGTGATTTGTCCATTTGTCCAGCTGCTAAGTTTGACCAAATGTTGGAGGATTTTAGTTTTCTAATCAGTGAATGACTATTGCCAGAAGAGCAAATAGAAAAAGCTATAAGGCTATCTGAATTTGAAAAAATTTTAATAAGTTTTCCCCACTAGTAAAGTAATAGATGGAGATGGACGGTCATGAAAATATAGAAAGGTATGAAGGAAAAATGTTCAGAGTTCCCCCAAAGATTCACCACCAAAGAAATCCTTTGTTTGTATATTTCCTTGGACTTTTAGCTTTCATTCTTGGACTTTTCATTTTTTTGATGTTAGCAATATTTTATAAAATCTTTTAGATTAAAATCTGGATGTATAATAATGCCATTTTAGTCAAACTTCTTCCCTCCAACTTTAAGGAAAAGGAAAAAGTTTTTTGCATTTAATTCCTTCTCCCAAATAAATCCTTACCTTGTTTGAAATAACCCATGGCTAAGGGAAAAAATAAGTTAAAAAGAGCTGGTGACACCCCCTTGGCACAGTGTGGGAGGATTGAGAACTGGAAAGACTAAAAGATGACAAGCACCGTTATAAGGACTTTATACATATTAAGCCTTTCATCCATGAGGTAGATGCTACTATAACCCCCATTTCATAAAGGGGAAAACAGACACAGAAGTTATGTAATTGGACTAGGGTCACATAGCTAGTAAGAGGTATGGTGGGAATTTGAACACTCCCCCCAACCCCGCCCTTGGTCTAGCTCCAAATCTGGAAGGACTGTTACCCACCTTGCTATACTGCCTTTCTAATCAGAATTGTCTTTCCTATCCTGAGCTAACTACCATGTACCCCATTTTAGTACTGGGGGACTCAGTAACTGCAGCTGACCTAGAGCCTTTAGGTCAGGTCCCCCTTAGTGTTTATGTATAGTAGGGATCTGCAAATGTTTTATGAAAAAGGCCAAACAAGTAATATTTTAGGCTTTGGAGGCCAAAGGCCTTTGTTGTATATATTGCATATGTGTTGTGTGTTTACAACCCTTTAAAAATCTAAAATCCATTCTTAGCTCCCAGCTGTAAAAACCGGCTGAATTTGACCCTAAGGCTGCAGTTTGCCAATTCCTGATGCACAGCCTTAGTAGGGGAGGTCCAACAATCAGCTTAAACTGTATGCCAAATAATGTGTGGTGTATGTGCATTTTCCTAATTCATCAAATTAGTGACCAGTAATAAAAATGATGTTAAAAAGCAATGTCCTAGAAAAAGGTGCATGCATGCTATTAACCTTAAAGGAAATTATATATTAAAATAGCTCTCAACCACTTTGTAAATCATACTTTTCTTCCTAACGAACCTGTCGACAGGTCTCTAAATTAGAAAGAATTTAGTGGACTTTGGTATATCTTCTTTCTTCCAGTTCCGTAGGTACTGAAAGTGAAAAGGGGTGGGAAGCACTGATCTAAACCTCCCTGTACCTTAGTCCTATGAGATCATGATTAGAGTCTGCCTGTATGTTTTTCAGCCAACAGCTACATGGAATCAAAGTGTCAGGCTGTCATCCAAGAACTGCGTAAGTGTTGTGCTCAGTATCCCAAGGGAAGATCTGTCGTCTGTTCAGGATTTGAAAAAGAAGAAGAAGAAAACCTAACACTGAAGTCTGCATCAAAGTAAAGTTCTGCTGAAGTGCTGCTCCATGTTTCCACCAAATGAATTTTTTTTTATCCTCCTGACTTTCTTCAGGCCAGGTAGCAGCAAATAGCAAATGAAAAAGTCAGCTAGAAAAGTTAATGAATATGCCATCTATGCAGAACAGGCAGAAATATAAACACATTAAAAGACAAATATGTAGAATGTAATATACTGAGCTGCTAAAATAAACCTGTTTAAGAGAAAAATGTGGGTTTTGTACTAAATGTATTTTAAGACTATTAGATATAGGGTATTAATGAGTTCTCTTGAAGTTCAGGCCACTAGTACCATTCATCAAATTTAAGTCATATGAGGTATGTTAGGTGAAAGGACTCACTTCCAGCATCACATTTTGACACCCCCTCCCTTTTTTTTTTTTATTTGAGATAGAGTCTCACTCTGTCACCCAGGCTACAGTGCCATGGTGCGATCTCGGCCCACCGCAACCTATGCCTGCCGGGTTCAAGCAATTCTGCTTCAGCCTCCCGAGTAGCTGGGATTATAGGCATGCACCACCACGCCTGGCTAATTTTTGTGTTTTTAGTAGACGGGGTTTCACCATGTTGGTCAGGCTGGTCTTGAACTCCTGACCTCGTGATCTGCTTGCCTCGGCCTCCCAAAGTGCTGGGATTACAGGCGTGAGACAATTTTGATACCTTTTATAGATTACATGCTAAACTAATCAAAGTTTCCTTTAAACTAACTCATTACCTTTTGTACTTCCAAAAATGCAGAGCAAAAAGTGTCTTTCCAGATGCCAGTACGAGCATTTCTTTCTGCTTTTGCATCCCCACCTCAGCGACTAACCAGGGAGGAAAGGCATAGAAATGATCCTTGTAATGTTTAATGATCCTTAATTTATCATGCAGGAACTGAAGAAAAAATTTTCATTGGCAGTCAGGTAGGCAGCAAGATAATTCAAACTTAGTTGGTTTATCTATTCTTTATATCCTGATAATAAAAACCTGTTACAGAGGATCCAGACAACATTAATACAAAGCTGCTGGATGAAGCCTGTTGATAGTTGTCAGTCACTTTATGAAGTAGGAGGAGGCAGCATGCAACAGGCCATTTGCTTTCCTCAAATGGATGCTTGAACCACCAAAGTCCGTCCTCTAAAAAATAAAAAGATGACTAAAAGCAGGAACAGTTTCTGCTAGGTCCCTGATGTTAAAATACCATGATTATTTGAGACCACCTGTTTTCTTTAAAGCAGCATTACTCAGAGTGTTTCTAGGAATTGCTGTAACCGGAAGAAAAAAAAGGCTTCTCTGGTCAGGTAAGTTTGGGGAATATAAGTACACAAGTTAATTTCCTGTCAGACTTCAGAGCTTTCAAAAAGCCTAAGTGTACCTGTTTTGCAGACAGCATCTCTTTGTGTGAATGCTCTCCAGAGAGACTTAAAGAGACGTTTCTAAGTTTCTAACCAGAGTGACAGAGCTAAATCCCCATGAAATTTAAATGAAGTCTTGTGTTAATAATAAAACAATAAAACATTATACAACTTTAATGTTACACCATCTACAAATCTAAATTACATTTAAAATTATCAGTTGACAGTTGAACTAGGATTTACATTAGGAATCACTACATGATCAAATAGATTGTTTTTCTGTGTTTTATTGCCAAGTTATTTTTACTAAGTTAACTACTCCAGTTTCAGACTCTTTTAAATGTTTTTATGCTAAAGTATATGTATTAGTCCATTGTTGCATTGCTATAAAAAGTGCCTGAGACTGGGTAGTTTATAAATAAAAGAGGTTTAGTTGGCTCACAGTTCCATGGGCTGTACAGGAAGCATGGCACTGGTATCTGATGGGCTTCTTGGGATGCCTCAGGAAACTTAGAGCCATGGCAGAAGGCAAAAGGGGAGTGAGCACTCCACATGGCCAAAGCAGGAGCAAGAGAGGGGTGAAGTGCCACACACTTTTAAATGACCAGATCTCATGAGAACTCACTATCATAAGTAAAGTACCAAGAGGGGATGGTGCTAAACCATCCATGAGAAACCCACCCCCATGATCCAATCACCTCTCACCAGGATCCACCTCCATTAGGGAATACAGTTCAACATGACATTCAGTGGATCCAAACTATCAGTATACTACTTTCTTTCAGTTTTGAAAGGTTCAAATCAGTTCCTTTAAAGGATTGTGTCAGTTTAAGTCAACAAATCTATTTGAAGACATTAATTTAACTCTTATTATTCTTAGCTATTATTATGACATACAAAAAAATAGCCATCATAGAAGGCTTAACATTTACTGAGTGCTTCTTATTGTTAGGGACCAAGATTAACACTGAATCTCAGTCTTAAGGAAAGAACTCTAGGAAGGTGAAAACTATGATCTCCCATTTTAGAAATAAAAAAAAAACCCTGTTAAGTTGGCTATTAGTGATGCTAAGTTTAATCACTTGGTTAGTGACTGACAGACCTTTTAGCTAGAAAGGTAGTTTTCCCTTCATAATGGGTAAGTCATTTGTGGGGTGATATCTTGTCACTCCTTTCCTTGCATTCACTCCACACGATTCCTAAGACATTTAATGAACTATAATATTACACTTGTGTTCAGTATTCAGAAGGCATCTGAAGTTGTATGGCACTTAATAGAAAAGGCTTTAAAGCCCTCTTAAGGAGTTAACAGCAAAACTCTTAATTTTTTCAGCACCAGCTTCCGACTGTGTACTTCAGTGGTTCTCAGTCTCTGCTGCTCATTAGAAAAAGCTAAGACACTTTAAAACCTCAGGATGCCTGAACTGCACCCCAGACCAGTGAAATCAGAATCTCTAGGATGAGAGCCAGGCATTAGTAGTTTTTAAAATTTCACAGGTGATTCCCAAGTGCAAGCAAGGATGAAAACCACTGCTCTCAGGAATATCATTTCTTACCATTTTAAAATTAAAAAAGGTAGACAGTTTTGACAAGTCAATAAACTGACTTTATTATAAAAATGTGAAAAAGTGCGACACTGTTTTCTTTAAAAAAAAAAAAGTATTAAGATTCATGATCCCTTAAAAAGAATGCAAGCATCAGAAATATAAGCTATACCATATGACTTCTAGAAAAATCAAGCTCAGAACTAAAATAGGTTTTCTGCCCAATTACTCAGATGTTAGTGTGACCTCTTAGAGAATTGGGCAGAAAATGTATTTTAGTTCTGGGCCTGATTTCCGAGAAATCATACTGGATTTCATGACAAAGAAATGAAGCTGATAATTTGGTGGAGGGAGCAGAGGGCAGCAGTCAAATTTTTCTCTGGGGTCCAAAACTGGCTGTGAGCTTCCCTCTGAGAAGAAATTGAGATCATCATGAAACATTGATGATACTCAGAAATTTCAAATCCATCAGTATACCATCTTTTCAAGCAGAGATTCCCAAACTGTACAAAAGTAGAGGTTCCAAATAAGAGCCCAACCATTAGTTATGCCCATCTTTCTGGCAATCGTCAAACAAAAGAATGATGGAGAGACTATTCTTACAATAGTTAACTACACAGTAACTCTGCTTTCCAAAACCAGAAGCACCCACCCCAAGAGCATGTTGGCTAGAATTATGCAAGAGATCATTCCTTGTAGAATCTAGTCCGCCAACTTGAATCGTCTTCTGCCAGCATCCATGAGACAGTAACTGCCCAGATCCAGTATCAAGGACTGTCACCCCAGTGGTGGGGTAGTCAAGAACCCCACTGTCCTGTTAATGAATGTCTGGAGGCTGAGTGGCGGGAGATTGCAGCACACAAGCGGCCATTTGGGAGGAGAGTCATGCTAACATATTATCACAATGGCAATAACACTCATGACAATGGGCTGCTCAGGCAAGGGTGCCCACCACCACATCTCTCCCTGCACCCAGCTCCCGTGTCAGCAATAAGGATACACATCCTTGGGGGAGACTGAAACATTGGACTCCATCTGTTGAGCCCGAGCAGGCAGCGGCCAGAAAGTGCCGCTGGATCCGTCTCCGCTCTCCGACTCTGGAGAGAACCTTCGGAAGAAGAGACTCAAAAGTTCTACCTCTCCTGTAGCATGCTCCAAGTCCCCATCCCACCAGGTCCCATTGCGGGAAAGACGCTGGGTCAAAGGGTGGCTCAAAGTGGCGAGGACGCAGGGCGGACCCATAGTAGCCAGGAAGAGGACAGAAGGGGTCCCTGAGCCGGGACACTGTCCAGCACGCTGCAGGGCAAGGGAAGGGAAGCCTTCACTACGTAGATGCCATCCTATTGGTTGACAACTTGGAAGCCTTGAGTGCGGTGTTACCACGTCGCCGCCACAAGGGGGCGATGAAACCCCGAACACATTCCAAGTCAAGTTTCTGCGGACCATACACAGCGACAACGCTCTTCCCAAGGAAAAACTTCCGCCCCACCACCACTAATTAGGAAGTCCAGAGCGTCACTGGACTCTGCTACTGGAGAAAATACGTGCCTAGCTAAGCAGGCCTCACCAGCCAAATGAAAATAGTGCACTGAAAGGTGGAGCTGCCTGGTCCTTGAATCATCTCGGTTTTGCATGGAGGAGGGGCAGCTGTTCTTTTGGGGGAAACCTCAACTCCCACTTCACCACCTGAAACAAAACTGCTGGCACAATAGAGCCTTGATTCACAGGTACCCCTAAATGCCTGAGCCTACTTCACTGATGGTTCAGCTAAACTGAAAACAAGGTGTGCAGCTGTGCGTGTTCAACCTCCATGCCAGCTCTGCACAATCCCAAGTGGTCACAGTGGCCTCACACAGTAGGCAGAACTCACAGCCATTCTCATACTAGCAGGATGAGGCCAACCTGCAATACTGACCTCAACCATGACCCTCACAGTCCTAGAGGCAGCCATCTGGGAAAAAACTTCAGGAGGGACCTACCTACAAATCTTAATTCAGACAATCAGAATACAGTCTGAGGTCAGAATATTTATTACAACCTACTCAAGGTAGTTTAGAACCACCTGCTAATCTTTGCTGCCCTCACCAATAATCACAGGAAAAACAGATGCATCAAAAGACAACCCCTACCCCACTGGAGAGGCATTGGGTGGCCAGTCTCCCCACATGCAACCCAAAGGGGCACAGAGCACTTTGGTTAGCTTTGCTGTTGCCATCCCATTGCTGTGGGTAAGTCACAGGTAAAGTGGCTACAGCCACTATCACCATATATGGCATAACCCAGAGACCCAGATGTCAGGAGAGGCAGAGTGTGGGGAAGCAGGAAACAGATGACTCAGTGTCACTACATACATCTATATCAATATATATATAGATATAAACATATAGCAAGCCAAAAAAAATAGAGGAGGATCTATAAGGTTAAGAGACTTATTCAAATCATGCAAATACGATGTGAACCTTGCATGAATTTTAATTCAAACAAACTAATTGTAAAACACTTGAGACGAGGAAATTTTGAACACTGATCAGATTTTGGATATTATGTAATTACTGTTAATGTTTGATATGATGAGGTATTATATTTATGATTTTTAGAAGTAATTCTTACCTTTTAGAGATACATACTGAAATATGATAAAATGACATTTTGATATTTGTTTCACAATAATTGGTAAAAACCAGCAGAGCTATAATTTGATGATTGTTGTGAGTGATAGATACATGGGGGGATTATGGTACTATATTCTCTACTTTTATATATTCCTGAAAGCATCCATAATAAAAAGTGAAAAAAAAAAGTTCTTATAGAAAAATATGCAGCAAAGAGGCTCATACCATTATGGTTTTGAGATGATTCATACATATTGCAAGCAAAATGGCTTATGTTTCCTTAAATGTAAGGAGAAAAACGCAAATAGGTGATTTCTGTAAAGTTCCACACATCCACTGGTAGTTTTGATTTTCAAATTCAATACATCATTCTCAAGACAGGTTAAAATGCAAACATTTTTAAATGTATGGCCTTAGAAACACACTCATATTTCACAAGAGATCATCTCCAAGATTAACAATTCTGAGTAAAACTAACCTTTAATAGTGAGTTTTCTTCCTATAAAGTCATTATTCATATATTCAACAAATACTCGGCACCTATTAAGTGCTAGGCCCCGAGTATAATGGTGAAGACAGAAGTCTTGCCCTCTGAAAGCTGATTGATATTCTAGTTGGGACTGTAGACATGGTAACATGCCACTACAGCAGAATGTGCTAAGATTCTGTGTGTGCATGTGTGCATGTGTGTGTGTGTGTAAGCTTTTAAAGAATAATTCTAGGGGTTGTGGTCATCATGAGACGGTAGATTACACTTGATGGAAATTTATTTCTCATGTCCTATCACTATCTTTCTTAATTCTGAATCCCTGGAAAGCTACTTCTTTAAAATTCTGGTTTAAATGTTGTATTTCATACTAACTAGATTAAAAAAAATAGTAAAAGTGGCACAGATGAGTTATGGCCACCCCTAATGTTTTGATAAGAATATTTCATTCACATTTCAAAGCTTAAAACCTTTTCTATGAAATAAAAATCCAAAATCTTCCCTTTCCCACCTAAATCACTTGTTTTACAATAAATAAACCCTTTGGAAACAGCCATGAGATACATTATCCTGTACGGTAGAAAACATTCCTGGACAATATCAGATTTTTCAATTATAGTAATTATGCTGCCAATTTTGTCGGCATAATTATAACACATTTAAATAGCTCTTTCTGTAATGTAAAACCAACTAAAAAAGAAAGTAGACACCAAGATACCAAAATCTTTCATGCTTAAAGGCAAATGTATTCAGTTCCTTTCCATGCAGCACACAATAAGGTTATCTATGTGCTTATTTCTTTTCCAAATCAACAGTTTGGGACAACCTTTCAGGATCCACTCATCCTCCACGGTCAGCCATCTTGCAATGTGTTCTCATATGTGTCTTGCATGGGGGTAAAGGAACCTTCTTGTTGACCTACAGACTGACCAAGTAGGGGGTGTACTGGGAGGAGAGCTAAGGACTATTGTCTCTTCTGCCACCATCAAGCTCATGGTGCCACATTAACTTGTACCAGCAGATGCTTATAGAAGCCACTCGGATTTGCCATGGCAGGGAGGAAGGCATGGGAGAAGAGGAGGAGGGACTCGATGTCCTATGATGGAGTGTAGAGGCTGCTGGCTGGAAAAAACCAGGAACAATGAACATGAGGTCATCTGCCTTAGGATGCCATGCCAAGCAGAAAGCCTCCGAAAAATCCCCCAGTCACTAGAACATTCTTCTTCACAAATGACACCACCTGAAAACAGAAGATAGTACAATGGGTTGTTTTGCTAAGGATGTTAATAATATTAAGAATCATCTCTATTATACCTATGCCAGTCTTAACAATGTCAATCCCCTCATCGGTTATGTAATTTGCACTTTACCAAAAGGGCAATGGACTTACATTAATATATGAAACATATATTATGAAACATATGAAATGTGAACATATGAAAATGACTACTGGCTGGTGTGGGGAGAGTAAGACTAGAGGGAGCCCGATGGGAAGGAGGATGCACATCAGGAGGTGGAGACAATGGCTCTTTGAATCAAGGACAAAGAAGGAGAGTTCATGGGGACAGTTATGGGGAAAGAGTAAAGCTGCACTAAATAAACTGGTTACAGAGGCAATTCTGTTTCCAATTTTGCTCCTTCCACCCTCTTTGGCATCTACCCTCCAATAGAGGCTTCTCATTTCCTGAAGTCTCTCCCCTAAATCTCTCCATCCATGCATTCCCCTCTGAAACCTGCTCCCAGGTAGATGCTATAAATTATCATTCTCACACTTCACCACATCTAACATGATTAACAGGTGACGTTCTTATTTCCTTAAGTTCCCAAAGCTTCCCACCTCCCCTCTACCCTCCTGGAATAGCTCCCGGTCATCTGAGACTCAGTGCATACATTCAGACACTCTTTATGGCTCCTTAGTCTGTGCTCTACCAATCGCCTGACCACTCCCCACCCTTCCAATTTCAGAGACAATTTTGGTAACTGGCTCAGACTTCCTCTTTCTCCTAAGTGTGATCACCACCTTAGAAAGTGTTCATAGGAAGAAGACATCCAACATCCTGGCCTGATCATTTCTTGAACTCAAGTACAGTGACTTCCATCTCCAAACCACCTAAGCTACTCACACCCTGACATTCCCCTAACATTTTTCACACTACCACCCCATCCTCCTAGGACCACTGTCTTCTAACCCTCCAGTAAGCCCTTACTCCAACTATGCCTATGTCTTCCTGCCTCATTTCCACTCCTCCCCCAACTCTCCTGGACCTCTACATTTCCTTAAATGAAGCACTTTTGTCATCTGCCATTGGGGTAAAGAAAAAAAATCATACAACTTCCTGAAAAAATTGGTTTTGTTTATTATTTTTACTACTCTTTCTTCAACTTGCTAATTTGGCTTTCAACTCCACCACCCCACTAAACTGTTCTCACTGAAGTCATCTTGTTGCTAAATACTGAACTAAATCTTCATCCTGTTTCTCAAATCAGACCACCGGCTCTATGAGTAGGAAAACCAGCCACTACATCCCCAGGGCCTGTGACAGTGAACTCAATTCCAAATTATCTGGTTACTTTATAACAAACTCCCTCTGTGAGTCAACAGTTGGTTCTCATCAAATATTAACTTTATGCTTTTTATCATGTACACTTCCAGTATTATTTTAAAAGTTTTCAGCAAGGTGCCGTGGCTCACATCTGTAATGCCAGCACTTTGGGAGGCCGAGGTGGGAATACTGCTTGGGCCCAGAAGTTTGAGACCAGCCAGGACAACACAGGGAGACCCTGTCTCTCCAAAAAATTTAAAACTTCACTGGGTGTGGTGGTACACACCTATAGACCCAGCTACTCAGAAGGCTGAGGTCGGAGGATCACTTGGTTGAGGCAACAGTGAGCCATGACTGTGCCACTGCACTCCAGCCTGGGCGACAGAGTGAGACCTCTCTTACAAAATTTGTTTTTACTCACTGTGGTGAGTCACTGTGCCCAGCCATGCATTATTTTTATAAACATTTGAATAATAAAGTTTTCATGACATAAAAAATGTAACTTTCCTAACTTTGAGGAGAGACAGAAGGAAGAAAGGAAAGAGGAACCATCTGGGCTCTGGGCTCCTGTAGATACCCACCTCTGCCACCTTCCCACTCTGGGTAAAGGCACCAGCTTTGACCAGCCACTTGCCAATCACCAGCACGAAGAGCCACTCACAACATGAGAAGCCTGAGGTGCACACAGGGTATTTCTCCTCCCCTGCACTCAATCTGTCTGTTTTCCCTGTGAGGCTAGAGTGAGCTAATGGGAGAATCTCTCATCACTCCAGGCTACAGAAAGTACCAGCTATCTTCTTGACACCCTGATCCTTGTTTATTTCTCCCCAGTTCAGTGTACTTATTTATTTGCGACATCTGACATATTTCTAAAGGTAATAAAGCAACAGCAAAAAATATCCTTTTAAAAAGGAAGGACTTCTCCTGTGCCTGCAGTGCCAGGTTATAATCTAACTTGGCTTTAATGAACAAGATCAGGGGTTAGCAAACTACAGCCCATGGGCCAAATCCAATCTGAACCTGTTTTTAAATAAAGTTTTATTGCAACACAGCCACATCCACTTATTTAACATATCATCTATGGCTATTTTCATGATATACAGTGGAGTTGAATACTTGTGACATTTCCACCAGTTATATGCAGAACAAGCAGAGCATGAATGTTTCAGAGATACGCGTGTATAGTGACAAAATGGGACTCAAAATAATTATACTGGCCATATATCCTTCCCACCTACTATGCTGCCCCACATTCCTACAAGAACTGGTTAAAGGGATAATCACTCCACAAATGTTCACAGACAAAGGTCACCAAACACTTAATTATCCAGCTTTTAAAAATGTTCTGAAGTGATGATATTCCAAGTTAGTTTTGTCTCATTAAGTTCTTTGTAATGCTTAAGCCCTGTCCATCACTGAGATACGGTGCAATCGGGTTAAGCCCTGTATTTGTCTGCACTGTTCACACACTACACATGAACAATGCAAGTCTCACCTCCTCAGCTTTGCTCCTGACCTCAGTAGGTATCTGATTGCTCTTACGGATCTTCAGCTGCTCTTTGGCTTTCTTCATGTCCTTCTCCACTCGTTGCCAGTCAACTTTGATGTACCCAGTATGGTTTGCAAGCTACAGTATCAACAATAATGACAACAGGAAATGAGAAACAGATTTGTTATTTCTTTTAGTCAGAATAAATCCTGAAGTAGACTCTCGAAACCCTCTGACTTTCCATTTTTGGAGACATCTGCCATTTGATTCTTTGTATCATGATGACATCTACTCAGCATCCCCCCTATATGCAAAGCCATATGCCTGGCACTAGAAATAACTACTGGCAATTCTTTTAAATTATTTATACTCTTACAACCCTTTTAGAAAGAGTTACGTAAGATGAAAATCAAGGTGAGAGGTCAAGATGTAGGGTGAAGAGATGGACCTTACAGCCGATACAAATGTTTCCAGAGAATGTGAACAGAACAAAGCATTCAGGCAGTTATTACTGTTGCTTAACAGGAAGAAATCTAGCATCTGGCCCCACAGAGATTTCTCATGAGCAACTTCATATAAAGGGGTATTAAGAGAACCAGATCCAAAGACACCTGCAGCATATATCTATTTCCCTTGATAAAACTAAAACTCAGTGTAAATCTGATTCAAGCATGTAGTTTTTTGATGATGGATTAATATCATCCAAGGAATGAAGAGAATGACTATAGCCAAACAATCAATGCCCTATCAATATCACTTCTCTCTCCGAAATTTTTGGCAAGTCATATCTACCTGGATATCTCAAAATACCCGAAACTAAAAGTCTTCACCTTGCTAGAGTCTCCTCCTGCACTGTTGCTCTTCCTCTAGGCCCTATTTTAGCTAATGGCACCACCAGTCACCCAAACAGACTAGAGAAAATACTTGTGATGTGTATCATAAACGAAACACTGATACTCAAAAAAGTGAACTTCTTATAGAGATCAGTAAGAAAGAAAATTCACTTTAAAAATGGGTAAGGGCAATTCAGAGGAAAGTGTCCACGAAAAGGAAAAAGTTCAACTTCACAAGTAATCAAGCCATAGTACCTTTACTTATGAGTCTATAACTGGAAATACACAAAAGTCTATCAACACATGAATGGATAAACAAATTGTATCATATTTACACAATAGAATATTACTTAGTACTAAAAAGAACAAACTACTTTACAGCAACCACATAGTTGAGTATCAATATTTGTACCTAAAAGGCGGCTCTGGTTCATTTACTCCACCCTGTTTATCCCACAAAATCCTGCTATTAAACTGAGAGAATACATTGACTAGCTATTTGAAGGCTCTTACATAAAAACAGCGATATGCAGATTGGAGAAGACCAGAATTCAAAAGCACCACCAAACTGGTGGCGTGATTCCTGCTTTTCCTGCAGTTATCGCCTGGCCTAACCTCAAGGCAAGACTCAAGAAACATCTGACAAAATTCAACGCAAATTCATGATAAAACTCTCAGAGAAAGAGGAATAGAGGGGAACTTCCTCAACTTGATAAAGAACATCTACAAAAAAAAACCCTGCAGCTAACACTGTACATAATGGTGAAAGAATGAATGCAGGAAACAAGGCAAAAATGTCCGCCCTCTCCACTCCTATTAAATATCATACCAGAAGTGAACTCAGAGTCAGCACAACAAGGCAAGAAAAAGAATTAGGAGACATCCTGATTCACAAGGAAGAGGTCAAACTGTCTCCAATCATAGACATCTTTGTCTACATAGAAAATTTCATAGACTTCAACAAAAAACAAAAACTCCTAGACTAAAAAAGTGAGTTTAGCAGGGTCACAGGATACAAATTCACACAAAACCAACTGAATTTCTATATGCTAGCAATTTGAACTGGAAATGAAAAATGTTTAAATGATTTACAACAATGGGTGCAAAAAATAATTAAATATTAGGTACAAATCAAATAAAACATACAGGATCTGTATACTGAGAACTACAAAACGCTGAAGAAAGACCTCAAAGACAACCTAAATAAATGGAGAGACACATCATGTACATGGAATGGAATACTCAACACAGAAATGATGCCCAGTTCTCTACAAATTATCTATAGATTTACTGCAATCCCAAATCACAAATCCCAGTAGGATTTCTTATAGATACATAAGTAAGCTGGTTCTAAAATTTATATGGAAAGGCAAAGGAACTGGAATCACCAAAATGAATCTGAAAAAGAACAGAGTTGGGGGAATCACACTACCTGATTTAAGATTTACTATAATGCTACAGTAGTCAAGACAGTGTGTGATACTGAAGAAGAGATAGACACACAGACCAACAGAACAGAATAAAAAGTACAGAAACGGACGTGGACAACTACAACAAACTGATTTTTTACAAGGGTGCAAAAGTAGTAATGGTGGTGGTGAAGTCCCCTGGGTGGCCCAGGCCAGGATTGCGAGGTGACTTCCTGCTCTCCTTGGCATTACTGGGGGACTGCACTGCAGGGGTAAAGCAACACCAGAACTAGGAAAAGCAGCCTCTCCCGCTGCAAGGTCCCTCCAGCGCCCTCTACTGACAAAGCTCAACATCCTACTTCCATTGCAGCACAACAAGTAGAGGGAGCCGAATAAACTGAAAACTGGCAAGCGTTGTTGCTGGGCTCTGAAAGCTGCAAAAAGTGCTGGAAATGATCTACAGCTTGGTAAGAAAAAGCAACTACATTCATAAAGACGTAAAGGAAAAATTTCACTGTTCACAGATGGCATAAAAAGATTTTATAGACAAAACCCAAAAGAATCCCAGACAAGTCAGAAATAAGAGACTTTTTTAACAAGGTGGCTGGCTGAAAGAGCAACATAAAATATCAACTGTATTTCAACACACTAGCATGAATCAGAATGTGTAGTTTTAAAAATCGTATCATCCACAAGAGCAACTAAAGTTATAAGGTATTCAGTAATAAAACTGAATCACAGATGTACAAGATCTATATGGAAAAATAATAAAAGTCTATTCAAAGGCATTAAAGAAGACCTAAATAACTGGAGAGAAAACCCATGTTCACAGATAGAATACTCAATATCATAAGAGATATCTACATGGTTCCAATGCAATTCCAATAAAAATTTCAACAGGATTTTTGAAAATAACTGACAAGTCTGATCTAAAATTTAGATGAATGAGCAGAAACACAAAAGTAGCTGCAACACTCCTGAAGAATAAGGTGGACGAATTTGCATTACCAAATATTAAGCTTTAGTACTGTCATAAAGATAGAAAGTTGACCAGTGGAACAGAACACAGAAACCAGAGTCACAGACACACATACATGGGTTCTGATATATGAAAGAGACAATGCTGCAAATGTTGGGAATGGGAAGAATTATTCACTAAATTCTGCTCAATTATCAGTATGGAAAAAAGGAAACTGGATCCCTATGTCAAACTATAACTTGTGATATAACTGATCTCCCAACATTATGCTTGCCTCCTGCTCTCACTCCTCTGGTGACAGATAACATGAGTGCCTGCCATAGATTCTCCATGTCTCACCTCTGCAGCAAAGCAGTGTCCCTGTACCCCTTGAATATTGGAATTATCCAACACCAGAATTTCATTTTGAGGTGCCTTTCTGGAGACATTTTCAATACCAATTATTTCTGTCAGGGCCCCAAAAAGAAACAGAAGACACACTCAAATTAAAACATTTCAAAGCAGTATTAAAATGTTTATGAAGTTTGGGGCAACATATAAGGGAAACCACAGGGATAGAGCTGTTATTGCACTTCCACCTGAAGGGTCAAGCGGAAGGAGAGAGAGGTGTGAGGAGGGGCCCCACCTTGCAGGGAGTCTGACCTGTCCAGCAACAGAGCCAGCACCTAACAAGCCCACAGGGAAGCAGCCAACAAAAGTGATGCTGCATGACTTTTGAGGCTTGGGCAACAAAGGAGATGCAACTTGCACCACGTTTCTGGAGAACTGTGCTTGGGAGTCCTGAGGTCATGGTGGTGTGAGGAAGCCTATACCGGCACAGGAACCACATGGAAGAGCACTAAGACCATGGACAGGGGGGAAATAAGGAGAGGAGGAGGGAAGACAAACAGAGACAGAGAGACAAAGAGGCCCCACAAGTCCAGACCTACCCCAGCCCTCTGATCATCTGGCCTGTAACCACATGAGACTCTGATCCACAGGCACCTACCTTAACCCTCCCCAAACTCCTGTAACCATGAGAGAGAATAAAGTGATCATTATTTGAAGCCATTAGGTTTGGGGGAATTTGTCACGCAGCAATACCACACTCAAGCCAGCTACAGCCTGATTTTCCCTCTTCAATACATTTGATTTTCACCTGACCTATCTGCAAAACTCACTCCAATCATGGTGCTAATGCAGAACCTACCTTGCAAAAGTGAGGGTTGCCAACTGTGGGAAGAGACAAACGGCTGTGAATTCAGACTCTGGCATGATTCAGCAAGTTATAGCTCCCACAGCACAGCAGCTCTATGCACCGCTGCACAGCAGAATCACCTCAGGAGTTTTAAATTTTTCGATGAAATCAGACTGTGGGTCAGGAGTGGCACACATTGGCTCTTTAAAAAAACTTCTAGGTGATTCCAATGTGGAGCCAAATTTGAATACCAATGCTGCAGAGCTAAGAAATGTATGCCTAACACAATCAAATGTCAGTTTTCTTTTGTTTTTGGAGAAACTGCTCCCTTTTTCTTTTTCAAGTCTTGTTTGTTAGTCTCTCCTAAGCAGTCTCAGAGAACTGGCAACCACTGGTTCTGAAACTATGGGTCAAGGAGACAGCAGATGACATCTGACTGTACTGTCACTTAGCTCCCATTTCTCATCACATGCTCAACGTCCCCTCTGTAAAAGCTAGCTATATTAGCATATGAGACTAAATCATCACAGCACACTTGTATTTTTGAAATCACATCTGCTTAATAATTCAGCTGGTCTTAAAAACTCTTTTAAGGGAGCTATGATAGGGAATTTGCACTTCTGTCCCCACATGAGGAAATAAAATGTGACTGGCAAATAACATTTACTAGTATGATGAATAAAATTTGACTCAAACGGTCACTAGCATTTAAAATAGTACATGAAAACAAATGCAAAGGCTAGTCTAGTGTGACATAGCCAGGACTGTATTACAACTCCCCACACCACATTCCTTAATGGGCAGGTGGAATTTCCAAACATCTGAGAACATTTCACATACAGACCTGAAGGAGAAAAAATCCACCTCCCACAGCTGTTGCAGCCAACTTTCCAACCTTCTGGAATATGAAACCCGTGCACCTACAAAAACAAACCAACATCAGACAAATTGATGAGCTGTCAGTTACACACAAACATGCATTTCTGGCAATGTTCATATCTTAATTAGCTTAAGATGATCTAGCTCCTTCCTACCCCCTACATAAAGCCAGCCCCAAGAGGAGCATGACATAAGGAAATCAAATCTTGGCTCTACAAATCTTGTGGTCTTGAGTAAGTCCCTTAAAACTCTCAGGTTATATTTTTAAAAGATGACTCTGGCTACATTGTGGAGAAGAGATTAAAGGGGGAGGACAAAGGCAGAGACTAGTTAAGAGGGTGAAGTAGCGATCCAGAAGAGAAGTGAATGCCAATGGGCCAAGGTAGAGATGGCAAGGAGGGAGCAGACCTGAGGAACTGTTTGTGAAGAAAAAAATAAAACACTCCTGAGTTTGAGGACAGGATGGTTGCAAGGGATAAGGCACAAGATTCTGTCCTGAATGTGGCATTTTTTACAATATAAAAACAAGGAAGAGGAATAGAGGAAAAGGTGGGGGAAGGGAGGGGAGGAGATAACGTCATTTTGAGTATGTTGAATGCAAAATGTCTATATGATATCTGAGTGGCAACATCTCGTAGCCAGTTTAATATAATTATGCGTTTCTTTATTATTGTCTATCTTCCTGACCCCACCCGATACTAAAATGTAAGCTTCATGAAGGCAGAGATTTTGTTGTGTTCATTGCTGAACACATATCAGCTGTAATCATTAACCATTGTTGAAAAAATCCTCCCTAGACTCCAATTCTCCAGCCACCTTCCCTTTTCTCTGCTCTCCTTTACAGCAAAACTACTTTGAGGCCGTCTCTTTTGTCCTGTGTCCATATTCTCTTACACCTACACCATTCAGGCTTTTGTCCCATGACTTCAATGAAACCATTCCTATCAAGGTTACCACTGATCTTGACCTTACCAAATGCTAGTGTTCACTTCTCAGCTTTAATCTCATCTGACCTACAGCAGCTTTTGACACAGCTGATTACTGTCTCCTTTTTTAAAAAAGGGAATTTTATTGTGTATATTTGAGGTTTACAACATGATGTTATGGGATACATATAGACAAGTAAAGTGGAATCAGATTAATATCATTAATATCATCTCACATACTTACTTTTTTGTGATAAGAGCAGCTAAAATCCACTTAATTCACAGAAATCCCTAAGGCAATACAATTGCATTAGCTGCAGTCCTCATGCTGTACATTGGATCTCTAGACTTGCTCCTCTTACATATTTGCTACTTTGTATCCTTTGACCTACATCTTCCCATTTCCTCCCATCCTATCCCTGGTAACCAGTTTTATTTCTTTATATTTATTATATTATACAACTGTATATATGACTTTTTCCCCACACATATGAGATCATGCAGTATTTTGTCTTTCTGTGTCTGGCTTATTTCACTTAGCATAATGTCCTCCAAAATCTATGCTGTGGCAAACAGCACAATCTCCTTTTTTAAAGCTAAATAGTATCCCACTGCATACACATTTTCTCTATCCATTCATCCATTGATGGACACTTAGGATGTTTCCATACCTTGGGTACTGTAAATTAATGCTGCACTGAACATGAGAGAGGAGATATCTTTATGAGGTGGTGATTTCATTTCCTTGGGGTATATACTCAGAAGAGGAATTGCTGGGTCGCATGGTAGTTCTAATTTTAATTTCTTTAGGAACCTCCATACTGTTTTCCATAATGGTTGTACCAATCTACATTCCCGCCAACAGTGTACTAGGGTTCCTTTTTCTCCACACCCTCATCAACAATTATCTCTTGTCTTTTTGATAACAGCCATTCTAATAGGTGTCAGTTGATATCTCACTGTGGTTTTAATTTGCATTTCCCTGATAACTGGTGGTGCTAAGCATCTTTTCCTATACCTCTAGTGGCCATTTCTATGCCTTCTTTGGGGAAACGTCTGTTCAGGTCTTTTCCCCATTTTTAAAATCAGGTTATTTGTTGTTCTGCTATTGTACTCTCTCCTTCTTGACATCTTTTTGCTCTGGAATACCATTCTCTCTTGGTTTTCCTCATATATCACTGGCCATTCCTTATGAGACAATTTTGCTAATTCCTCCCTCTTTCTGACTTCTGAATGTTAGGTTGTTCTGAGGGCTCCGTCCTAGAACCTCTTTGCTCTGTGTATTCACTTTCTATCTGCTGGGTCTATACCATGATCTCTGATGTAGGTTACTGTTACAGCTCCTCATCTGGACTCCTTACCTCCACTTTCACCTCCTAGAATCTATTCCCAATATAGCAACTCATACAGTCCTAAAACAGGGGTCGACAAACCACAGCCTGGGAGCCAAACCCTGCCAGATGTCTCTTTGTAAATCAAGTTGCAACAGAGATTGTGTGATCCATAAAGCCTACAATATTTACCATATGGGCTCTTTACAGAAAAACTTTGCTGACGCCTACTCTAAAATGTAAGATCAAGGTACACTTCTGCTCATAACCTTCCAGTAGCTTCCCTCCTCACTAAGAGAGAAAGTTAAAGCCTTACACTTAACATCTTATCTCCCATTACCTCACTACCCTCATTGTCTACTGTTCTCCCCTTATTACATTTCAGCTCAGTAAGAGAAAGAACTACAAATACAACAATGCATGCAGAACCTCATAAGACTTTTAATCTTTTTTAAACAAAAGTTAGATGTCAGGCAGTATATTTCTGAAGCGACTCTGAAATTGGAAGGGTGGTAGGACCAGTAAATAAATGATAAGGGTCCATTTTAAGAGCATTCCACTGTTCAGACTTACTGAAGTATAATCAGAGTAATTGATATATATTTAGAATGGTTACAGATTTTTGCTGTTACAAAAATTGTTGCACTGTTTATAACACCTGGCTTTTTCTCTTTTTAAAACAAAACACACATTTTAAATAAAGCCTAATAATAAAGCAAGACCCAAAAAGATCAAGTGATTTCTAAGTAATTGCATCCAAGAACAAGAATCAAGCACATTTATAAGAATAAAAAATATCTAGCACCCAATGAAGTAAAATTCATAATATCTGCCATCTAATTAAAAACTACCAGGCTTGCAAGGCAGAAAAATATGAACCATGATAAAAAAAAAAAAAAAACTAAAAGAAACCCAGAAATGATACTGATGAAAAAATTAGTAGACAAAAGCATTAAAAGTTATTACAATTATATTCCATATGTTCAAGAAGCTAGAGAAAAGATTGCACATAATAAGTAGAGGCAAGGAAGCTCTTTTAAAAACATGCAAATCTTGGCTGGGTACAGTGGCTCATGCCTGTAATCCTAGTACTTTAGGAGGCCAAGGCAAGAGGATTGCTTGAGCCCAGGGCAAGAGGATTGCTTGAGCCCAGGTGTTTAAGGCCAGCCTGGGCAACATAGTGAGTCCTCATCTCTCCAAAAATAACTTTTTTAAATTAGCCAGGCACGGTGGCATGCACCTGCAGTTCCACTATTCAAGAGGCTGAGGTGGGAGGATCTCTTGAGCCCAGGAGATAGAGGTTGCAGTGAGCTGTGATTGTGCCACTGCACTCCAGCCTAAGCAACAGAGCAAGAAAGTCTCAAAAAAAAGATGCAAATCAAACTTCTAGAAATAAAAACTACAATGTCTGAGACGAAAAATATAGCAGTTTAGACACTGTAGAAGATTAATAAACTTCATGAAATAGCAATAAAAACTATCAAAAATGAAACAGAAAAGAGACAAAAAATGAAAATGGTTATGATACTGAACTATAGTTAGACAAGATGTCACCTTGGGGGGAACTGGGGAATGGGTACAAGACCTCTATGGATTATTTCTAACCGCATGTGAATCTACAATTATCTCAAAACAAAGTTTTTAAAAAGTAAACAGTATTAATGAACTGTGGAAAAACTTCACACAGCCTAATAAATGTGTAATTGGAATCACTGAAGGAGAACAGAAAAAAATATTTGAAGGGCAACAGAAAATATTCCAAGCTTCGTGAAAACTATAAATCCACAGATCCAAAAAGCTCAATGAAATCTAAGCAAAAGAAACAAAGGCCAGGCATGGTGGCTCACACTTGTAATCGCAGCACTTTGGGAGGCTGAGGCAGGAGGAACACCTGAGGTCAGGGGTTCGAGACCAGCCTGGCCAACATGGTGAAACCCCATCTCTACTAAAAATACAAAAATTAGCCAGGTGCGGTGGTGCACACCTGTAATCCCAGCTACTCCAGAAGCTGAGGCACGAGAATCACCTGAACCTGGGAGGTGGAGGTTGCAGTGAGCTGAAATCTTGCCACTGCATTCCAGCCTGGGTGACAGAGAAAGAGTCCATCTCAAAAAAAAAAAAAAAAAAAAAAAAGATAGAAAAACAAAACTATAGCAAGGTACAACATAATCAAACTGCTTAAAACAAATGGTAAAGAGAAAATATTTTTTTCTTTTTTCTTTTTTTTTTTTTTGAGACAGTCTTGCTGTCGCCCAGGCTGGAGTGCAGTGGCACAATCTCGGCTCACTGCAAGCTGCGCCTCCCGGGTTCACGCCATTCTCCTGCCTCAGCCTCTCCGAGTAGCTGGGACTACAGGTGCCCGCCACCATGCCCGGCTAACTTTTTGTATTTTTTAGTAGAGACAGGGTTTCACCGTGTTAGTCAGGATGGTCTCGATCTCCTAACATCATGTTCCACCTGCCTCAGCCTCCCAAAGTGCTGGGATTACAGGCGTGAGCCACCGCGCCCGGCCTAGAGGAGATCTTAAAAGGAGCCTGAAGGGGGAAAAAAGAGGTATTGGGTACAGAGGAATAAAGTTTGAAGTGAACACATTTCTCATAGAAAATAATACAAAGCCAAAAGATAATGAAATGACACTTTTAATGTACTGAAAAAAAAGCAACAACCCTGTCAATCTAGAATTCTACACTAAGTGATCTTGCAAAAACAGAAATGAAATAAAGACCTTTTTCACAGATTCAAAACCTGAAAAAAAAATATCCCCAGCAGACCAGCAATATAAGAAATGTTAAAGGAAGTCTTTCAGGCAGGGGAAAATGATATCATATAGAAATCAGGATCCACACAAAGGCATGAAGAGCACAAGAAATGGAAACTATCGAGTGAAATGTGAAAGGCTTCCTTCTTGTTATTAAAAACTATAAAAATTCAACATTTAATGCAAAAATAGTAAGAATGTATTATGAATTTATATAAAAGTAAAATTTATAGCAATGAAAACAAAGGGGGAAGGGGAAAATGGAAGCATACTGTTATATCATATATGAAGCGTTAGATTTCTTGAAGGCAGACTATAAGTAGAAGATGTATCCTATAAACCCTAAAGCAACCACTAAAATTACACAATGAACAGTTATAGCTAATAAGCCAACAAAGGACATAAATGTAATTATGAAAATATCCATGAAAACAGAATTATGAAAATGGAATTGAAAATATTTGATCTAAGCAACAAAAGAAATAAATTGGACCTCATCAAAATTAAAAATTGGACTTCATCAAAATTAAAAACTTTCTTGTATCAAAGAACATTATCAAAACAGTGAAAAGACAAGTTAGAGAACAGGACAAAATATTTGCAAATCGTGTCTGGTAAGGATCTAGAATCCAGAACATATAAAGAACTCTTACAACTCAATAACAAAAAGATAAACCCAATTAAAAAATGGGCAAAGGACTTGGGTTGACATTTATGTGGAGAAGATATACAAATGGCCAGCAAGTACATGAAAAGATGCTCAAAAGTTAGGTGGGTCCTCAAAAAAATAAACATAGAATTATCATATGATCCAACAATTCCACTCCTGGGTATATACAAAAAAAATAGAAGACCTAAAAATAGGTATTGAAAAAATACTTACACCCAATGTTCATAGCAGCATTATTCACAACAGTCAAAAGGTGGAAACACCCCAGATGTCCACCAACAGATGTATGGATGAACAAACTGTGGCATATACATACAGTGGAATCCTATTGAGCTATAAAAAGGAATGAAGTAGCAATATATACACACTATAACATGGATGAACCTCAAAAGCATTATGCTAAGTGAAAGAAGCCAAACACGAAAGTTCACCCATTGCATGATTCAATCTATATGAAATATTCAGAATAGGTCAATCCATAAGGACAGAAAGCAGACTGTGGTTGCCAGGAGTTGTAGGAGGGAAGAATTAGGAGTAACTGCTCAATGGGTACTCAGTTTTATTTGCAGGTGATAAAATTATTTTAAAACCATATAGAGATAGTGGTTGTACAATATTGTGAATGTACTAAGTTGTACTAAGCTATTCACTTTAAAATGGTTAGTTTTATGTTATGTGAACTTCACCTCAGTATATATGTATGCACATATATAACATATATATTTATATTATACACACACACACACAAATACTTGATCCAAAAGAAAGCAAAAAATAAAAACAAAGAACAGATTAAACACCAAGATGGTAATTTTGAACCCAATAATAACAAAAACAAACGTCCCACTTACAAAAAATATACACTTATGAATAAATCTAGCCAAGATGTCAAAAGGTCCATACACTGAAAACTATAGAAGGCTGATGAAAGAAATTGAAGATAACACAAATAAACAGAAAGATATTCCATGTTCATGAATTGGAAGAATTAAAATTGCTAAAATCTCCACACCTCCCAAAGCAATCCACAGATTCAATGCAATCCACATCAAAATTCCAATGACATTTTTCACAGAAAGAGGAAAAAAAACCCTAACATTCACATGGAAGTACAAAAGACCCCAATAGCCAAAGCAATCTTGAGCAAAAAGAACAAAGTTGGAGGCATCATCATACTACCTGATCTCAAAATATACTACAAAGCTATAGTAACCAAAACAACATAGTCCTGGCATTAAAAACAAACACATAGACCAACGGATCAGAATAGAGAGCCCAGAAATAAATTCATGTTTTTACAGCCAACTGATTTTTGACAAAGATGCCAAGAACACACAACAAGGAAAGGATAGTCTCTTCAAAAAATGGTCCTAAGCAAACTGTTTATCCACATGCAAAAGAGACCCTCATCTCAAACCATTGCAAAAATCAACTGGAAACAGATTAAATACTTAAATATAAGACCTGAAACTATAAAACTGCTAGAAGAAAACAGGGAGAAAGCTCCACGACACTGGTCTGCACAAAGATTTTTTGGATATGACCCGAAAAGCAAAGGCAACAAAAGGCAAAAACAGACAAATGGGATTACATCAAACTAAAAAGCTTCTGTACAGCAAAGGAATCAACAGAGTGAAGAGACAACCTAAAGAATGGGAGAAAATATTTGCAAAGCATACATCTGATAAGAGATTAATATAAAAGATATACAAGGGATTAAACAACTCAATTGTAAAAATATAACCTGATTTAAAAATGGGCAAAGGACCTGAATAGACATTTCTCAAAAGAAGACATACAAACATACAAATGGCCAATAAATAAGGTATGTGAAGAAAATGCTCAACATCACTAATCATGAGAAAAATGCAAACCTGTTAGGATGGCTATCATCAAAAAGAGAAGAGATAACAAGTGTTGGTGAGGATGTAGAGAAAAGGAAATCTTTGTATGCTGTTGATAGGAATGTAAATTAGTAGAGCCATTACGGAAAACTGTATGGAGACTCCTCAATAAATTAAAAATAGTAGAACTAATAACATATGATTCAGCAATCACACTACTGGGTATACAGCCAAAGGACATGAAATCAGTACGTTAAAGAGGTATCTGCCTTCCCATGTTCACTGCAACTACTCACAATATCCAAGATATAGACAACTTAAGTGTCCATCAACAGATGGATAATGAAAATGTGGTATATTACATAATGGAATACTGTTCAACCCTTAAAAAGGAAATCTTGACATTTGTGACAACATGGATTAACCTGTAGGACATTATGCTACGTAAAATAAGTCAGGCACAGAAAGACAAATACGAAATGGTCTCACTTATATGTGGAATCTAAAAAAGTCAAATTCATAGAAACAGAGAATGGTGGTGACCAAAGGTTGTGGGGTGGGGCGGTTGGGGAAATGTTGGTCAAGGACACAAAAATTCCAGTTAGGAGGAAGAAGTTTAGGATATCTACTGTATATCATGGTGACTACAGTTAATAACAACATATTATATATTTGAAAATTGCTACAAGAATAGGTTTTAAGTGTTCTCACCACAAAACCATCGTAAGTATGTGAGGTAATACATGTTAAATAGCTTGATTTAGCCATTCCACAACGTATACATATATCAAAACATCATGTACGCCACAAATAAATACAATTTTGGTGTTGCTGTTTTGTTTCCTTTTTGAGACTGGGTCTCATTCTGTCACCCAGGCTGGATGGAGTGCAGTGGCATGATCTTGGCTCACTACAACCTCCCCCTCCCAGGTTCAAGCCATCCTCCCACCTCAGTCTCCCAAGTAGCTGGGACTACAGGTGCACACCACCATGCCTGGCTAATTTTTCTATTTTTTGTAGAGATGGGGTTTCACCATGTTGCCCAGGCTGGTCTCAAACTCCTGAGCTCAAACAATCCATCCGCCTTGGCCTCCCAAAGTGCTGGTATTAAAGGTGTGAGCCACTGCACCCAGCCTACAATTTTTACTAGTCAATTAAAAGAATTTTAAAAATAAACTTAAATGTAAATAGTCTAAGCACCCTAATTTAAAGGAAGAGACTGTCAAATTGGATTCTAAAAAATTAACAACCACCTATATGGAACCTACAAGAAACCTACTTTACATGTAAAGACTCAGCTGGGTGTGGTGGCTCACGCCTATAATCCCAACACTTTGGAAGGCTGAGGCAGGCAGATCATTTGAGGTCAGGAGTTCGAGACCAGCCTGGACAATATGGCGAAACCCTGACTCTACTAAAAATACAAAAATTAGCCTGGTATGATGGTTCACGCCTGTAGTCCTAGCTACTTGGGAGGCTGAGGTAGGAGAATTGGTTGAACCCGGGAGGCAGAGGTTGCAGTAAGCCAAGATCACACCACTGCACTCTAGCCTGGGTGAGACAGCAAGACTATGTCTCAAAAAAATAAATAAATACAAATATAAAGACTCCACAGTACCCTATTCCATGTGCCTCTTCCCTTGGCTGAGTTAATCTGTATCATTTTCTGTTAAAAAAATAAAAAAGAAAAAAACAACCCTGAGTGGAACAGCTCTGAGTTCTGTGAATTCTCCTAGAGAATTATCAAACATGATGGTGGTCTTGGGGACCCCTGAACTCTGCAACTAGTAAGTGGCTCTAGCAAGACTACAATATACAAGATCAATATACAAAAAAAACTATTGCATTTCTATATACTATACAAGCAATGAACAATGGCAACTTGAAATTTTAAAAGTAATACCATTTATAATGGTATCAAAAATATGAAATACTTAGGAATAAATCTGATATAAGATGTGTAAGATCTACAAAGCATTGCTGAGAGAAATTGAAGAAAACCTAAACAAATTGGAGAGATACACTAATGTTTATGGATCAACGCAATCCCAGTCAAAATCTCATCAGGTGTCTGGCAGAAACTGGCACCAACCTAATTCAAAAATTCATATGGAGTGTATAAAAACAAGATAAAATTCAGATGGAAATGCTAAACACCTAGAATACTCAAAAGAGCTTTGATGAAAAACAAAATTTCAAGACTTGCATTACCTAAGTTACAGTAATCAAAACAGCGTGATAATGGCACCTAGATCAATTTGGCAGTACAAAGAGCTCAAAAACATATAGTCAACTGATTTTCAACATAGGTGTAAAGACAATTCAGTGGAGAAAAAGACAGTCTTTTTTACAAATGTGGACACAACTAGATACCCATACGCAAAAAAAAACTTGGATTCCTACCTTATACTATATACAAAAAGTAAATCAAAATGGATCACAGAACTAAATATAATATCTGAACCTATATATCATCTAGAAAAAGCGAGAGAAAATCTTGGTGACCCTGGATTAGGCAAATATTCTCAGACATGACACCAAAAGCTGGAGCTACAAAAGAGTTGCACTTCAAGATTAAGAACTTCTGCTCTTTGAAAGGTACAGTTCAGATAACGAAAAGCTACAGAGAAGTAATATATTTGCAAATCACATATCTAAGACTTCTATGCAGAATATTTAAAGAACTCTCACGATTCAGCAATGAAAGAAAACCAACAACCCAATAAAAATATGTGGAAAAGATTTGAACAAATAAGTCATCAAAGATATATGAATGGCAAAAAATAAGCCCATGAAAATGCTCAACATCATTAGTCATTAGAGAAATGCAAATTCAAACCACAATGAGATACAACTTCATACCCACTAAGATGGTTGTAATCAAAAAGATAATACCAAGTGTTAGTGAGGATGCAGAGGAACTGGAACCCTCACACATTGCTAGTGGAGATGTAAGATGGTACAGGCACTTTAAAAACTGGCAGGTACTTGTAAATTTAGAACATTCACTTACTACCTGACTCAGCCATACTATTCCGAGATATTTACCCAAAAGAAATGAAAGCATATGTTCATACAAAGACTTGTACACTTGTACACAAACTTGAAGTTTTATCTGTAATAGCTACAAAGTGAAAAAAAAACTCAAATGTCCATCAAAGGTGGATGGAGAAACAGATTGTGGTACATCCATACAATGGAGTACTGCTTAGCAATAAAAAGGAATGAACTGTTGATAAACAGAAAAGCACAGATTATCTCAAAATTATTATGGTGAAGGCTGACACAGGAGAATTGCTTGAACCCAGGAGGCAGTGAGCCAAGATCGCGCCACTGCACTCCAGTCTGGGCAACAGAGCAAGACTCCGTCTCAAAACAAAAAAATATATTATGGTGAATAAGTGAAGCCAGACAAAAAAGAATATATACTATGTAATTCCACTTCTAAAAAGAATCTAGAAAACATAATCTATAGTAATAGAAAACAGATCAGTGCTGGGAGGATGGCATGAAGGAAAGAGCATGGAATTACAAAGAGGTACAAAGCAGCTTTCGAAGTAATAGGTATGTTCATTATCTTGACTGTGGTGATGGTTTTATGGGCATGTACATATGTAAAAATGTATCAAATTGTATACTTTAAATATGTGCAACTTATAAATATATATACCTATTTATTAAATTTAAAAACTAAGAGATAAAGAAAATAGCCAAGATGTTCCTAAAGAACAAGATAGCAGACACACACATATGCATGCACACACACACTCACATAAAGCAGCGGGGAAGGGGATAGCTTTCACAATAAATTAAGTTGGGACAAATGGGTATTCCACATGGGGAAGAAAAGAAGGAATCTACCACATACTGAGCACAAAAACAATTCCAGGTGGATAATAAATCTAAATGTGAAAAGTCAAATAATAAAAGTTCTGAAACATGCAGTAGGCAAAGATTACTTAAATAAGTCACAAAAATCACTAACCATTAAGGTTAAGATTGATAAAATTGACTATATTAAAAATAAGATCTTCAGTTCATCAAAAGATACCATAAAATGAAAAGATAATAACAGAATGAGTGACAATATCTATAATACACACAACTAACAAAGGACTGAGAATATTCCGAATATATAAAGAACTCTTACAGCTTAACAAGGGAAAGAATGACAACTTCAGAGGAAAAAGACTAGAGTAGAACTGAAAGAGGAGATCCAAATGGTCAACAAACATGCATAAAAGTTGATCAATGTCACTCCTACTCAGGGAAATGTAAATGAAGCCACCATGAAATACTACTACCTAACTACCAGACTGGCAAAATGTTAACAGTCTGGATTTAACTTGATTACCTCGCTAAGGAAAAATTAACTAATTTTTTAAAAATTTACTAGCCTGGCAAAATCAAGTGCCACCATGCAGAACAACAGGTTCATTTAGTCCTTGCTGGGACTGTAAACTGTTAAAAACAGTTTTGGAAGGTGGTTTGACATTATTTAGTGAAGCTGAAGATACCTATACCCATTACCTAGCAATTTCTAGGTACAGACCCTACATATACACTGGGAAATCTAATACTCATATCAGCATAGTATTAGCCAAAAATGAAAACAACTCCAATATCAGTCATCAACTGAATATACTATGGTATATTCACAAAATGGAACTCAAAATACAAGTGAAAGTGAAGAAACTACAACTATATACAATGTAGCTGAACATATGAAACATCAGGTTGAGCGAAAAAGCAAGACTCAAAAGAATACGTACTGATTGCATTTACTTTAAGTTGGAAACCAGGTAAACCACAGTATGTTATTTAGTGACATAACTGGTGTTAAAACTACAAAGAAAAGCAATGAAATAACTGCTTAATAACCTCTTGAGTTTCTAGGGTGCTAGCCATGTTTTTTTTTAACCTTAGCAGTTGTTACATAGGTGTTCACTCTAAGTATTTGCTAAAATGTACACCTGTTATATGTGCTGTTCTATATTTGCTATATGGTGCTATAAAATTTTTCAAATGTAAAGAGTCTATGAGACTAATGGATTCAATATTCACCTATGAAATCTGCTATTAACATTTTTTGAATTTATTACAAATGAAACCATAAGCTGTGTCACATTAACTTATCACCTGACATAGCTAATAAGCAGTTAGCTCCTTATTCTACCAGTTACCAGCTATGTGGCCTCGGGCAAACTAACCTTTCTGAGCCTCAGTTTCTATAAAATGAGGATAGAAAATAACAGTACTAATTCCAGAGTTGTGAGAAGGAAATGAGACATCTATGTAAATACTTCAAACAGAACCTGGCATATAGGAAACAATCATTATGTGTAACCACTAAATGGTACTTTAAGATGATGTTTAGATACATGCTACACATTGTGACCAATTTCACAGAAGCCAATGTGTTTTCACTGGTTAAAGGAGATGATGGTACCTATAACTGCAATACTAAATCATGCACAAAAGACAGTGGACATCTTTCACATCACTTACCATCCAGTGACACCTCCAATGAACAGCTGGGTTGCCACGCTATACTTTTCTGCTGAAGGTCCAGATTCCTGCCCGAACAGCTTACGCCACCATGGCTGCTTCTTAGCAAATTCCGCAAGGTCCAGTGACTCAAAATTTCCCTCAAAGTTTCCTACAAGAAGTAATATGTTAAATAAGAAAATATTTACTTTTATAATAAATCACTACCATACCTAACTAGATTAAGAGATATTTAAAGAAACAGATGTAATAAGAAACCTCCAAATATTCTATTTTAAATAATAAATTTATTCTAAGTTGCAATTTTGGAAAATCAGACTAAAATCAGCAAATACTAATGTCTATATTAGAGGGAAAAACCTAGAAAATCTAGAATTAGTCCTCTAGTTTGTCCTCTCAAATTTAAAAATAACAAAAAAGGCCAGGCGCGGTGGCTCACACCTGTAATCCCGGCGCTTTGGGAAGCCGAGGTGGGCGAATCACCTGAGGTCAGGAGATCGAAACCAGTCTGGCCAAAATGGCGAAACCCCATCTCTACTACAAATACAAAAATTAGCCAGGCATGGTGGCAGGCGCCTGTAATCCCAGCTACTCGGGAGGCTAAGGCACAAGAATTGCTTGAACCCAGGAAGCAAAGGTTGCAGTGAGCCGAGATAGTGCCGCTGCACTCCAGCCTGGGCAACAGAGCGAGACTCCATCTCAAATAAATAAATAAATCCAAAAAGACCTACAAAAAACTGCCAGTAATGCATCCCAAATGAAACAAATTTGCCTCTTCTCTTCAGAAGTAACTCAATGCTATTCAGTAATCCACAAATTTTCTAAGTACTACGTGGATCTCCAGTGATAATGAAGATGAGAGGTAATGTTTAATTGAGCTCTTACTATTTACCAGGCAATGTGCTAAACATTAATCATGTATATCTAATTAAATCCACAGAATAAGGTAGGTACTACTTATTAACTCAATTTTATAATTAAGAAATGAAGGCCAGGCACAGTGGCTCACACCTGTAATCCCAGCACTTTGGGAGGCCGGAGGCAGGCGGATCACCTGAAGTCAGGAGTTCGAGACCAGCCTGACCAACATGGAGAAACCCCATCTCTACTAAAAATACAAAATTAGCCGGGGGTGGTGGCACATGCCTGTAATCCTAGCTACTCGGGAGGCTGAGGCAGGAGAATCACTTGAACCTGAGGGGTGGAGGTTGTGGTGAGCCAAGATCGCACCATTGCACTCTAGCCTGGGCAACAAGAATGAGACTCCATCTCAAAAAAAAAAAAAAAAAAAAAAAAAAAAGAAGGCACCGGGCACGGTGGCCCACGCCTGTAATCCCGGCACCTTGGGAGGCTGAGGTGGGCAGATCAACTGAGGTCAGGAGTTTGAGGCCAGCCTGGCCAACGTGGTGAAACCTCGTCTCTACTAAAACTACAAAAATTAGCTAGGCATGGTGGCATGCGCCTGTAATCACAGCTACTCAGGAGGCTGAGGCAGGAGAATCACTGGAACCGGAGAGGTGGAGGTGGCAGTGAGCCGAGATCACACCATTTCACCCCAGCCTGGGCAACAAGAGTGAAACTCCATCTCAGAAAAAAAAAAAAATGAAATGAAGGTTCCAAAGTTAAGCGATTTGCCCAAGCATGAAGAAAGAATTAACAAAATGTCAATCCCTTTCTCTGTGGGAAGATAATGTCAGGCTCCCCTACTATACCCAGCCCTGTTTCCCTGGAAACACACCGCACTAAGAAATGTCTGATATGAAATGTCAGCAATGTACTACTCAAAGCTGTTTACTGTAAAATTGACCTCAAATGATCAACTTCATCTGGCATGGAATGTGTACAGTCTTTTCACACATAACGTAATACACAACAGAAAATTACTACTACCCATGCAAAGGCAAAGCCATATAAAGGAAACAAAATTTGTTTAAATAAAAGAAACAGAAGCAGGCCAGGCACGGTGGCTCACGCCTGTATCCCAGCACTTTGGAAAGCCCGGGGAAAGGATCACTTGAAGTCTGGAGTTCAAGACCAGCCTGGCCAACATGGTGAAACCCTGTTTCTACTAAAAATACAAAAATTAGCTGGGCGTGGTGGCATGCACCTGTAGTCCCAGCTACTCGGGAGGGTGGGACAGGAAAGTCACTTGAACGCGGGTAGCGAAGGTTGCAGTGAGCCAAGATCGCACCACTGCACTCCAGCCTAGGTGACACAGCGAGACTCAGTCTCAAAAAGAAAAAAGAAAAAGAAACAGAAACAGAACCAGTGATGATCAAGATGCTGAAGTAAACAAATAACAATGTTCGAAAACTGCTCAAAAGATTAAACATCTATGTAATTGGAGTTCCAGAAGATTAGAAAGAATGGGATAGAAGTAATATTCAAAGAGGTACACAAAAGTTATTCAGGCCGACAAGAAATGATGCCACATGGAAGTCTGGAAATGCAGAAAGGAATAAGACACTGGAATGGGCAAAT
The DNA here is from genome assembly GCF_006542625.1 of Nomascus leucogenys. Lineage (NCBI taxonomy): Eukaryota > Metazoa > Chordata > Mammalia > Primates > Hylobatidae > Nomascus > Nomascus leucogenys. The sequence goes on along the minus strand of NC_044406.1, from coordinate 139,964,437 downwards.
AGGTGGATAAATCTAAATGAATACTTACTATACAAAATAATAATTACAGAAATTTTATACTTCAAAATCAAAGAAAAAAATCAGAATAAAAAGTAGAAAATAGGGGCTGGGCATGGTGGCTCATGCCTGTAATCCCAGCACTTTGGGAGGCCGAGGCGGGTGGATCACCTGAGGTCAGGAGTTCGAGACCAGCCTGGCCAACATGGTAAAACCCCGTCTCTACTAAAAATACCAAAAATTAGCTGGGCATAGTGGCGGGCGCCTGTAATCCCAGCTACTCAGGAGGCTGAGATGGGAGAATTGCTTGAACCCGGGAGGGGGAGGTTGCAGTGAGCCGAGATCAGGCCATTGCCCATTTTCCTGGGCAACAAGAGCGAAACTCCGTCTCAAACAACAAAAAAAAAAAGTAGAAAATAGGAATAGAAGGGAATTTCTTCAATCTGATATAGGACATCTATGAAAAATATACAACTAACATCATACTTAATGGTGAAATATGGAACACTTTCCTTTCCTTAAAATCTATTCAACTGTTTTTTGTTTTGTTTTGAGACAGGGTCTCACTTTGTCACCCACATCGGAGTGCAGTGGCACTATCACAGATTACTGCAACTTCAAACTTCTGGGCTCAAGCAATCCTCCCACCTCAGCCTCCCCAGTGGCTGGACTGCAGCTGTGCACCACTGTGACCAGCTTATTTTTTTTTTTTTGTAGACAGGAGGTCTCACTTTGTTGCCTAGGCTGGTCTGGAACTCCTGGCCCCAAGTGATCCTCCCTCCTTAGCCTCCCAAAGTGCTGGGATTACAGGTGTGAGCCACTTTGCCCAGCACTGTACTGGAATTCCTAGCCAGTGCAACGAAAGACAAGAAATAAAAGTCAAAGAGATTAGAAAGGAGGTACAATAATAATTCTGTCTTCATTGGCAGATAATATAACGGTGTATATAGAAAACCCAGAAAAATCTACAAAAAGGTACCAGAAGCAAGGTCACACATTATAAGACCAATATTAAAAAGTCATTTGAATTTTTATGTATTAGAAATGATGAACTGGAAAACAAAATAATTTTAATTGCAAAAATTATGTTGTAGTAAATTCAATGAAAGATGCACAAGACCTCTTCACTGTAAACTAGAAAACACTGCAAACTACAAAACACTGCAAAGAAATTGAAGATGACCTAAAATAACAGGGATATACTGTTTATGTTTTGCAAGACTCAATATTTTTAAGATGTTCATTCTCTCCATATATTGATCTATATATTCAATACAATCTCAATTAAAAAGTAGGTTTTTTCTTTTTTTTTTTTTATTGAGACGGAGTTTTGCTTTTTTTGCCCAGGCTGGAGTGCAATGGCGCAATCTCAGCTCACAGCAACCTCCTCCTCCCAGGTTCAAGTGATTCTCCTGCCTCAGCCTCCCAAGTAGCTGGGATTACAGGCATGCACCACCACGCCTGGCTAATTTTTTGTATTTTTAGTGGAGACGGGGTTTCTCCATGTTGGTCAGGCTGGTCTCGAACTCCCGACCTCAGGTGATCCGCCTGCCTCGGCCTCCCAAAGTGCTGGGATTACAGGCGTGAGCCACCACGCCTGGCCAAAAAGTAGGTTTTTATGTAATTGACAAACTGGTTCTAAAATTCATATGAAGATACAAAAAAACCCAGCAGTGTTCCAGTTACTTCGGCTGTATAACAAAATACTCCAAAACTTCATGAAGCAAAACAATCATATCTTATGCTCTCAGATTTTGTGGATCAGGAATTCAGCCACAGCACTGTGGTTTGTCTTTGTTTCATGTCTGAGGCTTTAGCCAGAAGACTTACAGGCTGGGTCTGAAGACTCTACACTCACACAGATAGATAGGCTGCTACTCTATGTGAGTCAATCTAGGCTTCCTTACAGTATAGGAGCTGAGGTCAGGAGGTGAAAGTCCCAAGAAAGGGAGAGAGCAAATGCACTGTTACTTCCACTACATTCTGTAGGAACGGGCAGTCAGTCACAAACTCCCATCCAGATTCATGAAGAGGACATATAGATCCCACCCCTGGGTGGGAGGAGTGTCAAAGTCACTAGGAAAAAGACCATGAGGAACGGTAAATATTGCTGCAGTCAGGAAAATACAAATTGCCACAATAATCCTGGGGGCGGGGGCGGGCAAGGGAAAGAGGAGGGTTCAAGGAATTTCAAGGCTTATTATAAAGCTACAGTATAATATACAACTATCTTAATTTCAAGACTTATAAAGCAATGACATTCAACACTGTCAAACTGACCCAAGGATACCCAAATATAGCAATGGAAGAGAATCCAGAATCCAGAAATAGATCCACACATATAGTCATTTGATTTTTAATAACATAGCACCAAGGTAATTCAATGAAGGAAACAACAAATGATGTTAGAACTACTATATATTTGTGTTTCAAAAAAAACTACTCTCAACCTGTACCTTAAACCATACACAAAATATAATTCAAGAATTCATTCAGGATACATCACAGATGCCCATTTAGCAGAAAAAAATATGGATGTTTGAGCACCTGGGTATTCCATGGCCTCTCAAGTAGTTAAATAATTAATTTTTCTAATGTAACAACAAAACATTACAGTTTTGTTTTAACGTAATTTGACCAAGTCCCTTAGATCAACAGGTGGCTCCATTGGGGCTACAGTGAGCTATGATTGTGCCACTATGCTGTAGCCTGATTGACAGATCTAGTCCCTAAAAAAGGGAGTAGGGGGAAAGGTAGATAAAATGCAAGATATTTGGTCAGTCATTGGTCAAACACCGCTAAGCACTATGATAGACAAAAGTCAGCCAATAGCCACTGTGATAACAATTGAAATTCATCTTAACCTCAAAATTCCTCACAACAATTTCCTAGCTGCAAATACCTGATCAACCTGTAAGAGCAGTCTGCTCTTATAAAAGTCAGTAAGAGCAGTCTGCTCTGCAGGAAAATACATTATCACATTGCACATTCCACCTTCCCAGAGTCATCTAAAATTTAGTGGTGTGCTGGTGAAATGCTTAACAGTCGGCTTTAGGCAAGGGCTGATTTGTAGTGTGGCCAATTTCCATTGTGTACTCATTCATCGTGAGCGTGACGTTAGTGAATTGTGACACTACTGAACCCAGAGTTGGGAAGAGATGCACAGTAGAGCACCACAGTATAGTATCTCCACCACAGAGATACAATAGATGTATAAATAACCTCAAAAGTGAAGTAACAATAAAACATGGTAAATAATAAAAGTGATGAGTTTTTAGTATTTTCACTGCCTTTGTTTTTAACATAATTGACGTAATTTTACGTTTATATGATTTTCAATGATGGCTCTGTTTAGCATTGGGATCCTGTGAGTCAGTACTAAATTAAATACAACCTAAACATTCAAAATAGGGTAAGAAGCATAAGTTAAAGACGTGCTCCACTGCGAATTACACGGAATCTTTGACTACGCCGACTAAACAGAAGGCTATTCCTAAGTACCATCCCTTATGTGCTAGTTTTTCAAAACCAACAATAAAGCAGTTGGGGAGGTGCCTTGTACACAGAATGACGCCACGAGGCATTTGAGATGAACGTCCAAAGGGACAAAGAAGCCAGACCGCTTCCGAGAACAGGGACAGAATGTCTTCGGGCTTCTGCTGCCGAGGGCGGCGCCGGAAGGCTGGGTGAGCTCCACTGGAGACTACACCCTGGGGTGGTTAGGCCCCAGAGACGCGCGTGACCTTGGCCGGACCCTGGGAGCGGCTGAGCCAGGGAAGAGCCCCGAGCGCCCTCCCCATCCCCGCGCCGCTTGGACTCCCCGGGGAGCTCGGTCGGGACTGGCGGGCGCGGAGCCCTTCCCCTTCCGGAGCCCAGGAAGGCGGCTCCCCGCGGCGCCGGCCGCGCGCGCGCCCGCCCTTACCTTGACTGGACGCGGCCATTTCGGTGAGCTTGTCTCGCGAGGACACAGGTAGAGGATCTGCGCGGTAGGCCGCGGAGTGGCGCGCAGTTGTCGCCACCACTTGGCTTCCGGCACGTGGGGCAGATGTTTCCATTCCCACGGCGGCAGCGGAAGAGGGCGGGCCGGGCGCGCCGCGGCTGCTTGCAGTCGCCGCAAGCGGCTACATCACAGAGCTCAGCGTGCAGTGTCACAGGCCCCGCAGCCCCGCCCAACAGATGCACCGAGATGCGCGTGCGCAGAAGGCGTCCTGGGGGTGAGGCTCCTTCCCTCTACTCCCCCCGACTCTCCCCCACTTTCCCCCCTCCACCCACTGCGGCCGTCGGGGCTCGCTCGCCAAGTACCTGGAGGCGAGTTCCTGACGCGACTGCGACTCAATCCTCGCCTGGTGAAGAATATTTTACCTATGACTCACTGAAAATAAAGACGGCTGAGTGACCGTGTTTGTTCATGTAAACATTGAACAAATATTTATCGGCTTCTGCGATGTGCCCTACCTTTTAGTGGAGGAAGACACATTTTATTTATGTATTTAATTTTTCTTTTGAATTTTACATGTGAGTTATACTTAATAAAACTGACTTCAAAATATATCTTCAACAGAAAATCCAGCAACAGTTTCTATTATGTTAGTTAAAACAGCCAGTCTTTTCCTTTACTTTTAAAAATTATTCATAAATGTAATTAGTGAATTATAATAAACATTGACATCTGATCCACTGCTTTAGGAGTGACACAAATGAAGTAACTCAAGCTATTTTCTTTATAATCATTGTCCTATTGTTTTCTTTTTCTTTTCAATTATACTGCTTAATATAGGATTTTGTAGCACCATAGGAGTTGAGTAAAAATAAAAGTAATAAAAATATACCTTATCTGGCCGGGCGCGGTGGCTCACGCCTGTAATTTCAGCACTTTGGGAGGCCAAGGCGGGCAGATCACGAGGTCAGGAGATCGAGGCCATCCTGGCTAACATGGTGAAACCCCGTCTCTACTAAAAATACAAAAAATTAGCCAGGCGTGGTGGCACGTGCCTGTAGTCCCAGCTACTCGGGAGGCTGAGGCAGGAGAATGGCGTGAACCAGGAGGTGGAGCTTGCAGTGAGCCGAGATCATGCCACTGTACTCCAGCCTGGGCGACAGAGCGAGACTCCCTCTCAAAAAAGAAAAAAAAATACGTTATCTATGAAGATTTCCAATTTGATTTCTATTTATCACAAATGGCCACAGTACTCTTCTGTACTTTACCACATACCATATTGTATGCTGTAATTATTTGTGAATATGTAATTGATAATATTGTAGGTTTTAGAGAATCCTTGAAAACATGAAAATTTGGTAATGGGGTCTATTTTGATTATTTTATTTTATTTTATTTTATTTTATTTTATTTTATTTTTGAGACAGAGTCTCGCTCTTGTTTCCCAGGCTGGAGTGCAATGGCACGATCTCGCCTCACTGCAAGCTCCACCTCCCGGGTTCAAGCGATTCTCCTGCCTCAGCCTCCCAAGTAGCTGGGACTACAGGCGCGTGCCACCACGCCCGGCTAATTTTTTGTATTTTTAGTAGAGAAGGAGTTTCATCTTGTTAGCTAGGATGGTCTAGATCTCCTGACCTCGTGATCTGCCGGCCTCGGCCTCCCAAAGTGCTGGGATTACAGGCGTGAGCCACCGTGCCCGGCCATATTTTGATTTAAAATTTAGCAATAATAGATAAAATTTTCAATCAAGTAAGCCCTTGGGCCAGGGAATGCTATTCCTTAAAAAGTGCTTCTATCAATATAGCCTCTGACTCATTACTTTGGTAATTTTAAAATTGTATTTCATTCCTGATTAACATTCCCACCCAGATTATTAATTATACAATCTGTTAACTGTAGAACCTCAAACATGTTGGATTGTACTGTATTTGTCTGGAAGACACATTTTTAAAACATTGTAATCGCTATAAGAGAAGCACTGGGAAAGAAAGGAGCTTCTATGCCTGCAGTGCCTGAGGAGCCCTTTAACAGTGTGCCCCGCCCCTAAGCTACTGATGCTGTCATCCCCATCCCAGTTAGTCAGCTTTATTCCAAAAAACTTGGTGTTCCAAATTTTTCCTTCTCAAAGCCCACAGATCCAAAATTCATCAGCAGTTCCCACAAACGTTACCCTCACAATGAATCCAGCCATTTTCACCCTCTCCTGTGGTTCCATCATAGCCCAAGCCACCACCATTTCTCAGGCCACCCTCCTTCTACCCTTATCCCGCTAGAGTTTGTTCTATCTACAGTGATCAGAAAGATCAGCCTAAAAGATAATTCTGATCACCACCCTCCTCTACTCACAACCCGGCTGTGTCTCCCCATTGCCCTCAGTGTAGAAATCAATGTCCCTTTGCTGAAATGCAACCTTAGTGAAACTTTCCATGACTAACCTCCTTTAAAATTGCAACCTGGTCCACCCTTACTCCCCTTTACCCCACTTCTCTTTTTTGCACAGCACTTATTTTACCTTCTAACATACTGTATAATGTACTCATGTATTGTAATTATTGCTTATCATCCCTCTTTCAGTTGCTTATATTTTTTATCATTGTGTACCCAGTGCCTAGGACAATGTCTGTCTAGGACAAATGGGTAGTTATGTGGCTGTAGGCAAGCCATTTAACCTCTCTGTACCCCAGTTACTTTATCTGTATCCACTTTGCAGTGTTGTCATGAGGATTAAATCAGATAGCCTATGTGTAGCACCTGGCAGCGAATTTATCACCCTGTACTATAATTGTCTACTTTTCTGTCTCCTGCATTGGACTGTCATTCCCAGGGGGTTGGGAACTGGGATTTCTTCATTTCTGAGGCATAGAAGTATAGCATAGTGGTTAGGAGCATGACTTCTGGAGCCAGAGTACATGGGTTTGAATGCTACCACTCACAAGCTGTGTGGCCATTGGAGAAGTTGCCTAACCTCTCCGTGCTTCAGTTTCATCACAGATAAAATGAAGGTAAGAATAGTACCTGTATTTAAAAGCACCTAGAACAGTTCCTGGCATATAGTGTCAGCTGTCATCTCTGCATCCTTGTACCTGTCAGAGAGGAGTGTTTATCAAAGGGGCTTCTTGCTGCCTGTTTCCAAACCAGTCAACGATATACCAATTGCTCCCTAACACATTCTTGTTTGTGCAGAACTGAGCTCAATGATAACATTTTTATAGCAACCCTGATCAAGTTTCCTCTCATAATCTCTTACACTTTGAGGCCCCTGCAGGGGCCCTCACTCTCCCTAATACACATTAACCTGAGTAGGGTGTTTGAGCTCACCATGGCTACATTCTGATGTAAAGAGATATATCCTATACCTGGGCCAAATGTAAACAACCTGGAAAAATGTTAGGTTAAAAAGAAAACAAAATAAATAAATGAATAAATGCCGGGTGGTTATGACTGCTATTGAGAAAAATGAAGCCAAGAGGGATATCAGTAATGCAGGTGGGGGTAAAGAGCTTACAACATAAATGTGGTGTGCCATATTTAAACCTCATTTAACAGGCAAGATTTGAGCTGAAATGTGAAGGAGCTGTGGGAGTGGAACTACGTGGAAATCTGGGGGAAAGGTGTTTTGGGTAAAAGAAATAGCAAGTGTTGAGGTCCAGGGGCATGAGTGTGCTTGGTATTTTAGGGAAGAGTAAGGAGACCAGTATAACCAGAGTGAGATGAGACTACAGAGGTCAGGAGAAAGGGCATGCAGACCATGTGGGATGCTCTAGGACCTAGGCCATGGTAAAGATGTAGGGTTTTACCCTGATGGAGGTCAGAAGCCATTGGAGGATTCTGAGAAGAGGAGTGACAGGACTCGCTTTATAGTTTTAAATTATAACTATAAATTATAGTTTTTGAAACAATAGTTGCCTAACCTCATGTTATATGTAAAACTACAGTTTTAAAAACTATAAATTCCTCACACTGGCAGCAGTGTGAGGAGCAAGGGCAAAAGCAGAGAGACTAACAGGTTGCTGGTTACTCTTGCTAGTGCAAGTGAATTCTAGAATCTTCGACAACATCCAGAACTTCTCTTGCTGCTGCCACTCAGGAAGAGGGTTGGAGTAGGCTAGGAATAGGAGCACAAATTAAAGCTCCTGTTCACTTTGACTTCTCCATCCCTCTCCTCCTTTCCTTAAAGGTTCTGATTAAAGCAGACTTCTTATGCCCCTACTGCTATCAGAAGTGAATGGGTTAAGTTCAGCAGCCTCCCTTTTCCTACTTCAGTTTTTCCTGTGGCTGCTTCCCACTGATAAAAAGGAAGCAATCCTATCGGTTACTGCTTAGTGCTAAGCACATCCAGCGGGTAAAGCTCCTTAAAATGCTCTGCAAAGAAATTGGGACTTTTCATTAAATCAGAAATTTTACTTTTCCCCTCCTGGGAGCTAAAGATATTTCAGAGAAGAATTAACCTTTTGCTTCTCCAGTTGAACATTTGTAGCAATAAGTCATGCAAATAGAGCTCTCCACCTGCTTCTTTCTGTGCCTTTTGCGATTCTGCTTTAGTGCCACCAGAAGATACTACCTGGGTGCAGTGGAACTGTCATGGGACTATATGCAAAGTGATCCCGGTGAGCTGCCTGTGGACATAAGGTAAAGGCATGTCCTGTAGGGTCTGATCGGGGCCAGGATTGTGGGGATGTAAGTCTGCTTGGAGGAAGGTGCAGACATCGGGTTAGGATGGTTGTGATGCTACCTGGGCCCCAAAGAAACATTTCTGGGTAAGGTGTGCCACATCTGTGTTATTAGCAGAAATGCTAATTGCCAGTTCTTTTCATAGATAGGTCTGACCTATTTGTTGATATTTTGTTCTGTTTTGTCCATTGCTTCTCTTTGTCACATGCTGCTCCTCCAGAATCCAGAGACTGGAGTAGAGGGAGGGTGAAGGGACAAAGACAAAACTTCCCTCCGCCTGCCCAAGCTTCCACAGAGAGAATCAAGGCAATGAAATCCAATCAATATCACACACAAGTTTCATGTCTGGTTCTCTTGTGTGTACATGCAATGTGTGTTTTTTTTTTAATATCTTTTCCTACTTTGGGTGTAAGGATAATATGAGCCTTGAGTTCAGAAGCTTTTCATGTTTTGGGGGTTCTGGTGCATTTAGGGAGAGTATTAAATAACTTTATCAATATTGTCTATGGTCATCAGTTGATTCAGATTTTTCTATCTCTTCTTCAGTAAATATTGGTATATTTTGGTTTATATTTTGGTCTGTATTTTCATAGAAAGCAGTCTACTATCCCTAGATTTGATAATGTATTGGTATCAAGTTACATAAGAGTCTCTTGTGATTTCATTAAACGGTTCTGTGTCTGTAGTTATATTTCCTTTTTCATATATTTTCTTTTGGTTTGATTTATCAATCTCTTTTTTCTTTCTGTTGCATCAGTTTCTGCTTCTACTTACATTGATTCATGCCTTCCTTCTAACTTCCTTTGGTTCATTTTGTTGTTAGATTTTTGCTTATTGAGTTGAATGCTGAAATCATTTATTTTATATTTTGTTTTGCCTTCTTTAAATGTGTATTATAAAGATTTAAATATAATACATAGATAGTGGCTATGTAAACATTAAATGTGGTCATGTTGTACATACTTTATAGTCTTTTTGGTTCTTTCTGTTCGGCTCCCCACCCTCTTTCCACATCAGTCCCCTTCTCCCCCATCTCAACTAGGTAACCCCAGTATGATAATATATATTCACATACACATAACACACACACAAAGGTTTTCTTGGACATTATTTGTTTTATAAAATTGGGACATTATACACACATTTCTCACTCATTAACATGTACTAGAACTCTAAGTCCATTGGTATGGCTTTAATTCATTATTTTTATTGGCTATATAAGATTCTATGGTATGGCTGTATCGTAATTTAGTCAATATGTTCACTTTATTCCAGTTTTTGGCTACTATATCCTATATCGTTACATGCTGGTGCTTTTACTTCTGTTGAACAAATTTGCAAGAGGAATATTAATGGAATGAAGGGAATGTTTCCTTCTAAGTTTTAATTTCCAAAGAGGCCAGAACTTTTCAAACATTTCTACCATCGAAGTATGAAAATGGCCTTCTCTCTGCATTCACATAGCGATAAGTTTTATCCTGTTTTTAAAATTTGCCAATTTTACAGGTGTAGAGTGATATTGCATCATTACTTTCGTTGTGTTATTTTTATTTCTAATAAGTTGAGCATCTTTTTAAGTGCTTGTTGGCTATTGGATTTATTTAGGGGATTTAATTAGTCATATGCTTTGCCCATTATTCTTTGGACTCTTTCATTTAAAAAAAAATTATGAGAACCCTTTTATTATTACAAATATTAACTCTTTGTCATGTATATTGCAGTTTCCCCCAAGATCCATTGTTTGTCTGTCGACTTTGTTATAACTTTTACCAAAACAGTTTTTAATTTTTATAATCAGAGATATCTTTTCTTTCATATCTTCAGAGTTGGCAAGGTTGGTTAAAAATGTTTCCCACACCTCAAGATTGTATGTGTAGTCTCCCAGATTTTCTTGCAAGATGTTTACTGTTTCACTTTTTATATGCATTGCTTCAATTATCTGCTAATTACTTTTGTCATATGGCCTGAGAGAGGGATTTGTCTAGTTTTATTTCCATCCAGATCAATAGCCTGTTGTGATGGCACCTTTTGCCACTGATTTGAATCAACACATTCATCATATAAAGTTCTCATATATATTAGCATGTATTTCTGGATTCGTTAGGCTGTTTCACTAATCTACTGTTATCTTGCTATGCCAGTACCATAGTGATTTGATTACAGTGAGCCTATGATATCTTCTGATATCTGGTGGGTGAAAGCAATCCTCACTATTCTTTTTGTACCTTTCTTAGCTATTTAGACACTTTATTCTTCCACATAAAACTGTTAAGATATTTTTCAAATTAAAAAGATCCAAGCCCTGTTGTGATTCTAACTGAAATTTCATTAAACTCCTACCTTAATTTTATTAATGTAATAAATTTAAATATTTTTCTTATTACATTTATCTCTGTGTATTTTATAAGTGTGATGCTATTGTTAATAAGATAGTTTTCTCCTATTTCCATTTATGAGTGCTTAGCACCAAATAGAGATAAGCTATTGGTTTGTGTATTTTCAGCTTTTTCTTTTGAGGCAGGGTCTCATTTTGTCACCCAGGCTGGAGTGCAGTGGGGTGATCTCACCTCACTGCAGCCTCAACCTCCTGGATTCAAGCAATTCTCCTGTCTCAGCCCCCCAAGTAGCTGGGACTACAGGAGCAGACCACCAAGCCTGGAAAATTTTTGTATATTTTTTAGAGATGGGTTTTGGCCATGTTACCCAGGCTGGTTTTCAAGTCCTGAGCTCAAGCATTCCCCCCACCTCAGCCTCCCAAAGAGCTAGGATTACAGGTTTGAGCCACCACACCCAGCCATTGTGTATTCATCTTAAATCTAGCTACCTTACCAAATTCGCCTATTAATTCTAGTAATTTTACCCTAAAGTCTCTATGAGTATTGAATCATATCATCACTTAAATGAGACAGATTTTAGCTCATTTCCAATGTTTATAGCCAGTTACTTCATTTTCTTATCTTATTGAATTTATTAGAAAACAAGAGAAAATGTTAAATAATAACAGTGAAACTGAACATTCCTTCTACTCTATGATTTTACTTGAAATAATTTTTGTATTTTGCTATTTAGAGTAACATTTGCTGTTTTGGTTTTTGTAAATGGTGTTTGTTACTTCTATTCTCATTTGCCACAAAATGTTTATCATAAATAACTTTTCAGCAGCTGGTATAATCTGAATTGTCTTCTTTGATATGTTGATAAACAAATTATGTTAATAGATGTCCTGACACTAAATACCCTTACATTCTTGCAGTAAAATCTACTATTCATGTAATTTGATTATTAGTGGGTTCTATGTACTACTATTTCTTTAGACACTGTGTGCCTTTAAATGTGGGATTGATCTATAGCTTTTTTTCTTTTTTTTTTTACTATTCTTAGTAGATTTTCACTACTGGACCTACTAATAATAATAAACAAAGTTTTGTTGGCTTTATCAAATGAATTGATGGTACTCCATCTTTTTCTATTGCTTAGAATAGCTTAAGTAACATTTGAATTATCCATTGTCTAAAAGTTAGGTGAGACTCACTTATGAATCCATTTGGTCCTAGTGGCATTTGCAATGTCTTTAATCACCCCTCCAGGCTCTTCTATGATAATCAGTCAATTCAAGTTTCAACTTCTAATAATTATATACCTTTCTAGGAAGTAACTTTATTTATTTTTTCGATTTTGTTGCCACAGTGTTACATGTAACAATCACTCATGATTCTTTTACTCCACATTATCTGTAGTTATGGGCCCTTTCTTATTCCTAAATTCCTCTATCTTTGCTATTTATCTTTTTTCCTTGAATAAGCTTGCCAATGACTTGTCTATTTTGTTGCTGGTGGTGCTCTTTTCAAAGAATGAGCTTTTGGATTTTTTTTTTTTTCTAGTTGGTATAAAGCATTTTTATTTTCACTGAGCAGGAAAAAAAAAGCTATTGATTCATTAACTGTGCTTCTTTATTGGCATGTAGCTATGCACTGTTCACACATTAATATATAAAACTCCTCAGTCTGTTTTATTTTGTCCGATGGGAAAACATGAACAGTGAGATTTCTTATGCAAAAAGTGAACAGTTCAACTATGCTAGCTCCATATACCTTTATTAACATTCCAGAGACTTATCCTCTCAACATGATCTGACTTCTGTAGGATAACTTTTCAGGAAAAGTATTTTCTGATCAGTGAATCTTGGAGATATAAATAAGCAATCGGCCAGGTATGGTGGTTCATGCCTGTAATTCCCGCACTTTGGGAGGCCGAGGCAGGCGGATCACCTGAGGTCAGGAGTTCGACACCAGCCTAGCCAACATGGTGAAACCCCGTCTCTACCAAAAAAAAAAAAAATTAGCCAGGCATGGTGGTGCTCGCCTGTAATCCCAGCTACTCAGGAGACTGAGGCAGGAGAATTGCTTGAACCTAGGAGGCAGAGGTGGCAGTGAGCTAAGATTGTGCCACTGCACTCCAGCCTAGGTGACAGAGTGAGACTCCATTTCAAAAAAAAAAAAAAGCAGTATCTCTCATATTCATTAACTGGACCCTGAATTTCTTAAAGCTCACCCCAAAGCTGAAGTCCATGAAGGCACTAGTTCTCAAACTTCAGGGTGCATAAGAGTCACTCGGGAAGCTTATTAAAATTTAGGTTCCTAGGCCCCATCCTCAGCAAACTATTTAGTCCCCATGTAATTCTATCCCACCCCGCCCCAGCTTTATTGTGGTATAATTGACAAATAAAAGTTGTATATATTTAAGGTGTACAACATAATGTTTTGATGTAAGTATACATTGTAAAATGGTATAGCATGGAGGGTTTTCTTTTCATTTTTTTCAGAATAGTTTGTAATATCTTCTTTGATTTCGTCTTTGATAATCTAGACGTATGATTTTAATTGCTTTTTAAATTTGTTTATCAAGTTAGTTTGTAGTATTTGGGTCAACTTTGAATATCCTGTTAATTTCCTATTGCTGTGTAACAAATTACATCAAATGTATCAGCTTATGACAGCACCCATTTACTGTCTCACAGTTTCTGTGGGTTAGAAGTCCAGGTGGGCTCAGCTGGATACTCTGTGCAGGGTCATACAAGGCCAAAACCAAGCTGTTAATAGGGTAATGTTAGCAAATTCAGTTCCTTCTCTCACTTTCCATATAGTGCCCTCTACCAGCAATGGTGCATCAACACTCTCTCATGCTTGGAATTGCTCTAACTTCAATTTTCCGTACATATCTCTGGCCTTTTTTGCCTCTCTCTTTTACTTTTAAGGACTCATGTGATTACATTGGGCCGACCTGGATAATTCAGAATACTCTCCCCATCTCAAGGTTAGCTGATCAGCACCCTTAATTCCATCTGCAAAGTTTCATTTGCCACATAATATATTTTTGGACATGACACCAAAGAGCAAAGGTGATGTGGGCCAAATTTTTACCTGCCACAGGTATAGTTTACATACAATGAAGCACATCAATTTTAAATGTGCAGTTTGATGAGTTTTGACAAATGCATACACTTGCATAACCACCACCCTAATCAACATGCATTTACGTCAACCCTCCTGCAACTTTTTAATGAGTCTCCCCCACTGACCTGGCCTCAGGCAGTAAACTGCTATCTGGAAATTACAGATTTGTTTTCACATGTTCTAGAATTTTACATCAGTGGAATCATACGGTATGCATTCTTCTATGGCTTTTTTTTCTTCAGCATCATGATTTGGAAATTCATGCAGGTTGTTGTATAAAGTATTTCTATCCTTTTTATTGCTGATTACTGCTCCATTATGGGATTATATCGTAATTTTGGATTATTTCCAGTTAGGAGCAAATACAAATAAACCTGCTGTGAACAGTGCTCCACATGTTTTGTGTGAACATCTATTTTCATTTATCTTAGTTAACTATCTAGGAGTGGAATTGCTGGATTATATGGTAAGTGCATGTTTAACTTTAAAAGAAACTGCCAGACAGATTTCTTGAATGTACCATTTTATACTCCCACCAGCAATGCATGAGAGTTCCAGTTGCAATATATCCTGAATAACATTTGATGTTGCCAGTACTTAATGACTGCACAGTGGTATCTCACTATACTTTTTTTTTTTTTTTGAGATGGAGTCTCATCCCATCACACAGGCTGGAGTGCAGTGGCGCAGTCTCAGCTCAACATCTGCCTCCTAGGCTCAGGCAATTCTCGTGCCTCAGCATCCTGAGTAGCTAGGACTACGGTCACACGCCACCATGCCTAGCTAATTTTTGTATTTTTAGTAGAGACAGGGTTTTGCCATGTTGGCCAGGCTGGTCTCAAACTCCTGGCCTCAGGTGATCTACCTGCCTCAGCCTCCCAAAGTGTTGGGATTACAGGCTTGAGCCATTGAGCCTGGTTATACTTTTAATTTGCATATCTCTGATGACTAAAGATGTTGAGCATCTTTGCATGTGCTAATTAGCCATTCCTATATCTTCTTGGAAGTGTCTATTCATACCATTGGTCCTTCTTTTTTAAACATAGTTTCAATTTTTATTTTAGACTGAGGAGGTACATGTGCAGGTTTGTTACATGAGTATGTTGCATGATGCTGAAGTTTGGGTTACGAATGAATGATCCTGTCACTGAGATAGTGAACATAGTACCCAATAGGTGGTTTTTCACTCCTTGCTACCCTTCCTTCCTCCTCCCTCCTTCCTCTAGTAGTCCCCAGTATCTATTATTCTATGTCCATGTATTCTCATCATTTAGCTCCCACTTATAAGTGAGAACATATGGTATTTGGTTTTCAGTTCCTATGTTAATTCACTTAGGGTAATGGTTTGCCAGTTTTTAATTGGGTTGTCTTGTTATTGTTGAGTTTTGATAATTTTTTATCTATTCTGGGTACAAGACTTTTCAGAGGTACCTGTTTTGAATTTTTTTTTCCAATCTATGGCTTGCATTTTCATTTTCCAAATGGTGTCTTTCAAATAGTGGAAATTTATAGTTGCAGTTAAGTCCAATTTAGCTTTTCTTCTTCTATAATTCATGCTTTTTTTCCTCTGTCCTAGGAAATCTTTGCCCACCTCAAGTTCACAAAGCCTTTCTTCTGTTTTCTTCTAGAACTTTTATCACTTTAGCATTAGTATTTAGGTTTATAATACATTTTGAGTTAAATTTTCTGTATGGTGTGACTTCTCTTTCTCTATTGAATTCCCTTGGCACCTTTGTAGAAAATTAAATGACTGTATATAGGCAAATCTGTTTATGGATTCTCTAGTTCCATAGATGTGTATATCTGTGCTTATGCCAGTACCAAATTGTTTTGATTGTTTTAACTTTATAGTAAGTCTTAATATCAGGCAGTCTAAAACCTCTAACTTACTTTTTTATTGAAATTGCTTTTGATATATTTAGGCTTTTATATTTCTGTATTAATTTTATAGTCAACTAGCCAACTCCACCAAATAGCCAACTGAGATTTTGACTGGAATTGAATTGAATCTGTAGATCAATTTGGGGAGAATTGACATTTAAACAATATTGAATCTTTCAGTACAACAACATGGTATGCCTTTGTTTCTTTAAATTTTCTTTAATTTCCCTCTAGGATATTTTGTAGCCTACAGAGTAGTTCTTGCAAGAATTATATTAATTGTATCCGTAAGTATTTTGAGGGATTCGATGCTATTGTTAATTGTATCATTTTTATTTGTTTTCGTTTTCCAGTCATTTGTTACTAAAATATACAAATTCAGTTGATTTTTGTATATTGACCTTGTTCACTCTAATCTTGTTAATTTGCATTTTAGCTCTAGTAGCGTTTTGCACTTCTTTTAGAATTTCTACATATACAATAATGTTGTCTGCAAATAAAGACAGTTTGCTTCTTCCTTTCCAAACTGGATACTTTTTATTTATTTTTTTCATGCCTTACTGCACTGGCAAGGGCCTCCAGTACAATGTTAGATAGAACTGATAATAGCAGAATCCTTGTCTTGTTCCTGATTTCAGAGGGAAAATATTCATTATTTTACCATTAAGTACAATTACTTGTAATTTTTTCATAGATGCCCTTTGTCAAATTGAGGAAGTTTCCTTCTATTCTTGGTATGAGAGTTTTTATCAAGATTTGATGTTGGATTTTGTCAAATGCTTTTTCTGCATCTATTCAAATGGTCATATGGTTTATCTTGTTTATTCTGTTATGGTGAATTACCTTGATTGATTTTTTAATGAGGAACTAGCTATATATTCCCAGGGAAGAAATCCACCTGGTTGTGACATATTATATTGGCAATATTTTCGCTATGGACTGAATTGTCTCCACCTCCCCCCACCCCAAATTCATATGTTGAAGTCCTAACTCTCAAGATGATTATATTTGGAGATAGGGCTTTTAGGAGGTAAACAAGGTTAAATGAGGCCATAAGGATGGAGTCCTAATCTGATAGGATTGGTGGCCTCATAAGAAGAGAGAAAGTTCTCTCTCTACACTCATGCACTGAGGAAAAGCCATGTGCACATACAGCAAGAAGGCAGACATCTACCAGCCGGGAAGAGGGCTCTCACTAGAAACTGACTGTGCTGGCACCCTGATGTTGGATTTCCAGCCTCCGGAACTGTGAGAAAATGAGTTTCTGTTGTTTAAGTCACCCAATCTCTGGTATTTTGTTATGGCAGCCCTGGCCAACTAAAACTGTTTTGTTAAGGGTTTTGGTGGTGATGGTGGTTTTTTAGTTTTTGCATCTGTGCTCATGATGGATATTTGGCTGTGATTTTCTTATAATGTCATTGTCTGGTTTTGATATAAGAGTGGTATTAGTCCGTTCTAATGCTGCTATGAGGACATACCTGAGACTGGGTAATTTATAAAGGAAAGAGATTTAATGGACTCACAGTTCCACGTGGCTGGGGAGGCCTCACAATCATGGTGGAAGGCAAAGGAGGAGCAAAGACACATCTTATATGGCATGGTGGCAGACAAGAGAGCATTGTACAGGAGAACTGCCCTTTATAAAACCATCAGCTCTCATGAGACTTATTCACTATCGTGTGAACAGCATGGGAAAAACCCACTGCCATGATTCAATTACCTCCCACCCCGTCCCTCTCACAGCACATGGGGATTGTGGGAGCTACAATTCAAGATGAGATTTAGGTGGGGACACAGCCAAACCATATCAAAGAGTAAGACTATTCTTTTTTTTTTTTTTTTTGGAGACAGAGTGTCGCTCTGTCCCCCAGGCTAGAGTGCAGTGGCGCGATCACGGCTCACTGCAAGCTCCGCCTCCCGGGTTCACGCCATTCTCCTGCCTCAGCCTCCCGAGTAGCTGGGACTACAGGTGCCCGCCAACACGCCCGGCTAATTTTTTGTATTTTTAGTAGAGACGGGGTTTCACCGTGTTCGCCAGGATGGTCTCGATCTCCTGACCTCGTGATCCGCCCGCCTCAGCCTCCCAAAGTGCTGGGATTACAGGCGTGAGCCACCGCGCCCGGCCGACTATTCTTATAAAATGAGTTGAGATGTGTTCACTCTTCTATTTAATGAATTTGTGTAGAATTGGTATCATTTCTTTTTTAAAAGTTTGACTATATTCACCAGGGAAATCATCTTATCCCAGTGTTTTTTATTTTGGTTTGGTTTGGTTTTTTTAAGGGTCTTAATTATGAATTCTATTTTTAATAGGTAAAGGGCTATTTGAATTTTCTATTTCTTATAGGATAAATTTTAATAATTTATTTTAAGAAATTCCATTTGAGACTGGGCATGGTGGCTCACACCTGTAACCCCAACACTTTGGGAGGAGGCAGCAGGATTGCTTTAGGCCAGGAGTTTGAGATCAGCCTGGGCAACATAACGAGACTTGACTTCTGCAAAATTTTTTTTAATTAGCCAAGTGTGGTAGCATATACCTGTAGTCCCAGCTACTTGGAAGGCTGAGGCAGGAGGATCACATGAGCCCAAGAGTTCAAGGCTGCAATTAACTATGGATCATGCTACTGCACTCCAGCCTGAGCAACAAAGCAAGGCTCTGTCTCAAAAAAAGAAAAGAAATTCCATCTGAGCTGTTGAATTTAATAGTATAAAGTTCAGAATATTTCCTTACCATTTTTTCACTCCTTGGAGGTATGATTTACATACTGTAAAAATCACTTATTTTCAGTGTGGAGATTTTTTTTCCTTTCCTAAATCTCCACATTTTTATTGACATAATTTACATATCATAAAATTCACCATTTGAAAGTGTACAATTCAGTGGTCTTTAGTGAATCCGTAAAGTGTGCAACTATCATCTTTATTTAATTCCAGAATATTTTCATCACCTCAAAAAGAAACCCTGTAACCATTAAACAGTCACTTCTAATTTTCTTCCTTTCCCCAGCCCCTGGCAACCATTAACATAGTTTCCGTCACTGTGGTTTTGCCTATTCTGGATATTTCCTGTAAATTAAGGGATAAAATATGTGGCCTTTTGTGTCTAGCATCTTTTGCTTAGCATGTTTTCAAGATTCTTCCATTTTTGCAGAATGATAGAGGAGTTAAAATAAGAAAATAAAGATATAGTAAGAATGAAACTATTTTCATTTTTTAATTTAAAAAAATCTTCCATGTTGTAGTATGTATCAGAATTTAACTCCTTTTTATGGCTGAATAATACTCCATTATATGGAGAGACCACATTTTTGGATTGTTTCCCCTTTTGGCTATTATGAATAATGCTGCTATAGAACATTCATGTACAAGTCTTTGTGTACATATGCTTTTATTTCTCTTCAGAATATACTTAGGAATATAATTGCTAGGTCACATGGTAATTCTATGTTTAACTTTTAGAGGAACTGCCAAACTTTTTCAAAGCAGCTGCACCATTTTACATTGTCACTAGCAAAGTATGAGTGTTCCAATTTTTCCATATTCTTATCAACACTTGTTACTGTCTTTTTAATTATACCCATCCTAGTGTGGATAATGTGATATCTCATTGTAGTTTGGATTTGCATTTCCCTGATGACTAACATTGTTGAGAGTCTTTTCATGTGTTTATTGACCATTTGTGTATCGCCTTTGGAGAAATGTCTATTTAAATCCTTTGTGTATTGTTAATTGGATTATTTGTTTTTTAGTACTGAGTTGTATAAGTTCTTTATATATTCATAATATTATACCCTTATCAGAGCTGTGACATGAAAATATTTTTTCCCATTCTGTGGGTAGTATTTTCACTTTCCTAATAGTATCCTGTGATGCACAAAGTTTTTCATTTTGATGAAGTCCAATATTTATTTATTTTACCCCTTTGGTTGCTTGTATTTTTGTTGTCATATCTAAGAAATCAATGTCAAATCAAAGATCACAAAGATTTAAATCTATATTTTCTTTTGAGACTTTTATAGTTTTAGTTCTTACATTGAGGTCATTGATCCACTTGGAGTTAATTTTGGTATATGGTGTGAGGAGGGGATCCAAGTTCGTTCTACAGCCTATATAGCCTGCAGATGAGCAATGTTAGTGACCTTGAAAGTAGAAGCCCAGATTGTCAGTAGCCTGGCATCTAACTAAACAACCATTTATCCATTAAAGTTAGCCTTGTTAACAATTAATATTGAGATAATTTTACTTAATACACTGTGTATATTTTAGTGTCCATCTAGCATGCAGCCTGAGGCACAGAGAATAATAGTTTGAGTATAAAATTGAATTGAATGGAATACATCATTAATTTATTATCTAGTTTTCTGTTGTTGTATAGGCAGTCACATGTATTTGCCAGAAAAAAGTTGATAGAATTTTTATTTTGATGAAACCCTTTTACACTTTAGATTATTTTGATGCTGATTAACAGGATAAGCTGACTCTGGACACATCCTGACAGCCTCTGCCAAGGTTTGAAATAAACAGCTGGGAAAATTCAGTTTTATATTATCTGTTCCCACAGCTGCTCAGTTTCTGCTAACCATGGGTCAGGGAATATAATAGGTTTTCCGATTAGTTTTAGATAAAATGTGAAAGAACAGTTCATGTCAAGGACAATGGTTGCCAAATATATTTGGCAGGATTTCTATATTGAATCCCAAAGGAAATACACAAACAAAACCCCACAAAAGTTAGGAAGGAGTAAAGCCCAGGAACCCTGGAACATTTTGTCACTTACTATGCAGATTAGCCTGAAAGTGAGACAGGCAAATAAATCACATGTTTCTGCCAGCGTGGAAAATATTCATTCAAATGGCAAAGGTCTCAGGCTGGGGAGCTGGATATTGTCCTGTAATAGGTTCATCTCAGAACTGAACCGCACACTTGGAGGGTGTTAATGCTCTTAGGAACATCTAGTTATTCCCTTTGAATAGAGTCCTGTCCTGAATCACATACTACTTGACCTAGGGCCTAGGCCTTTTTGTTTTTCTGTCTCACAATCTTGTTTCTCTATCAATTATGTGTTTTCACTCTTCTCTCAGAGAGGGAAAAAGTGTTTCTGTGTGCTCTTGATCCTGTTCCCTCTCTGATCTTCCAATCTCTTGCTCTATAACATATTTTATATGTGTCTTATATCTTCATTTTAGTCAGAAACATTTTATTTATTTATTTATCTATTTATTTATTTATTTATTTATTATTTTTTTGAGACAGAGTCTCACTCTATCCCCCAGGCTGGAGTGCAGTGGCGTGATCTTGGCTCACTGCAACCTCTGCCTCCCGTGTTCAAGCAATTCTCCTGCCTCAGCCTCCTGAGTAGCTGGGATTACAGGCGCGCCCTACCATGCCCAGCTAATTTTTGTATTTTTAGTAGACAGGGTTTCATCATGTTGGCCAGACTGGTGTCGAGCTCCTGACCTCAGGTGATCCTCCTGCCTCGGCCTTCCAAAGTGCTGGGATTACAGATGTGAGCCATTGTATCTGGCCTTTAATAAGAAACATTTAAAGTGAAAGCACTGTGGTAACTTATGTTGAAATACCTTAGAAATCAATGGAAACTGTACAGACAGGGGGTAGGATAGACGTAGTGGAACCAAGGATATGATATGGAAAAAGGAGAAAGGTAGCAAACTAGGGATGAGTTGGTGAATGTGGAAGGGCATAATAATGTTAAATGACTAAAAACTACATAGGCTTATGTTAAGACTAGTGCCATGGAAATTTTTAGAGGTAGATGACATTAGAGTATGTTTAAATATAAATTAATGTTACCGGTTGTGTTCCCTAGATGTAGACTCTGAGATGAAGATTAATTTTATTTGGAGTGTTCTTGGGATCAACACCTGAGGAATCAGGGATAGGCAGAGGGAGAAGCGCGCTGCCGGGTAGGCTCCAGGACAGCCTTGCTGGACCTTACAGGGAGCTCTGGAGCTGGAATGAACCTTCCAGGTTGGACCAACATGTCCAGGCCTCTGTGTCCCTGCACTGAGCACTCATGAAGTGCTGTCCATCCCAGGACAGGGCAGAGTCAGCCCTGGGAAGAGGCGTGGTCTGCCCAGAGAGGGGGTGGGGCCTGTCCTGGAAGTAGGCGGGGCATGTCCTGGTAGAGGGGCGTGGTCTGTCTTGGGAAGGAAGGTGCGTGGCCCCCCAGGCAACATTCCTCTGGGGCAGTCCTGGCGCACACCTCAGCGGCACACACCTCAGCGGAGGTGAAGGCTGACTTCCCACACCCAGCGGCTGGGACTGGGGAGTTCTTTCCTAGACTGCAGTCCGGGCGCCCCTCACCCTCGTGCTGCTCAGCTTCAGGTCGTCGTCGGTTCAGGGCTCAGCTGCACGCTCCTGCCCGCGCCCTGGGCGTGATGGCACCCCCAGCCCCTGCCATTCTTCCCCCTCACCCCCTCTCCCTGCCACTGCTCTGCATTGCCCTGGGTTAGCCTGGTGGGGCCAGGTGGCACCCGCTGTATACTCTTGCCTTTCTGCTGCAGGGGCCTTCTAAACCGCGGGTCCCAGAGCTGCAGGGAGGGGCGGCACAGACTCCCCACGTGGCTCATTGGCGGGGGTGGTAATCCAAGTTCTTTTGCTGCCCACTCTTTGATTCCCAAACCCCATGTAGTCTTCTTACTGGGGATACAGAATCATCTTTGAATTCATACATATACAGCACCTTGGAGGCTGGCCCTCCATCGTCACAGAGACCTGCCTCCAAGCTGCAGTTTTACATGTGCCTGGTTGTGGACCCACTCCCTCATCTCTTTTGCTGTGCAGTGATTCCCCAGGTCTACACGGTGCTATATGGAATTCCACATCAGTGAATCAAATCCTCTGTAAGATTTCAGATAGTGGTGCTGGCTAAGGCCCTGAAGGGAGGAAAGGCTAAGTTATGCCAAGATTAGGTATCACAATGAAGTCCTGTCCTTTCTAGGATGAAAGGAGTCCAGTGTGTCTGGCCACCAAGAAGCTGGTTTGTCTCTGTGATGGACAATACCATATTACAGCAGTCCCCAACCTTTTTGGCACCAGGGACTGGTTTCATGGAAGATAATTTTTCCAGAGACTGTGGGGTTGTTGGGAATGGTTATGGCATGAAACTGTCCACCTCAGATCATGAGGCATTAGTTAGGTTCTCATAAGGAGCACAAAACCTAGATCCCTTGCATATGCAGTTCACAGTAGCATTCGCACTCCTATGAGAATCTAATGCAGCAGCTGATCTGACAGGAGGCAGAGCCCAGGCGGTAATACAAGTGATGGGGAGCCACTGTAAATACAGATGAAGCTTTGCTCCCTGCCTGCTGCTTACCTCCTGCTATGTGACCCCATTCCTAACAGGCCACAGACCAGTACTGATCAGGGGCCCAGGGGTTGGGCCCAATATGGCATATTGGGAGCTCAGCATTGATTTTTGTTGCTGGCAGGTTGGACTTTGGTGGCAACAGTAGCTAGATCAGCCTTAGTCAGTGGGAAGCCACACTTTTGGGTCCATGCATAAATTCTCTCCCTGCTGCTATAGCCACTTAGCTCATGTCTTGCCAGTACTGCGATGGCCTATGCAGAGGCTGGCTGATGTTAATTGCCAGAGTCATTTTTATCTGTGTTGTTGGTTTGTGCTTCCTTCAAGGTGGATGCTTTCTGTTGGCATTAATGTATTACTTGGAGATTTTTCTAGTTTGTGTCCACTCACTAATATACCTTTGTCCCAACTTTTTACTGGAAAAACTTCCTTATCAGTACGCTGGGCCCTGGCCCTCAGCCAGTACAGAAAGTCATTTGTCAAGGCCTTCAGTTGGCAGACGTGCTCCCTGGACTACGTGCTTTCTCGGGTGTCCCAGAAACCCTGGAATGGAGTGAAATGCAGGGCTACGTGGGAGAGCAGGGAGGCAAGAATTAAGTCAGCCCCACCTTTACGCAACTCAGTGGGTCTCCTTGAGAGAGGTCTGCAGTTTCAAGGAGACTTTTCAGCCAATCTGCTGTGAGATCCTGTGAAGGGGTGTGAAGGCCTTCCTCTGTGACTGTAGATTGGCCAGTCTCTCCTTGTGTGTCCAACAGTTTTCATTATACTTTATGTGAATTAATGCAAAACTGCTAGGTTTAAACTGCTCACCATTTTAGGGATCCCTTCTGGATTCTACCTTCCTTAAGGGGACATTTTCCTCCTTTCCTCAGTTCATCCTTTCTGCCTTGGCTTTGACGTGGTCTGGAGGCCACGGAGCCTCCTCCTGAGAACCTCTCTCTGGTGTGTCTGTTTGTGTCCGTCCCTCTCCTTTCCATCACTCCCTGTGGTTCCTGTTGGGCGTGGCTCCCATAAACGCACCTAGCAGGGTCTGCTTTGTCTGCAACCTGATGCCTTGTTGTTTCTCACCGAAACTCGCAGTCCAAACATCACATTTCGGGGCCACACTCTTTGTCAGAGCTCCAGGGGCGCAACCCTGGGGACCTGCTGGAAGGTGCCACCGTGACGTGTGCCTAGATGCGTTTTCCCTCAGTTACCACAACATTCCTGTGGTTCTGGTGGCTGGAAGGTGACCGCGTGCTTCACGAAGGGGGTCCTTACTGCTTCGCATCCACTCTTTTCACGGAAAGCAACTTGTCACATGTTTTCAGTGTTTCTAAGCGATTTTCTGCCGATCTTGTCTGCTAAGATTGTGTGGCAGCGTTTCCACAAATTTATAGCTGGCAGTGAATTGTCCCAAAGGAAATCATACAAAATAAAATGTTTCCAACATTGTTCAAATGCTTACAACTTATGTGCTTCCTTGGGTGATTTTACAACTTTTTAAACACACGAATAAAAATTATTGTCTGCTTTTTTCTCCTTTTTTCTCTCTTTCTTTTTTTTCTTGCATGCAGAAAGTTTATAGGAGGGGGATCCTCTGGATCAACACCCATGGGGGAGTGAAGGAAGCAGGATTGGGTAAAAGAAGTTGAGGTGATACAGTCTGAACAAAGGTCAATCCCACAAGGAGCTCAAGCTAGGATGGCTCTACAGAAATGTTCTCTATTGAGGCAAGTTGTCTGGACCTATATAGTCCCACATTTACCACGAATAAGGCATGAGTTTGGGTGTGGTGAATGACTTCAGCCAAAATTGGTTCCCAGAGAGGAATTCAGATTAGAGTTGTTAGCTGTCAGCACACCCAGCAGCTTAGTCCTGAAGCGGTGAATGTGGACACCAGCCTCCACTGTGGTCCACCCTTTCTGCTGCTCAGATTCATTTCCTTCATAAGTTCTGGAATGATTCCTTCAGGATTCTGATGGGCTCTCTTTCCTGGGGAAACAAAAGAGAAAGATTTGGAACAGAGCACAACTCCTGCTGCTTTAGCTTTTCTTGAGTCTGCAACTGGTACTCATCATCTTCCCCTTCTACTACCCATTCTAGATCCCTCCCCCCACCACCCTCTCAGTTCATACTTCTGCTGGTCCAAGTGGGTTACCAGATAAGGTACCTGGTCATCATGCCCTTTGTAAGCCATGACTGTACTTGTGCGTTTATCATCAACATTGAACAAGGGAATACTAAGAGATACCCAAGCAGATGACCTGGCTGCCAAATATATTCTCCTCTGTCTCCATCGTGTAATGTCAGCCCTTCCTCCTGATGATCAGGATCGGTTACTCTTGACAGGATAGTGATTCTTTTCCTTACCTCTTGGTCTCTTAATAGTGATCTGAAGTAATATGATGGCAACCATAGTTTCAAGTTTAATGAGACTCTTGATGTGTCCACTGGCGGACATATTCCCCTTTTAAGAACAGTACTTCCAAACTCTCAGAGCCCAGAGTTGGGAAAAGAGGCATAGTTTCCCTAATTGGGTCACTGGGAGTAATGGTAGTGTGAGGCTGCTCCTACTTCCACTCCTTGTTTCCCAAAACCATATATTTTACTTCGGGACACACCCCACTAAATGATGGCCATTGATCTAGAGTATATACTGCATCCTGCAGGATGGTGCCTCATTCTTATGGTATTATGTCTAAGCTAGTGCCTCAGCTGTGCCTTCAACAAGCTGTCCTACCACTCTATCAAGTGGGTAGCTTCTGGGTAGTGGATTCCATGGTCATGTATCTTCTTGCTTTAAAGTAGGTCTCTTGGTCTGATGCAATGTTATGTAAGATCAAATATTCTGTGAGGCCTTGAATGGTGGTGTTTACTGAGGCTTACCAAGCGACTGAATGATTTTCTTGAGAAATGGTGACATATCAGGGCCTTAGCTTTGGTCTCTGTTACTGGCAAGTTGAACATTAACAACATCAGTAGCTAGATCTGTATTGATGAGTCCATGATGTTGGGCCCATGCATAGCCTCTGCCATGGCTACTCCTTTCATACATCCATTTTGCAAGAATCAGAGCACCAACAGCAGAGGCTGGTAAGCATCAAGTGGCTAAGTCATTCAGTCTACTTGGTTGTTTAGTGCTGTTTCTGTGGCTGATGTTCTTTTCGTTTATTCATTCTGTAATGCGTGTCCTTTGTAGATTCAATTTCCTTCTCTCTGAACAACTTCTTTGGATATTTATTGAAAGGCAGGTCTACTGGCAATAAATTCCTCAATTTTTGTTGTCTGAGAAAGTTTTTATTTCTCCTTCATTTTTAAAGGGTATTTTCACAGAGTTCAGAGTTTTAGCTTGATTGTTTTTTCTTTCTCTCAACACTTTAAATATGTCAGTGCACTCTCTTCTTGTTTGCATGGTTTCTGAGGCGAAGTTGGATGTAATTTTTATCTTTGCTCCTCTATAGATAAAGTGTTTTTCCCTATCTGGTTTCTTACAACATTTTTTGTCTTTGATTTTCTGGAGTTTGAATATAATATGCCTGGGTGTAGGGTTTTTTTATTTGTTTGTTCATTTGCATCTATCTTTTTTTTTTTTTTTTTGAGACAGAGTCTCGCTCTGTCACCCAGTCTGGAGTGCAGTGGCACGAACTCGGCTCACTGCAAGCTCCGCCTCCCGGGTTCATGCCATTCTCCTGCCTCAGCCTCCTGAATAGCTGGGACTACAGGTGCCCACCACCACAGCCTGCTAATTTTTTTTGTATTTTTTAGTAAATATGGGGTTTCACCGTGTTAGCCAGGATGGTCTCGATCTCCTGACCTCGTGATCTGCCCGCCTCGGCCTCCCAAAGTGCTGAGATTACAGGCGTGAGCCACCGCACCCGGCTGCATCCATCTTCTTTGGTATTCTCTGAGCTTCCCGAATCTGTGGTATGGTGTCTGGTGTCTGACATTAATTTGGGGGAAATTCTCAGTCATTATTGCTTTAAAAATTTGCTCCTATTCATTTCTGCATTCTTCTTCTGGCATTTCCATTGTGTGTATGTTACAACTTTTGTAGTTGTTGTTCCACAGTTTTTGGACATTCTGCCATGGTTTTTTTTTTCAGTCTTTTTTTCTCTTTGCTTTTCAGTTTTTGAAGTTTCTATTGTCATGTCCTCAAGCTCAGAGATTCTTTCCTCAGCCATGTCTCGTCAACCAATGAGCCCATCAAAGACATTCTTCATCTCTGTTACAGTGTTTTGTTCTCTAGCATTTCTTTTTTATTCTGTCTTAGAATTTCCATATTTTTCCTTACAATATACATCTGTCATTGCATGTTGTCTACTTTTTGCATTAAACCCCTTAGCATATTAATCATAGTTTAAAAAATTCTAGTCTGATAATTATGACATTCCTGCCATATTTGACTCTGATTCTGATGCTTGCTTGTTCAGTCTCTTCAAATTTTGTGGTTTTTGCCCTTTAGTATGCCTTGTAATTTCTTGTTAAAAGGTGGACATGATGTACTGGCTAAGAGGAACCGCAGTAAATAGGCCTGTAGTGATGTAGTGAGAGGGAAAGCGTTCTCTAATCCTATGATTAGGTTTCAGTCTTTGGGTGAGCCTGTGCCCCTGGACTGTGCCCTTCATCGGTGCTTCTCTGATTCCCCAACCCCCCGTAGGTTGTACCAGATAGGTAGAGGTTATTTCCTTTTCCCTAAGTAGGTTAGGCTCTGATAAAAGAGCAGAATGTTTTGGCATATTTCAAATGGTTACTTCTCTCTTGCTCCTGACAGAAACACAGGGCATTTTCCTTCAATATTTATTATAAGGACCTGGTAGAGCTCCTAGAGGTAAAACTCACAGCAGCATGGGAACCCATCTATTACTGGGTCCCCTGAGGTTGTTGTTTTTTTTTTTTTTTTTTTTGAAATGGAGTCTTGCTTTGTCACCCAGGCTGGAGTGCAGCGCTGTGATCTCGGCTCACTACAACTTCTGCCTCCCAGGCTCAAGCAATTCTCCTGCCTCAGCCTCCCAAATAGCTGAGATTACAGACACATGCCACCACTCCCAACTAATTTTTGTATTTTTGGTAGAGACAGGATATCACCATGTTGGCCAGGCTGGTCTCGAACTCCTGACCTCAAGTGATCCGGCTGCCTCCCAAAGTGCTGGGATTACAGGTGTGAGCCACCGCACCTGCCCCCCTCCCCAGTGAAGTTTTAAACTCTCAGACTTGTCCACACTGAGCTTGCAGCAATTTGTCAATTACAGTTCAGGTTTTCCTACCCTGACACTGGTTCCCACGGAAGTTTCTGTGCTTAGGTTTTGGCTTCAGTAAGTTGTGATTCTCTGTATTCACCTGTCTGTCTTTCCAATTTGGGGGCGGGCAGCAGATTGACCTGTGACCTTACTTCTCTGACTTATCTAAAGAAGAGTTGTTGATTTTTCAGTTTATTCAGCTTTTTACTTGTTAGGATGGAGTAGCAACTTCTAAGCTCCTTACCTGCCAGACTGGAAACCAGAAGTCTGATTGTCTACTTTTTAAGTTACGCTGCCTTCTCAAAATTAAAAATTACTCACACCAATCCTTCTCAAACTTTTCCAAAAAATGTAAGAGGGAACATCTCTCAGCTCATTCTATGAGGTCAGCACTACCCTGATCCCGAAGCCAGACAGAGACATTATGAGAAAACAAAAACAAAAAACAAAACAAAACAAAACAAACAAAAACTACAGGCCAGTATCTCTTATGATGCAAAAATCCTCAACAAAATACTAGCAAACCAAGTCCAGGAGCATATTAAAAGGATTATACAACATGACTATGTGGGATTTACTCCTGGAATGCAAGGATGTTTCAATATACAAAAACCAGTCAATGTGATACACCACATTAACAGAATGAAAGACAAAATGTGATTATCCCAATTGATGCAGAAAAATCTTTTGACAAAATTCAATACCCTTTCATGATGATAACATGCAACAAACTAGGAATAAAAGGAAATATCAACATAGTACAAGCCATATATGAAAAACCCACAACGAACATCATACTCAATGGTGAAAAACTGAAAGCTTTTCCTCTAAGATCAGGAACAAGACAAGGATGCCCACGTTCACCACTTCTACTCAACATAGTGTTGGAAGTCCTAGCCAGTGCAATTAGGTAAGAAAAAGAAATAAAATACATCCAAATTGGAAAGGAAGAAGTAAAATTATCACTGTTCACAGATGATATAATCTTTTTTGTAGAAAACCCTAAAAATCACACACACAGACAGACAAACACACACGCACACACACACACACCTGTTAGAACTAGTCAACCAATTCAACAGAGTAGCAGGATACAAAGTCAACACAAAAAAAAAATTGTGGCTGGGCATGGTGGCTCACACCTGTAATCCTGCACTTTGGGAGGCCAAGGCAGGAAGTTTGTTTGAAGCCAAGAGTTGGAGATCAGCCTGGGCAACATAGCAAGACCCTGTCTCAAAAAATTAAAAAAAAAATTAGCCAGATGTGGTGGTGCAAGCCTGTAGTCCCAGTTACTTGGGAGACTAAGGTGGGAAGATCACTTGAGCTCAAGAGTTCAAGCCTGCAGTGAAGCTATGATTGTATTACCGCACTCCAGTGACAGGCAGTGAGCTATGATTGTGCCACTGCACTCTAGTGGCAGACCATGATACTGTCTGTTAAAAAAAGTAAATAAAAATTTAAAAAATCAGTTGCATTTATATGCACCAAAAATGAACACTTCAAAAGGAAATTAAGGAAATAATTCCATCTACAATAGCATAGAAAAGAATAAAATACTTAGGAATTAACCTAACCAAGGAGGTGAAACACTTGTGTGCAATGAAAACAACAAAATATTCCTGAAGGAAATTAAAGGAAACATAAATGAATTGAAAGACATCCTATGTTAATGGATTGGAAGACAATATTGTTAAGGTGTCAATATTGTTAAGATGTCAATTTATAGATTTAATGCAATCTCGATCAAAAATCCTATGGCATTTCTTGCAGAAATAGAAAAACTCATCCAAAAATTCATGTAGAATCTCAAGGGGCCAGGCACAGTGGCTTACACCTGTAATCCCAGCACTTTGGGAGGCCGAGGCGGGCGGATCACGAGGTCAGGGGATCTAGACCATCCTGGCTAATATGGTGAAACCCCATCTCTACTAAAAACGCAAAAAATTAGCCGGGCGTGGGGGCGGGAGCCTGTAGTCCCAGCTATTTGGGAGGCTGAGCCAGGAGAATGGCATGAACCCGGGAGGCGGAGCTTGCAGTGAGCCGAAATCACACCACTGTACTCCAACCTGGGTGACAGAGCAAGACTCTATCTCAAAAAAAAAAAAAAAAATCTCAAGGGACACTGAATAGCCAAAATAACTCTAAAAAGAACAAAGTTAAAGGACTAATATTTCTGGATTTCAAAACTTACTACAAAGCCACAGTAATCAAAACAGTGTGGTACTGGCATAAAGACAAACATATAGACCAATGGAATAGAATAAGGAGTCCAGAAATAAGTCCTTTTGTATATGGCCAAATGATTTTCTACAAGGGTGCCAAGACCATTCAATAGGAAAACAATAGTCTTCAACAAACAGTGCTGGGAAAACTGATTATCTACATGAAAAAGAATGAAGTTGAACCCTTATCTAACACCATATAAAAATTAACTCAAAATGGATCCATTACCTAAATGTAAGACCTAAAATTACAAAACTCTCAGAAACATAGGGCAAAACTTTGTGGCTTTGGATTTGGCAATGATTTGTTTGGATATGACGCCAAAGGCATAGACAATGAAAGAAAAAGACAAATTGGACTTCATGAAAATTTAAAAAATTTGTTCATCAAAAGACATCATCAGCAGAGTTAAAAGACAACCCATAGAATGGGAGAAAATCTTTGCAAATCATATCAGATAAGGGATTACTATCCAGAATATATGGAGAACTCCTAAAACTCAACAACAAGAAAGCAGATAACCTGATTTAAAAATGGGCAAAGGACTTGAGTAGGCATTCTTACAAAGAAGATATACAAATGGCCAATAAGTACATGAAAAGATGCTCAACATCACTAATCATTAGAGAAATATAAATCAAAACTACAAAGAGATACCACCACACACCAATTAGGATGGCTACTATCAAAACTAAAACAGAAAATAATGAATGTTGGTGAGGATGTGGAGAAATTGGAACCCTTGTGCACTATTGGGAATGTATAATAGGGCAGTTTCTCAAAAAATTAAACAGAATTACCATATGATCCAGCAACTCGACTTCTGGCTATATATGCAAAAGAACTGAAATGGGGTCTTAAAGAGATATTTATACATCAATTGTATTAGTCAGGGTTCTCCGATGAAACAGATCCAGTGTGTGTGTGTGTGTGTGTGGTGTGTGTGTGTGTAAATATATGCCAATGGTAAGAGTACAGGGTCTGAGTCAGAAGGCAGAACCAAGAATGCTTATGTCCAAGGGCAGGAGAAGATAGATGTCCCAGTTCAAACAGGGAGAGTGAATTTACCCTTCCTCTGTCTTTTTGTTCTATTCAGGCCTTCAGTGGAATGGATAATGCCCACCCACATTGGTGAGAGTGATCTTCTTTACCAATTCAAATGCTATTCTCTTCTGGGAACATCATCACAGACATACCTAGAAATACTGTTTTACCATGTATCTGGGCATCTCTTAGCCCAGTCAAGTTGACATATAAAATTAACCATCATATCCATGTTTATAAGCAGCATTATTCACAATAGCTAAAATGTAGAAGTACTGCAAGTGTCTATTGACAGATGAATGGATAATCTAAATGTGGTATATACACACAAAGCATTACGAAAGAAGGAAATTCTGACACATGCTACAACATAGATGAACCTTGAGTATATTATGCTAAGTTAAATAACCCAGTCACAAAAAGACAAATGCTGTATGATTCCACTTATGTTGGGTATTCAGAGTAGTCAAAATCATACAGAAAGTAGAATGGTGGAAGCCAGAGACTGCAGGAGGTGAGAGTTATTGTTTAATGTTTATACAGTTTCAGTTTACAACATAAAATTAATTCTGGAGGTAGATGGGAGCACATTACACGTTTTCTTTTTGGAGATGGGATCTCACTCTGTTGCCCAGGCTGGAGTGAAGTTTTGTGATCATAGCTCACTGCAGCCTTCACTGTCTGGGCTCAAGTGATCCTTCCACCCCAGGCACCAAAACAGCTAAGATCACAGGTGCACACCACCACGCCTGGCTAATTATTATTATTTGTAAAGGCCAGGTATTGCTATGTTGCCCAGGCTGGTGTTGAACCCCTGGGCTCAAGTGATCATCCTGCCCTGGCCTCCCAAAGTACTGGGATTACAGGTGTGTGCCACCACACCTGGCCAGAATATTTAATACTACTGAACTGTACATTTAAACATGGTTAGGCTGGGCGTGATGCCTCACGCCTATAATCCCAGCACTTTGGGAAGCCAAGGAGGGTGGATTGCTTGAGCCCAGGAGTTTGACACCAGCCTGGGCAACATGGTGAAACCCTGTCTCTACAAAAACATTAACCAGGCGTGGTGGCACACGCCTGTAGTCCCAGTTACTCTGGCGGCTGAGGCGGGAGGATCGCTCGAACCCGGGAGGTGGATCTCGCCACTGCACTCCAGCCTGAGCAACAGAGTGAGACCCTGTCCAAAAAAAAAAAAAAGATTTAAGATAGTAAATTTTATGTGTATTTTACCACAATTATTAAAATTGAAAAAATCCCCATGGGTCACTGGTTTACCAATTTAGCCATTTTCACCACTTTTAGATTGCATTTTCCTTCTCTATCTCAGCATTCTGGCTAAAGGAAAAGCAAAATTTCTTACAAGAATGAATGATTCTCCAGTGTGGCTGCTCCTGAAAGGAACAATGAGACTTTTGTTATTTCACCACAAGATTGAGAAAGAAAGAAACAAGTGATAAATGCCAAGACCCCTTCTTATTCATTCCACATCCTGGTAATCTGAGGCATGGTGTGGCTTTTACTCCAAGCATATGAATACTTACAATCAGAAGCTGCCTCTCCTTTCCCTCACTTTATCATTATTGCCATCATTTATGACAATGGAGGGAGTGTCTCACTGGATGATATTTGGGGTTCTTTCTTCAGTGGTCCGCCATACCGAGCATTTATTTGTGCTGTTCTCCATCTTTCACATCTACCACTTTTCAAAAGTCCCTGAGAGTCAATAAGACATGAGACTCAAACAACTGCTTCACATCTAAGTGTATGTCTTTAAAAATCTCTCCTTTTCCATGTTTATGTCTGATGTGTTTTGTTATGGCACAGTGGCATGTAGTATATGGTTCATAAGTGAATCAGTGTACATCTGTGGAGGGCGAATGCTCAATTTTAGATCTACACATGAAAGCTTTTTTCCAGCGCAGGAGCCTTGCTTTCTCCAACTAAGCCTTAATTACCCAAATGCCCATGTGTTGTGCCTTTGGCTTCTTGAAATGATACCAACTGGTAAAATCTGATGGGAGATAAAAGTTAGATGTCCAGAAGCATAAAAGTCAGGGAGGGAGGCTCTTTATGGCATAGAGAAAGCTGCAGAACTGCTCCATGGTGTGCAAAACTCATCAGCACATGAAACTAGTGAGTGGAGATAGTCACCTTCAACCACTTTGTAATTTCTACCAATTCACTTGGGGCCAGTGTCCCTTATTCACCAAGATTCACATTGGTCCTTTTGATTATTTGGCGTGAGGAAGCCCCCAGACATGCTAAACTGTCATGCAGGGAGAGAGGAAAAGTTGGGAACCAGCCTTCGCTTAAAAGGGCTTTGACAATGGAGGCAAATAATAACATTTTGGGAACATTTATATAAGTAATTATATAATTTCTGATTCAGTAGCTGGTTCATAAATAAATGAGTAATTGGGAGTATCTGAGTGGAGACAAGAATGAGCATTAATGTAGGACTGATTCTGAATTACAGCTGCTGGCACTAGTAGGTTTCAATATACATAGTCTGCTGAAAGGTAATTTTCTCTGTGATATTCCTGGTATCCTTAAGGAGGGAAGTATAATTTTAGGTACATACTGACAAAATTTGAACACAAGGTACTTAGATGAAAGTTATAGTCTGTTTTAGAAATGAAATTGAAGGATGCAGTAGCTATTGCTTTGGCAAAGGATTTTTGGCTGATGCAGTGTATGGTTATTGATTTTATGATTCTTATCATATGGCACCTAATGTATCAGTTGACTTGTGAAAACAGTGTTTCGGTTTAATGGTTGTTAGGGATTTACATACAACTTCAAATTTGCCTCCTTGTTAATAGTAGAAAAGAGTAGTATGGAAGCATTACTTCCAGCTGCTTTTTGAAGCGTACACCAAAATCAATGACTTTTTCCTTTCTTCACGCAGATTTCCTCCTAGAGTGCCAAGATCTTTTCCATTCAACACCTCAGTCGTGTACAAAAAGACTGTGTTTGTAGAATTCACGGATCACCTTTTCAACATCGCTAAGCCAAGGCCACCCTGGATGGGTAATAAAAACAATGTTGAATGTTAATTATGTAATTGGGTATCTTACTTTCTATCACAGATTCCCCAATCTTGAGGTTGCAGTTAAAAAGTGCAGCTGCCAAAGAGAATGTTTCCCTAACTGCTACCTATAGGGAAATACACTGACTGCATTTTCTGTCTTTTTGCTGGGCTGTCTTCCTCTGCTTGGTCTATGCCAACTGCTTACCTCCACTTAGATGTCAAATAAAGTATGTAACAACATGTTATGATAGGACATTTTCTGTCTTAGAATTGTTGCTGAGAATTATAGGTGGGAAGTATCCCCTTATTCTTTTTTTTTTTTTTTTTTTTTTTTTGAGACGGAGTCTTTGTTCAGTTGCCCAGGCTGGAGTGCAGTGGCACGATCTCGGCTCACTGCAACCTCCGCCTCCCGGGTTCACGCCATTCTCCTGCCTCAGCCTCCTGAGTAGCTACAACTACAGATGCCCGCCACCACGCCCAGCTAATTTTGTGTGTGTGTGTTTTTAGTAGAGACGGGATTTCATCATGTTAGCCAGGATGGTCTCGATCTCCTGACCTTGTGATCCACCCGCCTTGGCCTCCCGAAGTGCTGGGATTACAGGCATGAGCCACCGCATCCAGCCAAGTATCCCCTTATTCTAAAGAGAGATATCAGCCTATCGATTTAGAACTTGTTCAGGTAGTAGTCCAAAATTGGTTCTGCAACCCTTAGGCCCTGACTCACCTCCAACCTTGTATAAAAAAAGGCTAGGAACTTATGAAAGACTTTAGATTTGAATATTTATTTGGAGAGCCTCTTTGGTGTTTTATGTGTTGCTTACCCCATGGGGGGTGGGAGGCCTGTCCCTCATGTCAAGGAATAATGAAGGAGGCTTCAGGAAAACCACTTAGAAGACTGGACAAGGTACCTATGGAACTTGGGAGACATTGACCACTGCCTGGTTTTTATCTGGAGAAATTTTCAAGGTCAGAGGCCAAAAGGACTTCTCCCGATGGAATAGCAGGGGGAGTGGGCAATAGTGGGAGCTAACTGCACTACCATTGTTAAGTGTAAGGCCAGGAAGGTCACTGAATGGGACTTGTCTTACAAAGACTCTGCCTGAGAGGTCTTCCTGCGAGGATTAGATAACCCTAACAGAAAAAGCCTGTATGGGTTGTACTGCCAGAAGCAGAATCTGAGAGGAGAGATACAAGTGACCAGCTGGAGAAGGTATATCCCATGCCAAGATCAGGAGCAGTGGGGTGTCTCCATGTTGGCAGGGAGAGGTCTCCAAAGAACTCATAAGTTCCCTAAGAAAGAAAGGCAGAATTTTGGTATGTGTCACAACTAGGGAGTACTAATGCCACATTATCACTGCTCCTTCCAAGAAAGACTTTGTCATTGTGCCTATTTTTTTTACCCCAACCCCCCGTCCTTCCCACATGCTCCTACCTTGGAGGGTCCAGAGAAAGAAAGGTGAGTTGGGGAGGAAGACTAGGAGAGGAAGGTGGGAAAGCAGCGAAGCTGCCAAAAAAAATTACCTTTATATATTGCAGATTTCTGGGGCTGTCAGAATGTAGCTGGAGAAGGAAGGGAACTTGCAATTGCAGAAGGCATCAAAAATTTGGTATTAGACTGGACTGGACTTGTTAGAACCTAAGAGTGATACTGTTGGTTAATACCTGAAGGTTACTGGAAAAGATTGGGATCAACGAAAGTGCAAGAAAAGGGAGATCTCACATAATGTAATTAAAAACAGTGGTCTAAGAAAAATAAGGCTATTTTATATTTTTATCCCACTAAATCCAGTTCATTCAACACACTATTTATAGGCATTTTATACTTAGTGTATTCATAAAACAGAGCGCTTAATTTTCCTCTTGATTTTCTGTCATGGCCTGACTAACAACCCAGTTGCACAAGCCAAAATCATAGGAGTTTTCTTTGACTCCTCTCTTTTTTTCTGTCTCCACATCATTTTTATGAGCAAGTCCTGTTGACTGTTCCTCCAAAACAAGTTCCAAGTCTTCTTATTTTACTTCTTGTAAAATCCAAATTCATCAAAATTCCTGTGGCCTACAAGGTCCTACATTTTATGTTTCCTTTTTGACCGTATTTTCTGTTACTCCTCTGCTCATTCACTGTGCTTCAGCCACATTTTACTTGACTATATCCAGCTTATTTCTGCCTCTGGATGTTTGCATTTGTTTTATCTGTTTTCAATGCTCTTCCACTAGATCTTTGAAAATTTTGCTTCTTTTTCATTAGTCAGATCTCTACTCAAATGTCACCTCCTCAGAGAGGCCCTTCCTGACTACTGCACTGAAAGTATCCTCTACATCCTGCCTCATCATTTTCTAGCAGACCACTATCTTTTAAAATATTTATAACAACTTGAAATTTTCTTGTTTATTTCTTTATTTGCTTAATGTCTTGAGAATATGATCTCCAGGATCTGTCTTTTTTTTTCAAGTTATTCTTTTTTTTATTTTTTTTATTGTTTTATTATTATACTTTAGGTTTTAGGGTACATGTCCACAATGTGCAGGTTTCTTACATATGTATCCATGTGCCATGTTGTTTTGCTGCACCCATTAACTCATCATTTAGCATTAGGTATATCTCTTAATGCTGTCCCTCCCCCCTCCTCCCACCCCACAACAGTCCCTGGAATGTGATGTTCCCCTTCTTGTGTCCATGAGTTCTCATTGTTCAATTCCCACCTATGAGAGAGAACATGCGGTGTTTGGTTTTTTGTCCTTGCGATAGTTTACTGAGAATGATGTTTTCCAGTTCCATCCATGTCCCAACAAAGGACATGAACTCATCATTTTTTATGGCTGCATAGTATTCCATGGTGTATATGTGCCACATTTTCTTAATCCAGTCTATCGTTGTTGGACATTTGGGTTGGTTCCAACTCTTTGCTATTGTGAATAGTGCCGCAAGAAACATACGTGTGCATGTGTCTTGATAGCAGCATGATTTATAGTCCTTTGGGTATATACCCAGTAATGGGATGGCTGGGTCAAATGGTATTTCTAGTTCGAGATCCCTGAGGAATCGCCACACTGACTTCCATCATTAAAAAGTCAGGAAACAACAGGTGCTGAGGGCTCTGTTCTGTTCCATTGGTCTATATCTCTGTTTTGGTACCAGTACCATGCTGTTTTGGTTACTGTAGCCTTGTAGTATAGTTTAAAGTCAGGTAGCGTGATGCCTCCAGCTTTGTTCTTTTGGCTTAGGATTGACTTGGCGATGCGGGCTCTTTTTTGGTTGCATATGAACTTTAAAGTAGTTTTTTCCAATTCTGTGAAGAAAATCATTGGTAGCTTGATGGGGATGGCATTGAATCTATAAATTACCTTGGGCAGTATGGCCATTTTCACGATATTGATTCTTCCAACCCA
The DNA here is from genome assembly GCF_006542625.1 of Nomascus leucogenys. Classification (NCBI taxonomy): domain Eukaryota; kingdom Metazoa; phylum Chordata; class Mammalia; order Primates; family Hylobatidae; genus Nomascus; species Nomascus leucogenys. The sequence continues at coordinate 139,926,255 of NC_044406.1, read as the reverse complement.
TGAGCATGGAATGTTCTTCCATTTGTTTATATCCTCTTTTATTTCATTGAGCAGTGGTTTGTAGTTCTCCTTGAAGAGGTCCTTCACATCCCTTGTAAGTTGGATTCCTAGGTATTTTATTCTCTTTGAAGCAATTGTGAATGGGAGTTCACTCATTATTTGGCTGTCTGTTTGTCTGTGATTGGTGTACAAGAATGCTTGTGATTTTTGTACATTGATTTTGTATCCTGAGACTTTGCTGAAGTTGCTAATCAGCTTAAGGAGATTTTGGGCTGAGACAAATGGGGTTTTCTAGATATACAATCATGTCATCTGCAAACAGGAACAATTTGACTTCCTCTTTTCCTAATTGAATACCCTTTATTTCCTTCTCCTGCCTAATTGCCCTGGCCAGAACTTCCAGCACTATGTTGAATAGGAGTGGTGAGAGAGGGCATCCCTGTCTTGTGCCAGTTTTCAAAGGGAATGCTTCCAGTTTTTGCCCATTCAGTATGATATTGGCTGTGGGTTTGTCATACATAGCTCTTATTAATTTGAGATACGTCTCATCGATACCTAATTTATTGAGAGTTTTTAGCATGAAGGGTTGTTGAATTTTGTCAAAGGCCTTTTCTGCATCTATTGAGATAATCATGTGGTTTTTGTCTTTGGTTCTGTTTATATGCTGGATTACCTTTATTGATTTGCATATGTTGAACCAGCCTTGCATCCCAGGGATGAAGCCCACTTGATCATGGTGGATAAGCTTTTTGATGTGCTGCTGGATTCGGTTTGCCAGTATTTTATTGAGGATTTTTGCATCAATGTTCATCAAGGGTATTGGTCTGAAATTCTCTTTTTTGGTTGTGTCTCTGCCAGGCTTTGGTTTCAGGATGATGCTGGCCTCATAAAATGTGTTAGGGAGGATTCCTTCTTTTTCTATTAATTGGAATAGTTTCAGAAGGAATGGTACCAGTTCCTCCTTGTACCTCTGGTAGAATTCAGCTGTGAATCCATCAGGTCCTGGACTCTTTTTGGTTGGTAAGCTATTGATTATTGCCACAATTTCAGAGCCTGTTATTGGTCTATTCAGAGATTCAACTTCTTCCTGGTTTAGTCTTGGGAGAATGTATTTGTCAAGGAATTTATCCATTTCTTCTAGATTTTCTAGTTTATTTGCATAGAGGTGTTTGTAGTATTCTCTGATGGTAGATTGTATTTCTGTGGGATTGGTGGTGATATCCCCTTTATCATTTTTTATTGCATCTATTTGATTCTTCTCTCTTTTCTTGTTTATTAGTCTTGCTAGTGGTCTATCAATTTTGTTGATCTTTTCAAAAAACCAGCTCCTGGCTTCATTAATTTTTTGAAGGGTTTTTTGTGTCTCTATTTCCTTCAGTTCTGCTCTAATCTTAGTTATTTCTTGCCTTCTGCTAGATTTTGAATGTGTTTGCTCTTGCTTCTCTAGTTCTTTTAATTGTGACATTAGGGTGTCAATTTTAGATCTTTCCTGCTTTCTCTTGTGGGCATTTAGTGCTATAAATTTCCCTCTACACACTGCTTTGAATGTGTCCCAGAGATTCTGGTATGTTGTGTCTTTGTTCTCGTTGGTTTCAAAGAACATCTTTATTTCTGCCTTCATTTCATTATGTACCCAGTAGTCATTCAGGAGCAGGTTGTTCAGTTTCCATGTAGTTGAGCAGTTTTGAGTGAGTTTCTTAATCCTGAGTTCTAGTTTGATTGCACTGTGGTCTGAGAGACAGTTTGTTATCATTTCTGTTCTTTTGTATTTGCTGAGGAGAGCTTTACTTCCAACTATGTGGTCAATTTTGGAATAGGTGTGGTGTGGTGCTGAAAAAAATGTATATTCTGTTGATTTGGGGTGGAGAGTTCTGTAGATGTCTATTAGGTCCGCTTGGTGCAGAGCTGAGTTCAATTCCTGGATATCCTTGTTAACTTTCTGTCTCGTTGATCTGTCTAATGTTGACAGTGGGGTGTTAAAATCTCCCATTATTATTGTGTGGGAGTTTAAGTCTCTTTGTAGGTCAGTCAGGACTTGCTTTATGAATCTGGGTGCTCCTGTATTGGGTGCATATATGTTTAGGATAGTTAGCTCTTCTTGTTGAATTGATCCGTTTACCATTATGTAATGGCCTTCTTTGTCTCTTTTGATCTTTGTTGGTATAAAATCTATTTTATCAGAGACTAGGATTGCAACCCCTGCCTTTTTTTGTTTTCCATTTGCTTGGTAGATCTTCCTCCATCCCTTTATTTTGAGTCTATGTGTGTCTCTGCAGGTGAGATGGGTTTCCTGAATACAGCACACTGATGGGTCTTGACTCTGTATCCAATTTGCCAGTCTGTGTCTTTTAATTGGAGCATTTAGCCCATTTACATTTAAAGTTAATATTGTTATGTGTGAATTTGATCCTGTCATTATGATGTTAGTTGGTTATTTTGCTCATTAGTTGATGCGGTTTCTTCCTAGCCTCAATGGTCTTTACAATTTGGCATGTTTGTGCAGTGGCTGGTACCGGTTGTTCCTTTCCATGTTTAGTGCTTCCTTCAGGAGCTCTTTTAGGGCAGGCCTGGTGGTGACAAAATCACTCAGCATTTGCTTGTCTGTAAAGTATTTTATTTCTCCTTCACTTGTGAAGCTTAGTTTGGCTGGATATGAGATTCTGGGTTGAAAATTCTTTTCTTTAAGAATGTTGAATATCAGCCCCCACTCTCTTCTGGCTTGTAGAGTTTCTGCCAAGAGATCAGCTGTTAGTCCGATGGGCTTCCCTTTGTGGGTAACCCGACCTTTCTCTCTGGCTGCCCTTGACATTTTTTCCTTCATTTCAACTTTGGTGAATCTGACAATTATGTGTCTTGGAGTTGCTCTTCTCAAGGAGTATCGTTGTGGCGTTCTCTGTATTTCCTGAATCTGAATGTTGGCCTGCCTTGCTAGATTGGGGAAGTTCTCCTGGATAATGTCTTGCAGAGTGTTTTCCAACTTGGTTCCATTCTCCCCGTCACTTTCAGGTACACCAATCAGACGTAGGTTTGGTCTTTTCACATAGTCCCATATTTCTTGGAGGCTTTGTCCATTTCTTCTTATTCTTTTTTCTCTAAACTTCTCTTCACACTTCATTTCATTCATTTCATCTTCCGTCGCTGATACCCTTTCTTCCAGTTGTTCGCATCGGCTACCGAGGCTTCTGCAATCTTCACGTAGTTCTGGAAACTTGGCTTTCAGCTCCATCAGCTCCTTTAAGCCCTTCTCTGCGTTGGTTATTTTAGTTATACATTCATCTATTTTTTTTCAAAGTTTTTAACTTCTTTGCCATTGGTTTGAATTTCCTCCTGTAGCTCGGAGTAGCTTGATCGTCTGAAGCCTTCTTCTCTCATCTCGTCAAAGTCATTCTCCGTCCAGCTTTGTTCCATTGCTGGTGAGGAACTGCGTTCCTTTGGAGGAGGAGAGGTGCTCTGCTCTTTAGAATTTCCAGTTTTTCTGCTCTGTTTTTTCCCCATCTTTGTGGTTTTATCTACTTTTGGTCTTTGATGATGGTGATGTACAGATGGGTTTTTGGTGTGGGTGTCCTTTCTCTTTGTTAGTTTTCCTTCTACCAGACAGGACCCTCAGCTGCAGGTCTGTTGGAGTTTGCTAGAGGTCCACTCCAGACCCTGTTTTGCTAGGTGTCAGCAGCGGTGGCTGCAGAACAGCAGATTTTTATGGACTGCAAATTCAGCTGTCTGATCGTTCCTCTGGAAGTTTTGTCTCAGAGGAGTACCCGGCCGAGTGAGGTGTCAGTCTGCCCCTACTGGGGGGTGCCTCCCAGTTAGGCTGCTTGGGGGTCAGGGACCCACTTTAGGAGGCAGTCTGCCCGTTCTCAGATATCCAGCTGCATGCTGGGAGAACCACTACTCTCCTCAAAGCTGTCAGACAGGGACATTTAAGTCTGCAGAGGTTACTGCTGTCTTTTTGTTTGTCTGTGCCCTGCCCCCAGAGGTGGAGCCTACAGAGGCAGGCAGGCCTTCTTGAGCTGTGGTGGGCTCCACCCAGTGGGAGCTTCCTGGCTGCTTTGTTTACCTAAGCAAGCCTGGGCAATGGCGGGTGCCCCTCCCCCAGCCTCGCTGCCGCCTTGCAGTTTGATCTCAGACTGCTGTGCTAGCAATCAGCAAGACTCCTTGGGCGTAGGACCCTCCGAGCCAGGTGCGGGACACAATCTCCTGGTGTGCCGTTTTCCAAGCCCGTTGGAAAAGCGCAGTATTAGGGTTGGAGTGACCCGATTTTCCAGGTGCCGTCTGTTACCCCTTTCTTTGACTAGGAAAGGGAACTCCCTGACCCCTTGCACTTCCCGAGTGAGGCAATGCCTCGCCCTGCTTTGGCTCGAGCACGTTGTGCTGCACCGACTGTCCTGCACCCACTGTTTGGCACTCCCTAGTGAGATGAACCCGGTACCTCAGATGGAAATGCAGAAATCACCTGTCTTCTGCGTCGCTCACGCTGGGAGCTGTAGACCGGAGCTGTTCCTATTCGGCCATCTTGGCTCCACCCTCTCCATGATCTGTCTTGTTTGCTACTGCACCTCCAGTGCATAAGACAGTTCCTAGAATATAGTAGGAACTCTAGTTGAATGAATGAATGAATGAATTGAATGATTGCCAGAAATCTTTCCTCAGAGCAACCATAAGGTTAGGCTGATGTTGGCAGCAAGCAAATACTACTTTTTATCAATAATTACAGGGGCATTCTTCTCCACTGTGACCTTGACTCTAACTTTTGTAATAACAGGCTTTCTGGAGTACTATCCCCAAGTGACCTTTGGTGGACATCTCATTCTTACAGGTCTGCTGGGTCCTACCATCCAGGCTGAGGTTTATGACACAGTGGTCATTACACTTAAGAACATGGCTTCCCATCCTGTCAGTCTTCATGCTGTTGGTGTATCCTACTGGAAAGCTTCTGAGGGTGAGTCAAATGCCCTCCTATTGTCCTGTCATTCTACAAATAGAACAGTGAGATGTATGTGCTTTGTAATGGTGGCGCACCTGGAGTTGGATCCATTCTCTTAAATACAAACTTACTGAGAAATAATAATAACAACAATAATGACTAATATGTATTGAGTTGAAGGTTGTACAGCTAGTAAGTGGTGGAATCAGGATTCAAACCTAGCCCCATCTAACTCCAGAACTTATGCTTGGAACCACTGTGCTACAGTGCAAGCATTCATATAAATAATGTTGAATTTGGTTCATGTAACTGAAAAGTTCCATGGAGTCAGTCAAGTATGGCTGGATCCAAGGATTCAAGTGATGCTCTCAGCATTGTGGCCATTTTTCTCCCACCATGTCAACTGGGCTGTCCTTTTTGGTTTCATTCTAAGGCAGGCTTTTCTAATATGATGGCAAAGATAGCCACTGGCAGCTCAAGGCTTATCTCATTCTTACAGATTGTGATCCAGGAGTGGGAAGGAAGCCTCTATCCCAGTATTTCTTGATGTTGAGTGGTATGGAAGAGTTAGAAAGCAGGAGGCAGCATCAGTCTCACCCAATCCAATGACAATGGCCAGGATGATGGAGTTCTTCAGCACTCTCTTGAGAAAGGGTTCTGGTAGAAGGAGCAAACCGAGAGACCTAGTGGTCTCCGCACCAAGGACATATTGTTTTATGAAGCCAAATAGAGTTGCACTGTTAGTTATTTGAGAGGTAGTTAAAGTTAATTTGCTTGTAGGGCATCTTGATTTGAGACAGACAACTATATTTTTTCCACCTGTATGAAAATATCTCCCTGAATTTCCAAATCTCCAAAATTTCTGCTTTACCTGGGTCACACAGACCTCTTTAATACAAATGAACATGGTCTGGAGATTGATGTGGGCAAGCTAGAGTGCAAAATAGATTCCTATAGTAGATCCCGTTTCCAGGTAATCCAAAACCCAGGGAAGTCAATGAAGGGTAGAAAGCATAAACTGAAGGAAGCACAGTTAGATTGGCCAGTAATTACAACCATGTTCTGCCTACGTCTCTGCTCATTTTTAGAAATTGAAAATTCTTTCAACTCTTTTAAGGTCCCAACTGAACGTTATGTGTGCTTCTTAACATTTACTAGATTATAAATATCTCAGGATAGGAAAATCCATCTTATTTATTGCTGTGTCTTTAGCATATAACATATTGCCTACCCTACAGTGGATACTCAATACAAGAATGAGGGTGTAATGGACACCAGTCACTTTTTCTTCCTAAAATTAAACATTTCTCACCTGTGTACCCCCTAGGAATTGCTTTTCTGAATATACTTCAAACAGAACCTGCCATTTTCTTAAAGCCCATGCCTCCCTGGCCATAGCAGTTGATCTAGGAGTGAGCAGTTGACACGGGTATCCCACCTCCTTGGCCACAGTTGATTGGTCCAGAGATGGGCACCTTACCCAAGCTAGGCCAATGAGAGTACTTGCGCTAGCATTTTGAAATTTATGAGAAAAAGGACCTACTATTACCAGGTAATCCTATACTTAGGAGATGGAGCCCAAATATATGATAAAATCAAGATTCTACTACTTCATGTATATCATGTGGGCCATGGATCTTATAGGAGTCTTAAGGGGGTGTTGGTCTTGTCCTTTTCATAGTTGCCTAGCTCTTTGCAGGCATGCTGCACAGGCAGGACAACCTACCTTTATCTGCTCCTTCTATACCACTGATCCTACCCTAAACACGCAGCTGTATAATCAGAGACAGGAAGCCACGGCAAATCTGGAGGGTCTGGACTTCACTATATCTTAAAGAGTTACATGTAATTGTAATTCAACATTGGGGAAATTTTCCAAAAATTGGTGGAGAAAAGAGTGGCCAATGCAATTTTATCTTTTTCTTTTCTGCTGACATCAGGGAGAGATAAGAACTTTAAAATCACAATTATGGGGAGATAATATTTTAAAATCCAGCTCAAGTTAAACCCATCAGAAAAGGTAACACCTTTTGGGACCCCCAAATGGCCACATCTTATCCAGTGAGGGGACACCAACCATAGAGTCTATACTGCACAGTTCAAATGGTAGCCATGAGCTATCAGGCACTTGAAATGTGGTGAGTCCTACTTGAGACATACTGTAAAATACACACCAGATTTCAAAGGCTAATTACAAAAAAGACTAAAAATATCTCATTCATTGTTTATAAGTGCAAGTTGAAATGCTTATATTTGGGTATACTAGGTTAAACGAAATACATTATTAAAATAATTTCACCTGTTTCTTTTTACTTTTCTTAATGTGACTACCAGAAAATTTAAAATTACATATGTGGTTTGCATTATATTTCTGTTGAACAGCACTCATCTGTACACTTCCAGTGAAATGTTTAGCATGTGTTGAAGTTGCTGCCCCTGATGCAGTGGCTCATCTCAGATTTGGCCAAGTTCTTCTGTCCAAGGAAAACTAGATTCAACCCATTCCTGGAGAGAAAGAGATTCAAATCTTTCTGGGCTGGGTCACTTACCTTGGTTAAATCTGTTCTCCACCTATTCTACCAACAACCAAATGGATGGACATAGCTGAAATAAAAATCACGCAATCACACTGAACGGTATCTCACCTCAGGTGGGCCTTCAGCATTGCCTAGCCATTCTACTGCTACATTTCCCCTAATCCATTTACTCTGTCTCTCTCCCCAAGACAGCTATAATGTTTCACACATTCTTAGCCTCTCATCAAACCTCCAACATGTGCTCCCACCCCTGCCCCCACCACAACCTGAGCCTTAGGAAAAAGGGTATTTTTTTCCTAATGAAATATTTCAAACAAAGATAGATACAGAAAATAATATAACAAACAAACATGTGCCCATCACCTCACCTTGCCAAATCTTAACATTTTGTCATCTTCGCTTAATTTAAGCATTTTACATACAGTCTGTACCCCTCCATGGGGCTGGCCGGAAAGGGCTCTCATTGTCAAAGTTCAAAGTAATTGATCATTGAAAAAATAATGATCACATTAAAAACAACACTTATATAATAGAGATACATATTGAAATACTCATAAATGAAATGATATCCTGTCTAGGATTGGCTTCAAACACATCCAAGCTGATGTTACAATCATTAGGTGAATTCCTGATGTGGAATTTGACATTTGTATGGTGCCAAAATAATATCCCGGAGATTTTTTTCTGATTTTAAGTGGAAATGTTAACTTTAGAATGGAGGTATCAGGCTAATCCACGGGTCAATTTTAGTGTCACTAAGGATGGGATGGCCAGATATTATCTGCCCCTGATATGATAAGGGACTCAGCATCATCTTTGATATATTTTAGCCAAAAAACTTATTTAACTTGAATCTAATCAGAACTTAGGCATATTCAATAGCATGGGATATTCTACAGGACTACAAGCCAAATTTCTTTCACCAAATGAGTGTCAGAAAAAAAGGGACTACTCCAAACTAAAAGAGACTATGGGCCTAAACAACCAGATGCAATGTGCAGTCTTAGGTTGGATTCTGATTTGGACCAACTAGCTACAAAGGATGCCTTTGAGGCAATTAAGAAAATTTGAATATTGCATTGATATTAGGTGATATTAACTGGATCAGGTGTGCTAGTGTCATTTTGTTTATGTGGGCAATTTTTTTTTAAAGATGACTTCTAAAGTATATGGGAGTAGACTGTCATGAAATTTGTAATGTACATTAAAATGCATCATCATAAAAAGTGTGTTGAAAGAAAAAAGTGGAAGTAGCAATGCAATTCTAAGAATAATTTTCTAACATCCACTCACAAAAATATTAAATTCTTTATATTAAACACATGAAAAAGAACACAAATGTATCTGTCTTTTAAGATTCATCTCAAATTCCGCCTCCTTCATCAAGCATTACTGAAGAGTAGGAAGCTTGTTTACTTTTTTATCCACTGGGTTGCTTGCTGCAAGAGCATAGAGACTTCTATCTTGATCTTTATATTTTCAGCTTGTAGCTGAGTCTGGTAAAGAATAACTCAATAAATGTTTGTGAATAAATACGTGAATATTATATCTTTATATGCCTATGTCCTCCAGCAAACATAGTGTTGTACCGCTAGGAAAGAACAAAGTTTAAGAAATTTTCTGAAATCTCTCTTTCTTACCCTTCCCTGACCCTCACTAGTGCCTACCAAAGAGTCTGTGACAAAGTGTATTTGTTGTTGAATTGAATTAGGCAAAAAGATGCAATAATGGAAGCAATTTATTATTTAACAGAATGTGGAGATCTCAACCAGAACCTAGTTTTTACTGCTCATACTAGGGTTAGTGATCTCAAGATCCTCTGGAATATATGAAGCTTCTCCCCATTTGTGGCCGCTGCTTGTTAGTTTTTCAAATTAAGATGCAGAAAGTAGGCCGGGCGTGGTGGTTCACACCTGTGATCCCAGCACTTTGGGAGGCTGAGGCAGGTGGATCATGAGGTCAGGAGTTTAAGACCATCCTGATCAACATGATGAAACCCCATCTCTACTAAAAATACAAAATTAGCCGGGCATGGTGGCGTGTGCCTGTAATCCCAGCTACTGGGGAGTCTGAGGCAGGAAAATCACTTGAACCTGAGAGGCGGAGGTTGCTATGAGCCAAGATTGCGCCCCTGCACTCCAGCCTGGGCAACAGAGTGAGACTCCGTCTCAAAACAACAACAATAGCAACAAAGATGCAGAAAGTCTGTTTCTTATGTAGAACCTATTGGTGACAATAAACTTGACATGTTTCTTTGAGTGCACAATGAGTATAGAAAGGACAATTTTATTTCTTCCTGCTATAGGAGCTGAATATGATGATCAGACCAGTCAAAGGGAGAAAGAAGATGATAAAGTCTTTCCTGGTGGAAGCCATACATATGTCTGGCAGGTCTTGAAAGAGAATGGTCCAATGGCCTCTGACCCACTGTGCCTTACCTACTCATATCTTTCTCATGTGGACCTGGTAAAAGACTTGAATTCAGGCCTCATTGGAGCCCTACTAGTATGTAGAGAAGGTAAGTGTATGAAAGCGTAGGATTGAGATGAAATAAGCAGAGAAGTACAAACAACTGAATCTATCTATAACAGTTAGCATTTGTGTCCCTTCACTGGAAAGGGGTTTCTTTACTCTAGCATCATGCTCATGGAAAGGAGAATAATCCAGTTTCTGAGAGAAGCAGATATGCATTCTATGTAACCACAATAAACTCTAAGCTGGGATCAGTAGGAGCTGAGTTCCAGAATTAAATCTCTCTCCTCAAAGCATTGCTATTTTCCTCTTCAAATCTGTGGGCTTTATCAGTAGTGATTTCTACTATCCTCTGCCTTTTGCAAACTTTGAGCTAGCTTCCTTGAAAACTTCATGGAGGTAAACACATCCAAGTATGTGATCAATGGCATATAGACTGGTTCAGGTGGTTAGTTTGTCATCTGTAAACCAAAAGTATATAAAAATCTAAGAAAAGTCAGCATTTATTTGTTACTGAAAATTAATTAATTTGGATTGAATTAATATATTCTAAAATAATTCTAATCAAACCTGTTTTTAATTTATACCTTAGCATAAATTAAATTAGGGAAGTAAATTTTGCATAATTTGTTTTTTATCCTATTTTTTATGGTGAAATCAGCTTCACTGTACCTTTTTCTTGTTCCAGTTATCTTTTACTGCATAACACCACAATTTAGTGGCTTAAAACAACAACAATCACTTATTATCTCTCATGGTTTCTGTGAATCTCATGGAATTTGGGAGTGTTTTGACTTGGTGGTCTATCTAAGTGTGTCTCATGAGGCTGTAGTCAAACAGTGGCTAGAGCTGAAATCATCCCAAAGGTGACTTTATTCACATGTCTTTAACCTTGGCTTGATGGTACTCTCCACATGGTCTCTCTCACATGGGTTTTACAGGGTAGCCAGACTTCTTATATGGTCCTGAGATAGCCCATTAGAAGCTGTTTCATGATTTCTAATGTAACCTTGGAAATCACTCACATAACATACATTCTAGTAGTTAGAATGCATCACTAAGACCAGTCTATAAAGGGAGACTCCACCTTTTGATGGGGAATAGGCAAAGAATTTATTAACAGGAATCACCATACTCTTTCTGAATGGTGATGATGAATGTGATTCAAAAAAAAGATGGGAGCGGGGAGTGGAGAAGATGAGAAAGGTTTGTAGTTTATAATAGTTTCAGATGAAAGTATGATTTCTCATATACTGAGTTCAGTTTCATAGTCATAATTAATGAGAAAGTGCCAAAACCACAGTGTGTTATTTATGGGATGTAAAGGCTAATGGAACAATGAGATCATCAAAACATTAGTGTTTACATATGACATATAAAGAAATAAGTTAAAAACCCAAATAATTCTTCGACACAGAGTTGAACTAAAGAGTCTACAGAGGTTCTAGTTCCAAGTAAAATGGATAAACACACTCCACCCTTTATTTCCCATTGAACTTAACTATAAAACCTTGACAAAATGCAAAGCCCAGATATTTAAAAATTTCTAAAAAGCAAATAGAACAAGCATATAGAGAAAAGACACTAGAATTCAAAGTATTACCAACCTTGTGGGGGAGTATACCTTTTTCCTCACTCTAGTATTCCTTAACCTGAATTAAAACATAACTGGAGACTTGGAAGTGAGTACTATGTTGCAAAGAGAGCTCCAGGACAAACCCTCTAGGGTTTCAAGGAGTGGGAAAGGTAACTATAAATGCTCAGAGAGCGTGGGAGGGGAAATCCCCTAGGGTTTTTGTCCTCTTTTCCACCATTCTCTCAAGCTTCAGTCCCAGGTTACCTGTGACAATGACGGTGGCTGGCAACAGAAACCTGCAGGAGTAAAAACTTAGGGAGGGGAACATTATTCTTCATTCAGTACAGCTACAGATCTAAGACATTGGGGGAAAAGCACATTACTTTTCTCTCTGTCTTTCCCCTTCCATTGCTTGACCTTAGCTATGATGTAGTTGTGGAAGTTGGAAGCTTCTGGTTAGAAAACCAAAAAAGGGAGCTCACAGAACTGGAAAGTTTATAGATGACAGAGAGAAAAGATCCCAGGAAAGTAAACCCATAAAGTTGTGCATTAACTCCTGGATTCACCCCCAACGTATACATCCAGGTATGTAGTTTCAGTGTCAGATCTGTTTTAAACCCTTTGCAGTGCCATTGAGTCCAACCCAGTGGCCAGTCTGGTGCTTGAGGGGAAATCTCAGTTTCACAGTCTTCAGCATGTTCCATTAGCCTTTACATCCCATAAATAACACACTGTGATTTTGGCACTTTCTCATTAATTATGACTATGAAACTGAACTCAGTATATGAGAAATCATACTTTCATCTGAAATTACAGCCCACAGAATTCCTTAAAACATGTCTGATGGCTGAAAGAAAAGATAGAACATTGTGAGAGAGGTTTTTTAATGTATGGTAGGTATAATACATAAAAGAATCATAGCATAACAAGAGGAGGGTAAGGAAAACTTTATGGTCCATTCAACTTCATTCCAATTCAAATGGTAAAATGTTGACTCTAAGTAGATGATAGTGAAAGGTTAAGTATGTATTTTGTAATCCCTAGAGCAACCAATAAAAAATTATACAAAGAGACATAGTAAAAAGTCACAATAAACTAATTACAATGGTATATCAAAAATGTTCAAATAACTCAAAAGAAGGCAAGTAAGGAGAGATGAAAATCAGAGAGAAGAAGCAGTAAAATAATAATAAAATGATAGGCTTAAATCTAAACATATTAATACTTATATTAAGTGCAAATGGCTAAAACACACCAATTAAAAACAGAGATTAGCACACTGGATATAAAAGCTTGAACCAATTATATTTTGTTTACAAGAAACTCATTTCAAAAGTAATGATATAGGTAGGTTACCAGCATAAAGATGGAAAAGGATATATGATGCAAACATGAATATGAAGAAAGTTGAAGTAGTACAAATCTGTAATCAAAACACTGATTTTTGCCAGGAGTGCCAAAACCATTCAATAGGGGAAAGAATAGTGTCTTCAATAAACAGTGCTGAAACAGGTGAATATCTGCATGCAAAATACTGATTGAGTATCCCTTACCTGAAATGCTTGGAACCAAGAACGTTTCAGATTTCAGATATTGGAATATTTGCACATATATAATGAGATAGCTTGGGGATGAAACTTAAGTCTGAATATGAAATTCATTTTGGATATAAGTCCCTTCCTAGTTATGTGATTGGCAAATATTTTCTCCCACTCTACAGTTTGTTTTTGCATTCTTTTAATGGTGTCTTTTATAAAGCAAGAGTTATATGGACAAACATATGAAAAGATGTTCAACATCATTAACCATTAGGGAAATGCAAATTCAATCAACAGTGATGTATCTATTAGAATAGCTAAAATAATACTATAAAATTGCCAAGAATGCTGTCAAGAATTCAGAGCAACAGAAAGTTTCACAATGCACAATGGTATAGCCATTCTGGAAAACAGAACGGCAGTTTTGCTGCTTGGTAGAGAAACAGTCTCTGGCAGTTTCTTATAAAATTAGATGTACACTATAGAGGGATAGCAGGAGGGAGTTCTTTTTGGATATTGAAATGGATCTGTATCTTGATGATGATGGGGTTTCATGAGCTTATATCTTTGTTAAAAGTTATAGACCTATACACCAAAAGAAAAAGAAAAGTCAATTTCACTATAATTGAAAATTTATATAAAAGTAATTAGAATGTTTTAAGACAGCTTTATATGTATTTTAAACGTGTCTCTAAAGTTTTTAATCCAGTACTTCTGGTAAAGATGGCACAGGGTCTTCATACTTAGCCATTTTTCCATCCTCCACGTCAACCCCAACCTCGCTGAAAACCAACAGCAAAGATAGGTAAACCATAAATAGAGAAAATCGAATAGGCATGGTCAAGCTGAAAAAGAAGATAAATATTTGTGGACCAGAAGCAGAACAGGAACTGTGAGTAGTAAAAGGGGTGGAAATTACAGGCCAACTGAGATCTGGGTCAGGAAGCCAGCTGCGGTAGCCAAGGAGTCATGATGACAAGGATAAATAGTGCTCCCCACCAGAAGGACCTGGAACCAGGTGGACTGAGAGCCCATATCATAGAGTTGGGCTCTTCTTCACTTGAAAGAGAGCTGAGCACAGCTGCTGCTCACTCTTTCTTTAGGGCCATGGCTTTGTGGAAACTCAGGGTCCTAGAAGAGGGGAAAGCAAACCCAGTCCTAGAATAGGAACTGAACTAAGTTTTCTCGGTTCAGTGGGCGAGTCTGCAATATCCTCAAGGTTTCCATTGGCCAGTATCTCCAAAATTCCATTCTAGGGTATGATTTGCAAGATAAAGAGTGGTGAACACATCCTTTGCTTATTAATCAATGATCACAAGGGACAGCAAAGATCACTATAGTTCAACAAAGTCAGATTTATTGGCTCATGGCAACAAGAGACTGTGGACACCTCCCTAAACAAAGGGAAATACTGTATAGAGTTAGTAAAGAATTTTGGGGAAGGGTGGAGGTTAGGTGATATTTAAATGAAGCAAAGTAGAGTTGTGTGTAAAGAAATAACCGTGAGGTCTAGACTGTGAAGTGTCCTGGTTAACTAAAAAGTTAACATAGACATGAAATGTTAAGTCAAGGCACCCCTTACCTGAAGCTTGAGCTTTAAATTGAGCTGCTTCTTTGTGTGAAAGTAATTTAGATGACCTAGGAAAGAATGAGATGTTTCATTCTTGTTGCTGTTAGTTCAAACATTTCTGGCAGGCTGTGAATTCAGAGAACAAACAACTCAAATGAGTAAGAAAGCAAGAGATAATCAAAGCAAATAGTTGGCGTTCAGTGAGTTTATACAGTGGCAATGTGTCCTTGGGAGAAATGGTGTTGTTAACTCTGCAGTTAGCTTTATCTATGTCTCTTATCCCAGCCTGATGAGTAGCAGCACACATATTGTTGCTTTCTTAGTCCAAGCTAATTTTTATTTCTAAGCATTAAGGGTGCGAGAGAGAGAAAGAACGGCAAAATGTCATAAACAAAAAATCCTTCTACGCAAAATAAGCCTGCAAACAAAAGTTCCCAGTCAAATTAAAAAAATATATAATGCTAAGAAAGATAGCCAATAAACTCAACAGTTAAAGCATGAAACAGGCTAGTTTGTTCCATTAAAAACTTTAGCTATTGATATACACGGAATTCATTTAAAATGTGAGTATAATTAGAAGCACTGTGGGCTATTGAAAAAAATATCATGAGTATAGATGTTTAATATGGACAATTGTTATTTTACTCAAAACTTTTAATTTACAATTGCAGAAGTATAAAAAGTTACAAGAGTAACAGAAATTATAATTTCACTATTATCACACAGTGTGTGAGGGCTTGTATTTTGTAAATGTTTTTAATTTTTTTCTTTAGTAATTCATTTTTATCGTATTTTACACAAGTAGTGGTCTTCATCAGAGTTGAAATAAAAAAATTCTTTGCTCCAGATAGTTTTAGAAACACTGGTATAGGAGACCTGACGTCAAAGCAAAGTTAACAAGAGACAGAAGACTACATTTGTTCTTACTGTCAAGTAACTGATGAACTGTCTCCTCCTAGTGACAATTTCCTACAATGAGATTTTTTAAATAGAAGATAAGTGTTCTCACTTCTTTTTCAGGGAGTCTGGCCAATGAAAAGACACAGACCTTGCACAAATTTGTACTACTTTTTGCTGTATTTGATGAAGGTTAGTGAGTCTTAATCTGAATTTTGGATTCCTGAAAGAAATCCTCTGCCACTATTAAGAGGAGGTGATTATAGAAAGGTCATAAATTACATTACTGTTCAGGAATGAAGGAGATGGGGTTAAAAATGAATTCCAAGGAAACGAAACGTAACCTCAGTTCCACTGGCTGCCAGGTAAGAAGATAGAGGATCTGGATAACGGACTGGCCTCATCTCCCTCATTAAGACCGTCAACAAATACTTTGGGCTCTACTTTCTAAATACTTTCTCTTATCTTCATCTATTATTAAGTGCACAACCTTTGGCAAGTTATTTAACCTCTCTGTGTCTCAGTTTCCTAAACGGAAATAATAGTATATTTTTTCATAAGATTGTTGTGAGTGCTGAGTGATTTCACTTAAGTAACCTAGAGCACTGTGTGAAATCACAATAGTGATTTCACTCAATAGTGTTAGTGCCTCCACTTCCTCCTCCTCCTCCTGATGTAACAATAACATAATATTCTTCTCGCCGCCTTATCAATTTACATTGCCATCTTCTTAATTGAGGCCCTAATGATCTGTCTCATAGCTCTCAAAGGAAGCTTACTGAAGTGAGTATCTGATCTTGTCACTCTAGCCTCTAAAATATTTCAGTTTGCCAGTTTCGGTGGCTCATGCCTGTAATCCCAGCACTTTAGGAGGCTGAGGTGGGCAGATTGTTTGAGCCCAGGAGTTTGAGACCAGCCTGGGCAACAGGGAGAAACCACATCTCTAGAAAAGAATAAAAAAATCAGCCAGTCATGGTGGCGGGTACCTGTACTCCAGCTACTTGGGAGGCTGAGGTGGGAGGATCACTTGAGCCCAGGAGGTGAAGGTTGCAGTGAGCTGTGATTGCGCCACTGCACTCCAGCCTGGGTGGTAAAGCCAGACCCTATCTCAAACAACAAAACAAATAAAATAATTCAATTTCAAGGTAAAGTGCAAAATGCATTATCTATTCCCTGGTGACATTTCCAGCCTTGTTGTGTTCCATTTCCTGCCTTATCTTCCATGTCACCCAAACATGTAATGCTTTTTCTTGCATGAGACCTCTGCTTATGCAGTTCCCTCTGCCTAGAAAAATCTGTCTCCCTCTTTACACTAAGTAAGCTTCTCCTTTTTCTTTAAGTCTGACTTACTTCAGTTATCCCCTTCCTTAATTCCTTCTCCCAGGATGACCTCTAGTCTGGATTAGATGCCTGCTTATATTTCCACAGCATCTTGAGCTTACTCCTTATCATACTATATCAGTATTTTCTACTTTACTTATTTAATATTTATCTTCTTTGATCTCCAGTGCTTCAGCCCTTATCAATTTCAGAGACAGTGTTAGGCTTTCAGGTTTCTGGGGTTTCATAAATATAAGCTGGGATGAAGCAATTATAACGGAGACAGGGACTGACAGACAGCCTTTTTCCTAGGACAATTTTCTTTTTTCTTTTTCTTTCTTTCTTTTTTTTTTTTTTTTTTTTGAGATCGAGTCTCACTCTGTTGCCCAGGTTGGAGTGCAGTGGCACAATCTTGGCTCACTGCATCGTCCACCTCCCAGGTTCAAGCGATTCTCCTGCCTCAGCCTCCTGAGTAGCTGAGGTTACAGGCACATGCCACCATGCCCGCCTAATTTGTCTATTTTTAGTAGGGATAGGGTTTCATCATGTTGGCGAGGCTACTCTCAAACGCCTGACCTGAAGTGATCCACCTGCCTCAGTCTCCCAAAGTGCTAGGATTACAGGTGTGAGCCACCGTGCCCAGCCCCTAGGATGATTTTCATAAGCTTTCTTTTAAATAATTCAGCTAATAAAAAGAATTGAATCCCGATGCCTCAAGCTAACCAAAATTCTGTCTTCTATTATTATCTGTTCCCACTTATTGTCATGGACAAATGGAGGGAGGGAATATCAGTTCGAGCAAGAGATGTCTGCCTTTAGATAATTATCTTCTCCCTCCCTCACACTAACTTTGAGAGGATAAGTGCTGTGTGCCTACTTTGCTGACAAAAATGCTTAAGGTGTGAGCACGCTGGGAGCGGGGAAGGAGAAAAGGGAGGCGGTCATTCATGAGACACATACTTAGCTGACTCTATCTTCGCCTTCTCTCTCATCAGGGAAAAGTTGGCACTCAGAAACAAAGAACTCCTTGATGCAGGATAGGGATGCTGCATCTGCTCGGGCCTGGCCTAAAATGCACACAGTCAATGGTTATGTAAACAGGTCTCTGCCAGGTATGTACACACCTGCTCAACAATCCTCAGGGTCTTCCAAATTCAGCAGCAGAGTTCTGTACTTCAGTTCACAAACAGCTCTGCATCCCAGAGGATATAGCCCACTGAATACTTTAAGATCTCTGGCCTCTGGGGATCTTAATGTATAGTAGGCAATTCCTCTTTTGGTCACCTGAAAATGAAGGCTTACCCATGTACATACAGCCCACAGTCAGATTTTTCTTTCCTTTTCTTAAATGTGAGTGGGCAACCAAGGATGAACAGACATTTAAAAAGAACCTAAAATATGGAAGGGATATGCAAAGATGAACAAAGAAAATAATAATCCCAGAATAAAAAAATCTATGGTTCAGAACAGAACTCATCAGAAGCTCTTACTACTATTTTCATAAAGATTCAAGAAGATACTGCATCAATAAAGTAACAATAAGATGACTTCCAGTTTTAAAATAGGGGCATAGAGGCAGGTTGGCTTTACTCCCTCCCACAGAAAACCAAACCCAAACATATAGCACCAATATCTACACCAACAACAACCCAGAGCTCACATGTGAGGATGAGACAGTTCCCGGAGCCACAGAGAAGTGAAAAATCTTTGAGAATCAGACTTCCACATCCATGACTCTCCTTCCTCCCATTCTGCCCGGCACCAAGTGTATGGAAAATTCCCCTCAACTCATGGTTTCTACACTGGAAAAAGTGACATTGAGGTGTTCAACCAGCTTCTCCACCTTCTTGGGTTCCCTGGGGGGAGATTTGTCCTTGCCTTAACCCACAGAAAACATCATGACTGTCTGAAGGCAGAAATATCCCAGAGTACAGGCAGAGACAAATGAGGGAGGAAGGGCTACCATCCCCAGCCCTGGAAATTCTGCTCTATAACTTCGCCAAAGGACATGCAAATTCAGAATGGCCGTGCAGCAGCACCATGCTGTAGCAGGTTTATCCTGCAGGTCACCTTGGCATGAATCACTAGCCGGCCTTCCAATACTGCTAAGATAATCCCTTTGGGACCTCACCCACTTGGGACAGGCAGGGCTCTGACCACTTACTAGAGCTGAGGTGGCTGGGCGCAATGGCTCACACCTGTAATCCCATCACTTGAGCTCACCACAATAACAATAGGAGATGACTACTACTGTTAATTTTATGCAGTTACGATTTAATACTGGATCTTTACATTTGTTTACATTTGTCCCAACTGGCACCTTCATCACCCCCACCCTCCCCACCCCAGACTATGGTAACCACGATTCTACTCTCTATTTTCACAAGATCCACTCTTTTAGCTCCCACATATGAGTGAGAACATGTGGTATTGCCCTCCAGCGCCACCTATGTTGATGCAAATGAAAATATTCTTTTTTATGGCCAAATAGTATTCCATTGTGTATATATACCACTGAACTGTACACTTAAAACTGGTAATGATGGCAAATTATATATGTATATTTTACATCAATAAAAAGAAATTTAAAAATAAAGTAACAATAGGATTCTATGAAAAACAATCATAACAAAACGTAAAAATTAGAAACACAATGGTCAAAATAGAAACTCAATAGAAAGTACTAAGAATAGATACAATCTTTCATAAGGTCAAACAAAATGTGGTTGAGAATATAGTTGACCCTTGAACAATGTGGGGGTTAGGGGTACTGACTCCCTGCACAGTCAAAAATCCATGTATATCTTTTGACTCCCCCCAAATTCAAGTACTAATGACATATTGTTGATCAGAAGCCTTATCAATAACATAAACAACAAATATTTTGTATATGTATTATATGCTGCATATTTTCAATAAAGTAAGCTGGACAAAAGAAAATGTTATTTAAAAAAGCATGGGGAAAATACATTTACAATACTGTACTGTATTTGTAGACAACATAAGTTTATCATCTATTTATAAGATGAATCATCAATCTGAAATGGTGGGCAACCACAGCTGCAGACCTCAATCTATGGTACATATCAAGAAATTCAATGTTTTCTTGTACACTCATGACTTTTCTCTGCTTCTTGGGAGTACATCCAGCATCATTAGTGGCACTTTATATGGGTCCCAAGTATCATTCAAAGTTTATGGAGAGATGAAATGCTTATGCAGAGATCATTAGCATCATGCAGAGTTTTAAGCGGATGCCTGCAACACTTGAGCTCACCACAATAACAATAGGAGATGGCTACTACTGTTAATTTTATGCAGTTACGATTTAATACTGGATCTTTACATTTGTTTACATTTGTCCCAACTGGGAATGGTGCCATGTATGGTTGTAAGTATGTAAGTTTTTATAAATTTCAACTTTTGATAATAGAATTTTGTATATTTTATGGTAATAAATGATAAAATAGTCTATTATCAACATATATATGTATATATAAGTGCATATACATATATATATATATATATTTTTGAGACGGAGCCTCGCTGTCGCCCAGACAGGAGTACAGTGGCGCGATCTCGGCTCACTGCAGGCTCCGCCCCCCGGGGTTCACCCCATTCTCCTGCCTCAGCCTCCCGAGTAGCTGGGACTACAGGCACCCGCCACCTCGCCCGGCTAATTTTTTGTATTTTTAGTAGAGACGGGGTTTCACTGTGTTAGCCAGGATGGTCTCGATCTCCTGACCTCATGATCCGCCCACCTTGGCCTCCCAAAGTATATATATATATATATATATTTTGAGACAGAGTCCTGTTCTGTCACCCAAGCTGGAGTGCAGTGGCACAATCTCAGCTCACTGCAACTTCCGCCTCTTGCGTTCAAGCAATTCTCCTGCCCCAGCCTCCCAAGTAGCTGGGATTACAGGCATGTGCCACCACGCCCACCTAATTTTTGTAGTTTTAGTAGAGACGGGGTTTCACCATGTTTGCCAGGCCGGTCTTGAACTCCTGACCTCGTGATCTGCCCGCCTTGGCCTTCCAAAGTGCTGGGATTATAAGTGTGAGCCACTGCATCCGGCCATCTACATATATTTTTTGCATTCATAACATACCTAACTTTTTCTTAATTTTTTTGATATTTTTACCCTATGTGGTTCATCTGAAAGTTTTTTCAAATTGTCATAAATTTCCAAAAAAATCTCAGTATATTTATTGAAAAAAAACTGCATATAAGTGGACTCATGCAGTTTAAACCTGTGTTGTTCAAGAGTCAACTGTATGTTTTAAAGCAGATTTTAACATCAATAAATGATAGAAAAATGATAAGAATTAAAAGAGATAAATATTCATATTAAAATTGCCCATCAGGAGCTTCTGAGTAGCTGAACACATGGAGGTTCCTGGAGAGTGGCTGGCCCCATGCCCCTTCCCACATACCCTTCCTTATATATGCATCTCTTCCATCTGGCGTTTATCAGAAAAGGTGCTGACTGCTGAATTATAAGGACACTGTGGTCTACTAGATAAAGGTTGAGGAGAGGGGTTTGGGCTTCTATTATCTTCTTTCCAGGCCTTCATCTCCAGATGGCTAAATTAAATAGTGCATGCTGAGTGGAGCTAAGTGGTGGAATAGGACTCTTCAGCAATAATCTCCTCACAGAAACATCAAGTTAACAACTTGATGCGTGAAATTACCTTCAGAAGAGTTAAGAAAACCCCAACCTATGAGCAAGACTGTGAAGCCCTTTTGGACTGCAAAGACGAGTAAAACCATAGTTGGACGTAAAGGGGATTGGTTCTTTATGAGTGAGACCCCACCCGAAAGCCACTGCAGTACCACAGGCGGAAAGTCACCATGGACCCACGGTTTTTACACCGGAAAAAAAGTGAGCCGGAGGCAGACATTTGGCTTCTCCACCATCCTAGGTCCTTCTATAGGAGACTCACTCCTGCATCAGTTCATGGGGAGCACTGCGAGTATCAACTGGGTTGAACCACCTGAGGCCAGCTATGGACGAAGCAAGGGGTCGAGGCTAGTGGCAGCAAGCAAGCAGAACTTGGCAGTGGCTCTGCATCCCTGAAGATGGAGACCTTGTGTTCCTCATGGAGACCTGAAGATGGACCCTTAGTGTTCCTCATTTTCACCAAGGACTCTTGCAATCCTAGCCGCAGGAGAGCCCCTTATTCCTTGACAGGAGAGAGTCCAGCACAGAGACTAGCATAAGGAGTTGCCTAAAGACCATGTGAAGGCATTGCAACAGAGAGCTCACGCTGGGTTCTGCAATTCTCCCAAGCAGCTGCAGCACAGCACCATTTTGAGAGCACAGCCCACACATCCTGCCCTGCTATGATGGCCGTGACTTAGGCAGGAGCCCTGAGCAGTGATCCTGCCCCACCCGGCAGAGGAGTGCCCATGCATTTTCACAAATTCCAAGAACAAATTCCACCACTTACAACCACTTCCCACACCAGGCCGTGGGAAGCATGGTTCACAGATCCTGTGGACTTGAGAGCCTGACCAGCTCTCCCGTATGGCCTGGGTGCCCTCTGTGGATCTCCCATGGGCCCATCCAGGCTGGACACTGCATCGGTAGCAGAGCCAGCATGAGACTTGCGGCTAACCTGGGCTTAGGGCGCCCTCTAGTGCTAAAAGGAAATACAACAGTCAGTCCATTCACTTTCTTTTTGATATGGTCTCTGTTGCCTAGGTTCGAGTGCAGTGGTGCGATCATAGCTCACTGCACTCTCGAACTCCTGGGCTCACGCGGTCTTCCCACCTCAGCCTCCAGAGTGGGACTACAGGTGTGTGCCACTATGCCTGGCTAAATTTTTGGGTTTTGTGCGTGTGTGTGTGTGGATATTGGGGTATTGCTATGTTGCTCAGGCTGGTCTGGAACTCCTGACCTAAAGCAATCCTCCAGCCTCAGCCTCCTAAAGTGCTAGATTACAAGTATGAGCCACCACACTCAGCTCCACTCAATTTCTAAATGAGCTCACTGAAATAGAGCAGTCACAAACAAACCCAGACTGTGAACATGAGAATAAATACCTGATTCTTTAATGTGTAGACAGGGATGCATGTCTACAAAGAATAAGAATAGCCTAAGAAAGATGGCCTCACCAAATGAACAAAATGTCATGCCCATGACTAATCCTAAAGACATGCAGGTGAATGATCTGGTAGACAAAGAATTCAAAATAGCTATTTTAAGAAAACTCAACAAACCTTTATAAAACACAGAGAAACAATTCAGAAATTTATCAAAGAAATTTAACAGAGAAATTGAAGGAATAAAGAAAGTCAGAGAGAAATCCTGGAACTGAAAAGTATAATAAAAAATGACACATGCAATACAGGACATCAGCAACAGAATTGATCAGGCAGAAGAAAGGATCAGCAAGCTCAAAGACAGGCTTTCCAAAAATACAATTGGCGGGGCTTCAGGATGGTTGACTAGATGCATCTAGTGCTCATCCCTTCCATGGAGAGGAGCCAAAGTAGCAAGTAGATAATTATACTTTGAATAGGTCATCTAAGAGAGAACACCGGAATTCAACAGAGAAGTGACAGGAAGCATTGAAAGCAAGGGAGGAGAGAGAAATCAGGCCTGTTTGCCTGGGATTGGCTGGGAGTCTGGAACAACTTCCTAATGTGGGAAAAAGGTAAGAGACCCTTAGTGTTCCTCATTTTCACCAAAGACTCTTGCAATCCTAGCCGCAGGAGAGCCCCTTATTCCTTGACAGCACAGAGACTAGCATAGGGAGTTGCCTAAAGACCATGTGAAGGCATTGCAACAGAGAGCTCACGCTGGGTTCTGCAATTCTCCCAAGCAGCTGCAGCACAGCACCATTTTGAGAGCACAGCCCACACATCCTGCCCTGCTATGATGGCCGTGACTTAGGCAGGAGCCCTGAGCAGTGATCCTGCCCCACCCGGCAGAGGAGTGCCCATGCATTTTCACAAATTCCAAGAACAAATTCCACCACTTACAACCACTGCTGCTGCAGGCTGCTGTGGGGCCAAAACACTAGTGAACCTTGTGCTCCCAAGCTGCCTGCCTACAGCTGCTCCCTGAGAAGGCAACCCCACCTTCATCAAGAGCAGGGCTATAGCACAGCTACTGCTGCACCCCAACCTAAGCATTTTGCTAGTGACCTGGGTATCACCCTACCCCTGCATAGCACAACCAGCACCTCACACACTACCAAGGAGTCTGAGGGCAGGTTCACCTAGCCCAGCTCTACTTGCCCCCAGTACCCAAGCATATCATCCAGGCGCCTAGGGATCACTTAGCCCTGTCCACCACTGGTGGCACCTGAGCACCTCCTGGGGTCTGAGGTCAGGCCCACTCAACCTGCCCTACTGCCACAGTTAGCACGCACTGCATGCACCACTTGAGGGTCTGGGGACTGGCCCATGCAATCCATAGCAGCCACCACCAACGCCAGCACAGACCACTTGAGATTCAGGTTGTTTCATTACTACGATTGCCATCAATCGTGCCACTTTGCTGCTCAGGAACTTGAGAACCCACCCACCCACGTGATCCATCAATACCACTTCTGGCACCCAAGTAAACCACTTGGAGGCCCACAAATCAACCTGCCTGGACCTAAAACCAGTGCAATCATATGCCACTATGGTACACCAAAGACAAGCACACTCAGCCCACTGCTGCCACCATTGGGGCCTGAAGACAGGCCTACCTGGCATCCCAGTTCTCAGTAAAACTTCGCCACAGCCTTCACTAATAACCACACCCTAAGCCATTGAGAAAATCACAAATATCACTGATGCTGTTTAGAGTCTTGTACAGAGGCTACTACATTCACCCAGAAACAAAACCAAAGTGCTCTACCCAAGCAACACCACAGATATATCTTCAGGAAAAAGTTCTTTCCTATAAAAGCAAATTTTAAAAATTGGAAAAAGTGATTATTACACCAGATGTGCAGATATCAATGTAAGGACACAGGAAGCATGAAAAATCAAGAAACTATGACACTCCAAAGGAGCACAAGAATTCTGTAGCAAGAGATCCAAATAAAAAAAACTTAAGATGAGTACAAAAAAATAGAAAGAATGAATAAGACCTGCTATTTTATAGCACAACATGGTGACTACAGTTAATAATAACTTAATTGTACATTTTAAAATAAAGAGTGTAATTGGATTGTTAATAACTCAAAGGATAAGTGCTTGAGGGTATAGATACCTCATTCTCCATGATGTGTTTGCTTCACATCACATGCCTGTATCAAAACATTTCATGTATTCCATAAATATATACACCTACTATGTATCCACAAAATAAGAAAATCATAGTTTACAAGCAAAACAGTATATGTGACCTTTGGTTTTTAAGTAAACTGGCGAACATCTCTTTAAAAATTTATGAAATCCTGGAAAAATAATTCCAAATTTTGATACTAAATAAACTCAGTGAGACACAAGAGAATTCTGAAAAAAATACAAAGAACACAGAAAAACAATTGAGGATATGAAAGAGAAATTTACCCAAGATATAGATACCAAAAAAGAACCAAACAAAAATTCTAGAACCAAATAATTCATTGAATGAAATACAAAATACGTTTGAAAGGTTCAACAATAGACTGGACCAAGCAAAAGAGTATCAGAACTGAAATACAGATCTTTTGAAATAACCCAATCAGACAAAAATAAAGAAAAAAGAATAAAAAAAGAGCAAAGATTTCATGACATATTAGGCACTATAAAGTGACCAAATATTTGAATCTTCAGTGTCCCAGAAGGAAAAAGAAAATGAAGAGGTTAGAAAGCCTATTTAATGAAATATTAGATGAAAAATTTCCAAGTCTACCAAGAGATTTAGACATCCAGATAAAGAAGGCTCAAAAATACCCAAATAAATACAATGCAAAAAGGTCTTCTCCAGGGCACATTATAGTCAAACTATCAAAAGTCAAAGAGAAAAATTTAAAAACAGCAAGAGAAAAGCATATCGTCACCTATAAAGGAGCCGCTATCAGACTGTGAATTTCTCGGCAGAAACTTTAGAAGCCAGGAGAGAATTAGAGAAAAAAAAAAAAAAAAAAAAACACCTGCCAGCCAAGGATACTGTACACAGCAAAATTATCCTTCATAAATGAAAGAGAGATAAAAATATTTTCAGACAAAAAAAAAATGAGGAAATTCATTGCAACCTGATCTGCTTTACAGGAAATGCTAAAGGGAGTTTTTCAAACTGAAAGAAAAAGGTCCTAATGTGTAACATGAAAACATCTGAAGGTATAAAACTCACAGGTAAAAGTAAGTATCCTGACAAATTCAGAATTCTCTAACATGGTAATTGTAGAACATAAATCACTTATATCCTTAGTAGGAAGATTAAAAAACAAAACACATAAAAATAATTACCATAACCTGTTAAAGAATAAGCAATATAAAAAGATGTAAATGATGACATCAAAAACACAAAATTTGGGAGTAGATTTTTAAAAAAATTTTCTTGCAATCAAAATTAAGTTGTTATCAGTTCAAACTAACTTGTTGTAACTATAAGGTATTCTGTGTAAGCCTCATGGTAATTACAAAGCAAAAATTTTTATAATAGCTACACTAAAAATAAAAAGCAAGGGATTAAAACATACTGATAGAAAAATCTCTTAACCACAAGGGAAGAGATTAAGAGAGGAAGGAAGGAACAAAGGAACAACTAGAAAACAAGTAAAAATATGGCACTGCCAAGTTCTTACCTATCAAAAATTACCTTGAATACAAATGGGTTAAATTCTCCAACTAAAAGACATAGAGTGGCTGAATGAATATTTTTTTAAAAAAAGATCTAACTATATACTGCCTACGAGAAAGACTTTACCTGTAAGGACACACATAGACTGAAAGTGAAGGGATAGAAACAGATATTCCATGCAAATGTAAACAAAAAGAAAGCAGGAATAGCTATACTTATATCTGTTAAAATAGACTTCAAGTCAAAAACTATAAAAAGAGACAAACAGCTGGACGTGGTGGCTCATGCCTGTAATTTCAGCACTTTGGGAGGCTGAAGCGGGTGGATCACCTGAAGTCAGGAGTTCAAGACCAGCCTGGCCAACATGGTGAAACTCCATCTCTACTAAAAATACAAAAATTAACCAAGCGTGGTGGTGGTTGCCTGTAGTCCCAGCTACTCGGGAGGCTGAGGCAAGAGAATGGCGTGAACCCGAGAGGTGGAGCCTGCAGTGAGTCGAGATTGCACCACTGCACTCCAGCCTGGGCACACAGCGAGATTCCGTCAAAACAAAAAATTGACACACAAGGCCATTATATAATAGTAAAGAAGTTAATACAACAGGAGAATGTAACAAGCATAAATATGTATACACCCAACATTGGAGCACCTAAATATATTAATATTTGATCCTTGTATTTTCTAGTCTCATTAAAAGTAAGGGCAAAAACTACAATTACTTTTGCACCAATCTAATATAAAGCAAACATTAATAGACCAAGGGGGAAATGAAGACAGCAATGAAATAATAGTAGAAAACTTTAACACCCCACTTTCACCAATGGACAGATCATCCAGACAAAATATCAACAAATAAACACTGGACTTAAACTGCACTGTAGACCAAATGGAGCAAACAGACATTTACAGAACATTCCATCCAACAGCTACACAATTCACATTCTTCTCAACTGCACATGGAACATTCTCCAGGAGATTATACATTAGGCCACCAATCAAGTCTTAACTAACTTTTTTAAAATAAAGTATTTTTTTCCTGCCAATAATGGAATAAAACTATAAATCAACAACAGGAGGAACAACTGTACAAATACATGGAAATTAAAGAACATGACCCTAAACAAACAATGGGTCAATGAAGAAATTAAAGGAGAAATTAAAACATTTCTTGGGACAAATGAAAATGGAAACATAACATGCCAAAACTTATGGGATGCAGCAAAAGTAGTCCTTAAAGAAAAGTTTATAGCAATAAATGCCTACATCAAAAAAAATCTCAAATAAACAACCTAATGATGCATCTCAAGGAACTAGAAAAACAAGAACAAACAAAACCCCAAATTATTAGAAGAAATGAATGAATACAGATGAAAGCACAAATAATCAAAATAGAAACAAAAAGGTACAAAAGATCAGTATAATGAGTTAGTTAGTTCTTTGAAAGGATAAACAAAGTCAATAAACTTTTAGCCAGACTAAGTGAAAATAAAGAAGAAAAACAGAAATAAATCAGACATGAAAAAGGAGGCATTACAACTGATAACACAGAAATACAAAGAATTATAAGAAACTATTATGAACAACTATATGCCAACAAATTGAAAAGCCTAGAAGAAATGGATAAATTCCTGGACACATACAACCTACCAAGGTTGAATCAAGAAAAAAATGGAAAATTTTAACAAATCAACAATAAGTAACAAGATTGAAGCAAAAATAAAAAGTCTCCCATCAAAGAAAAGTTCAGTACCTGATGGCTTCACTGCTGAATTCTACCAAACCTCTAAAGAACTAATACCAATTCTTCACAAACTATTCAAAAAATTGAAAAGGAAGAAACTCTTCCAAAATTATTTTAGGAGGCTATCATTATCCTGATCCCAAAACCAGACAAGGGCACAATAACAACAAACAACTACAGGCCAATATCCTCAACAACATACTAGAAATAGAATTCAACAGCACATTAAAAGATCATTTACCATGATCAGGTGGGATTTATCCCAGTGATGTAAGGATGGTTTAACATATGCAAATTAAGAATGAAGGACAAAAATTATATTATCACTTTAATAGACACAGTAAAAGCATTTGACAAAATTCAATATCCCTTCATGATTAAAAACTCTCAACAAAGTATAGAAGGAACATACCTATATGATAAACCTGCAAACAAGATGAAATTGAGTGGGGAAAATTTGAAAGCTTTTCCTTTAAGAACTGGAATAAGACAAGGATATACACTCTCACCACTTCTATTCAACACAGTACTGGAAGTCCTAGCCAGAGCAATTAGGCAAGACATCCAAATTGGAAAGAAGGAAGTCAAATTGTCCCTGTTTGGCCAGGCTCAATGGCTCATGCCTGTAATCCCAGAAATTTGGGAGGCCAAGGCGGGCAGATCACTTGATGTCCAAAGTTCGAGACCAGCCTGGCAATATGGTGAAACCCCATCTCTACTAAAAATACACACACACACACACACACACACACACACGCTAGCCAGACATGTGTGGTGCGCTCCTATAGTCCCAGCTACTCGGGAGGCTGAAGCAGGAGAATCACTAGAACTCCAGAGGCAGAGGCTGTGGTGAGCCAAGATCACACCACTGCACTGCAGCCTGGGCAACAGAGTGAAACACTGTCTTGAAACAAAAACAAAAACAAAAAAACAAATTGTCCCTGTTTGCAGATGACATGATCTTATATATAGAAAACCACCAAAACTACACCAAAAAACTGTTAGAGCTAATAAATGAATGTAGTAAACTTGTAGTCAACAAAATCAACATACAATAATGTCAACAGTGAACAATCTGAAAAAGCAATCAAGAAAGCAATCACATTTACAATAGCTACAAAAAATATCCGGAAATAAATTAACCAAGGAAGTGAAAGATCTCTATAATGAAAACTATAAAATATTGATGAAAGAAATTGAATAAGACACAAATAAATGGAAAGATATTTCATGTTCATGGATTGAAGAATTAATATTATTAAAGCCAAAGCAATCTACAGATTCAATGCAATTCCTATCAAAATTCCAATGTCATTCTTCACAGAAATAGAAAAACAATCCTAAGATTTGTGTGGAACCACAAAAAATCCCAAATAGCCAAAGAAGTCTTGAGCAAAAAGAATAAACCTGGAGGCATCACATTACCTGATTTCAAATTATACTACAAAGCTATAGTAACCAAAACAACATTGTGTTAACATAAAAACAGACATATAGACCAATAGAACAAAATAGAGAGCCCAGAAATACACCCAAACATTTAAAGCCAACTGATTTTCTACAAAGTTGGCAAGAACACATGATGGGTAAAGAACAGTCTTTTCAATAAATGGTGCTGGGAAAACTGGATATCCATATGCAAAATAATGAACCTAGACCCCCTATCTCTCACCATGTATGAAAGTCAAATAGGCCAGGCATAGTGGCTCATGCCTGTAATCCCAGCACTTTGGGAGGCCAAGGCAGGCAGATCACTTGAGGTCAGGAGTTTGAGACCGGCCTGGCCAACATGGTGAAACCCCGTCTTTACTAAAAATACAAAATTAGCCAGGTGTGGTGGCACGCCTATAGTCCCAGCAACTTGGGAGGCTGAGGCAGGAGAATCACTTGAACCCCGGAGGTGGAGGCTGCAGTGAGCCTAGATCGTGCTATTGCACTCCAGCCTGGGCAACAGAGTGAGACTCTGTCTCAAAAAAAAGGAAAGAAAGAAAAGAAAAATAGATTAAGGAATTAAATTTAAGACCTGAAACTGTGAAACTACTAGAAGAAAACATAGTGTAAGCATTTCATGACATCAATTTGGGCAAGAATTTGTTAGACAAGACCTCATAATCATGAGTAACAAAAGCAAAAATAAAGAAAAAAAAAGAAACTGGATTACATCAAACTAGAAAGCTTCTGCACAGCAAAGGAAACAATCAACAGAGTGAAGAGACAACCTATAGAATGGGAGAAAATATTTGCAGATTATACATCTGACAAGGGATTGATATCTAGAATATATAAGGAACTCAAACAACTCAATAGCAAAAATCCAAATAATCCTATTAAAAATGAACAAAAGACCTGAATAGACATTTCTCCAAAAGAGACATACAAATGGCCAACAGGTATATGAAAAATGCTCAACATCACTAACCATCAGGAAAATTAAAATCAAAACTACAATGAGATATCACTTACCCCTGTTAGAATGACTATGATAAAAAAGACAAGGATGTGGAGACAAAGAAACTCCTATACACTGTTGGTGGGAATATAAATTAGTTAAGCCATTAGAGATAATGGTATAGAGATGCCTCAAAAATTAAAAATAGATCTATCATATTTTCCAGCAATCCCACTACTGGGTATATACCAAAAAGAAATGAAATCAGTATGTCGAAGAAACATCTGCATCCCCATGTTTATGACAGCATTATTCACAATAGTCAAGATATAAAATCAACTTAAATGCCCATCAATGGATGAATGGATAAACTGTGGTATAGATACACAATGGAATACTATTCATCCATTTAAAAAACATGAAATCCTGTCATTTGCAACAACGTGGATGAGCCTGGAGGACATTATGTTAAGTGAAATAAGCCAGGCAGAGAAAGACAAATACTCCATGATCTCACTCCTATGTACAATCTTTAAAATTTGATCTCATAGTAGTTAAGATTAGTGATTCTGGGAAGATAAGGGGGAAGTGGGAGATGGGGAGAGGTTGGTCAATGGGTACAATGTTACAGGTAGATAGAAGGAATAAGTTCTGGTACTCTATTGCACAATAAGGTGACAATAGCCAACAATAATATATTGTATATTTCAAATAGAAGAGAGGATTTTGAATGGTCTCACAACAAAGAAATGACAAACATTTAAGGTGATGGATTACCCTGATTTGAATAATTACACAATGTATACATGTATTGAAACATCACATTGTACCCATAAATTTGTACAATTATTTATGTGTCAATAAAAAGTAATACGGTTAAAAAAATAAAATTGCCCATTAGAATAAATAAAAAGACCCCCACACAAAATTATCATTGTGGCATTTCAGAGCACAAAGAGAAGATACTTAAAGCTTCTTCTGAGAGAAACAGGATGCATACAAAAGAATGGGAATTAAACTGACAATATAATTAAGCAATATTGTAAAAGACCTAAGGGAAAAATTATTTTGAACCTAGAATTTTTAGTCAAACTATTAATCAATTTTGGGGGAAGAAAAAAGACATTTTCATATATAGAGGGCCTTAGTAGTCACAGAATGTGTACTATAGTAAAACCAGAAACTACATAAAAGAGGAATTTGGGAGATTCAGCAACCCAAGAGAATAATGAAGTATGAGGGGGATGTTTTCTCCTTAGTTCTTTTCTGTATTTTTCAATAATTTGATAATAAACATGCATAATTTTATAATTAAAAAAGAAATTAATTTTAACAACATGCAAGTTCCTGTTCTCACATACCTTATAGCATAATAATACATGCAAAATTACAAACTGACCATTACTCTGAAGGAAAATTACATAATTCTATGTAAGCCTATAATACAGGAATCTGACCTAGACTGGGGAATCAGAGAAGGCTTCCCTAAGCAAGTACCCCTTGAACTTAGCTTTGAAACTGGGAAAATGAGGCAATGTGAGATGAAGCTGTTAGAGGTATTAGGAATCAAACCTATTGGGGCCTTCTAGTCCTTAGTAGAGAGTCTGGACTTTATTCTATGTGGAATGACAGCCTCCAGTGGGCTTTCGGCTGGCAGATACTACAATCAGATCTGGAATGCAGAAATAGTACACCAGTTTCTTTGTGGGTAAAAGTCTTAGAGGGGAATATGACCAGCTATAGGGAGACCTGTAAAAAAAGTTTATCAGTAGCTCAGACGAGATAGTGGTAACTTGGATTAAGATAGTGGTAGCAGTAACAGTGAAAAAATAGATACATTTGAAAGCTTTTAGAGCCAAAATAGGAGGCAGCTGTGCCCTTGTAGTTACCAGTGTGGGATCTGAACACATGACTCCTTGGGTTCAAATACTGAGCAAATTAATTAACCTCTCTGGGCATCCGTTTCCTCTCCTGCAAGATATGGATGATAATGGTTTCTACATTCATAGGGTTGTTATGAGTAATGAATGAATTAAAACTTGTAAAATACTTTGGATAGTGCTTGACATAAAACAAGGGCTCAATAAATATTAGCTATTACTGGTTATATTGCCCTGGTCAGTGTCAAATTGCATATGGGAGATGAGAATAGTAACAAGGATAACTCTCGCTTGCATATTCAAATGCAGGATGCTGCCATTCACTGTTATAAAAAACTCTGGAAGAGAATGCAGTGATGAAAATTGTAAATTCGGTAGGTGGAGATGTTGAGAAAGTGATTGGCTGTATGAGCCTGGAGTTCCAGAAGAGGTCAGGAGGGGAGACAGAAGAAGGAGCAGTCTGAGAAGTAGGAGAAAAAAACCCAGAGAGATGTTGGCACAGAGGCCAAGGGAAGAGAGAGTTTTAAACAGGAATGAATGGTCAACAGGTGCAAATAAAGACTGAAAAGTGTCCATTGGATTTAGCAGCATGATGGTGATTGCTGACCTTGGCAAGAGCTGTTGGTTTGACAGTAGCCCAATATTCTTGATAAATTTGTTTACAAGTCAAGGTAGCAATAAAGTGTCTAATGTCAATTTGTCCATTCTGTCCTAGCAAGTGTTTTCCATTTCAAATTCTCTACTTCTTAGCCGTAGGTGTCTTATTCCTACTTTACAGGTCTGATTGGATGCCACAGGAAATCAGTCTATTGGCATGTGATTGGAATGGGCACCACTCCTGAAGTGCACTCAATATTCCTCGAAGGTCACACATTTCTTGTGAGGAACCATCGCCAGGCGTCCTTGGAAATCTCGCCAATAACTTTCCTTACTGCTCAAACACTCTTGATGGACCTTGGACAGTTTCTACTGTTTTGTCATATCTCTTCCCACCAACATGGTAATAGCTTGGATCTTTAAAATGAATATTATAAATATCCAGTCCTCCTTTTAATAGAATTTACTGGACAATGTACAGGAATATAGTGTGTTGCTGAAGGGAACACTATAGAGTTACTATGTTAGACCTCAACCACGATCCCCTAGTTTCTAGCTTCCAGTGTAAAGTTTTTACCTTGACTATAAAAGGGCTTGAGTATTAGTAGGACTCATGGATTTTTAGTTAAATGTCTGTGATGGAGAAAAGATGGCTTATGGATGATTGAGGTGGGAAAATGAGGAGAATAGTATGCCCTTGGTTTCTCAGCCTTATCCCATTAACTACACTCCAATATTATGGAGAGAGGAACTGCAGGTTGTAGCTGAAGAGATTTTTTTTTTTTTGGAGAAATCTAGGGAAACGGAAAAAAAGGCATTGCCCAGATTGCAACTGTAAGGGCTCCACTATATCATTAGTAATGCCCAGAGCAGTAAATAGCAAATATGACAGGCTATTGTAGAGCTTGACTTCAGACACCAGACAGCTAGAGGCACTCTGTAGATACCTGGCAGTAGATGAGAGACACCTGTGAAACTGAGGGCAGGTCAGGAGCTAGTGAATTTTAGGAGAAGTAACATGGGATTGAAGGGACTATTTGGTGGGAACTTTGCAAAGAGTCAAAGGTTCTGTGTAAGCAAATTAGGACGATGGTAACTACAGTTTTAAATTATTGTTAATGTAACTTTATTTGTAACTGCTAGTTGTGCAAATTCGGATTGCATCATCATTTCACCCCAATTTTCCTTACTTTTGTATATATTCTGCTAACTCTTAATCTTGGATCAACCTAATAACCCTCTTTCTCTACCCCTCTTGTGGCCATTGAAGTCTCTTAGTTTGTGCTGCAATAACAGAATACCACAGAATGGGTAATTTATAATGGACAGAAATTTATTGGCTCACATTTCTGGGGGCTGGGAGGCCCAATATCAAGTTGCCAGCAACTAGCAAAGGCCTTAACATGGTGGAAGGCATTATATGACAAAAGGGCAAAGAAAGGGTGAGAGAGAGAGAGCAAAAGGAGGGTGAGCTCACTCCTGTGATAACAAATCCACTCCCATGAACCCTTTCCACAGATAACTGCATTAGTCCATTCGTGAGGGTGGAACGCTTATGACCAAAACACCTTTTATATGTTCACCTCTCAATACCATCATGATGATAATTAAATTTCATTATGAGTTTTGGAGGGGACAGACATTCAAACCATAGCAAGAGCTATTGGAGAAAAATGTTGGAGAGGCCTAGTCTTTTATATTTAATAGCATTTCTTTCTTCCTATTACACTCATATTAACCTTCTCCTCAGGTTCCTTGGTTGACTTAGAAAAGAGATTTGATCTTGCCATGTATCCACCATTTTCCTCTTTATGTTCTATTAGTGACCTTGTTTATAGTCTTCTGTAGTGATTAAGAATAGAAATCTCTTTTCCCCACGTGTCACATAATATTTATGGAATTTTGACAAGACCTTAGTGGACAAAAAGTGTCATACTGAATGAGTAACAGGAAGTTGATGCACAAACAACATTCTTGCAGGCACAGAGGAATAGGTCATTTACTTGTATATGATCATTGTCAATCAATCATTGTCCAGTTAGACCCTGATTCAGTTTATTTTTTGTTTTGTTTTTTTCCTTTTCACAGATTCTATCCAGCAATTTTAATCTTTATTTTTCAGAAAAAAATGCTTTATCTTATTGAACCTCAGACAAAACACTTTGTTTTTCGATGCAGACTGAATTATGTTTAAGGCTACATGAACCCCAGACTAGTTGTTTGCTGCTCCTAAAACCTGCCCTATTCCTCATAAGCAAGTAAACAGGTCTCCCTTCTTATAAGTATTTGATCTTCAAAATTGCCCTGTGGTATAAATAGGGCAGGAATTATTATTATCCATTTTACAAAGCATAAAGATGAGACTGAGAATGTTGAATAGATTTGCCATAAGGTTTACAACTATTCACAGGCAGACATGCTCTTAAAATATATATCTCCTTGATTTTAAGTTGTATCTTGTCATGGTTTTATGAACTTGGAACATGTCTTAAAGTTTATATCTACACTAACATTTTTCCCAATAAGCCGTTATTAAATCAATGATTTGTGGCAAGAAGGGATAGTGATGTGGAAAGGGGGGTACTTAGGGGAGAGCCTGGAAGGCCTAATAAGAGAGAAAGAAGTCATAAAAGTTAAGGCAAGTGATATGGTTTGGATATCTATCTTCACTGAAATCTCATGTTGAATTGTAATTTCCAATGCTGGAGGTGGGGTCTGGTGGCAGATGTTTGGATCATGGGGCTGAATCCCTCATGGCTTGATGCTGTCTTCATGATAGTGAGTTCTCATGATATTTGGTCATTCAGAAGTGTGTGGCAACTTGCACTCTCTGTCTTGCTCCTGCTTTCACCATGTGACATGTATCCTCCCCCTTCACCTACCCCCATGATTGTAAGCTTCCTGAGACCTCCCTGAAGCCAAGCAGATGCCAGCACCATGCTTCCCATATAGCCTGCAGAAACATGAGCCAATTCAATCTCTTTTCTTTATAAATTACCTAGTCTCTGGTATAGAACAGCCTAATATAGCAAGACACTCTGACATTGTTTGGTTTGTCTGACTCCAGATGGCATGGAAGCTTATGTCAAAGTAGACAGCTGCCCAGAGGAACCCCAACTACGAATGAAAAATAATGAAGAAGCGGAAGACTATGATGATGATCTTACTGATTCTGAAATGGATGTGGTCAGGTTTGATGATGACAACTCTCCTTCCTTTATCCAAATTCGCTCAGTTGCCAAGAAGCATCCTAAAACCTGGGTACATTACATTGCTGCTGAAGAGGAGGACTGGGACTATGCCCCCTCAGTCCTCGCCCCTGATGACAGGTAAACACTTTTTGACTATTGGTACTCTCTCTTCCCCATACTCAAAAAGTTCTTACCAGTTATTCAGACCAACAAATCCTGAATCCATGTTTAAGGTTAGGTACAGATATGGAAGCAAATGGCAAGGGTATTAAGACTTGGAAACTAACATAGCTGAGCAGCTGAGAAGCTTGTATTTTTCTCACTCCTTGCCTTGATTGAATCATATAAGCTGTTTTAGAGTTGGATTTGAGCCTACCTAGAATTTTTCTTCCCAAATTCTCACCTTTTTTTCTCTTATACAGAAGTTATAAAAGTCAATATTTGAACAATGGCCCTCAGCGGATTGGTAGGAAGTACAAAAAAGTCCGATTTATGGCATACACAGATGAAACCTTTAAGACTCGTGAAGCTATTCAGCATGAATCAGGGATCTTGGGACCTTTACTTTATGGGGAAGTTGGAGACACACTGTTGGTAAGTTGAGGAAAAGATTTAAGGTCAGGTAAGAAGAAAAAGTCTGGAGAGTTTTGAGTTTCTAAAATACTTCATAATTCACCTTGTCTCCAATGGACATGATCTTTTAAAAGCTATAAATGTTACACAAATAATAGCTGATTGTATGTATTTAAAGTTTGAGTATATAGAATAAAAATTTAAGGTCACCCATTAAACTCGACACTCCTGTGAAATACTGCTTAGACTTTGATACATATCCTTCCAGATCTTTCTCCATTAATTATGTCATATAGGAGTCAGCAGACTACGGCCTATGAACAAAATTTGACTTGTGCCCTGCTTTTGAACAGTCCATGAGCTTAGATGAGATTTTACAATTTTAAAATATTGCAAAGAAAAGAAAAGAGGATGGGAGGAAGAGGAGGAGAAGGCAGAGGAGGAAGAGAATATGTGACAGAGGCTAGATAGGGCTCACAAATTTTAGAGTACTTACTATCCAGTCTTTTCCAAAAAATGCTTGCTTGCCCCTGATGTAGGATATTAAGAATGAGTATGGTGTAAGTAACAGAATACTCAATGGACAGTGGTTTAAATAAATAAGGGTTTATTTTCTTCACAAGAAATTTGAAGATAGGTTGTTGGTTTCATAAATTCAGCTACTGAAGAATGTCATGAAGAACACTGGTTTTTAGATGTGGAGTTTTGTTAGATACTGCCAAACTGACTTTCAGCAATTTTGTACCAATTTGTATCCCCTACCATAAGTATATGACTGCCGTTTTCCCCACACCATTGCCAACAACATATATTATAAACCTTCAGAAAATTTTCCAATTTGATGAGCAAAATGTTTATATGTTGTCTTTATTTCCATTTCCCTGGTTAGTAGTCAAATTGTATATTGTTTCATGTTTGTTGGCTATTTGTATAACTCCTCTCTGTGAATTGCCTGCTTGTAAATTTTGTCCAGTTTTCTATTTGGTCAGTCATCTTTTGCTTATGTATTTGTAAAAGGCCTTTATAGATTATGGATATTGACACATTGTTATTTATCTTTCAAACGTTTTCCTCACATTGTCACTTGTACTTTAATTCCTTTATGATATTTTTTGTCCTTCAAAGGTTTTTGATCTTTATATAGTCAAAACCTCCTATCTTTTATCAATCTTTTCATTTATATTTCTCTGGATCTTTTTCACTTATGTTTTCTGCCTGAGAATGTCTTTGCCACCCCCAAGACATTACAAAAATAGTTTATATTTTATTCTCTTACTTATATAGCTTTATTTTTACAGTGAGCAATCTAATTGCCCTGGAAGTTACTTTTGGATGTAGTGCATAATTCAAATAGAAATTTTCCCAGATGGCAGCTGACACAACCAATCCTTTCTTCATTAATTTGAAAATGTCTTCTTTATCATATACTAAATTGCTAAAATCTGGGATTTTTAATTCTCCTTAACTAATCTGTTACCACACTGTTTTAACGACTTCAACTTTGTGATATGTTTGATATCTGTATGACATCTTCTTTCATTGTACTTCTTCAAAATTTTTATTAGCTATTCTTGTACAATTTTTCTTCATAAATTTTGTTTACGTATTTTTTTCTTTTTTTCATTTTTTGAAGACGGTATAATTTTATTTTTTATTCATTAATTTTTAAAATGCATAATGACACAATAATTGTACATATTTATAGGGTATTTTTTGTGTATTTTGAGTTACATTTACTGGTTAATTTAAAAATAGATAAACAAGAGCATACAATAAAATGTAAATTTTCCTCCCTCTTGGACTTCCAACCCCATAGTCTGACAGACAGTCATTGCTGTGGGTTTGTATACTCCCCTCCAGAAGTAGTGCATACATGTACGAATGTGTGTGTATGTGTCTGTGTGTGTGTGCATTTCACACAAAAACAAGAGCAGTGTAAATTGGTCTGTACCTTGCTTTTTAAAAAGTAACAATATATTTTGAATTAGCCAGGCATGGTGGTGCATGCCTGTAGTCCCAGCTACTCTGGAGGCTGAGGCAGGAGAATCGCTTGAATCTGGGAGGTGGAGGTTGCAGTGAGCTGAGATCGCACCACTGCACTCCACCCTGGGCAACAGAGTGAGACTCTGTCTCAAAAAAAAAAAGTAACAATATATTTTGGATATCATTTCATGTCAACATATATAGATCTACCTCATTCTTTGATTTATTCAGGTTATGCTCTGGATACCATGCTGAATCCTACACTTAAACATTACCTCAAAATGGATCAAAGATAAAATGTAAGAGCTAAAACTACAAAATTATAAGAAAATAACAGGATAAATCTTTGTGATCTTGAATTAGACAATAGTTTATTGGATAGGACACCAAAACCAACAAGCAAAAAAAGAAAAACCATTTGACCCAGCCATCCCATTACTGGGTATATACCCAAAGGATTATAAATCATGCTGCTATAAAGACACATGCACACATATATGTATTGTGGCATTATTCACAATAGCAAAGATTTGGAACCAACCCAAATGTCCATCAATGATAGACTGGATTAAGAAAATGTGGCACATATACACCATGGAATACTATGCAGCCATAAAAATGTCCCTGTTTGCAGATGACATGATTGTATATCTAGAAAACCCCATTGTCTCAGCCCAAAATCTCCTTAAGCTGATAAGCAACTTCAGCAAAGTCTCAGGATACAAAACCAATGTGCAAAAATCACAAGCATTCTTATACACCAATAACAGACAAACAGAGAGCCAAATCATGAGTGAACTCCCGTTCACAATTGCTTCAAAGAGAATAAAATACCTAGGAATCCAGCTTACAAGGGATGTGAAGGACCTCTTCAAGGAGAACTACAAACCACTGCTCAGTGAAACAAAAGAGGACACAAACAAACTGAAGAACATTCCATGCTCTTGGATAGGAAGAATGACTGGGTTTTAAGACAAGAGCAGAAGTGGAAGTTGCATTTTTATCCTCATATCACACACCTCAGATCTGGAGGTGGGATTGATATTTTCAGGGTTCTTCACTGCAGCTTCCATGTTATTGCTCTTCCATTCTCTCTCTCTCTCTCTCTCTCTCTCTGTCTCTGTCTCTCTGTCTCTTTCTCGAGATAGGGTCTCATTATGTCACCCAGGCTGGGGTGCTGTGGTGTGATCACAGCTCACTACTGCAGCCTCGACTTCCTGGGCTCAAGTGATCCTCCCACCTCAGCCTCCCAAGTAGCTGGGACTACAGGCATGCACCACCATGCCTAGCTAATTTTTTTATTTTTTGTAGAGATGAGGTCTCACTGTGTTATCCAGGCTGGTCTTGAAATCCTGGGCTCAAAAGATCCTCCTGCCTCAGCCTCCCAAATTGCTGGCATGAGCCACTGCACCTAGGCCTTTGTTTTCTTTTAAAGCTGGTGCAATCAGGCAATACCACCTGCTACCCTTGCTTAATACTGTAATCAACTGTCCTCTTGGTCATACCTGCTCATTCACTGAAGATTTTATCTCCTGAAACACTGTCTCTTTCTCTATTATCAGCGAATTTAATGCCCAAATAGTGATAAAGGCTGAGAGGAAGCATTGTCCTCACCAGAGATCCAAATTTCAATTAGTGTGAGAAGCTGCAGAGAATACTTCCTGAAGCAATTGAAACAATTTTTAAAGAAATGGAAAGGGGCCTTTAGAGAGAAACCTAAGTACTGTCAGCCCTCCACATCGTCAACTGAAGAATCCTAAGTTTGTAAATTTGGAGTGGAAAGGGCTGCAGGCTGGAAAGTGTAGCCTCTGGCAGCAACTGGAAGCAAGCACTTTGAAGAAGGATGGATGAGATAGGAATTTATGCTGAATGCGGCATCATTTCTGAGGGCTCTGTTCTGTTCCATTGATCTATATCTCTGTCGTGGTACCAGTACCATGCTGTTTTGGTTACTGTAGCCTTGTAGTATAGTTTGAAGTCAGGTAGCGTGATGCCTCCAGCTTTGTTCTTTTGGCTTAGGACTGACTTGGCGATGCGGGCTCTTTTTTGGTTCCATATGAACTTTAAAGTAGTTTTTTCCAATTCTGTGAAGAAAGTCATTGGTAGCTTGATGGGGATGGCATTGAATCTATAAATTACTTTGGGCAGTATGGCCATTTTCACGATATTGATTCTTCCAACCCATGAGCATGGAATGTTCTTCCATTTGTTTGTATCCTCTTTTATTTCATTGAGCAGTGGTTTGTAGTTCTCCTTGAAGAGGTCCTTCACATTCCTTGTAAGTTGGATTCCTAGGTATTTTATTCTCTTTGAAGCAATTGTGAATGGGAGTTCACTCATGATTTGGCTCTCTGTTTGTCTGTGATTGGTGTACAAGAATGCTTGTGATTTTTGTACATTGATTTTGTATCCTGAGACTTTGCTGAAGTTGCTAATCAGCTTAAGGAGATTTTGGGCTGAGACAATGGGATTTTCTAGATATACAATCATGTCATCTGCAAACAGGGACAGTTTGACTTCCTCTTTTCCTAATTGAATACCCTTTATTTCCTTCTCCTGCCTGATTGCTCTGGCCCTCAGAAATGATGCCGCATATCTACAACTATCCGATCTTTGACAAACCTGACAAAAACAAGAAATGGGGAAAGGATTCCCTATTTAATAAATGGTGCTGGGAAAACTGGCTAGCCATATGTAGAAAGCTGAAACTGGATCCCTTCCTTACACCTTATACAAAAATTAATTGAAGATGGATTAAAGACTTACATGTTAGACCTAAAACCATTAAAATCCTACAAGAAAACCTAGGCAATACCATTCAGGACATAGGCGTGGGCAAGGACTTCATGTCTAAAACACCAAAAGCAATGGCAACAAAAGCCAAAATTGACAAATGGGATCTAATTAAACTAAAGAGCTTCTGCACAGCAAAAGAAACTACCATCAGAGTGAACAGGCAACCTACAGAATGGGAGAAAATTTTTGCAACCTACTCATCTGACAAAGGGCTAATATCCAGAATCTACAATGAACTCAAACAAATTTACAAGAAAAAAACAAACAACCCCATCAAAAGGTGGGCAAAGGACATGAACAGACACTTCTCAAAAGAAGACATTTATGCAGCCAAGAAACACATGAAGAAATGCTCATCATCACTGGCCATCAGAGAAATGCAAATCAAAACCACAGTGAGATACCATCTCACACCAGTTAGAATGGCCATCATTAAAAAAACAGGAAACAACAGGTGCTGGAGAGGATGTGGAGAAATAGGAACACTTTTACACTGTTGGTGGGACTGTAAACTAGTTCAACCATTGTGGAAGTCAGTGTGGCGATTCCTCAGGGATCTAGAACTAGAAATACCATTTGACCCAGCCATCCCATTACTGGGTATATACCCAAAGGACTATAAATCATGCTGCTATAAAGACACATGCACACGTATGTTTATTGCAGCACTATTCACAATAGCAAAGAGTTGGAACCAACCCAAATGTCCAACAACGATAGACTGGATTAAGAAAATGTGGCACATATACACCATGGAATACTATGCAGCCATAAAAAATGATGAGTTTGTGTCCTTTGTAGGGACATGGATGAAACTGGAAAACATCATTCTCAGTAAACTATCGCAAGGACAAAAAACCAAACACCGCATGTTGTCACTCATAGGTGGGAATTGAACAATGAGAACTCATGGACACAAGAAGGGGAACATCACATTCCAGGGACTGTTGTGGGGTGGGGGGAGGGGGGAGGGACAGCATTAGGAGATATACCTAATGCTAAATGACGAGTTAATGGGTGCAGGAAATCAACATGGCACATGGATACATATGTAACAAACCTGCACATTGTGCACATGTACCCTAAAACCTAAAGTATAATAAAAAAAAAAATATGTATATATATATATTTTAAAGTTTCGATATAATTTTCATACTATTTGATTTGGTTTGATGTTTCTAATCTATTCAAAATTGTATTTAAATCATTTTAATTCTTAGTTATATATTGCCAAATTTTACAAATAAAATTAATTATCGTTGAAAAAAAAACAAAAAGAATAAACTTTGAGATTCAAATTGGAAGAAAAAAAAAGGAATTTATGCTGAATGAGTTGGCTAAGTATACATATTTAACAGGTTCCAGGAGGAGCTGTGAATATTTATGATGGGGCACCTGCAACCATACATGTTACATACATTCCATGTTCACTTTGGGGTGGAGACTTAACATTTAGATGCATGAAAATTAGGCTGTATATGTCAAAAGATGAAACAGAGGACAGAGAGGCGGCCTCTGTAAACTGGCCAGAGCCAGTCCATGGTCAGTGGTCTCTCATCAGGAAGGAATGCTGGTCAGTTGTTACGTCAAAACTGCACAAAGGGAGGGGAATCCACCACGTCTTTAGAAAGGACTGGTTTATGTTTAACCCTTAAGAAAGAAAGTCTAACGGCAGAATAGGGAGGGAGAGAATGTAACAAGGCATGCCTGATCTCCCATCCCATCATGGTCAGAAACTCAGTTTTTAAGCTGTCTCTGGGGTCTCCTTGGCTGAGAAAGAGGTCTCTTCAGTCGTTTGGGGATGCTTAAGATTTTATTTTTATTTTTCAGTATCACTGGGTTTGTAGTCTCATATTCAAACAACCATTGATTGAAAGTATTCAGAAAACAACCCCAAAACAATAAAAGATAATAATACAACAATAAATAATAATACAAAGAAGCAATACGGTAAAACAACTATTTACATAGCATTTACATTGTATTACGTACTATAAGAAGTCTAGAGATGAGTTAAAGTACATGAGAGGATATGCATAGGTTATATGCAAATGCTACATCATTTTGAGTAAGAGACTTGAGCATCACAGATTGTGGTATCTGCGGGGGTCCTGGAACCAATCCTGCATGCATGCCAAGGGACAATTTCATGAAAAGACCAAATATTTTGAGTTTTATCT
The DNA here is from genome assembly GCF_006542625.1 of Nomascus leucogenys. Classification (NCBI taxonomy): domain Eukaryota; kingdom Metazoa; phylum Chordata; class Mammalia; order Primates; family Hylobatidae; genus Nomascus; species Nomascus leucogenys. Next base: position 139,882,360 of record NC_044406.1, on the reverse strand, counting down.
AGCCTCAAATTACTATAATGTAGATAGAGGCCGCTTTTATTTATCTGGAGTTAGACCACAGTTTTCTTTTTGATCCTAGTTGTTTTAGGATTTGATCTTAGATCTCACTTATACTTTCAGATTATATTTAAGAATCAAGCAAGCAGACCATATAACATCTACCCTCACGGAATCACTGATGTCCGTCCTTTGTATTCAAGGAGATTACCAAAAGGTAAATATTCCCTCGATTTATAGCTCTTTTTTACCTGTAGATACAGATGAGATAAATATCATCAATAACAACTAAAATTATGTTGGTCCTTTCTCCAGCTGTTGGCCGGACCTCAAGCTCCAGTATAAAGTTGTAAAAATCAATTATAGGAATCCTCAGGTGATGTTTCATGTAAATTCGTGAAGAGTCGCCTGATGTGTTTTTCCTATTACCTAGTGGTGATGTTCAAATATTTCACAGCCAATTAGATTGGCACCTTTCCACTGCAAGTACTGTAAATGCCCTAAAATCTTGAAGCCGGTTCTTCTGGCACTTAAGATAATTTTTTTTCTGAGTACAGTTTTCAGCTACATTCCACACTTTTGGTATCTAGTGTGGTATTCCACACTTTGGGTATCTAATTTCATATTTTCAGGATTCTTTGCTGCAGCTTCCATGTTATTGCTCTTCCTTGCTCTCTCTCTCTCTCTCTCTCTCAACAGGGTTTCACTCTCACTTTCAGTATCTAGTTTGATATTTTCAGGGTTCTTCGCATATTCATTTCTAAATAGTTCACAACTCCAGTTTTTATTTCCTATATTGTTTGCTGTTTAAAGATTTATTTTTTCTTTTAGTAGATTGGATGTTATATATATTCTATTATTTAATTTTGGATGAATATTTATCAAAATAATAGATGTGTATGCTTAAAACTACAAAAGGGCTGCCTCCCTAGAGGCATCCATTTTTAAGAATTTGTGTTTTTGATTTTTGGTGGTTATCTCTACATCTCTAAAAAGTTACTTATACTGCTAACTCTTTGTTTTTCAACTTTAGACATTATATACTTACTTTGTTTTGTGCTTCTTTCCATTCGAGTTGTTTCAGTTTTATCAGTGTTTTCAGTTGGATTGGCTATCATTAGAACTTTAAAAATATACTAAACATCAACTTTTAGTAAGATATTTTCCAATCATGGATTGAAAACATCTTTTGACTCCATACTGCATAAATTAAGGATATTAAAAACTGTACCCCTCACTTTTCCTTTCCCCAAACCTTTCTTTTCTCTACTGCTGCTAGCCATTCCTTTACTTTTACAAAACTAAACTTGATAACATTTACATTTTGTACTGTAATTTGAAATAACTCTTCCTTGCTTTGTCTATATATTTTCTCTAAAGCTTAAAAAATTAAAAAACAGCATTTGTATTATTTTAGTATGCAAGTTTCTTTTTATAAATGTTAACTGCAGAACTAGGTAATATGCTACGATTGCTCTCTTTTCTACAGCTCGAGTGATTTTACTATTAAGATAAAATAATATGTGGAAGGAAAAAAGTTGATCTCATAGAAGCAGAGATAAAATAGAGGCTGAAGAGGGGAAGGGGAGGGGGAAATAGGGAGACATTGGTTAATGGATGCAAAATTCCAGCTAGATAGGAGGCATAAGTCCTAATGTTCTATAGCACTGTAGGGTGACTGTAGTCAACAATGACATATATTTTCAAATAGCTAGATGAGAGGACTTGGAATGTTCCCAACACAAAGGTGTATCCTGAAGTAAGACTTTGTTTTCTTTTATTAGGAAAAGAAATGTAGACTTCTTCAACCCTATTTCTTAGGCCTTTCAGCTTCTTAATCATTCTATTTGTTGCTTGCTATCCAAATCTTTCATTTTTTTTTTGAGACAGCGTCTCACTCTGTCACCCAGGCTGGAGTACAGTGGCACGGTCTTGGCTCACTGCAACCTCTGCCTGTCAGGCTCAGGCTATCCTCCCACCTCAGCCTCCTGAGTAGCTGGGACCGCAGGCGCACACTATCATGCCCAGCTAATTTTTTTTTTATTATTTTTATTTTTTGTGGAAATGGGGTGTTACCTTGTTGCCCAGGCTGGTCTCGAACTCCTGAGCTCAAGCGATCTGCCTGCCTCGGCCTCCCAAAGTGCTGGAACCAAATCTTTTTCTTCTTAAAGACATTCTTGCAGTTAACAACATTAACTTCTTTTCTCTTGTACATTTCTATTTTTTGATTTCTTCTTTTGTTTTTCTGGAAGTATATTCTCAAGTAGCTTCTAAATATGTGGTACATAGAGGGTGAACTTTCTGAATCCTTCAGTATCACATGATGGGCAGACAGACTGGTTATAAAAATTTTCCCGCTGGGTGCGGTGGCTCACGCCTGTAATCCCAGCACTTTGGGAGGCCAAGGCGGGAAGATCACTTGAGATCAGGAGTTCAAGACCAGCCTGGCCAACATGGTGAAAACCCATCTCTACTAAAAATACAGAAAAAATAGCCGGGCACTGTGGCATGTGCCTGTGATCCCAGCTACTCAGGAGGCTGAGACAGGAGAATTGCTTGAAACTGGGAGGTGAAGTTTGCAGTGAGCCGAGATCACACCACTGCACTCCAGCCTGGGCAACAGAGCAAGACTGCATCTCAAAAAAATATTCCTTCCCCTGTTTTCTAATATTCATTATTGCCGATAAGAATTCTTTATTTGCATTCCTTTATGGAAGAAGGGCATAGTGACAGAGTTCTGGGGAGATTTTGAATGTGTATCCTGAAATTTGGAGGCATACGTGGATACAGTTACTGGTAACCTGCTTTTTCCATGGAGAATTTTGAAGGCTGTAATGCCCATAATAGTGGGCAAGAAGAGAGGGCAAGAGTGGAGCAGTTTACCTTTCTGCTGTTTGACATGAGTTTATTCTGTAACAAGTGAATACTGTTGAAAGTAGCTGGGCTTTATCCCTTTTGAAGATATTCTGCCCAAGAAGGCAGTTAGGCAGGCTGAGGGGATAGCAGAACCAATAGAGTCTTGGATATATCACTGGAAGTAAGAAGAGCTGATGGGGAGAGGAGAGTTGCAGAAGGATAGCTGAAGAAAAACATCTCTCATGTCATGGAACTATGTAATGCTGAGGTCCCCGTGGTAACTCTAAAGAAACCATACATGTGTCCTATGAAAAGACCAGCATTTGGGCACCTCCCACACAGAGAACATTGATGACCAAATAGTGTTGTCAAAGATAGAGCAGCAGGACCTGTTAAACAAAAGTCTGTTTGCCCTTTCTTCTATTACCTACCCTCCCTCACCCCCAGCTCCTGGAAAAGGGAAGAGAAGGCTCAGAAATATTGAAAGAACATACTACACCATTCCCTTTCTTTCTTTTTTTTTTTTTTGGAGGCAGAGTCTCGCTCTATCCCCCAGGCTGGAGTGCATTGGCATGATATCGGCTCACTGCAACCTCTGCCTCCCAGGTTCAAGCGACTCTCATGCCTCAGCCTCCCAAGTAGCTGGGATTACAAGTGCCTGCCACCACACCTGGCTAATTTTTGTATTTTTAGTAGAGATGGGGTTTCACCATGTTGACGAGGCTGGTCTCGAACTCCTGACCTCAACACCATTCCCTTTCTGTGGGTCCTCTAACCATAGGTCAGGCATAACTTAGTGAGGTGAGGAAGAGCTTAGAATGAATATAAAATTAAAATTTTGATTTAGATTGGATCTTCAGGTATTAAACATACCCAGAATGAGACTTAATTACTAAAATCAGTTCTTGTCCTGAGGACTCATTACCCTGAGGGCAGATCTCAGTTCTTGCTCCCTTTCCTCACAGAAGTCAGAAACTACATCTTAAAACTCCAATGCCAAGCTCTTTGGCATATATTCAGGCCTGACACTTTCACAGTCAACCGGATAATCAATTACAGCTTTTTACTTTTTTAAAAAATTTTATAATTATTATACTTTAAGTTTTAGGGTACATGTGCACAACGTGCAGGTTTGTTACATATGTATACATGTGCCATGTTGGTGTGCTGCACCCATTAACTTGACATTTAGCATTAGGTATATCTCCTAATGATATCCCTCCTGCCACCCCATAACAGTCCCCGGAGTGTGATGTTCCCCTTCCTGTGTCCATGAGTTCTCATTGTTCAATTCCCACCTATGAGTGAGAACATGCGGTGTTTGGTTTTTTGTCCTTGCGATAGTTTACTGAGAATGATGGTTTCCAGTTTCATCCATGTCCCTACAAAGGACACGAACTCATCATTTTTTATGGCTGCATAGTATTCCATGGTGTATGTGTGCCACATTTTCTTAATCCAGTCTATCATTGTTGGACATTTAGGTTGGTTCCAAGTCTTTGCTATTGTGAATAGTGCCACAATAAACATACGTGTGCATGTGTCTTTATAGCAGCATGATTTATAGTCCTTTGGGTATATACCCAGTAATGGGATGGCTGGGTCAAATGGTATTTCTAGTTCTAGATCCCTGAGGAATCGCCACACTGACTTCCACAATGGTTGAACTAATTCACAGTCCCACCAACAGTGTAAAATTGTTTGAATCTTAAAATTATAATAGGTGCGACTTTAGCTTCCACTTGCTCAGAAACTTCATATGTACATGCAGATCTATAGAACGCTTGCAACAACAACATGATTACCAATATGTGGCTTGTTGTACTCTAATTGAGCTATTTCTGGTTTTGCTTGTGGGTAGGTGTAAAACATTTGAAGGATTTTCCAATTCTGCCAGGAGAAATATTCAAATATAAATGGACAGTGACTGTAGAAGATGGACCAACTAAATCAGATCCTCGGTGCCTGACCCGCTATTACTCTAGTTTCATTAATATGGAGAGAGATCTAGCTTCAGGACTCATTGGCCCTCTTCTCATCTGCTACAAAGAATCTGTAGATCAAAGAGGAAACCAGGTGAGTTCTTGCCTTTCCAAGTGCTGGGTTTCATTCTCAGTGTATGTCCCCTTATAACCTGAAGAAAATATAATGGTTTGCAATATAGGTCAGTAAAAGAAATGAGCTTAGCTTTTACTGAATTTGAGTTTGGTGTAGTAAACATGCCTGCTGGATGGATAGGCCATAGAATGTAGGCCCTAGATTTTTCCTATAGTACTCATTCCCAGTCTGGGATTTAGCTCTCTCTAGCTGATCCTCCCCATCTTTATATGTCCAATTACCACCTATTTTCAGATGACCCACAAATTTATATCTACAGCCTAGATTTCTTCCATGGGCATCTCATTATGGGTGACTCAAAAGTACCTCAAAATTAACATGTCTGCAGCATGTAGCACTGTTGCGGGAAGTCAGGGACCCCAAACGGAGGGACCGGCTGAAGCCATGGCAGAAGAACATAAGTTGTGAAGATTTCATGGACATTTATTAGTTCCCCAAATTAATACTTTTATAATTTCTTACACCTGTCTTTACTGCAGTCTCTGAACATAAATTGTGATGATTTCATGGACATTTATCACTTCCCCAATCAATACTCTTATAATTTCCTATGCCTGTCTTTACTTTAATCTCTTAATCCCTTCATCTTCATAAGCTGAGGATGTATGTCACCTCAGGACCCTGTGATAACTGCGTTATCTGCACAAATTGTTTGTAAAGCATGTGTGTTTGAACAATATGAAATCTGGGCACCTTGAAAAGAACAGGATAACAGCGATTTTCAGGGAACAAGAGAGATAACCATAAAGTCTGACTGCCTGCAGGGCCAGGCAGAACAGAGTCGTATTTCTCTTCTCGCAAAGACGAATAGGAGAAATATCACTGAATTCTTTTTCTCAGCAAGTAACAGCCCTGGGAAAAGAATGCAGTCCCAGGGGGAGGCCTCTAAAATGGCCGCTCTGGGAGTGTCTGTCTTATGCAGTTGAAGATAAGGGATAAAAGATGCCCTGGTCTCCTGCTGCGCCCCCAGGCTTGCTAGGATTAGGAAATTCCAGCCTGGCGAATTTTAGTCAGACTGGTTGTCTGCTCTTGAACCCTGTTTCCTGTTAAGATGTTTATCAATGACAATGCGTGCACAGCGGGACATGGAACCTCATTAGCAATTCTAATTTCACCCTGGCCTTGTGATCTTGCTATGCCCCCATTTGCATTGTGATATTTTATTGCCTTTGAAGCATGTGATCTCTGTGACCCACACCCTATTCGTACACTCCCTCCCCTTTGAAAATAGCTAATAAAAACTTGCTGGTTTTGCGGCTCAGGGGCATCACAGAAACTGCCGACATGTGATGTCACCCCTGGAGACCCAGCTGTAAAATTTCTCTCTTTTGTACTCTTTCTCTTTATTTCCCAGACCGGCCAACAGTTAGGTAAAATAGAAAAGAACCTACATTGAAATACTGGGAGGCCGAGGCAGGAGGATTGCTTGAGCTCAGGATTTCGAGACCATCCTGGGCAAAATAGTAAGACCTTGTCTCTACAAAAAAAAAAAAAAGAAAAATTAGCTGGGCATGGTGGTGTGTGCCTGTAGTCCCACCTACTCAGGAGGCTGAGGTAGGAAGATAGCTTGAGCCCAGGAGGTCAAGGCTGCAGTGAGCCTGGGTGACAAAGCAACACCCTGTCTAAAAAAAAAAAAAAAAAGCTTAATAAATACTTCTGGGTAAAACATAGGGAAAGATATAAAATATTTCAAAATATGGCCAGAATTTGGACCATTTTTACTGCTTTAAAAAATAAAGCTAAATTATCTGAACAAGAAAAGCTTAGTTCTTCACAAAACTCATTGCTTGGCCCCAGAACAACTCAGTGCCATATTGCTGAGGCTTGACTACGTGTCCATTTGATTATATTTATGATACATAAGATCCCTACTAGTCTGAAAACATTTCATTTGTTTAGAGAGTAAAGTATATGAACTTTGGTGCCAATAAAACACATGGCACATAAACTCAGAGAAGTATAAATTTTGCCAAGTACTTGTCCTGACTGATTTTTCCTAACTATAGTTTTTTCATCACTTTTGGGAAGAGAACTGAAATATTATTCTATATTCTCCAATCTCCTCTCTTCAGTATTTTGGTTTATATAGCTATAGGTTATAAAAAATGAAGTTTATACATAATTAGTGACATTTACATATGAAATCTTAGCAGATCCAATTAGCAAGCGACTAATTCATAAATCTGGTTCATATACAAAATGCTCTTCTGGAAAAAATTTGAATGTTTTAAACAGAAAATTTAAGGTATTAGTGTTGTTTGAGATTTTTGTGGTTCACCTTATCTTTCTTATTTGATTTCTGTTTTTCTATTTTTAATTTTTTATAGCCTTGTGGAAGGTCAGTTGCTAGATGGAAGTTTAGGAAAGTCAGTATCATCTCATTTGACTTAACTAACTTAAGAAAGGCACTGAATAACCACTTGGTTCTTTAAGGAGTTAAATCTTCTAATCTGAACATGAAGAGAATAAGGCTACAGACTGTACCAAAAGAATCAGCTAGCATATGGCCTTGGGTGCAGAAAAAACTAAGTTCAGTGGGATCAGTCACCCTCTTGTCCTGGGGACATATTTGTTGTAAGCATATACTCACTGCTCATAGCACCCACCCCCAACTCCCAAACCCTGGTATATGCCTAAGAGGAAATGGAATTAAACCAACGGATTAGATATATCACATGCATGCCGTCACTTTCATCATAGACTGCTAGCTCCTACCTGACAACATCAGTAGCATTTCTTTACCCCTTTCAATATATGTAATTAACAGATAATGTCAGACAAGAGGAATGTCATCCTGTTTTCTGTATTTGATGAGAACCGAAGCTGGTACCTCACAGAGAATATACAACGCTTTCTCCCCAATCCAGCTGGAGTGCAGCTTGAGGATCCAGAGTTCCAAGCCTCCAACATCATGCACAGTGAGTAAAGCAGCACTTAAGTCCAGTGGGTGGTGAATAGAGAAAAATTGATGTAATCAAAGTGATGTCCAGATAATGAATGAATTGTATGTGCATATAAATTTAACAATTATGTTACCTATAAATGTATAATTTTTACTCAAATACACGTGATCGTATAACCCATATTTTAAAAATCCAGTCACCATTTTTTCCTTTCAATATTTACTTGATTTCCCCCTCCCTTTTAATTCCCCATCTCCTTCTATATTACATCTTTTCACCAACCGTTCCATGCACAGGTAACATATTTTAAGACATATTTTCTCTATAATTATATAATCATATATAAACACATACATACATTGTATTAGTCTTCTAGTGCTGCCATAACAAAGTACTGCAGACTGGGTGGCTTAACCAGCAGGTATCTATTGTCTTACAACTCTGGAGGCTTGAGATCAGGATGTGGGCAACGTTGGTTTCTTCTGAGGCTTCTCTCCTTGTCTTGTAGATGGCTTTCTCCCTTGTTTTCACATGCTTTCTCCTTTATATACCTTTGTCCTAATCTCCTCTTCTAATAAAGATACCAGTAATGTTGGGCTAGGGTCCACCATAATGACCTTATTTTAACTAACTACCTATTTAAAAACACTATCTCCAAGTATAGTCACTTGCTGAGGTACTGGGGTTTAGGACTGCAAGGTATAAATTTGGGATGGGGGAACACAATTCAGCATACATACACTGCATACATACACATGTGTATATATTTATATATACCCACAAATCTGAATGGCCAAAAATATGGTAAAAAATTCCAATTGCACTATCCTACAGGGAAATGCGAAATAGAATAACAATAGGATAGCACTTTATACCCATCAAACTGCCAAAATTGTAATTACTAGTGGGCTTGTGGATAAAAGAGTGTTCTCATGCTATATTAGTGGATAAGTAGTATAGTCTTTTCAAAACCAATATATGCCTTTTGAAATTCTGATTTTTAAGATGTTTAAGATGGAGTGAGCACACATTTCCCTGTGTGTGCCGCTGGATGCAACTAAAAATCCTGAACAGGCCGGGCGTGGTGGCTCACGCCTGTAATCCCAGCACTTTGGGAGGCTGAGGCAGGCGGATCACGAGGTCAGGAGATCGAGACCATCCTGGCTAACACGGTGAAACCCCATCTCTACTAAAAATACAAAAAATTAGCTGGGCATGGTGGCGGGCGCCTGTAGTCCCAGCTACTTGGGAGGCTGAGGCAGGAGAATGGCATGAACCCAGGAGGCGGAGATTGCAGTGAGCCAAGATCACACCACTGCACTCCAGCCTGGACAACAGAGGGAGACTCTGTCTCAAAAGAAAAAAAAAATCCTGAACAAAATGCATGGGAACCTTGAAAAGTTATAATGTGGGTTATACTCACCTACCAGAATATGGCATATGTTACAATTCTATGCCCCTCATCGCAAAGCTTTGGCCCTTTAACTTTGGGTTGAGCCTCATATTTAGCTTGAATTTCTAGTAATAGTGATATATTATTCTCCAGAGTTAAAGTCCTTTACTATCCATTATTCTAAAAATTTTAAGGTTGTTTAGTCCTTTGAGTTGCATTTTTATTTTTTACATAGTTCAGGGTATTGCTTTCCTTCTGAAGGATTCAGATTTCACATTTGTGCAAGAGTCTTAGTATTTAATTCTAGTGGCACAGAGCTTTTCCTTTTCTCCCTCTTCTCTCCAGCCTCATGGCTTTGGTTTAGAATTCCTTCAGCCTGATAGAATATTGTATTTTATAGTTTCCTTATTGTGTTATTTACTAGATATTTGTTCTTTTATTTTTTTCTATTCATAATTTCTCCATTTCCCACCACATCTTTTTCCAAGTAGGATGTGCACCTGCCACAGTATCTGGACAGTTAAACCATCCCATTTTCATGGAGATGGTGATTAAAACTAGAGAGATATAGTAACATAAGCAGAGCCAGAAAACAATTTCACTGAAGATGATATCTATATATATATTCCTCTGGGATTTCTAATATAGCTTTTGGTGGAGATAAGAGTCTGGAATTGAGAAAGAAGAGATTGGAGTTGAGAAAAAGAGTCTGAGAAAGCACAGAGAGAGACACAAAGGCAGAGACCAAGAGACACAGGGGAAGGATCTTCAGAGGAAGAGTCCAGGGAGAAAGATGCTAAGACAGAGGGATAAGAAAAGAAGAAAAAAAAGGGCCAGGAGGAGAGAGACCCAAACCATAAATCACTCCTATTTCCATTAGCAGTAAAATTGATAATCTATTTTCATACAATGAAATACCATGTGACAATGAAGATTCACAATATGAATAAGTATCACAAAGACAATTTTTAGTAAAACGGTAAGTGTCAAAAGAATATATACAGTATTACATTATTTACATAAAGTTCAAAAATGGGCAAAATTAACTTATATAGTTTAGGGATACAGAGGAAGAAAAGTATAAAGGTTAGTAAGGACATGATTATAATAAAAGACAAGATAGTGGCTACCTCTTAGAAAGAGTTCATTTGAGAATAAACACGTGTTTTGTGGGGATAGCAGTAACATTGTATTTCATGACCTAGATGTTTGTTTTATAATTTTGTGTTTTAAAAAATTGTAGGATTTATTATTTATTTTGTAGATGGATCCTACAAACGATAGGGAAATTGCAGTAGGAATGAAGAGGAAGGAACATGTGCAGGATTTGTTTAGAAGATAGAATGCACATGATTTGGTAAATAATTAGCTATGTTTGGTAAAGGACTAAGAGGATTTGAGGATGATTACCAAATTTCTGATGTGGGTAACTAGGAGAAGAGACAGACAAAATGGAATAAAGTGTATTTAAAGAAATGATAGCAAAAAACTTTCCAAATCTGGAGAAAGATGTAAATATCCACGTACAAGAAGCTCAAAGATCTCTAGTCAGATTAGATTCAAACAAGACTATATGAAGACACATTACAATCAAACTGTCAAATATCAAAGACAAAGAGAGAATCCTGAAAGCAACAACAAAAAAGCAGCAAACCACATACAAGGAAATTCCAATAAGGCAGAAACTTTACAGGTCAGAAGAGGGTGGGATGATATATTCCAAGTACTGAGAAAACTTTACCTAGAAAATGTGTCCTTCAGAAATGCAGACAGATAAAGACTTTGCCACACAATTCCAGTTAGACAAGAGAAATAAAGACATCTATTGTACACTATGGTGACTACAGTTAATAAATTACTCGTTCCAATATGTACATATATAAACATTGTGATGTATATCATAATATATTCTATTTTTCCCTTTCAATTAAAAAATAAATTTAAAAAGACTGGATAGAGAAGCATCAGCCATTCTAGTAATTAAGCCTGAGGAAGCTTACATTCCAGTGATTTCAGATAACCATTATGCAAGTTAAGGAATAAACTGGATAGGATGATATTAAAAAAACAAAACCACCAATGAGATACACCAGAATGGCTAAAATTAAAAAGACTGTCCATACCAAGTATTGGTAAAGATGTAGAGTAATCAGAACTCTCATACATTTCTGGTCAGGATGGAAATTTGTGCACTTACTTTGGGAGTATCAAAAGCCAAACATAGGCATACCCTATTGACTCAGGAAATCCACTCCTAGTATATGCCTGTTATGTCCTGAATCACGTCCCCTAGAATTCATATGCTGAAGCCCTAACACTAGTATTTCAGAATGTGACTGTATTTGGAGATACGGTCTTTAAGGGGTTTATTAAGTTAAAATGAGGTTGTTACCATGGGCCCTAATCCAATATGACTAGTGTCCTTATAAGAAGAGGAAATGAGGGCCGGGCGCGGTGGCTCACGCCTGTAATCCCAGCACTTTGGGAGGCCAAGGCGGGCGGATCACGAGGTCAAGAGATCGAGACCATCCTGGCCAACATAGTGAAACCCCATCTCTACTGAAAATACAAAAATTAGCTGGACATGGTGGCGAGCTCCTGTAGTCCCAGCTACTCGGGAGACTGAGGCAGGAGATCGCTTGAACCCAGGAGGTGGAGGTTGCAGTGAGCCGGGATCATACCACTGCACTCCAGACGGGCAGACAGACCGAGATTCCATTTCAAAAAAAAAAAAAGAAGAGGAAACGTGTACACACAGAGACACCAGGAATGCATATTCAGAGAGGAAAGACCAAGCCAAGGAGAGGCCTCAGTAAAAACCAAACCTGCCAATATAAAATCAAAATTCCTTGATCTTGGAATTTTAGTGTTCAAAACTGTGAGAAAACACATTCCTGTTATTTAAACCTCCCAGTCTGTGGTATATCGTTATGGCAACCCTAGCCACTAGTACATCACCCAAAAGTAGTGTGTATATATTTCACAAAAGACATGTAACTATTTAATCCATGTGGAGTGTCAAAAGGCAAAAATACAACAAATGTATTTTAAAGATTATAATTGGCTTTTATACATGATTCTGGAATCAGATAGCCCTCAGAACCAAATACAGAACAGCAGCCAGCAACATAATATGGATAGAAATTGGAAGTGAGGTTTAGAGACAGCTTAATTGATTACAGTTGGGCATTTTTGCCTTATTTGAAGCTGTTAGTTGCCTGCAATTGATGGAAGTTCAGCTGCTATAATCGGCTGAGACTGAGCTGCTTGTTATAAAAGCATATTCCTAAATTAGGCTTTCAGTTATTCATCAACTAAGCCAGGCTGCAACTTTGTTGTGCAAGGACTCAAGTGCAAAGGTACCCTTAGGCAAAATTCAGGTTAATTTAAAAGGACTTTACTTTTATTAGTTATGTGAAATGAAGTGGAATCTATTTTTTCCAAGTGGATAGTCATATTTTCTATTATCATTTACCAAATAGCTGATTTTTTCCTGTACTGGTTGGAGATGCTGCCTTTATTATATATTAAGTTTCCACTTACATCTTGTCAGTTTCTGGACTCTATATTCTGTTTTATATATTTATCTATTCTGCATTAAGACTGCATTTTTAATTATAATAGCTTTATAATATCTCTTAATGCTGTATAGGAAAAAAACTTCAATTACTAATTAGTTATACTAAGCCAATGTCTGAGTATTGCTTAGTGGTTTGTGGGCAACCATCTTACACAGTACCTAGTAACAGAGTAGACAAGTGTTTATTGAATGGATGGATGAATGGATGTGTGGAAGAGGCTTTCAGAAACAATTCCTTTTATAGACTAAGGCCAATGTTACTTTTGCTTAGCTCTTTCGTTTGAAATAATTTAAAATGTACAGAAAAGTTACAAGAATAATACATGGAACTTACATACACCCTTTACCCAGATTCACAAATGTTTAACATTTTGCAATTTTGTTTTTCATTTTCTTTTCTTTACATACACACTTCTGTTACTTATTTTCTATTTGAAAATTAGTTGCAGACATCACATCCCTTTACCTCTCAGTACTTTAATACACATTTCCTGTGAATAAAGATATTCTTTTACATAACCAGAGTGATGCTATGAAATTACAGACACTTCAAATTGATAAAACACATTTCTGTAATTTACAACTGGTATTCCAGTTGTATCAACCAATGCTGTCATTTATAGCATTTTCTTCCTTGAGGTACAGGGATCTAGTACAAGTAACTACTTGTCCCACTTCTTTCATTTCCTTGAATCTGAACCTTCATCAGATGGTAACTTTAAGCACCCAAAGGTTTTTTTCTGGTTTCTTCTCTGTGTAGTCATTATTTTCACCCTTGCAACTAATAAACGGTTTGAAGGGATATACTTTAAGACCATGCAAACATCCTGCTACTCATCAAAATGCCCCCCATATAACATCCAAATTAATCTTTATCATGATGGTTTATGACTGTCTCCTCACATTGGGATTGGGGCCCAACTGATTATTAACAATCTACTTTTTTGGAAGATATAATATCTCTTCCTGGGAATAAGATAATGGGCATAACATATAATAATTCCTAATTGTATCATGACAATCACAATCCAAAATACCAAATCTGTGATATGACTAAATCTCTTTTCCCCATTGTTTTTGCAGGCATCAATGGCTATGTTTTTGATAGTTTGCAGTTGTCAGTTTGTTTGCATGAGGTGGCATACTGGTACATTCTAAGCATTGGAGCACAGACTGACTTCCTTTCTGTCTTCTTCTCTGGATATACCTTCAAACACAAAATGGTCTATGAAGACACACTTACCCTATTCCCATTCTCAGGAGAAACTGTCTTCATGTCGATGGAAAACCCAGGTTAGTTATGTATATTTTTCTTGTACCAACAGCTGTGAATGCTTCACTAGCCATTCATATGCTCTTTGCCCACTAGCTCACATTTGGGCAGATATGAAACGGTTCAAGTGATTCTGGTAATTGCAAGGCATTTTAATGACAGCACCAGCTCAAGTATTTAACTTAAAAGTCTTTGCTCTAACAACGATAGACTGGATTAAGAAAATGTGGCACATATACACCATGGAATACTATGCAGCCATAAAAAATGATGAGTTCGTGTCCTTTGTAGGGACATGGATGAAACTGGAAAACATCATTCTCAGTAAACTATCGCAAGGACAAAAAACCAAACACCGCATGTTCTCTCTCATAGGTGGGAATTGAACAATGAGAACTCATGGACACAGGAAGGGGAACATCACACTCCGGGGACTGTTGTGGGGTGGGGGGAGGGGGGAGGGACAGCATTAGGAGATATACCTAATGCTAAATGACGAGTTAATGGGTGCAGGAAATCAACATGGCACATGGATACATATGTAACAAACCTGCACATTGTGCACATGTACCCTAAAACCCTAAAGTATAATAAAAAAAAAAAAAAAAAAAAAAGTCTTTGCTCTAAAAAGTGTCTTCACATGCCAAGGGCCAATTTTTACAATTTTTATGGATACATAATAGTTGCGCCTATTTAGGGGGTACATGTGATATTTTCATACAAGCATACAATGTGTAATGATCAAATTAGGGTAACTGGGATATTCATCACCTCAAAACTTATTATTTGTGTTAGGGACATTCCAATTCCACTCTTCTAGTTATTTTGAATTACACAATAAATTATTGTTAACTATAGTCACCCTACTGTAATATTGAACACTACAACTTATTCCTTCTATTTAAGTGTAATGTTATACCTATTAATCAACCTCTCTTCATTCCACCCCACCGCCCCCCATACCATTCCCAAACTCTGTTAAGCACCATTCTACTCTCTGTCTCCATAAGATCCACTTTTTAAGCTCTCACATGTAAGTGAAAACATGTGATATTTGTCTTTCTATGCCTGGCTTACTTCACTTAACATAATGACATCCAGGCTCATCCATGTTGCCACAAATGACAGGATTTCATTCTTTTTAATGGCTGAGTAATATTCTATTGTGTATATATACCACACTGTCTTTATCCATTCATCTGTTGATGTATACTTAGGTTGATTTTATATCCTAGCTATTGTGAATGCTGCTGTAATAAATGTTGGTGTGCAGCTATCTCTTTGATACACTGATTTCCTGTCTTTGAATATATATCCAGCAGTGGGATTGCTGGATCACATAGTAGTTCTATTTTTAGTTTTTTGAGGAACCTCCTTACTCTTTTCCACAGTATTTGTACTTATTTACACTCCCACCAACAGTGTACAAGCATTCCCCTTTTGCCACATCCTCACCAGCATTCATTAATTTTTTTTGTCTTTTTGATAAAAACCATTTAACTGGAGTGAAATATCTCATTGTGCTTTTGGTTTGCATTTCTCTGGTAATTAGTGAGGTTGAGCAGTTTTTCATATACTTGTTGGCCATTTGTATGTCTTCTTTTTTTTTTTTTTTTTTTTGAGACAGAGTCTTGCTCTGTAGCCCAGGCTGGAGTGCAGTGGTGCAATCTCGGCTCACTGCAAGCTCCGCCTCCCGGGTTCACGTCATTCTTCTGCCTCAGCCTCCCTAGTAGCTGGGACTACAGGTGCCCGCCACCACGCCCAGCTAATTGTTTGTATTTTTAGTAGAGGCAGGGTTTCATCGTGTTAGCCAGGATGGTCTCGATTTCCTGACCTCGTGATCCACCCACCTCGGCCTCCCAAAGTGCTGGGATTACAGGCATGAGCCACTGTGCCCGGCCTGAATGTCTTCTTTTGAGAAATGTCTGTTCAGATCTTTGTCCATTTTTAATAGGGTTCTTTGTTTTTTTGCTATTGACTAGAGTTTCTTATATATTCTGGTTATTAATGCCCTCTCAGTTGTATAGTTGGCAAATATTTCATGCCATCCTATAAACTGTCTCTTCACTTTGTTCATTGTTTCCTTTGCTGTGCAGAAGCTTTATGGCTTGATATAATCCCATTTGTCTACTTTTGCTTTAGTCCCCTGTGCTTTTGAGGTCTTACCTGCAAAATCTTTCCCAGACCAATATCCTGGTGCATTCCCCCAATGTTTTCTTCCAGTAGTTTCATACTTTCAGGTTGTATATTTTAGTCTCTAATCCATTTTGATTTGATTTTTGTATATAGTGAGAGATAGGGGTCTAGTTTCATTCTTCTGCATGTGGATATCCAGTTTTCCCACACCATTTATTGAAGAGACTATTCTTTCACCAGTGCATGTTCTTGGCACTTTGTCAAAAATGAGTTGACTATAAATGTGTGGATTTATTTCTGGGTTCTCTGTCGTGTTCCACTGGCATATATTTCTGGTTTTATGCCAGTACCATGCTGTTTTGGTTACTACAGCTTTGTAGTATAGTTTCAAGTCAAGTAGTGTCATGCCTCCAGCTTTGTTCATTTTGCTCAGGATTATTTGGCTGTTTGGGGTCTTTTGTGGTTCCATACAAATTTTAAGATTCTTTTTTCTATTTCTGTGAAAAACTTCATTGGTATTTAGATAGGTATTACATTAAATCTGGTAGCATTGATATTTTAACAATATTAGTTTTTCCAGCCCATTAAAATGAGATAGATACCTTTTCATTTTTTTGTGTGTTCTTCAATTCCCTTTATCAGTATTTTAGTTTTCATTATAGAGATAACTCAGCTCTTTGGTTTAATTTATTCCAAGATATTTATTTTTATCATAGCTATTGTAAATGATTTTTTAAAAATTTCTTTTTAGGTTGTTAGCTCTTGGTATATAGAAATGGTACTGATTTTTGCATGTTGATTTTGTATCCTGCAACTTTACTGAATTTGTTTACCAGTTCTAATAGTTTTTTGATGGAGTCTTTAGTTTTTTGTGAAATATAAGATTATGTCATCTATAAACAAGGAGAATTTGACTTCTTCCTTTCCAATATGGATACCCTTTATTTCTTTCTCTTGCTTACTTGTTCTGGCTTGGACTTCCAAGACTACATTTTATAGAATTGGTGAAAGTGGGCATCCCTATCTTGTTTCAGATCTTAGAGGAAAGGCTTTTGGTTTTCCACATTTGGTATGATATCAGCCATAGTTTGTCATATATGGCCTTTATTGTTTTGAGGTATGCTTTCTATACCCAGTTTGTTGCGAGTTTTATCATGAAGGGATGTTGAATTTGATCTTTTTGGCATCAATTGAAATGATCGTATGTTTTGTCCTTCATTCTGTTGATATGATGTATCACATTGATTCATTGATTCATTTCCATATGTTGAACCATCCTTGTATCCCTGGGATGAATCCCCCTTGATCATGATGAATGATCTTTTACTGTGTTGTTGAATTTGGTTTGCTAGTATTTCGTTGAGGATTTTTGCATCAATGTTCATCAGAGATATTGGCCTGTAGTTTGTTTCTGTGTATGTGTGTGTCTTTGTCTGGTTTAGTTTCAGGGTAATTCCACTGGCCTTGTGGAATCAGTTTGGAAGTATTTTTTCCTCCTTGATTTTTGGGATAGTTTGTGGAGAGTTGGTATTAGTTCTTTTAAAAAAAATGTTCAGTAGAATTCAGCAATGAAGCCATCAGGTCCTGAGCTTTTCTTTGTTGGGAGACTTTTTATTACTATTTCTAGCTCATCCCTTGTTATTAATCTATTCAAGTTCTTTCTTTCTTCTTTCCTTCTTTCTTTCTTTCTCTCTCTCTTTCTTTTTTTTTTTTTTCAGTCTTGTTCTTCACCCAGGCTGGGGTGCAGTCAATCTCAGCTCACTGCAACCTCTGCCTCCCAGGTTCAAGTTATTCTTGTGCTTCAGCTTCCCAAGTAGCTGGGATTACAGGTGTGCACCACCACACCTGGTTAATTTTTGTATTTTTAGTAGAGACGGGGTTTTGCCATGATGGCCAGGCTGGTCTCGAACTCCTGGCCTCAAATGATCCACCTGCCTTGGCCTCCCAAAGTGCTGGGATTACAGGCATGAGCCATTGTGCCTGGCCCAAGTTTTGTATTTCTTATGTTTAATCTTGGTAAGTTGTGTATGTGTAGTAATTTATCCATTTCTTCTACGTTTTCCAATTTATTGGCATATATTCCCTCGTAGTAGCTTTTAATGATCCTTTGAATTTCCATGGTATCAGTTGTAATGTCTACTTTTTTGTCTATGATTTTAATTATTTCTGTCTTATCTTTTTCTTTTCTTAGTCTGACTAGAGGTTTCTCAATTTTGTTTATCTTTTCTAAAAACCAACTTTTCATTTCACTGATCTTTTTTACTGTTTAGTTTAAACTTCATTCATTTCTGCTTTCATTTTTATTATTTCTTTCCTTCTGTTAATTGTGGGTTTGGTTTGCTCTTGCTTTTCTAGTTCTTTAAAATGCATCATTGTGCTGTTTATTTGAGGTCCTTTTACTTTTTTGATGTAGGCATTTATTGTTGTAAATTTTCCTTTAGTCCTGCTTTTGCTGTATCTCATAGGTTTTGATATGTTGTATTTCCATTTTCATTTGTTTAAAAAAATTTTTAATTTTCTTCCTAATTTCTTCATTGACCCAATGGTCATTCAGAAGCATGTTTTTTAATTTCCATGTATTCGTATAGTTTCCAAAGTTCCTCTCATTACTGATTTCTGGTTTTATTCCATTAAGATCAGTAAAGATACTGGATATGATTCCATTTGGGAAGAATATTTTTAATTGTTTTGTGGCCTAATATGTGATCTGTCTGAGAATGTTCCATATGCTGAGGAGAAAAAAATGCGTATTCTGTGGCTGTTGGATGAAATATTCTGTAAGTGTCTATTAGGTCCATTTGGTCTATAGTGCATATTAAGTGTGATGTTTCTTTGTTAATTTTCTATCTAGTAATCTATCTAGGGCTGAAAGTGCATATTGAAATACCCAATTATTGTAATGGGGTCTATCTCTCTTTTTAGCTCTAATAATATTTGCTTTATGTATCTCAGTGCTCCAGTGTTGGGTGCATATACATTTAGATTTATTATATCATCTTGCTGAATTGACCCCTTTATCATTAAGTAATGACCTTCTTTGTCTCTTTTCACTGTTTTTGAATTGAAGTCTATTTTATCTGATATAGCTACTCCTGCTTTTTTGTTTCTATTTCCATGGAATATCTTTTTCCATGCCTTCATTTTCAGTCTTCATTTCTTTATAAGGTAAAGTGAGTTTCTTGCAGACAGCATATGGTTGAATCTTGTTTTCATCCATTCAGCCACTCTATGTCTTTTCATTTGATAATTTAGTTCATTTACACTCAATGTTACTATTGTTAGGTAAGCAGTTACTAGCGCCACTTGGTTATTTGATTTGTGGTTATTTTGTTAGTCTTATCTTCTTCCTTTCCTGTCTGTCTTTGTATAAAAGTGACTTTCTCTAGTAATATGTTTTAGTCTCTTATTTTTTGTGTGCGTATCTATTATAGGTTTCTGCTTTGTAGTTATCATGAGGCTTGTAACATTTTTTAACCAACTATTTTAAAGTGATGACAACCTAACTCTGATCGCAATTCAAAGGAAAAAAAAGCAAAGAGACAACTAAAAACTATCTTTTTAAGTCCATCCCCTGCCTCTTTTTGACTTTTTGTTGTCTCAATTTATGTCTTTTTACATTGTCTATCTCTTAACAAAATTTTATATTATAGTTACTCTTATTTTTGTTAGGCTTCTCTTTTAGTCTTCATACTAAAGATATGAGGAGTTTACCCACTGCAATTACAGTGCTAGTGTATTCTGTATTTTTCTGTGTACTTACTATTGCCAGTGAGTTTTGTGCCTTCGGATCATTTCTTCTTGCTCTTTACCATCCTTTTCTTTCAGGTTGAAGAACTCTGTTTACCCTTTTTTATAAGATAGGTCCAGTGTTGATGAAATTCCTTAGCTTTTATTTGTCTGGAAAAGTCTTTATTTCTCCTTAATGTTTGAAGAATTACTTTTCTGGATATAATATTCTAGTTTAGAAGTCTTTTGCCTTCAGCATTTTGAATAAGTTATCCCATTTACCCTTGGCCTATACGGTTTCTGTTATTATGTCTGTTGCTAGACATATTGGAGTTCCTTTACGTGTTATTTGCTTCTTTTCCCTTACTGCCTTTAGATACTTTGTTTGACCACTAAGATTTCATTATTATGTGCCTTGAGGTAGTCTTATTTGGGTTGAATCTTCTTGGTGTTCCTTGAACTTCTTGTGCCTGGATGTTCGTATCTTTCTCTTGGTTTGGAAAATTCTGTCATTCTTTTTTTTTTCTTTCCAACTTTATTTTAGCTTCAGGGGGTACATGTGCAGGTTTGTTACATGGGTAAATTGCATTTCATGGGGGTTTGGTGTACAGATTATTTTGTCACCCAGGTAATAAGTACTGAATAGGTAGTTTTTTCATCCTCACCCCTCAACCCTCAAGTAGGCCCCAGTGTCTATTATTCTCTTCTTTGTGTCCATGTGTACTCAATGTTTAGCACCCACTTATAAGTGAGATCATGCAGTATTTGGTTTTCTGTTCCTGCATTAATTCGCTTAGGATAATGCCTCCAACTCCATCCATGTTGCTGTAAAGGACATGATCTTGTTTTTTGTGGCTTTTGTTCCCATTGCTTTTGGTGTTTTGGACATGAAGTCCTTGCCCATGCCTATGTCCTGAATGGTATTTCCTAGGTTCTCTTCTAGGGTTTTTATGGTTTTAGGTCTAACATGTAAGTCTTTAATCCATCTTGAATTAATTTTTTTATAAGGTGTAAGGAAGGGAAACAGTTTCAACTTTCTATATATGGCTAGCCAGTTTTCCCAGTACCATTTATTTATTAAATAGGGAATCCTTTCCCCATTGCTTGTTTTTGTCAGGTTTGTCAAAGATCAGATAGATGTAGATATGTGGCATTATTTCCGAGGGCTCTGTTCTGTTCCATTGGTCTATATCTCTGTTTTGGCACCAGTACCATGCTGTTTTGGTTACTGTAGCCTTGTAGTATAGTTTGAAGTCAGGTAGCATGATGCCTCCAGCTTTGTTCTTTTGGCTTAGGATTGACTTGGCAACGCGGCCTCTTTTTTGGTTCCATATGAACTTTAAAGTAGTTTTTTCCAATTCTGTGAAGAAAGTCATTGGTAGCTTGATGGGGATGGCATTGAATCTATAAATTACCTTGGGCAGTATGGCCATTTTCATGATATTGATTCTTCCTATCCATGAGCATGGAATGTTCTTCCATTTGTTTGTATCCTCTTTTATTTCATTGAGCAGTGGTTTGTAGTTCTCCTTGAAGAGGTCCTTCACGTCCCTTGTAAGTTGGATTCCTAGGTATTTTATTCTCTTTGAAGCAATTGTGAATGGGAGTTCACTCATGATTTGGCTCTCTGTTTGTCTGTGATTGGTGTATAAGAATGCTTGTGATTTTTGCACATTGATTTTGTATCCTGAGACTTTGCTGGAGTTGCTTATCAGCTTAAGGAGATTTTGGGCTGAGACAGTTTGGTTTTCTAGATATACAATCATGTCATCTGGAAACAGGGACAATTTCACTTCCTCTTTTCCTAATTGAATACCCTTTATTTCCTTCTCCTGCCTGATTGCCCTGGCCAGAACTTCCAACACTATGTTGAATAGGAATGGTGAGAGAGGGCATCCCTGTCTTGTGCCAGTTTTCAAAGGGAATGCTTCCACTTTTTGCCCGTTCAGTATGATATTGGCTGTGGGTTTGTCGTAGATAGCTCTTATTATTTTGAGATACGTCCCATCAATACCTAATTTATTGAGAGTTTTTAGCATGAAGGGTTGTTGAATTTTGTCAAAGTCTTTTCTGCATCTATTGAGATAATCATGTGGTTTTTGTCTTTGGTCCTGTTTATATGCTGGATTACATTTATTGATTTGTGTATGTTGAACCAGCCTTCCATCCCAGGGATGAAGCCCACTTGATCATGGTGGATAAGCTTTTTGATGTGTTGCTGGATTCGGTTTGCCAGTATTTTATTGAGTATTTTTGCATCAATGTTCATCAAGGATATTGGTCTAAAATTCTCTTTTTTTGTTGTTTCTCTGCCAGGCTTTGGTATCAGGATGATGCTGGCCTCATAAAATGTGTTAGGGAGGATTCTCTCTTTTTCTATTGATTGGAATAGTTTCAGAAGGAATGGTACCAGTTCCTCCTTGTACCTCTGGTAGAATTCAGCTGTGAATCCCTCTGGTCCTGGACTTTTTTTGGTTGGTAAGCTATTAATTATTGCCTCAATTTCAGAGCCTGTTATTGGTCTATTCAGAGATTCAAATTCTTCCTGGTTTAGTCTTGGGAGGGTGTATGTGTCAAGGAATTTATCCATTTCTTCTAGATTTTCTAGTTTATTTGCGTAGAGGTGTTTATAGTATTCTTTGATGGTAGTTTGTATTTCTGTGGGATCGGTGGTGATATCCCTTTGTCATTTTTTATTGCGTCTATTTGATTCTTCACTCTTCTTTATTAGTCTTGCTAGCAGTCTATCGATTTTGTTGATCTTTTCAAAAAACCAGATCCTGTATTCATTGATTTCTTGAAGGGTTTTTTGTGTCTCTATTTCCTTCAGTTCTGCTCTGATCTTAGTTATTTCTTGCCTTCTGCTAGCTTTTGAATGTGTTTGCTCTTGCTTCTTTAGTTCTTTTAGTTGTGTTGTTAGGGTGTCAATTTTGGATCTTTCCTGCTTTCTCTTGTGGGCATTTAGTGCTATAAATTTCCCTCTACACACTGCTTTGAATGTGCCCCAGAGGTTCTGCTATGTTGTGTCTTTGTTCTCATTGGTTTCAAAGAACATCTTTATTTCCGCCTTCATTTCGTTATGTACCCAGTAGTCATTCAGGAGCAGGTTGTTCAGTTTCCATGTAGTTCAGCAGTTTTGAGTGAGTTTCTTAATCCTGAGTTCTAATTTGATTGCACTGTGGCCTGAGAGACAGTTTGTTATAATTTCTGTTCTTTTACATTTGCTGAGGAGTGCTTTACTTCCAACTATGTGGTCAATTTTGGAATAGGTGTGGTGTGGTGCTGAGAAGAATGTATGTTCTGTTGATTTGGGGTGGAGAGTTCTGTAGATGTCTATTAGGTCTGCTTGGTGCAGAGCTGAGTTCAATTCCTGGATATCCTTGTTAATTTTCTGTCTTGTTGGTCTGTCTAATGTTGACAGTGGGATGTTAAAGTCTCCCATTATTATTGTGTGGGAGTCTAAGTCTCTTTGTAGGTCTCTAAGGACATGCTTTATGAATCTGGGTGCTCCTGTATTGGGTGCATTTATATTTAGGATAGTTAGCTCTTCTTGTTGAATTGGGCAGGCCTGGTGGTGACGAAATCTCTCAGCATTTGCTTGTCTGTAAAGTATTTTATTTCTCCTTCACTTATGAAGCTTAGTTTGGCTGGATGTGAAATTCTGGGTTGAAAATTCTTTTCTTTAAGAATGTTGAATATTGGCCCCCACTCTCTTCTGGCTTGTAGAGTTTCTGCTGAGAGATCTGCTGTTAGTCTGATCGGCTTCCCTTTGTGGGTAACCCGACCTTTCTGTCTGGCTGCCCTTAACATCTTTTCCTTCATTTCAACTTTGGTGAATCTGACAATTATGTGTCTTGGAGTTGCTCTTCTCGAGGAGTATCTTTGTGGCATTCTCTGTATTTCCTGAATTTGAATGTTGGCCTGCCTTGCTAGATTGGGGAAGTTCTCCTGGATAATATCCTGCAGAGTGTTTTCCAACTTGGTTCCATTCTCCCCATCACTTTCAGTTACACCAATCAGATGTAGATTTGGTCTTTTCACATAGTCCCATATTTCTTGGAGGCTTTGTTCGTTTCTTTTTATTCTTTTTTCTCTAAACTTCTCTTCACACTTCATTTCATTCATTTCATCTTCCATCGCTGATACCCTTTTTCCAGTTGATCGCGTCAGTTACTGAGGCTTGTGCATTTGTCACGTAGTTCTTGTACCACAGTTTTCGGCTCCACCAGGTCCTTTAAGGACTTCTCTGCATTGGTTATTCTAGTTGCCCATTCGTCTAGTTTTTTTTCAAAGTTTTTAACTTCTTTGCCCTTGGTTCGAACTTCCTCGTTTAGCTCGGAGTAGTTTGATCTTCTGAAGCCTTCCTCTCTCAACTCGTCAAAGTCATTCTCCATCCATCGTTTTTCCGTTGCTGGTGAGGAGCTGCATTCCTTTGGAGGAAGAGAGGTGCTCTGATTTTTAGAGTTTCGGTTTTTCTGCTGTTTTTTCCCCATCTTTGTGGTTTTATCTACCTTTAGTCTTTGATGATGGTGACATACAGATGGGTTTTTGGTGTGGGTGTCCTTTCTGTTTGTTAGTTTTCCTTCTAATGGTCAGGACACTCAGCTGCACGTCTGTTGGAGTTTACTGGAGGTCCACTCCAGACCCTGTTTGCCTGGGTATCAGCAGCAGTGACTGCAGAACAGCAGATATTGGTGAACCACAAATGCTGCTGCCTGATCATTCCTCTGGAAGTTTTGTCTCAGAGGAGTAGCCGGCCATGTGAGGTGTCAGTCTGCCCCTACTGGGGGGTGCCTCCCAGTTAGGCTACTCGGGGGTCAGGGACCCACTTGAGGAGGCAGTCTGCCCATTCTCAGATCTCAAGCTGCATGCTGGGAGAACCACTACTCTCTTCAAAGCTGTCAGACAGGGACATTTACGTCTGCAGAGGTTATTGCTGTCTTTTGTTTGTCTGTGCCCTGCCCCCAGAGGTGGAGCCTGCAGAGGCAGGCAGGCCTCCTTGAGCTGTGGGGGGCTCCACCCAGTTCAAGCTTCCTGGCTGCTTTGTTTACCTACTCAAGCCTGAGCAATGGCAGGCGACCCTCCCCCAGCCTCGCTGCCGCCTTGCAGTTTGTTCCCAGACTGCTGTGCTAGCAATGAGCGAGGCTCCGTGGGTGTAGGACCCTCCGAGCCAGGTGCGGAATATAATCTCCTGGTGTGCTGTTTGCTAAGCCCATTGGAAGAGCACAGTATTAGGGTGGGAGTGACCCGATTTTCCAGGTGCCGTCTCTCACCCCTTTCTTTGACTAGGAAAGGGAATTCCCTGACCCCTTGCGCTTCCTGGGTGAGGCGATACCTCGCCCTGCTTTGGCTCACACATGGTGCGCTGCACCCACTGTCCTGCACCCACTGTCCGGCACTCCCCAGTGAGATGAACCCGGTACCTCAGTTGGAAATGCAGAAATCACCTGTCTTCTGCGTCACTCACACTGGGAGCTGTATACTGGAGCTGTTCCTGTTTGGCCATCTTGGCCTCCAATGCAAAGACTTTCAAACAACGTGACTCCATTTTCTCACTCCTACCTTTTGTGCTCTTGTCATTTATTTGAATTCTACATATATTTTAAACCCTGTAAGACATTATTATTGTTTTATATAATCAATATCATTTATATATATATATATATACACCTTTCGTTTCTTTCATTCTTTTCTGCATTTCTTGCTTCCATCTATGATCATCTTTTTGTCTGAAGAAACTTCTTTGGAACTTTCTTCAGTGTGGGTTGGCTGGTAAAAAGTTCTCTGTCAGTTTTTGGTCAGAATGGGTCTTTATTTTGCCTAGATACAAGTCCTTGGTTGGATTTACATATTGTGAATGTTTTCTCCCAGTGGTTTGTCTTTTCACTCCTTTAAGGGTGCATTATGGTTAATAGAAGTTCTTACATTTAATTAATTCTTATTTTTCAGTTTTTTATGGTTAGTGCCTTTTGTATTCTGTTTCAGAAATTTTTGCCTATCTTAAGAACATGATTCCATCCTTCTATATTTTCTTTCTACAGATTTTAAATATTTTCTTCTTGAAGTCTGATGGTTGTGTTGTTCACAATTAAGTTTATGATTCATTTTTAATTAATTTTGATGGAGTGATGCAGATAAAAGTTCATTTTTCCATAGGGATATTCAATTGCTTTAGCACCAATTGTTGGAAAAAAATAATTTCCTCACTGAATTGCACTGTTGTCTTTGCCGTGAATCTGATGACCATATCACTGTAGCTTTGTTTCTGTACTCTATTTCAGGGGTAGGTTATGATCCACAAGCCAAATTTGCAGCCTGTTTTTATATGGCATTGAGCTAAGAATTTTTTTACATTTTTAAAGAATTGTCACACAAAACAAAAAAAAACAGCAAAAAAACAAATAAGAATATGTATCATGGACCATATGTGTCTACAAACCTAAAATACTTGCTATGTTGCTTTTTACAGAAAAAGTTTGCCAACCCCTGATCTCTTATATTCCATTGACTTATTGGTCTATCTTTGTACCAGTAACATACTATCTTATAGTAAGTTTTAATATTTGTTTGTATAATTCCTCCAACTTTGCTCTCTTTGATTTTTATATAAATTTTAGAATCATCTTGTCAATTTTATCAACAAAAATATCTTCTGAGGTTTTGATAGGGATTACATTGACTCTGCAGATCAATTTGGGGGAGCATACATCTTGGCAATATTGAGTATTCCTGTCCATGAGCATGGTTTATTTATTTATTTACATCTTTTAAATTTTCTCTTGGCAATGTTTTTGTAAAATTTTAGTGTACAGGTTTTGCACATTTTTGTAAAATTTATTCTTTGGTATTTAATGCTATTTTCTATTTCTTCTGGTATGAGTTTTTGTCAATTGTGTTTTTCTAGAAACATGTCCCTTTCGTCTAAGTTGTTTAATTTACTTGAAGTAAGTTATTTGTAATGTTCTTTTATCATCCTTATAATGTCTGTACTGATGTCTCCCTTTTCATACCTGATATTGTTATTTATATTTTATCTATTTTGTCACCTTTGTTATAGGTTCATCAAATTTACTAATCCTACCAAAGGATCAAATTTTTGCTTTGTTCAGCAGGTCATGGAATTAAAAAAATTTTTTTGCTTTGTTTATTTTCTATGTTGAATTTTTATTTTTATTTTGCTTTTCATTTCACTTATTTCTGGTCTTTTGTTATTATTCCAATACTTTCTCTGGATTCAGTTTTCTTTTTCTTCTTGACTTCTTGAGATTAAAACTTGGTTCATTGATTTTCAACATTTCCTACTTTTTAAAAGTTCATACAAAGCTATAAATTTCCCTTTATGTACTGCTTTAACCCCATATCACAAATTTTGATGAGTCATATTTTTATTATCATTGAGTTTAAAATATTTTATAAATTTTATGTTATTTCTTGTTTTATTCATAGTTATCTTACAGTGTTTTACTTAATTTCCCAACATATGGTGATTTTCTGGCTCTCTCTCTTGCTGATTTATTTGTTTTACTATGATCACATAACATACTCTATATTATTTCAATCATTTGAAATTTGTTGAGACTTGCTATATGCCCAGTAAATAATTTAATTTGATTAATGGCCCACTGCATTTGAAACAAATATGTCTTTGTTGTTGTTGGGTAGAGTGTCATATATTTGCGTATTATGTCAAGTTGCTTTATCATGTTTTTAAAATCCTTATAAACTTCCTGATATTTTGTCTGTTTCTTACAGACATGGAGGAAACTGTGACATCTCTATGATTGTTGAGTTTGTTATTTTGATTTTTGTATTTGTTAGTAAGAATGTTTCAAAATAAATGAGGCAATATAAAATCAGTGCTTACAACTTTAAGATTGTATTCTTATTAGATCAATTCTTTCATATTTGTGAAATGTCCTTTTTGTCTGAAATAGTGCTTGTTGCCTTAAACATCTGCATTGTCTAAAATTTATACACCTGCACTATCATATTTATTTTGGTTAATGTTTGTGTGGTATGTATTTCCCATTCTTTTCTTTTCAACCTATCTGTATCCTTATATTTACAGTGTCTTTTTTAACATTTTCTGTAGTGCAAGTCTGTTGGTTAATTAATTTTGTCAGTTTTTGCTTCTCTGAAAAGTCTTTATTTCTGTCTTTGAATTATATCTTCACTGTGTATAGAATTCTGGGTTTGTGGTTGTTGTTTTTGTTTTATTACATTTTGTTTTATTGGTTTTTTCCTCAGCACTTTAAAAATGCCGCTCCATTGTTTCTGCTTGCAGTTTTTCACAATAAGTTTGTTGTAATTCCCATTTGTGTTCAACTGTATATAATGTATCTTTTAAAAAAAATCTGGATGGCTTCAAGCTCTTTGATTTTCGTGTGTGTGTGTGTGTGTGTGTGTGTGTGTTGTACTTTGGCATTCTCTAGGCTGCGATCTGTAATTAGGTATCTCATTAATTTTGAAAAATATTTATCATCTGTGTCTTCAAATATTGCTTCTAATTCTTTCTCTTCTTCTGGTATTGCATTTACATATGTTATACTGTTCAATTTTGTCACACAGCTCTTGAATATGCTGTTCTAGTTTGTTTTCTATCTCTTTTTCCTTCCAGTTCTTCGGTTTTGTTGACATTTATTGACCTATTTTTACTTCAATAATTGTTTCCTGGGTTGTTGAGTTAACTGATGAACTCATAGATGACATACAATTTATCTTTTTTATTCTTGTGTCACTTGTGCTTTTGATGTCACATCTAGGAAGGCTTTGTCTATCCCAAGGCCACATTGACTTCCATATTTTCTTCTAAGAATTTGATAGTTGTAGCTGTTACATATATGTCTATGATCTAGTTTGAATGAATTTTTGTGTATGGTGTGAAGAAGAGGTCTAACCTCTTTTTTATTTTTTGCATGTAAACACCCAGTTGTCCTGGCACCATTTGTTGAAAATATGATTCTTTTCCCATTAAGTCATCTTGACACCCTTGTTGAAAATCAATTGACCATAAATGTGAGAGTTTATTTCTGAACTCTCCATTCTGTTCCATTGACCCATGGAACAGAATTTCTATAAATTCTTACAGCTAATTCTACATTAGACTTTGGTTTTTCAGATGTGGTCGTCTCATTAGATTATGGTGATATGTTTGGTTACAAGTTTTATCTTCTCCTTGGCAACATTTTTTGATTACTGCCCTTCTTTTGTTTGTTTTTGTTGTTCCTTTCTCTTTTTTTGAAACAGGGTCTCACTCTGTTGCCCAGGGTGGAGTAAGTGCTGCGATCATGGCTCACTGCAGCCTCAACCTCCTGGGCTCAAGCAATCCTCCCACCTCAGCCTCCCAAGTAGTGGGACTACAGGCATGCACCATCATGCCAGGCTAACTTTTATATTTTTTGTAGAGACAGGGTCTTGCTTTGTTGCCCAGGCTGGTCTTGAACTCCCAAGCTCAAGCAATCCTCCAACCTCAGCTTCCCAAAGTGCTGGGATTACCAGTATGAGCCACTGCACCTGGCCTTGTTGTTCCTTTCTTCCTTTTATCTTGTAGTATCTCGATCCTTTTTGCTTACTATTTATCATTGAGGTGAGTTTGTTCTAAATAAACTTTTCACAGAAAGTTTATGTGGATATATTAATATCAATGAGGCATTAGGAGTGAGTTTTAGATTAGCAGGAATTCTCTTACGAAAGGTATTGATTGTATGTGTGAGTTTTCAGCCTTTACTTCTCTCTAGCCCATCAAGATCAAAGCTGCAGAGTTGTTTACATTTCAGAATTTCTTTCCTCCCCTCCCCACCTTACAAAACAGACTTACACTGCAAAAATGACTTGTCAATGTGATTATTTGTTCTGGTCCCATCTTTCCTACCTTTTGAGACTTGTGTTGAAAGGAGTCCAGTAGAACCACCGATGCTAGCTGGTATACCCTGATCCCATTGTTATAATGAATGACTGACTGTTTTTCATATCAAAGTGTAATACTTGCACCTTGTTAGAAGAAAGAAACAAGGCCAAGCACAGTGGTTCATGCCTGTAATCCCAGCACTTTGGGAGGCTGAAGTAGGAGGAATAATTAGACTTTGATATAAAAAATGGGGAAGATATGGAGGTATAAGATATGAGGAAGTATGTCCTCTTGGACTTTTCTGAAATCTGCCAGCCATGAGCATCCACTCTTTGTATCTTTTGATACCTGTTTTATATTAACTGTACTTCTATTTTGTGGTTTCATGGCTTCAGATATCTTCCAGCTTAATTGTACTCTGTCTTTAATTATTTGCAGCAATTTCTGAAAGGAGCAAGAAGAAAAGCCAGACCTTTCTTCACCACCTTAAAAACTGGTCATCTTTTGAAACCCCATGAAAGGCACAGTGGGTGACCATCTACATCAGGAGTGGGCAAACTATGGCCCTTGGGTAGTCTGGTCTCCTGTCTGTTTTTGTAAGGCTTTATTGGAACCCATACACACACAAACTGATCATCTCTTGTTATGTGTTAAGTTTTCTTATAATTATTCTTTTCTATTTCATCCAGCTGAATTACCATTTCACCTTGTGTATGCCCTTTCCAGTCTTAAATTATAGAAGCTATGTCTTTGTGGTTTTAAATTATGGAAGCTGTGTCTTCTTGTGTTTTAGTATGGCAAGATATTTGTTCTTACTTTTCCTCTAGAATCTGCAGTGGATTACTTTCAGAAGTAGGTATTGCCTCTAAGTTTCCTGACTTCTGTTTCCTTCTCCCTGTTCTGTAGTATATTTATAGATTGCATGTTTTCTCATCCTTAAACAAGGTACAAATATGTTCTGATCAAGGTTTGCTAGCCAAGAGGATAAGTGGCTTGCTCTTAGCCTAACTCTCTGTCTACTTAATGGATGTTGAATTCCCTTCTCAACTCAACAGCTAGTAACTAGTTCGAAGATCAGATAATAGCTTACAGCATTAATTAGTTCAGTGAAAGCCCTGGTTTGATCACAGAGGCAGGAAACTGATCTATATATTTGTAGTGCTGACTAGACCCCAACTTGGCTAGGTAGCTTATACCTGTGTCAGAAGTTGGAGAAGGAGATTGACAGCTGAGGTGTCTCCAAGGGAATTACAATTATTTTCATTTTCTTTGTGTCTGTAATTATGTCTCTTTTCTTACTTCAAAGTTTGTATATGTGAAATTTATTAATTTTTATTTGGTTGTTTATTTTATTGACTTTTTCATCAAACAACCAACTCTGTGCTCTTGGATTGAAATTTATGAATTAATTATAGTTTTAAATTTACCATTAGTCACACATACAATACAAAAATATATTTTCATTACGAAATTTTAACCCAAGCCATTAAAACTAAACTCCAGCTTGATCACCATTCCTAATACCAGGCCCCTCTCAGAGGGGAGGGTAAATAAAAGTCCATTTTGGTAACTAGTTTGACGAGAATCTCTAATTGTTTCCCTGTTTTTCTTATAATGTCTTCCTTTGAATTATCCTCTTTTTTTTCAAGAGTTCCATCATATAATGTATTCCTTTTTGCTTACAGATTGACCTCCTGGAGGCATGCATCCCCCTGCTCCAGTCTGAGCTGGTTCTCTCTAGGCCTGAGGCTCAGTTATCAACTTGGGACTTTTATTTACCCTCCCTCAGGATAGGTACCTGGTTCTTGGATACCAGGTCTTACTCTTGTTTGAGATACTCCTTTATTTTGGTGGCAAACATTCCATAATCACTTCCTGATAATGGTGACATTTGAGGTAGATTTTGTGAGTCTTTATATGTTAGAATATATTTTTATTCTCCTTTGCCACTTGATTGATAATTTGGCTGCACATAGAATGTAAGCATTCACAGGGCTTTTGGGAGTAGCTTCCCTTGAGGAGAAGGTGGTTGCATTTAAGATCTTCCCTGCAAAGACTGTGTGAAATGACAAGGCTATTGAGGTACCCAACGGGTAGCTTGTAAAGGTGTATCTTGTCTCTTATGTTTATGCATCTACTTTACCACCATGTAATTAGCCTATTATAACTTATTGCATTCCTTCACTCAGCGAATCTTGTTCATGGTAGAAATTAATATTGCTAGTACCATGGTAGAATTTTATATTAGCTGGATCCTAGACCTAAATGCTCCTTCCTTGTGCTTACATATTCTGCAAGTGGGTGACAGTGGATGCTAGGTATTGTGCTATGTGATTTCAATGTATTATATTGATGGGGTAGATACTATTAGCCTCATTTGCAAATTAGAAACCTATTGTTCAGAAAGCTTAAGTGACTTTCTCAAAGTCACACAGCTGGTAAGTTGCTGAACTGGGATTTGAATCCAGGCAATCTGATGGATTTAAGAGGAACCTGTGCCACTGTGTGATATAGCAATAACATCTAGCCAATATAAATACTTTCCTGAATTAAATGACTGTCATATTCAGAGAGTTCTGTGTCACTATTAAGACCCTCCACTATTGTGTATATTAATTACATTTCCCTATTTTAATCCCAATATCTATTCATTTTTATCACAGTCCTTTCTTATGGTCACAAACAGGCATAGCACAACAGCAGCAATGCAAAAACCACTTTTACATTACATATTCCAGGGATTTAACCCAATGACCTGTGATATAATGATACTGACTAGTATTTTTTCATTTATCTGGAAATGGGAGAGAACCTCTAACAGAATGTTTTAGAATCTGTGTTATGAGTAACCAGAGTCTTATTCTTCCTCATCTCCAGGCCTATGGATTCTGGGGTGCCACAACTCAGACTTTCGGAACAGAGGCATGACCGCCTTACTGAAGGTTTCTAGTTGTGACAAGAACACTGGTGATTATTACGAGGACAGTTATGAAGATATTTCAACATACTTGCTGAGTAAAAACAATGCCATTGAACCAAGAAGCTTCTCCCAGAATTCAAGACACCCTAGCACTAGGCAAAAGCAATTTAATGCCACCACAATTCCAGAAAATGACATAGAGAAGACTGACCCTTGGTTTGCACACAGAACACCTATGCCTAAAGTACAAAATGTCTCCTCTAGTGATTTGTTGATGCTCTTGCGACAGAGTCCTACTCCATATGGACTATCCTTATCTGATCTCCAAGAAGCCAAATATGAGACTTTTTCTGATGATCCATCACCTGGAGCAATAGACAGTAATAACAGCCTGTCTGAAATGACACACTTCAGGCCACAGCACCATCACAGTGGGGACATGGTATTTACCCCTGAGCCAGGCCTCCAGTTAAGATTAAATGAGAAACTGGGGACAACTGCAGCAACAGAGTTGAAGAAACTTGATTTCAAAGTTTCTAGTACATCAAATAATCTGATTTCAACAATTCTATCAGACAATTTGGCAGCAGGTACTGATAATACAAATTCCTTAAGACCCCCAAATATGCCAGTTCATTATGATAGTCAATTAGATACCACTCTATTTGGCAAAAAGTCATCTCCCCTTATTGAGTCTGGTGGACCTCTGAGCTTGAGTGAAGAAAATAATGATTCAAAGTTGTTAGAATCAGGTTTAATGAATAGCCAAGAAAGTTCATGGGGAAAAAATGTATCGTCAACAGAGAGTGGTAGGTTATTTAAAGAGAAAAGAGCTCATGGACCTGCTTTGTTGACTAAAGATAATGTCTTATTCAAAGTTAGCATCTCTTTGTTAAAGACAAACAAAACTTCCAATAATTCAGCAACTAATAGAAAGACTCACATTGATGGCCCATCATTATTCATTGAGAATAGTCCATCGGTCTGGCAAAATGTATTAGAAAGTGATACTGAGTTTCAAAAAGTGACACCTTTGATTCATGACAGAATGCTTATGGACAAAAATGCTACAGCTTTGAGGCTAAATCATATGCCAAATAAAACTACTTCATCAAAAAACATGGAAATGGTCCAACAGAAAAAAGAGGGCCCCATTCCACCAGATGCAGAAAATCCAGATATGTCATTCTTTAAGATGCTATTCTTGCCAGAATCAGTGAATTGGATACAAAGGACTCATGGAAAGAACTCCCTGAACTCTGGGCAAGGCCCCAGTCCAAAGCAATTAGTATCCTTAGGACCAGAAAAATCTGTGGAAGGTCAGAATTTCTTGTCTGAGAAAAACAAAGTGGTAGTAGGAAAGGGTGAATTTACACAGGACGTAAGACTCAAAGAGATGGTTTTCCCAAGCGGCAGAAACCTATTTCTTACTAACTTGGATAATTTACATGAAAATAATACACACAATCAAGAAAAAAAAATTCAGGAAGAAATAGAAAGGAAGGAAACATTAATCCGAGAAAATGTAGTTTTGCCTCAGATACATACAGTGACTGGCACTAAGAATTTCATGAAGAACCTTTTCTTACTGAGCACTAGGCAAAATGTAGAAGGTTCATATGAGGGGGCATATGCTCCAGTACTTCAAGATTTTAGATCATTAAATGATTCAACAAATAGAACAAAGAAACACACGGCTCATTTCTCAAAAAAAGGGGAGGAAGAAAACTTGGAAGGCTTGGGAAATCAAACCAAGCAAATTGTAGAGAAATATCCACGCACCACAAGGATATCTCCTAATCCAAGCCAGCAGAATTTTGTCACGCAACGTGGTAAAAGAGCTTTGAAACAACTCAGACTCCCACTAGAAGAAACAGAACTTGAAAAAAGGATAATTGTGGATGACACCTCAACCCAGTGGTCCGAAAACATGAAACATTTGACCCCGAGCACCTTCACACAGATCGACTACAATGAGAAGGAGAAAGGGGCCATTACTCAGTCTCCCTTATCAGATTGCCTTACGAGGAGTTATAGCATCACTCAAGCAAATAGATCTCCATTACCCACTGCAAAGGTATCATCATTTCCATCTATTAGACCTATAGATCTGACCAGGGTCCTATTCCAAGACAACTCTTCTCATCTTCTAGCACCATCTTATAGAAAGAAAGATTCTGGGGTCCAAGAAAGCAGTCATTTCTTACAAGGAGCCAGAAAAAATAAGCTTTCTTTAGCCATTCTAACCTTGGAGATGACTGGTGATCAAAGAGAGGTTGGGTCCCTGGGGACAAGTGCCACAAATTATTCAGTCACATACAAGAAAGTTGAGAACACTGTTCTCTTGAAACCAGCCTTGCCCAAAACATCTGGCAAAGTTGAATTGCTTCCAAAAGTTCACATTTATCAGAAGGAACTTTTCCCTACAGAAACCAGCAATGGGTCTCCTGGCCATCTGGATCTCGTGGAAGGGAGCCTTCTTCAGGAAACAGAGGGAGCGATTAAGTGGAATGAAGCAAACAGACCTGGAAAAATTCCCTTTCTGAGAGTAGCAACAGAAAGCTCTGCAAAGACTCCCTCCAAGCTATTGGGTCCTCTTGCTTGGGATAACCACTATGGTACTCAGATACCAAAAGAAGAGTGGAAATCCCAAGAGAAGTCACCAGAAAAAACAGCTTTTAAGAAAAAGGATACCATTTTGTCCCTGAACGCTTGTGAAAGCAATCATGCAATAGCAGCAATAAATGAGGGACAAAATAAGCCCGAAATAGAAGCCACCTGGGCAAAGCAAGGTGGGACTGAAAGGCTGTGCTCTCAAAACCCACCAGTCTTGAAACGCCATCAAAGGGAAATAACTCTTACTACTCTTCAGTCAGATCAAGAGGAAATTGACTATGATGATACCATCTCAGTTGAAATGAAGAAGGAAGATTTTGACATTTATGACGAGGATGAAAATCAGAGCCCCCGCAGCTTTCAAAAGAAAACACGACACTATTTTATTGCTGCAGTGGAGAGGCTCTGGGATTATGGGACGAGTAGCTCCCCACATGTTCTAAGAAACAGGTATGAATTCATTGGTTATTCCTTTGCTCTGCTCTTGTGACATTTGACTTTACCAGATGATGACACCAACAATGAGAGTTAGAGGATGAAAAATCAAGGTGTCTTGAAACTCTTACTCTGGTGAGATAGAGAGAAGAGAGGTTTACAAGAGGGTAGAGGAACCAGGGTCAAGAAGGAGCAATGGGGAGCAGGAAGAAAGTCAACCTCACCTATCAACCTTATGAGCTGCAGGGGAAATCTTAGTCTCATCAGAGAACTTTAAGCAAGGCAGAAGGAAGAAGCGAGTTCGTGTTAAAGAGGTTAAGAACTTGGGGAGGATTGGTTTTCATGATACTGGGGATCCAGAGGGCAAAGTAGGATGATTTTATTTTTAGGTGAGTAGAGGGAGGTTGAGCAGTCAAGTAGCACAGAGAAATGTGGAATATAAACATAAGGAGAGTCAGTCAGTCACGAATATTTATGGAACACCTACTACATGCCAGACACTTTTGTACACATTGGAGTGCAGCACAGCAGGAGCTTATATTCTATTGGGAAGAGCAAGAGACAAGTTAGTACAAAACTAAATAAGGCAATCTCAATTGTGTTATTCAGAAGATAGAATAATATGGTAGAGAGAATAATATGACAGAGTAATATGGTAGAGTGTTACATTAGCTTTGGTGGTCATAGAAAAAAATCATCTTTGAGGAGTTGAGACCTAAATGATGATAACAGGCCAGCTGATGGAGCTCTGAGAGAAGACGTTTCCAGACAGAAGGAAGAGAAAATGCAAAGGCCCTGAGAATGGAAAAAGTTTACCATGTTTGAGGAACAAGAAGGGACGAGCATGACTTGTCACTTTCCTGCCTTGCTTTCTAGCTCAAGTAAGCCGTTATTGCTGCATAGCAACCACAGACTATTTCCCTAGTCCACTGCCTGTCTCATTCTCCTGGACCTCTATTTTAGATTTTCTGTGTTTTCCTTAAATCTCAAGCACCTTTTTTCCATTCTCCAATGCCCATTTTCACTCTTAGCTGATGCTGTGCAATGAACCTCCACAGACTCCCAATATCACATTTACTGGCATTTGTACCCATAGACTCTGCCTGCACACTTATTACAATAAATAGAATGTCTGTGCTCCTAAAGCCAACCTCTCCAGTTTTGTACTTGATTCCCATCTCTTCTCCCTTCATAAAAAATGTTGCTCCAGCAATTTCTCCTTTTCTCCCTGACATCATCAATTTATCTATCCACTAGATTAATCTCATCAACATCAATCATGTTATTATTTCCTCCCCTATCTTTACAGAAACCATCTTAAAATAATTGTCCCTGCTTGCAGCCTTTGCATCTTTTCCTGCCATTCTCTCCTCTTTAACCCACTCCAAAGAAGCTTTTATCTCTATTATTTTATAAGAACTACATTTTCAAGGTCATTATTGATCTTTACATTACTGATTCCTAGTCCTCATCTTATTTGAGCTCTCAGTATTTGAGACGTGATTACTCCATCCTTGATACAGATTCTCACTTCGTTTCTCTAACACCACTTTTCTTCACTTTTCTACTAAACTTAACTGCCAATCTTTGTCAACTTTGCGAGTCCTTCTTCATCCCCCTAATCTTTAAAGCTTAGAGTGCTCCAGGGATTAGTTCTCCAACTTCCCCTTTATTCTATTTATACTTACTCTGTGACGACATTGTTTAGCCTCATGATTTTAAGTACTATCTATCTGCAGGTAATTCCAGTTGAATATCTGGAGATATTCTCAGATCTCTCTCCTGAAGTCAAAATTTACATATCAACTCCCTACCTTAACATGCACACAATTAGACTCTTAATTCCTGTCCCTTCCCAAAACCTGCTGATTGCTCAGCCTTCTCCATGGCAACCAAAAACCATTCCTGGCCGGGCATGGTGGCTCACTCCTATAATCCCAGCACTTGGGGAAGCTGAGACAGGTGGATTGGTTGAGCCCAGGAGTTCAAGATCAGCCTGGGCAACGTGGCAAAACCTCATCTCTATTAAAAATACAAAAATTAGCCAGGCGTGGTGGTGCATACCTGCAGTCCCAGCTACTCAGGAGGCTGAGGCACAAGAATCGCTTGAACTGGGGAGACAGAGGTTGCAGTGAGCTGAGATGGCCTCACTGCACTCCAGCCTGGGCAACAGAGTCAGACTTGATCTCAAAAGAATAAATAAGTAAAACCATTCCCTATTTCAGTGATTCAGTCCACCGACCTTGAAGTTTTCTAACTCTTTTTTTCTTACATTAACATCTAATCTGTAAAGGATCCTGTATTAGTCCATTTTCACACTGCTAATAAAGACATACCTGAGACTGGGCAATTTACAAAAGAAAGAAGTTTAATGGACTCACAGTTCCACATGGCTGGGGAGGCCTCACAATCGTGGCAGAAGGCAGGGAGGAGCAAGTTATGTCTTACATGGATGGCACAGGCAAAGAGAGCTTGTGCAGGGAAACTCCTCTTTTTAAAACCATCAGATCTTGTGGGACTTATTCGCTATCATGAGAACAGAAAGGGAAGGACCTACTGCCATGATTCAATTACCTCCTATCAGATCCCTCCCACAGAACATGGGAATTCAAGATGAGATTTGGGTAGGGACACAGCCAAACCATATCATTCCACCCCATCCCCTCCCAAATCTCATGTCCTCACATTTCAAAACCAATCATGCCTTCCCAACAGTCCCCCAAAGTCATAACTCATTTCAGCATTAACTCAGAAGTCCACAGTCCAATGTATCATCTAAGACAAGGCAAGTCTCTTCCACCTATGAGCATGTAAAGTCAAAAGCAAGTTAGTTACTTCCTAGATACAATGGGGTATAGGCATTGGGTAAATACAGCCATTCCAAATGGGAGAAATTGGCCAAAACAAAGGGCCTACAGGCCCCATGCAAGTCTGAAATTCTACAGGGCAGTCAAATCTTAAATCTCTAAAAGTGATCTCCTTTGACTCCATGTCTTGCATTTGGGTCATGTTGATGCAAGAGGTGGGTGCCCATGGTCTTGGGCAGCTCCACCCCTGTGGCTTTGCAGGGTACAGCCTCCCTTGTGTCTGCCTTCATGGGCTGGCATTTTCTGTAGCTTTTCCAGATGCTGTTGCAAGTTTTTGGTGGATCTACTATTCCAGGGCCTGGAGGACAGTGGCCCTCTTCTCACAGCTCCACTAGGTGGTACCCCAGTAGGGACTCTGTGTGGGTGCTCTGAGCCCATGTTTCCCTTCTGCACTGCCCTAGCAGAGGTTCTCCATGAGGGCCCACCCCCGCAGCAAACTTCTGCCTGGGCATCCAGGCATTTCCATTAATTTCTAAACAGCAAAGCATTCAAGAGGTGACTTGGGTGCTATTAAGGGCATTCAGTTTCATAAGGGAAGCAGAGCATAAAAGTTTGGAAAATTTGCAGCCTGACAATGTTGTAGAAAAGCAAATCCCATTTTCTGAGGAGAAATTCAAGCCGGCTGCGGAAATTTGCATAAGTAATGAGAAGCCAAATGTTAATCCCCAAGACAATGGGGAAAATGTCTCCAGGGCATGTCAGAGGTCTTCACAGCAGCCCCTCCCATCGCTGGCCCAGAGGCCTAAGAGGAAAAAGTTGTTTCATGGGCCGAGCCCAGGATCCCCATGCTGTGTGCAGCCTAGGGACTTGGTGCCTTGTGCTCCAGCCACTACAGCCATGGCTGGAAGGGGTCAATGTAGAGCTCAGGCTGTGGCTTCATAGAGTGCAAGTCCCAAGCCTTGGCAGCTTCCACATGATGTTGAGCCTGCGAGTGCACAGAAGCCAAGAACTGGGGTTTGGGAACTTCCACCTAGATTTCAGAAGATGTATGAAAACACCTGGATGCCTAGGCAGAAGTTTGCTGCGGGGGCGGGCCCTCATGGAGAACCTCTGCTAGGGCAGTGCAGAAGGGAAATGTGGGCTCAGAGCCCCCACACAGAGTCCCTACTGGGGCACCACCTAGTGGAGCTGTGAGAAGAGGGCCGCCGTCCTCCAGACCCCAGAATGGTAGATACCCTAAATCATCTCTTTCAAATTCAAAGTTCCACAGATTTTTAGGACAGGGGCAAAATGCCACCAGTATCTTTGCTAAAACATAATAAGAGTTACCTTTGCTCCAGTTCCCAACAAGTTCCTCATCTCTATCTGAGACCACCTCAGCCTGGATTTCATTGTCCATATCATTATCAGCATTTTGGTCAAAGCCATTCAACAAGTCTCTAGGGAGTTCCAAACTTTCCACATTTTCCTGTCATCTTCTGAGCCCTCCAAACTGTTCCAACCTCTGCCTGTTACCCAGTTCCAAAGTCACTTCCACATTTTTGGGTATCTTTTCAGCAGCACCCCACTCTACTGGTACCAACTTACCATATTAGTCTGTTCTCACACTGCTGATAAAGATATACCTGAGACTGGGAAATTTACAAAGGAAAGAGGTTTTATGGACTTACTGTTCTACATGGCTGGGGAGACCTCAAAATCATAGCAGAAGGCAAGGAAGAGCAAGTCATGTCTTACATGGATGGCAGCAGGCAAAGAAAGAAACTTGTGCAGGAAAACTCTTTTTTTTCTTTTTTTCTTTTTAGACGGAGTCTTGCTCTGTCACCCAGGCTGGAGTCAGTGGCGTGATCTCGGCTCACTGCAATCTCCACCTCCCGGGTTCAAGTGATTCTTCTGCCTCAGCCTTCCAAGTAGCTGGTACTACAGACATGTGCCACCACATGAGATGAGATTTGGGTAGGGACACAGCCAAACC
Source organism: Nomascus leucogenys (assembly GCF_006542625.1). NCBI lineage: Eukaryota > Metazoa > Chordata > Mammalia > Primates > Hylobatidae > Nomascus > Nomascus leucogenys. Next base: position 139,841,778 of record NC_044406.1, on the reverse strand, counting down.
ACATCATTCCTCCTGTCCCCTCCCAAATCTCATGTCCTCACATTTCAAAACCAATCATGCTTTCCCAACAGTCCCCCAAAGTCATAACTCATTTCAGCATTAACTCAAAAGTCCACAGTATTTTTAGTAGAGATGGGGTTTCCCCATATTGACCAGACTGGTCTCTAACTCCTGACCTTATGATCCACCTGCCTTGGCCTCCCAAAGTGCTGGGATTACAGGTGTGAGCCACCATGCCCAGCCAAAAACTCTTCTTTTTAAAACCATCAGTTCTCATGAGACTTATTCACTATCACAAGAACAGCATAGGAAAGATCTGCCCCCATGATTCAATTACCGCCCACCAGGTCCCTCCCACAACACATGGAAATTCAAGATGAGATTTCGGTGGGGACACAGCCAAACCACATCAGATCCTGTTGGCTATAGTTTCAAAATATAATCAGGGTTGATTATGGACTTAGTATTGAATAAGATGAAAATGTACTGAAATGGAACAATGAAGATAATTGACCAGAGAAAGCAGGTTACAAGCCAAGAGAGGATACAATGTCACTTCAGAAGCTATAAAAGGGATGTTTTTATTTTTTGAATGTTATTTGCCTATATTTTCAAATTATTTACACTGCATATGCACTGCTTCTGTAATAATAAAAGGGTATTAAAATAATAAAATCAAGTCTGTAAATCACACAAGCACACGCACCCCAGCCTCTTCTCTACACCTCAGTGACTAACAACCAGATCTAAACTATCATCAACTCTCATCTGAATTATTGCAAGAAGCCATTGCAATAATTCAGATGAAAGCTGATACAAAGCCTTCCTGTTTCTAACCTCACCCTCATATAGTCTTTTCCCAACATTGCATCTAAAGTAATTTTTCAAATTGCAATTCTGATCACTATTCTCTGCTTCAAATCCTCCAGTGGATTTTCATCTCACTCAGTAAATTCCAAAGCCTTCACCATGGCCTTCATGACCCTATGAAATTTGACCCTCTGCAACCTCTCTGTCCTCATCTGCTACCATTGTCTCCTGTTAATCCTGCCTCAGCCACACTGACCTCCTTGTTCTTCTCAAATGGACCAGATGTGCTCCTATCTCTAGACCATTACAGTTTCTGTTCTCTCTACTTAAAATTATGTCCCCTGATACTCTAATGCAAGTCCTCTTACTTCCTTCAGGATGCTGCTCAAATTTCATTTTATCAGTGAGGCTTTCCCTGAACACTGTATGTAAATATTGCTCCCATCATTTTTTTTCAATGCACTTAACAGTGCCTGAATATTATATATTTATTTCTTTATTGTCTATCTTCCCTGACTATAAGTTAAGCTCATTAAGAACACAAACTTTGGAGGTATTGTTCAATATTGTGTCCCCAGAACTTTGAACAGGGCCTGGCACATGGCAGATGTTCAAATAAATGTATGTTGAATGAATTAGTAAATGATAAATGTAGGGAGACAAAAGCAGGTCTCCCATTTATATCCAAACTCTAGGACTTTAGGAAAGACCAATTATATGGAATCGTGTCACACAGCATCCATGGGCAAGAGTGGAGGCAGACATACCAGTTAAGATGCTATTGCAGTCATACAGATAAAAGAAGACAGTTATTTAGACCAGTGTGGTTGTGACAGAAATAGAAAGAAATGGAAGGATGTTGGGTATAATTAAAGATAAGCATATAAGACTGGCTGTTAATTGAGTATGGGAAGAATGAGGAGAGAGGATGTAAAGAACATTTCTTTCTGTTTGTTTGTTTTGTTTTGTTTTTGTTTTTTTTATTATACTTTAAGTTCTAGGGTACATGTGCACAACGTGCAGGTTTGTTACATATGTATACATGTGCCATGTTGGTGTGCTGCACCCATTAACTCATTAGGTATATCTCCTAATGCTATCTATCCCTCCCTCTTCCCCCCACCCCATGACAGGCCCCAGTGTGTGATGTTCCCCTTCCTGTGTCCAAGTGTTCTCATTGTTCAATTCCCACCTATGAGTGAGAACATACAGTGTTTGCTTTTTCTCCTTGCGATAGTTTGCTGAGAATGATGGTTTCCAGCTTCATTCACGTCCCTACAAAGGACATGAACTCAACCTTTTTTATGGCTGCATAGTATTCCATGGTGTATATGTGCCACATTTTCTTAATCCAGTCTATCATTGATGGACATTTGGGTTGGTTCCAAATCTTTGCTATTGTGAATAGTGCCACAATACATATATGCGTGCATGTGTCTTTATAGCAGCATGATTTATAATCCTTTGGGTATATACCCAGTAATGGGATGGCTAGGTCAAATGGTATTTCTAGTTCTAGATCCTTGAGGAATCGCCACACTGTCTTCCACAATGCTTAAACTAGTTTACAGTCCCACCAACAGTGTAAAAGTGTTCCTATTTCTCCACATCCTCTCCAGCACCTGTTGTTTCCTGACTTTTTAATGATCACCATTCTAACTGGTGTGAGATGATATCTCATTGTGGTTTTGATTTGCATTTCTCTGATGGCCAGTGATGATGAGCATTTTTTCATGTGTCTGTTGGCTGCATAAATGTCTTCTTTTGAGAAGTATCTGTTCATATCCTTTGCCCACTTTTTGATGGGGTTGTTTTTTTCTTGTAAGTTTGTATGAGTTCTTTGCAGATTCTGGATATTAGTCCTTTGTCAGATGAGTAGATTGCAAACATTTTCTCCCATTCTGTAGGTTGCCTGTTCACTCTCATGGTATTTTCTTTTGCTGTGCAGAAGCTCAATAGTTTAATTAGATCCCATTTCTCAATTTTGGCTTTTGTTGCCATTGCTTTTGGTGTTTTAGACATGAAGTCCTTACCCATGCCTATGTCCTGAATGGTATTGCCTAGGTTTTCTTCTAGGGTTTTTATGATTTTAGATCTAACGTTTAAGTCTTTAATCCATCTTGAATTAATTTTTGTATAAGGTGTAAGGAAGGGATCCAGTTTCAGCTTTCTACATATGGCTAGCCAGTTTTCCCAGGACCCTTTATTAAATAGAGAATCCTTTCCCCATTTCTTCTTTTTGTCAGGTTTGTCAAAGATCAGATGGTTGTAGATGTGTGGTACTACTTCTGAGGGCTCTGTTCTGTTCCATTGGTCTATATCTCTGTTTTGGTACCTGTACCACGCTGTTTTGGTACCAGTACCATGCTGTTTTGGTACCAGTACCATGCTGTTTTGGTTACTGTAGCCTTGTAGTATAGTTTGAAGTCAGGTAGCATGATGCCTCCAGCTTTGTTCTTTTGGCTTAGGATTGACATGGCAATGTGGGCTCTTTTTTAGTTCCATATGAACTTTAAAGTAGTTTTTCCAATTCTGTAAAGAAAGTCATTGGTAGCTCGATGGGGATGGCATTGAATCTATAAATTACCTTGGGCAGTATGGCCATTTTCACGATATTGATTCTTCCTATCCATGAGCATGGAATGTTCTTCCATTTGTTTGTGTCTTCTTTTATTTCATTGAGCAGTGGTTTGTAGTTCTCCTTGAAGAGGTCCTTCACATCCTTTGTAAGTTGGATTCCTAGGTATTTTATTCTCTTTTAAGCAATTGTAAATGGGAGTTCACTCATGATTTGGCTCTCTGTTTGTCTGATATTGGCGTATAAGAATGCTTGTGATTTTTGCACATTGATTTTTTATCCTGAGACTTTGCTGAAGTAGCTTATCAGCTTAAGGAGATTTTGGGCTGAGACAATGGAGTTTTCTAGATATACAGTCATGTCATTTGCAAACAGGGACAATTTGATTTCCTCTTTTCCTAATTGAATACCCTTTATTTCTTTCTCCTGCCTGATTGCCCTGGCCAGAACTTCCAACACTATGTTGAATAGGAGTGGTGAGAGAGGGCATCCCTGTCTTGTGCCAGTTTTTAAAGGGAACGCTTCCAGTTTTTGCCCATTCAGTATGATATTGGCTGTGGGTTTGTCATACATAGCTCTTATTATTTTGAGATATGTCCCATCAATACCTAATTTATTGAGAATTTTTAGCAGGAAGGGTTGTTGAATTTTGTCAAAGGCCTTTTCTGCATCTATTGAGATAATCATGTGGTTTTTGTCTTTGGTCCTGTTTATATGCTGGATTACATTTATTGATTTGTGTATGTTGAACCAGCCTTCCATCCCAGGGATGAAGCCCACTTGATCATGGTGTATAAACTTTTTGATGTGCTGCTGGATTCGGTTTGCCAGTATTTTATTGAGTATTTTTGCATCAATGTTCATCAGGGATATTGTTCTAAAATTCTCTTTTTTTGTTGTTTCTCTGCCAGGCTTTGGTATCAGGATGGTGCTGGCCTCATAAAATGACTTAGGGAGGATTCCCTCTTTTTCTATTGATTGGAATAGTTTCAGAAGGAATGGTACCATTTCCTCCTTGTACCTCTGGTAGAATTCGGGTGTGAATCCGTCTGGTCCTGGACTTTTTTTGGTTGGTAAGCTATTAATTATTGCCTCAATTTCAGAGCCTGTTATTGGTCTATTCAGGGATTCAACTTCCTGGTTTAGTCTTGGGAGGGTGTATGTGTCCAGGAATTTATCCATTTCTTCTAGATTTTCTAGTTTATTTGCATAGAGGTGTTTATAGTATTCTCTGATCATAGTTTGTATTTCTGTGGGATCATGGTGATATCCCCTTTATCGTTTTTTATTGCGTCTATTTGATTCTTCTCTCTTTTCTTCTTTATTAATCTTGCTAGTGGTCTATCAATTTTGTTGATCTTTTCAAAAAACCAGATCCTGGATTCATTGATTTTTTGAAGGGTTTTTTGTGTCTCTATCTCCTTCAGTTCTGCTCTGATTTTAGTTATTTCTTGCCTTCTGCTAGCTTTTGAATGTGTTTGCTCTTGCTTCTTTAGTTTTTTTAGTTGTGTTGTTAGGGTGTCAATTTTGGATCTTTCCTGCTTTCTCTTGTGGGCATTTAGTGCTATAAGTTTCCCTCTACACACTGCTTTGAATGTGTCCCAGAGATTCTAGTATGTTGTGTCTTTGTTCTCATTGGTTTCAAAGAACATCTTTATTTCTGCCTTCATTTCATTATGTACCCAGTAGTCATTCAGGAGCAGGTTGTTCAGTTTCCATGTAGTTGAGCAGTTTTGAGTGAGTTTCTTAATCCTGAGTTCTAGTTTGATTGCACTGTGGCCTGAGAGACAGTTTGTTATAATTTCTGTTCTTTTACATTTGCTGAGGAGTGCTTTACTTCCAACTATGTGGTCAATTTTGGAATAGGTGTGATGTGGTGCTGAGAAGAATGTATATTCTGTTGATTTGGGGTGGAGAGTTCTGTAGATGTCTATTAGGTCTGCTTGGTGCAGAGCTGAGTTCAATTCTTGGATATCCTTGTTAACTTTCTGTCTTGTTGGTCTGTCTAATATTGACAGTGGGGTGTTAAAGTCTCCCATTATTATTGTGTGGGAGTCTAAGTCTCTTTGTAGGTCTCTAAGGACATGCTTTATGAATCTGGGTGCTCCTGTATTGGGTGCATATATATTTACGATAGTTAGCTCTTCTTGTTGAATTGATCCCTTTACCATTATGTAATGGCCTTTTTTGTGTCTTTTGATCTTTGTTGGTTTAAAGTCTGTTTTATCAGAGACTAGGATTGCAACCCCTGCCTTTTTTTGTTTTCCATTTGCTTGGTAGATCTTCCTCCATCCCTTTATTTTGAGCCTATGTGTGTCTCTGCAGGTGAGATGGGTCTCCTGAATACAGCACACTGATGGGTCTTGACTCTTTATCCAATTTGCCAGTCTGTGTCTTTTAATTGGAGCATTTAGCTCATTTACATTTAAGGTTAATATTGTTATGTGTGAATTTGATTCTGTCATTATGATGTTAGCTGGTTATTTTGCTCGTTAGTTGATGCAGTTTCTTCCTAGCATCGCTGGTCTTTAAACTTTGGCATGTTTTTGCAGTGGCTGGTACCGGTTGTTCCTTTCCATGTTTAGTGCTTCCTTCAGGAGCTCTTTTAGGGCAGGCCTGGTGGTGACAAAATCTCTCAGCATTTGCTTGTCTGTAAAGTATTTTATTTCTCCTTCACTTATGAAGCTTAGTTTGGCTGGATATGAAATTCTGGGTTGAAAATTCTTTTCTTTAAGAATGTTGAATATTGGCCCCCACTCTCTTCTGGCTTGTAGAGTTTCTGCCGAGAGATCTGCTGTTAGTCTGATGGGCTTCCCTTTGTGGGTAACCCGACCTTTCTGTCTTGCTGCCCTTAACATTTTTTCCGTCATTTCAACTTTGGTGAATCTGACAATTATGTGTCTTGGAGTTGCTCTTCTAGAGGCGTATCTTTGTGGCATTCTCTGTATTTCCTGAATCTGAATATTGGCCTGCGTTGCTAGATTGGGGAAGTTCTCCTGGATCATATCCTGCAGAGTGTTTTCCAACTTGGTTCCACTCTCCCCCTCACTTTCAGTTACACCAATCAGACGTAGATTTGGTCTTTTCACATAGTCCCATATTTCTTGGAGGCTTTGTTAATTTCTTTTTACTCTTTTTTCTCTAAATTTCTGTTCTCGCTTCATTTCATTCATTTGATCTTCAATCACTGACATAGCCTTTCTTCTAGTTGATCGAGTCAGCTACTGAAGCTTGTGCATTCATCACGTAGTTCTTGTGCCATGGTTTTCAGCTCCATCAGGTCATTTAAGGACTTCTCTACACTGGTTATTCTAGTTAGCCATTTGTCTAATCTTTTTTCAAGGTTTTTAGCTTCTTTGTGATGGGTTCGAACATCCTCCTTTAGCTCGGAGAAGTTTGATCATCTGAAGCCTTCTTCTCTCAACTCGTCAAAGTCATTCTCCATCCAGCTTTGTTCCATTGCTGGTGAGGAGCTGCGTTCCTTTGGAGGGGGAGAGGTGCTCTCATTTTTAGAATTTTCAGCTTTTCTGCTCTGTTTTTTTCCCCATCTTCGTGGTCTTATCTACCTTTAGTCTTTGATGACGGTGACGTACAGATGGGGTTTTGGTGTGGATGTCCTTTCTGTTTGTTAGTTTTCCTTCTAACAGTCAGGACCCTCAGCTGCAGGTCTGTTGGAGTTTGCTGGAGGTCCACTCCAGATGCTGTTTGCCTGGGTATCAGCAGTGGAGGCTGCAGAACAGCGAATATTGCAGAACAGCAAATGTTGCTGCCTGATCATTCTCTGGAAGCTTCATCTCAGAGGGGTTCCCAGCCATGTGAGGTGTCAGTCAGCCCCTACTGGGGGGTGCCTCTCAGTTAGGCTACTCAGGGGTCAGGGACCCACTTGAGGAGGCAGTCTGTCCGTTCTCAGATCTCAAACTCTGTGCTGGGAGAACCACTACTCTCTTCAAAGCTGTCAGACAGGGACATTTAAGTCTGCAGAGGTTTCTGCTGCCTTTTGTTTGGCTATGCCCTGCCCCAGAGGTGGAGTCTATAGAGGCAGGCAGGCCTCCTTGAGCTGTGGTGGGCTCCACCAAGTTTGAGCTTCCTGACTTCTTTGTTTACCTACTCAAGCCTAAGCAATGGTGGGCACCCCTCCCCCAGCCTCGCTGCTGCCTTGCAATTCGATCTCAGACTGCTGTGCTAGCAATGAGTGAGGCTCTGTGGGCGTGGGACCCTCCAAGCCAGGCATGGGATATAATCTCCTGATGTGCTGTTCACTAAGACCATTGGAAAAGTGCAGTATTAGGGTGGGAGTGACCCAATTTTCCAGGTGCTGTCTGTCACAGCTTCCCTTGGCTAGGAAAGTGAATTCCCTGACCCCTTGTACTTCCTGGGTGAGGCAATGCCTTGCCCTGCTTTGGCTCATGCTCGGTGGGCTGCACCCACTGTCCTGCACCCACTATCTGACCAGCCCCAGTGAGATGAACTCAGTACCTCAGTTGGAAATGCAGAAATCACCCGTCTTCTGCATTGCTCACACTGGGAGCTGTAGACTGGAGCTGTTCCTATTTGGCCATCTTGGAACCACCCCCAAGAACGTTTTTAAGTTTTGTCCTGAGCAAGTAGGTGAATGATGGTGTCATTTGCTGAGATATAGAAGGCTTGAGGTAGAACAGATTTATTTGAGGAAACACTGAAGGGTCTGGTTTTTACATATTAGGTTTGAGATGCCAATTAGATATCCAAATTGAGATGTTTAGTAAGCAGCTTGATATATGAGTCTGGATAGTTAAGGAAGAAGTCTGTGCTAAAGATATAAACTTAGGAGCCATAAACATATAGATAGCATTCAAATAACACTTAATGGGGTAAGCAAGGAAATAAAAATAGATGTAAACTACTCTAACTTTAAGCTTGGTCCCTGTATTAGTTCTTTTTCACACTGCTGATAAAGACATACCCAAGACTGGGCAATTTACAAGAGAAAGAGCTTTAATGGACTTACAATTCCACATGGCTGGGAAGGCCTCACAATCATGGTGGAAGGCAAGGAGGAGCAAGTCACGTCTTATATGGATGGCAGCAGGCAAGGAGAAAGCTTGTGAAGGGAAAGTCTCCCTTATAAAACCATCAGATCTCATGAGACTTATTCACTATCATGAGAAGAGCACAGGAAAGATCTGCCCCCATGATTCATTACCTCCCAGCGTGTCCCTCCCAAGACACATGGGAATTGTGGGAGTTACAATTCAAGATGAGATTTGGGTAGGGACACAGCCAAACCACAGCCAAAGCAAGAGAAATATCCTCAAGATAATGGCGAATCAGATAACTTTCACTCCATTAACTTACAGTCCAGTTTTCTGTCATCTGTGTTGTCTGTTAAACCTCTATTCTTTTTTTGTGTGTGGTTATTCCTGCCACTATAGTGACTTTCCAAAACAGCTCACTTTATTTTTTGGATTGTGCTAATTGTGGATCCCTGGACATTCACCCTCCCCACCTCCCACCCCACATCTTACACATCACAGACCCAATTTCTCCTCCATATAACAGCTTTTCAAATACTTCTATCTTAGGTAACTCTTCTGTCCCAGCAAAATTGCTCCTATTCCTTCAAATCTTGCTCACTGCACCTTTTTTGTTTTTAGTTTTCTTGCCCTTCTGGCCTCTCCAAATTTTTCTGGCTCTCTTTAAAGGGGTGTCCAACCCTCAGATTGAGTTGCAGGGCTGATGCTGATGTTCTGGACAATAGTTGTCTGATACAGCTGGGCTGGTGGAAAACTTCCTGAGCTTCTTTACAATCATTTTCTTTCATTCTGCGATTCTCAGAGGCAGGAATGGTCCATGTGTTTGGGAACTGGTGTCTGTTGGCAGTTTATAATATTCTGCAAGCACTATAAAGTGATCTGAATTTTTCCCAAGTGGAGCGTATGATTAGGAAAGTTGCTAAGGTCTGGGAATTTTTTTCTAACTTTTATTTTAAGTTCAGAGGTACAAGTGCAGGTTTCTTACATAGGTAAACTTACGTTATGGGGGTTTGTTGAAGAGATTATTTCATTACCCAGGTATTAAGCCTAGTGCCCATTAGTTATTTTTCCTGATCCTCTCCCTCCTTGCACCCTCCACCTTCCAAAAGGCTCCAATATGTGTTGCTCCCCTCTATGTGTCCATGTGTTCACATCATTTAGCTCCCACTTATAAGTGAGAACATGTGGTATTTGAAACCTCTATTCTTGATCATAATTTAAGTCAGTTTTTGATTGGCAGTGTTCCCAGGCATCTGGCAGAAGAAAATATAAAATTTTTCTAGAGAAGAAACCAACTTTCTAGGACTCAAATTATTTTCATAAATATTTCAAATACAATATCCAGAACAGAAAGATATTAGGTACAAAAAACAAATAAGAAAAAGTAAGCAAGACACAACAGAAACAACAGAGAACCAAAATAAACTCACAGACCTAAGATCTTGGAATCATCAGATACCATTATTAAAACATGAAAAAAGAATTGGTGGGTTGGTAGGTAAGTAAAAAAGAAATTCTATGAAATGCAGCATGTGGAGATTTTTTTTTAAGTGGAAAAACACAAAAGATATAATCAGAGACTATGGCTAACTGTATTTTCCAAAAATTGATGTGACAATAAAGCCTGTCCTACATGCTCTTATACAATGTGACCTTGCCACTCTGTCATTCAAAGACTAGAGTATAATTCCCCTCCCCTTGATCTGGCCTGGCATTACGACTCCTATGTGACCAATAGAATGGAACAAAAAATTGCAACCTGTGGATGTGGTGGAAGCGATGTTGTGTGATCCCTGAAGCTAGTCCAGAAAATACCTTGCAACCTATACCTGGTTCTCTTGGGATTTTCTCTCTGGAAAAATGTAGCGACCACATAAAAAATCTGACCCTGGTGCCACAATTCACATGTAGGCCCTTTGGTCAAGAGTCCCAGCTGAACCCAGCTTTCCAGCATTCTCCACTAAGTCACCAGACATGTGAATGAAGCCATTTTAGACTCTCCATACCAGCCCAGATGCCAGCTGTATATTACTGAGTGACTTCATTCGACACCATGAGGAGCAAAACTATTACCTAGCCAACCCCTGTTGGAATTCCTGACTCACAAAAAATCAGTACTATAATAAAATGGTTGCTGTTTCAAGCAACTAACGTTTAGAGGTAGTTTTTGATACAGCAACAGATAACCAGAAAAGAGACATGGAGGACAGAGTGAGGAGGACTAAACTATGTTTAATTGAAATCTCAGGAGGAAAGGAAAGAGGGATTAGAAGAGAAGCAATATTTGCAGAGGTAATGGCTGAATATTTTCCAGAATTTAAAAAACATATCAATACACAGGTTCAGGGAGCTCAACAAATCCCAACCAGGGTAAATAAAAAATAAACACAAAGACATATTCCATCAGAGTGAAACTGCAGAAACCCAAGAGAAAACTCTTCAAAGTAACCAAAGAAAAAAGACAACACACTCTCAAATGAGATGCAGACAGGCGAGTTTTCAATAGTAGTAATTAAAGATAGAAGCTGGGTGCAGTGGCACGTGCTTGTAGTCCAGCTATTTGGAAGGCTGAGACAGGAGGATTGTTTGAGCCCAGGAATTCAAGACCAGCCTGGGAAACATAGCTAAGTCCCATCTCAAAAAAACAAAAAGAAAAAAAAAAGAAAGAAAGATAGAAGAACATGGTGGAATAGAAGGCTCCTGACTCTCCCTCCACCCATGGATGCACCAAATAAACATCTATTCACAGATCAATTCCTTCTGAGGCAAAGTCAGAAATCAGTTAAGGGACTTCTACCAACTGGGCAACTGAGCAAACTTCTACATCAAATGAGTAGGAAAAGCTGAGGCATGAGCCCTGCCCCAGGCACTGCACCATACACTGGGAAAAGAATCCCCAGCACCCAGATTCCCTCTGTGGAGAGGAGGGTTTGGACATTACATATAGGTCCCTAACTCTGAGGCTCCCCACGGTTTGGCTCTTAAATCACCAACTCTGAGAACAGAGGATATTAGGCTTATACAATTCTCTCTATGCTATAAGAAAAATGCGGCGGTTTTATGTGACTCTGCAAGCACTCCCAGGGGCCTCATCCCCAGGGAGCAGTACAGAGAAGGGGCATAGAAAAAAAATGCGGCTCCCCATTTCTCTCCAGAAAGGGTTTATGACACATTCTTCTAGTAGCTACTTTGTGGCCTGGCTTCTAATTAACTTGCATAAAGGAGCTGAAGACAGACAAATTTGTAGACAAATCTGCTTTTCAGGCTGCTACTTCCCAAACCTTCTGCTTCAGCTCATCCCAGTGATAACGCCAGGTCTGTTAATCCCTCCTGAAACAATTTGTCCATAAATCCAGTGTCCCAACTTTTACTTTACAGCTTCCACCTGAGGGACTGCATCCTAAATCTCCTAGCTTTGAGAGCAGAAGAGACTAGGCAAACACGATTTTCTCAATACCATAGGAAAAAAAAAGCAGCAATTTTATACAGGCTCACAAGTACTTCCAGGGGCTTCATCCCCCGGGAGTAGTGTATAAAAATACAACTTCCTATTTTTCCCTGGAAGGGGTTTATGGCACATGTTGAGCACCCAAAGTTTTACAGCTATCACCTGAGGAATGCATCCTAAATCTAGCTCTAGGAGGGAAAGGGAGTAGGCATATGCAAGTCTTCCATAGATCACAGAAAGAGATGGTTTTAAATGGGCAGTCAAACACTTCCAGAGGCTAGACCCCCTGAAAGCTGTGCAGAAAAGAGGCTGGAAAACACAACTCCCATTTTCTTTCCAGAAGGGGTTTACTGCACACTATTCCAGTGACTACTTGACAACCTAGATTCTAATGAAATTGCATCAGGGAGCTAAAAGGGCAGAAAAACAGTAGCCCTCAGGCAGCCTGAGCAGAAACTCAGCAATTCCTGAGCCTTTCCTCTGGCTCACCCCAGTGATAAATCAAGGTCTACTCATTCTACCTGGAAGAAGTTTGTCCGTGCACAAGCACAACTTCTATAGCTTCCACCTGAAAGGCTGTCTCCTCTACAACCAAGCACTGGGAGTCAATGAGGCTTTGTGCTTCCAAGTGGCCATAGACCACAGAAAAGAAAGAGGTGAATATACAACAGGCCAAATTCCAGCAGCCGTCTCCCCAGGATCAGAAGGTACAGCCTGAATATGAGTACAGGCATTTGCCACAGATTTTCTCTCTGTCTTAGTACAGAGAGTTGGAGATAAACACCTGCACTCAGCTTCACCATGAGGACAGAAGGAACTGGAATGCGTATCCAATGCCCCAGCCTTTCCAGCTACATCTAGAGGGTCTGCCTTCTACTTTACTGGTCTCAGGACGTGGCAAATTCTAATCTCCAGGGGACCACCAAAAACAGAGACAGCACTTTGGACAAACACAAAGATTTGTGAGGCACCTTAAAGTCTCTAGCTGGACCAACTGGTGAGATCCTTCTCCTACATGAGGCATGTCTGACAAGACTTGGAGAGGCAGTTTTCTTATCTGATGTGTGGACACCAGTGCAGGGAGGCAAGGAAAATGAAGAAACAAGGAAATACATTCAAAATGAAAACAAGATAAACCTACAAAAACCTACCTGAGTGAAGTAGGGATATGTGATTTACCCAAAAGGGTAAAAGATGTTCCCTAAAATCAGGAGAGAAATGCAAGAAAAAAACTTAGAATTTCATCAAAAAGGTAAAAAGTATTAAAAAGTACCAAACAAAAATTATAGAGTCAAAGAATATTATAACTAAACAGAAAAATTCAGTAGAGAGGTTCAAAGCAGACTAGATCAAGCAGAAGAAAGGATCAGTTAACTCAAAGACAGGTCACTGAAAATCATTTAATCCAAAGACCAAAAGAAACAAAGAACAAAAGAGCAAATATAGCTTAAGACACTCATGGGACACCATGAAATGGAACAGCCTATGTATTCTCAGTGTCCCTGAAAAAGAAGATAAAGGGACAGAAAATGTATTCAAAGAAATAATGGCCCTGACAGATAACACGTTGGTTGCTTGGTTTTTTGGTAAATGTGGTACCATCTGCATGGAGGATCTGATTCATGAGATCTATACTGTTAGAAAATGCTTGAAAGAAGCAAATAATTTCCTCTGGCACTTCAAATTATCCTCTCCATGAGGTGGAATGAAGAAAAAGACCATCCATTTTGTGGAAGGTGGAGATGCTGGCAACAGGGAAGACCAGATCAACAGGCTTATTAGAAGGATGAACTAAGGTGTCCACTATGATTGTTTTTGTAATCTTGTTAGTTAATAAACAGTAACTGCTTTCAAATTTTAAAAAAGGAATACATCAGGAACTCAAACAACTCAGTAGCAGGAAAACAAATCATCTAATTTAAAAATGGGTAAATGAACCAAGTAGCCATTTCTCAAAAGAAGACACGCACATGACTAACAGGAGTATGAAAAAAAGGCTCAAGATCACTAATCATCACCTGTAAGAATGGCTGCTAATAAAAAGACCAAAGATAAGAGTTGGTGAGGATATGGAGAAAAGGGAACCCTTCTACACTGTTGGTGGGAAAGTAAAAGGGTACAGCCATTATGTAAAACAGTATGAAGATTTCTCAAATAATTTAAAATAGAACTACCATATAATCCAGAAAAAAAAGAAATAATGGCAGAAAACTTCCCAAGCCTGAGGAAGGAAATAGAAATCCAGATCCAGGATGACTAAAGACACCAAGAAAGGTCATTTTAAAGATACTCAAAGTGTGACACATCAAAATTAAATTGTCAGAAGTTAAAGACAAAGAGAGAGTCTTGAAAGCAGCAAGTGAAAAACAAAGTATTATGTACAAGGGAACCCCCATAAGATTATTAGTGGATTTCTCAGAAGAAATATTGTAGGCCAGAAGGGAGTGAAAATATAGATTTAAAATCCTGAAAGGAAATAAAAACTAGCAATGAAAAATACTATATCCAGTAATTTTATCTTTCAGAAATGAAGGGGTGATAAAGATTTTCTCAGAAAGACAAAAGCTAGATCTGCTTTATAAGAAATGCTAGAAGGAGTTCTTCAAGCTGAAGAAAGAGGATGCTTATTAGTAATATGAAAAAATATGAAAGGATAAAACCCACTAGTAAAAATAAGTACATTGTCAAATCCAAAACACTCTAATAGTGGGTAAATTAATTATATCTTTAGTATAAAAGATAAAAGACAATGAAAGCTATTTTAAAAACTAAAGCTATAATAATGTGTTAAGGAATGCAAATTATTAAAAGATGTAAATTTTCACATCAGAAACATAAAATAGGCTGGGCACAGTGGCTCGTGGCTGTAATCCCAACACTTTGTGGGGGCCGAGGTGGGAGGATTGCTTGAGCCCAGGCGTTTGAGACTAACTTGGGCAAGATAGTGAGATCTCATCTCTATAAAAAAATTTAAAAATTAGCAAAGCATGGTGGTGCATGCCTGTAGTCCCAGCTACTCAGGAGGTGGAGGTGGGAAGGCTGCTTGAGCCTAGGGGGGGTCAAGGCTACAGTAAGCAATGATCACACCACTACACTCCAGCCTGAGCAACAGAGCAAGACCCTGTCTCAAAAAAATAATAATATGTAGGAGAAAGGGAATAAAAGTGTAGAGTTTGTGGATGCAATAAAAATTAAGTTGTTATCAGTTTAAAATAGCCTGCTAATTTTGTGTAAGCCTCATAGTAACCGCAGAGCAAAAACCTATACTAGATACACAAAACATTTTAAAAAGGTCTAAAGCATACCACTACAGAAAGCCATCAAACTATAAAGGAAGAATGCAACAGAAGAAGAAAGGATCAAAGGATCTAAAAAAAAAAAAGAAAGAAAGCAATTAGCAAAATGACACAAGTATGACCAAAGTCCACTGCTTCTTTATTACTGATATAGAATATCTTTCAGATCTTAAGGGACTGATTAATTACTTGGGAGAGAAAGTTTGTGTTGAGATTTGCTTGTGTTGCAATGAGAAAGGGAAGTCCTTCTACTCAACAGAAGCTGTACAGGCATATATGACAAAAGCCGGTGTAAGCTTTTTACAGATGGTGATGCTGCTTTGGAATTTGCAGACTTCTATGATTTTAGGAGTAGCTACCCAGATCACAAGGAAGGGGAGGACCCTAATGAGGCTGAGGAGTTGCCCTTAGGAAAGGACTTAGAATATGATGATGAAAGCATGGAACTGATTCTGCCTTCTGATGCCAGAGTGGGTCATCACTCCTTGATGAGATACTATAGACAGTGATTTGGCTTGTCAAGAGCTGTGGCAGTTGCTAAATATTGTAAGGCCATGGGCTGAGTGCTTCAGTAATAGAGAACCCTGGGATAGACTGGCAACACAGGAGCAGCTCTTACATGAAAGTGAGACATGCATTATATCCAAAGGATGAAGTCAAAATGGATGCTGAAGACAGAAATGAAGAACAATGCCACCAAGCAGATGCACTTTAGGGTCCAAGTGAGATTCTGAGAGTCTGCCAGGATTGAGTGATTGTCTCCTGCCCAAGTTTCCTCCTTGCCCTGAGGACCAGGGAAAGCCAGATTGTATGATGGACACTTTTGCTGCTACTTCACTTGATCTAACCTAATAATAAAAATGAAAATCTAAAAAATGTTTGATTGAAGAATGAAGGTGAAAGAAATACATTTTCAGACAAGCATAAACAGAGAAACTTCACCACTAGCAAAAGTCCACTAAAATATTCTAATGTTATACTTGAGACAATAAAAAAGTGATACAGAATGGAAGGCATGAGAGACAAGATGGGATAAAGAGCAAACAAAGTTAAATATGTGGATAAATATAAATATCATAAAACATGGTCAAATGTTTTATGAGTGTTAAGATATATAGAATTGCTTTATTCACAGTCGGTTTGCTGTCATAACACAAGTATCATGAAAATCACTGCTAAATCTAAGCCAAAATTGGGAAAGGAAAACGTTCGTGTCACTGTCATCAACATTGGGCATGTAGACTCAGGGAAGTTCAACACTACTGGCCATCTGATCTAGAAATGTGACGTGATCAACAAAGGAACCATTGAAAAATTTGAGAAGGAGGCTGCTGAGATGGGAAAGGGCTCATTTGAGTATGCTTGGGTCTTGGATAACTATAAACTGAACATGAATGGAATATCACCATTGATATCTCCTAAAGAAACCTGAGGCCAAAAAGTATCCTGTGACCATCATTGATGCCCCAGCACACAGGCGCTTTATTAAAAAAAAAAAAAAAAAAAAAAACATGATTAGAGTGATATCACCAAAATGGTGGATAGAAGCAATCTGGCTTCACTCTCCTCCAGAAAAACCAAGGAATATCCCATAACTCAAAACAGAGGCTGTGAGGATCTGAGTGGCCACATAGAAGAGAAAAACTGCAAGCAGAAGATAACAAAAATGGGCCTCTTTAACTGCAGCATCCCCTTCCCAAGCTGCCAGGCACGATGCAGAAAAGTTCCCCCAGACTGACAGTATGCACATCAGAAAAAGTGACATCTAGGTGAAGAGCCAGCTTTCCCACCATCTTGGGTTCCTTTGCAGAAAAATCATTCCTGCCTCAATCCGTGGGAAGCAGCCTGATTGCCTCTAGGATAAAAAAAATTCCTGAGGGCATCTAGAGACAAAGGATGGAGGTGGGGCTAGCAACCCCAGCATGCAAAACACATTGGCTGCTCTTCATCTAAGCCAAAGAAGACACCAAATGAGAGAGACTGTTCAGCTGTAAGAGGCACACTCCATGGTTCCTCTGGACACAAAATCCTAACCAGATCTCCCACCCAACCAGGATATCTAGTTTGGGATCTCCCTCCAAATCGGGAATGGGCAGTAATCCAAGCCTTTGTAGGAGCTGCAGCAAATCTGGGCTTACAGCACCATCTAGTGCCAAAAAAGAGGCAGTACTCTCAGAGTAAGGGAGCTCTAATTCCTACATAAGCTTTAGACAGGCATACTCCTGAAAAACCAAACTAAACCAGACATAAAGACTGGAATAAATAACTTAGCATTCATACAAAGACACAGATATATGTGCATAAAAAACAAGAGCAAATAGGGAGCTATGACCTCTCCAAATGGAAACAGCATGGAGCCAGTGACCAACCCTAATGAGATGGCAAATTGTAGCTCTCAGATCAATAATTCAAAATAATTCTGAGGAAACTCAAAGAACACAAAAAAGCAACTGAGAAATTATGAGATAAATTTAACAGAGAAATCAAAATAATAATTTAAAAAACCAGAAATGCTGGAGCTGAGAAATACAACAGCTGAACGGAAAAAAAAATGCACTGGAAAGTCTAAACAGCAGAACTGATCAAGCAAAACAAACAATCAATGAGCTCAAAGACAGCCTATTTGAAAATACACAGTCAAAGGACAAAAAATAATTAAAAGGAATGAAGAACACTTGCAAGATCTAGAGGACTGCCTCAGTAGAACAAATCTAAGAGTCATGGACCTTCAAGAGAGAAAGAGCAATGAATAAAAAGCTCAAAGAAATAATAACAGAAAATATTTCCAAACCTACAGAAAGATGTAAGTATCCAGGTATAGGAAGGCTGAAGATCACCAAACAGATTCAACCCAAATAAGACTACCCCAAGGCATATAATAATTAAACCCTCAAAGGTCAAAGACAAAGAGAGGATCCTAAAAAGAGCAAGAAAAAAGAAGCAAATAACATATAAAGGAGCTCCAATTCATCCGGGAACATACTCTGGACCAAATGAACGTACCTGATGTTTTACAGAACATTTTATGCAACTACTGCAGAATATACATTCTTCTTATCAGCACATGGAACATTCTCCAGGATAGACTACATGTTAGGCCAGAAAACAAGTCTCAACATTAAAAAAAATAAAATTATATTAAGTATCTTTTCTGACTACAGTGGAATAAAACTAGAAATCAATAACAAGAGGAACTTTTGAAACTATACAAATACATGGAAATTAAACAACATGCTCCTGAATAACCAATAAGTCAATGAAGAAATTAAGAAGGAAATGTATTGAAACAAATGAAAATGGAAACAACATACCAAAATGAATGGGATACAACAAAAGCAGTACTGAGAAGTTTATAGCTATAAATGCCTACATCAAAAAAGAAGAAAGACTCAAATAAACCTGGTAATGATGTAACTCAAGGTCATAGAAAAACAAGAGCACACCAAACCCAAAATTAGTAGAAGGAAAATAATAATAATCATCATAGAAATAAATAATATTGAGAAAAAACAATATGAAAGACCAATGAAATTTTTAAAATGGCTTTTTGAAAGATAGATTAAATTTAAAATCTTTAGCTAGACTAAGGAAAGAAAATGAGAGAAGACCCAAATAATTGAAATCAGAAATGAAAAGAGTCATTAAAACTGATAACACAAAAATACAAAGTTTCACTAAAAATTATTATGATCAGCTATATGCCAACAAATTGGAAAAACTAGAAGAAATGGATAAATTTCTGGACACATACAACTTACCAAGATTGAACTATGAGGAAATAGAAAACTTGAGCAGACCAATAACAAGTAATGAGATTGAAGCAGTAATAAAAAGTCTGGCATTAAATAAAAGTCCGGGACCTGATGACTTCACTGCTGAAGAAAAACTTACACCAGTTGTACTGAAACTATTTAATATAGCAAAAAATTGAAGAGAAAAGAATGCTTCCAAACTCATTCTACAAGACCAGCATTATCCCAATACCCAAACCAGACAAGGACACAACAACAACAAAAAGAAAACTACAGGCCAACTTTGCTGATGAATATAGATGCAAAAGTCCTCAACAAAGTACTAGCAAACTAAATTCAACAACACATTAAAATGAGTATTTGTCATGCTCAAGGGGGATTCATCCTAGGAACACAAAGATAGTTCAACATATGGAAATCAATAAATGTGATACACCACATTAACAGAAGGAAAGACAAAAACCGTATATTTATTTCAATAAATGTCAAGAAAGCATTGAATAAAATTCAACATCCCTTCGTGATAAAAACTCTCAACAAATTTGGTTTAAAGGAGCATACCTCAAAACAGTAAATGTTATATACAACAAGCCCACAGCTAACATTATACCGAATGGGAAAAAATTGAAAGCCTTTCCTCTGAGATCTGGAACAAGACAAGCATGCCCACTTTCATCAATTCTATGAAGTGTAGTCCTGGAAGTCCAAGATGGAGCAATTAAGCAAAGGGCCTTCAAATTAGAAAAAAAGAAATCAAATTCCCCTTCTTTGTAGATGATATAATGTTATATTTAGAAAAACCTAAACACTCCACCAAAAAACTGTTAGAACTGATCAACAAATTCAGTAGAGTTGCAAGATACAAAACCAACATACAAAAATCAGTAGCATTTCTATATGCCAAGAGCTAACAATCTGAGAGAGAAATCATAAAAGCATTTTCATTTACAATAGCTATAATAAAAATAAATATCTAGGAACAAATTTAACCAAAGAGGTGAAAGATCTCTATACTGACAACTGTAAAATACTGATGAAAGGAATTGAAGAAGACACACAAAAAATGAAAAGGTATCTATCCCATGTTCATAGAATGGAAAAATTCATATTGTTAAAATATCAATACTACTAGATTTAATGTATTACCTATCAAAATACCAATAACATTTTTCACAGAAATAGAAAAAGCAGTCAAAATTTGTACAGAACCACAAAAGACCCAGATATGGTTTGGCTGTGTCCCCATCCAAATCTCATCTTGAATTGTAGTTCCCATAATCCCCACATGTCGTGGGAGGGACCCAGTGGGAAGTGATTGGGTCATGGGGGCAGTTTCCCCCATGCTGTTCTCGTGATAGTGAGTGCGTTCTCATGAAATCTGACGGTTTTCTAAGTGTTTGGCATTTCCCCTGCTGGCACTTATTCCCGCTGCCACCTTGTGAAGAAGATGCCTTGCTTCCCCTACGCCTTCCACCATGACTGTAAGTTTCTTGAGGCCTCTCCAGCAATGCGGAACTGTGAGTCAATTAAACCTCTTTCCTTTATAGATTACCCAGTCTCCGGCAGTTCTTTATAGCAGCATGAGAACAGACTAATACAGTAAATTGGTACCAAGGTAGGGGGGGTGCTGCTATAAGGATACCTGAAAATGTGGAAGCAACTTTGGAACTGGGTAACAGGCAGAGGATGGAACAGTTTGGAGGGCTCAGAAGAAGACAGCAAAATCTGGGAAAGTTTGGAACTTCCTAGAGAATCGTTGAATAGCTTTCACCAAAATGCTGATAGTGATATGGACAATGAAGTTCAGACTGAGGTGATATCAGATGGAGATGAGGAACTTGTTAGGAATAGGAATAAAGGTGGCTCTTGCTATGCTTTAGCAAAGAGATTGGCGGCATTTTGCCCCTGCCCTAGAAATCTGTGGAACTTTGAAGTTGAGAGAGATGGTTTGGGGTATCTTGCAGAAGAAATTTCTAAGCAACAAAGCATTCCACAGTGATGGAGCATAAAAGTTTGAAAAATTTGCAGCCTGATGATGCAGTAGAAAAGACAAACCGATTTTCTGGGGAGAAATTCAATCCAGCTACAGAAATTTATATAAGTAACAAGGAGCCAAATGTTAGTCACCAAGATAATGGGGAAAATGTGTCCAGGGCATGTTAGAGACCTTCGCAGCAGCCCCTCCCATTGCAGGCCTGGAGGCCTAGGAGGGAAAAATGCTTTCGTGGCCTGGGTCCAGGGCCCCCCTGCAGTGTTCAGCCTGGGACTTGGTGCCCTGTGTCCCAACCACTCCAACTAAAAGAGGCCAAAGTACAGCTTGGGCTATAGCTTCAGAGGGTGCAAGCCCCCAGCCTTTGTTCTGTGGGTACACAGAAGACAAAAATTGAGGTTTGGGAACGTCCACCTAGATTTCAGAGGATGTATGGAAATGCCTGGATGTCCAGGCAGAGGTGTGCTGCAGAGGCAGAGCCCTCATGGAGAACCTCTGCTAGGGCAGTGAGGAAAAGAAATGTGGGGCAGGAGCCCCAACACAGTCACCACTGGGGCACTGCCTAGTGGAGCTGTGAGAAGAGGGCCACTGTCCTCCATATCCCAAAATGCTGGATCCACTGACAGCTTGCACCGTGCACCTGGAAAAGCCACAGGCACTCAATGCCAGCCCATGAAAATAGCCAGGAGCAGGGCTGTACCCTGCAAAGCTATGGGGGTGAGCTGCCCAAGGCTGTGGGAGCCTGCCTTTTGAATCAGGGTGACCTAAATGTGAGACACAGAACCAAAGGAGAACACTTGGAACTTTCAGTTTTAATGACTGCCCTATTGGATTTCAGACTTGCATGGGGCCTGTAGCCCCTTTGTTTTGGCCAATTTCTCCCATTTGGAATGAGTGTATTTACCCAATGCCTGTACCCCTATTGTATCTAGGAAGGAACTAACTTGCTTTTGATTTTACAGGCTCATAAACGGAAGGGATTTTCCTTGTCTCAGATGAGACTTTGGACTTGGACTTTTGGGTTAAGGCTGGAATGAGCTAACACTTTGGGGGACTGTTGGAAAGGCATGATTCTGTTTTTAAATGTGAGGACATGAGATTTGGGTGGAAACATATGGTTTGGCTCTGTGTCCCCACCCAAATCTCATCTTGAATTGTAGTATATTGTTTGTAAAAAATTCCTGCCTATCCAGAGATTTTTTTTTTAAACACCTATACTTTCTTCAATTTTCTCTTACAATTTAATTTTTTACATTTAACTTTTTAATACTTCCTGTAGACTAAAAGTTATTTTGGTGCATTGTGTGAACCAAAAATCAAAGTAGTTTTATTTTTTTCTGAAAATATCTATTCATTGTTTCAATTAATTGATTGTTTATATTAAGGATATAGGAGGATCTGAAATTATGGAATTGTGGGCAATTTTTGCCTTACATTTCATGTAAGGCAAAATAATCCCCATGTGTCATGGGAGGGACCCAGTAGGAAGTGATTGGATCATGGGGGCAGGTTCCCCCATGCTGTTCTCATGATAGTGAGTAAGTTTTCATGAGATCTGATGGTTTTATAAGCATCTGGCATTTCCCCTTCTGGCACCTCTCCCTCCTGCCGCCTTGTGAAAAAGGTGCCTTGCTTCCCCTTCACCTTCCACCATGATTGTAAGTTTCCCGAGGCCTCTCCAGCCATGTGGAACTGTGAGTCAATTAAACCTCTTTCCTTCATAAATTATGCAGTCTCAGGCAGTTCTTTATACCAGCAGGAGAACGGACTAATACAGACCCTAAATAGCCAAAGCAGTCCTGAGCAAAAAGAACAAAGCTGGAGGCATGATGCTACTTTATTTCAAACTATACTACAAAGCTGTAGTAACCAAAACAGCATGGTACTGGCATAAAGACAGAAACATATGCCAGTGGAACACAACAGAGAACCCAGAAATGAATCCACACATTTATAGCCAACTCATTTTTGACAAAGTGCCAAGAATATGCATTGGTGAAAGAATAGTCTCTTCAATAAATGATATTGGGAAAACTGGATATCCACATGCAGAAGAATGAAACTAAACCCCTATCTCTCACTATATACAAAAATCAAATCAAAATGGATTAGAGACTTAAATATAAAACCTGAAAGTATGAAGCTACTGGAAGAAAACATTGGGGAAATGCTCCAGGACATTGGTCTGGGAAATATTTTATGGCCTGGGAAATATCAAAAGCACAGGCAACTAAAGCAAAAGTAGACAAATGGGATTATATCAAGCTATAAAGCTTCCGCACAACAAAGGAATCAATTAACAAAGTGAAGGGACAACCTATAGGATGGGATGAAATATTTGCAAACTATACAACTGAGAGGATATTAATAACCAGAATATATAAGGAACTCAAGTCAATGTATTTTTAAATTGTATGTTTCAAAATAGCTAGAAGAGAAGACTGGGAATGTTCACAACACAAATAAATGACAAATGGTTGAAGTGATTGATATTCCAATTACCATTATTTGATTATTACACATTGTATTAATGTATCAAAATATCACATGTATCCCCAAAACATGTACAATTATCGTGTATCAATTTAAAAATACATCATGATAGGCACCTCTCACGTTGACTGTACTGTCCTGATTATTGCTGGTGGTGTTAACAAATTTGAAGCTAGTATCTTTAAGAATGGGCAGATCCATGAGCATGCCCTTCTGGTTTACACACTGGAAGTGAAACAACTAATTGTTGGTGTTAAAAAATGGATTTCACTGAACTATGCCATCGCCAACAGAGCTATGTGGAAATCAATAGGGAAGTCAGCCCTACATTAAGAATATTGGCTACAACCCCAACACAGTAGTATTTATGCCAATTTCTGGTTGGAATGCTGACAACTTGCTAACATGCCTTGGTTAAAGGGTGGAAAGTCGCCTGTAGAGATGGCAATACCAGTGGAACACACCGCTTGAAGCTCTGGATTATATAATGCCACCAGCTCATCCAACTGACAAGGCTTGTGCCTACCTCTCCAAGAAGTCTACAAAATTGGTAGTATTGGTATTGTCTTTGTGGGCCTAGCAGTGACTGGTGCTCTCAAACCCAGCATGATTGGTCGGCTTTGCTCCAGTTAACATTACAACTGAAATAAAGTCTGTTGAATTGCACCATGAAGCTTTAAGTGAAGCTCTTCTTGGGGACAGTGTGGGCTTCAGTGTCAAGAA
Source organism: Nomascus leucogenys (assembly GCF_006542625.1). NCBI lineage: Eukaryota > Metazoa > Chordata > Mammalia > Primates > Hylobatidae > Nomascus > Nomascus leucogenys. Next base: position 139,817,676 of record NC_044406.1, on the reverse strand, counting down.
TGTGTCTGTCAAAGATGTTTATCATGGCAATATGGCTTGTGACAGCGAAAATGACTCGCTGACGGAAGCAGCTGGCTTCACTGCTCAAGTGATTATCCTGAACCATCCAGGCCAAATCAGTGCTGGCTCTCCACCTCTGTTGGATTGTCACACAGCTCACATTGCTTGCAGGTTTGCTGAGCTGAAGGTGGTTGATTTCCTTCTGATTAGAAGCTAGAAGATGACCCCCATCGTGATTTTTATTGCTATGGTTTCTTTCTAATTTAGTCTTGAGGTCTCTCCCTTGAGAATGGTCGTAAGCCAAGATAGCCACTTTCTAGGAGAGTCCTGACCAGGGGGAAAGTTAAGTTTAAGTGTGTCAGCTTGGTGAGACACAATGAAGAAGTAAAAACAAAATAAATAGTGGAATAGAATACTAACAAGTACCTAGAAATAAGTCTAGCTAAAAATTTGCAAAATGTCTATGGAAAAAAACTATGGAAATTTACTGAGAAACTTTAAAGAGTACCTAAATAACTTTGAAGATATACCACGTACATGAATTGGAAAACATGATATTTGAAAATGTCGGTTATTCCCAAACTGATTTATAGATTCAGTGCAACCTCAATGAAAATCCCAAGACTTTCCTTTTGTAGAGCTCAACAAGCTGATTCTAAAATTAAAATGAAAATATAAAGTTTTACGAATAGCCAAATCCTTCTTGAAGAGAAAGAATAAGATGAGAGTAATTGTTGTATAATATATTGAGACTTATTTTAAAACTATAATAATTAAAACAATGTAGCAATTGGTATAGGGATAATCAAACAGGTAAATGAAATAGAATAGAAAATCCAAAACTAGTCTAACGCATATAGACACTTGATTTATGACAAAGGTGTCACAGAAGTAGTTTCAATAAAAGATGCTGGAAAATGTTGGTATCTATATAGATAAAACATTACATTGGATTCCTAACTCACACCATACACAAAAATCCATTCACGTTGCATTACTAGTCTAAAAGTGAAATATAAAATCATAAACATTTTAGAAAGAAAAAGTAAAAGAATATATTAATAACCACAGGGTAGGGAAAGAAAAAGAATTAACATCAAGATACAAAAAGCACTAGCCAATAAGGATTTTTTTATAAGTTCCACACATTAAAATCACAAACTTATGCTCATCAAAAGATAACATAAAAACAATGAAAAGATTAGCCACAGAATGGTAAATGTTTGCAATACATAACACAAAGGACACACAAAGGAAACTTATATAATAGATTTTAACAGGCTTCTCTGTGTCCTCCTTCTCCAGCAATCAAGGATATATAAAAAAGCATATCAAGGATATATAGGGCACTCTTTTGATTCAACAAGAAAACAGCAGATTATCCAAGAGAAAACTTGGCAGAAAAAAACTTGGATAGGTGCTCCACAAAAGAGGACATCCAAATGACTGCTACTCATAAGAAAAGATGCTCAACCTCATAGAACATCTAAAAATGTAAAAACACAGTCAATACCAGGTATTTGTAATACTTTGGAGCAAATGGAACTCTCATACATTGCTAACGAAAATGGAAAATGGTCCAGCTGCTTTGGAAAACAGTGTGGCAATACCTACCAAAGCCAAACACATGCATACCTAGTAATTCCACCCTTATATATGTGCCCGACAATGCACATATATGTTCACGAAAAGATATGCACCAGAAGGTTATAGCAGGCCCATTTGAAAGTGCCAAAGATTATAGCGACTCAAATATCCGTGATTAGGGTATATTCATATACAACAGTAGGAATGAACAAACTATAGCTACATATGATAATACAGATGAATCTCACAACCAGAATGCTAAGTGAAAGAAGAAACAAAAGAATATATGTAGTATGTTTTATTTACACACTTCAAAACAGGCAAAACTAAACTATATTTTTAAAGGATGTATACATAACTGGTAAAATTATGAAGAAAAGCAAGTAAATGATTATCATAAAGATCAGAATAGTGGTTACCTTCAGTGGAAAGGGAGAAAGTATGATTGAAAAGGGACATCCAGTGAGTCTTGTGGATTGTTGGCAATGTTACTGATCTGGGTGGTGATTGCATTTATGTACCAAAGGCATTTGTGTTTTATGCACTTTATTGTATATGTTTTAGTTCACAATTTTTTTAGTTCACAATTTTAATAGGGCTTTAAAAAGTAAAAAGAAAAGAGATCCAGGGGCTTGACCATGGGACTCTCTTATATTTGGAGTATGTTCATAAACTCTACATTCATTCAACATTCGACAAATATTTTTTGAGCACCTACTTTGTGCCAAGCACTGTTACAGGTGCTGGGAATACAACAGGGGACAAAATAGACAAAACCCCAGCTTTCATGGAACTTACATACTAATAAAGCTTGGCAAGAGTATTTCAAGGAAGATGAAGTGGTTAACTATGCAAAATGCTTCTCAGGCACCTAGGAAAATGAGGATGTGAGGCATTTCTACCCACTTGGTACATAAAATTATTGCTTTTCCTCTGCTTTTTTTTCTCCAGGGCTCAGAGTGGCAGTGTCCCTCAGTTCAAGAAAGTTGTTTTCCAGGAATTTACTGATGGCTCCTTTACTCAGCCCTTATACCGTGGAGAACTAAATGAACATTTGGGACTCCTGGGGCCATATATAAGAGCAGAAGTTGAAGATAATATCATGGTGAGTTAAGGACAATGGAATTACAAGAAAATTAATTTTATATATTTTTTTTTGCTGACTATAATGTATTCCCACTTTTGGAAATTTTTAAAGTATAGAAAAATAATTCCATAATTATTTTTCCTATGCATTTTTCTCCTTACGTATTCAAATTATACCATACAGAATTCTGATTCTTGTTTTTTTACTAAATATCACGTCATAAACATTTCTTAACGTCATTAAAAACACTTCCTATGTATGTTTTTAAAATACTGCATAATAGTCTATTATATGAATTTATGGAACCATAGTTTATGTAACCATTTGTTTTGAACAATCTTTTAGACAGTTTCTTTTTTCACTATATAAATAACGCTGTAATCACAACAGTTTTTCTAAGATGAAATTCCAGAAGTGCAATGTATTTGAGCATCTTAAGAGTTTTTCTTATTAATCATTTGGTAATGTCCTTTGCACATTTGTCTTTCATGGAGGAAGTGCTTCTCTTATTAATTATGTTACCTTATATATTAGATAGTAAACCACTGAACATTTTAATGAGAAGTACTTTTTCAAGTTTTTGTTTTCTCTTAATTTTATAAATGATGGTTTTTGAAATAAAACAGGTTTTAATTTTTAGGTAGTAACCCATCAATCTTTACTTTTTGACACTTTCATTGCTTTTATGTTTATAAAAATTCCTGCCTATCCAGAGATTTTTTTTAAAACACCTATACTTTCTTCAGTTTTTCTCTTACAGTTTAATTCTTTACATTTAACTTTTTAATACTTCCTGTAGACTAAAAGTTATTTTGGTGCATTGTGTGAACCAAAGATCAAAGTAGTTTTATTTTTTTCTGAAAATATCTATTCATTGTTTCAATTAATTGATTGTTTATATTAAGGATGTAGAAGGATCTAAAATTATGGAATTGTGGGCAATTTTTGCCTTACATTTTATTTTACTTTCCATATATTCTATGATAAATATGTATAATTTTTAATCTGGAAAGTAAGCCTTTTTTTAAAAGATAATATGCATTCATTCTAGAATTTGTCATGAAGAACCTTAACTTACATATCAACTCCTGGCATTATGGTCTCTTATAACCCCTGCAGTAACATTTTCCCTTTTACTCTGGAATTGCTTTTAAGTGTTTAGGAATTTTCTCCTTTGCAACTTTGAGTTCATGCCTTAAATTTAGAATACAAAACCTCCTCAGGATTAGGTTTGGGTTCTAACAGCATCCATCTTCTGTACCACTTCTTCCAGGGTATTAAAAACTTTGATAAAGACCAAAAGACAGGTATTTCTTTTAGGGATGTAAACCCTAAGGACCTTAAGACCCTAGAAGATTATTCTTGCTTTTTTTTGTCGTTATTGTTCTGCAGGTAACTTTCAAAAATCAGGCCTCTCGTCCCTATTCCTTCTATTCTAGCCTTATTTCTTATGAGGAAGATCAGAGGCAAGGAGCGGAACTTAGAAAAAACTTTGTCAAGCCTAATGAAACCAAAACTTACTTTTGGAAAGTGCAACATCATATGGCGCCCACTAAAGATGAGTTTGACTGCAAAGCCTGGGCTTATTTCTCTGATGTTGACCTGGTAAGCAGGTGTCTATTGTGCTGACCACTTTTTGGTTTAAAAGAAATGGTCTTTGTGTGCTAAGAATTTTGGTATTTATCCTACGTGCAATGAGAAGCTTTAAATAGGAGAGTTGATGATTATATTTGTGTTTTAGAAATGTCATTCTGGAATCTACTGAAGAGGATGGATTATATTTTTGGAAGATGGGAGGCAGGTTGGAGTGGCATAAAAATTGATGAGAAATCCACTCTGGTTCATAGGTGAGAGAGCTTATACTCATAGGATTGATGTCTTCCCTCCCTAGGAAAAAGATGTGCACTCAGGCCTGATTGGACCCCTTCTGGTCTGCCACACTAACACACTGAACCCTGCTCATGGGAGACAAGTGACAGTACAGGAATTTGCTCTGTTTTTCACTATCTTTGATGAGACCAAAAGCTGGTACTTCACTGAAAACATGGAAAGAAACTGCAGGGCTCCCTGCAATATCCAGATGGAAGATCCCACTTTTAAAGAGAATTATCGCTTCCATGGTAATATATTCCGCATCCAAACATTATCACTGTGAAATGCAGATTGCACTTTGACAAATGAGACTTGATCCAGGGACTTGAACATTGTATTTATTTAGAGTATATCTGTGGGAGTTGAATCCTCATAGATGTCAGTTTTTTTGGTGGAGTGGAGAGAAAGAAACTTATATAATACATTTTAACAGGCTTCTCTGTGTCCTTCTCCAGCAATCAATGGCTACATAATGGATACACTACCTGGCTTAGTAATGGCTCAGGATCAAAGGATTCGATGGTATCTGCTCAGCATGGGCAGCAATGAAAACATCCATTCTATTCATTTCAGTGGACATGTGTTCACTGTACGAAAAAAAGAGGAGTATAAAATGGCAGTGTACAATCTCTATCCAGGTATGAGCTTGTTTGTGCTCTTTCTTCTACCTACCCTATTTGTTGAGTACTTACTTTAAGCAGACAAGCTCCATGTTCTCAAGTAATACTTTTTCAAATGCTTTTTAAACCGTTTGTTCAAAGCAAATGAACAAGATAATTTCAGATATAGAAAAATTGCTAAAAAGGAAATAGAACAGAATAAATGGATAATTAATGTCACAGTACTTTCCTAGGGAAAAGGAATTTATTCCTTTATCATTTACCATCTCAAATCCCATAGGGCACCAGTAGTCATCCAAAGAGTGATTTGTTTATGTATGTAACCAGTATATTGATTAAGCACTACTCATAATGTTGATCACAACACAATTTTATTTTGGTTCTCCACTGTCCCTTTAAAATAGGTTTGGCCAGGTGCAGTGGCTCACACTTGTAATCCCAGCGCTTTGGGAGGCCAAGGTTGGAGGATTGCTTGAGGCCAGGAGTTCAAGACCAGCCTGGGTGACAAAGCGAGACCCCCGTCTCTACAAAAAATAATTAGCCAGACATGTGGTATATACCTGTAGTCCCAGCTACTTCACCTACTTGGGTGGCTGAGGCGGAAGGATTGCTTGAGTCCAGGAGGTTAACACTGCAGTGAGCTATGAAAGTGCCACTGCACTCAAGCCTGGACAACAGAGCAAGACCCTGTCTCTAAAAAAAAAAAAATCCAGTTTAATAGTGGGGGTAAACTTTCCTTATTTCTTCGTAAAAATTCTGATAAGCCCTGTCACTTTTCTGCTCACCCTTAAGTAATAAACAGGACTAAAGTCACTTTATATCACAAATACAGTTCAAATCAGAAATTACAGTGTCCATCCCAAGATATTAATGAAAATTCTGAACTTGATTTAACTTCAATCTCCCCTCCTCCAACTTGAGCCTGCATCAGGCTGGAAGTCTGCATTGGAAAAGGGAGACATGGTTGAGTCCTCTGTTTCTGTACCCTGTGATGATCGTGCTTCCCCACAACCCCTTTATAGCTGCTGTTTTGAACTCCAACATGGATAGGTTAAAGGTAAGGGGATAAGATAGTTCTTACCTATTTAGAGCTGGCACCATTCTTGTAACACTGTTTGTGCCTGGCAGTACTTAAAGTTGACTCTTTCTCCTGCAGGGCACTTTCAGGGAACTCTTTAGAGACTCCCTTACGTGACTGTCATGAAATCCCCTTGACATGGTTTCTTCCACCTTTATTCTGGGTGGTCACTTGTGACTCATTTCTCAGCCCTCAGTGTTCACCTGCAGCTTCTTGTTGCTGGGGTAACTACCCTTGTAGGCAGCCCTAGTGGACTGGATCCAGAGGGAACTCATCCTGACTTATCTGTTTCACAGAGTCCACATCTGGCCAATGGGAAACACGCCTTTTGCTCAGAAAGACCCTGGGAATGTAGGTCAATCATAATGCAGTAGCATTCTCCTGTCCCCACCATCAAAGAATTCAGTCAGCCTGTTTCTCATCTCCTGGGAGGAGGGGAGTGGTCAGAACTCAATCTCCACGATCCCCAACTATAAGGGTCACATACTAAGCACTTTGCGTTTGAGGGGTCCAAAAGCAGTGGAACTACCAAATTTGGTAGGTCTACTCTGATATTTCACATAAACCAATGTATCTCATGCTCATTTTTTAGTGAAAAGAAGTAATTTCTGTTCCTTTTGGTTTTTATAAGGTGTTTTTAAGACAGTGGAAATGTTACCATCCAAAGCTGGAATTTGGCGGGTGGAATGCCTTATTGGCGAGCACCTGCATGCTGGAATGAGCACACTTTTTCTGGTGTACAGCAACAGTGAGTAGCAATGTGGGCAGAGGTTCCCTACCTACTCAGCGTACTTCTTTACAGCTCTCCTCCTTTCTGGAATGGTTGCTTGTGTCAGGAAATAAATACAAGCTTACATCATTACCAAATTTAAAACGAATATTGCCGGTAGAAATCATCAGAGTTCTCAGAGGAAGGCAGATATACTTGAATCTTTGAACACTTTGTACCTGAAGCTCTAAATAATTGACCAAAAAAAAAAAACCACCTCATTTTCACAACTTGGTAAAGCTCGAAGATCTCCAGTAGCAGATTTTGGAATTTAATGTTGATTTAGTTACCAGATAACTTAGAAATATTACTTGGAAGAGTTTGGAGATTTAACCCTAAACAAGAGAGTCACTGGTCTGTTTATGTATGGACCCCAGTTTCTTCAGCTGTAAAATGTGAATCATTCCAGCACCTGTTAGGATTAATTAAATGAACTAATACAGTGAAACATTTAGTACAGTTCTGGGCACATTTAAACACTAAAAAATATTAGCATTTGTTGACGTTCTCCCATTTTCATTGACTTACACTTGAGAAGCTGAATTTTGTGCACTTCTAGTTACTGTGTTCCACCTGTTTCATTTCAGAGTGTCAGACTCCCCTGGGAATGGCTTCTGGACACATTAGAGATTTTCAGATTACAGCTTCAGGGCAATATGGTAAATACTATTATTTTTGCTCCAAGAACCTGGGCTGATTATATCTTTTTTTAATAACCTGTTGGAGAATCTCAGATAACGAATCCATCTCCATGCTTCTATTAGTTCTATTCCATAAGTACCTCTCAAATACATCTCCTCCTCTCCATTTCCCACTGTGGCCATCTTAACTCAGGTCACCATCATTTCTTACCTGGGCAATGACACTGCCTCCTTAAATATCCTCCCTACCTTCAGTATTTCTTCCTTGAGTCAATTCTTTTCACTGTAGCAGGAAGCTATACTTTCCTATGAGCAGTAATGGTAAAGTTTGACTAGGATCTATAGAGAATTCTCAAAAATTGTTTTAGAGCACTACTGCCCACAGGCTAAACGCAGCACACTGCCTGTTTTAGTATGGCATGTGAGCTATGAACAGATTTTCCATTTTTAAATAACTGACAAAAAGACGAAGACTATTTCATGACATGTGAAATTATAAAATTCAAATTTCAGCATCCATAATAAAGTCTTATTTTGGAACACAGCCACATCCATTAATTTACTTATCATCTATGGCTACAGCAGCAGTAACATAGTTGCAACAGAGACCATATAATATGCAAAGCCTAAGTGATTTACTCTCTGGCCCTTTACAGAAAAAGTTTGCCAACCTATGTTGTTGTGGGGTAAAAAAATTCTCTTGAAAAAGAGGCTTAAGAGTTTTACACCAAAATAGTAACATTTTTCACTAGGTGGATGGGTTACATTTTAAAATTTCTTTTGTTTGTATTTTTACTTATTTTTATTTTTACTTTTCATTTTCTGATTTTTCTACAATGAACATACATTGTATAATAAATAATAGGCGGGGCACGTTGGCTCACGCCTCCCAGCACTTTGCAAGGCTGAGGCAAGCAGATCACCTGAGGTCAGGAGTTCAAGACCGGCCTGGCCAACATGGTGAAACTCCGTCTCTACTAAAAATACAAAAATTAGTCGGGCATAGTGGTGCACGATTGTAGTCCCAGCTACCCAGGAGACTGAGGCAGGAGAATTGCTTGAACTCAGGAGGTGGAGGTTGCAGTGGGCCAAGATCACGCCATTGCACTCCAGCCTGGGTGACAGAGCAAGACTCCATCTCAAAAAGAGAAAAGAAAAGAAAAAATAATATTATTATTTGGTAGTGTTGGTAACAAATTGCAGTATCAGCTAATTAGAGGTGCTAACAATTAACAAAATTATAAATTTTAGAAAATAAAATGGACAACAAGGATAAGCAATATCCTTAGATAGTAATTGATACTGGTATGCCATAAAGCCTTTATGTTTTTCTCTATTTTCACCACAGCTTAGATTAACCTTTCTCAAGACAATAATTTTATTCTCAAGTGTCTAGGACTAACCCAGCTGAATTTAATCTCTGTTTCTTTACTTGGGCAAAGGACAGTGGGCCCCAAAGCTGGCCAGACTTCATTATTCCGGATCAATCAATGCCTGGAGCACCAAGGAGCCCTTTTCTTGGATCAAGGTTAGAAAATGTAATCAGTAATGGGAAATGTATCACATTCGATCAATTGCATTACTTATTCCTCTTGTAAGCTCAAAGGATTCTATGAATACGAGAAAACCAAAGAACAGAATGCCTTATGATTTGTACAAAAGCAGTCATGAACAAAGAGATATGGTGATAGAATTGAGTATACTGATATGTCCTATTTCTGTATTTTAGTCCTTCTACTGGGATTAGAACATCTGAATATTTTCTATAATATTGAACTCGTCATCTCTCAAGACAGTATATGTTATTATTAGATGCTTCCAACTGCCCACATGTCCTTAAGTACTCCAATCCCCTTTATTTTAACATAAAACAAATGGTTCAAAAATGCAAACCACATGTGTAATTTTACATTTTCTTTTTTTTTATTATTATACTTTAGGTTTTAGGGTACATGTGTACAATGTGCAGGTTTGTTACATATGTATCCATGTGCCATGTTGGTGTGCTGCACCCATTAACTCGTCATTTAGCATTAGGTATATCTCCTAATGCTGTCCCTCCCCCGTCCCCCCACCCCACAACAGTCCCCGGAGTGTGATGTTCCCCTTCCTGTGTCCATGAGTTCTCATTGTTCAATTCCCACCTATGAGTGAGAACACGCAGTGTTTGGTTTTTTGTCCTTGCGATAGTTTACTGAGAATGATGTTTTCCAGTTTCATCCACGTCCCTACAAAGGACATGAACTCATCCTTTTTTATGGCTGCATAGTATTCCGTGGTGTATATGTGCCACATTTTCTTAATCCAGTCTATCGTTGTTGGACATTTGGGTTGGTTCCAAGTCTTTGCTATTGTGAATAGTGCCACAATAAACATACGTGTGCATGTGTCTTGATAGCAGCATGATTTATAGTCCTTTGGGTATATACCCAGAAATTGGATGGCTGGGTCAAATGGTATTTCTAGTTCTAGATCCCTGAGGAATCACCCATCAAAAAGTGGGCAAAGGACATGAACAGACACTTCTCAAAAGAAGACATTTATGCAGCCAAAAAACACATGAAAAAATGCTCATCATCACTGGCCATCAGAGAAATGCAAATCAAAACCACAATGAGATACCATCTCACACCAGTAATTTTACATTTTCTAGTAGCCACGTTTTCAAAAATGTGAAATTCACTTTAATAATACATTTTATTTAACTCAACATATCTGAAAATACTATCATTTCAACATATGATCAATCAGGCCCCTTCAAAGGCAGACAGATGGAAACTCTTGGGTCTCTTCCATGCCTCACAAAAGCTGAGGGCAGCTTGGAAGTGCCTACTCAGCCTCTCCACCTAAACATAAGGCTAGATGCCTTCTAGAAGCCCAAACAGGAAATGGAGAAAACATTTTGGTTTCCATCTTTGCAAATAGCATGTCTATTAATGCCACAGCATTGTTTTGTAGACACTGCCAATTTTGACTCAATCTGAGCTGCTGTTTACTAATCCCTAAGTATTTTTTGTTTGTTTGTGCTCCTGCCAAACAACATGTTATGTTCTTCACCTTGTATTTCTATGGTTATTTTCAACTTTAAATGTATCCTTATATAGAGAACATGTTTATCTATTTGGCCACCCTGTGTCTGTCTGTGCTATTTAATTTTTTGTAATAACATTCTCATTGGGGAGGGGGGAATTATATCTTCCTCACTAGATACAACCTGATAAGAATAGTAAATAGAGTGTCCTGTCTGTGCCTAGCCAATGAACCCTGAACAATATACCCTGTTGTTTCCACTTACTAGATTTGGCCCATTGTTTCAGCTTGCCGATCTTCAGTGTCCCAAAGTATTTCCTAGTTTTTCCAGTTACTGATTTGATCAGTAAACTTTGTAATACTGCAGCAAAGTCATGATCAAAATATTGAAGTAGACAAGACTTCCTTAGTATGTGCACAATACAAATCAAGCTGTTAAGTCCTCACTACAACCTTGTGAGGTAGACGTTACTATCATCTTCATTTCAGATAATGAAATTGAAGCATAGAGAGGTTATTTTGGCCCAAGTCACATGGCTAATAAGTGACTGAGCCAAAATTCAAATTCTGATAGTTGGGCTCCAGAACCCTAATTGGTAATCATTGTACTACACTGTTTCCGGAATGCTCCCTTTAAGTTGACAACCCTCTATTAACTGTCACTGTTTACTTGTGGTAATTAAACCAGTTACAAATCCACCTAGTTATGTTATCATCTACCGCTATTAAATCGCCTTATCTTCAAGGTGGTTTTTGCCATCTGTCTTACTAAGGTCCAGCTAGACTTTTTATAGATCTCGTAACTTTATAAAATAAACCATGGAGATGGAGTTGAAAGGGGGTGCTGACAAGGAAGGGAGTTGGAGAAGGCATCTATTCTCATGATAAGGCCTGAAGAGTGCACAACAGCCTGGCCCCAAGACACAGGAGCACTGGGCTGGCTTGAGGAGCACCAGGTGACTAAGACCAGGCAATGCACAGGGGGAAGTCAGCAGGCCCCATGGAGATACGCAGCTGCAGTGTTTGTACTTTTATACAATGAAACTCATTACAACCTTGCTTACTTCCTAATAGAGAGATGTGTCTTGTGGTTGCACTGAAACACCTGGCTGGGCCCATAGGTGAAGCTGTTGAGTCTGTAATTGCCAAACTGCTCCCAGGTGCCAATTACAATGTGGAAGAGGCACAAGAAGATGAAGTAGATAAGCCTGGCAGTTTGTCAAGCATTCATCAGTTGTCAAGCATTTGTCAGTTGCAGAATGTAGGTAGGCTGCCAAGGCTTTATTGTAGCCTGGTTCTATTGCGGCTTTATTCTAGCAAGGCTGCTAGAAAATACAGTAATCACTGGTCCAAGAAAGAACTCTTATACTCTATCTATATGAAGAAACAGTAAAAGTCAATTCAGTAGAAGTCATGATTTTTGTGCCTGGTGCTTTCACTTTTTTATGCCACAATACCAAGAGGTTAAAATGAAGTGTCTTTGATTGGGAAGACCATCTAATCTGGGAAAAGACAATGCTGCAACTTCTGAAGACCTTGACACTCTGTCCTGTTACCCTGCTTCATTTTTCTCCTGCACTTATCACTACTTGATGCTATAAACAAATAAAAACATGTGATATAAGGTCTATTTCCCCTACTCAACTGTTGTGGGCAGCAAGCCACCCAGGCGCCGAGGCAAGAGACCAAGGACACGAGCTGTTCCAGTATAATAAAATATAAAACAAGAATAGTCATACCAGATATAGATCTTAGATATGATTGTATATGAATATCATTAATCATTAGTTGGTAGTAATTACTCTTTATCCCAATATTATAATAATCCCCGCTCTATAATCATAACCTAGGAAAAACCAGGCCATACAGAGATAGGAGCTGAGGGGACATAGTGAGGTGTGACCAGAAGACAGGAGTGCAAGGCTTCTGTTATGCCCGGACAGGGCCACCAGAGGGCTCCTTGGTCTAGCGGTGACACCAGCGTCTGGGAAGACGCCCGTTGCCAGGCGGACCGTGGTCTAGCGGTAGCAAAAGGTGTCAAGGAACAACACCCGCTACTTAGCAGACCAGGAAATGGAGTCTCCTTTTCCCTGGGGGAGTTTAGAGAAGACTCTGCTCCTCCACCTCTTGTGGAGGGCCTGACACCAGTCAAGCTTTCCCACAGTTATCCGGAGGCCTGACCATCTCCCTGTGATGCTGTGCTTCAATGGTCACGCTCTTAGTCCACCTTCGTGTTCCATCCTGTACACCTGGCTCTGCCTTCTAGACAGCAGTAGTAAATTAGTGAAAGTACTAATAGTCTCTGATATATAGAAATAATGGCGTAAGCTGTCTTTCTCTTTGTCTTCTCTCTCTCTCTCTGCCTCGGCTGCCAGGCAGGGAAGGGCCCCCTGTCCAGTGGACACGTGACCCACGTGACCTTACCTATCATTGGAGAAGACTCACATTCTTTACCCTGCCCCTTTTGCTTTGTATACAATAAATAACAGTGCAGCCAGACATTCGGGGCCACTACCGGTCTCCACGCATCAGTGGTAGTGGTCCCCCGGGCCCAGCTGCCTTTTCTTTTATCTCTTTGTCTTGTGTCTTTATTTCTACACTCTCTGGTCGCCGCACACAGGGAGAGACCCATCAACCCTGTGGGGCTGGTCCCTACAAACTGTAAGTTCCATGAGGGCAGGGCTTTGTTTCTTGTTTACTACTCTACTCCCTGTACCTAAAACAGTGCTTGGCACATAGCAAGTGCTAAAAAATGTTCTTTGAATGAGTGTATGAATGGAACTTACAGTCAGCTGAAGGAGACAGTTATTAAGCATGAGAGTCATGACCAGTCCAATTTGTGTGTGTCAGGCATTTGTGAAAACATGCTAAATTTGACTTGCTTGTTAGGACAGTAACTGATACTTCTAATGTTCTTGCAGTCCATGACCTCTTCTTTAAGAAGTGTCCATTCTGTACTACTTTCCCATTATTCACTCATTCATTCCAAAGCATTTGCTATAAAGCAGTATTATACCAGATACCATATTAGGTGCTGGGGCTAGAGAGAATATAAAAGCTAACATCGATTGAGTGTTTAGTATGCGCCAGGCACTGAACTCAGCACATTACATGTATTAACTCTTTAACCCTTATGGCAGCCCTTTGAGATAAAAACTAATATTATCTTCACTTTACAGATAAATTGAGACACAGAAAGTTAGGTGACTCAAATGGGTTCATTGCCTTAAGGATCTCAGTCTAATAAGGAAAGCAGAAAAGCAAAGCAACCTTATAATATGGTGCAATAATTTGCTATAATGAAGTTATATACAAAGTGAAGTAGAAGCGTAGAAGAAGCAGCACTAAATTTGTCTGGGCGAGTCAGAGAAGGCTAACCAGAAAAAATAGTTTCTGAACTAACACTCGAAGGAGGTGTAGCAGTTCATCACTGACAGTGATGTTGGGGTGGGTCTGGTTTCGGGAGAGGGGAGGAAATTGGCTTTGGTCTGAGGCTGAGGTGTGGGCAAAGCATTAGCTTATGTGGGTCCATTAGCTTATGTGACTCCACAAAAGGTGTGTGTGTGTTTGTGTGCGTGTGTGTGTGTGTGTGTGTGTGTATGAAATGGGGGCTCAATGATTTAGTAGTGGTTTTGTTTGTCAAGAAGCAGGCTGGGAACTCAATAAGCATCTTTCTATTCGTTTCTACTGTGTATCCCACAGCTTCACACACACATGCACATTTCAACATTGGTGACTGCTTCACTTGCACATCTAAGGTAATGATGGACACATCTGTAGCAATGTAGAGTCTTCCTAAGCTAATAATTAGTTTCAGGAGGTAGCACATACATTTAAAAATAGGTTAAAATGAAGTTTTATTTTAATTGGTAGGTGGATCTGTTGGCACCAATGATTATTCACGGCATCAAGACCCAGGGTGCCCGTCAGAAGTTCTCCAGCCTCTACATCTCTCAGTTTATCATCATGTATAGTCTTGATGGGCAGAAGTGGCAGACTTATCGAGGAAATTCCACTGGAACCTTAATGGTATGTAATTAGTCATTTAAAGGGAATGCTTGAATACTTTAAAGAATTTTGGCAGATTTCAGATATTGGACAAACACTCTTAGCTTCTACAAACTTAACTCCAAAAAATAATTTTTCACTTATGAGCAATAGGAGTTATTACGGACGTATCAGCAAAAATGTAGTAGTGTCAAGGCTCATAGATGATAGAAACGAAGAGATGCTGTATTGACAGAAATATGTGATTCAGGACTATGTGGATTGATGATTGTGAGCTTGCTTATGGATATCTAGGTTTGAGGTTATAGTAGGACAATCAGGTTGAAATGTCCAGCAGGCAGTAGGCGAAAGACAAGTTTAGGGGGCAAAACCATGGATGGAGATGAAGATTCATGACTTCCACATAAAAGGATGGGTGAAACTTTGGGAATTGCTGAATTCTCTAGAGGTGAGCTCAGGATCCTTAAAGGCTTAAAACCTCAGCGTTATTGTCTACTCTTCCCTCATTTTTATGCCCACAAATCTGGTCAATCCTTTATTTGTAATGCCTCTCACATCTCTTTCTGCTGTTTCCATTTATACCGCTGTTGCCACAGCCCAGGGTCCCATCACCTCACACTTATCTATTGTATTACATTCCTAACTAGTCTTCCCCCGTTTCTAATCTGTTCTCCAATAAAAGCTGCACATCATTTTCAGGATAATCATCAGTTGCCTACCTGAAACTTTTCAATGTCTTCCCATTGTCTTCAGAATAAAGTTCAAAGTCTTCAAATGACCCCAAGTAAGATAACTTTTGTTTGCCCCTTTAGATCCATTTTCCTGCTTCTCTACCCTGCTTCTTGTTCTGTGAGGTGAGCTTGTGTAGAATACAACAACAGGCTACCTTGTCCTCCAGCTTTTGGTTGGATTTCACCAACAGGGAGCACTGGCAAAAGATTGGCATATTTATTCTTCTGACTTTCTGCTTGTAGAGGAGTTCACTGTATCTCCCCACTTAAGGTCACTGCTTCCCTCAGAGTGGCTTTTTCTACCTGTACTAGTTACTATTGCTGTGTACCAAGCCACTTCAAAACTTAGTGTCATAACAATGACCATTATGTTTTGCTCACAGATTCTGTAGATCAAGACTTTGGGACACAGTGGGGATGGGTTGTTTCTGGAGCCTCAGTTAGGATTAACAGCTGGGTGCTAGAATCATCTGGAAGTTCCTTCTCTTGCTTTTCTGGTGGTTGGTACTGACTGTCAGCTAGGACAGAATCTGGGGCTGTTGAAAGATGTAACTTTACATGGATTTTCCCTGAGGCCTGGGCTTCCTTACAGCATGTTTCAAGGTAGTTGGACTTCTTTTTGTGGGGGGGGGGACGGTGGGGGGAGGACAGAGTCTCACTCTGTTGCCCAGGCTGGAGTGCACTGGTGTGATCTCGGCTCACTGCAACCTCTGCCTCCCGGGTTCAAGTGATTCTCCTGCCTCAGCCTCCTGAGTAGCTGGGACTACAGGCTCATGCCACCACGCCCAGCTAATTTTTGTATTTTTAGTAGAGACAGGGTTTTGCCATGTTGACCAGGCTGGTCTTGAACTCCTGACCTCAGGTGATCTGCCCACCTCAGCCTCTCAAAGTGCTGGGATTATAGGCGTGAGCCACCACATGCAGCCTGTAGTTGGACTTCTTACACGTCATTTTAGGGCCTCCAAGTGTGAGTGTTACAGTTAACAAGGTGAAGACTACATAACCTTTTCTGACCGAGTCTTCTAAGTTATGTAGCATCACTTTTGTCAACAAAAAGTGTTGAACTCCATAAAATAGTTGAAGAGATTTATTCTGAGCCAAATATGAGTGAGTATGGCCCATGACACAGCCCTCAGGAGGTCCTGAGAACATGTGCCCAAGATGGTCAGGGCACAGCTTGATTTTATACATTTTGGAGAGGCTTGAGACATCAATCAAATACATTTAAGAAATACACTGGTTTGGTCCAGAAAGGCGGGACAACTCAACCTGGGGGCTTCTGGGCTACGGGTGAATTTAAACATTTTCTGGTTGACAATTGGTTGAGTTTGTCTGAAGACCTGGGATTGATAGAAAGGGAATGTTCAGGTTAAGATAAACATTGTGGAGACCAAAGTTCTTTTGAAGTCTTATAGTGGCTCCCCTTAGAGACAACAGATGACAAATGTTTTGTATTCAGATCTTAGTTAATCTCTTTAGGATTGGGAGAGGCTGGGAGAAAAAGATCTAGCTATGTTAATAGAGATTCTTTACAGATGCAAATTTCCCCCCACAAAGAACAGCTTTGCAGGGCCATTTCAAAATATGGCAAAGAAACATGTTTTGGGGTAAAATATTTTGATTTTCTTCCTTGTCTCACAATGTTATGCCAGAGTCAGGTTGGAAAGAAAATCATGACATATAAGGTTAAATAAAACCCATCTGATGAGAATTTATGATTTGTAGGGCATGACTCCCCAGACCCCTTAGATAGGAATTTGGGCAAGATAAAAAAAAATCAGAGTTTAGTCCTCACTTTCAATACATTCTATTGGTTATAAGCAAATCACATATCCACCCAGATTCAAGGGGAAGAGACATACACCCTAATTTTTAATGGGAGAAATGTTAAATAATTGGTGGTCATTTTTTAAAGCCACTACAATAGTCTATCCAATTCTCTCTTTCAGGATGTTTCTCTCTTCTGATCCTTTCAGGTTTAGGGATTGTCAACAAACAAAAAGTTAAACCCTGTAAAATACTTGAAGAGATTTATTGTGAGCCAAATATGAGAGACCAATGGCCTGTGACACAGCCCTCAGGAGATCCTGAGAACATGTGCTCAAGGTGGTCTGGCTACAACTTGGTTTTACCCATTTTAGGGAGACATAAGACCTAAACCAACAGATGGAAGATGTACATTCATTGAGTTTGGAAAGGCAGGACAACTGGAAGCGAGGCGGGGCTTCCAGGTCATAGGTAGATTCAAAGATTTTCTGATTGGCAATTGCTTGAAAGAGTTAAGTTATTGTGTAAAGACTTAGAATCAATAGAGAGGAACATCTGGGTTAAGATAAGGGGTTGTGAAGACCAAGGTTTTGTCATGCAGTTGAAGCCTCCAGGTAGCAGGCTTCAGAGAGAATAGATTGTAAATGTTTCTTATCAGACTTAAAGAGTCTGTTCTATCAGTCTTAAGGTCTGTGTTGATGTTAATGCTGGTCAGATTTTTCTGAATTCCAAAAGGGAGGTGGGTATAATGAGGCATATTTGATCCCCACTTTCCCATCATGGCCTGAACTAGTTTTTCAGGTTAACTTTGGAATGCCCTTTGCTGAAAGGAGGGGTCCATTCAGATGGTTGGGGGGATTAGAATTTTATTTTGGGTTTACAGGATGGTAATACTCTGTTCCCACCCTCCTAACCAGTATCTTTATTAAACCTTCCACAAATTATCCTAAATTCCATGTTTTCTGTTCCTTGCAGGATCCCTTGTTTCATACAGTAATTGGTGCTAGAAGAAACCCCAGGAAACAGATTTTCAAAATGCAATTCTAAGGTTATGTTGCTAATATATTCGAGAAACACAGAGATAACATATTTGCCTGGGAAGAAAATGAGCAGTTAGGGAATCCATGACATGTGTTAGTATTATAGTTTCTCAGATTATAACCAGTGATACTATGGGATGAGTTGCAGATAGCAAGTAAGACACTGGGGAGATTAAATGACAGTGGCATTTAGTCACTGTGGCAAGAAACGTAGCATTACCTGATTGTAGAGTGGTCTGTCTTCTTACAGCCCTAGAGGGCATACACATGGAAAAAGAAATGAAATGTTATGAATATATACAAAATAAGAACACTGATGAACATACATGGAAAATCAGGATGCATGCATAGAGCTTTTGAGGAATCCTCCATATCCTGTGGTTGTAGGCAGATACGACTTAGGGGCTGAGCATAAGTTGCAGAGCTGCAGTGACAATTAAATGCTCAACTCCACCAGATCTATTATGCTGTGGTAAGAGTACCGGTGGGAAGGAGTGAAACTCTGAGGCCTGAGATGGAGGCATTTAGGCAGACATGGATGAGGCTGAGAATTGCAAACCTCCAAATTCCCCTGAACCTCCTTTGCCTGAGGAGGCAACCACTCCCCAGTCTCTGAAACAGTCATCCCTCTTTTGCATAAAAGCCTTTCAGTGGCTATAACTGGGATAGGTGCCTCACAAACCAGTGACTGTTCTCCTTAGAGACCCTGTTTGGCCACTACGAAAGCCAGGCGAGTCACGGAAAATAACAGCAGATCATCACAAATTTAATCAGGTGGTGATGCCAAAAAACAATTGCAATTCCAGATATCATATCTCTGTTGAAGCAAATTTACACAGCCCCAGGCGCCTGATATGGAAGTATTGACCTAGAAAATGTTTTTTCTTCATTTCCATACATTAGTAAAATCAGAATACATTTGAATTTACCAAGTAGGAACAAGAGTATTAAGTTTACTGTCCATGCATCAGGGCAATGTTAGCTCTTTTGTTTTCTATCATAATATAGACTCAAGGGACCTCAAACATCTTTACATCCCACAAGCACCATGCCTGTCCATTACACTGATGACATTATGCTGACAGGATCTGGTAAACACGTAACAAATAAGCCTATCTTGTTCTTGACTTTAATGAGAATGTAACCTGTGTTTCACTGTTTAATACAATGTTCACTGTTAGTTTCAAATACTTTTTATGATATTTAAAAAGTTTTCTCCTATTCCTATTTTATTTGCAATGGCAACTGAATTTTATCAAATGCTTTACCAGCATCTTTGACATGGTCACATTTCTCTTTTGTATTGTCAAATTATACTTAACATTCAATAGTCTGCTGACAAGAAATTAACAACCCACAGGGGAGCAAAGTGAGAGGAGGTTAGGAAGTAAAGGCCTTGATTTATAGCATTGGCAGATTTCCCTGACATAAATACTACTCCCATCATGCCTGGCCCCAGGGATGGGAAGAGATGCTTACTTACAATTGGCTCTCACAGACCAGTGCAAGAGCACTACTGTGCTCCATTCCTGGGAAAACTTTCGTCAGTCATAGTGTGTTAGTCATTTAAAACTTAGCTGGATCCAATTTGCCAACATTTTATTTATAATTTCTATATCTATATTCATGAATGAAATGGGTTTAATGTTTTCAGTAGCTCTACTTATCAGGTTTTGGCATGAGGGTTATATTAAACCTGAAAATAAAGTGGGAAAGCTTCCATTTTTTTCCATGAAACTATCGCTCTAGAATAGCTTATTTAATGTAGGAATCCAGTATTTAATGAGAGTAAATGAAAAAGCCATGTGAGCCATGTGCTTTATTTAGTGAGAGATACTAGGCTATATTTTCCAATCCTTATATGATTATTGCTATTCTCATTTGTATTGCCTTGAGTATATGTCTGCAAATGTGCACATTAGACTCATATATCCCTTCCTGTGCCATACAGCTATATCTGTATACATACATATATGTCTTTTCTCCTTTTTTCCCTTCTGTATCAAGAGTTGGCAAGTGTTTGTCTATTCTATTAATTTTTCAAAGAATCAGCTCAGTTTTAAACCCAAACATGGTTTTGAAAGAGCTGTTTCTAGTTCATCGATCTCTGTTCAAAACTTTAAAAATTCTATTTTCCTTTCTTTTGGTTTGTTTCCTACAATCTGGAGGTGAATGCTTAGTTCACTTATTCTTCAATCTTTGTCTTTTAACGATAAGGATAAATTACTTATAGTTATTAACTACTCTCATGAGGTTCATTCCTTGAACAGTCACTGAGAAACTACTATGTTCTGGGTTCTAATTCAGGGGTGGGCAAACTATAGCCCCAGAATTCGGCCCATAGCCTGCTTTTGTACGGACTGTGAGTTAAGAATAGTTTTTACACGTTTAAAGGATTGCAAAGACAAACATACAAAGAAACAAAGAAGACTGTGCAACAGATACCATCTGTGGTCTGTAAAGACTAACACATTTCTATCCGGCCCTTGACAGAAAGAGTCTGTGGGATGCTGGTCTCCTCTAACGGTGGTAGAGACGCCTACACGGTTAACATTAATCCTTGGCACCAGAATCCTCAGCACCTAGGAACCAGATCTTGCCTAATACACTAATTTCAGTCTTGACCACCTTCCTCCGGCGTAGCGGTTCTCAAACGTCTTTGTCTTTGTACTATTCACGTATAAAATATTCTTTCATAAGCAACATTTCTCCTTTTGGGAGTACCTCATAATGGGGAGAAGGGGAACCCCAACAGCCTTTAAGGGTTCACTGCTTCGCTGCCACCATTTCCGACGGTTTATGCTGTTGTAAGTGTGAATTTGGAGTTGTTTTCAAGTTAAAAAGCAAACTAATCATGTCCTCTGAAAGTATTTGCTTTTGGCATGCTAGAAATCAGTGTTGACTTTTGATATTGATGTGATACATTACGAGGGAATTCTCAAAAATGCTGAAATCTGGCCTCGGCCCAGTTATCACTGCTCTTAAGTTTCTGAGGGAGATACATGAACGAGCCCACGGCAAATGGAAAACGAGGAGTTTTCGTGTTTCCTAGAATTATGCTCAGATACCCACTACTGGACTGTCTGGTTATCCTTCCCCTCACCTCCCTGATGCAAGGAGTTTGGACCAGGGGCCTAAGGAGGCTTCTCCTGAAGCCCAAATCCCAAACTGGTCACCAGTCATGCTCCGTAACTCCTAAACCTGACAAGAAGCCAGCCGGCCGGGTCTGCAGCCCGGGTTAAGAGGAGCATACCAGGAAAGAGCCAAAGAGCAAAGGAGCATGAGCCCTTCAACCGCTTTTACAATAATTTGGGCCAGGCGTTCAGGGCTCTGTAGGACCCTTCCTGGCAGCCAAGCGAGAGACAGAGGAATGATGGTGGAATGGGCCTCTCCTGTGCTTCCCATTACTTCCACACTGTCGAAATAGAAATAGAAGCAGAAAAGAAACAGCCTACAAGTCCCGCCCATTTTGAGGCACTCAACTCACAGTGACAACCCTCCACACCTCTCCCCTGCAAAAAGACGCAAAACAAAAACACCTACTCCAAACTGTGTCCTTACGTCTCAGCCCCGAAGATCAGTATTGTGTGCAACTTCGGCCCAAAGGATGCATTTCCCCAGGGTTGAAAGTTTGAGAAAGAGGCTATATTCTGAAGAGTTCTTGTTGTCACCATCAAAAGGATTAAAAAGACGCAATAAATAAGAAAACAGCCTAGTTGGGGTGCATGCTCCATTTGAGCCAGAAAGCCTTGGTAACTTTAGTGTTTTCAAACGGAACGCCATCCCGCTTTGGGGGAACACGGAGGCTGCCTTGCAGTCACGTGATCGCACACCACCAAAGGGCCACCACTCTGATTTCACCTACTTAACTAAAAGTTGCAGCAAAATCCCTATTACAGGCCAGGCGTGGTGGCTCATGCCTGTAATCCCAGCACTTTGGGAGGCCGAGGAGGGTGGATCATTTGAGGTCAGGAGTTGGAGACCAGCTTGGCCAACATGGTGAGACCCCATCTCCATCAAAAATACAAAAATTAGCCCAGCGTGGTGGTGCACGCCTGTAATCCCAGGTACTCTGGAGGCTGAGGTAGGAGAATCGCTTGAACCCAGGAGGCGGAGGTTGCAGTGAGCCGAGATGACGCCACTGCGCTCCTGCCTGGGCGACAGAGTGAGACTCCATCTCGGCAAAAAAAAAAAAAAAAAAAAAAAATTCCCTATTACAAATAAAAGCTGTTGTGATCCAGACTGCATATACCTCTGGGAATAGAACCAGAACCGTGAATTCCAATGCAAATCGATGCATCGGCACCAGACCCGCTGCACTGGATGTATCTGCATTGCAGTCACCTGAGTACGGAGCACATCATAGATGATCTCTGCAGGTTCCTTGCCCACATAGGAGGCGTAGTGAAATTTCAAAGGAACGAATACCTCCTGGAGCCCAAAGAGCTATCTGGTTCTGCTTTTGGCCTCCTGACAAGCAGGTAAGAGAGTCACATTTTACAGACGACGGACACCAAAACCACACATGAGGAGTACAAGAGTAACTTTATCATGGATTTAGGGCTGTGGTTACAAGGAAGCTGTAAGGAATAAAATGACTCCCATGAAGACGTACCGTGCGGACGAGTGGAAGGAGAAATTTGGCCATTACAAAGGCACAGGAATATGTTAAGAAATGAGGGGCAGGATGAAGTCATCCAGGGTAGGTATTTAGAGGGAGGGCGCCGTGCAAAATAAAATCCTCACTATGAAACAAAGGCGGAGGCAGGAGGCCGCGTTGGGTGGAAGCAGTGGAGGAAGGAGACGAAAGGGATTGTCATTTTCATGTCGTGGCTTTTTAGAAGACAGCCACGTCCTCTACCCTGATTCTATCAAAATGTGTTCTTGGGATGCTGGTAACGTTCAGCGAACGAAATAATTCCTATGGCGGCAGTAGGAATAACAAAACGCAGAAGCGGGAACGATGTCTTTTTATTCCTCCCCAGACGCAAACGTGGGTGCATGAGGTTTGGTAACAGGCAAAGTCATCTGGTGAACGTGACTGATGCAAAAAGTCCCGGCCTGGGCAAAAAGTCATTGGGTGAATGGGATGGATCAGACTCCCTGTCCTGAGGGGGAGATGGTTTCTTGCAGAACGAGGTGAAGGAGGTGGTTCTGCTCAGCAGTCAACAGTGGCCACATCTCCACCTGCAGCGACTTGATGGCGTCCGTGTCCTTTTCATGGGAAGCCATGACCAAAGACTGGAGCAGCAGAAAGAGCTCCTCGGGAAGCTGGCCGCTGCTCTCCTGCCCGTGGCTGTCAAAAGCCTCCCAGGAGTACTTCTCCAGGGTCTGGGCGTGCTCCGGCAGCAGCTTGGCGGGCGGTGGTTGCAGGAGGAGCAGCAGCAGCACGCGGGACACCTCGCAGCGGACCAGCACGTCCGAGAAGGCGCCCAGGGCGGCGGGAGAGGGCGCCGCCGAGCCGGAGTTCGGAGGAAGCAGCGCGGCCGGTAGGGCGGGCGTCGCCCCGGGCCCGGGCAGGGGCCCCGGCGGCGGGGGCGGCGGCAGTGACTGCACCGGGTGGCTGCCGTGCTCCCGCGCCAGGCGCTGCATGCGCGTGAAGACCGCCAGGGCGCCGGTGTAGTCGCGCGCCAGCAGCTGGCAGGAGGCGGCCTCGCCAAGCGCCTGCAGCGCGGCCAGGGGCAGCTGGGGCAGCTGGAGCTGGGCGGCGCGCTGGAAGTGACCGGCGGCGGCGGCCGGCTGTCCCAGGTCGCGCAGGGCGGCGGCCAGCTCCAGGCAGAGGGCGGCGGCGGCGGCCGGCTGGCCCAGCTCGAGGTGCAGACGCACCGCGGCGCCCAGAGCGCTGGCGGCGGCCTGCAGCGGCTCCCCGTAGGCGGCGGGGCAGACCAGGCGCTGGCGCGCATCGCGCTCCTGCCGCAGGAAGAGGCGGGCGGCCTCGGTGAGGGCCAGCGCCTCCCCGGGCCCGTGGAAGAGCGCCTGCTGGCAGCGCGCCACCGCCAGCTGGCACCAGGCCGCGTACGGCAGACACTCCTGGGCGCGCAGCTCCCGGCCCAGCTGTCCGAACTGCTCGCCGGCCTCCGCCACGTTCGGCTTCCGCAGGAACCGCTTCTTCAGCTTGTTCGATACCAGCCGGTAGCGGGCCAGGAAGTCCCCGGCCTCGGGTCCCGGGCCGGCGCCGCCGCCCAGGCCTGCCGCCGCTGCAGCCATGCTCGCCGCCCCAAGCACTTCCGGACGCGCTGCCGCAGCGGGCGGGCGGGCGGGCGGGCGAGGCGGGGCGGGGCGACGTGCCCTGCGTCCCCCTTGGCGGGCTGCCGGCGTGCCCGTGCCCGCGCCCGCGCCCGCTCCCCAGCCCTGGTGACATGCAAAGAGCGGGATCGGAGGCGGGGCCTGGCCGGGCTGTGAGCGGCGTATGCAAATCGAGGGTCTCGGGGATGCGGATCCAAGACCCTGGGAAGGTACGCGGGGCCTGGCGGGGCACCAGCTGCTGCTAGCTCGGCTGCAATGCAAATGGTCTAGGTTGCTAAAGGCATCCCACAGCCTCTCCATCTGAACATGACCCAAACTAAACTCGTGACCCTAGTTCCGTGTCTGTGCAGCTCTGGACTGTTTCCCCCCACCACTCACTCCTCCATCTTCCCGTCCGGGGCCCCTTGCCAAGCGCCGGGTCCACCTCTCCGTCCCCACCCCGGTTGCCTTAGAAGTCCGGCCTGTCGCTACACTGCAGTCATGGTCTTGAGGCCCACCCGCCCCCACGAACACCATCATGCTGAGGACTTTCCTGGGCAGGCCCTGACTTGCTCGGAACCAGCGGGGGTGTCCCCTTCCCACCCAGGGCCACTCCCCTGCACTGTCACCGGGAGAGACTGCTCCTCTGTGCCATCCCTGACTCCCACCCAACCCCAGACCCCCACCACCTCTTCATCCCTCCAGCTGTGGAGGTCTCACAACCCCCCCCAACCCATCTCACCGCCCCCCCACCCCCACCCCAAGGCAAAGTGACTGAAGCAGGCAGGTGGGTTCCTTTAAACACTTTATTGACAGAATTAATGAAGGCCCAAGACTGTGGGGCCCGGGTTGTTGGCAGGGAGGGTGTTTAAGGCCGGGGGATTTGGGGCCGGGGAGTTTGGGGCCGGGTGGGTGGACGAGTGGACCTGCCAGGTCCCAGGGGCCGGGTGTCAGAAGCTAGTCCCCGCCGGGGGCCACTCGAGAGATGGTGGTTGTGTGGAAAAGGGTGCTCAGCAGCCTGTTGTTGTGAACCACCATGTCCAGCAGCAGGGGAGTGATGTTCCTCTCTCCGTTGTTCTGGGCCTCGTTGCCCGCCAGCTCCAGGACCTTGGCCGTCAGGTACTCAATAACCGCAGCGAGGTAGACCGGCGCCGTGCGACTCAGGCGCTGAGCGTAGTGGCCCTCTCGTAGACCGCGCTCCACCTGGCTCACCGAAAACGAAAGCTCCGCTCGGACGGTGCGAGAGCAGGTCCGCCCCCGGCCGCCAGCACCGGAGGACCCTCGGTGGCTCCTCCTCCTCGGCATGCTGGGCGTCGAGTGTGCTATCTCGGCTTGGCCTAGCTAGGCAAGATGGCTCTCAAGATGACAGTTACCGCGTCCAGTACTCTGTATCCTAGCGACCAGGGCCCAGCCCCTCATTGGCTAGGGAGCCGAGACCAATGGGCACGCACATCCGGTGACGGGCACGCACGTGGTGACGGCCCCTCACAAGGAACACACGTCCATCAGGTGACCTCATCGCTTTCCCATTGGCCTGGAGGGAGCAGGCCTGGGCCTAGAAGTGGCTGGAGGGCCGTGGGGGGGGTGGGGTGGGGTGGGGCGGGGCGGGGCAGGGGGAATCGCGCTCGTGACCCTCTCTTTGCCAGTGGGAACTCTCCCTTTCTACCGGATGGGAACATTGTGGGAAAGACAAAGAGGTGGGCGAGGGGAGGATAGGGACCACGCCTTCACGGTGTTGCACATCCATCACAACCACCTAGTTCCAAAACGCTTTCAACACCCCGAAAAGAAACCGAAACCCCTGTACCTATAAGCAGTCACTTGCCACACGCCTCCTTCCACACCACCACTACCGACCCCCACACCCTCCCACACACACCCCCTCCCCCCGCCCGTGCACACGTTCCAGATAGTCCCTGGCAACCACTAGTCAATCAGCTTTCTGTCCATAGAGGTTAGCCTGTTCTGGAGATTTCCTATAGATGGAATTATACGACCAAATGTGAGGCCTTGTGTGTCTGGCTGCTTTCACTTAGCGTAATGGTTTCATCAGGGTTCATCCGTGTAGAGGCATGAATCAGTACTTCCTTCCTTTGAATGACTGAGTACGATTCTGTTGTATAAACAGGAGGCCACATTTTGTTTACCCACTCGTCAGTTGATGGACAGGTTATTTCCCCCGTCTGGCTACTGTGAATAGCACTGCCGTGACCATCTCTGTACAAGTTTTTCTTTGAATATCTGTTTTCAGTTCTTTTGGGTCTATTTCTAGGAGTCAAACTGCTGGCTCATGTGGTAATTCTGTTTAACTTATTGAGGAACCACCAAACTGATTTCCACAGCAGCTGTAATCTTTCGCATTCCCAACAGTAGTGCATGAGAGTCCCAATTTCTTCACAGCCTCATCAAAACTTGTTTTCTCTTTGCCTCGTTTTGTTTTGTTTACAATAGCCATCCTAGTGGGTGTGAAGTGCTGTCTCATGGTGGTTTTCATTTGTATTTCCCAAATGGCTGATGATGTTGCTGTGGTTTGAGTGTGTCCGCCAAACTGTGTGTCTTGGAAACTTAATCCCCAAATTCACATGTTGATTGGAGGCGCAGCCTTTGAGACGGTAATTAGGATTAGATAAGGTCATCGGGGTGAGACCCCCATGATGCGACTGGTGGCTTTATAAGAATAGGAAGAGAGGCCCGAAACGACGTACACGCTCTTGCCCTCTCGCCATGTGATACCCTCTGCCATCACCAGATGCCGGGGCACTTCCCAGTCCCCAGAACGGTAAGAAATAAATTTCTTTTCTTTGCAAATTGTTCAGTGTCGGGTATTCAATTATGGCAACAGGAAACAGACTAAGACATCTTTTCATGTGCTTCTTGGCCCTTTGTACCTCTGCTTTGGAGGAATGTCTATTCAAGCCCTTTGCCCATTTTTTAATTCGGTTGATTGTATTTTGGCTGTGGGCTTCTAAAACTTGTTCATATATTCTGGAAAATAGACTCTTATCAGATATGTGATTTGCAAATGTTTCTCCCATTCACTTTCTGGATAGAGCCCTTTGTTGCCCACAAGATTTAAATTTGGATGTAGTCCAACTTGCCAAATGAAAAGATGTCTGTGGCTGTGCCTTTGGTGTCATACTGAAGGAGCTGTTGCCTAATCCAAGGTCGTGCAAAGTTACATCTCTGTTTTCTTCTTAGAGTTTTATAGTTTCAGCCCTTACATTTAGATCTGTGATCCATTTTGAATTAATTCTTTACATGATGTGAGGTAGGGGTCCAGGGGCATTCTTTTGCATGTGGCTATCCAGTTGTCCCAGCGCGGTTTGTTGAGGGGATTATTCTTCCCCTCCACCCATTGAGGGGCGCTGGAACTCTTACTGAAAATAAACTTTACATAAATATATGGGTTTATTCCTGACTCGGAGTTCTGTAACATCGACCTAATATGTCTATCACGATGGCAGTACCACCCTTTTCAGATTACTGCAGCTTTGTAGTACGTTTTGAAATTGGGAAGCGTGAGTCCTTCAACTTTTTTCTTTTCTGAGGTTGTTTTGGCTATCTGAGCCCCTTACACTTTCATATGAATTTTAGGATCAGCTTGTCAGTTTTCACAAAGAAGGCAGGTTGGATTCTGACAGGCATCACAATGAATCTGTATATTGCCTTGGAGATTATGGGCATCTTAACAATATTAAGTGTTCCAATCCATTAACACAAAATGCCTTTCGATTTATTTAGGTCTTCTTTAATTTATTTTAGCAACGTCTTGTAATTTTCAGAGTATACGTCTTGTACACCTTTTGTTAAATTTATTCCTTGACATTTTATTGTTTCGATGCTACTGTAAAATGAATCATTTCCTTAATCTTATTTTCATGTTATTCATTGCTAGGGTATGGAAATACAACTGATTGTTGCAGATTGATCTTGGATACTGCAACTTTGCTGAGCCTAATATGCTTTGCTGAGCATACTCAGACAGGGTTGGCGTATTAGTCCGTTCCTACACTGCTATAAAGAACTGCCTGAGAATGGGTAATTCATAAAGAAAAGAGGTTTAATTGCCTCATGGTTCTGCAGGCTGTGCAGGCTTCTGCTTCTGGGCAGGCCTCAGGAAACGTGCAATCATGGCGGAAGGCGAAGGGGAAGCAAGCACCTTCTTCACATGTTGGAGTAGGAGGAAGAGAGAGAGAACGCGTGCAAAGGGGAAAGCGCTGCACATTTTCAGACAATCATCAGATCTTGTGAGCACTCTATCACAAGAATAGCAAAGGGGAAGTCCGCCCCCGTGATTCAATCACCTCCCACTAGGCCCTTCCTTCAACAGGTGGGGGGATTACAATTCGACATGAGATTTGGGTGGGGACACAGAGCCTAACCGTCTCATTTTTTTTTTCTTTTGTTGGACTCTTTAGTGTCCTCTATATAAGAACATGCCATCTATGCATCTGTGAATAGAGATGGTTTTACTTGTTCCTTTCCAATCTGGATGCCTTTTATTTCTTTTTCTTGACTAATTGCCCTGACTTGAACTTTGAGTATGATGTTGAATTAGGAGTGGCATTCCTGATCTTAGGGGGAAATCAACCAGTCTCTCACCATTAAGTATGATATTATCTCTGGGTTTTTCTTGGTTGCCGTCTATCAGGTTGAAGAAGTTTCTTTCTGTTCCTGGTTTGTTGAATTTATTTTCATGAAAGGGTACTGCGTTTTGTCAAATGATCCTTTTTGTACATGATTAAGATGACCATGAGCCCCCTCCCCGCCACTCCGCCATGCATTCTGTTAATATGGTGTATTATATAAATTGATTTTCACATGTTGAACCAACCTTACATTTGTGGGATAAATCCTATTTGGTCATAGTGTATAAAGAGTGGTCAATAAACATTTCGTTGAAAGAATAGGAGTGGATCTGGCAAGCTTCTTGGAGGACAATGTGTGTGTTCAAGAATCTGTAGCACGATGAGAAGCCAAGGCACTGGCGGGAGGAGGGGAGTTGCAACCAATTCATTAAGGCTGGAGAGTAGGATGCCAGTGGAGCAGTAGTGGTTGATGTGGCTGGGAAACAGGTAGGCGGGAGCCAAGACATGGAGGTTCTATTATGCCATGCTCAGGTTTTAGAATACCCTGTAGGCTACACTGAACCCACTGTGGTCTTTCAGCTTGGCAGTGACATGGTCTGATTTGCCTCTAGAAAGATCACCCTGGAAGCTGTGTGGAGAATAGAACAGAGAGGATTGTGTGTGGAGAATAGAACAGAGAGGACTGAGATTGGAATTAGAAAGCTGCTGTATTATACCAGTCAAGAAATGACAGGTATCTCAACTAAGACAATGGCATTGGTGGATAAGACTAGGGGACAGACTTCCTAAAAAGTTTAGGTAGTAAAATGGCACACAGTAGGCACTCACTTTATATCACTCATACTGGTGAACCTAGCTGGAGACATGATAATTCATGTGCTCATTCTTCAAAAAATATTGAAGGGTAGTGCCAGGCACACTGTGTTAAGCATTGAGACAACACAAATGGGAAATATTCTGTTGTATAAATAGGCCACATTTTATTTACTCATCAGTTGATGAACAGTTCATTAAGTGATTTCCATGGCAAGGGACATAAATGTTGTCCTCTGTCCTCTTAGATTCTCCAGCTAGGACGTAAATAAGATAGATTAACAGGAGAAAAGCATACAAAATTTTATTTGGTATTTTTTACATGTACATGGGAGCCCTCATAAGAAATATGAAGATTCAAATGATCAATTACAGCTGAATACTTACATACTAGGGTGGAAAAAGTATGGTAAATTGTGAAAACATAACAAGACAATGGGGTTTGGGCTAGGAGAGTTAATTGTGGAAAAGTCACTAAGAAGGTAAGAGTTGTGTAACAAGATTTTTTGGTGCAGCTTTCCCTCCAGCCTCGACTCCCCATCTCTGGCAATAAGAATGTGTTTCGTCTTCCTGGTATACAGATAATACCTTTCACATCAGAGTTTCATCTCTTCCTTTCATGAAAAAAAAGGAAGGTCAGTGTGCCCTTCTTGCATCTGCTACTTTCAAGTGCTTTTAAATACAAAATAGTCAATATGCCAAAGTGGCATATTTTGAGGTGGCATTTGATCCCCTACATTACTGATTGGATAGTGTGAATAGTGCTGCCATGAATGCTCCTGTACAAGTGTTTGTTTGAACAGATGTTTTAAATTACAGATGCTCCTCAACTTGGGATGGTATTACATCCTGATAAACCCATTGTTAGTTAAAACCATTATTAGTGTAAATTCATTTAATACAGCTATATTAGTCCATTCTCACACTGCTGTAAAGAACTACCTGAGACTTGGTAATTTATGAAGAAAAGAGGTTTAATGGACTCACAGTTCTGCAGGCTTAACAGGAAGCATGACTGCGAGGCCTCAGGAAACTTACAGTCACAGCAGCAGGTGAAGGGGAAGCAAGCACGCCTTACCATGGTGGAGCAGGAGAGACAGAGAGTGAAGGAGGGAAATGTCATACACTTTTAAACCATCAGATTTCATGAGAACTCACTCACTGTCTCAAGAACAGCAAGGGGAAATCCACCCCCATGATCCAATCACCTCCCACCAGGCCTCTCCTCTGACACATGGGGATTACAATTCGACAGAGCCAAACCATATCAACAGCTAACCTACCAATCATCATAGTTTAGCCTGGCCTACCTTAAACATGCTCAGAACACTTAGAATTAGGCTACAGTTGGGCAACATCGTATAACACAAAGCCAAATTTATAATGAAGTGTTGACTATCTCATGTAATTTATTCAATATTGCACTGAAAGTGAAAGGCAGAATGGTTGTATGTGTACTTTTAAGTACTTTTATGGATATAGATTCTACTGAATGCATGTTGCTTTCATACCATCGTAAAGTCAAAATATTGTAAGTCCAACCATTATAAGTTGGGAACCATCTGTATTTGAGGTACATACCCATGAATATATTTATGGGTTTATTTGTTGCTTCTTAATTCTATTCCATTTATATATATGTCTGTCCTTATGCCAGTACCA
This sequence comes from Nomascus leucogenys, assembly GCF_006542625.1. Classification (NCBI taxonomy): domain Eukaryota; kingdom Metazoa; phylum Chordata; class Mammalia; order Primates; family Hylobatidae; genus Nomascus; species Nomascus leucogenys. The sequence continues at coordinate 139,786,157 of NC_044406.1, read as the reverse complement.
CAAAGTGTTGATAACTGTAGCTTTATACAAAGTTTTGAATTTGGGAAGTGTGAGTTATCCAGCTTTGTTATTTTGGGATTATTTTGGCTATTTGAGGTCTCACACAATTACACATGAATTTTAAGATTGGCTTTTCCATTTCTGCAAAAAAATAAAAATGGCCATTGGGATTTTGATGCAGATTGTATTAAATCTGTAGATCACTTTGGGTAGTACTATCATCTTAATAATATTGTCTTCCAATTCATGAACACAGGATATATTTTCACTTCTTTATGGTGTCTCTAATATCTTTCAGCAATGTTTTGTAGTTTTCAGTGTACAAGTCTTGTACCTCCTTGGCTGAATTTATTCCTAAGTATTTTATTCTTTTTGATGCTATTTTAAATAGAATTATTTTTTATTTTGTTAATTTCATCTCAGATTGTTCATTGCTAGTGTGTAGAAATACAACTGATTTTTGCACATTGATCTTATATCTTGCAACTTTGCTGAATTCGTTTATTAGCTCTATAGTGTTTTGTGGATTCTTCGGGGTTTTCCATACATAAGCTCATGTTCATCTGAGAATAAGATAGCTTTACTTATTCCTTTTCAATTTGGATGCCTTTTATTTCTTTTTTTCCTAATTGCTCTGGCTAGGACTTCCAATACAATTTTGAATAGAAGCAGTAAAAGCAGGCATTCTTGTCTCATTTCTAATGTTAGGGAAATATCTTTCAGTCTTCTGCCATTGAGTGTGATGTTAGTTTTGGGTATTTTATGAATGCTCTTTATCATGTTGTGGATTTTCTTTTCCATTTCTAGTTTGCTTAGTGTTTTTTTTTTTTTTGTCATGAAAAGGTGTTCAGCTTTATCAAGTGATTTTTCTGCATCAACCAGAATGAACTTGCAGGGGGTTTTTTCCCTATATTTTATTAATGTGGAGTTGACTGGTGGATTGATTGTCTTATGTTGAACCAGTCTTGCATTATTGGGATAATTTCCACTTGAGCATGGGATACAACCTTTATAACATGCTGCTGGATTTGGTTTGCTAATATTTTGTTGAAGATTTTTGCATCTAGATGCATAAGGGAATATTATACTCACATATTCAATTACATGCAATTTGTAATTTTCTTTTCATGTGATATATTTTTCTGGCTTTGATGTCAAGATAATGGTGGCTTCATAGTATGAGTTGTAAACTTTACTCTCCTTTTCTATCTCTTGGAAGAGTTTAAGAAGGATTATTGTTAATCCTTCCTTAAACATTTAGTAGAATTTACCAGTGAGGCCTTCTGGCACAATGTCTGGCACATAATATATGGAATCTAGGATTTGTGTAGTCAGTCATTAACTATTTGTTGAATTAATAAATTGTCTCCCCAAGCAGGTTTCTAATCAAGGCACAAAGATTGAGTAATGAATGAAGGCAAAGCCAATGTGTATAGGGTATTAGTTTTCTAATGCTGGGGTGGCAAATTACCACAAACTTAATATGGCTTAAAACAACACAAGTTTATTATCTTACAGTTCTATAGGGCAGAAGACTGACCCAAGTCTTACTGGGCTAAAATCAAGGTGTCATCAGGGCTGCATTTCTTTCTGGAAGCTCTAGAAAAGGATCCTTTTTCAGGCGCCTGTAGTCCCAGCTACTCGGGAGGCTGAGGCAAGAGAATGGCGTGAACCCAGGAGGCGCAGTTGCAGTGAGCAGAGATCGCGCCACTGCACTCCAGCCTGGGCAACAGAGTGGGACTCCGTCTCAAAAAAGAAGAAAAAGAAAAGGATCCTTTTTCCTTTCTTTTCCAGCTTCTAGAGGCCACACGCATTCATTAACTCATGGCCTCCTTCCTCCATCTTCGAAGCCAGTAACATTGCACCTTTGTGACTATTCTTAAGTAGTCACATCTCCCTTTGACTCTCCTCTTCTGCCTCTCTCTCTCACTTTCAAGGCCTCTTGTGATTACATTGGGCCGACCTGGATAATCCAGGATATTCTCCCTATTTTGACATCAGCTAATTGGCAGACTTAATTCCATCTGCAACCTTAAGTCCCTCTTGCCATGCAACATAACACAGTCAAATGTTCTGGGGATTAAAATGTGGACATCACTGGGAGATCATATTCTTCCTAGCACATACAGTTTAGTCACAAGTTAATGATCAACATTTATTAACTATATAATACTCTTAAATTCAACATAAACTTTTCGATGCTGATAAAACGGAATGGCATTTTACATTGATATATACTTCATTTCAAAACTTCTTCTACTTCTCAATGATTATTCTGTAGCAACAAATTTCTTTTAAATCAGAAATTTGGAAACATAATGAGACCTATCTCAAATCAAAGATGACTATCCCCTTTTGGAGTCAGACTACACATTCATTATTTTAGTCAAAATGAGACATAAAATTCAGGCCCCCAAGAGCTGCCAGTACCCACTTACGCAGGAGGTAGCTAGACGAAACAGGTGGCTTTCTACAAATAATTTTGCACCATCCCACCCCAGAGAGGTGGGTTGGAGTGTTTACTTATTACCTGGGATTTAATTATACTAGCTCTTGCAAAAGCCAAGTCTAAAGGCCATAAATAGAAGGTAAAATTTTCTCCTATATAGAAAGGAGAGCAGCAGAGAAAACAAAATCCTTGGTAAATCTTTAAATAAAGTTCTATGGTTTGAATATGTTATTCATTCTATTTTAACCCCCCAATACAGATATATTTATAAAAAAGAATATTGTGATTTCTGGTATAACTTGTTTAGGAACAAAGCCACAAATTTATTAATATTTTCTATTCCATGGGAAGAAAAAAATGCTACATGGCAGAATAATTTTTAAAAGTTTCCGGCCAGGCACAGTGGCTCACGCCTGTAATCCCAGCACTTTGGGAGGCAGAGGTGGGCGGATCACAAGGTCAGGAGATCGAGACCATCCTGGCTAACACGGTGAAACCCCGCCTCTACTAAAAAAATACAAAAAATTAGCTGGGCATGGTGGCGGGCGCCTGTAGTCCCAGCTACTCGGGAGGCTGAGGCAGGAGAATGGCGTCAACTCGGGAGGCAGAGCTTGCGGTGAGCTGAGATCACGCCACTGCACTCCAGCCTGGGCGGCAGAGTGAGGCTCCATCTCAAAAAAAATGATGGGTGGAGCCAAGATGGCCGAATAGGAACAGCTCCGGTCTACAGCTCCCAGCGTGAGTGGCACAGAAGACAGGTGATTTCTGCATTTCTGTTTGAAGTACCGGGTTCATCTCACTAGGGAGTGCCAAACAGTGGGTGCAGGACAGTTGGTGCAGTGCACTGTGCGCGAGCCGAAGCAGGACGAGGCATTGCCTCACTCATGAAGCGCAAGGGTTCAGGGAGTTCCCTTTCCTAGTCAAAGAAAGGGGTAATAGACGGCACCTGGAAAATCGGGTCAGTCCCACCCTAATACTGCGCTTTTCCAACGGGCTTGGAAAATGGCACACCAGGAGATTGTGTCCCGCACCTGGCTCGGAGGGTCATATGCCCACGGAATCTCGCTGATTGCTAGCACAGCAATCTGAGGTCAAACTGCAAGGCGGCAGCGAGGCTGGGGGAGGGGTGCCCGCCATTGCCCAGGCTTGCTTAGGTAAACAAAGCATCCAGGAAGCTCGAACTGGGTGGAGCCCACCACAGCTCAAGGAGGCCTGCCTGACTCTGTAAGCTCCACCTCTGGGGGCAGGGCACAGACAAACAAAAATTCGGCAGGAACCTCTGCAGACTTAAATGTCCCTGTCTGACAGCTTTGAAGACAGTAGTGGTTCTCCCAGCATGCAGCTGGATATCTGAGAACGGACAGACTGCCTCCTAAAGTGGGTCCCTGACCCCCAAGCAGCCTAACTGGGAGGCACCCCCCAGTAGGGACAGACTGACACCTCACTCAGCCAGGTATTCCTCTGAGACAAAACTTCCAGAGGAACTATCAGGCAGCTGAATTTGTGGTCTCACAAAAATCCACTGTTCTGCAGCCACCACTGCTGACACTCAGCCAAACAGGGTCTGGAGTGGACCTCTAGCAAACTCCAACAGACCTGCAGCTGAGGGTCCTGTCTGGTAGAAGGAAAACTAACAAACAGAAAGGACATCCACACCAAAAACCCATCTGTACATCACCATCATCAAAGACCAAAAGTAGATAAAACCACAAAGATGGGGAAAAAACAGAGCAGAAAAACTGGAAACTCTAAAAAGCAGAGCACCTCTCCTCCTCCAAAGGAACGCAGTTCCTCACCAGCAATGGAACAAAGCTGGATGGAGAATGACTTTGACGAGTTGAGAGAAGAAGGCTTCAGACGATCAAACTACTCCGAGCTACGAGAGGAAATTCAAAACAATAGCAAAGAAGTTAAAAATTTGAAAAAAAATTTAGACGAATGGATAACTAGAATAACCAATGGAGAGAAGGGCTTAAAGGAGCTGATGGAGCTGAAAGCCAAGTTTCCAGAACTACGCGAAGATTGCAGAAGCCTCGGGAGCCGATGCGATCAACTGGAAGAAAGGGTATCAGTGATGGAAGATGAAATGAATGAAATGAAGCGAGAAGGGAAGTTTAGAGAAAAAAGAATAAAAAGAAACGAACAAAGCCTCCAAGAAATTTGAGACTATGTGAAAAGACCAAACCTACGTCTGATTGGTGTACCTGAAAATGACGGGGAGAATGGAACCAAGTTGGAAAACACTCTGCAAGATATTATCCAGGAGAACTTCCCCAATCTAGCAAGGCAGGGCAACATTCAGATTCAGGAAATACAGAGAACGCCACAAAGATACTCCTCGAGAAGAGAAACTCCAAGACACATAATTGTCAGATTCACCAAAGTTGAAATGAAGGAAAAAATGTTAAGGACGGCCAGAGAGAAAGGTCGGGTTACCCACAAAGGGAGGCCCATCAGACTAACAGCTGATCTCTCCGCAGAAACTCTACAAGCCAGAAGAGACTGGGGGCCAATATTCAACATTCTTAAAGAAAAGAATTTTCAACCCAGAATTTCATATCCAGCCAAACTAAGCTTCATAAGTGAAGGAGAAATAAAATACTTTACAGACAAGCAAATGCTGAGTGATTTTGTCACCACCAGGCCTGCCTTAAAAGAGCTCCTGAAGGAAGCACTAAACATGGAAAGGAACAACCGGTACCAGCCACTGCAAAAACATGCCAAATTGTAAAGACCATCGAGGCTAGGAAGAAACCGCATCAACTAATGAGCAAAATAACCAACTAACATCATAATGACAGGATCAAATTCACACATAACAATATTAACTTTAAATGTGAATGGGCTAAATGCTCCAATGAAAAGACACAGACTGGCAAACTGGATAAGGAGTCAAGACCCATCAGTGTGCTGTATTCAGGAAACCCATCTCATGTGCAGAGACACACATAGACTCAAAATAAAGGGATGGAGGAAGATCTATCAAGCAAATGGAAAACAAAAAAAGGCAGGGGTTGCAATCCTAGTCTCTGATAAAATAGACTTTAAACCAACAAAGATCAAAAGAGACAAAGAAGGCCATTACATAATGGTAAACGGATCAATTCAACAAGAAGAGCTAACTATCCTAAATATATATGCACCCAACACAGGAGCACCCATATTCACAAAGCAAGTCCTGAGTGACCTACAAAGGGACTTAAACTCCCACACAATAATAATGGGAGATTTTAACACCTCACTGTCAACATTAGACAGATCAACGAGACAGAAAGTTAAAAAGGATATCCAGGAATTGAACTCAGCTCTGCACAAAGTGGACCTAATAGACATCTACAGAACTCTCCACCCCAAGTCAACAGAATATACATTTTTTTCAGCACCACACCACACCTATTCCAAAATTGACCACATAGTTGGAAGTAAAGCTCTCCTCAGCAAATGTAAAAGAACAGAAATTATAACAAACTGCCTCTCAGACCACTGTGCAATCAAACTAGAACTCAGGATTAAGAAACTCACTCAAAACTGCTCAACTACATGGAAACTGAACAACCTGCTCCTTAATGACTACTGGGTACATAATGAAATGAAGGCAGAAATAAAGATGTTCTTTGAAACCAACGAGAACAAAGACACAACATACCAGAATGTCTGGGACACATTCAAAGCAGTGTGTAGAGGGAAATTTATAGCACTAAATGCCCACAAGAGAAAGCAGGAAAGATCCAAAATTGACACCCTAACATCACAATTAAAAGAACTAGAAAAGCAAGAGCAAACACATTCAAAAGCTAGCAGAAGGCTAGAAATAACTAAAATCAGAGCAGAACTGAAGGAAATAGAGACACAAAAAACCCTTCAAAAAATTAATGAATCCAGGAGCTGGTTTTTTGAACAGATCAACAAAATTGATAGACTGCTAGCAAAACTAATAAAGAAGAAAAGAGAGAAGAATCAAATAGATGCAATAAAAAATGAAAAAGGGGATATCACCACCGATCCCACAGAAATACAATCTACCATCAGAGAATACTACAAACACCTCTACACAAATAAACTAGAAAATCTAGAAGAAATGGATAAATTCCTCGACAAATACACCCTCCTAAGACTAAACCAGGAAGAAGTTGAATCTCTGAATAGACCAATAACAGGCTCTGAAATTGTGGCAATAATCAATAGCTTACCAACCAAAAAGAGTCCAGGACCTGATGGATTCACAGCGGAATTCTACCAGAGGTACAAGGAGGAACTGGTACCATTCCTTCTGAAACTATTCCAATTGATAGAAAAAGAGGGAATCCTCCCTAACACATTTTATGAAGCCAGCATCATCCTGATACCAAAGCCTGGCAGAGACATAACCAAAAAAGAGAATTTCAGACCAATATCCTTGATGAACATTGATGCAGAAATCCTCAATAAAATACTGGCAAACCGAATCCAGCAGAACATCAAAAAGCTTATACACCATGATCAAGTGGGCTTCATCCCTGGGATGGAAGGCTGGTTCAACATACACAAATCAATAAATGTAATCCAGCATATAAACAGAACCAAAGACAAAAACCACATGATTATCTCAATAGATGCAGAAAAGGCCTTTGACAAAATTCAACAACCCTTCATGCTAAAAACTCTCAATAAATTAGGTATTGATGGGATGTATCTTGAAATAATAAGAGCTATCTATGACAAACCCACAGCCAATATCATACTGAATGGACAAAAACTGGAAGCATTCCCTTTGAAAACTGGCACAAGACAGGGATGCCCTCTCTCACCACTCCTATTCAACATAGTGTTGGAAGTTCTGGCCAGGACAATCAGGCAGGAGAAGGAAATAAAGGGTATTCAATTAGGAAAAGAGGAAGTCAAATTGTCCCTGTTTGCAGATGACATGGTTGTATATCTAGAAAACCCCATTGTCTCAGCCCAAAATCTGCTTAAGCTGATAAGCTACTTCAGCAAAGTCTCAGGATACAAAATCAATGTACAAAAATCACAAGCATTCTTGTACACCAATCACAGACAAACAGAGAGCCAAATCATGAGTGAACTCCCATTCACAATTGCTTCAAAGAGAATAAAATACCTAGGAATCCAACTTACAAGGGACATGAAGGACCTCTTCAAGGAGAACTACAAACCACTGCTCAATGAAATAAAAGAGGATACAAACAAATGGAAGAACGTTCCATGCTCACGGGTTGGAAGAATCAATATCATGAAAATGGCCATACTGCCCAAGGTAATTTATAGATTCAATGCCATCCCCATCAAGCTACCAATGACTTTCTTCACAGAATTGGAAAAACTACTTTAAAGTTCGTATGGAACCAAAAAAGAGCCCACATCGCCAAGTCAATCCTAAGCCAAAAGAACAAAGCTGGAGGCATCACGCTACCTGACTTCAAACTATACTACAAGGCTACAGTAACCAAAACAGCATGGTACTGGTACCACAACAGAGACATAGATCAATGGAACAGAACAGAGCCCTCAGAAATAATGCTGCATATCTACAACTATCTGATCTTTGACACACCTGACAAAAACAAGCAATGGGGAAAGGATTCCCTATTTAATAAATGGTGCTGGGAAAACTGGCTAGCCATATGTAGAAAGCTGAAACTGGATCCCTTCCTTACACCTTATACAAAAATTAATTCAAGATGGATTAAAGACTTACATGTTAGACCTAAAACCATAAAAACCCTAGAAGAAAGCCTAGGCAATAACATTCAGGACATAGGCGTGGGCAAGAACTTCATGTCTAAAACACCAAAAGCAATGGCAACAGAAGCCAAAATTGACAAATGGGATCTAATTAAACTAAAGAGCTTCTGCACAGCAAAAGAAACTACCATCAGAGTGAACAGGCAACCTACAGAATGGGAGAAAATTTTTGCAACCTACTGATCTGACGAAGGGCTAATATCCAGAATCTACAATGAACTCAAACAAATCTAGAAGAAAAAAGCAAACAACCCCATCAAAAAGTGGGCAAAGGACATGAACAGACACTTCTCAAAAGAAGACATTTATGCAGCCAAAAAACACATGAAAAAATGCTCATCATCACTGGCCATCAGAGAAATGCAAATCAAAACCACAATGAGATACCATCTCACACCAGTTAGAATGGCGATCATTAAAAGGTCAGGAAACAACAGGTGCTGGAGAGGATGTGGAGAAATAGGAACACTTTTACACTGTTGGTGGGACTGTAAACTAGTTCAACCATCGTGGAAGTCAGTGTGGCGATTCCTCAGGGATCTAGAACTAGAAATACCATTTGACCCAGCCATCCCATTACTGGGTATATACCCAAAGGATTATAAATCATGCTACTATAAAGACACATGCACACATATGTTTATTGCGGCAGTATTCACAATAGCAAAGACTTGGAACCAACCCAAATGTCCAACAACGATAGACTGGATTAAGAAAATGTGGCACGTATACACCATGGAATACTATGCAGCCATAAAAAATGATGAGTTCATGTCCTTTGTTGGGACATGGATGGAACTGGAAAACATCATTCTCAGTAAACTATCGCAAGGACAAAAAACCAAACACCACATGTTCTCACTCATAGGTGGGAATTGAACAATGAGATCTCATGGACACAGGAAGGGGAACATCACACTCCGGGGGGACTGTTGTGGGGTTGGGGGAGGGGGAGGGACAGCGTTAGGAGATATACCTAATGCTAAATGATGAGTTAATGGGTGCAGCAAACCAACACGGCACATGGATACGTATGTAACAAACCTGCACATTGTACACATGTATCCTAAAACCTAAAGTATAATAATAAAAAAAAAAAAAGAGATGAGTAGAAGCTGGAACTATACGATGCGTGGGGCTGACTTTACCTCTTGCAGACAATGTTTGATGGATAGGTAGAAATGAGGTTGATGGACAAAATAAAATCAGATTCATTTAAATAATAATAATAATAATAATAATAAAATAAAAAATAAAAAAATTTTAAAAAAATTCCCATGATACTAAACTCTGATGTGTGATCATATAATAGACTTACATTGATTCCTGTTTTAGTGTATTCAAGCAGAGAAAAAATCCCAGGTATTCTAAGAGTGATATCATTTTCAGTATTTATTATGCTGTATGCCATGGTTTAAATCTAGGCCTTTCGAATTGACATTGCTACTATATTTCTCAAACTGTATTCCCTTTCCCTTGAATATGTTATGTAATGTTGTCCAGAACCCAGACATGTCAAGGTGTGAAATCCGACGTTTTGGATACTAATATGTGTCTCATTAATTCATACAGTGAGATCATTCATTAATGCCCACATTATAGACTCTCTCTCTCTACACATACACACACACACACGTACACACTACATTCTTAGAAGATCATTCTGAGACCAGGGTGGAGGATAGGATGTGCATTCCTAGTACTCTTTCACAGCTGACTCTGTCCTCTGCCAGTGTTTTTCAAACTTTAGTGTGCTTATGAAACACCTAAGGTTCTTATTAAAATTTAGATTCTGATTCAGTAGAACTGACATGGTGCCCAAGGAACTGCATCTCTTTTAAAAAATCTTTAGGTATAATTGACAAATAAAAGTTGCATATATTTAAGAGATACAACTTGATGTTTTAATATATTTTGTTTTTGATATATGACGTTTGATACATTGTGAAATGGTCACCACAAGCAAGCTAATTAAGACATATCTATCTCTTTGCCTAGCTACCTTTTTTGTGGTGAGAACATTTATGACCTACTCTTTTAGCAAATTTCAAGTATACACTATTGTTTACTATAGTCACTATATCGTACATTAGATCTCCAGAACTAATTTATCTTGCATAATTGAAATTTTGTACCCTTTGATCAACATCTCCCTGTTTTCCCCACACCACGGTCCCTAGCACCTAACATTCTACTGTCTGCTTTTATGAGTTTGATCATCTTAGATTCCACATATGAGGTCATGAAGTATTTTTCTTTCTGTGTCTGGCTTATTACACTTAGCGTAATATTTTCCAGGTTCATCCATGTTATCACAAGTGAGAGAGGATTTTCTTCTATTTTAAGGCTGAATAATATTTTATAATTGTGGGAATATTCCATCAGAGATATATATATCAGATTTTCTTTATCCCTCCATCCATCAATGGAAACACTTAAGTTGTTTCCATATCTTGGCTATTGTGAATACTGTTACAGTGAACATGGGAGTGCAGATATTCAACATACTGATTTTGTATCCTTTAGATATATAACAGAAGTGAGATTGCCAGATCACATGGTATTCTATTTTTAGTTTTTTTGAGGAACCTCTATGCTGTTTTTCATAATGGCTGTACCAATTTATTTTTGCAGCAACAGTGTACAAAGGTTTCCTTTTCTCCACATTACCACCAACATTTGTCATCTTTTGTCTTTTTGATAATAGCTATTTGCTATGGTTTGAGTGTTTTCCCCAAAAAACATGTGTTGGAAACTTAATTCCCAATGCAACAGTATTGGGAGGTAGGGCCGAATGGGAGGTGTTTAGGTTATGAGGACTCCACCGTCATGAATGGATTAATGCCGATTACAAAAGCACCTAAGCCTGTGAATTTGAACTCTTGCTCTCTCTTGCCCTCTTTTTGCCCTTCTGCCATGTTATGATATAGAAAGAAGGCCTTTGCCAGATGCTGGCCTCTTGATCTTGGACTGCCCAGCCTCCAGAACTGTGAGCCAAATACATTTCTGTTCACTACAAATTACTCAGTCTGTGATATTCTGTCATAGCAGCATAATAAATTAGAGTCCATAATAAGTTATAGTCCATAATAGACTAAGACAGTATTCTAATAGATGTGAGGGAATATCTCATTGTGTTTTGATTTGCATTTCCCTGTGGGTTAGTGATGCTGAGCATCATTTATCTGTTGGCCTTTTATATTTCTTCTTTTGAAAAATTCTATTTGGGTCCTTTGCCCATTTTTAATTGGATTGTCTCTTACTAATGAGTTGAGTTTCTTACCCATTATCAGATATATAGTTTGCAAATATTTTCATCCATTCCATAGGTTGCCTTTTCACTCTGTTGATTATTTCTTTTGCTGTGCAGAAAGTTTTTAGTTTGATGCAATCCCAGTTGTCTACTTTTGTTTTTGTTGCCTGTGCTTTTGGTGTCATATAAAAAAATTGTTGCCCAAATCAATATCAGGTAGCTTTTTTCCTGTTTTCTTCTAGGAGTTTTATAGTTTCAGGTCTTATATACAAGTGTTTAATCAATTTTGAGTTGAATTTTATGTATAGTGGGAGTAAAGGGCCCAATTTCTTTCTTCTGCATGTGGATATTCAGTTTTCCCAATATCAGTTATTGAAGAGACTCTCTCTTCCCCGTTGTGTGTTCTTGGCACCCTTGTCAAAAATCTGTTGACTGTAAATGTGTGAATTTATTTCTGGGCTTTTCTATTCTGTTCCCTTGGTTGATGTGTCTATTTTTATGCCAGTACCATACTATTTTGATTACTGGAGACTTGTAGTATATTTTGAAATCAGGAAGTATGATGCCTCTAGCTTTGTTCTTCTTGCTTAAGATTGCTTTGCCAAGCTGCATGTGGTGGCCCACGCCTGTAATCCCAGCACTTTGGGAGGCTGAGGCGGGTGGATCACTTGAGGTCAGAAGTTTAAGAGCAGCCTGGCCAACATGGTGAAACCCCGTCTCTACTGAAAAAATACAAAAATTAGCCAGGTGTGGTAGCAAGCCCCTGTGATCCCAGCTAATCTGGAGGCTGAGGCAGGAGAATCACTTAAACCTGGGAGGCAGAGGTTGTAGTGAGCTGAGATCGCACCACTGCACTCCAGCCTGGGTGACAGAGCAAGACTCTGTCTCAAAAAAAAAAAAAAAAAAAAAAGATTGCTTTGCCTCCTTGTGGTCTTTTGTGATTTCATATTAATTTAAAATTTTTTTTTTTATTTCTGTGAAGAACACCATTGAGATTTTGATAGGGATCACATCAAATCTATAGATTACTTTGGGTTGTGTGGACATTTTAACAATACTAATTCTTCCAATCTAGAAATATGGAATATCTTTTATTTATCTGTGTCTTCTTTAATTTCCTTCATAAATGTTTTCTATATTTTCATTGTACAAGTCTTTCATTTCTTTGGTTAAGTCTATTCCTAAGTATTTTATTCTTTTGTTGCTATTGTAAATAAGATTATTTCTAATTTCCTTTGGGATAGTTTATAGTGTATATAAAAACACCACTGATTTCTGTATGTTGATTTTGTATCCTGCAACTTTACAGAATTCATGTGTTAGTTCTAACAATTTTTTCTTGAGTCTTTAGATTTTCTACATGTATGATCATGTCATCTGCAAAAAGAGATGATTTTACTATTCTCTTCTATTTGGATGCTTTTTATTTTATTTATTTTTTAAATTATATTTTAAGTTTTGGGTTACATGTGCAGAACATGCAGTTTTGTTACATAGGTATACACGTGCCCTGGTGGTTTGCTGCACCCATCAACCCGTCACCTACATTAGGTATTTCTCCTAATGTTATCCCTCCCCTAACCTCCCACCCCCCAACAGGCCCCGGCGTGTGATGTTCCCCTTCCTGTTTCCATGTGTTCTCATTGTTCAACTCCCACTTATGAGTGAGAACATGCGGTGTTTGGTTTTCTGATCTTGTGATAGTTTGCTGAGAATGATGGTTTCCAGCTTCATCCATGTCCCTGCAAAGGACAGGAACTCATCCTTTTTTATGGCTGTATAGTATTCCATGGTGTATATGTGCTACATTTTCTTAATCCAGTCTATCATTGATGGACATTTGGGTTGGTTCCAAGTCTTTGCTATTGTGAATAGTGCCGCAGTAAACATACATGTGCATGTGTCTTTATCATAGAATGATTTATAATCCTTTGGGTATATGCCCAGTAGTGAGATTTGCTGGGCCAAATGGTGTTTCTAGTTCTAGATCCTTGAGGAATCGCCACACTGTCTTCCACAATGGTTGAATTAATTTACACTCCCATCGACAGTGTAAAAGCATTCCTATTTTTCCACAACCTCTCCAGCATCTGTTGTTTCCTGACTTTTTAATGATCACCATTCTAACTGGCGGGAGGTGGTATCTCATTGTGGTTTTGATTTGCATTTCTCTAATGACCAGTGATGATGAGCATTTTTTCAAATGTCTGTTGGCTGCATAATTGTCTTCTTTTGAGAAGTGTGTGTTCATATCCTTTGCCCATTTTTTGGTGGGGTTGTTTTTTTCTTGTAAATTTGTTTAAGTTCTTTGTAGATTCTGGATATTAGCCCTTTGTCAGATGGATAGATTGCAAAAATTTTCTCCCATTCTGTAGGTTGCCTGTTCACTCTGATGATAGTTTCTTTTGCTGTGCAGAAGCTCTTTAGTTTAATTAGATCCCCCTTGTCAATTTTGGCTTTTTTTGCCATTGCTTTTGATGTTTTAGACATGAAGTCTTTGCCCATGCCTATCTCCTGAATGGTATTGCCCAGGTTTTCTTCTAGGATTTTTATGGTCCTAGGTCTTATGTTTAAGTCTTTGATCCATCTTGAGTTGATTTTTGTAATAGGTGTAAGGAAGGGATCCAGTTTCAGTTTTCTGCATATGGCTAGCCAGTTTTCCCAACACCATTTATTAAATAGGGAATCTTCTCCCCATTGCTTATTTGTGTCAGGTTTGTCAAAGATCAGATGGTTGTAGCTGTGTGGTGTTATTTCTGAGGCCTCCGTTCTGTTCCATTGATCTATATATCTGTTTTGGCCCCAGTAACATGCTGTTTTGGTTACTGTAGCCTTGTAGTATAGTTTGAAGTCAGGTAGCATGATGCCTCCAGCTTTGTCCTTCTTGCCCAGAATTGTCTTGGCTATGCGGGCTTTTTTTTGGTTCCATATGAAGTTTAAAGTAGTGTTTTCCAATGCTGTGAAGAAAGTCAGTGGTAGCTTGATGGAGATGGCATTGAATCTGTAAATTACTTTGGGCAGTATGGCCATTTTCTTTTTTTTTTTTTTTTTTTTGAGAGGGAGTCTCGCTCTGTCGCCCAGGCTGGAGTGCAGTGGTGTGATCTTGGCTCACTGCAAGCTCCGCCTCCCGGGCTCACGCCATTCTCCTGTCTCAGCCTCCAGAGTAGCTGGGACTACAGGCACCTGCCACCGTGCCTGGCTAATTTTTTGTATTTTTAGTAGAGACGGGGTTTCACCGTGGTCTCGATCTCCTGACCTCGTGATCCACCCGCCTCGGCCTCCCAAAGTGCTAGGATTACAGGCGTGAGCCACTGTGCCCGGCCTGTATGGCCATTTTCATGATATTGATTTTTCCTATCCATGAGCATGGAATGTTTTTCCATTTGTTTGTGTCCTCTCTTATTTCCTTGATCAGTAGTTTGTAGTTTTCCTTGAAGAGGTCCTTCACATCCATTGTAAGTTGGATTCCTAGGTATTTTATTCTCTTTGAGGCAATTGTGAATGGGAGTTCACTCATGATTTGGCTCTCTGTTTGTCTGTTATTGGTGTATAGGAATGCTTGTGATTTTTTCACATTGATTTTGTATCCTGAGACTTTGCTGAAGTTGCTTATCAGCTTAAGGAGGATTTGGGCTGAGACAATGGGGTTTTCTAAATATACAATCATGTCATCTGCAAAGAGAGACAATTTGACTTCCTCTTTTCCTATTTGAATACCTTTTATTGCTTTCTCTTGCCTGATTGCCCTGACCAGAACTTCCAATACTATGTTGAATAGGAGTGGTGAGAGAGGGCATCCTTTTTTTGTGCCGGCTTTCAAAGGGAATGCTTCCATTTTTGCCCATTCAGTATGATATTGGCTGTGGGTTTGTAATAAATAGCTCCTATTATTTTGAGATATGTTCCATTGATACATAGTTTATTGAGAGTTTTTAGCATGAAGGGGTGTTGAATTTTATCGAAGGCCTTTCCTGCATCTATTGAGATAATCATGTGGTTTTTGTCATTGGTTCTGTTTATGTGATGGATTATGTTTATTGATTTGCGTATGTTGAACCAGACTTGCATCCCAGGGATGAAGCCAACTTGATTGTGGTAGATAAACTTTTTGATGTGCTGCTGGATTCGGTTTGCCAGTATTTTATTGAGGATTTTTGCATCGATGTTCATCAGGGATATTGGCCTGAAATTTTCTTTTTTTGTTGTGTCTCTGTCAGGTTTTGGTATCAGGATGATGCTGGCCTCATAAAATGAGTTAGGGAGGATTCCCTCTTTTTCTATTGTTTGGAATAGTTTCAGAAGGAATGGTACCAGCTCGTCTTTGTGCCTCTGGTAGAATTTGGCTGTGAATCCGTCTGGTCCTGGACTTTTTTTGGTTGGTAGGCTATTAATTACTGCCTCAATTTCAGAACTTGTTATAGGTCTATTCAGGGATTCAAGTTCTTCCTGGCTTAGACTTGGGAGGGTGTATGTGTCCAGGAATTTATCTATTTCTTCTAGATTTTCTAGTTTATTTGCATAGACCTGTTTATAGTATTCTCTGATGGTAGTTTGTATTTCTGTGGGATCAGTGGTGATATCCCCAATATAATTTTTTATTGTGTCTATTTGATTCTTTTCTCTTTTCTTCTTTATTAGTCTGGCTAGCGGTCTATCTATTTTGTTGATTTTTTCAAAAAAAACAGCTCCTGGATTCATTGATTTTTTTGAAGGTGTTTTTGTGTCTCTATCTCCTTCAGTTCTGCTCTGATCTTAGTTATTTCATGTCTTCTGCTAGCTTTTGAATTTGTTTGCTGTTGCTTCTCTAATTCTTTAATTTTGATGTTAGCGTGTCAATTTTCAATCTTTCCTGCTTTCTCTTGTGGGCATTTATTGCTATAAATTTCCCTCTAAACACTGCTTTAAGTGTGTCCCAGAAATTCTGGTACGCCTCGTCTTCATTCTCATTGGTTTCAAAGAACATCTTTATATCTGCCTTCATTTCGTTATTTACCCAGTAGTCATTCAGGAGCAGGTTGTTCAGTTTCCATGTATTTTTGTGGTTTTGAGTGAGTTTCTTAATCCTGAGTTCTAATTTGATTGCACTGTGGTCTGAGAGACTGTTTGTTATGATTTCCATTCTTTGTATTTGCTGAGGAGTGTTTTACTTCCAATTATGTGGTCAATTTTAGAATAAGTGTGATGTGGTGCTGAGAAGAATGTATAATTTGTTGGTTTGGGGTGGAGAGTTCTGTAGATCTCTATTAGGTCTGCTTGGTCCAGAGCTGAGTTCAAGTCCTGAATATCCTTGTTAATTTTCTGTCTCATTGATCTAATATTGACAGTGGGGTGTTAAAGTATTCCACTATTATTGTGTGGGAGTCTAAGTCTCTTTGTATGTCTCTAAGAACTTGCTTTATGAATCTGGGTGCTCCTGTATTGGGTGCATATATATTTAGGATAGTTAGCTCTTCTTGCTGCATTTTTCCCTTTACCATTATGTGATGCTCTTCTTTGTCTCTTTTGATCTTTGTTGGTTTAAAGTCTGTTTTATCAGAGATTAGGATTGGAACCCCTGCTTTTTTTTGTTTTCCATTTGCTTGGTAAATATTCTTCCATCCCTTTATTTTGAGCCTATATGTGTCTTTGCATGTGAGATGAGTCTCCTGAATACAGCATACTGATGGGTCTTGACTCTATCCAATTTGCCAGTCTGTGTCTTCTAAATGGGGTATTTAGCCCATTTACATTTAAGGTTAATATTGTTATGTGTGAATCTGATCCTGTCATTATGATGCTAGCTGGTTGTTTTGCCCATTAGTTAATGCAGTTTCTTCATAGTGTCAATGTTCTTTACAATTTGGTATGTTTTTGCAGTGGCTAGTACCAGTTGTTCCTTTCCATGCTTAGTGCTTCTTTCAGGAGCTCTTGTAAGGCAGGTCTGGTGGTGACAAAATCCCTCAGCATTTGCTTGTCTGTAAAGAATTCCATTTCTCCTTCACTTATGAAGCTTTAAGAGGTTTAATTGACTCACAGTTCTGCATTGCTGTCCCATAAGTCCCATGTTCTTTCCTCAGGAAACCTACAGTCATAGCAGAAAGGGAAATAGGCACATCTTACATGGCAGCAGGCAAGAGAGAGTGTGTGAAGGAGGAACTGTCAAACATTTATAAAACCATCAGCTCTCGTAAGAACTCACTATCAGGAGAACAGCATGGGGGAACCACCCCCATGATCCAATCACCTCCCACTAGGTCCCTCCCTTGACATGTGGGGATTATGGGGATTACAATTCAAGATGAGATTTGAGTGGGAACATAGAGCCAAACCATATCAGTATCTAAAAGGAAAAGCCTTCCGTTTTTCCACATTCAGTTATGATATCAGCTGTGAGCTTTTCCTATATGGTCTTTATTGTGTTAAATTCCTTCTGTATCTATCTTGCTGAAAGTTTTTATTACGAATGGATATCTAGTTTTGTCAAATTCTTTTTCTGTATTGATCGAAATAATCATGTGTTTTTCATCTTTGATTCTGATAATGTGGTATATCACATTGATTGATTTGCCCATGTCGAACCATCCTTGCATCCTAGGGATAAATACCACTTGTTCATGATGAATGATCCTTTTAATGTGCTGTTGAATTTGGTTGGCTGGTGTTTTGTTGGGGAATTTTGTATCCGTGTTCATCAGGGATATTGGCCTGTAGTTTTCTTTCTTTTCTTTTCTTTTTCTTTTTTTTTTTTTTTTTTTTTTTTTTTGAGACAGAGTCTTGCTCTGTCGCCCAGGCTGGAGTGCAGTGGTGGTATGATCTTGGCTCACTACAACCTCCACCTCCTGGATTCAACCGATTCTCCTGCCTCAGCCTCCTGAGTAGCTGGGACTACTGGAACATGCCATCACACCCAGCTAATTTTTGTATTTTTTTTAGTAGAGATGAGTTTTCACCTTGTTGGCCAGGCTGGTCTCGAATTCCTGACCTCAAGTGATTTGCCTGCTTCAGCCTCACAAAGTGTTGGGATTACAGGCTTGAGCTACCACACCTGGCCTGGCCTGTAGTTTTGTTTTCTAGTGTTGTTTTTGCCTGGATGTGGTATCAGGGTGATGTTGGCTAATAAATTGTGTTTTGAAGTGTTCTCTCTTGTATTTTTTGGAAGAGTTTAAGAAATACTGGTATTAATACTTCGTTGAATGTTTGATAGAATTCATCCATGAAGCCATTGGTCCTGGGCTTTTCTTTGTTGGAAGGTTTTTGATTACTAGATTTAATATCCCTATTTGTTGTTAGTCTGTTAAGGCTTTCTATTTCTTTGTTATTCAGTTTTGGTATGTTATATGTTTCTAGGAATTTATCCATTTCCTCTAGGTTAACCAATTTGTTGACACTTACAATAGTCCCTTATGGTTCTGTCTGTTTCTGTGACATGAGTTGTAATGTCTCCTCTTTCATTTACATTTTATTTATATGAGTCTTCTCTCTTTTTTTCATAGTCTAGATAAGGACTTGTCAATTTTGTTTATTTTTTCAAAAAAAAATCAACTCTTAGTTTTGTCAATTATTTCCAATTGTTTTTCTATTCTCTTTTTTATTTATTTCTGCTCTAGCATTTACTATTTCCTTTGTTCTGCTACCTTTGGGCTTAGTTTTTTTTTCTTCTTTTTGTAGTTCCTGGAGGTGATAAGTTGGGTTATTTCATATGTTTCTTCTTTTTAAATATAGGCATTTATTGCTATAAATTTCCCTATTAGTATGCTTTTACTACATTCTTTAAGTTTTGGTATATTATCAAGATTTCAGTTTCTTCTGTGACCCAATGGTCGTTCAAGAATGTATTGTTTAGTTTCCACATATTTGTGAATTTTCATGTTTTCTTATTGTTATTGATTTGTAGTTTCAATCCATTGTGGTCAGAAAATATACTTGGTATGATATTAATCTTCTTAAATTTATTATGACTTGTTTTGTGACCTGAATGGTGATCTGTCCTGAAGAATGTTCTGTGTGTGCTTGATAATTCTACTGTTGGGTGGAAAGTTCTGTATATACATTTTAGGTCCATTGGGTCTATTTTATTCTTCAGTTCTGTTTTGTCCTTACTGATTTTCTGTTGGGATGATCTATTCATTATAGAGAGTGGAGTATTGAAGTCAACTATATTGTATTATTATCTAATTCTCCTTCCATGTCTGTCAATGTTTGCTTTATATATTTAGGTGCTTTCATGTTGGGTACATATATATTTATAATTATTACATCTTCCTGTTCAAGTGACCCTTTTATTATATAATGACCTTCTATGTCTCATGTCACAGTTTTTTTACTTAAAGACTATTTTTTCTCATACAAGTATAGCCACCCCTGCTCTCTTTTGGTTACAGTTTGCATGGCATAACTCTCTCCACCCCTTCACTTTCAGCCTATGTATGTCCTTATATCAAAAGTGAGTCTGTTATCAACAACATGTAGTCGGGTCCTGTTTATTTTTGTTTCTTACTTCCCACCTCTGAATTGTTGGCTTTTTAAAAAGCCCATTCAGTTACTCTATGTCTTTTGATTGGGGAGTTTAGTCCATTTACACTTAAAGTAATTATTGATAGGTCAGGAGTTTCTGTTGCCATTCTGTTAATAGTTTTCTGTTTTGTAGTTTTCTTGTTTCTTCTTTTTCTTTCTTTGTGGTTTGATGATTTTTGCTTGGATGTGTTTTGATTCTTTTCTCTTTATCTTCTGTATATCTACTGTGTGTGTGTGTGTGTGTGTGTGTGTGTGTGTGTATGTGTATGTGGTTACCACAGGGATCAAATTGAACATTTTATAGTTATGGCAGTCTGTTTTAAGCTGACAACACCTTCAATCACATTCAGAAACTCTATACTTTACTCATTCCCCCCGCCACAACTTTATGTAATCGACATCATATTTTACTTCCTTCTATATTGTGTTTCCATTGACAAATTTCTGTCACTATAGTTACTATTACTATTTTTGTCTTTTAATTTATAAATTAATATTAATAGTGATTTATAAGAATCATTATAGTGTTATAATATTCTATGTTTCTCTTTATATTTACCTTTAGCAGTGAAAGGATTCATATGCTTTTGTGTTATTGTTTTTTTTATTTCAACTTGAAGAACTATTAGCACTTCTTATAAGGCAGGTCTCGTGGTGACAGACCCCCTCACTTTTTGTTTGAGAAAGGCTTTACCTTTGTCTTCATTCTTAAAGGACAGTTTTTCCGGATAAAGTATTGTTGATTGGATTTTTTTTCTCTCAATACTTTGAATATATCATCCCACTCTTTCCTGACCTGCAAGGTTTCTGCTGAGATATCCACTCATAGTCTTATGGAGCTCCCCTATAGGTGACAATTCACTTTCTTCTTACTACCCAGAATTCTCTTTTGTCTTTGTTGATAATTTAATTATAACGTGTCTCACTGTAGACTTCTGTGGGTTTAATGTATTTGGTTATCTTTGGGCTTAATGAATCCAGATGGCACTTTCCCTCCCTAGATTTGGGGAGTTCTCACCTATTATTTCTTTAAATAAGTTTCCTTTCTCTCTCTCTTCTCCTTTTAAGATGTCTATAATGCATCTATCATTTTGCTTGATGATGTCCCATAAGTCCTATGTTCTTTCTTCACTCTTTCTCATTGTTCTTTTTATTCCACTAACTAGATAATTTCAAATGACTTGTCTTCAAGTTTACAGATTCTTTCTTCTGAATGATTGAGTCTGCTATTAAAGAGCGCTATTAAATTTTTTAGTTCAGTCATTCTTCAGCTATATTCAGCAATATTCTTTAGCTACAGGATTTTTATCTGGTTCTTTTTCATGGTTTTTATTTCTTTATTAAACTTCTAATGTTGTTCACGTATTGTTTTCCTCATTTTGTTAGTCATCTTCCTGTATCCTCTTGTAGCTCATTGAGCTTCTTTAAATGATTATTTTGAATTATTTGTCAAAAATTTCATGAATCTCCATTTCTTCACGGTTGGTTACTGGAGCTTTATTAGTTCCCTTTGGTGATGTCATATTTGCCTGATTCTTCATGATCCACATAGCCTTGCATTGGTATCCGTGCATTTGAGTGAGCTGACACCTCTTCTGGTCTGAAGTTGGGTACTCAGACAATGGGCCCATTACCAGGGCTTTGGATAGGTGTAGCTCTCACTGGGTCCTTGAGTGGGCAGGACTGCCTGCAGACCATGATGCAGCAGGCCTGAAGCTGGGTCAAAGGGCTGCTTCAGGGTCCCCACTTGGGCCCATAGTCAGTGGGCCTGTTTTGGGGGCACAGGTAAGTGTGGATTCAGGCAGGACTGTCTCCAGAACATGGTACAGCAAGACTGGAGTTGGCTCACAGGGTTACTTCTGAGTCCACAGTCAGGTCTAGTTGGTGGACCTGCTTCCAGAGGTGGACTGGCATGACTCCCACCAGTTTCCTGAGTAGGCAAAACTTCCCCAAGACCATGGTAGTGTGGTACTGAAGCTGCTTCAGAGTCCACAGTTGGGAGCCCTGTTACTGGGGTTGCCAATGGGAGTTGCTCCTCCCAGATTCCTGGGGAGATAGGGATAGTGGTAGGACCACATACAAACAGCTCTGGAGCTAAGTCACCAACCAGAACTACAGTTGACAGGTCTGCCACTAGAATGTGGGCCTGCCTTATTAAAGTATTCATCTTTGTTCTTGAGCTCTACCAGGGTTTCTCAACCTCCTACCTGAATCCCAAGGCTCCCACAAAGACACTTTTGTCCATAGATCGTTGTCAAATTATTGTTCCTGTGGGGGAAAAAGAGCTAGGGACCTCCTATCCCATCAACTCACTGATACCGTTCTCCTGATGCTGCATTTTGAATTGCCCTCAGGTGATGCTGCTACTCCTGGTCTGTGGACCATGCTGGAGTAGCAGAGCCCAAATGGCTTCCTCAACTTTTATGAGCCTTTTACAGGAACTCAAAGTAGAAAATAACTTCACTTGCCCCAGACCTAATAATTTCCCTTGTTCCCACTTCTTCTTGGTGCTTTCCTCCTTTGTGTCTACCATCGTAACATCCATCTAACCATAGTTGTCTTATGTAGATGTTGGATGCTGTTGAGAAATGCACAAAGCAAATTAGAAGGAAGATATGATTGACAGAAATTGCTTTTTACTCTGTATTCATTTTCCATGTATTTGTGCTAATCTCTCCATACAGGTCTTCTTTGGCAATGTGGATTCATCTGGGATAAAACACAATATTTTTAACCCTCCAATTATTGCTCGATACATCCGTTTGCACCCAACTCATTACAGCATTCGCAGCACTCTTCGCATGGAGTTGATGGGCTGTGATTTAAATAGTAAGTGCCAAGTCATCCCATATCCTTCTTCCCTCAACCATGGGTAGGGTGACTAACTGTTCTAGTTATCCTGAGACTGGGGGAGGGGTTCCCAGTATCAGGACACAAAATTGTCAGTGCTAAAACCAGCATAGTCCTGGGCAAACCCAGAAATACCATTCAACCCAGCAACCCCATCACTGGGTATATAATCAAAGGAATATAAATCATTCTGTCATAAAGACACATGCACACATATGTTCATTTCAGCACTGTTCACAATAGCAAAGGCATGGAATCAACCTAAATGCCCATCAACAACAGATTGGATAAAGAAAATGTGGTACGTACATACCATGGAATACTATGCAGCCATAAAAAAGAATGAGATCATGTCCTTTTCAGCAACATAGATGCAGCTAGAGGCCATTATCATAAATGAACTAACACAGGAACAGAAAACCAAATATCATGTGTTCTCATAAGTGGGAGCTAAACATTAAATGCACATGGACACAATGATGGACACTCAGGAGGGGAGAGGTTGGGAGGGGGGTGTGGGTTAGAAGGTTATGTATTGGGTACTGCACTCACTACCTGGGTGAGGGGATCATTCATACACCAAGCCTCAGTGACATGCAATTTACCCATGCAACAAACCTACCCATGTACCCCTAGAATCTAAAATAAAAGTAGAAGAAAAGAAACAAGGAAAATTAAAGAGTCACACAAAGTGGGAAGAGCTGGCCAGAAAACAGATAACAATAACAGAATTGGCCGGGCGTGGTGGCCCACACCTGTAATCCCAGCACTTTGGGAGGTCAAGGCGGGCGGATCATGAGGTCAGGAGATCAAGACCATCTTTGCTAACACGGTGAAACCCCAACTCTACCAAAAATACAAAAAATTAGTGGGGCATGGTGGCATGTGCCTGTAGTCCCAGCTACTCGGGAGGCTGAAGCAAGAGAATCGCTTGAACTCAGGAGGCAGAGGTTGCAGTGAGCCGAGATCATGCCACTACACTCCAGCCTGGGTGACAAAGTGAGACTCCATCTCAAAAAACAAAAAACAAAACAAAACAAAAAACCAATAACAGAATCTGTGCAAAAGTTAACACCTGAGAAATGATATTATGATGACAGTAGCCCTGGAATATCAGTGGAAGCTGCTCAGTATAACTGAGGCTGCAGCATGTCCTTGTGATAACCTTCTTTTTTTCTTTGAGGTTGCAGCATGCCATTGGGAATGGAGAGTAAAGCAATATCAGATGCACAGATTACTGCTTCATCCTACTTTACCAATATGTTTGCCACCTGGTCTCCTTCAAAAGCTCGACTTCACCTTCAAGGGAGGAGTAATGCCTGGAGACCTCAGGTAAGAGGCAACAGATTTACTGTTTAACTGACTCGGAGCAGTGGTTGGGGAAAAAATCAGGGAAGGCCTTGACTGTTTCTTCTGAGGTATTTCTGTCAACTGTTAGTTCTAAAAAGTGTGTCAAGGAAGTTTGGTTATGGGCAGACAACCACACAGGCATTTGGGGGAAATGATCCCTAATTGAACCTCCTGGAAGAAGAATCTCTATATCTAGTACTGGGCTAATATGTGTCAAATAATTGTAGAAGCTAAAGTCCATTTTACAGATAAATATTAACAATTAGCTTTCTTTCCAGGTTTCTCATTACATCAATGAAAAGTAAACATTTACTGCACATCTTAGTATCCCTAGGATGAGCCTAGGGATACCAAGGTGAATTGTGAAAAATTTTGGCCCTGAAGTTGCTTAGAGTTGAATAAGAGAGACTGACTAGCCAATAGAAAGTAGAGGCTGGGTGCGGTGGCTCATGCCTGTAATCCCAGCACTTTGGGAGGTTGAGGCGGGCCGATCACAAGGTCAGGAGTTCTAGACCACTCTTGCTGAGGCAGGATAATCGCATGAACCCAGGAGGCAGAGGTTGCAGTGAGCTGAGATCATGCTATTGCACTCCAGCCCAGGCGACAGTGCCTGACTCCGTCTGAAAGAGACAGAGAGAGAGAGAGAGAGAGAGAGAGAGAGGAAGGAAGGAAGGAAGGAAAAGAAAGAAAGGAAGGAAGGAAGGAAGGAAGGAAAAGAAAGAAAGGAAGGAAAAGAAAGAAAGGAAGGAAGGAAGGAGTGAGGCCGGGCAAAGTGGCTCAGGCCTGTAATCCTAGCACTTTGGGAGGCCTAGGTGGCAGATCACCTGAAGTCAGGAGTTCAAGACCAGCCTAGCCAACCTGGTGAAACCTCATCTCTACTAAAAATACAAAATTATCCAGACATGGTGGTGGTCACCTGTAACCACAGCTACTCGGGAAGCTGAGGCAGGAGAATCGGTTGAACTCGGGAGGCGGAGGTTCAGTGAGCTGAGATCGTGCCATTGCACTACAGCCTGGGTGACAGAGCAAGACTCCATCTCAAAAAAGAAAGTAGAGTGAGAAGTGCTGTGGTATGGTTAAGAGGGATTTGGGAATTTCTGGGAGTAAATGGTGACCAAGAGGCTACTAGTCTAACTCTATTGCCCTCAGGTGAATAATCCAAAAGAGTGGCTGCAAGTGGACTTCCAGAAGACAATGAAAGTCACAGGAATAACTACTCAGGGAGTAAAATCTCTACTTACCAGCATGTATGTGAAGGAGTTCCTCGTCTCCAGCAGTCAAGATGGCCATCACTGGACTCTCTTTTTTCAGAATGGCAAAGTAAAGGTATGCTAGTCTCCTTGGAAAGAAAGAAAGAAAAAAAAAACCACCTCTCCTAGAGCTTAACATAACATAACAAGGTTGATATATGACCAAACTTTCAGGGCAAAATTTATTAAGTACCTATGGTAGCAAGACATTGTAAAAGGCATTCTGAGAGAACACAGTGACTTTAAGAAAAAGGTAAAATACTGAGAAAAGGGCAGAGTAGATCCAAGAGTTAATTCTCCTCATCAGCACCTTGATTCCCAAGCCTTTTTGACCTTTAACTTTAGTGGTCCAGGAAGTCTTCATTCTTAATCTGGGTTTGCTGGATAATTCAACAAATTGTGCTGATTAAAAGACGTGACATAAAGTCTTATCACCCCATGAGTAATGGGGGAAGAAATAGTTCCTTTCTTTGGTGTTTTTCATATTATTTTTTCACCAAGAATTAACCATGATGTGGTCCTTACCAATCTCTCTAATACAGTCTCTTGCCACTTGGCTCTTTAAGCTCTATCCATACTAAGAAATTCTCAGGTCACTAAATACAGCCATTATGTCTCATACCAGGCTTTTAAATAGATATTATTTCTTCTACCTGGAACATTTTTCTAGCTACCCTCTACTGCCACTTTCACCTGACTCATTCGTTAAGTCTTGGATAAACATCACGTCCAAGAAGAATTCCCTTATCCATCAAGGCTGGATGAAAGACTTCACCAAACTGGCAGTTTGGTCAACTGAAGTCTAGACATTGGATATTCTAGAAGAAATTCCCATTTAAAAAAGGTTATATCTCTGATTAGTGCCACAACATGATGAACTTTGAAAATATGCTAAGTGAAGCCCGGGCGCAGTGGCCAATGCCTATAATCCCAGCACTTTGGGAGGCCGAGGCGGGCAGATCACGAGGTCAGGAGATCGAGATCATCCTGGCTAACACGGTGAAACTCCATCTCTACTAAAAATACAAAAAATTAGCCAAGCGTGGTGGCGGGTGCCTGTAGTCCCAGCTACTCGGGAGGCTGAGACAGGAGAATGGCATGAACCCAGGAGGCAGAGCTTACAGTGAGCCGAGATCGCGCCACTGCATTCCAGCCTGGGCAACAGAGTGAGACTCCATCTCAAAAAAAAAAAAAAAGAAAAAGAAAAGAAAATATGCTAAGTGAATAGGCCAGACATAAAAGGATAGATATTGTATGATTCTACTTATATGAGTGTGTAAGTCAGGGATATCCAAAGAAACAGAACCAATAGGAGATTCTGTCTGTCTGTCTGTCTCTCTCTCTCTCTGGATGAGCTACACTGTTTTAGTTCAAAACCGAAAGCAGGAAAAAGCTGATGTTCCAGTCCAAAGGCAGTCAGGCAGCAAGACTACTTTTTTACTTGGGGAAGACTCAGGCTTTTTGTTCTATTCAGGCCTTCAACTAATTGGATGATGCCTATCCACATTAGGGAGAGCAATCTGCTTTGCTCAGTCTACTGACTTCAATGTTAATCTCATTCAAAAACACCTTCACAGAAATAACCAGAATAATGTTTGAGTAAATATCTGGGCACCTTATGACCAAGTAAAGTAGATACATAAAATTAACCATGACAAGTCCACCCCTTGTCAATGTAGCACCCACCATACACATCTCCTTTATCTCTAAATAGAGACAAAAATAAGGTCATAATTCCACCTAACATGATATAACAAAACTTGGCTGGTATTGATAACTACCTTCTTCTACTACCCATTCTGTATTGACTTTGCCTTCGGCAAGAATCTCAGCTGATTGTGGTTCTTTACCTGATGAGGTGACCCAAACCTGTATTCCTGAAGAGCCTGGGCCACTAGTAGTCCTGCATGGATTGGGTCGCTGTAGTTTCCCATTGACCAGAATCATAGGGCCTGGTAATACTAAGAGACACTCTAAGGGATCTATTGTATTCCAGACATACTCTTCCATACCTCCATTGTGAAGTAGTAGTCCAGTTTCCTTCCAGGAAGGACAAAACACTGCCCCTTCCGTGATGAACATATTCCAATGTAATCAACCTGCTGCCAGATAGCTGGCTGATCATCCTGGGAAATACTGCCGTACTGGGGACTCTGTGTTTGTCTCTACTGCTGGCAGATTGGGCACTTAGCAGTGGCCATAGCCAGGTCAGCCTTGTTGAATAGAAATCCATGTTGCATAGCCTCTATCCCTACCACCATGGCTACTTTGTTCACGAGCCCATCAGGCAGTGACATAGGTGGCTGAGTAAAAAGGATGACTGGTATCCACAGAACAGGTCATCATATCTACTTTTTCTTTGAGATGGAGTCTTGCTCTGTTGCCCAGGCTGGAGTGCAGTGGCACGATCTCGGCTCACTGCAACCTCTGCCTCCCGGGTTCAAGCATTTCTCGTGCCTCAGCCTCCCGAGTAGCTGGGACTACAGGCGCGCATCACCACGCCTGGCTAATTTTTGTATTTTTAGTAGAGACGGTTTCACCATGTTGGCCAGGCTGGTCTTGAACTCCTGACCTCAGGTGATCCTCCCGCTTTGGCTTCCCAAAGTGCTGGGATTACAGGCGTGAGCCACTGCACTCGGCCCATCATATTTACTTGATTATTGAAATCCTTATCTGCCAAGGTCACCCTTCATTGAGCACTCACATGGGACATAAATATATTCACATCCTTTGCCCATTCAGAGAGATCTGTCCACATACCTCTTCCCCAAATTTCTTTGTCACCTGTTTTTTAATCATGTTCCTTCCAAGTCCCTATCTGGACAAAACACTGACTACAGCCCATTACTTGACATATAATTGCACACCTGGCCATTTCTCCTTCTAAGCAAAGTCCACAACCAGGTACACTGCCTAAAATTCTGCCCACTGTCCTTCATGGGTATCTCAGATAGGGACTGTCCACTTTTGTGTAGTACCTGCATATCGTGCAGAACCGTCTGTAAACCAGGCCCAAGACTCCTCTTCCTCTGTAAACTGATCATAGGGAACTCCCAATGAGGCCATAAGTGCAGGCTGGGAGAGAGAAGGCAGGGTAGCAGAAACAGGCACCATGGACATTTGGGCTACTTCTTCATGTAATTTACATGTGTTTTCAGGACCTGTTCAGACCTGATCATGTATATACCACTTCCATTTGATGATGGAGTGCCATTGTTCATACCCAACTTTATGGCTTGGTGGGTCAGATAACACCTAGTTCATGATGGGCAGTTCAGGTCACATGGCAACTTGGTGGTCTGTGGCTAAGCATTCAGTATCTACTAAGGCCCAGTAGTAGGCCAAGAGCTATCTCACAAAAGGAGAATAGTTATTCACAGAGGATTACAGGAGGATTTCTCACTACAATAGCCCCTGCTCCATAGGTCAGGGAACCAATGTGAAGATCCTGCTAGCTGCTCAATATATCTCTTCCAATTACACATTCCAGGACTCGGGAAATAACCACAAGGTAGTCTCACAGATCCTCTGCATCCACTTTGAGATGGACTTGAGCTAAAATTCCATCAGTCATTTGACCCTCCATAAGCCCATACTCTGACTGGTGGACCACAGTGACATTTTGGGTCTCCTGAAATTAGTGCCAGTTCAGAGCCATTGTCCAGTAGTCCCTGAAAGGTCTGATTAATTATTTTTCTTCGATGCACACTTATTCTTATAGAAAGGCCATATGTCCCTTTGGGGAAGGCTGAGAGAAAGAGTGACAGTATTCTTGGCAGTGTACCAGAGTCCTTCCTCAAGGAGACTGAGCCTCCCATTCATTCAAGGAGTGCTGGGTCTGTAAACTTGCTCAAGTCTGGGAATTGATTGAGAGGCTGTGACTCTGTTTTTATTATTCAGGTTAGACTTTTGTTCACTTGACCTAGAACTTTTCCGCTTATGCAGTTCAAGAATTTGGTAGGCATTCTATCTATATCACATCGAAGAACACTATAATCTACTAGCCAACACCATAGGTCCGTGCAAGTCATACTATTCTAATTGCTGCTTTGACTCTGCTGTCCCTTATGGCAACTACACTTACCTTGCCTTTGGCAGCTGAGTGCTGCCTATTGGCCCCTTCCACCCCAGGATCCAATTATTCCCATTGTATTTAGGTTTTATAATTCAGTGACTGCAGGTCCTGCTGTAAGGTGTCACCTACAGAGAAGAGTGATCACAGAGCCCTTCAAGGATGCTGAGGTTCCCCTCACAAATTTATTTCTCAAAGTAATGGTGAGATCTGTGTCTTCTGAACTCTCCCAGTGTTGGTGAGTAGGTCTTAAATGACAAATTCACTCTAGCATTTCAATCTCCTTTCTTCTACATTAAACCAGGGCAAGTCTGAAATTTCTAGTTTGCTCACTGTGGGCCATCTTTTGGTCTGTGTTTCGGCCAACTAGTTAAACCGTTAGAGGCCTTCCTAATTCCCTGAGATGCAACATTAAGTCCAGAATCTCTGCTTAGTGGGCCCATGTCAATAAATTTGGCCTAATCCAACTTTATGTGCCTTCCACTATTATCTCACATCCTTAGTACCCATTCCTATACATATTCTCTGGATTCCTGCTTGTGTAAATTAGAAAACTCAAGTCATGATTTTGGAGTATAGTGCACCTTGTCGTGGGTCACCTTCATACCTCACCTCGCCTGCTGGGACTTGAGTGTAGTTATAGATCTAATAACAAAGAGGGGTGGTAGGGTGGGTCCTGAAGGGAATCAGTATTATCTTGCATGGCAGTTGCCTCAGGGGAGGCCATTACAGTTTCCTCAGGCAGTGCAGGGTTAATCCACTTAGACTGGAGTGGAGATACTGCCACCACAGGGATGGAGAGAAAACTTTCACTGGGAAAGAAGACTCATCAATATTTAGGAGCTCTATGTCCCCAGCTTAATCAGGGTCTTCCACACATACCTAATCCAACTTATAGTGCCCCCATTCTTTCCCGATCAATGCCCTTGCTTTAACAGTAGACACCCTGCAAAGCTGGGAGTTTGGCTTGCTTTATAATTCAGTTAGTCACAGGATGAGATTTGGCATTTGATTTTCAGCAATCTCAGCTCTGTGGCTACAGTAGATAAGGGTCTCCTTCAGGGCATACATAGAATCTGTCAGGTCATTTATGCAGCTCTTGAGCTGGGAATTCAAATTCCTGAGCTCCTCCTTTTCTTTCATCACTTTTTCCAGCAACATTAGGAGCAACCAACTAATCTCATAATATTCATTAGTTTGACAAATATGTTCATAAGTGTCAATATACATAGTCACCAAGACCCTTGCTTCTTAAAAGTAGTTGATTAGGAGTATCCAATGGAGATATTTTGCATATACATATTTTTTGAGATGGAGTCTCGCTCTGTCACCCAGGCCGGAGTGCAGTGGCATGATCTCAGCTCACTGCAACCTCTGTCTCCCAGGTTCAAGCAATTATCATGCCTCAGCCTCCCGAGTAGCTGGGATTACAGGCACCTGCCTAATTTTTGTGTTTTTAGTAGAGACATGGTTTCGTCATGTTGGCCAGGCTGGTCTCGAACTCCTGACCTCAGGTGATCCATCTGCCTCGGCCTCCCAAAGTGCTGGGATTACAGGCATGAGTCACTGTGCCTGGCCATATTTTATATATTTATGGTTTACATATGTTTGCTACATGCATAGAGTGTATAATGATCAAGTCATGCTGTTTGGAGTATTCATCTCCAGAGAGAAACCCTGTCTCAAAAAAAAAAAAAAAAAGCAAATGTTAGAAATTAACTGTCCTATAAAAACAAAAGTGAATTACGGAATCACAAGACCCACAAACCTCTTTGGTCCCATCTATTAAATAAATTACACTTCCATTTATCAACAGTAGAGGGTACTACTGGCTAAGAAACCTAGTAAGCCACCCAGCCCTCATGTCTGCCTGCATAAATCACCTCTTATTGCTGAAACAAGAAAATGTAAGAAATTTCTAAATGAACAGAAAATAGCATATGAGGCAGATGGTACTGATGTTCTTGAGTTTTTATTCCCTCTTTCCTTGAAAACCTCATCAACATTAGGCATGGCTGTGTGGCTCATTTTGATCAATAGAATGTGATTGGACATGACATATACCACTTCCAAACAGAAGCTTTAAATGTGATTTTGTGTTTGACACACTCTTTTGTGCCTCTGCTCCAGGCTCCAGACTTCAAGCCTCTAGAACGATAAGTGAATAAATTTCTTTTGTTTGAAAGGCACCAAGTGTGTGGTGAATTTGTTACAGTAGCCCTAGAAATCTAATACTAACCAAAAGAACGTTAGAGTTGAATTAGAAGTGTCAGTGAGAACTTAGGAATTTAAAAAATCATATTCTTAGCACTGTTCACTGAAGGAATCTAGAAGTAATTACACTGCAGTAATAACGAGCCCATCCCATGCCCAAATCTTGGTCTCTAACTACCATTTTCCAGTCAAAAGAATCTGAGCTCCCTAGAGAAATGACTTTTTCAAGCCTGGATCAAGGAAACTGCCAGGCAATCTTAGATGATCTTGGTGATCTTGATGTGCCAGAAGATTAATGGGATCATGTGAAAAGAACACAGAAACTGGCCTGAAGGGCTTCCTGTTGGCCAGATTTGAGACAATTTGAGCATCAAAAGGAATAAGAAGGGTAATGGATCATAATTGGAAAATCAGTTTGCAACCATCAATGTACTATTGAATACTTGTAAAGAACTTTAAGGGTTGCTAATACCATTGGATAAAAGCTTGTTGTGAAACAGAATATTTGCATGGTCTCAAAGTCTCACTCCACAGATTTTTAGGAAAGGGAAAGGGTTACCTTTATAAATATACAGATTAGGTGGACATCTTAACCAAGTGATCAAACTTAGCATCATCAGTAATGGGACAATCTGGCATCGCATGCCCCCTGATTTAATGCAGTAAGGATTAAATCTAACAAAAGATGTACAAAGCCTCCAAATACACCATACACATTTGTAAAATAATCTCAGAACAGGGACCTTAATGTTTCTCAAAAATTTTTTCAAATACAGAACTTTATTTCTATAGATGTTTATGGTATATTTGCCATGCTATATACATTATGCTATATATTCTATGTGCTGAAGATACAACAATGACCAAGGTCTTTGCCCTTGTGGAACTGACATTTGGTGGCAAAGACAAAGGAAACAGTCAATAAGCATGTAAAGAGATAAAGGAAAAGATACTGAATGCTACAAAGGAAACAAGTAAGTTGAGATTTAGAACAAACAAGAGTCCTATTTTACATGAGGAATAATGAGGAAGACCTTTCTAAAGAGGTAGCTCAGCACTTTGGGAGGCCGAGGCAGGTGGATCATGAGGTCAGGAGATCAAGACCATCCTGGCTAACACAGTGAAACCCCATCTCTACTAAAAATACAAAAAATGAGCCGGGCATGGGGGCGGGCGCCTGTAGTCCCAGCTACTCGGGAGGCTGAGGCAGGAGAATGGCGTGAACCTGGGAGGCAGAGCTTGCAGTGAGCCAAGATGGTGCCACTGCACTCCAGCCTGGGTGACAGAGCGAGACTCCGTCTCAAAAAAAAAAAAATTGAGGCAGAATTTCGCTATGTTGCCTAGGCTTGTCTCAAACTCCTGGGCTCAAGCAGTCCTCCTGCCTCAGCCTGCTGAGTAGCTGGGACTACAGGGGCATGCCACTATGCTTGGTTTAAGAGGTAGTATTTAAACTGAGACCTGAAGGGTAAAAAACATGGATAAAAGAAGAAACAGAAGGGGTAAGAGCCTTCCAAGCAGAGGAAATCACATATACAAAGGCTCTCATGTTAAATAAAACAAGAGTTGACATCGTTGAGAAACTAAAAGATTAGCTTATCTGCGATGCGGTAAAATAGGAGGAATTAGTGGGAGAACAGATCAGAGACTTGGGCAGTGCCTATATTAGGCAGAACTTGGAGACCAGAGTAAGGGGGCCAAGGTGGGAACAGACCAATTAAATTGGCTTCTCTTGGAGGGGTGGCGGGGGGGGTGGGGAGCTAGCCCATGCATCATTTTTTAAAAGCTCCAAAGGCGATTCCAATAAGCAGCCAGGGTTGGGAACCTAGGGGGAAAATGTAGCTAGAGTAATGAAGATGGCCCAAACTTCTTTTGTTCCGATAGCTAAACTCTCTGTAAGATCACAGTGTTACTTCACAGTACATTTGCCAGGAAAAGCCCCTTCCCATTTGGAATCCGAAGTAAAACCGACACCACGCTTGAAGATGCCAGGATTGTTAGAGGAAAATGTCACCCAATAATCCCAGGAAGCAGGAGCCCTATTGTTGCTGTTTAACCACTTCTTTCCCATTTTGGTGGCAAGTTGCCTCCTTTTACACAAACTGCCTCAGGAAATCCTAAGGATATCATGGTGTCTGTCTGTCCTCGCAAGAGCATGCATTATGGTAGGACATTGCCTTCATTCTGTTCCTTTTTCTCCAAGACTCTTGCTTATTCTCACCATTTGGCTGGACTTTCTTCTGTAGGCTTACCTCAGAATCCACACAAAACCCACAGGGTTTTAGAGTTGCCTTGAATTACACGTTTTGAACATTCGGATCTTCATTTTCCCAAACATCCACCCAGTTATAGGTGGCCTTTGCTCCAAAGTCCTGGAGTAGCAAGATGCCTTGAGTCTTAGACTCTTCCCACTTCTTTCTCTCTTCTGCATCCCCTCCTGCCAAGGTTGCCCAGCTACACTAAATTGCATGCCTTGCTGTGTTGCATTCGTTATCATTCTAAAGTTGTCACCAACACGTGAGAAACCAGTTTATCTGACTAATAACGATAGCTACCATTTTCTGAGCTCTTGCCATGTACTCCTCTTGCCACAGCAAATGCATTGACAAGGGAGTCTGCTGGCCAAAGCCTGACTCTCATCTCCAGATGGTCCAACACAGGTGCTGTGTGTGACCCAGGACAAAGCACTTAATGTCACTGAGGTTTGGGAAGTGGTTGAGAACATTCTAGATATAAGGCCTAGCTAGAGTGAAGGCCTCCAAAGCAGGGTGCTCTTAATTCTAGATGTCCCAGATGCATGGGACAGAGTCATCTAGTCATCTTCCAGGGTTTAATCCTGGACTACTGGAAACAACTAGAAGTGAGAAAAGCGTCTGTGCTTTGCAGTGACCATTGTCCTGTCCAACAACCAATAAATGCTATCTTTCCTCTTTCAGGTTTTTCAGGGAAATCAAGACTCCTTCACACCTGTGGTGAACTCTCTAGACCCACCGTTACTGACTCGCTACCTTCGAGTTCACCCCCAGAGTTGGGTGCACCAGATTGCCCTGAGGATGGAGGTTCTGGGCTGCGAGGCACAGGAGCTCTACTGAGGGTGGCCACTGCAGCACCTGCCAGTGCCGTCACCCCTCCCTCCTCAGCTCCAGGGCAGTGTCCCTCCCTGGCTTGCCTTCTACCTTTGTGCTGACCTTCGGTTTACTTCCTGCCCCACATTGTCCATGGCACCATTATTTTGCTATGTTTTTAAACTATACAGTCCTAGCAGACACTGCCTTGAAGCCGCCTGAATTAACTATCATTAATCCTGCATTTCTTTGGTGGGGAGCCAGGAGGGTGCATCCAATTTCACTTAACTCTTACCTATTTTCTGCAGCTGCTCCCAGATTACTCCTTCCTTCCAGTGTAACTAGGCAAAAAGAAGTGAGGAGAAACCTGCATGAAAGCATTCTTCCCTGAAAAGTTAGACCTCTCAGAGTCACCACTTCCTCTGCTGTAGAAAAACTATGTGATGAAAGTTTGAAAAAGATATTTATGATGTAAGCATTTCAGATTAAGCCTCATACATTTAAAATAAAACTCTCAGTTGTTTATTATCCTGGTCAAGCATGGAACAAAACATGTTTCAGGATCGGATCAATACAATCTTGAAGTCAAAAGGCAAATCATTTGGACAATCTGCAAAGTGGAGATAATGCAATAACTACTGCATTAAAGTCTGTTTCTGCAGAAACAGATAGATATAATTATAATATATATATATAATTACACATAGATATAATTATGTTATTTAGTCATTATGAGGGGCACATTCTTATCTCCAAAACTAGCATTCTTAAACTGAGAATTATAGATGGGGTTCGAGAATCCCTAAGTCCCCTGAAATTATAGAAGGCATTCTGTATATATGCAAATGTGCATTTTTCTGACGAGTGTCCATAGATTTAATCTCAGAAAGATGTACATGTAAAGCCATTTGGTCTTAATTCTGACCAATAAAAAAACAAGTCAGGAGGATGCAATTGTTGAAAGCTTTGAAATAAAAAATGTCTTCTTGAAATTTGTGATGGCCAAGAAAGAAAATGATGATGATATTAGGCTTCTAAAGGACATACATTTAATATTTCTGTGGAAATAATGAGGAAAATCCCTGGTTATCTGAGATAGGAGATACAAACTTTGTAATTCTAATAATGCACTCAGTTTACTCTCTCCCTCTACTAATTTCCTGCTGAAAATAACACAACAAAAATGTAACGGGAAATTTTATACCATGACTGAAAACTAGAGTCCCACTTGCATAGTTGAAATATCAAGGAGGTCAGAAGAAAATTGGATGGTGAAAACAGAAAAAATACTCTGGTCTGCCATATCACCACACAATAGGATCCCCCATCTTGCCCTCCACCCCCACAAGATTGTGAAGGGTTTACTGCTCCTTCCATCTGCCTGACCCCTTCACTATGACTACACAGAATCTCCTGATAGTAAAGGGGGCTGGAGGCAAGGATAAGTTATAGAGCAGTTGGAGGAAGCATCCAAAGATTGCAATCCAGGGCAATTTGAAAACAGGAGATCCTCATATGAAAGAAAAATGGATCCCAATCTGAGAAAAGGCAAAAGAATGGCTACTTTTTTCTATGCTGGAGTATTTTCTAATAATCCTGCTTGACCCTTATCTGACCTCTTTGGAAACTATAACAGCTGTCACAGTATAGTCACAATCCACAACTGATGAAGGTGCAAATGGTTTATAGCCCTGTGAAGTTCTTAAAGTTTAGAGGCTAACTTACAGAAATGAATAAGTTGTTTTGTTTTATAGCCTGGTAGAGGAGTTAACCCCAAAGGTGATATGGTTTTATTTCCTGTTACGTTTAACTCGATAATCTTGTTCTGGCGTTCTTTTCCCGTTGACTGTATACATCTCTATTTCTCAAATGTTCACGGAACTAGCTCTTTTACTTTCCTGCTGGTGTCTTCAGTAATGAGTTAAATAAAACATTGACACATACAAACAAATGCCGTTGAGAATTGTGTTTTTACACTGGAAATAAAAATGTGAACACTGATTTTTAAAACAAATAGGGGCACTGAATAGCAAGACGGACACTCTAGAAAACCAAATTAGTGAGTTAGAAAACCAGATTAAATTGAACTCAGAGTAAAAATGATATAATTCATGAGAGTCTGAATAAAATAAATCAGAAATGGAGCCTCAATCCAGGAGAACAGCTTATATGGAGAGAGAGACTGAGAGAGAAATGGGAGTTTCTGTTCAATGGGCATAAAGTTTCAGTTATGCTGCTGGGCATGGTGGCTCATGCCTGTAATCCCAGCACTTTGGGAGGCCAAGGCGGGCAGATCACCTGAGGTCAGGAGTTCAAGACCAGCCTAGCCAACATGACGAAATCCCGTCTCTAATAAAAATATAAAAATTAGTTGGGCATGGTGGCACATGCCTGTAGTCCCAGCTACTTGGGAGGTTGAGGCATAAGAATCACCTGAACCCGGGAGGCGGGTGGAGGTTGCAGTGAGCCGAGATCATGCCATCGCATTCCATCAGCCTGGGCAACAGAGTGAGACTCCATCTCAAAAAAAAAAAAAAAGTTTCAGTTATGCAAGATGAATTAAGTTCTGCAGATCTAATGTACAACATTGTGCATATAGCTAACGATACCATACTGGGCACTTAAAAATTTGTTAAGAGAGCAGATACCATGTTGTGTTCTTACTACAGTTTTACAACAATGCAAAAATGCATTGTAAACACTATGTGCAAATAGAATAGCAAAGAATATATACAATGCCCATGAGCATAACATTCTAGTGGACCCACAATGCATCAGAGTTCAGTGAGACTCAAAGGGAGAAGAATGTTGACAAAGTCAGTGGGGAGGAGAAAACGAGTGTGATGAAATAGGCGGTCTCATTAAACTTCCCTTACAAAACACAAGATCAAAGATAAAATTATTAAGAATTTCAAGACAGTGACATCAGAGCAAAAAAAACATAGGGCCCCTCAGGGTGTGGGGCCCTGTGGACCTTCATAGATCAAACTCCCATGAAGCCAATCCTGAGTCCCAGGCAAGCTGGGACTTTTGGTCATCCTAGCAATAGTCATGTGAATGCACCATCTTGGAAGTAGATCCTCCAGTACAGTCAAGCTTTCAGATGACTGCAGTCCCAGCAGATAAGTGACTCCAATCTCATCAGAGACCCAAGCCACAACCACTCAGCTAAGCCACTCCAAAACTCCTAACCTACAGAAACTATAAGGTAATAAATGTTTTCTTCGCAGTTGCTAAGTTGGAGGTAGTTTTTCATTCAGCTAAAGTTAACTTATATGACAGCCATATTCTTTTTACAATGGAAAAGTCAGACAGGCACACAATGCTCATTTTCAGCTTATTCACATTGTCACTATTTTGTGGGGTTACCTGGTGGGCACAGGACAGTGACCAAGTTTGCAGGTCCTCCAGCTCCTGCTGGCTCTTTTAGCTTCTCCAAATCCTAGAAAAGTTGTGTGTTTAGCTCTTTCAGGAAACACAGGACCTTCTCATGCACGTTACTCCACCATCGAAGTTAGAAGCTTGGAGATAATATGAGACTGATGCAGGTTTTAGTCCATTTCATGGGCTCTTCTCCTTTCAGGCTTCCAGTGTACACTTGCTTTCTCCACTTCACCTCACCTTTCCTTCCACAGAAAGGTCAGGGTATGGAACTCATATGAGGGTTTAGAGGAATTTGGCTCAAGGGCCAGGGCCAGTTTCTTTCAGTGTTTTGGGTCACAACCTAGATACCTTTATCAGCGCCTGGGAATGTTCAAGGTCCCAATTGGCATTCAGGCCTGCTGGATGGGTCACAGAATGATCAAGCCACTCCATGATTTTCTAGCATGACACAGCAAGAAACTGGGGGAGACTGGAGGACTCAACAAAAACTTTCATTTTATGTATTTCCTGGTAGCTCTGTTTTCTGATAGAACCCTAACTGAGATACCATTTTTGTCAGTTCTTCTATGGATAAATATTATTTTTTTAATTTTTTAAATATTTTATTTTTTGTAGAGACAGTATCCTGCTATGTTGCCTAGACTTGATTTGCATTTTTTTTAAAGTTCTAGGATACATGTGTAGAACATGCAGGTTTGTTACACAGGTATACATGTGCCATGGTGATTGGGTGCACCCATCAACCCATCATCTAGGTTTTAAGCCCTGCATGTCACCCCGGCTGGAGTGCAGTGGCATGATCACAGCTCACTGCAGCCTCAATCTCCCAGGCTCAAGCCAGGCTACTGCCTCAGCCTCCCGAGTAGCTGGGACTACAAGCATGCACCACCACACCCAGCTAATTTTTAAATTTTTTGTAGAGACAGGATCTCGCTATGTTGCTCAGGCTGGTCTCGAACTCCTGGGCTCAAGCTATCCTCCTGCCTCAGCCTCCCGAAGTGCTGGGATGACAGGCGTCAGCCACAGTGCCCAGCCAGAACTATTTCTTTTTAATTAGTTTGTAAGAGTTCTTTGTACATTAACAATCTTAATTGAATGTCGTATATGCTGTGAAATTACTTAATTTGTCATTAATCTTTTATCTTTTTTAAACAATGTTTTGCTATATGAAAGCTTTACATTTTTATGTTATAAATTTATCAGCATTTTCATTTATGGCTTTGGGTTTTATGACATGCTTAGAGTAGCTTTTTCTGCACCAAGATTATAAAAATATCCACACATAGAATTTTCTATCATAAAAGTATGACAGAAAATGTCATATTTTGTATATGATTTTATTTTTTGTTTAGTCCTGGATCCATCTAGAATTTCTATTTTGCATAGCATGGCAAAGGGCTCACACCCAACATCATATTAAATAATGTCTTTTTCCCTGACATGAAATGCCACATATATATGTTATTATAAGGCATAGTTAGATACCATGTGGTGAACAAAATATCTTAGAATTATTCAAGCCTAAGAGGATAGAACTACTGTAAGGATGGGTCTTGGTATCAACACAGATGTTTATACATAGACAGAAAATGATGTCTGTGTGCTTAGCTGTCAAATAAAGAGACTGGGGGAGGGTTAAATGTAATCGATGATATCATAAGGAGTGGTGGAATTCTATTTGGAACTTCAGAGACCTAAGGAGAAGACTGACCAGCTTCTTCTGAAGACTTCTGAGCTTTAAAGACTAAGGCCTAATTCCACTGGTTTCTTTGAATTCCGTGGTGCTAAGTCTGTTTTCAGGTAAGTGGTTTCCCACTGGATGTGGGTCTCTTTAAGCCCTATCAAACAGTAGGTGAGTATATCAGTTATAAATGTCTTAAGCAATAGGAGGCCCAAATTACAATGGCTCAAATAAGAGTATATTTTTCTCATACCATGCAGTCCAGAAGTAAGCAGATACAGGTGTTAGTTTAGCGGCTTGAAATTATCAGAGCAACTTCAGGCAACATTTCTTAAACAATATTCAAGGCAGCATAAAGGGAAAATGGTAGCACCATCTCTCTTATCAAGGCAGCAAAAGGCCTTCCCAAAAGCTATCCATCAGATTTCCCTTATGTTTCATTATCCCGAGCTATGTCACGTAGCCATGCCAAACTTCAAGGATGGCTGAGAAAGGGAGGATTCAGCTTTTTCAGCTTATCTAGTTGGATGTAGTAAATGAAAAATGAGTGGGAACAATATCTGCCAAAAGTCGCCATTCATTCAAAAAATATTTATTGAGCACCTGGATACCCTATGTGCTAGGTACTGTTTAGCAGTGAACAAAACAGAGAAAAATCCCTGCACTCATAGAGCTTACATTATATTCAGGAGATACATAGAATAAAGTAAGTAAAATATATTCTACTAGGTTCTGATGAGGTTCTGGAGAAAAATCAAGCAGGTAAGACAATTAGGAAGTTTGTAGGAGGGTGGTACAATTTTAACGATGGGATCTAAGGAAAATCCTCATTGAGAAGGTGATATTTGAGTACCTGACGGAGGTGAGGAAATAAATTCTGAGAATACCTGGGGGAAAAGCATTCCCTGGAAAGGGAAAAGCAAGTGAAAAAGCCCCAAGGTAGGAACACGCCTAGCTTGTTCAAAATGAAATGAGGCTAAGTTGGAGTGATGATCAAGAGGAGACTCGTAGGATATGTGGTCAGCAGTAACTAGGACATGATCTGACCTACAACTTACCAAGATCTCTTTGGCCACTCACTGGAGAAGAGGCTTAAGGGAGGCAAGGATGGAAGCAGAAAGACAGAGATGATGGTGGGTAGCAGTGGAGGTGGTGTGAAGTGGCAGGATTCTGGATACATTTTGTAAGTAAAGGTGACTAGACTTTTCTGATGGATAAAATGTATGAGAGAAAAAAGAGTCATTACTATATATGTAAATCTAAACAAACATTTACTTTGTAAAGCAATATAAAAGTTTGTTACTTGAATATATAAAATATATTATGGAGTTAAAAATATATAGATATATAGAAATTTATTATATTTGGTATCTAAACTGGTCAAATTCATAGAAACAAAAAGTAGAATGGTGGTTACCAGGGCCTGGAGGGGAGGGGGAAATGAGGAGCTGTTTAGAGTTTCAATTTTCCAAGTTGAAAAAGTTCTAGAGATCTGTTACACAACAATGTGAATATACGTTTTTTGGCCTGAACAGGTGAAAGAGTTTCTACTAATTGAGTTGGGGAAGACTGAAAAGGTATCAGGTGTAGGAGGGAATGTCAGGTATCTGACCTGATAGAGCACAGTCAGGTTTTGTTTTGTTTTCTTGGAGGGGATACATTTTGCTTTGGAAACTGACCATTTTCAGGAGTCACCTGTGTAAGTCAGTCAATTATCCTTATGTTCGTGATGGTGAGAAGATTTTTGGAATATGAACTAAACCATCATTGTCTAACTTTTCAGACAAAGTTTCTGTGGAAAGACCTACGGACAAAGACATCTCTCCTTGGCAGAGTGAGCTAGGATTACCAGCTCTTCAGCCGCAGCTGAAAGCGGGAGTCCATGGAACCCCAGAAGCTGCTGATAATTGGATTTCTGCTATGCTCTCTAACTTGCCTCTTGTTGGAGACAGTAGCTTCCTCTCCTTCGCCTTTGTCTGCCTTGGGAATACAAGAAAAAACAGGATCGAAACCACACTCAGGGGGTGTGTTTGCTGTTAGGATGAATGTTCCTTTCTTCATAGGACCTAAGATTCATGTTTCAGGTTAGGTAAAATGAATTTCATGTTTAAAAAGAATGTTCATAGGAAAGCAAACTATTCTGGTTTGTTTCAGTTTAGTTCAACAAGCATTAACCTACCTACTACGTACCAAGCCCTTTTCTGAACTACATGGATTAGGAGTTGAACAGCCTCTGCTGTGAAGGAGCTCACAGATAGGCAGACAAAGCCATAGATGCCAACCTTCCATGGAGTATGATCAATGCTCCCAGGGGACAAGGGGATAATTTAAATTGTTTTGGGGGAGGGGTCAGGAAAGACTTGACAAAGGAGGTGAAATTGAAAATAAACCCGATGGTCCACTGATCCACAATCTAGGTTCCAGCATGCACACACATGCTATTCAAGTGTCTTGCTGGTTAGTGGCGAATCCTCTCAACTCCATGCTGCAGACATTTTCATTTCCCCCTACTTCTTTCTTTAGGGTCAAAGCACTGTACCTTCCTCCCCCAGTTGCTAATGAAAAGACCCAACATCCCCAGCCTTACATTGATCAGCAAACTCCCCCTAGAGGTCCTTCTTCCAGTTGCCCCCGCCCCTTTCTCCTCTGCTCTTAAGGCTGGTGGCCTTCTCCTTTCTCTTCCTGGGATACTCCCGCTCCTCAGCCTCCTGTAGGACTCCCAGATATACTCTAGGCAACAACACTTTAGTAAAGACTTTCTTGTTATCAATTCATGCTTCTCTTTCAAAAAGTACCCAATATACTCAAAACAACCCTTAAGACACCTGAAACAACAATTATTGCTCCTATTTGACTTACAAGGAGGCAAAAATTATATCCATCTCAGGATACTTTAAAAACAAAATGTTTGCCCTTTGAACATCTTACAGCCAACACAGCAAAGTAGTTTAGAATATGGGCTCTGGACAACTATAAGAACATGATATCTGGAACAACTATTTGAACTCGAATTTGGATTCAAACGCCAGCCCTATCGTTTACTTGACCTCTCCTCAATGAAAGTCTATGCTCTTTCTGCAGGTAATCACAGGTCCTGGCTGAACAACTTCAGGGATTACTTACGGCAACTTATCAAGAGTGCCTTATCTCCAGCAGCCATTGTTGCTTTTCTTCTCACCTCAGCACTGATGGGGATCCTCTGCTGCTTCACGTAAGCTTCTGTGGGAAGAAGAGACAGGGAGGAGAGAGGGAACGTGAAGGGGGTGGGAACAGAAACAGGTTGCTCACCAGCCTGCATATCTGTAATTAAGGGAAAGTTTTAAGAAATTCAATTCTGGGAGGAAAACTGTGAAAGGTCATGCAACCCCCTTTTAAAATGTCTACTTTCTCTTTTACTTCCTCCAACTTGCTCCATTTGTTACCAATGACTGACAGGTCACATTTAATGACCAGTGTTTACAACTGGTCATTTCTTTTATCAACTTTATTAACTCCTAATTTTTCTTCCCTGTGGCTCAAGAACTATACATAGAAAATATATAATTAGCTGTGCTCTCAATTTCCTGAAAATTTACCATAATATTTATCTACATAAATCATATAAAGCCAAAAGAATCCTGAGGAAAACAAAATATTTGAGCTAAATTTTAATTCAGTCAGTATTTACCAACAAATGACTACTTGCTTGTCTCTGTGCTTGTTGCTAGAAAGACAGAGAAAGAAGACAATTAAAAATTGCAAATTGGTAGGTCATTGCTATTGTGGGAGACAGAGTCCAAGTGAGGAGACCTATGAAAGTGATCAACAAAGGTATTAAAGAGATGAGGTCAGGAAATAGTTGGCCAGTTTGCAAGAGGAACTAAAAGGGAATAGAGAATAGAAATGGGGGGGTCCTGCAGAGCTCAAAAATCTAATAAAAGTGGCTGAGGATAAAGATCAGATTAAGGGTGTGGCATCACCTATGGCTCCTGTAACCTCAAAATGATCACAGGATCAAGAACTGTGTCTAGGAAGCAACCTTGGATGTGGTTACTGGCACATGGAACTGATTGGAGGCAAATAGATTAGAAGTCAGCTAAGCTTTTGAGAGAAGCTTATTGCCAGAGAAACCATAAGCCGGAACTAAATGAGCCATCAGTTGTAAACAATAGTTAGGCCTCCAACCTTCCATGAAAAAGAAGGACACCAGCTTTGAAGGTCCCAACATTTGCTTCGGATGCAGCCATAGGGAATAATAGATCAGTAGAGCCTCTCACAGAGTGACCCTTTGAAAGCAGGATTTGGACCTAATTCATGCCTACCTACCGGGACTCCAGGATTGCCACAGAGCAGTGACTGCTGTGTGTCTCTCATTCTTCCTATTTCCAAATGGGAATGTTTATGGTGCTTATCCTCTTCCTGTTCCATCATTATTCTGGGGTGTGGCGATCAGGAGCAGATAACTGGTTTTAGTTCATAGGTCACTTAACCAAGCAGAGCCACCCCCACACTTGAGAGAACTAAGCATCACCCAGATACTCTGGACTTTGAGCTGGACACAGTGATGAGTGTGATTTAGTACTGAGGAAAGTGTTAGGTCAGGTATTCTGAAACTAGACAGGGAGACCGGAATTTGGCACTCAGAGTATTATTAATGATCAACGCCTGTGGAAGATAGGGGGTGGAAGGGAGAAATCAAACTGTCCTGCAAGCCCAACAAAGACTCAGTCAGCCCCATCAGGGTTGTCCCACATGGCTGAAATGGCTGGACCTCTCTAACCCCACCTCAGTCATTCACTGGATGTGGGCTGCCCCCAGAAAGTACATGGAAGCTCTCTGCAGCTGAGGCAGACTCTGAATGAGCTAACAGGTAGAGGCTTTCTACTGACAACACTCTCAGCAGCTAGGGAAATAAAGCCTTTTTCAAGCAGAAATATGGGTGGAATATTTCCATATGCATGACAGGGTGGCTGTGTTCCACGTATGAA
Source organism: Nomascus leucogenys (assembly GCF_006542625.1). Classification (NCBI taxonomy): domain Eukaryota; kingdom Metazoa; phylum Chordata; class Mammalia; order Primates; family Hylobatidae; genus Nomascus; species Nomascus leucogenys. The sequence goes on along the minus strand of NC_044406.1, from coordinate 139,741,390 downwards.
AGGAAAAGTGAAACAGATACTGAGTGATCAGAAAGACAGACTGCAACAGAGACTGGCTATATGTTCAGCAATCCTGTTCCTTCTTCCCCAAGCACAGAGTAACATTATTTGTCAACTTTCCTTCCAATTAGGCTGGGACCACAGTACTGAGATTTGGCCAGTAAAATACGAGCAGAAGGAATGTATGACCTGCCTCTCTCTTTCACATACGCATGGCTTCAACTGAAGGACTCTAAGATGGTGAAGCCACATGATTGAAGGAGCTGGGATCCCTGCATCACCTTGTGGAGGAGAACTTAACTTACATCAGAATGAGGCATGAGTGAAGGATCAATTTTATTGTGTTAAGCTACTAAGATCTCGATTGTTTGTTATAGCAGCTGAATATCCCTTACTAGTATACCTAGCAACCAACCAAGGAAGCTGGAACTCAAATCAAGATATGTCTGGTTCGACATCTTTGAAGTCATTGTTACTCAAACTGTGGTCGGCAGGTCAGCTGCATCAAAAGCATCTGAAGTATTGGTTAACCATGCATATTCAGAGGGACTTCTGTGAAGATAAAGCAGGCAATATGCCAAGAAAAAGAATTCCTTCTTTGAAGTAGATGGCTTAACCTGAAGAGAAAAGCCAATAAGCCCTTGCTGGGAACAAGCAAGCTAACTAGTGAAAGAAACATTTCTGGACCCAATTGGGCACCAAGTAGAAGCCTAACAGATAAATTTGAATGAATAAGCATATAGGCAAGCTGTATTTTTAAGAAGCAGTCTGTTGAGGCAAGAAGGTAAAGTCTGAAACTTCTTTATGCTCAGACCTACATCTGCTGCTCTCACTTGGCTGGAAAGAAGTAAAGGCTACAAGAGCTCACACATACCTCAGCATCATGAAGAGAATTACTAAAGTATAGCACTGGACTTGTGCACATCTCTTGTAAATAACTGGTCCAGCAAGAGTTTACCTCATTCAACAGGGAACAGCACCAGATCTATACAGAGTTACTGTATGGAAAACACAAGAAACGTATAAGCAAGAAATGGCAGATGAGGAATACTCACTAGAAAAATATCTCAGGGCAGATAAAAACCGTGTACTAACATATTGCCATAAATTCAAAACATTTGATACAAAATATAAAATAATAGCTAAGGTCGGGCATGGTGGCACATGCCTGTAATCCCAGCACTTTTAGAGGCTAAGGCAGGAGGATTGCTTAAGGCCAGGAGTTTGAGACCAGCCTGGGAATATAGCGAGACTTCATCTCAATAATAATAATAATAATAATAATAAATGCTATATGCAGAAATACAACAGGGCAGATAAGGTATACCAAAACAAAAGAAGAAGATGAAAATTAGATGGAAAATCCTAAGAAAAATGTAAAAGACAAAAAGTAAACCTATCACCAAAATGAGGAAGCATGAAGAAAAAGAGACATTGGTGCAAAATATGAAAGAAAATATGGAAAACAGGATTACATAGGCAAGCAGTATTAAGTAAACAGTTTGGTGAAAGTAAGATTAGAGAAGAAATGGTAGATGTAGGAGGCACAGAATGATTTTCTTGATGAAGAGAACCAAAATAATCCAACAGAAGAAAAAGTTATAATTTTTTCTTCTTCTTTTTTCTTTTTTTATTATTATTATACTTTAAGTTTTAGGGTACATGTGCACAGCGTGCAGGTTTGTTACATATGTATCCATGTGCCATGTTGTTTTGCTGCACCCATTAACTCATCATTTAGCATTAGGTATATCTCCTAATGCTGTCCCTCCCCCTCCCCCCACCCCACAACAGTCCCTGGAGTGTGATGTTCCCCTTCCTGTGTCCATGTGTTCTCATTGTTCAATTCCCACCTATGAGTGAGAACATGCGGTGTTTGGTTTTTTGTCCTTGCGATAGTTTACTGAGAATGATGGTTTCCAGTTTCATCCATGTCCCTAGAAAGGACATGAACTCATCATTTTTTATGGCTGCATAGTATTCCATGGTGTATATGTGCCACATTTTCTTAATCCGGTCTATCGTTGTTGGACATTTGGGTTGGTTCCAAGTCTTTGCTATTGTGAATAGTGCTGCAGTCAACATACGTGTGCATGTGTCTTTATAGCAGCATGATTTATTCCTTTGGGTATATACCCAGTAATGGGATGGCTGGGTCAAATGGTATTTCTAGTTCTAGATCCCTGAGGAATCGCCACACTGACTTCCACAGTGGTTGAACTAGTTTACAGTCCCACCAACAGTGTAAAAGTGTTCCTATTTCTCCACATCCTCTCCAGCACCTGTTGTTTCCTGACTTTTTTTTTTTTTTTTTTGAGATGAAGTCTCAGTCTGTCACCCAGGCTGGAGTGCAGTGGCACCATCTCAGCTCACTGCAACCTCTGCCTCCCAGGTTGAATTGATTCTCCTGCCTCAGCCTCCTGAGTAGCTGGGATTACAGGCACGCGTCACCACACCTGGCTAATTTTTGTATTTTTTGTAGAGACGGGGTTTCACCATGTTGGTCAGGCTGGTCTCGAACTCCTGATCTCGTGATCCACCCACCTCGGCCTCCCAAAGTGCTGGGATTACAGTGTGGTGAGTCACCGCACCCGGCCAAGTTAATAATTTTTTAAGTGTTGCAGAAATTAAAGAAGACTGGAGTCTGTGGTCATAAAGGACACGTCAAGTCCCAGGAAAAATTGGGACTTGGTACTGGGCACATGGTAGACTCTCAGTAATACTTGTTGATTTTTAATTAAGACATTTCACAGTGAGGATTGCACACAGTGAGGATTGCAAACAGCCCCTCTGTGCCTCATTCTTCCTCCTCTATACTCACCTGTATATACCATTAGCTGCAGCTGTAATGAAGGCTTAAGCTAGCTGCTTATTACCTGAGGCACATGGAAGCTTGGCTAATCTCCCAGCATTCCAGAAGCAGAGGTGGCAATCAGGAGGACTGACAGGCTCTAACAAGTCCACAAAGATATGTGTACAAGGAATTTTTAGTATGGTTTACAATAGTGAAGAAAACTTAAATGTCCATCAGTCTGGGGCTAGCTAAAGAAAGCATTGCACATCCATACAATGAGTACTAAGGATAATTACACGGAAACATATTCATGAAATATCATTGAGTGGAAAAAGCAGATTATAACAGAAAATATATAGTTTAGTCTAATTTCTTATTAAAAACTAATTGTGTAGGGGGGAAGCCTCTAAGAACCTAACCAAAGTATTAGACATTGGTTATCTCCTTGTAGTAGTGAATAGGTTGTTTTATTATTATTGGTGGTGGTGTTAACTATTTTTTCCTGTCTAATTGCACTTTCTGATCTTTCGCTTTTTTTCTTTTCTTTTTTTTTTTTTTTTTTGAGATGGAGTCTCGCTCTGTCACCCAGGCTGGAGTGCAGTGGTGCGATCTCGGCTCACTGCAAGCTCTGCCTCCTGGGTTCACGCCATTCTGCTGCCTCAGCCTCCCGAGTAGCTGGGACTACAGGCGCCCACCACCACGCCTGGCTAATTTTTTATATTTTTAGTAGAGACAGGTTTTCACCGTGTTAGCCAGGATGGTCTTGATCTCCTGACCCCGTGATCCACCTGCCTCGGCCTCCCAAAGTGCTGGGATTGCAGGCGTGAGCCACCGTGCCCGGCCCACTTTCTGATCTTTCTACAATGAGCTGTATTGTTTGATCAGTTCATTTTAAAAAAGATACTTTAAAAACGAAAGAAGAAAAACTGCCTAACCATACTTATACCACTACCTCCAAGCTCCACTGTACTGGAAACACATTCTTACTCTGCTTTTTCATCAAAGTATTTTGTTTGTATGGAATTATTTGGTTCATATTAAGAGAAAAAGTGCTGTAAAATCCAATCTTTGAAAAGGTGATATAATTACATAGTAACTCTGTGTAGAGCATTCACCATTTTATCTTCCTTTCCCAGCATTCTTGTAGTTGATCCAGTCCAGTGAAGAACTAGAAGATTCAATAGGGCAAGTGTGGTCTCTCCGGTTGGACTCCAAAAGAGTGGGGCATTTGCTATCTGCTTAAAATGAGGAATTATCTATCAGTTAAAATTAAATTGTCTTCCAACTTGAATTATCTTTGCCTTCATTTTCTCCTTCAAAAGTTGTAATTTTAAAATGTGAATATCCTTATTACTGTTTTGGTTATAATAGTAATATTTATTGAAAAAAAATTTCAGAAATACAGAGAAAAGAATAAGTTTCCATAATTCTAGCAACCAGAAATAAACATCATTAACATCTTGATGTACCTCCCTTCAATTTTTTTCTCTATAGGTATTACAAGTTTTCCAAAGTCTGTTCTGTGAAACAATAGTTCTGTTTTAATAAAAGTCACAAAATAGTGAGGGCCCTGTGGTCAGTTATGTTTGGGAAATGCTGGATTAAACAAATTTAAACCTATTTTTCTTTGCTCCAGGACTTCTAAGAACTTTTAACAGGCTAATATTAATCTCCACAAGGGAGTATAATATATAGCATTTCCCAAACTAATTTAAGCATGAGATTTTTTTTTTAATGTAGTGGACATGACGTAAGTCATGTAACGACCTCTCCATATAATAATTATTTAAGGTGTTTCTATTTATTCAGTATTATAAATGTAATACAGGTAATATTATTAAAAATGATTGGCTGGGTGCAGTGGCTCATGCCTGTAATCCCAACACTTTGGGAGGCCAAGGCGGGTGGATCACCTGAGGTCAGGAGTTCGAGACCAGCCTGGCCAACATGGTGACACCCCATCTCTACTAAAAATGCAAAAATTAGCTGGCCATGGTGGCGCGCCCCTGTGATCCCAGCTACCCAGGAGGCTGAGGTGGGAGACTTGCTTGAATCCGGGAGGTGGAGGCTGCAGTGAGCTGAGATAGTCCCATTGCACTCCAGCCTGGGTGACAGAGCAAGACCCTGTCTCAAAAAAATATTTATTAATTTGCTTTTCCTTTTTGCTGTTCTGAGTTTGAAATCATTCATTCGACAGACACTTGTTGATCACCTACTGTGAGCCACACACTGGACAGGTAACAAACAGACGGGGTCTTGCTCTGTCACCCAGGCTGGAGTGCAATGGTGCTATCTAACCCCAGCTCTTGTGGAGCCACCATGCCAATGTGAAGATTCAGATCTTTCAAACAGCCACATGGTGCTGAGGCAAGAGCATCCCTGGTATATTTGAGTGATAGCAGAGAAACCAGATTAAGCGAGGGGCAGATAGATATTGTGAGCAATTGAAAGGATGTAGGCTCTTCCTGGGGGCCATGGGGGGGCCAACAGAAGGTTTAGATCGGAGGAGGGATGTGAAGGGAGAGCAGATGGGATTTGATTAGGATTTGGATGAGATGAGAGAGAGAGTGAGGCTTCAAGGATGCCTCTGAGGTTTTTGGCCCGAGCAAATGAAAGAATGGGGTTGTCATTTATTGAGCTAGAGAAAACTGCAGGAGGTTAGGAATTTACTACAGAGAAAATGCAAAGAGAAAGAAAAACTGAAGTGAAATTCTAATTGATGCTGAGGTGAGATCCAGTGGGCTGCCGCATGGCCTGTCATGTGGCCTGCTATGGCAAGCCAAGGTGAACTCAGAAAAGACTTGGAGTTTTGTTTAAGTCCAATATTTCCTTATTGACTATCTTTCTGGATGATGTGTCCACTGTTGAGAATGGGGTGTTGAAGTCCCCGTGTTGCTGTCAATTTCTCCCTTGTGTTCTGTAAATATTTGCTTTATATATTTAGCTGCTCCAATGTTGGGTGCATACATATATATATTTACAGTTGTTATGTCTTCTTGATGGATTGACCCCATGAGAGGAAAATAAATCGCCCCCAAATGACCAAGCCAAAGGGAAAAGTCAAGCTGGGAAGTGCATTGGGCAAACCTGCCTCCTATTCTATTCCTAAATAAGATAACTACAAAGATTTTTTTTTTAAGCTACATACCTTCCTCACAATTTGCCCATGAAGAAATTCCTTGTAAACAAAGGACAGGCAGAACTCAAAGTCATCCCTCTGCTCACATGAGACAAATGCATATCTGATTGCTTCCTTTGCCCTATTGTTTCACAAAGTCAGACTAAAGCATAAGTGACTCTTCCTGCTCTCACATGTAAATTGTGTATTCAGTGAAAGGCTAATCAGAAACTCAAAAGAATGCAACCATTTTTCTCTCATCTACCTATGACCTGGAAGCCCCCTCCCCACTTCAAGTTGTCCCACCTTTCTGGACCAAACCATTGCATGTCTTACATATATTGATTGATGTCTCATGTCTCCCTAAAATGTATAAAACCAAGCCTTGGGCACATGGCATCAGGACCTCCTAAGGCTGTGTCATGGGCATGTCCTTAACCTTGGCAAAATAAAGTTTCTAAATTCACTGAGACCTGTCTCAGATATTTGAGGTACACATTTGGTGACCACAAAGAGACTCTGAATGGAGGTGGCCCTGACCTTTGACAAATCTCCTATCAGTACTTGGTACCAACTTGAGCTATCTTTATGGCTCAAACCAATAGAACAATTTGCTGAGGCCTGGGAGCTCCCCTCCCTCCAGAGAATCCCTCATCTCCGAAAATTTGGTTGAGATCTAAAGTTTATTTTGCTGTACAACTCCTTTTCTGGAGTTTTGCTTGCTTCCAACAAGGAAGGCAAGTTTTCCTGCTTCCATGACAATGAAAGGCAGATAACTGCATTCTGGAATTTGAGCTCACTTCCAACAGGGAAGGTGAGTTTGAGTTTTTTCCTACTTCTGGGCTGGTAGAGAGCAGTCTTCAGCCTGAGACCCACTCCTAAGTAAGCAGCTGAATTGGAGTTTTGTCTTGGCTAAAGTTATGATGAACAGTCAGCTGGTCTTAATTTCTCCATTAGAGGACTCCGTAATCATATTGTTGGCGTTCTTTTGTTGTTTGTTCCAGTCTTTCTCCCATCAGATTTGGCCAATTCTACCTGACTTGGTCAAATTCGAATGAGAATTCCAAACGGTGAGTAACAAGGTATCTCTGAATTGGCTAAAATTCCCTGCAGCTGCAAAAGAGAAAAAAAATGACCAAACATGCACTTGGTTTGTGTGTTTGCTCCCTGTCTTAAAAAAATAATTGTTCTTTCATCTACTTTTCTTCCACCCTATTCCTCTTTCTCCCCTCGCCATCTTTGGTACCAAGAAGAATCTAAAGAAGGCATCTAATGACTCTAACCCTTTAAAGAACTCAGGACAAAGGCACCATTCACTCCTTTGGGGGTGTTCTGTTTTCTTTGTGGAGTTTCAAGAGTCATGGGCAGATTCTTCTTAGGTGTAAAGCTCTGCTCTCCTATATTGCATTACCTGACCTCTTTGGCTTTTGGGGGTGAAGTGGCTACATTGTCTGGGGTATACACCCTGGGGTTCGTTGTCACGCGCCAGGAAAATTTAGGACATGGACACACACAAGTTTAGGAGCAGAGGTTTAATGAGCAGAAGAGAAGAGAAAGAGAAGCAGCTTTCTCTATAGAGAAAGGGGTCTCCCAGTGGAAAGGACCAGAGGGTGGTGGATGCACCAAATTTTAGTCAGGTTTGAGGTCTGATTTACATAGGGCTCACAGATTGGTTCGATCAGGTATGACGTTTACATAGTGGGGGGGGAAAGGCTGGTGGCCCCAGCTGAATATTATTATGCAAATGGAGTTTCCAGTTGATGGGAGCCATCTTGCCTCTCTGTGTCTGCAGCTGAACTTTACAGGCTGCTCTTTGTTAGAAAATCATTTGGGGCTGCTTTTCATTAAAAAGAAAAACTTTACTGAGGATCCCCATACCCTTACTATCTGCCGAAGTGATTTCTTCTTAAGTCCTATTTCGGGGTACCAGAGATTACCTTGTCCTGTGAGAGGATTTGACCTTGGCATGTGTCATAGCAGACAAGAGCTATAGTTAAAGGTGGCCGAGGACAGTTTACAGAAAGTGGTCTTGGCTGGGCTTTTTTCCTCCTAGGAAGTTGTTTAGGATCTCAATTCTAATTCAGAGGTGCATTTTAAAGCGTCTTCTCCATTGCCTTTCCTCTCCAAATTAATCTCCACTGGCTTGTCTGCATATTTGCATGAGGAACTGCACTGTCACTTTCATAGATAAATGAGAGACTGAGTTTCCTCAACTCCAAAGAGAAAGGGATTTTGCTCCTCCCAGTCAAAAGGTGCTCCTGGGTGACTGGAGGCCAAGCGGGAGTGTCTGGGGATTGCCTCCCTGTGATGTGCAGTAGCCCTACAGGGAATTGCCAACAAAATTAGTTTTAAAAGGCTCATCCAGGGAGCACATACAGGAGCTGCTCACCCCAAGCTTTGAGCCCTCCCAGAGGTGCTAGACCTCTGGAGAGAGAAACTGAGACACAAAAGAGGACCGAAACAATTCAGTGGTGATGCATTGTGGAGTCCTGTCCACAACCAGCACACTTTGACCCACCACACTAAACCCTAGGCCACAGCTCAGTTCCTCCTTTTAAGAAAAAAAAAAAATGTGGGAAACACATCATCTAAGAATAAGGAAAGACAAGGAGAACAACCCCCCTTAGAACCCCATTTGGTTTTATGGCTCCTGTACTTGCAAGTGGCTGTGTAAACGGAAGGGCATGCCAGATTTTCTAATACTCCAGCTGGTTACGCGTTAGGTCTGTTCTTGTGCACATTTTAAACTGACAGGCAAATTACATCAAGGAAAATTCAGAGCCTGAAGGTTGATCTGCAACTATAAAGCTCCCTGTCTCTCTGCTTTCTTTTCTGCCTGCTTTAAGTCTGTTGTTACTTTTCTACTGATAAAAACCACTGTTTGTACCTAACCATTTCTTTTTGTTATTGTTTTTGCAAACCAATGAGTTGTTATTAATACCTCATGGCTAGAGTTCTGAAGTAAATGCTCTAGGATATTTATTTATATGAGTGTGTATGTGTGTGTTTATGTGTATGTAGACGTATTTTGTTGTATGTTTTCTGCCACAAGGTACCAAATTTGGCTTAAAGAGTACTCATAAATTAAATAATAAGCCCAAATGCTTTTCAAGCTCACATGACTTAAGTAGAGCTTTTAATAAGCTAGCTTTAAAATTATTGGTAGAGTAATATTACAAATATCTTCAGAAATGTCAGTATACATTTTTGTTTGCATTTATTGATCAAGAGATTTCATACTTATCCCTGCCAAATATTATAAGGTGTCCAAATTTGTCATAAAGGTTATTTTATTTTATTTATTTTATTTTATTTTATTTTATTTTTTGAGATGGAGTCTGGCTCTGTCGCCCAGGCTGGAGTGCAGTGGTGCGATCTCAGCTCACTGCAAGCTCCGCCTCCAGGGTTCACACCATTCTACTGCCTCAGCCTCCCAAAGTAGCTGGGACTACAGATGCCCAGCTAATTTTTTTGTACTTTTAGTAGAGACGGGGTTTCACCATGTTAGCCAGGATGGTCTCGATCTCCTGACCTTGTGATCCGCCCATCTCGGCCTCCCAAAGTGCTGGGATTACAGGCCTGAGCCACCGCACCCAGCTGTCATAAAGGTTATTAAACGATAAACCCAGCCCAAAACAGAATGATCTTTGCTTGTGTAATCTTTCACAAAAAAGACATTATTATTGGTTTAATGAAAACAGCTAAATCCTGAATTATTTGGTAAAATAACCATGTATTCAATCTTAAGATTCTAACTCAGATAAATGCCTGAAATTCACAAGCTATAAAATGGTTGACAGGAAAATAACTTTGGTGACTGTTGCAGTTTTCATAAATAATCTAGGTAAACTATTAAAATAAAATAATTAGGTAAATGTGATGGGATAAATACTTGTAGATAAACTTGCCATAATTTAGAATCTAAAGTTAAATAATAGGTATTTCATTAAATGGGTATTTTCTAATTAAAAAATATATATTGTAGGAAAACATTTTTTCTAAAAAATGTGTGTGTTCTTATTAAAGGGTGAATAATTTTTGTCTAATTCAAAGGTTATTTAAAGGTTATGTATAAAACAAGGTAAAAAGAACTGGGAAATAAGACATATGTAAAGAAAGGTATAGAAATAAAGAAGTATTTTTGGTAAGAAAGCTTAAAAATAATTTTATATGATAAAGAATCTTATATGGTAATTTTTTGTCCCAGAATAAAATGATTGGTTATTTAAGAAAGAGGGAAGGTCAGGACAAACCAGAAAGTCCAAGCATATCATGAATGGTCTGGCCACAGCTCAGTTCCTCCTTTTAAGAAAAAAAAAAATGTGGGATCAAATCTTACATGATCGGTGGGTCTCAGCAGCTCGGGCGGCGGGAGGAGTGGCAGCAGCCAGGCAGCCCAGTTTCATGAAGGTGCGCCGCAGCCCGCAGGCACCCAGCACACGCCCTCCCCGCCGCCAGGATGCCCAAGAGGAAGGTCAGCTCCGCGGAAGGGGCCGCCAAGGAAAAGCCCAAGAGGAGATCAGCGCGGTTGTCAGCTAAACCTCCTGCAAGAGTGGAAGCGAAGCCGAAAAAGGCAGCAGTGAAGGATAAATCTTCAGACAAAAAAGTGCAAACAAAAGGGAAAAGGGGAGCAAAGGGAAAACAGGCTGAAGTGGCTAACCAAGAAACTAAAGGAGATTTACCTGCAGAAAACGGGGAAACAAAAACTGAGGAGAGTCCAGCCTCTGATGAAGCAGGAGAGAAAGAAGCCAAGTCTGATTAATACCATATACCATGTCTTATCATGGTCCCTTCCCCTTCAGCTCCTCTTCCCCAGGCTGGAGTGCGCGATCTCCGCTCACTGCAAGCTCCGCCTCCGGTTCCGCCTTCTTGTACCAAGTCCAGGCCCACGAGCAATTTTTTTTGTATTTTTAGTTTTCATTCTGACCTGATTTTTGTACAAAATGCCAAGTTTTTTTAGTAGCTCTAGAAACATTTTTAAGAAGGAGGGAATCCCACCTCATCCCATTTTTTAAGTGTAAATGCTTTTTTTTAAGAGGTGAAATAATTTGCTGGTTGTTTATTTTTTGGTACAACCAGAAAATAGCGTGGGATATTGAATTATGGGAGGCTCTGACTGTCTCGGGTGTCAGCTTAACATTCCATAGATGGGAGGTTAGTTTTTATACCCTATAATACAAAGCATATTAAATGGCAATATGGAGTCAGTCCTGCATTTAATGTCTTGAACATTTTAAATTACTTCTATTCCCATGTTGTTTTTTAGCAGAATTGTTTTCTAAAGAAAACCACTCTTCAATCATGGCTCTCCCTGTCAGAATTGTGTGCACTCTGTAACATCTTTGGTTGTGGTAGTCCTGTTTTCCTAATAACTTTGTTACTGTGCTGTGAAAGATTACAAATTTGAATATGTAGTGTACGTGCTATTGAGTTGTGAACTGGTGGGCCGTATGTAACAGCTGACCAACATGTGTATCAAGTACCAATACTGGTACTTGATAGCCTCTTAAGGAAAATTTGCTTCCAAATTTTAAGGTGGAAAGTCACTGGAATAACTTTAAAAAAGAATTACAATATATGGCTTTTTAGAATTTCATTATGTATGTTAAGATTTGTGTACAAATTGAAATGTCTGTACTGATCCTCAACCAATAAAATCTCAATTATGAAAATAAAAAAAATCTTATATGATCAAGTTGTCTATAATTAAAGGGAAATCATTTATAAGGGTCTTTCTAGAGATTGGGTTTTGATATTTAAAGACAAAAACACTTATACACTAAAGGATTGATTAGAACAATGATATTTTCTTAAGGTATTTGCTTTACCCTTAATAAAATTATAAGACATTATGATTTTTAATGCAAAGTTCAACTTTAATTGTGTCTCGTTTTTTCAGCTTTCTCTCCCCTGTTAAAAGTCTGAAATAATAACTCTCCTTCAACTCATTTTCAGCTCCTGTACGTTTTTTTTTTTTCTCCTCCTTTGGTTTCTGTTTGTTATGATCTGATGCTAAAAATGTTTTATCTTAAAAGTCTAAAGAAAATGTTTCCTTCCAAAATAATACTCTGTGCTCTTGGCTTTAAAATGTTCTATGGATCTGAAAATTTGCATTTATGATCCAGGAAACATTCTTCCTATGTTTAACTAGTTCAAGTACCTTTTTCATTAGTTTTGACTAGAAGTTATCTAAATGGAACTCCCCATAGGGAACAGCAGTCGCACTGCAGAAGGTCTCTTTTGCCTTTGGGTAACTGGCCTAATAAACAGATTTTACGCTTTATCAAAATAATTTCTATGTCATTATTACTAAGTTTTGATTTGTTTAGGGAGAAAACTGAGATTAAAACTTTTTTTAAAATTAAGGTTATTACATCCATGTGACTTTCTATATGTGCTTTTAAAGCTCTTGTGCCAGTAAGTCACAGGGCTTTGACTACTGGATCTAAAAGGAACCCCAAGTCCTGCTAAATATTAAACACTGACGGCAGTTAAATCCTCATCTTCAGACCCCATAGAAGATGCCAATGAAAATAAACTTTGTTCATGAGACACATGGCCAGAAATTAAAACTATTTAACTCCTCAAGGCCCAGGGACTATCACGGAAGAGGCAAGCACATGAGATTGTAAGGGCTGATTTTGAGAGATAAAGTAAGTTCAGTTTCTCTATAAATTAACCATTAATGTTGAAGGCACACTGATGTAGGACTAGCATATGGGTCCCTATGTCAGATTAACAAGGTTTTCTTGAAGCGTTAAACTACTCCTTAATAAAAGATTATAAAGGTTATAAAAAGGCTATGGAAATTATATCTTATGGTCAAGATGGGTAACATTTTATAGATTGTTTATAAAATTTTGAAAAGAATTTAATTGGCCTCATGCTGTCTTTATTAGGGCCCATTGTTTGGAAAATTAAGTCTCCTCTCAAAGACTAAAGATTTTCACCTTTAAAAAAAAAACTGAGTTATCACTTTGGCTAAATGAATAACTTATTTTACAATGACCTGTGATCCTATTTTGTGATATCAAGTGTTTTAAACTTTTTATATTTGACAAACTTTCCAAAATCAAATGTTAACTTCAGTCCTCATTAATTTTTTTATATTAGTTCCCTGAAGTTCAGAAGAGACATATTCAGCTTATTTGATATAATAAAGTCATACAGGAAGTATTGTCAAATATGAAACAGTGTTTAAGCTTCTTTGGATTATGTTTATATAACTGTGTTATTAGTGTATGTTCCAGAATTGTATGAAATTCCTGTGATTCTGATAGGTCTTAGCATATGTTACCAGTAGTAATTATGGTTATTATGTAAAACCGTTGTATGCCACAGAAATAACCAAATTTTCTTGTCAATTGTGTGTTTAACTATGACTATTCTAAGACTTTTGTCATCCACAGTTGTTTTATTTTTATCCTTTTCAAAAGGTGGTTTATAATCAGCATAGGACTCTGACAGGTGCTCTTGATTGCAGGTTTCTGATAACCTTGGCGATTGTGACACTAGAATAGAGGAAAATGTTCATGAATATCAAGCAGAACACGAGTTAACTGCATGGACTAAACTAATAGAAGACTGAAATAAATCCTTTTATGACTTTTTGCTTAAAACATTGTTGATCTTTTGTTTGTTTTTCAGAGCCAAAGAAACGTTTTGAAGCTTTTGACAACTAAGTAAAATATATTCCTATAAACAAAATTTGGAGCACATTTCTCTCTACCTGATTTCTCCAAAATTTGGAAAGTAGTTGTGAGTATTCTCAACTTGTGGCAATATTGTTATTTGCCTAAGTACAATAAGAATCTGCTTTCTTTGGTAACAGGACACCATTGGAGACACTGGTTTTACCAAGGTTTTGACTGGAATAACATGCTTTGAAATACAGATTCTTTCACATAATCAAAGTTGAATTATAGAGCCAATAAAAGCCCCTTGGGAAAACATGCCTCATACCTTGTCTATGCAGTCCCTATATAGGTTCCTGACCTGTGGTAAGTAAAAAATGTCACTTTCTGACTGGCCCAGGATCCCCAAGTTTTCTTGGAACCTCGAGGTAAGGAATTCACCCAATTAACATAGGTATTTGCAGACATAGGATGGGCTTAAGACATTAAATTCAAATCTGAGATTCCTTATGGAATAAAGTTCCAGCAGATAATTATTCTTGCTGACTTTATATATATATATATAATTATTTATAGACTTTATGCAACTACTCCAGCCAAGTATAGTAAGACTAAAACTTATTTTGCAAATGAATTTGTCTTTAGTGAAAATGGAACTGGAGAGAGAAAAATTATGTTTCAAAATAAACTATGGTACACCTGTTATTAGATTCTGGTCTTGCCTAACGTTTTTCAATTTTTATGATTTTCTACAGTTTGGGCTGAATTCTAAAATTTTTTCTGGCTACAAGTCTCCAAAATAACGTTTCCAATTTTTTGTTCTTTCCTTTTATCCCATTTTTCCTGATATGAAATTTAAAAATTAAGCTGTGCTTTCTTAAAGCTCTGTAAACTAAAGCTAGACAACTTAAACTTCAGAAGAAAACAACAGCAACCAATTTACACATTACACATAAACCAATTTCATATCTGCCTACTGATGTATGGACTTCAGAGAAATATGGCCTATATTGATTTTCCAGGATTGTTCTTCAATTTTTGTTTGTTTCTTGTTGTTTTTCTCCCTTCCTACCCCTATTTTCCCTTTGTAGGACATGAGACTTCACAACCTGTTAAAAATGAGCTTTCCTAATAATGTGGGACCTATCTATCGAGGAATAAACCATCCTAGCCATGAGAGATCAGACAATGAGACCAGAGACTCATTTTCTTCTAAAAAGAAAAGGGGAGCATATGAAAGGAAAATAAATCTCCCCAAAATCACTAAGCCAAAGGGAAAAGTCAAGCAGGGAACTGCATTGGGCAAATCTCCTTCCCATTCTATTCCTAAATAAGATAGCTATAAAGATAATAAATAAATAAATAAATAAATAAATAAATAAATAAATAAGCTACATACCTCCCTCACAATTTGCCCACAAGGAAATTCCTTGTGAAACAAGTGGCAGGCAGGACTCAAAGTCATCCCTCTACTCACATGATACAAATGCATATCTGATTACTTCTTTTGCCCTACTGTTGCACTGAGCCAGACCAAGGCATAATTGACTATTCCTGTAAATTGTGTATCCAGTGAAAGACTAATCAGAAACTCAAAAGAATTCAACCATTTGTCTCTTATCTACCCATGACCTGGAAGCTTCCTCCTCTATTTCAGTTATCCCACCTTACTGGATGAAACCAATGTACATCTTACATATATTGATTGATGTCTCATGTCATTTTATCAAGTGTCTAAATATGCATAAATCTGTTTCTAGCCTCTCCCTTCTGGTCCATTGGTCTATTTCTGTGCCTATACCACACTCTTAATTACCATAGCTTTATTAAGGTCTTGCTATCTGCAAGACAGGTCCCCCACTTTGTTCTTCTTTGGCTAGTCCTGCTCTTTACAACTCCACACATATTTTGAAATTAGATTGTCAAGTTTCACAAAACATACCTGTTGAGATTTTTATCAGGATTGCATTGAATCTATAGGCCAATTTCAGGAGAACCTACATCTTAATAAAATTAAACCTTCCAAACCATGAGCATGGTTTCTCTTTCAATTTTTAGCTCTTCTTCAATGTATGCGGATAGAATTTTACAATTCTCTCCATACAGTTCTTATATATGGTTCAATTTATTCCTAGGTATTTGATCATTTTAGATGTCATAACAAAATGGTGTCTTTTTTGTTTGTTTGTTTGTTTTTGTTTTTTTTTTTTGAGACGGAGTCTCGCTCTGTCCCCCAGGCTGGAGTGCAGTGGCGCGATCTCGGCTCACTGCAAGCTCCGCCTCCCGGCTTCACGCCATTCTCCTGCCTCAGCCTCCCGAGTAGCTGGGACTACAGGCGCCCGCCAACACGCCCGGCTAATTTTTTGTATTTTTAGTAGAGACGGGGTTTCACCCTGTTAGCCAGGATGGTCTCGATCTCCTGACCTCGTGATCCGCCCGCCTCGGCCTCCCAAAGTGCTGGGATTACAGGCTTGAGCCACCGCGCCCGGCCGCGAAATGGTGTCTTTTAAAATTAAATTTTCTGTGTGTCATTGGTGTATAGCAATACAATTGATTTCTTTATATGACTGTAGCTAACAACCTTGGTAATAGCGTTTATTAATTTTAATAATTTATCTGTAGATTTTTAAATATTCTACATAGACAATAATATATCCATAGATAACAACAATTTTGTTTCTTCCTTCCCAGTCTTTATACCATGATAATTTATTTTTGCCTTATTCTGCTGGATAGAACTTATAATACAATACAGAGAAAAGTGCTTATAGAGGCATCTTTGTCTTGTTCAACATGTTAAAGGAAATACATTCAGCTTTTTAAAACTATATTCATTGTAGGTGTTTTAGATGTTTTACAAATAGTT
This sequence comes from Nomascus leucogenys, assembly GCF_006542625.1. Classification (NCBI taxonomy): domain Eukaryota; kingdom Metazoa; phylum Chordata; class Mammalia; order Primates; family Hylobatidae; genus Nomascus; species Nomascus leucogenys. Next base: position 139,724,978 of record NC_044406.1, on the reverse strand, counting down.
TTTAAAAATCAGGTTAAAGAGGAAGATTTTTTTGTTTGTTTGTTTGTCTTGAGACAGAATCTCACTGTCACCCAGGCTGAAGGCTGAAGTTCAGTGGCATGATCTCAGTTCACTTCAACCTCCACCTCCTGGGTTCAAGCGATTCTCTTGCCTCAGCCTCCCGAATAGCTGAGACTACAGGTGCTTGTCACCTCGCCCAGATAATTTTTGTATTTTTCATAGAGATGGTTTTTAGCTATGTTGGCCAGGCTGTCTCGAACTCCTGACCTCAAGCAATACACCCACCTCGGCCTCCCAAAGTGCTGGGATTACAGGCGTGAGCCACCGCGCCTGACTAAAGATGGTTCTTTCTATGCCTAGATTTGATAAAAGATATTTTATCATTAATAGACATTGAATTACATTGAATATTTTCCACCTACTGAGATAATATGAGTTTCTCCATGAATATGGTAAATTGGATTAATAAATTTTCTAGTGTTAACTAATCTTGAATTTCAGTATCTGAAGTTTTTGGTCCAATTTGGTTACCTATAGTTTCTGCTGGATCTCACTCACGGGACTTTGTTTCCTTGATTGTTTAGCGATTTATTAGTCTATAAACATGTATGGAATTTAAGGTCTGGTATCAATGAGGACTCCTTCAAAAAGACATATTTTGCTCTGCCAGGCACCTTGGGGCTCTATCAGTCAAGAAAACACTTGAAGTTAAATTATCTACTTAAGGTTTGTCAGGTCACTCAGGTAGTGCGACTTTGAGCTGCCAACCAGAGCAAGGGCCAACTTGTACTTATGAATTCTCAGGGCAGGGCTTTTATTAGTCCCTTGTGGTAGATTCAGTTAGTGGTCCCACAGAAAGTAGATTAGTGGTTGCCAGGGACTAGGAATGGGGAGTGACTACTAATGGGGCTGGGGTCTCCGTGGGTGATGAATCCGTTCTGGAATTACGCTACAGTCTGGATATTTGTGTTCCCCCAAATTCCTATGTTGAAATCTAATTCTCAATGTAATGGTATTCAGAAGTGGGGCCTTTTAGAGGTGGGGCCTTTGGTATTAAAGAGGCCCACCTCTTTACAGTGCAAGCTTGTTTTCCCCCCCGCTTCCACTATGTGAGAATTCAGCAAGAGGGCACCTTCTATGAGGAACAGGCCCTCAGCAGACACAGAATCTGCTGGCATCTTAATCTTGCACTTCCAGCCTCTAGAACTGTGAGCAATAAATGCCTGTTGTTTATGAGCTATCCAGTTTGTGGTATTTTGTTATGGCAGCCCAAACAGACTAAGACCAATAAGATAGTAGCACATCTCTGTGAATATACTAAAAACCACTGAATTGTTCACTTTAAGAGTCTTATGCTCTGCTGACTGAGCTAGCTGCACCTGAGAATTGTTCACTTTAAATGGATGAATTTCACGATATGCAACTGTTATCTCAATTTTTTTTAAAGTACTTGTTTCATAGGATTGTCATAAGACTAAATGAAAGTATGTAAAATACACAGTGACTGTACTCAATGAACAGAAGAAAAAAAAAAGCTAGTGGTCTAACTCTTGACTACTGTAATAGAATTTTAAGTGCACATCCTTGCCCTGGCCTCATGGTAGGTAGAGAATACTTTCTCACTCCTTGACTGTGGGCTTAGTCATGTGACTTCCTTTGGCCATGACTGTATTCAAGAATGTGTTAATATATTTTAACCAGCATTTTCAGTTGTTTTCACCAACAGAATCATCCAGGTACGCGGTCTGCCATGGTGCCAGAAATTGCCTTTTTTTTTTTTTTTTGCATTATTTCAATCTGTATTTCAAATTACCAGTTTGGTTGAATAACTTGCCATACCTTTTTCTGTACTTTTATTTGTATTCCTTTCTATTTCTCATTTTTTATATTGCCTGTTCATAAGTCTGTTGGTGCTTTTCATTATTTATTTTAAAGGGTTCTTTTTAAAATATTTTTATTTTTTATTTCAAAATTATTTGGGTAGAGGCGGTTTTTAGTTACATGGATAAGTTCTTTAGTGGTAATTTCTGAGATTTTGGTGCACCCATCACCTTAGCAGTGTACACTGCACCCAAGGTGTAGTCTTTTGTCCCTCATTCACCTCCCACCGTTTCCCCCGAGTCCCCAAAGTCCATAGTATAATTCTTATGCCTTTTGTCCTCATAGCTTAGCTCCTACTTATAAGTGAGAACATACAATATTTGGTTTTCCATTCCTGAGTTATTTCACTCCATCTGTGAGTTGCCATTATTTTGTTCCTTTTTGTGGCTGAGTAGTGTTCCATGGTGTATATATACCACATTTTCTTTATCCACTTGTTAGTTGATGGGCATTTAGACTGGTTCCATATCTTTGCAATTGCAAATTGTGCTGCTATAAACATGCGTGTACAAGTGTCTTTTTCAAATAACGACTTCTTTTTCTCTAGGTAGATACCCAGTAGTGGGATTGCTGGCTCAAATGGTAGTTCTACTTGTAGTTCTTTAAGGAATCTCGGTACTGTTTTCCACAGTGGTTGTGCTAGTTTACATTCCCATCAGCAGTGTAAAAGTGTTCTCTTTTCACCACATTCACACCAACATCTATTCTTTTTTGATTTTTTTATTATGGCCATTCTTGCAGGAGTAAGGTGGTATCTCATGGTTTTAATTTGCATTTCCCTGATAATTAGTGATGTTGAACAGTTTTTCATATGTTTATTGGCCATTTGTATATTTTGAGAATTGTCTATTCATTCCTTTGCCCACTTTTTGATGGGATTATTTTTTTCTTGCTGATTTGTTTGAGTTCCTTGTAGATTCTGGATATTAGTCCTTTGTCGCCAGATGCGTGGTTTGCAAATATTTTCTCTCATTCTGTGGGTTGTCTGTTTACTCTGCTGATTGTTTCTTTTGCTGTGCAGAGGCTTTTCAGTTTAATCAGGTCCCACCTATTTATTTTTGTTTTTGTTGCATTTGCTTTTGGGCTCTTGGTCACGAACTCTTTGCCTAAGCCAATGTCTAGAAGAGCTTTGCCAATGTTATCTCCTAGAATTTTTATGGTTTCAGGTGTTAGATTTAAATCTTAGATCCATCTGGAGTTGATTTTTGTACAAGGCGAGGGATGAGGATCCAGTTTCAATTGTCTACCTGTGGCTTGCCAATTTTCCCAGCACCATTTGTTCAACAGGGTGTCCTTTCCCCATTTTATGTTTTTGTTTGTTATGTCAAAGATCAGTTGTTTGTATTTGGCTTTATTTCTGGGTTCTCTATTTTGTTCCATTGGTCTACATGCCTATTTTTATACCAGTACCAAGCTGTTTTGGTAACTATGGCCTTGTAGTATAGTTTGAAGTTGGGTAATGTGACCTTAGATTGTCTATTTGTGCTGTTTTCGACTTTTTGATATAGGCATTTAATGCTATGAATCTTCCTCTTAGCACCACTTTTGCTGTATCCCAGAAGTTTTGATAAGTTGTGTCACTATTATTGTTCAGCTCAAAGAAATTTTTGATTTCCATCTTGATTTCATTGTTGACCCAAAGACCATTCAAGAGCAGATTATTTAATGTCCACGTATTTGTATAGCAAAAGTCCTATCCTGAGGGTCTGTTTTCTGAGGCCACCCCATTTCTGACACCTGTTTTCTTAGCCTATGTTTGGTAGAAAGCAAAGCCTGGAGCAAAACATATGTGGTAAAGCTTTAGTGAAGGATGCAATCCCATGGGTGTAAGAGTGAGGGAATAAATGAAGTGAGGTAGGGAAGGATGGAAACAAAATATACTTTGGTGTGCTACTGAGTTCGCCACTGTTACTCAAGAAAACACAGCTTGTTTCACAGTCTTCCTGAATGCTTCCAGACGAGTGGTATAGAATTACACCATCTTGAAATGGTTGAGGAAAGGAATTGATCTGCCTACAGGTGGTGTTTGTCTCATTTCTGCCAGTGGTCAAAGTTCACCCTATTAGGTGTTTGTTAGTTTCCGCACACCTCTGAGCTGTGTTACCTTGGTCCTGGTAGTCAGTAGGAAAGCCAGATCCCACACACCACAGTTCAATCCTGAATCCAAAAGTGGTAGGAGTCATAGAGCCTCCATGGATCTGGTCAGGATGAGCTTGAGTGCAGAAGCTCCTGCTGCAGTGAGTGCAGTAGAGGCCATTTCAGAACCTAGCCCTCACTTTAGAAAAGTGAAGGAGTCAGAAGTGTCAGGAGATGTGAAAATGGCAGTGGCAGTCAGGGATTTCCATTGATCAAGTGCCTGATGGCCTGGGAAGTAGATAAGGCTGAGAAAATATGGAAGGAGTATAAATTGGAGCAAGTCCATGCATACTATGGTTTTTGCACCTGGACAAACAAGGCAACTCTAGTCCTGAATATTTTGCAGATGCACAGAGGGAGACCTGGAAGGTTACAGACCAAACTGGGAATAGTTGTTCCCTCTAGGAGCAGAATTGCTGGCTCAGAGGGTAGATGTATGTTCAACTGTAAGAGATAATGGAAACCCGTTTTCCTTACAACTGGTACCAATTTAGACTCCCACCAGCAATATTCAATAAATCATACGGATTCACATCCTCCCCAACACTTGGTACTGTTAGACTTTTAAATTTTTGACAACTGAATGGGTGAACAGTGGTATTTCATTGTAATTTTGCTTTGCATTTTCCTGATCACTAATGATGTCGAACATCTCTTTATATGTTTATTGGCCATATGCGTCTCTCCATTGGTGAAATGCCTATTCATGTGTTTTGCCCACTTCTTTACTGGATTGTGTTTGTCTTAATAATTTGTAGTCCTTTATATATTCACAATTGGAATTCCTTGCCACTTATCTGTATTGAAAATATTTTCTCCCAATGCACAGCTGTGTTTTTTGCTCTTTATGGTGTCTTCATAAATTAAAATTCTTAAAGTCAAAGTTACCACTATTCTATTCTATGGTCAATGGTTTGTCTACATTGTTTAGAAATCTGTATCCCAAAGTCTAAAAGTTCCTTGCCTATGTTTCCTGTCAAGAGCTTTAAGGGTATGTTTCTGACATTTAATTCCTTAATCCATCTGGAATAGATTATCATTATTTTCCATATCACATGAATGAGGGTTCTAATTTCATCTTTTCCAATATAACCATTTTCCAGCATCAGTTAATAAAATGTCCGTTTACTTACCTAACATGCCACTTCTATCATATACCACATTTCTATACTTGCATGGTTGCATTTGTGGGTTCTCTATTCTATGCCATTGCTCAATTAGTCTATCCGTGCCTCAATATCACAGTCTTAATTTCAATCTCTCCCCCCCCCCCACCCACCCTCTCTCTCTCGTTCGTTTAGAGTGATCACATGAGTTCGGCCTCTTGGTAGAGATTTTCTCCTCTTGGCTATGAGCTCCTCCTTCCCAGGAAGCTTTGAGGAAGGTCAGAATAAGATTACATGTAGTGATGAACTGCTTCTAATACTGTGAGGCTACTAGCTTGGGGTAGGGGACCAAGAGCCATACAAGCCCATTAAATGTTTGTTTTGTTCAGAAAGCCTTCCATCACTGTGACTGGTGTTTGAATGTCTCCAATGCGTTGGGATGCTAAGGAATCCTCCTCTAGGGTTACTAAGGAATGTTTGCTCCCTTTGCTTTCGCTGAACCGGAAAAATTTTGTGGCATTTACAGCAGGAGATCTGCCCTAAGTAAAAACAGTTTGGTTTTGAAGGCAATAAGATGTTTCATCATCGAACAGCATACAACAATTAAATGACAGGGTGCAGCAGCACAGGAGCCTTAAAGGCATTTTCGCAATGTCCAGATCTCAAAGGGTAATGCTGCGCCCGCATCAATTTATGGGAAGAGTCTAGAGTTCACCTACATCTTTCAAACTCCACCAAGCCGGCCGATTCCGACTTCCCTTGTTGCCTCCCTGCAATCTCCACGAATTTGGCCAGGGCACCCGGGCGGCTCAGGCCCAACGGGGCGTGGGCCGTGTGCTCAACCAACCAGAAGCTGGGGGCCCCCTCCCCGTTCTTATCTTTCTGGCATTCATCTCACGCGGCCACCTACAGCTACGACTTCCTCAGGCCCTTTAAGGGCCGCTTCTCAGAGCGCAGGGAGCCGCGGAGTCCGGGGCGTGGGAGCGTTCCATGGGCGGAGCGCGGGCAGGAGTGGGCGGACCGTGGGCGGAGCTCCGTCCGCGCCCTCCCGGCGCACCGCCTGCGGGGCGGTGACTGGCCCAGCCGCACCGCGTCTCCCGCCGTCTCTGCGGCCCCGCAGGCCCCGGGCCCTCTCATTCCCAGCGCTGCCCTGCCTTGCGTTCCAGTGTTCTAGCTTCTGCGAGATGACGCTCAAGGCGAGCGAGAGCGAGAGTGGGGGCAGCATGCACACGGCGCTCTCCGACCTCTACCTGGAGCACTTGCTGCAGAAGCGTAGTCGGCCAGAGGTGAGCGGGCCCCGCGAGTCCCAAGGGTGCTGGGCCGGGGCTCGGCCATTCATCTCGGGACTTTCCCTGTCCCGGGCCCTGTCCCCGGGGGGCCTGTCCTTGCGGGTCCTGGCCATAGGTCGGAGGCCGCGATAGCCGGCGGGGTGAGGACAAGGCCAGCGCGCGGCCGGGTTCGTACCGGGCTGCTGGTGCAGTGGATCCTTGCCCGCTGCAGTCCTTCTAGTTGGAAATCAGGAGAGGCAGCGGCCTGGACAGTGCGCTTATTAAGGTCAAGGAAAACTTCTCGTGGACGGCATTCAGAGTAACAGAAAGTCTTTAAGGAACACATCAAGGAGTAGGTCTGCCTGGTTGTTGTTGAAGTGCTTGTGTTTGGGTCAGCAGAAATGATTGTAAAAGCCAGCTTCTGGTTCTAAAGAGCTCACTCACTGTTCCTCTTCATTTAGGCAGGTCCCCTTGTGCTATGGTGCAAAGAGGGTGGCCAGTGTATATTTGCGGGTGGAACAAGGAATCCAGATTCCAGGGATGGATGGCTGGTAAATAGCTATTAACCTCTGTCCTCAAAGATGCCCTAAGGGTAGGTTGTGCTTATCTGTTACTGGCAAATCTCTCCCAAACTCGCTGGTTTACAACACTGAGCATTTTCTTGTCTCTCATAGTTCGTTTTGGTTGGGCCCAGCAAGGTGGTCGTCACTCAGGGTCTGTCAGGTGGGGACACGGCTCACTTACTCATCTGCAGGTTGATGCTGGCACTCATTTGGAGCCATGAGCCAGAAGATCAACCAGCAGCCTCTCCCTGTGGCTTGATCTTCCTCACAGCATGCTGGCCAGGTCCCAAGGGGAAAATGTCCAGAGAGAACCAGAGAGCCAGGCAGAAGCTCAGAAGTCACAGCATGAACCTCCTTCCTAGACTGCAAGGTCTTCTAGGGCAGGGCCGTGTCATACTCACTTCTTTAAGTGCCCAATAAGTGGGTCCTCAGAAATATTTGCTAAATTAACAAATGACTGAAGAGGTGGACATTTGGGATTTAGAGTAACCCTCCGATTTCACAGGTGAAAAAACTGAAGATCCCTGCAACATAAGGCAAACAGTAGAGCTGTAGAAATTTAATTGTGTAGTTTGATGACATTTGACAAATGGATATAGTCATGTAACGACAACCACAATCATGACAAAGAATAAACATTTTCAAGGTTCCAGAAAGTTCCCCTGTGGCCCTTGGCAGTCAGTCACCTTCCTCCACCTGGAACATGGCAACCACTGATCTATCACTACAGATTTGCCTTTTCTGGAATTTTATATAAATAGAATCCTACAGTATGATGTATTTTGTGTCGGGGTTCTTATGTAAACCTATGTGTTCCCTTATGGGCATGCTTGAAAGACTGAGTAAACAGCACATTCTGTGGGGCTGTGAGTTTATACTATCATATTGGAGATAGTCTACCAGTTAGCTAATTTGTTTGGTTTTTATTAAAGGATTTGAAGAAGATCAAATAAGAAAACTTACTAAATCCCTGAATGAAATAGTATCCAGCTGTGCCAAAGTGAGCATCTGAGGGAGAATCTTCACACGATGAAGTGTGGCTTGACTCCACAAACCTGCAGATTCTTATTTCTTTAGCTTCACCTTCCCTTTGGGGCTCTTACCAGTCTTTGCTGCAGCACCAAGCTCTGCCTTTCACTTGCTGCGTGGCTTTGGGCAAGCTGCTGAAGCTCTCTCTGCCTTAGGTTTCTCTCCTTTATGAAACTGGCAAGTTTGGAAGGTTGTGGCAACATTTACATGAGATAATGCTTGACAAGGACCTTGAGCCACACTGGGACATCCAGAGTAATGACCCAGTATCTCCCTAGGAGCTGCCTGCCCAGTAGTAGCAGTCAGAAAGTTTTCCTATAATGGCAAGATTTGAAGCAGGAAAACCTGTGAGGAAGTTGTTGGCTTCAATAGAAATTATAAAATTATTTTGCTGAAAGTTTCATTTAAAGGTGTCACTTTACGGAAAAAGGCTGCCGATTCAAAACATAAAGTTTCACTTCCAATTATAATCCACATTTAATACTGAAAAAATATTGTCTAAAGATAATTTTGCAATAGGTTTGAATGTAGCCTATCTCCCCTATTTAAGTATATCTCCTTCCTTGGATAAACTAATTTTTTTTTCTTTTCATTGTGGTCTAGGCAGGTTAATGGAGAAACTAATTTTATTAGCTCTCTCTGGCCTTGTTCTTCACAGTAGTACCCATTAATGCACATAAAAGTAGTTGTACAATTCCTGATGCTGCTTTTCTCTTCGGGCCTATTTGAAGCAACACTTTACCCAGGACCTGAAGCAATTGGTTGAGAATCCCTGAAAATTCTCTTGGGCCTATCCTACATCAAAAAAAAATCACCTAACAGATAAGTCAGGCTCCAGGCAAATTTCCACTAAGAAAACCTGTTTCTTGGTTCTTAGGCCATCACATGCAGCATTACTCCCCGCTGGTGGTCATTGAGTGTGACGCAGTGTTGTTTGTTGCCTACTCCAGGTCTGCTGCTGGAACTAAGAGGCAAATAAGGAAGGACACAGACATAGAAACAAATACAGTAGTGCGATGGCAATGCGATAGAGGCAGGTGTGGAGCTCTGTGGAGCAAGGAGGGGCACCCAGTACAGTGGGCTCTTGCATTTCGCAGTACCTAGGCTGTAACTGGCAAGTGGTACCTGGGCAGAGGGAACAGCCTGTGCACGGACACCAACGTGCATGCCGAGTGCGGCACCTTCTGCGATGGCAGGAGGTCGAGTCTATGGTGTGCATGATCACTGACTCTGCTTCTGACTAGTTGTAATTTCACCTGAGAAAGAACTTTTGCTCCAGACTTGGATCTTGCTGTTTCCTTTGCAAAGGAAATGTTTCTGTTCAAGGCTTTTCTTTTCACAGAACTGATACTAGAAAGTGAAGTGTAGTTTTCAAATTATTTAGTCCTCTGCCCAATCTCCCCAGTATGTAGTGTGGTCTCAGCCAGTCTGCCTTTCCTGTCCTTCACTTCCAGGAACTTCATGACTTTTTTCTGTTCTTTTTTTTTCTTTTTTTTTCTTTTTTGAGACAGAGTTTTGCTCTGTCGCCCAGGCTGGAGTGTAGTGGCGTGGTCTCGGCTCACTGCAACCTCTGCCTCCTAGGTTCAAGCGATTCTCCTGCCTCAGTCTCCCAGCTAGCTGGGATTACAGGCGCCTGCCAACACACCTGGCTAATTTTTGTATTTTTGATAGAGACAGGTTTTTGCCATGTTGGCCGGGCTGGTCTTGAACTCCTGATCTCAGGTGATCCGCCTGCCTCGGCCTCCCAAAGTGCTGGGATTACAGGTATGAGCCAGCGCCCCGGGCCTTTCATGACGTTTTTTTCAAAACTAGAAGGGCTTAGGATACCTTGCAGATAAGAATCTGCTTTTATTGTGGCTAAGTAGATTTGAGTTTCATCATGAACGTTCTATTCTTTTCTAACTCATTTGTTCTCCCTACACAAGACACTGAAGTATAATAGAATACCAGGAACAGCTATTTCAAGTTAAGATCAATTCCCTTAAATTGGAGTTTGCCAACCTGGGCACTGTTAACATTTTGGGTCTGATAATTCTGTTGTAAAAAGTAATACCTCGCCACTAAGTTGTGACAATCAAAAATGTCCTGAGACAGTGTCAGGAGGGGAGACAAAATTAGTTGATGCAGAGATTTTTCTCCTAAGCAGTGAGTTGCCTCTAACCTTTCAGTGTTGCTAAAAAAGAACTCTGGGTGTGGAGTGTAGAAAGGCAAGAATAAATAGCCATATTTCCAAAATTGGCTGGGGTAGGGGAAGTGACGCCAGAGGAGGGGAAGAGGAACTTTCGTAACATAGAGTCTTGCTTTTCTTTTTCTCTTTCATATGAAGAAATATACATGAACAAAACACATAATAGGTTTTCCCTCAAAAGTTATCTTCCTTGGGAGGCCTTTCTGCTTTATTTTCCTCCTTAGTACCTGTCATCATCTGTGACTATTCTGCACAGTGCAGAGGCAGCCTTTGTGTGAGGGACACAGCACCTGCATTCTCTCCTTGTACCTGCACAAACTCCAAAGTCCATGCTTATAGTTCAACTTCTGGAGTCTGAGGCTTACTCATCCTTTAAGCTCAGACAGGTTTCTGAACCATTTCATGTCTTCAAATATTGACCACAGAATGGGGATGAGCATTTGATTTAATGAGTGTTGTTATTTGCACACAGCTCCGGCACTGGTTTAATGGCAGTGTGGGGACTTGGCGCCAGGTATCTGCAGCCCTGTGTTTCTGCTGTGTGGAACGGTGCTACTTGAGTTTCCTGTTGTTTTTTTACCCCAGTGGAAGCAAAAGCCTTTGCATGTGTACTTGGCCTTTAGGTTGCTGTATGTGTTCCCAGATGGATTTAGTACCTGAGAAGCAAAGCACCTGGTTAATGTATGATTTTAAGACAGTACCTGCCAGAATATCCTCTCTCCCTAGTTCCTGTCATTTGTGGTTAAACAGTGCTAATCTCTTTCTAATACTTCAGAATACCCTTGGCTTTCTCAGTTTCTCTTGTTTTTTTCCCGAAGTGGAATAGGATACTCCCCATGCAAAGAGAGGGAATTTGTGGGCACCTGGGGCCAGGGCTTGCTGGGCAGCTGTCTGGCATCATCTCGCCTTCTTGGACTTGGCTTTCTAAGTCTCCACGTGGGAGCAGTTGGCAAAGAGCCTAACAGTAGGCTGCGCAAATGTTTGTTCTTTCCTATGTTCACTGTCACTTAATCTAATTGTTTGGATTAGAAAGCCAACTTCAGTTGCCCCTGCTCTATTCACCCCCGCCACCACCCGTCCCCCGCCAAGTTTGTTTTTCATCTCTTTTTAAATTCCAACTTCCTTTGAGCAACTGCCTCTGCCCTTTGAACCCTGCTGCAGATGTTTCCTCCAAAGGGGCTTTCAGAGCGGCAGGCATTGCCACTCCAGCACTTTGTCTGATTAAAGGCCAGAGGCTGCAGAACAAAAGCCAGACATGGAGTCCTGGGTGAGTGTTTATTCCCTGGCTCCTCCTGAATCCCAGCAGTCATCCTTAACAGAGCCACTTCCGCCCTGCCTTGTCACTGGTCAGGGGCAGGCCTGCCATAGCTCTGTGGCCTCCTGTATCCACTAGAGATGATGGTGGCTGCTTTGAGAGGATGATGTGGAGGTTGTGAAGTGAACTCTGAGAAATAGAATCTAGTGCCTTTGACCTTTATTATTTGTTCAGCATTACTCATGTCACTTACAGTATATGTCTGCATATCTTTTCTCCTATGATATGTCAGTAATGAGGAGACATGGGGACTAGTTGAAGGAGTTCTGTAAGATGAGGTCACAGAGAGCTGACCCTCCCTTTCTGAGAGTCTCATGAAAACAGGGTGGCTCAGGGACAAGTTCATGGTGGAGAAAATTGTGCTTTGCTTTTGGAAAACTTATTGTGTACTTTAGTTACCACGTTGGAAGTTTCCGTTTTTCTTAGTCATCGTTTGCAACTTCTGGGTAAGCGTGATAGTGACTCTTAGTCATCGCAAAGAGGAACGTCTTGATGGATAAGCACATCTGAAAGACCAACCTTTGGGATGGCAACTCTCGAACTTTTCCAGCTGGAATGATTCTGCCTCTAGTAAGCTTTGCTGAGTCTTTAATTTAAAGGCTGACATGTAAAAAGCAATCACTGTAATAAAGCTGGATAAGAAGAATATGACATAGCTAGGCATGGTGGCTCACGCCTGTAATCCCAGCACTTTGGGAGGCCGAGGCGGGCGGATCACCTGAGGTTGGCAGTTCAAGACCAGCCTGACCAACGCGGAGAAACCCCATCTCTACAAAAAATACAAAATTAGCCGGGCGTGGTGGTGCACGCCTGTCATCTCAGCAACTCTGGAGGCTGAGGCAGGAGAATCGCTTGAACCCAGGAGGCAGAGGTTGTGGTGAGCCGAGATCATGCTATTGCACTCCAGCCTGGGCAATAAGAGTGAAAGTCTCTCTCAAAAAAAATAAAATAAATAAAATAAAATTCGTCTAGCCACCACCACAATGAAGATACAGAACTGGTCCATCCCCACAAAGACCTCCCTCCTGCTGTCGCTTTATAGTCACACTTGTCTTCCTCCCTACCCCATCCCCGCAACCCCTTGCAGCCACTACTCTGTTCAATGTCTCTATGATTTTGTCATTTTAGGAATGTTATATAAGTGGAATCATATAGTATGTGATGTTTTGAGATAGATTAGCTTTCTTTCAGTCAGGATAATGCCTTTGAGATGGATCCCAAGTTGTTTTAGTATCAATAGTGTTTTTTGTTTTAATTGCTGAGAAGTGTTCCATGGTATGGATATACCACAGTTTAACTGTTCACCTGTATTTTGGTTCTTTATAGATTTTGGCTGTTATAAATAAAGCTGTTATGAGCATTCATGTATAGGCTTTTGAGTGAACATAAATTTCCATTTCTCTAGGTGAATATCCAGGAGTGCCATCCCTGGGTTTTATGGTAGTTGTGTGTTTGGTTTTTTAATAAAGTGTTCAACTGTTTTCTAAGGAAGCCATATCACTTACATTCCACCAACAATGTATGAGATGCCCAATTTCCCCTCAGCTTCACCAGTTACGAGTATTGTCACTATTTTTTTATTTCAGCTATTCTGATAGATGTGTAGTGATATATCATTGTTGTTTTAATTTGCATTTCTCCCTGATGGCTAATGATGTTGAACATCTTTTTATATCCTCATTTGCCATCTTTATATATCTTCTTTGGTGAAATATCTGTTCATGTTTTTTGCCCATTTTCTAATTAGTTTGTTTTTACTGTTGAGTATTGAGCACTCTCTTTTTATATTCTATATACCAGTCTTTTATTGGATATGTGGTTTGTAAATGTTTCTCCCAGTCTGTAGCTTGTATTTTCACAATCTTCGCGTGGGCTTTCACAGAACAAGAGTTTTTCATTTTGATGAGGTCCAATTTACCAATTTTTCCTTTTGTGGATCCTGCTTTTGGTGTCATATATGGGAACTTTTTGCCTAGCTCTAGATCCTGACAAGTTTCTTCTATTTTTTTCAAAATATTTTCTAGTTTTGCACTTTACATGTAAGTCCATATCCATTTTAGAAGGTTCAGGTCAGCTTTTCCCTTTTTGGCGATGAGTTTCCAATTGCTGCAGCACCATTGAGTTGCTTTTGCATCTTTGTTAAAAATCAACTGGGCATGTCTCTGTGGCTCTACTCTGTTTCTGGGTTCCCTATCCTGTTCCATTTATCTGTATGTCTATACCACGTAGTCTTTACTGAGACTATACTACAGTAAGTTTTGAAACTGTGCAGACTGAGTCTTCCTACTGTCCTGTTTTTCAAAATTATTTTAGCTTTTCATGGGTCTGTACCTTTCCATCATGTATATGATTTTTAAAAGGTCAAGTCATCTATACGTGCTTTTAGTGTAAACTACATGGACCAAGTGAGTGAAAGCACTTGTGTATAAGAAAAATAACACCCCAGGTATAGGGTGATTGGTAGCCAACACTGGCTTCTGGCTGAGGCATCAGTAGGGAATGTGAGAGCTGGGGCCACCTGAAGAGCGATGCCAGATCTTCTGATACTTTAAAAAGAAGGTGGAGTCCCCTGATTTTTACTAAACAAAACAGAGACATGTGGTCGAAATAAAACAGTTTGCAACTTCTGCTTTGGAGCTTTTTCTTTTCTTTTTTCAGAGATAGAGTCTCGCTCTGTTGCCCAGGCTAGAGTACATAGCTCACTGCAGCCTTGACCTCCTGGGCTCAAATGATCCTCCTGCCTCAGCCTCTCGAGTAGCTAGGACTACAGGCACATGCCACCACACCTGGCTTGGAACTTCAAATAATGCATTCATTCCTTCATTTATTGTCCAACCAATGCAGATCCTACTTCTTGACTCCCCACTTTGTAAGAGAACAAGATTACAGGCCTCTTCCTTTCGATTTTTCTCCCCTTTTTACCTGCCAACTTCCTATCATGTACATGTGTACCTTAATATTGTCATGGTGCCGATATTTACAGTCTGTTTCATCATTTGTTTCTAAGTGAGTTCTAAAAAGTAAAAATTAATAAGTGGTTTGTATATTACTATAACTGGTTGCCGATCCAACATCCCACTTCTCACTTACATATCCCTGATCTTGTTTGGGATGGCAAGATGCTCAACTAAACTAATCTTCCCAGCCTCTTTTTTGGCTGGGACGGCCATGTTCCACAGTTCTGGCCAATGACACAAGAACCACAACCTCACTTCTTTTGGGGGTCTCTGAGCCCTGAATCTGTTGTTTTCTGCAGAGGCCACAGTTATCCACTTGGCTGGTGCCTCCTGTATGCACATTCTAGGCTCTAGCTGTCTCAACTCTCCTTGCTCATTCCTCCATCTGCTTTCTGTCTTCTAGAAAGCTATTGAAATCCTGGCCGGGCATGGTGGCTCATGCCTGTAATCCCAGCAGATTTGGGAGGCCGAGGCAGGTGGATCACTTGCGGTCAGGAGTTCGAGACCAGTCTGGCCAACATGGTGAAACCCCGTCTCTACTAAAAATACAAAAATTAGCTGGGCATGGTGGTGGGTGCCTATAATCCCAGCTACTCGGGAGGCTGAGGCAGGAGAATCGCTTGAACCCGGGAGGCGGAGGTTGCAGTGAGCCGAGATCACGCCATTGCACCCCAACCTGGGCAACAGAGCGAGACTCTGTCTCAAAAAAAAAAAAAAAAAAAAGAAAGAAAAGAAAAAACAAAAGAGAAAGAAATCTTTCGACCCGATGACTTTTTGTGGGTTTCTATTTCCCTCCTCCCGTTTACTCTTACTTAAACAGGGTCAAGGTTGAGGCAGGACAAGATCCACACAAGTACTTGAACCTGAGTCCCAATCACTTTGGAAAATTCTTTTACTAATTTCTTTTATTAAAGTAACACAAGCACATAATACATAATTTGAAAGGTATAACTTGATACACAATGAAAACAACTTCCTTCTCACCCCATCTTGTAGCCACCCAGTTCCTCTCCCTAGAAGCAACCACTGTTTCTTATGTCTCCTTCCAGACACAGTTTATGTATTTTCATTTATTTTATTTTTTGAGACAGGGTCTCAATCTGTCCCCCAGGCTAGAGTGCAGTGGCATAATCACAGCTCACAGCAGCCTTGACCTCCCAGGCTCAAGCAATCCTTCCGCCTCAGCTTCCCTAGTAGCTAGGATTACAGGTGCACGCCACCATGCCCGGCTAATTTTTTTATTTTTTGTAGAGACGAGGTTTTACTATGTTGCCTAGGCTTGTCTCAAACTCCTGGGCTCAAGTGATCCTCCCACCTCAGCCTCCCAAAGTGCTGGGATTACAGGTGTGAGCCACTGCACCTGGCCAGTTTATGGATTTTTAAGCAAATATGAATATAATCATTCTTTCACTGTTTATGATGAAGCTAGTATACCCTTCATCACATCATTATTATTTTTTGCTTAACAATAAATCTTCAAGATTACCCTCAGAACCTCCTTTTCATACCTACATGGTGTATCCCGGGTATCATAAGTCAATTTTTTAAATATAAGCCTATCTTAGACAATTTTGTTATAGCAGCAATGCCATATGACTTGGTGTCATGTGAGTTTTTTGAAGTTCTAGTTGCTAGACAAGGCAGTTTCTCTTTCTCAGTACTTCCCTCATTTGAGGTCACCTGATAGCGAACACTACTTCAAACCTCACCATGTTTTTTGTTTGTTTGTTTGTTTGTTTTTCTGAGACAGGGTCTTCCTCTGTTGCCCAGGTTGGAGTGTACTGGTGTGATCATGGCTCACTGCTGCCTCCAACTCCTGAGCTCAAGCAATCCTCCTGCCTCAGCCTCCTGAGTAGCTGGGACCACAGGCTTGCACCACCACACTCGGCTACTTTTAAAATTTCTTATAGAGGTAGGAGTTTCACCATGTTGCCCAGGCTGGTCTCAAACTCCTGGGCTTAAGTGATCTCCCCACCTTGGCCTCCCAAAGTCCTGGGATTGCAGGTGTTAGCCACTGCACCTAGCCCAAACCTCACCATCTTATCAAAGTTTCTACTTAGAAATCAGAGTCCCTTAGAAATGATGTAAGCCTCTACTCCAGACTTCCTTGTCTCTCATCTTCTAGTCCTTTTCTAGGCCTTGGGCAGGCCAGTGGACACTGCTCAGGAATACATGTATTCCCATCTAGGGACCCTTCTCCTTCCCCACACAGTGAATGGCACACTCCTCACAGTTCTGCCTATTGGGAAGATCTTCCCTCCCTACTGTCTTTGAGGGTCACCTCTGGGTGTGACTGGAATGCAGCTATCCCCTATTTTCAGCAGACCCTTCCATAAGCCCACTTCAGGCCTATTCCTCCTCCTCCTCCTCCTCCTCCTCCAGGTGGCTATATTATTTTTGATTTAATATTTTATCTGGGGTGGGCAGGGAGTGTTTTCAGAGGTTTCCATAGTTTTTCCCCATTGTGATTGCTCTTACCCCAGTCCCTGGGCTTCTTTAACATTAACAGATCAGCAAAGCAAACTGAGAAGGAGCATTTTAAGGAGAAGAGAGTGATCACCTGTGAGACTGATCCACAGGTGATCTACCATGTTGTGGTGTAGCAGTAGCCATTCATTCCCATTGATGTGGGGTATCCACTGGATATGCTTCAGTTTATCTGTTCTACTGTTGATGGACTTTTGGGGTATTTTCAGGTTTGGCCTTTTAAGAATAGTGTTGTTCTGGAAAGGGCACACCACTACTTTCCTGGAATTCCTGCCAAAAATGCAAAATCCCAGTCTAATCTTGAAAAAACATCAGATGATAAACCCAAACTGAGAGACATCTACAAAATAACAGGTGTGTACTCTTCAAGAATGTCAAGGTCATGAAAGAAGAAGAAGAAAGGCTGGGGAAATTTTCCAAATTAAGGAAGAGTAAGGAAATGTGAAATGCATGATTGGATTCTGGTCTTAGATTGGATTCTGGGACCAAAAAGTCCTAGTTTGGATTCTGGACTGGGGAAGAAATATATAGCTATAAAGGACATTCTTGAATGGTTTGGCAAATGACAATATTGTGTCAATGTTAAATTTTCAGTTTTGAAAATGCTCGTTCCTAACATATGGAGACATTTATGGGTAAAGGAGAATGAAGTCTTCAGATTACTCTCAAATGGTTAAAAAAATTAAATTTTATAATATTTTTTAAAGAGTACTGGCTGCTCTTGGAACGGTGCCTAAAAGATGAAAGAATTTTATAGTAACACCCATATAGCCACACCTCCTAGATTCTACAATTAACATGTCGCTATGTTTGCTTTATCACATTTCTATCCAAAAACTGCCCATCTATCCACCTTTTTTTTCCTGGTATTTCAAAATAAGTTTCAGATATCAGAGCACTTTACCCCTGAAAGCTTCAGCATGCATAGCATTGGCTCGAGTTCAGGATTTGTTTATGGTTCTTTTCATCCTGTTATTAAATTGTAAGTGTTCTTTGTATGTTCTGGATACAAATCCTTTGTCAGATGTAAATATTGCAAATTTTTATTCTCAGGTGTGTCATACCTGTCTAGTTTCTTATGTAAGATGTTTGACTTTGATGAAGTCAATTGTTTGCTTGTACGATTATTGCTCCCTGCGTCTTGTCTACTAAATCTTTGCTTATCTCAGTGGAGTTTTTTGATGAATAGACTTCTTACTTTTAAAGTGTTTGTCTTTTTAGTTTTCATTTATACTTGGGACCTTTTATGACATTTATTGTGCAGACCATTTTTCCCCACTGCACTGCAGTGTCACCTGACTATAAATGTGTGGCTCTGTTTTTGCACTCTCTGTTCCTTTACACTGGTCTTTTGTCTTTCTTCTTACCACAGTGCCTTAAATTACTTTAGATTTATAATAAAGAGGTCTTGCTGCCTGGTAGAGTAACTCACTTAGCTTTGCTGTCTTTGAGATTAGGGGAAGGAGTCACAGTGGCAATGTATTATTGTCATCACCGTGGTTCGGGGCCCCGACCTAAGTGCCTAATTCTACAGGCAGAAGTTCTTTGTAGCCTAAGGGGTGATTCATGAGAAACTGGTGCTAACCTTAATTACCTTTATTGCTGTGTGACCGAGAGCATCAGGTTGTTCAAGGAAATACAGAGGAGAAGGGAACATGCCAGAAACCCTTGGAGCCTGAGGTGCCGCAGGATTCAGAATCTAATTTTGTTATATATTACGTAATACCCCAAGCAGGGTCCAGGGGAGCACCATGTAAATCAAGGCACATTAATATTTCTGCAGCAACCTAGATAAACATGTCTATTTTATTTATTTTTAGAGACAGGGTCTCGCTCTGTTGCCCTGGGACTGTAGCTGGGACTACAGGTGCACACCACCATACTTGGCTAACATGTCTATTAAGTTGGAGAAATAAAGCTTACAAACAGCTTCACGTCAATTCAAATGAGAATGAGGCCAAACTTATGAAATAAGTTTTCAGAGCCTCTTGAATGTTAGAATTGCAGATTGTGGACTGACTGTGGGCCTTGCTCCTGATTTCATACATTGCTTTGTTGTTTTGACTTGACAGGCTGTATCACATCCATTGAATACTGTGACCGAGGACATGTACACCAACGGGTCTCCTGCCCCAGGTAGCCCTGCCCAGGTCAAGGGACAGGAGGTGCGGAAAGTGCGACTCATACAGTTTGAGAAGGTCACAGAAGAGCCCATGGTAATCCCTCGTCATATTGTCACCCACCAGTTTCTCTCTGCCCCATGAGTCACTGGGCCAGAAGAGTCGATGCAAGAGGCTGCTCATGGAGTTAGGGAACTGGCCAACCCCAAAATTGTCTTTTCATTCTTATCTCAGATTCCTCCTCAAAGCAGGCTTCATGCCTGTTCTGGTTGACGACTATCTTGGGTATAAATGGAAAATATTTTCCTGAGAAATTGCCATAAGTTCTTTCTAAAATAACCTCAGAAAGAGCTTAAAATAAAGCTTATCGTGCCATTGCCTTTATTTCAGGGAATTACTCTGAAGCTGAATGAAAAACAGTCCTGTACGGTGGCCAGAATTCTTCATGGTGGCATGATCCATAGACAAGGTACTCTGTGGGAGCTCTGGCTGGGGTTTGATTCAGGGATTAATAATTTACTCCCTATTCCGTGGTGTGGGGCATGAAGCTTATAATCCTCTAAACTGGTAGCATTTTTGTGAGTGTTCCAAGAGACCTTTTGTGGCTTAATAACTGGCTCTGTAGAATCACTACATGATAAGATCTCTATGTGAATTGCCCAGTGCCACCATCTCCCTATCTGAGCCTCCTTTCACACCTATTTATACCAATATTTTTCTAGTAAGTTAATATTTGAGCAATTGCCACATGCCACCCGTTGCATTAGACTTGGAAAGGACAGCAGTACCATTTGGTAGCATTTTGGGGTTTGAGCTAAACAACAAAGAAACATGGAGCTTGCTGGTGAGAGAGGAGTACTGAGTTCTTTGCCTTGCTTTGTTATTCTTTTTAGTATATACATCTGTGTCATAGTCTGGAGTCAGTAGCCACTCTAGTTCCAGGAATTTGAGGACAAGGCGTTTTATTGTGCTGTTGGACTACTGAGGCCAAGGAGGATGAGACCATCTTAAACTGTCAAGTCAAATGTTTTCAATCCTGAGTATTTGACACAATCTGTGTCATAACATGCTGTAAATCCTGGTTTCTCTTCTATGGTATCTTGAGTTACATTGACAGCTCCTGTTTGAACTTTTGTTCTTTTGTGGATTGATTTTTCATTTCATGGCAGGCTCCCTTCACGTGGGGGATGAGATCCTAGAAATCAATGGCACAAATGTGACAAATCATTCAGTGGATCAGCTGCAGAAGGCGATGGTGGGTATTTTCTATGCTAGATGAAGACCTTCCATTGTCTCCATAAGTGTTGATCCACATTGGTATCAGTGACCTCATCTTTCTGTCAAAGTATTTGTACCTTCTTGAGGGGGCTCTTTTCACTGCTAGTCTTTATTCTGTGTAAGAAATGATAATTTTCTGCCTTTATTTAGTAAAATTCTAAAACAGGGCAAATAACCCAGAGCATCAATCTGGTGTTCCA
This sequence comes from Nomascus leucogenys, assembly GCF_006542625.1. Lineage (NCBI taxonomy): Eukaryota > Metazoa > Chordata > Mammalia > Primates > Hylobatidae > Nomascus > Nomascus leucogenys. The sequence continues at coordinate 139,704,450 of NC_044406.1, read as the reverse complement.
TGAAGTAATGCCAAATGAAGTAAAGCAAGTTATAACGTATATAGTAGAATCCCATTTTTGTTAAAAACAAGCAATACATATATGTATAATGTATGTAAATATTTGTAATGCTTTTATTGGTATGGGGAAAAGCGTGGATATATATACGCCATAGTTCATTTTTAGGAACTTCTTCAGGACTTTTTGGGGTAAAGAGTGGGGAGGAAAAGTCTTTTTTTTTTTTGAGATGGAGTTTCACTCTGTCACCCAGGCTGGAGTACAATGGTGTGATCTCGGCTCACTGCAACCTCCGTCTCCTGGGTTCAAGCGATTCTCCTGCCTCAACCTCCCGAGTAGCTGGGATTACAGGTACCCGTCATCACGCCTGGCTAATTTTTGTATTTTTAGTAGAGACAGAGTTTCGCCGTGTTGGCCAGGCTAGTCTTGAACTCCTGACCTCAGACGATGCACCCACCTCAGCCTCCCAAAGAGCTGGGATTGCAACAGGCGTGAGCCACCGTGCCCAGCTCGGAAAAGTCTTTAGTTAGCTTTTCTTTGTTACTCTTTGCATGTCTTCATATTGTTATGCTGATTTCTGGGGCACATGACACTTTTGTATTAAAGGAGGAATTGTCCTACAAAGTCTCAAAATGTAAAGATGGTTGTTGGGGAAAAAACCTGGGACTTAGTTTTCTGTACAATTTTCTGTCCATTTTTTTAATAGAAAGAAACCAAAGGAATGATCTCATTAAAAGTAATTCCCAACCAGCAGAGCCGTCTTCCTGCACTACAGGTGGGTGGCACCATTTTCTCTATTGTCATGATGGCAGGAGTCGGGCCATGTTGTCTTGTATTCTTTGAAATTTGATTTTAAGGGATGTGAGTCTAACTTTAAGTTCTAAGTATCTCACAAGTGTGTGGCTGCTTGGCTCAGGGTCCCCTTTCCTCAGTGGAGAACATAGTGACGACAGTAGTAGAGAATGAATGAGCCTTTGCTGCTAGTGGTCAGGTAGGAAGGGAGAGGGTAATTTTTTTCTACAGATGGTAGGGAATCAATACAACTCCAAGAGGAAAATGGGTAAAGGGAATGAAGAGGTCATTCACAGGAGGAAAACTACAAATGAGCATTGAACATATGAAAAAATATTTTATCTTACCTGTCATCAAAGAAATGCAAATTAAAATATGCATGAGACACCAGTTTTCACCAAGCAAATTGGCAAATAATTTTTAAAATAGCAATAAGAAAGCCCCGTGATTGATAGTGGCAAAGTAAAGAAAGAAAGAAAAGATAGATAGAATCTGTTGAGCACTTATTCACAATTTATTGAGGGTCTACCATGTACAAAGTGCTGTGCTAGAACATGGAGGTGATATAAGAGAAATGGTTCCCACTTCACACATAGCTCATCAACCAGCAGAGGAATAGATTGGACAGGGCCATGGCAAGTCAATGTGGAAGAAGTAATGAGGTAGGGGTGTGTGTGTGTGTGTGTGTGTGTGTGTTTGGGAGCAGGAGAGGAGAATTTTCAATAATAAATTCAAGTTCTTTGATAGATATATGAGTGTCCATATTTTCAATTGTGAAAACAGTTGTTCAAGGAAACATACATCTCAAAGAGTAGCTGCCCTGTACTGAGACAGACGACCCAGATCCGGCGGTAACTGCAGACATGTTGACGTCGAAAGACATCCCATGCCTTCTTTTTATATTTTTTTTTTTTTTGAGACAAAGTCTCACTCTGTCACCCAGGCTGGAGTGTAGTGGCACAATCTCGGCTCACTGCAATCTCCACCTCCCGGGTTCAAGCGATTCTCCCGCCTCAGCCTCCCAAGTAGCCAGGACTACAGGTGCACGCCACCACGCCTGGCTAATTTTTGTATTTTTAGTAGAGACGGGGTTTCACCATGTTAGCCAGGATGGTCTCCAACTCCTAGCCTCATGTGTTCCACCCGCCTCGGCCTCCCAAAGTGCTGGGATTACAGGCGTCAGCCACTGTGCCCGGCTTCTCATGCCTTCTTGTTAAAGGGATTCGTTCTGACCCCTCCGCAAACACAATCATTTCAGTATTTCAATTTCTCTTTCTTGGGTGCTCCCCCACCATTCTTACCTCCCTGTTGTTCATTCCATCCTGACCCCATTTGTTTACAGCAGGACATGCTCTGATGCTGGTGTTTCTTTGGAAGCTGCCACCTGCAGTTCCTTTTGCCTTCTTTTTAGATGTTCATGAGAGCGCAGTTTGACTATGATCCCAAAAAGGACAATCTGATCCCTTGCAAGGAGGCAGGACTGAAGTTTGCTACTGGGGACATTATCCAGATTATCAACAAGGATGACAGCAATTGGTGGCAGGGACGGGTGGAAGGCTCCTCCAAGGAGTCAGCAGGATTGATCCCTTCCCCTGAGCTGCAGGAATGGTGAGCCGTTTTTGTGCAGGTGGAAGGGCCATGTGCCTGCCACAAATAACTTAGCTTCAGAAAATGTGTCATTTTGTTTGTAGTTTCTGTTTCTCAACCAAGGAGACCTCCTAGATTTCCTGGCATAATGGGTGGGGGAGGGTTAACCATGCGTTGATAAGCTGGACTGAGAGGCAACTACAGGCAAGGAGCCCAAATAGCTCTTCATTCCCATGTGGGCCTCTTGCTTCCTTAAACATTTTCCCCATAGTTACCAAGCACATGACAGTGCTGGGACTGACCCCTCCCTGGTCTCCTGTTTCCCAAGCTAGTGCGCTTCTACCAGCCATGCTGTTTCTGGGATTTCCTTGGAGTCCTGCAGAAAACAGTCGCATTTAAGTATGTGTCCTTTAGGCACATTCCTGGTACATAGAAGAAATAATTCCTGTCCCCGAGTCAGATTGCTCACTTAGTCCTGGTTACATCATAGGAATGGCAGAAAAATTCACAAAACAGTTCCAACTGAGAAGACATCCAACACTGAGCCTCCCTCTACCTGTGCAAAATTACCCCAGTGTAAAGATTACAGCCGTTGTGGGGTTGACACTGAATAGAAATATTAGAATATGTTACATGTAGCAATACAAGTTATTGTTTTGTGAAGCAGTTGTTTTAGATATATATGTGGGGTGTGTATATGTGTTTTGTTTATAGATGTATGTGCAATTATGGCTTGCGATGCACCGTGTATTTCTTAGAGTGAGGTGGGGTCATAAAGGTTTGAGACCTTTATGGTCTAGAGCAAAGAAAGAGAGTTGTTTGTGGGTTGTGTCCAGAATGTGCTGACAGGTACTAGATGACACAGACTCAAGGAACCAGGTCCCTGGCTGAGGGCAGGGCACAGTGCAAGATGCACCAAACAGTGTACGGGGTGCTTTGCACACATTATCTCCCACTGTAATGGACAGTCAGAAAGTGAAGGGGGTGCCATTAGAGAATGAGTGGCTGGGGTGGGGCGGGGGGTATGAGGGGAGGGGGAGGAAAGCTGACCCCTTGATTGTCTTTTCCTACCAGGCGAGTGGCAAGTATGGCTCAGTCAGCTCCTAGCGAAGCCCCGAGCTGCAGCCCCTTTGGGAAGAAGAAGAAGTACAAAGACAAATATCTGGCCAAGCACAGCTCGAGTAAGCTTTCTGAGCCTTCTTGCCCCAGGCTCCTGGCAGCATTCATGTGTTTCCCAGTCTCTGTAACCAGCAGAAAAGGGACATCTTCTAAGATAAGGGACATTCGGGCAGAACAGAGATAGCATTGGCACTCTTCAGCTCTAAGTGCCAAGGGAACATCTGATACTGAAACTATGGAGAAGAGATGAGGACAGGAGACAAGAAAAGTTGGCTCAGAGAGATAGAGCAAGGAGGAAGAGAGGGTCCAAAAGTTAGATAAACTCCCTTGCTCAAAATTCCCTCCCCACACTAAAAATACAGTCCAAAGTCCTTCCTCCACACCAACCTCCCTGGTCTCATCTCTAGTCACTTCCTCCCTGCTTGTTGAGATGTCGCGAGGCTGTTTCCCACTTCAGAGTGTGGGACCACTGTTCTCCCCAGCTCTGGAAATGAACACTGCTTGGTTTTCTTTGTCTCTAGTTTTTGATCAGTTGGATGTTGTTTCCTACGAGGAAGTCGTTCGGCTCCCTGCGTTCAAGAGGAAGACCCTGGTGCTGATCGGTATCTTCTCATTGCCCCATTTGCACATTTCTGTCTTTATTTTCCTGCCTGCATCACGCGCCCACCCCCAAAAAAGGCAATGAGGAAGAAAAGAAGTGAGGTCTCTTGGGTTCTCCATATAGAGCAGGTGTAAGGAATTTCTGAATCCTCACGTGCACCCCATCTGGGTCCACCTCACAAGTGAAACTAAACCTCACAAGTTTCTCTACTATTTAACAGCGAATTATTTTCGGTTCAGTTTCGTGCTGTCTGCTGGCAGTGACACGCTTTGTAAAGCTCCCTGCCCCCAAGCAGTGACTCTGACCTGAAACAGAATAAGTCCTTTTTCAAACCCAGGTATGTAGGCTTTGCCTCTGGTGGGCTGCTCACCTTCCTGTCTTTGGAGTTGAAACTTTAGTTGGTTAGAGGATCTACATTAAGGTTTTGGTAAAATTTCTAGTAAAAACACTGGCTTAAATTCAGTTCCATTAATTTTGAAGAAATTTTAGAAAATAAACAGAAAACCTCATATATTAGCTGGCTCCTCTGCAGAAGTGACAGTTACATTCTGAGCCCCAACCCTTAGTCCTCAGAAAGAGCCTTCTCCCCGAAATGGAAAAAAAGGACCTGAAGCTCCTTGGTGGCCCCAGATCTTCTGACAGCTTAAAGGCCCTGACACCAGCCCAGATGCAACCCCAGCTCATGTTCACCTGTTGGCAGTTTTGAGTGCCGAGAGGAAAATCCGTATATCTTATCCTCACTCCTCTCCCCCCTTTCCAAAAGATGTTCTTCTCTCTCTATACAGGAGCCAGTGGGGTGGGTCGCAGCCACATTAAGAATGCCCTGCTCAGCCAGAATCCGGAGAAGTTTGTGTACCCTGTCCCATGTAAGTAGCTCTTAGGCACCTTGGAGGGGAGGTGACAGGCTGAAGGACGGGGCTTCAGTAGCACATTTTATCACAGCACCACTCTCTTTCTGAAATACCATAGTGTTATTTTATTTTTTAAATTATTTTATTTTAAATGATTATTAAAACTAAACAAAATATGGAAAGATAAAAATTTGTGCCCACAATTCCTCCACCTAACAGAATAACTGTTTTCTTATTGTTATTCCTGCTGTTTGTCTACATAACAGAAGCTATAGTAAACATTTTTATACTGCCTTAAAAATTACTAAGTATTAAAGTTTATACATATAACTTTGTCATTTTACTTTTTAAACATTTTATCATGTTCCTCTGCAATTTGCCTAATTCTCTTTGAGAACGGTTTTATAGTCCACCGAGTGGATGTACTTGGTGGATTTCCTTAGCCATCCCACTCTTGATGTTCAGGCTGCCTCTCATTTTCACGGAATGTCTTCTAAATCAAAGCAGTGCCTAGGAAAGGCCCAAACTATCTCAACAGCAGTCCTAGATATGGAGAAGAGTAGCACCAGTGATCAGGTGGAGAATTTGATAACCCTTCCATTCCCAGAAATGATGCTGCATGGTATAGTTATGTACGTTCCCAGAAAGAAATACAGTCATTCCTCACTTAATATTGTCAATAGGCTCTTCAAAGACTGTGACTTTAAGTGAAATGACATATAACAAGAACCAGTTTTTTTACTCATCAACAATACAATGAAATGAAGTTGAACTAAACCATGTTAGTCAAGGACCAGCTGCATGTGATTTCACTTAAAGTCACATTTTCTAAGAACCTACTGATAATAATATTAAGTGAGGAATTACTGTACTGCTAAGCAAAATAGAAAACCAGATTCTAAACCTCATATTAGTATTTTTTTATTCTTTCTTCATTTTGCTTTTTTACACATGGATCATTGAGAGTTGTCTCCTTGCTGGAGGGACGTAGAGTTATTCCAGTGTCGCATTAGGAGCAGAAAGCAGATGGCCCCAGGAGTGAGTGGGGAAGCAGAAATAACCAGTACAGGCTCCTCCTTCAAGAGAATCACACGTGGGTGTAGACTGAGGGCAAGGGGCCAGTTGAGAGACAAGTGTGATCCGGAAGGCAAAGGAGACAGTCAATGGAAGATGGAAAGAGGGGAGGTCGGGAGAATTGTGTTTCAAGCTACAATATCTGGAGCATATTTTACTGATTAGACAATTTATATGAGTAATAGAAAATAGTCCAACTTTTAACAACATGAGCTGAAACTAAACCAAAGTACTCTTCTTTCCAAGTCATGAAAAGGAAACCTTAAATATATTTCCAAGAAATCCTGACCATAGTCTGTAGATCGGTTTTTAAAATATTTTCCGCTATCTTCATTTCTAAGTTTCAATATTACTAGATTTGGTAGTTTGAGAGATGTAACTTCATTTAGGGAAAATGATAATAGGAATTTTCTATGTTAGGCTTTGCCTCTTGAAAATTAAATGTATCCTGGGCAGATGGAGGGATTTCCTGGTGTGCTTCACTTTCTAGCATCAGCTCTTCAGGAGCCCATGGGAGGAACCCCTGTATTAAAGTCAATGCACCAAAGGCAGCTAGGGTTTCAATACAGACACCACGGTCCAAGCCCTCGTGAAAGGGTGAGGACCTGGAGTTTGTCAGGGATTTGGGTTCTTGTACACAGACACAACGCGGCCGCCAAGGAAGAGTGAGGAAGATGGGAAGGAGTACCACTTTATCTCAACGGAGGAGATGACGAGGAACATCTCTGCCAATGAGTTCTTGGAGTTTGGCAGCTACCAAGGCAACATGTTTGGCACCAAATTTGAAACAGTGCACCAGATTCATAAGCAAGACAAGATTGCCATCCTTGACATTGAGCCCCAGGTGGGTAGGCATGGAAGGGCAGGGACAGATGGGCTCAGCCACACGAGGGATGGCGAGGAGAGTGCTGAAAAAGCCAGTGCTCCTTGGGAATCTTCTGGGGGCTCAGGATTGCTTCAGCACCTTTAATGGGGTCAGCCTGGAACAAGAACAGTAGTCCTGGGAACGATGGAAAGTAGTACTGGGGTAAAGCTCAAAGCTGCTTATTAGAAGGAATCCATTATGACAGCTATGTAGTTTTTTGTTTTTTTCACTTTCCTTTTCTTCCTTCCCCCCCTTCTTTTTTTTTTTTTCTAGACCCTGAAAATTGTTCGGACAGCAGAACTTTCACCTTTCATTGTGTTCATTGCACCTACTGATCAGGGCACTCAGGTGAGGAGAGGTTGTGCGGGATGGGTAGGAGTTCACTTTCTCCAGGCCTGCCCAGACTAGGACCTCAGTCCAGGTCATTGGCCAGAGTGCTGGCTGGAGGTCACAGCTCCAGCTGGGCTTCTTCCTCCAGGGCCAAGAAGCCAAAGGGCATGCACATTCATTCGAGCTCTTAAACCACTGGCTAGGCCAGTGCCCATGCTAGGTAACAAGGACAAAACAAACCAGACCCAGCCATTGTCCGGGAGGCACACAGTTCCAGGGGCAGAGATGGACAGTTGAGCAGATCCTGATACTGGTGGGATGCAGGCTCTGGCAGGGGAAGCTGTGATGGATAGAGGCGGCACTGAACCCGCCCTGGGGTGCAGTATGGCTGTGGGGAAAGACAGAGAGGCCAGGAATATTATCAAAGAGCCTACCCTGCATGGTCTTCTCCTGCATGCATGTGTAATTACTTAACCATTCACCTGTTGATGACCATTTGGGTTGCTTTCAAACAATGATTATAAAGAATACTGCAATCAATAGCCCTGTGCATATAGCATGTGTGCAAATATATCTGTAGGAAAAACTCCAAGTAGGATCACTGGGTCCAAGAGCACACACACTTAGAATTTGGACAGGGACTGCCAAATTGCGCTCCTTTAGGATTTATAGTCCCTCCAACCACCTGTGAGAGTGCTTGTTTCTCTTTGCCTGTAGCATGTTGTCAAAGTTTTCTTTTTTTGCCAGTCTACTGGAGGGAAAAATAGTATCTCAAGTTTTTTTTTTTTTTTTACAAAAAGAGATGATCAGGTACTTTTTCATATGAAGAGCAATCTGTATTGCCTTTTCTGAGAATTATCTGGTCATGTCCTTAGCTCATTTTTCTGCTGAGTTATTGACCTTTGATTTATAGGAGGTCTATATTAGGGTAATTAGCCCTTTGTAATATCAGCTGCAATTTTTTTTTTCCAATTTGGCATGTCTTTTTGCTATGCAGACATTTTTACTTTTATGTAGTTACATGATTTGTCTTTCATGGCTGCTTCGTTTTAGGTCAAAGACAGAGTCCTGAGGTATATATACACACACATTTTTAAATTTTGTTTTTCGTAGAAATGGGGTCTCACTGTGTTGCCAGGCTGGTCTTGAACTCCTGTGCTGAAGCAATCATCCTGCCTTGGCCTTCCAAAGTGCTGGGATTACAGGTGTGATCTGGGATTAGAAATCACCTTTATCTGACTGGGTGCAGTGGCTCACACCTGTAATCCCAGCACTTTGAGAGGCCGAGGCGGGCGGATCACCTGAGGTCTAAAGTTCAAGACCAGCCTGGCCAACATGGCAAAACCGTCTCTACTAAAAATACAAAAATTAGCCAGATGTGGTGGCACATGCCTGTAATCCCAGCTACTCGGGAGACTGAGACACGAGAATTGCTTGAACCCGGGAGGCGGAGGTTGCAGTGAGCGAGACTGCGCCACTGCACTCCAGCCTGGGCCACAGAGCAAGACTCTGTCTCAAAACAAAACAAAACAACAAAATCACCTTTATCTTTGTTTTAGGATTGCAGCTCTGGTGGTGGTTGAAATGGCTCTTCCATGTTCAAAGGGCATTAAGTGGGAGATGCTGGTGAAGTCCATGCATAGCTATTGGTCCTCCAGAGGACTCGATTAGTCAGGGTTAGCTTGAGATCCTCTGAGAATTGCCATGGTCTTTTGAGATTGCCTCTTCATGCCCTACATTAACATTCTTTCACAATGTCTTCTGAGTTTGACTCGTCAAGTATGATGCACAGCTGAGCAACGCTAACAATTGCTGTTTAAAATCTGTCACTGGCCTCTCTGGGCTGGGGGTGGTGCAGCTTGCTTCATCTGTGGCTTTCTTCTTTGCAGACAGAAGCCCTGCAGCAGCTGCAGAAGGACTCTGAGGCCATCCGCAGCCAGTACGCTCACTACTTTGACCTCTCACTGATCAATAATGGTGTTGATGAAACCCTTAAGAAATTACAAGAAGCCTTCGACCAAGCGTGCAGTTCTCCACAGTGGGTGCCTGTCTCCTGGGTTTACTAAGCTTGTAGAATGGGGGAACCCACTGTATGCCCCTCTCCAGCGTTTGGGAGTCCACCCGCCTTGCTTTAAGACAAACAGGGCTGCTCCAACTAGTTTTGTGTCAGCTTTCAGCTCTCTGCAGCTATCCTAATTAAGCCAGTAGGGTTCAGACTTCTTGCTCAGGCTCGTGAAGGGCTGAGATTCGATTTTTCTGCTAGATGGGGCCCCACTGATCTGGATTTCAAGAGGATTTCTAGAAATTGGGGGTCAGAAGTACTACCAAAATGTAACTGCTAATCAAGGATGATGCACAGCAAAAGCAATGGACCCCCATCCCTCTAAAGCCTGCCCTCCTTTGCCTGCAACTGTATATGCTGGGTATTTCATTTGTCTTTTTATTTTGGAGAAAGCATTTTTAACTGCAACTTTCTATAATGCCAAAATGACACATCTGTGCAATAGAATGATGTCTGCTCTAGGGAAACCTTCAAAAGCAATAAAAATGCTGTGTGGAAATGCCAATGACCTCGTAACTCTGGGTTTCCACACAAAAAGAAACGTGGCCCATTTCACTTAAGCTCCTGGACAACGGCATTAACACAAGATGCCTCTCTTGTGTTCAGATGATAAACATTGGTGCCCTGGAAGAAAGAGGAGTCCCCATTCTCTGTGCCCCCACTGCAGGTCTCTACTGGCTAGTGCCCATGTAGAAAAACACCCCTAAGGTTGTCGTATCTAGGGGAGAGCTCATTGTGGGCACATATTTAGAAAGAGAAAATCCAAGCCTGGGGTCCCGTGGTACAGTGGAGGCCAGTCGCTGAGCCAGGGCTGGGGTCCACTCTGCACGCCTGGCTCATGATATGGCTACAGCTCAGGGCCTCTCCTCGCTGCATCCAAGAGCGTTTTCTTTTTTTTTTTTTTTTGGAGACAAGTCTCTCTCACTGTTTTGCCAGGCTGGAGTGCAGTGGCAGGATCTCGGCTCACTGCAACCTCCACCTCCCCAGGTTCAAGGGATTCTCCTGCCTCAGCCTCCTGAGTACCTGGGATTACGGGCGCACACCACCACACCTGGCTAATTTTTGTATTTTTAGTAGAGATGGGTTTTGCCATGTTGGCCAGGCTGGTCTCAAACTCCTGACCTCAGGTGATCTGCCCGCCTCAGCCTCCCAAAGCACTGTGATTATGGGTGTGAGCTGCCGCACCCGGCCTCTTTCTTGGTTCTTAATACCAAATTGGAAGCAACCCTAGACCTTTCTTCCACTAATCTGTCACCAAGGCCTTCAGATTCCTGCATGTCCCCACCCTCAGCTTCCTTCTCCCGACTCACCCTGCCCACCCGGCTCCTGCCAGGCCCACTATGTATAAATACATTAACCCTCTCCTTCTCTGTTCTTCTAGAGATCACTGGTTTTGTGGTAATCACTGCCTCTGAGTACCTGATCTCACATCAGATGGCAGGGCCCAAGGTGGATTGTGTAAGATACAGAACAAAAATGTAAAAACCAGAAAACATAAAGGAAAAGCATCACATTTCAAATAGGACATAAAGGTCCCTAGATTTTTAATCAAAATATCTTACAATTTTTGCTCTGCTAGCATGAGATCACCAACAAGAAAACCCAACAGGAATACATAAAAAAACTTAACAAGTTGACTTTAATAAGTAAAAATTACAACATTCTTCTCCCAGCAATGAACAATTTCATTTTTTAAAAGTAAACGAGGCCTAAAACAAGGGCACAGGAACAAGTAGTCAGATGGATTCAGGTGAGCACTGTACACAAGCTTTGAGGAAGTGCAAAGGACTGACCTCTAGGCCAGAACAAGATGGAAAACTAGCAGGCCCATCAGGCCTATAACCCAGACACCAGCATGGACAAAACTCAGTTATACTGAATTCAGAGACAAAATTCAGTGACACTCTTCTACCACTCATTTAGGGTTCTACACCGTTTCACTGAGCAGACTTAGTTTTTTGTTTTGTTTTACAAACCTTTGAAACAGAGGGGATAAAAAAATGCAAACTAGGACTATGATGTTAAGACAACCACTAGCAGACAGCTGCGGACAGTTACTGGGTCTGAAGGTGAGGCTTCCCAACTCAGAGAAGTCATTGGGATAAACTCTGCCTCTTTCATCTTTCATCACCCATATCCTTAAAACAGGACAAGATGGGATGACCACACCAGGTAACATCACCGAGGTCTCAAAGTAGCAGCTAAAATGTGCCAGAACTCTTCACCCCGTCTAGGACCTATGTTCCACTCTCAGCAACAAAAGGATCTATAACAATAAGGCTTTAGTTTCTCCTCCGGCTGGACACAATGCTTCAAGTGGCCTTCACTACTCAGAAACCAATTCTACCTCTTTTGCTTTCTTCTTCTTCTTCTTCTTCTTCTTGGTATCACTGTCCTAGAAAGAAAGAGAATGAAAGCTCATAGATACCATCCACTAACAAAGCTATGACTCTCCCAGGAGGAAATCTGGTAAAGGTCCACAGTCAAGCAAGCCTTTTTCAGGACCTGTAAGGATATTTTGGGTTAAATACTGCATGTGACACAAAGTTCTGTGAACCTTTCAGTGACACCCTAGTGGTCTACTTTTGGAAGTGGAAACATTCAGATCACCATCCTACACATCCTCTCCACCCACCATCAATAGAGCTCTAAGTATAAGTGGTAGAGGCCGGGTGCCTCTATCTGTCCGTTCTACAGGGAGGGCAAAAGCACTCCAGGAACATGGGGAAGCACTAAAGGCACTCGGTGGCACCCCACCCCCAGGCCACAGCTCCTCCAAGAAGAGTAACAAAGCTGGTGCCACCTGGGTAATTCTTTCCGCACGCAGGGACTAAGCCAGCCCAAGGAACCTGAACGTGTTTCCACACACCCCATCTCCGGGCTCAGCCCCGCTCTCCAGACCAGCTTTGGCCTTCTTGTCCTTCTTACTCTTCTTCTTTTCCTTCTTGATCAACTGAGGAGCTGCTGGAGGAGTCTCATCACTTTCACTCTCACTGTCTCGCTTCCGCTGAGATGAAAGCAATTGGTTAAGAGTTAGATCTTGGGCAATAATGGACAAGAAAGGTTCAGTGAGTCAAAAGGTAGCAAGGCACCAAGAAAGATCCCAATTGAATCCAACAGGACGTTTTCTGACTATAAACCCGGACAGGGCCTTAGTTTACTGAGGATTTGAAGACAGTCTCATCCCCCAAATCCAAGAAGCCTTGAGGCAGGCACGAGAGGAGGAGCACAGCAGCAGCACAGGGCTTGGGGTGGAAAGGCCCAGAGGAGCTGTTTCTCTCATGACTGCAAGGACCTCTCACAGAAAGCAGGCAAAGCAGGAATTCACATCTGACAAGTCAGAAGCTCCTCCCACACAGCCTGTGCAGGATACTCAGTACCGCCCCCCGTTTCTGAGTGCAGACCTGTCATTCTGTGCTCTAATGCCAGCAGCTCCATGGGGTGGAGTTGCCACCCCATCCTTGACTCTTTCAACACTGGGTGGTGCCAGGTTAAGATGCAATTCTGCTCTCTGCTGAATTTTGTATGGCCTCGAGTGTCCAACAGCCATGGCCTCTGATTTCAACACATCTGTCCTACCATTTGACCCAGGGCGGGGGCCAGAATTGACACACATACCACCACCCATTCTATCACTGTGTTGCTGCCATAGCTGAGGTAGGAGTCGAGGCCGGTCTGATTCCTGAGCCCACATTCCTCCTCCCAGCAGATACGACAGAGAATACAAATCAGAGGAGCCTGCAGAGCCCAAACAAGCACCCCAGGGTATGAGGCAGCATTACCTGTGTATGCACTGCACCTCTGAGGCTAGCGTATATGGCTGGACTGCAGACAGTCACAAAGTAAGACGAATGCCAGTGCCTCTTAGGATTATCTCCCTAAGCACATTCCAAACTGATGACAGCATGCCACTCACCTTCGCAGTTTTTGCTGCTTCGGCAACTACCTGCGGGGCTTTTACCACTTCAGCAACCACCTCTTTTTTGGCAGACTCACTGAAAAAGAGGTAGCAATAGGTCAAATTCACTGAATGGCTTTCCAGGGCAGTACTGATGTTATATAGTGTTATCTGGCAAGTCTAAAGCCACCATCAAAATACTGACACTGAACAGAAGAACTCACCACTTACTGCTGCAGACTGACTCCCTCTAGAGTCCCACGAGCCAGACTAGAAAGGGGTAACTGTCTGCCGTGCAGGCCCACACCCCTAACTGGCCTGGGCAGCCAAAACCTCAAGGGAGCCGAAGAGCTGGTTCCTGTGGTCCTGCATTTAGCAAGTCTGCCCCAAACCAAGTGACTCCCCCTCCCCTGGGCTCTACAACCTCCATGCTCACCTGTCCCTCACCTGTTGTCCATGTACTCCTGCATCCAGATGGCAAGTGGGCTCTCTCTACCCTCCCATCCTCACCTGTTGTTGATGTACTCCTGCATCAAGGCAGCAAGTGTGCCGTCTCTACCCACCCCTGGCTCTGAAACATCCTGCCCTCACCTGTAGTCAACATACTCCTGCTTCCAGGTGGCAGGTGTGCTGTCTGTGGGCTTCCCATGCTTGTCCAGAAGGCCCTGCTTGATCATCAGCTTCTTCTGACTTGCCTGGTGGAACATCAAGGTGTCAACATTAGAATGGTGTCAATGCTGGAAGCGGGCATGGTGACTGCAAAGAATAGAACAAGGTACCTCCCTGGTGTATTCTCAGCAGGGCCTCAAACTCCTCTCCAGAGCATTCAGAATTTGCCCACTAACTCCAACACACACAGGACTTGTTGAAGGTCACAAAGCTTATTAGTGAGAGCCTCTGCAGACATACGTCCCCGCCGCAGCCACTCTACTCTTTTGCCTTTGCACATGCTGCTTGCTCCCACTGCCCTGAACTCTCCCCTCCCCTCTTCACTTCACCAACACCTAATCCACTCTTCACACTGGTGTGGCTTAACAGACGATCCCTTGACCAGACTCCTTGACCACTGTGGACACTCCAGGTGACAGACACCTCTCTGCACTCCTTGGTAGCCACTAACGTGCATGAAATTCGCCATTCCACTGTGTGATTACGTAAGTAATGCCCAACTGTTTCCCCTCATTAGACTGAAATCTCTAAGGCCCAAGACAGGGCCTGTTTCCACTCATCGACAACCCAGAGCCCAGCACAATACAAGGCTGCGGTGGTGAAATGCACCAAGAGCTGCCCAAGTATTCAACAATGCCAAACAAAAGAACCTGGCAGGGCATGCAACCCAGTACCACTTACCTTTGGACCTAAACCCCACTTCCGAGGGTAAGTGTCTCTCTCCATGATCACTCTCTTGATCTTGGCTACTATACCATGGTCGCAGGTAGAGATGACCGCTGTGGTCATTAATGCAATAGCTACAGGCATTGAATAAAGAAAAGAATTATTTGAAGGGGGAAAGAATTGATAATTGATGAGCCCCAATTCTACTGTTGTATGCCACTTTAAAACTTTTAAAACTCTGAGCTACTACTTTAATTGGGGTTACCTTTGCTCAGGATGTGCATATGGAGGAAATACTCCATTATGAGAAGGAGGCCTTTGAAATGATGTTAAACTTCTCAAGTTAGAAAACACCTAACCAAAGCACCTAACGATACACGTAACAGGCTTGCAGCTCAAGACATCTACAGGAATGGCATGCACACTCCCTTTAGGGCCACAGAACCTTTGAAGTTTTAAAGATTCCTTTTCTGCTGCTGTCCATAGGCCATGGCTGCCTTGCCTGCTCACAGAGCTAAGGAATCCTAATGACATGCTTACTTCTGGTACAAATTACACCCATTAAATGAATATCTCTAAGGTTCATTCACTAAGACGGTGCGCAGAGCATTTAAAGTCTTAAGAGACAATCCAACAGTAGCTAAGCTTTCACGAGTTAAAAAACACTGGTACTTTATATGGAACCACAAAAGACTCAAAATAGCCAAAGCTATCCTAAGCAAAAAGAACAAACCTGGAGGAATCACATTACCTGCCTTCAAATTATAGTATAGAGCTACAGTAATCAAAACAGTATGGTACTGGCATAAAAACAGGCACATAAACCAATGGAACAGAATAGGGAACCCAGAAACAAATGCACACACCTACATTTAACTCATTTTTGACAAAGGTGCCAAGAACATACACTGGGTAAAAAACAGTCTCTTCAATAAACGGTGCTGGGAAAACTAGATATCCATATGCATAAGAATGGGAGAAAATATCCACAAACTACCCATCTGACAAGGGATTAATAACCAGAATATATAAGGAACTCAGTGCTATAGGAAAAAAAAATCTAATAATCCGATCAAAAAACAGGCAAAAGATTTGAACAGACACATCTCAAAAGAAGACAAATAAATGGCAAACAGGCATATGAAAAGGTGCTCAACGCTGATCACCAGAGAAATGCAAATAAAAACTACAATGAAATATCATTTCACTCCAGTTAAAATGGTTTATATCCAAAAGACAGGCAATGACAAATGCTGGCAAGGATGTGGAGAAAAGGGAACCTCTGTACATTGTTAGTGGGAATGTAAATTAGTATAACCACTACGAAGAACAGTTTGGAGGTTCCTCAAAAAACTAAATTGAGCTACCTACCATAGGATCCAGCAATCCCACTGCTGGGTATATACCCCAAACAAAGGAAATCAGTGTTATCAAAGAGATCACAATAGCCAAGATTTGGAAGCAACCGAAGTGCCCATCGACAGATAAATGGATAAAGAAAATGTGGTACTTATACATGATGGATTACTATTCAGCCTTAAAAAAGAATGAGATCCTATCATTTCCAACAACATGGATGGAACTGAAGATCGTTATGTTAAGTGTAACGGCCAGGCACAGAAAGACAAACATTGCATGTTTTCACTTATTTGTGGGAGCTAAGAATCGAAACAATTGAACTCATGGACAGAGAAGAGTAAAAGAATGGTTACCAGAGACTGGGAGGGTAGTGGGGGGCTGGCAGGGAGGTAGGGATGGTTAATGGGTACAAAAAAAAAAAAAAAATCAGGCCAGGCACGGTGGCTCACACCTGTAATCCCAGCACTTTGGGAGGGCCGATCACCTGAGGTCAGGAGTTCGAGACCAGCCTGACCAACATGGCAAAACCCCGTCTCTACTAAAAATACAAAAAATTAGCCAGGTGTCACGGTGTGCACCTGTAATCCTACCTACTCAGAAGGCTGAGGCACAAGAATCACTTGAACCTGGAAAGCATAAGTTGCAGTGAGCCGAGGTCACGTCACTGCACTACAGCCTGGGCGAAGGAGCAAGACTGTCTCAAAAAAACAAACAAACAAACAAAAAAGAAACCACCGCCACCAACAAAAAACCAAAAGAATGAACAAGACGAGTAAGACCTACTATTTAATAGCACAACAGGATGACTATAATCAACAATAATTTAAGTGTATATTTTAAAATAACTAAGGTGATAACAGTAAAATAGGATTGTTTGTAACACAAAGGATAAATGCTTAAGATGGATGCCCCATTCTCCATGATGTGATTACTATGTATTGCATGCCTGTATCAAAACATCTCATAAACCCCATAAATATATACACCTAGTATGTAACCACAAACATTTACAATTTAAAAAATAAACATCCCCTCTTACCCATGCAGATTGCTTCTCCTTTGGTGGTGATAACCACAATCTCCTGATTGACCTCAATGCCGTCCTCATATCGAAGAACACCTGGAAGCATGATCTTGGCCCCATAGCAGATGGCATTTACCTGCAGAGATGGCACCATGTGTAAGGGGCCCAGCTGCTGCCCTCCACCCCACTCCTACACCAGAGTAAAGGAGGACAACAAGGGAGTGGGGCCTGACACCAGGAAACAGGGATGGCACTTATAGCCCACTAGCTGCAAGGGGCATGAAGGGACTCAGAAGAGCAACAGCCACCTTATTGTGCTAGGCACCACTCTCCGCACTTTACAAACATGACTCAAAAGTAGTAAAGACTTTCAGGTTTTCAGGTTCTAGAGACTCACAGGTATTTTCATTTTTTATTTTTTATTTTCAGGCAGAACCTCCCTCTGTCGTCCAGAGTGGAGTGCAGTGGCATGTTCTCAGCTCACTGCAACCTCCACCTCCCGAGTTCAAGTGATTCTCAGCCTCCCAAGTAGCTGGGATTACAGGCATGCGCCACCACGCCCAGCTAATTTTTGTATTTTTAATAGAGACAGGGTTTCACCATATTGCCCAGGCTGGTCTCAAACTCCTGAGCTCAAGCAATTTGCCCGGCCCGGCCTCCCAAAGTGCTGGGATTATAGGTGTGAGCCACTGCACCTGGTCCTTATTTTCATTTTAAACATAAAAATAGCCTTGGCATTCCTTAATTGCTCCTCTTTCCTCCTTATCAGGAGAAAGAATAGATTTACTGGAGATCCAGGCAATAACAGGCTCTTAAAGAACTTGAAAACAAGATTACTGAGGCCTGTTGAACCAATCCCACAAAAGTCTTGGTGCAGAATTTATAGGTCAGTGGGTACAAGTTAAGGCTACCTCTCCAGAGGTTCAATGGTACCCAATGCACCCATCTGCCTCATACCATCTCCACTCACCTAGATCTCTTTTGCTGATCACATTCTCCCCTCCCTTTACATTCACCCAGAAGCCAATGGTTTGATAAGGAGGACATCACATTTATGTTGTCCACTGTTTTGTGAGTTTTTTCAACTATTTTGGTACCATCTTTATTTATTACAGCCTATACACATACAAAAAATGCGAACATCTATACAAGATTTGAATATAAGTAATTATCAACTACAAACATTTTAAATATCCAGAAATTTTTATTCCTCAAGTTAGAGAAAAGACAATGTTTTAATTTATAAAAGGCCAACTCTCTGATCATCATAAAAACACAGCTCACAGCCTTGATCTCCTGAGCTCAAGCTGGTCTCAAACTCCTTCCTGGACTCAAGTGATCCTCTTGCCTCAGCCTGCCAAAGTGCTGGGATTATAGGCATCAACCACTGTGCCCGGCCTAATGTGCCTTATTTTTAAGTATGCCTACCATTAAACTTTTACTTTAAATTAGTATACTTGGTTTGGACTTGAAAAAAATAAAATAAAACCCAAGGAAAACAATAAAAAGAGCAAGCCTCATCTTTGGAGTATGTTCTGTCCAAATATAAACTCCTAACCCGGAACTTACTGCACTGTCTTTCATAACCAGCCGTTTATGAGATGTCAACAGCTTTTCCAAAGGGTAAACAACTCGCCGCAGGTAACTCTCATCCTTGTGGTTATCATACAGCCACTGAGCATCAAGCACATCGTGCATTGTCACCATGTGGTCCTGAAAAGCAGCCACATATGAAAATAATTCAGTTTATTTGTATCTCAGCCCATCAGACCCCAAACTTCCTAAAACTGAATGTCACTTGTTTACTAGTCCAAGCTCATTATGTCTTCAGCCTCTTCAGTCCTGGCTCTTCCAGGCATCTTTAACCGTTGAAGTATTAGACCCCAAGCAGGCATTTTTGTAGGCTGGGAGGCAAATGAATAGAATAATACTTTCTACCCAATCATCTCCCTTAGCCCATTTTAATGTCCCAAAGTTTAATTAACAGAACAGGGAAGCTGCCCTGGACTGAACTCAACACTTTGGAAAGCGCCTTTCCCACGACATGAAGCAAGTGGAGTGCCATCAAAGGCTGGCAGATGGTAAGAACCAGCTCTAAAACTTCTAGCCCGTAACACATACCTTTTCACTCATGACTCCAGAACGAACCCTCCGAAGCTCCTGCATCTGACCACCAACTCCCAATAACAAACCAAGGTGCACACATAATGTCCGAATGTAGGTGCCAGCCTCACAACTCACCCAAAAGATTCCTAAGATACACACATACAAAAGAAAGGCAGCACCTACTGTAAATACATCACTGGTTGAGAAATGCAGTTATCCTTCATCTGAGCCACCAAGACTAGAGGTGACAGACACACTTCTTAAAATATAAGCATTCCTGTAAAGATCTGTAATTCTGGCTGGGCGTGGTGGCTCACGCCTGTAATCCCAGCACTTTGGGAGGCCGAGGCAGGCGGCTCACGAGGTCAGGAGATCGAGACCATCCTGGCTAACATGGTGAAACCCCGTCTCTACTAAATGTACAAAAAATTAGCCGGGCGTGATGGTGGGCGCCTATAGTCCCAGCTACTTGGGAGGCTGAAGCAGGAGAATGGCCTGGACCCGGGAGGCGAAGCTTGCAGCGAGCTGAGATCGCGCCACTGCACTCCAGCCTGGGCGACAGAGCAAGACTCTGTCTCAAAAAAAAAAAAAAAAAAAAAAAAAAAAAAAGATCTGTAATTCTGATATTAGCAGAATTTTTAACACTTAGTTGCAGGTATATTCAACATGGTATGTTTCATGGATGGGAGGAAAATAGGCATTGTCTTAAATTTACTTCTGACAACAGAAACTTGTAAGCAGTCAAAATTGCAACAAATAAAAAACACACGCAAAACATACTTTGGTGAAAACACTTACCTTTGAACAAAGCACCAAACTACACAAATGCAGAATGAAAACATTTCAATTCCAGCAGAAGCAGGCATCATAAAAGGTGTAAAAGCCATCTCACTTTACTAGGCACTGTTCACTTTTTCAACAAAAGATAACAAAAACTATTGCCCACAGACAATATCCCAGCTGTAGGGCAGGTTTCAGAAAGTCTTCAACTTCAAGGGCATCTACTTTTAACAAGAGAACAGAATCCTGAAGAATGTGTTCATACCCACTCACAGGCCTAATGACCCACCTAATCTTCTTTCAGGATCGTATTCAATCATTTTGCTCTCGTAGATGGTCCTCACTCGGAGCTGCCTCTTTACTGCAGCAATAAGTGGGGGTCGCTGGAATAGGGCACCTGTCAGAGTTTCTAGGGCCTAAGAACGAACACAAACCAAAACACCTCATCAGAATGTACATGTGCAGTCACTGGTCCAGGCTGGCTGCGGCAGCCGACTGAAAAGGGCACAAAAGGAGTCAGTCAGATGTCTAGGAGCTCAGAGATCCAAGTCAACAAAGGGTGTCCTCCCTACAACTGCAGACTTACCCTAGAAAGCTGGGTCCCCCCTTCAATAGCATTGTGCAGCCGGACAATCCCCACATACTCTTTGCCTGAAAAATGACAAAAGAGTAGTCAGGTGTGGCCACTGAGTTTTCTGTTTTCCATATTTCTTACATGCGCAGTCACTCCCATTTTGCACAGCAGAAAAGCGGCAGTTTGACCTTGTGTTTCTATAAAATTTGCATTAAGAGAGATTTCATGGTGATGATGTGGGAAAGAATGAAGACAGTTTCTCACTGGGAATTCAATGTACTGACAGGGACAGTAGAACCTGTCTGGAAAAAGCCTTGCAAGATAAGCAGGCTTTTCTCAGACAAAAATGAACGAAGGATACTTTAGGCAGAAGCGGTAGCACAGACTGAGAAGCCTGGAGTGACAAGCTGAAAGCTGAACCTGGACAGAGTTCTGCCTCCAGGCTACAAATGGATCCAGTCAACTTGATGAATACATGCTTAGTATGTGGAATTCCAAAAAGGGCGGACCACCAAGATCCGACAGGGGACAGAACGTACACAGAAACCAAAACAATATCCTTGCTTTAGGATTTTTTTTTCTTAATGAAGAAATAGTTTCCAGCAGACAAAACGTAGAAGGGAAATACAGAAGGCTTTTCACTCTAGCCAGTCCTTCCCTCCCTCTCCCACATACCTGCACTCTGTTGTGACTTCACCAAGCGAGTGGCTCGTTCTATGCACACGATTAAACAACCAGTCACCTTGGGATCCAGAGTACCACTGTGCCCTGTCTTCTCCACCCGAAGTATCCGTCGAATCCAGGCTACCACCTCATGGGAAGAGGGGTTAGAGGGCTTGTCAAGATTAATGAAACCTGTCCTGGAATGGAAAAAAAAAAAATTAATGTATCACCCACTCTTATGCTCCAACGAAACAACAAATCTGAAGAGTTAAAAAGAAAAATAATTCACCGTGGGCACAGGTTATATATTCAAGACAAAGCTATTCCGGCATGCCACTGCCTTCTTGAATAGCTGATGTGAAAGCATTTTCAAGAGAAAGTAAGTTTGCACAGTGCCTCCTCCCAGCACTTACCTGATATAGTCCCCAATCTCTCTCTTCAGAGGATTTGAACCACATGCAAGAGGTGTATAGTGTGTTGTCCTTACATTCAGCTTATCAAAATTCTACAAAGCAACGACACAACACAAAACAAAATACCATGTTGTCAGCACATGGAAAAAAAAGAGTACCACTATGTGGCCCACAAACTGGCATAGTCTGCAAGATGGAGTAAGTGCAAAAACTGAGAACTGTTTACAAACTTAGCTATTTAACATTGTGGGGCCATGTATTCTACAACAGTGTAGAGTGCACTGCAAATTTTTTAAAAACTTCGTTCTTCATTTCAGATACCTTAAGGAATCCTGCTTTAAACTGTTATCAGTGGGAATTTCCTAAAGTCAAGGATGCCAGCAGTAAGCATTCTCAATCAACTGTTTAACACTTTGAAATAACGTAAAAGCAGGCATTCACCTGATGCACAATTTTAACCACATACCTTTAGCAAAAGGGGCCACTGGGACGTGTCCAACTTAGCAACTTTGGATTCAGGTTTGATAAGAAATTCTTCAGCATGTTGTATTTCCTTCGACAGGACAGAAATATAACCTATTAAACTTCCCACCCGATTTTGAACAATTCCATTACTGCCACGGAAATGTATGCCTTTTAAATAGAAAACAAGGCTTCCTATGCCTTTTCACTGGGACCTCCAAGGGAAAGAGAGAGAAGAAATGAAATGCCAGTAAGATGGGTCCAAACATTTAAAGAGAAAGGGAGATGGTGAGTCTGTGAGTGGCATAAGGAAGAGAAATTCAGAGAGAGCAGTTGGTAAGGCCAGCACCATTTAGTAAGCTATGCCTGAAGGACACTTGGACTGTCTGGGGCTGTGTCATTTCAGTGCTTTTTCGAATCTACACAATGACTACCAATGCTGGCCCATTCCTTGGAAACCTTTAAAAACACTTCTTTCCTTTAGTTTGTTATTTAAGTAAACTTTCTTTTTAGTCAAAGTGAAGTCAAACACATTACTACTCACGGCTACATCTTCTTCTGGCAATGACTTCCGCTCCTTTTTCTTCTTATGTTTCTTTGGCAAAATAATTACTAAAAAAACAAACACAGGATTTGGGAATTTTCCCCAAGAATAAATGAAACAAGAGTTTAAAATAAAGACCGAAATTAGGGCAGGTAGGAAATGGATTTTAGGTCTACAATTACAGTCACATGCCACATAATGTTTTGCAAGGACAGACTGTGTATGTGACGGTGGCCCCCATAAGATTATAACAGAGCTGAAAAATTCCTACCTCCTAGTGATGTCTTGATGATCCTGACCCTGTGTAGGTCAAGGCTACTGTGTGTGCTGTGTTTGTGTCTTAGTTAACAAAAAAAAATTTTTTAAGAAAAAAATTAAAAAATTTTAAAATAGAAAACTTATAAATAAGGATATAAGCAGAGAAAATATTTACGTACAGCTGAATAATGTGTTTGTTTTAAGCTAAGTATTATTACAATAGTCGAAGTAAAAAGTTTATAAAGTTACAGTAAGCTAAGGTTGATTTATTCTGAAGAAAAATATATTTTTATAAATTTAGTGTAGCCTAGGTGTACAGATTATAAAGTCTCCAGTAGTGTAATGTCTGAGGCCTTCACATTCAGTCACCGACTCAGCAAGCTCCATTCATGGTAAGTGCCCTCCTCTACGGGCGCACCACTTATAACCTTGTGTACTATATATATATATATATATATATATATGTACATACATACATGCGTATATATAATATATATATGTATATACACACACACACACATATATATATATATATATATATTTTTTTTTTGTTCTCTTTGAGACAGTCACACTTTCCCCAGGCTGGAGTGCAGTGGCAGGAACTCGGCTCACTGCAACCTCCGTCTCCAGGTTCAAGCAATTCTCCTGCCTCAGCCTCCCGAGTAGCTGGGATTACAGGCGTGTACCACCACGCCCACCTAATTTTTTTGTATTTTTAGTAGAGACGGGGTTTCACCATGTTGGCCAGGCTGGTCTTGAACTCCTGACCTCAGGTGATCCGCCAGCCTGGGCTTGCCAAAGTGCTGGGATTACAGGCCTGAGCCACCGCGCCCGGCCCTGTGCTACATTTTTACTGTCCTTTTTCTGCTTAAACATGTTTAAATACACAAACTCTCGACGCTGTGTCCCAACTGCCTACAGCATTCCGCATAGCACCATGCTGTCCAGGTTTGAAGCCTAGGAGCCATACGCTACACCATATACAGCCTAGGTGTGTAGTCGCCTATGCCACCTAGGTTTGTGTAAGACCCCTCTGATGTTCACACAATGATGAAATCGCCTAACGACCCATTTCTTAGAACGTATATCCGTAGGTAAGCGAGAAAACAAAGTGTGTAAGGCCAAATGTATGGGTCGCATGGCTGGGTAACTGCAGGCTACTGCACGTGTCGGCTTCCCTTCCGGTTCACCACGTGGCTATGGCAGGGCTTAAACATCCCACAGAAGCGCTCACGCAGGGGGCCGGAAAGTTCCATAAGCGACCACTCGACTGTCCCCGCGGGCTTGTGGCCTCTAGAACTTTCTTGCAACTCGGAGCTCTATCCCTGCTCCGGGGTCCCTCGGCTCCTTTTCTTCTCGGCCCGTTTCCACTACCCTTGCTCCCCTAGTCGCACGGAGCTGTAACGGCGGCGTCCGGGCTGGCAGCAGCACAGACACTGCCACGTCCCCCGCCACCACGGGTTGGGCAGCACGGCAGATGTCTTTCGACGGCGACCCGGACCCCAGGGAGGTGAGAGGGCCGAGCCCCATCATGCCAAGTCACCGCGACGGGCTCCCACTCTCGCGCCCTTGCCATGGAGCCAGGGCCGAGCGACAAGGCCGGCTTAAGGCCGGGCGGTGAAGAGGCCGACACGCCGGCGGAAACCAGAGGGAGGCGTGCGCGGGCCCCGATACCATCCCCTCCACCCCCGTTCCCCGAGTCGCCCGGAGTTAGCACGGCCCGGAAGCCTGCAGCCCTTACCTTCCGCATCCGCCATGTTACCCTGCCCCGCGTGCGCGCCGCCCGGTCCACAGCCGAGGGAACGACCGCAGACTCCCGCCGCCTTGGTCCCGTCAGGCCGCGCTGCTAGGACCCACCCACCCGCGCACCGCCCTGTGCGTGCCTTGCCGCGGGGCGGGAGGGGGCGGGGCCATCCCGGGGGCGGAATCCGAGGCGCGCGCTGGTCGTCCGCGCAATGCGATTTGCTGGCTCGGCCAGTACGGAGGGCGAGACCGCGCATGCGCTTCGAGCCTCAACCAGCCTGGTTGGCCCAGGCTGGAAGCGCGAGTGCCGCCCGCCCCGACAGCCCGGAGTCTGTGGGCGTGGCCCCAGCTGTAGCTGGTTCACCTCCGGGTTTAGCTCCGCGCCTGCGCCTGGGCTCACGGCTGAACGCTCCGTAAACAGTACCTCTTTCTTTGCTTTCTCACACCGACCCTTTCAGGTTGGTGTTGGATCAGTCCTGATTAATAAGTGAACATGTTGAAGCTCGGAGAGGTTGAAAGCCCTTTGCTGCTTGCAGTTCCCATCCAGCTAGAGCAGATGGCCAATAGGAGTAGTGTGCGTGCCACATGTTGACTTTTAAATTTTCCAGCAGCAACATGAAAGGAGTAAAAAGAAAAAGGTGAAAATGATTTTTATAATGAATTTTTTTAACCCAGCATATCCGAAATATTATCATTTCCACATATAGGCAAAACACAACAGTATGAATGGGATATTTTACATTGTTTTTTTTTTTTGTCCCTGCAAAGACTTTCCGGTGTGTGCGTTTATGCTCACGGCACACCTCAATTCGAACTCTACGACCGGGCTTCACGCCAAACAGCAGAGACAAAGCACTGGCACTAAATCTCATAGAAACAGGATGAGCCTGTGTATCATGATAGGCAGCAGGGCTGCAAGCTGGAACCAAACTGATTTCTCCCCAGGGATCTTTGATGGTGTCTAATTGATCACAGTGTCCTGTAGTAAGCCGTCATGATCTGTATAACCCCGGTAGCTCTAGGTCTGGCTAAAGGCATTCTGCCTTGAATCACCACAATGGGAAATCATGGTGCCTCATCTAATTCCCAGATCTAGTCAGTCCACAGGCCAGAGCCCGTGAGGTGAGCCTGTAAAGGTGAGGCCAGGCACACGTAACGCTACAAGTGTGTACTTTAAGCCTGCCTCCTCCCTTCTCCTGGGACCCGTGGCCATTTACCAGGGACTTGCACTAGCCTGTGTTAATCGCTGGGGAAGTAGAATGCCACTTGGTCCAATGGTCAGAAGTGGAGTCAGCCCACGTCCCTTTCACTATCAGCCACCCTGTGGCTCTTTCCCCGGTTCTTGAATCCATACTTGTAATAAACACAATTGGTAGCTGGATAAATTCCCGTAGGGGCTTCCTGACTCAAGGACTGAGGGTGATAATGGAAGGAAAGATCAAAGGAAGCCTCTGGCACATTATCATAATTGAGTCCCTGGGAACTGATTTGATCATCTCACTGTACCCCAAGACATCATGCCAAGTGGGCCTGATGCATAGGAAGTGGCAAATATTTCACCACAAGGTGAGAGATAAGCCCCTTGAAAATTCAGGGAGGTGACACCTCAGTGAACTTCCTGGGCATCCAGTGGGCTGAGGCATGTTGAGACGGTCCCTCCAAAGAGAAAGACAAGTTGCCTTACCTGGAACCCTCTGCTTGCTAAAAAAGAAGCATGACACTCAGTGGGCCATTTTCTGGAAATGGCATATCGCATTAGGATGCTACACAGAGCCTTTTCCAAGCTTTAATAAGAGACTCACAGTTCAGCCCTCTGGAATCTGAAATAAACTTAAAGCTAAGACCTCCACACAAAAAAAATAATAATTTGCCAGGAGGAAAAGCTCCTGGCTTGCTGTAATTATTTACTGAAACAGAATGACTGTGATACACGTGGTCTTAAGACCTGAGCTGCCCATGATAAACTGGGTGTTGTCTGACCAAACCATGAGGTTGGGCATGTGAAGCAGCACTCCATCATCAAGTACAATGATGCAGCCACTTTAGAAAATGGTCTGGCAATTCCTTGAAAGGTTAAACACAGAGTCACCATATGACTCACCAATTCTACTCCTAGGTATAGACCCAAGAGAATTGAAAATGGATTTTTAGACAGATGGTTGTACACATATGTTCATAGAAGAACTGTTCACAATGGCCAAAAGGTAGAAACAACCAAAATGAATAGATGAATAGATAAACAAAATGTGGTCTATTCATACAATGGAGCCATAAAAAGGGATGAAGTACTGATCCATGCTACAACATGGATACAACATTGAAAGCATTATGCTTAGTGAAAGAAGCCATACACCAAAGGCCACATTTTGTATGATTCCATTTATAGGAAATATCCAGACTAGGCAAATCTAGAGACAAAAAGCAGATTAGAGGTAGCCTTGGCCTAGGAATTTAGGGGAACATGGGGAATGACTGCTAATGGGCACAGAGTTTCTTTTTGAGGTGATTAAAAAAAAGGTTCTAAAATTACATTTTGGTGATGGTTGCACAGGATTTCAAGAATTGTGGGATAGGATGGCCACTCATGATGGTTTGGGATCATCTAAATGACAGCCAAATTCGTCGAATTTTTGGTTTGGGTCACAGAGGGAATTTCTATAACAATGCTTAAGGAATTACTTATCTTTTACAGGCACAAGAATAAAACAACTAAAAACCAAACTTTAAAATTTTGACCCATCACCTTTCCAAATTACAAAACTCAGTGAATTCACAGCCTTCTTAGTTCTCTTAGTAAAGGTTGGGGCCATGTTCAGAAAAGCATAGGACACTGGGATTTGAAATGGGAGTAAATTGGAGAATTGGGAGTCCCCAGAATCCTCAACTCTTACTGAGCCTCCATTGTTAAACAACCCCCATGTTTCTCTGATTGCAGGTTCCCTTACTGTCTCCTGAGGGAATTAGCAGGGAAGCAAAAGCACTTCCCTCCTACTCTCCCACCCCAATGTCTCCAGGCCTGTAACTAGAGTTAACCTCTACATTGCCTCAACTGAACAATTTAAGTCATGCAGCAGGAGAAAGCTTGCATATGAAAACAGTAGTAGGAGTTTGCAAACATGTACCAGGAAACAGGTAATATTTATGTAAATGATATGTGAAGGTTCTTGACCCAAAAAGAGAGAAGATCATTTTAAATCAGGCTGAATTCTTGGTATAGATGCTGGAATAGAGGTTCATGTGGAGGTGATGCCTGGACCAAGAAGCCTATCCCAGAGCTTTAACTGCAATGGACGATGGAGTTCAGGTGAGAATGTACAAGGATTGAAGGAAATGTTTTGCTAATAAATGCTGTAAGCTACTAGATTCCCATCCCAGATTATTTTTCACCACACTGTTTTCACCACATCTAGCCAGATAAGCAAAACAAAATTCTTGCATTTGTCTGAATGCAAGATTCATGGAAGACTTTGCTTCTAATACCAAATCTTGTGCCAGTTAGAAATGTTTTGTTTGGAAGTAAAAGAAACAGACTGTTATTATTGGAAGGGTATTATAGACTGTGGGACTCAATAAAGAACAGGTTTAAAGAGTGGGGTGAGTGAACATTAAGGGCAGGCCTCAAAATTGTTTATGTCTCATCTCTCACCTTCACAGCACCACACCACACCAAGTTATACCATTAAATAAGACTTTAGTGGATGTTTGCAGAGGTAAAAACAGAAAATCACATTTAAAGAAAGGAATGTAAAACAATGCCCTGCATGGATGCTCTTTAGTTCCCAGCCTGCTCTCCTGCCCTCAGGTCCTGTAGGGTTACACTGCTTCTAAAACGTTTCACCAGGTCATGTGTGGTAAGCACTGTTAGTTGGCTGCCTAACAGCCATCCCTTTCCTCTTCTTTCTCCATAACAGAGCCCCAGTTTTGGCCAGGATGGCACTGTGCCCAGCAGCAGGGGATGCATCACAGTCGCTCTAAGCCAGTCAGATCCTTTGTCACATCATTTACTGGCCTCTCTTGCAGTTAGGGTGGCCATGTGACACAGTTCTGGCCAACGAGTTGTAACCGGAAGTCAGCTGAAGAGGGGAGGGTTGGGTAATGGCATGAGGAGCCAGAAGTGGCCAAGTGGCTCTGTTTCCAAGTTAGTGAAGCGATCCTCATAAGTGGAAGCATGTTTTCCTTGGGTACTGGAATCTAAACCAGCCAGGTACAAAGTCATGAGGTTGAGAAGCAAAAATTCTGAAGGCAGATTATTCAGCATATCTGTGAGATATGCCATTCCCCACCTCAACTCTGTTTTCCAGACCTCTTATATTCTGACCATCAGAAAAAATGCACCATTTAATGGTTTCTAGTTCAGCATATGGTCCAGATCCTCACAAGAGTGTTGTGTCCCAACTAGCAACACAGCGGAATCTTCAACAGGCCATTTTATCATTGGCCAGATCAACAGCTGCCTACAGAATGTTGGAAGAGGTATGGAATTGTTTTAACAAATAGATCACATCTGTAACCGTAGCAGCAATTGAAATAACCATCTGATTATGCTTTCAGTAATCCACAGTCATTTAATGACCACAGTTTAGGTTTCTACTGCTGCATAACAAACCATCCCCAAACTTAGTGCCATTAAACGGCCATTTCATTGTGCTGACAGGTTCTTCAGGTTAGAAATCAAGACAGGACACAGCGAGAATGGTTTCTCTTTGCTCTGTAATGTCTGAGGTCTTGGCTGAGATGACTTGATGGATAGGGGTGACAGGATGGCTGGAGGCTATAATCTTCTGGAAGCTTCTTCACTAACATGCCTGTTGCCTATACTAGGATGGCTGGAAGGCTGGGTTCCACTGGAACTGGAGCACCTACTACACACAGCCTCTCTTTATGGCATGGCAGCCTTAGACTAGCTGGAGTCTGTACTTGGTGGCTCAGGACCTCCAAAGCAAGGGTTAGAGTGAAAAAGGCAAAAAGCTGCATCACCTTTTATGACTCAGCCTTGGAAGTCTCATCATGCCATTTTTGTTGCAGTCTATGGTTGAAGCAGCCACAAGCCTGCTCAGGTTCAAGGGGAGGGAACATTAACCCCACCTCTCAGTGGGAGGACTGTTAAGATTTCTGGAGTCCTGGTTTAAAACGGCCACGTTCACCAAGGCCTAACCAACTGCTGTGCAGGCCAAACGGATGAATTAAATGAGGGTGTGATAGGAATTTCCTTCCCTGCATTTTTCAAGTCTTTGATGAGGGAACTAATTTCTGAAATTGCTCATAAGTATGTGGTATTCTTTGTTTTGATTTACACTTTGTGAGAAGGGGAAACTCTAGGGGTTTCCACTTGGGCCTTTCTGTCATGATGGCCTCATTCTGTAGGTCAGGAAATCATTGTGGGAAGTTTGTTTTGTTTTCTTTTGAGACAGGGTCTCACACTCTGTCAGTGCCTCAACCTACTGGGCTCAAGTCATCTTCCCACGCCAGCCTCCCAAGTAGCTGAGACTACAGGCTGCACCATCATGCCCAGCAAATTTTTGTATTTTGTGTAAATACACGGTCTCAATATGTTGCCCAGGCTGATCTTGAGCTCCTGGCCTCCCAGAGTGCTAGGATTACAGGCATGAGCCACCATGCCTGGCCCAATGTGGGGATTTTGCTGACTTTTTTTTTTTTTTTTTTTTTTTGAGACAGAGTCTTGCTGTGTCACCTAGGCTGGAGTGCAATGGCTCAATTTTGGCTCACTGCAACCTCCACCTCCAAGGTTCAAGAGATTCTCCTGCTTCAGCCTCCCTAGTAGCTGGGATTACAGGCACGCACCACCACGCCTGGCTGATTTTTGTATTTTTAGTAGAAACAGGGTTTCACCATGTTGGCCAGGTTGGTTGCAAACTCCTGACCTCAGGTGATCTGCCTGCCTCAGCCTCCCAACGTGCTGGGATTACAGGCTTAAGCCACTGTGCCTGGCCAGCTGACTTTTTTTTTTTTTTTTTTTTTTGCCATTTAGATGAGTAGGTAGTGGTGGTTTTAATATGCATTTCTCTAATAGCTAATGATGCTGAACCTCTTTCTATGGGCTTATTTGATACCTGTATATCCTCTTCAGTGAAATATCTCTTCCTATCTTTTGTTTATTTTCTATTTGGATTTTTTTTTACTGTTTTATTTTTTATTTGGATTTTTTTTTACTGTTTATTTTTGGTAATTCTTTATATATTCTTGATATGAGTCCTTTGTTAGATACATGATTTGTAAATATTTTCTCCCAGTCTGTAGCTTGTCTTTTTATACTTTTTTTTTTTTTTTTGAGACAGAGTTCCAGTTTTGTTGCCCAGGCTTGAGTGCAGTGGCATGATCTGGGCTCACTGCAACCTCTGTCTCCCAGGTTCAAGCAATTCTCTTGCCTCAGCCTCCCAAGTAGCTGGGATTACAAGGGCCCACCACCACGCCCAGCTAATTTTTGTAATTTTAGTAGAGACGAGTTTTCACCGTGTTGGCCAAGCTGGTCTCGAACTCCTGACCTAAGGTGATTCACCCGCCTCGGTCTCCCAAAGTGCTGGGATTACAGGTGTGAGCCACCACGCCTGGCTGCCTTTTTATACTTCTTAACAAGGTATTTTGTAGAGCACAAGTTTTAATTTTGATGAAGTCCAATTTATCACTTTTTTCTTTTTCTTTTTTTTTTTTTTTTTTTTTGAGGTGAGGTCTTGCACTGTCACTCATGGCTGCCTCAATCTCCTGGGCTGAAGCCATCTTCCCGCATCAATCTCCTGAGTAGCTGGGACTACAGGTGTGCACCACCACATCTGGCTAATTTTTTAAAAAAATATTGGTGTAGAGACACCGTTTACCTTTGTTGCTCAGGCTGGTCTCAGACTGTTGGGCTCAAGTGATCTTCCTGTTTTGGCCTCCCAAAGTGCTGGGATTACAGGCATAAGCCACTGCACCTGGCATCAAGTTTTTCTTTTTATGGATTGTATTTTTGGTGCCATGTCTAAGAACTTATCACCAGGTCGTAGGTCCGAAAGATTTTCTCCTATTTTATCTTCTAAAAGTTTTGTAGTTTTACATTTTATATTTAAATCTAGGATCCATTTGGAGTTCATTTTTGTATAAGGTGTGAGGATTGGGTTGAGGTTTTTTGTTTGGTTTCGGCCTATGGACGTCCAGTTGCTACAGTTTGTTGAAAAGACTATCCTTCCTCCATCGAATTGCTTTTGCACCTTTGTCAAAAACCAGTTGGATGAATTTACGTGAGCCTATCTCCAGGCTCTCTATTCCATACCATTTATCTATATGTCTATCCTTTCACCAATACAAAAAGTTTTGATTACTGTAGCTTTATAATAAGCCTTGAAATCGTATAAAGAGATTTATGTGTTGACCTTGTATCCTGCAACCTTGCAAAACTCACTTATTAGTTTTGGGAGTTGTTTCTGCATATTCCTTGAGATTTTCTATGGAGACAATTATGTTCTGCAAATCGAGACATTTTCTTCCCAATCATTATGCCATTTGTTTCTTTTTCTTATCTTATTGTACTAAACTAGGACTTTTAGTACTATGCTGAATACAAGTGGTGAGAGTGGATATCCTTGCCTTGTTTCCAGTCTTAGGGGGAAAGTGTCCAGGTTTTCACCAGTAAGTATGATGTTACCTGTAGGTCTTCTGCAGATGTTCTTTAATATATCGAGGAAATTCCCCCATTTTCTGAGAGTTTTTGTCATGAATTCTGTCAAATGCTCATTCTGCATCAACTGATAAATCATGTGATTTTTCTTCTTTTGTCTGTTAATGTACTGTATTGCATTAATTGGTTTTCAAATATTGAACAAGACTTGCATCTCTGAGACGCATGGTATATAATTATTTTTATGTATTTGTGGATTCTATTTGCCAGTATTTTTCTAAGGGTTTTTGTGTCTATATTCATGAGGCATATTGGCATGCAGCCTTCTTTTTTTAACTTTTTCTGGTTTTGGAAGTATCAGAGTAATACTGGCTTTATAACATGAATTGAGAAGTGTTTGATTTGGACTTATGACAACAATTTTGTGCAATCTCTTATTTATTTATTTATTTATTTATTTAGAGATGAGGTCTTCCTATGTTGCTCAGGCTGGTCTCAAACTCCTGAGCTCAAGGGATCCTCCTGCCTCATCCTCCCACAGGGCTGGGATTACAGGTGTGAATCACCATACCTGACCAATTTTGGGCAATTTTAAATACAACAATAATGGATACGATGAAAGACTATGACTGATAATAATAAAGTCAAATTTCATATTCTAGATGAAAATTTGATGATTTTAACTTGTAGAGAAGTCCTTTTTGGATGCCTATACAGGAAAAAGAGTGTTCTCCTATCTGAACTTGTGCCATGGCACTCCAGGCCTTTAATTCACATACTTCTTAGATTTATTAAATCAGGAGGTGGGTGGGAGGTGGGAGATATAGGAAGGTGCAATCCTTTCCCTCATTATTGGCTTTCACGCACATGTGAAGCTGTTTCCCATGCCTGCCTATGATCCAGAGTTTTCTTTTCAAATTTTCTTTTCATAGCAAATAAGTTAGATGCATAGTCACTTTGACTCATCATGATGAAATTGAGATAGAAACTCTTCTGTCATAGTAGGCATTTATTTTCACAAGTTTGTAGTTATAAGATTTACAGAAGTTAATGAACTGTGAAACAAAGTCTATTTTAAATAAAAAATAAATGGGGAAGCCACAAAGGGAATCCAGGTGCCCAAAATCACTTGCTATTCAACTTCTCTCCTCTCCCCAGGCTAGAGTGCAGAGAAGCTAAGATGAGTTTCCATGAAAGGAACAATTTCGATTTCTCTGGCAGGGAGAACAGTGTACCCTAAAAGATACAGGAATAATTACTCATATCACATCTTTATTTAGCCCATCTGGCTAGCTTGGAGATTAATAGTGGGTAATTGTAGAATTAATCAGGTTGTGATTTGAACTGAAGCTGCTATTCCAGATGATGCTGTTTTCCTACAGCAAATCAATACAGCCCCCTGGCACCTGGGATACAGATATTCATCTGCCAAATGTTATTTTTTCCCATTCAGCAGAGAACACTAGAAGCAGCTTACTTTCATCTGGTGGGAACAGAAATACAACCTTAGGACTATATCTATTCTCTGGCTCACTGTCATAATCCACGTTGAATGGAGCTTGATTGCTGTGAATGTTGTGCTGGTTTATTACACTGATGACATATGTACTGGACCTGATGATCAAGAGGTAGCGAATACGCTAGGTGCTTTATTAAGATACAAGTACACCACAGGGCGGGAGATAAGCCCCGCGAAAACTCAAGAGCCTGAACCTCAGCAAAGTTTTTAGATGGTCTGGACCATGTTGGGTATTCAACATGTTGTTGTACCTCTTACCACCTACCACTCAGAAAGAGGCACAGCATTTGGTGTGGATGTTTGAATTTTGTAGGCAACATATGCTACATTTAATTGTGCCGCACCAATGCACTCAGCAAGTAATCTGTAGGGTTGCATGTTTTCAGGGAGAGATCCAGGGCAAGAAAAGGCTCTGTGACAGGTCCAGGCCACTTGACCCTTATGACCATGTAGATTCAACAGGTACAGAACCTTTGACACATTGGGAGGCTACATGGAGCCTCTGGCAAGTCCCAGTAGGAGAAACACACAGCAAACCCCTAGAGTTTTGAAGTAAACCATGCCCTCTACCACAAAAGAAGTATTTTCCTTTTGACCAACAGCTTCCAGCTTGCCCCTGGGCTCTGGCAAAGTCTGAATGCTTGACCATGGGGCACCAAAGAACCATGTAACTTCAGCTGCCCCTGATAAATGTGGTGCTATTTCGTCCTCTATTGGAAGTGGAATATTTGAGACCAGACTCAAGCAGGTCTGGAAGGTACAGGAAAGTTGCTTGAGCAGGTGGCTCACATCTCTGTGGCCCCTGCTGCTGCATGATCACCATTCCCTGGACTCACACCCAGAATGTCGTAGGGAGTTCCTCATGACCAGGTC
The DNA here is from genome assembly GCF_006542625.1 of Nomascus leucogenys. Taxonomy (NCBI): domain Eukaryota; kingdom Metazoa; phylum Chordata; class Mammalia; order Primates; family Hylobatidae; genus Nomascus; species Nomascus leucogenys. The sequence goes on along the minus strand of NC_044406.1, from coordinate 139,670,009 downwards.
TATTGGTCAAGGTTTCAAAAGGAAGCAAATAGTAGACTCAAGGGGTTGAAATGAGGAAAGTATAATTAAGGTTTTTTTTTTTTTTAACAGAGATGTAAGCAAGACTTAGAGAATTAGCAATGCATAGTGGGGCTCTTAGGGACTGGCAACAGTTGATATGGCCACAGCCACTGCTAAGTGCTCAAACTGCCCACAGGCAGAGACAAACAATGAACCCCTAATAGCATTGCATTCCCTGGGGGAACCAGACAGCCACCTGGACTGCCATCTGGAAGGGGCAGCAATTTTTTCTCACTCAAACAGGTATTAATTTTGTACATGGATTCGCTTTTTTAAAATTCGCATTTCTGCTGGCACTCCCGCCCATTGACTTACTGAGCCCATTATTCACACTGACATTATCTCACACAAGAAAATCATTATAAGCCAGTGTGCCCGTGCTGATGGACTCCACTAGTGTTACCATGTTAGCTCATCATCCTGAAGCACCTGGCCTGATAGGATGGTAGGTTGGTCATTCTGTTGAAGATGCTAGCAAATGTCACACAGATGATACCCACAAAAAGCAGAGGGTGGTGCTTAAGTGGATGGGCTCTTGACACAGCTCTGGCTGCCTATGGATGATTTTCTAGTTGTGTGGCTCTCGACAAGTGACACTGTCATCCTGTTTTTCATTTTAGTAACGTGCAAAATTGAGATAATAGTAAGAGCCCTTTGACAGGGTGTTTGTGTGGATTCAATGAGATAACGCCTGTAAAGTGCTTAGCACAATCGCTGGCATGGTGTTAGCTTGGCAGTAAGGAAGGTCACAAGTGTTAGGTGCTCATGATTGTTATTTTTATTTAGCGTGGTCAGCACACTAGTTGGCACAATCAACTTTAGATCCATCTTTTAAAACCTTCCAGTCAAAGAGATTGCAAACAGCACTACCTTTTGAGTTTGGGTCATTTGGGTTCATTAAGGCATTTAGACCGTTTAGCCGGCAAAGCTTATCACTGAATACAACGATCTTTGGGGGAGGGACGTAGAAAACACAGTACTCTGCAAACAATCAAGTGGAATAGGGAAGTCCAAGAGGAGTCTTGCTTTTGTTTCTCCGTGCACTATGCACATGGCAGATGCGGGTGGTACTTGGGTTTCGGCTCCAGGGTCCCTGAGGCCCGGGGACCAGCCCGTTTGGCGTGGCTGATTGGGGATGGGGCATGAGGGCAACAGATTCCAGGCTGTACTCCCATTAGGTCGAAGGGCTCCTTCCGAGCGCTCTCGTGACCCTGGGTGAGAGTGGCAGGCGCCCTGCTGCGTAGGCTCCCCCGGGCACAGCCGCTGGCGGCGCTGCAGTTGCTCGAAGGGGCTTCCCAGGCTTCGCTGCTTGCTTTTCCCGCCGTCTTGGGTTGCGGGCGGCGTCGGTTCCCTCCCCGGGGGGCGCAGCGGCCGGAGGCGGGGGTCGCAGCGGCCGCTCGGGGCGGCGCTGGGCGGGCGGGCGCTGGGCCCGCCCCGCCGGCATCCTTGGCCCGACTTCCTTCTGCCGCGGGCGGCTGGCCCAGCTGGAGGAAGCGGCGGTGGCGGCCACGATGAGTGCGGGCGACGCAGTGTGCACCGGCTGGCTCGTTAAGTCGCCCCCCGAGAGGAAGCTACAGCGCTACGTGAGTAGGGGCGCCGCCACCCGCCCGGCCTTCGCGTCCCGGGGCACCCGCCCGCCGGGCGGCCGCGCGGTGGCCGCGGGGAGCCGCTGGGCTCTGGGCGCGCCAGGCGCAGCGGCTCCCAGCGCCCGGGACTGCGGGCGAGGCCGATGGACGGAAAGCGAAATCGCACGTCGAGCCAGCTTCGCCGCTGTGCTAGGCAGCGGGCCGGAGACCAGGTGGCGCCTGCCCGCGGGGCTCAGGGACTCCACACCGCCGCTGACTCTAGCCGAGGGAGGCGGGTTGGGGCTGAAACCTCAGGCGCCAGTCTCCGTGCAAGAGCGGCCAGGGAGACATCTCGAAAGCGTGCCCCCTTCTTTGGCTGGGGGTGGCTCTGAGACCCATTGCCCCGCGAAGGAGACGCGGCAGGGGATAGTGAGACTGACAGCAGGAGGGGAATTGCCTGCATTCCCCCTGGACCGTAAGGAGTAAGGAGTGCTGCTCTTGTAGCTGTCATCGGACACTGCTGTCTGGAACCCTACACCATGTAACTCGTTTCTCATCGTGTAACTCGTTTCAGCTTCTTCTTAATGCTGACACCGCGCTTTTATAGTGCCAGCTGGACAATTGACTTTTACTAGTATGAAATTAGGAATACTTGGAAGAGCGTATCTTCCTACATATTCCATTACCGTTTTAAGATGTACTATCGACACCTCAAACGTTCATTATCTCTATCAGCGTCCTCACGATAAGATCTTAAAAACATTCTGCTTAAAGACCTGATTGCTACTCAGTGTTTTTCAGCCATTAGGAAGAACCACTTCAGTCCCCAGGGAGTTGCATATAAATAGATATTAGGACTTCTTGCTTTTTTTAGGCTGGGAGTAGCTGGATGGATTCATCTTGTTCTTAATTCCTAATTTATCTGCAATTTCACTGCACGGTGGTAGGAACAAACTCGCGCATGTCTGCGCTCACCCAAAGCAGCCCACCCCAAATGTGGTTCAGCCTTGTGCTCTTGTCTATACGATGCTCTCAAACTGCTGTCCTCTTTTGGCCAAATTTCACAACTGTTTTTGTTCCCACATAGATGAGGCACATATTGTGTGGAAGTTCAAGAGGTGGGATTATAAAAAGACTTTAATAATGTATGAATACTTCCAGAATGTGTGGCAGGAGATTTTCCTGAACACAGAGTTGCTCAAGCCTTCTTTCCCCACTCACCCCGGGCTAGACAGCGTTTGTTTCTCTCTTAGGGGTCTTTGAAAAGATTTTTGTTGTTTGTTCTGCAGAACAGAACTTTAGAGGAACGTTGTTCTATTTAGCATGTGAATATCAGGAGTGCATAAATACTGAGATTTCTCTAAGTGCCAGTGTGTCCCTACATCATTTGCTTTTGAGGAGTCCATAAGCACAGGGTCCAATATCTCTTGGTCTCTGCATTATCCAGCTGCTTCCTTAACTGTGAAGCTACTCAGAGGAGGCAAGAGAAGAAAACCTGCTCCCATCACCTGTAGTGCTTGCAGTGTTGACTCAGGATGGGTTTCCTTGTTGTCCTTTGGAATGACAGACATTTTAAAGGTTCACTATACCGTTTCAGTAGATGATACAGAAAGATGCCCCTGGAGGGCAAAGATTATAGAATATTTCATTTCCCAGTCTTTTTTTGTATCTTAAGCAGACTGGCTTAGGGAAGTTTATTAGTATTTCATCAACTTTGGGAAGGCATGAGTGTGTGTGCCTATTATCACACGTGGTTCATTTCTTTAGGGAATGTGGCAAGAGTGGACACTGCGCAGCTTAGAGATATGTGGGGCGTGTGATGATGGGGCAGTGACTAGACTTAAGACACAAGGGTACCTAGGTGTCATCTTACCAACACTCCAAGACATAAACCTTGATGTTTGAGAACTCTCTCTAAGAAAGATCATAGATAGTCAATGCTTTTTTTGCTGGCAGGCATCTGTCCCTGGAACACACCACAGAAAGAATTCTTTTTCCTCTCATAGCTAAATTCTGCAGGAATCCTTTTGACCACTAGATGGTGATCATGTGTCACTTCGACGGGGCCTGGACAGGGCTGTTACAGCTGCTTGAATTCAATTCCTGTCACTCCCTCCCGTTAACGGAGCGCTAACTCCGAACTAGGCCCTGTGTTACAGGCTGGGAAGACAGAAAAAAAAGACTTGATTCCAATTTATAGTTTAACATTTATAATAATAACATAGCAAAACTAGTTATTGGCACAACCAGGACAATAACTCAGTTATTCGTGCTGCCAGGCCAGCAAGCAGCACTCCATCAATGTTTGCTGTTACAAATGGAAGCTCAGGCAGTTTTTAGGCAAACCTTTCAGTCCAAAGTAGGCTCGTACTTCATCCACTTGAATCCATCAGTGAAGACAATCAGAAAGTTATTTTTTATCATTGGTCTTTTAAAAGATAGTTATTTTCATTTGTATTTTTTGTTTCACAAGAAATATATTCTTATGTTAATAAATAGAATGAAAAGTGAAGACCCCCTTTAAATTTCCCCTACCCCCCTACCTTCCCTTTGCTCCCCTCCTTATTCCACTCCGCAACCCAGGCGTAACAACTGTGAGCAGTTTAGTGAGTACCATTCTACAAAATTTTTCAGAAAATATGTAATTTTCTTTTTGCACAACTGGGATCATATTATACTAATTGTCCTGCAATTTGCTTTGTTCACAAAAATTCTGGACATCTTTCCAGGTTAGTACATATAGATTTACTTCATTCTTTAAAGCATTGTCAAATATTCATTGTAATACATATAATATAACAATTTCTGTATTGGTGAACATTTGGCTTGCATCTATTTTTATCAATTTTAAAGAATCCTGTAAGAACAGTGATAATAAAGCTATGATAGTTCACTTTTATTGAATGTTTATATGTGCCAGGCACTACACTAAGAACTTGTATTAACTCATTTAGTTTTCAAAACAATGCCAAGAGCCAGGCACTGTTTTTGTCCCTGGAGATAGGTTCTCTGGATATAGGTTCTTTGTTGCATATTTAATTTGCAAAGATTTTCTAGCAGCCCATAGTTTTTGTCTTTTCATTCTCTTTTGAAGAACTAAAATTTAAAAATTTTAATGAAATTCCCAATACAATTTTTCTTTTATGAATCATGGATTTAATGTAAAATCTAACAACTCTTCATCTAGCCTAAGATCCTGAAGATTTTCTTCTGTTTTTTCTATAAGTTTTTTTTTTTTTCTTTTTGAGACAAGGTCTCACTTTGTCACCCAGGCTGGAGTGCAGTGGCATGGTCATGGCTCACTGCAGCCTTGACCTCTTGGGCTCAAGTGATCCTCCCACCTCAGTCTCCTGAGTAGCTGGCACTATAGCTGCTCCCCACCATGCACTGCTAATTGTTGTATTTTTTGTAGAGAGGACAGGATTTCTCCATGTTGCCCACAGGCTGGTCTCCAACTCTTGGCCTCAAGTGATCCTTCCACCTTGGCCTTCTAAAGTGCTGGCATTACAGGCGTGAGCCAATGCACCTGGCCTCTGAAAGTTTTATATTTTTACGTTTTATATTTAGATCTATGATCCATTTTGAGTAAATTTTAGAAAAGCTGTGAGGTTTGTATCATGGTTTCTTTTCTTGCATACCGATTTCATTTGTTCCAGTACTATTTATTGAGTAGACCGCCTTTATTCCCTTGATTTACTTTTGAAACATCATCAAAAATCAATTTACCTGAAGGGCACAGTGGCTCACGCCTATAATCCCAGCACTTTGGGAGGCTGAGGCTGGAGGATCACCTGAGGTCAGGAGTTCAAGACCAGCCTGGCCAACATGGTGAAACTCTGTCTTTACTAAAAATTTTAAAAAAAATTAGCCAGGCATGGTGGCGGGCGCCTGTAATCCCAGCTACTTGGGAGGCTGAGGCAGGAGAATTGCTTGAAACCCGGAGGTGGAGGTTGCAGTGAGCTGAGATCACACCATTGCACTCCAGCCTGGGCGACAAGAGCAAAACTATCTCAAAAAAAAAAAATCCATTTACCATATCCATGTAGATCTATTTCTGGATTCTCTAGTCTGTTCCATTGATCTATTTGTTCTATGCCAACAACATGCTGTTTAATGACTAATGACTGTAGCTTTACAATAATTCTTGAAATCAGGTTATTTTAGCCCTCAAACTTTTTCTTTCTCAGAGTTGTTTTGGCTATTTTAGGTCCTTTGTTTTTCTATAACAATTTTAGAATTGGTTTGTCAATTGATTTCACCGACCTCATATCCCATAGCCTTGCTAAACTCACTTATTAGTTCTATACTATAAATGTTGCATAGAAATGACGAGAGCAGACATCCTTGACTTTTTCTTGATTTTAGAGGGAAAGCATTCCATTTTTCACCTTTTAAGTATGTTAGCTGTAGGCTTTTTGTAGGCATCTTTTACCAAATTGAGGAAGTTCCCCCATATTGCTAGTTTGCTGAGGCTTCTTCTCATGAGTTGGATTTTGTTGCGTTTCCTGCATCTATAAAAATGATGATATGTTTTTTACTTTTTAGTCTGTTACTATGGTGAATTACGCTGCTTGATTTTGAATGTTGAACCAACCTCGAACTTCTGGGATAAACTTCAGTTGGTTGTAACATATTATTCTTTTCATATATTTCTGGATTTGCTTTGCTGATAGTTTGGCTGAAGATATTTCTGTCTCTATCCATGAGGGATATTGGTCTGCAGTTTTCCTTTTTTTATACTATCTTTGGTTTTGATATTAGCATAATGCTGGCATCATAAAATGAAATCAGAAGTTCTCCCTCCTCTTGTATTTTCTGAAAGATGTTATGTAGAATTGGTATTCCTTCTTCCTTAAATGTTTGGTAGAACTCACCATTGAAAACATCTGGGCCTATACTTTTTGGGAAGGCTATCAACTACAAATTTTCTTTCTTTCTTTTCTTTTCTTTTCTTTTTTTTTTTTTTTTTTTTTGAGATGGAGTTTCATTCTTGTCACCCAGGCTGAAGTGCAGTGGCACGATCTTGGCTCGCTGCAGCCTCCACCTCCTGGGTTCAAGAGATTCTCCAGCTTCAGCCTCCTGGGTAGCTGGGATTACAGGTGCCCGCCACCATGCCTGGCTAATTTTTTTATTTTTAGTAGAGACAGGGTTTTGCCATGTTGGCCAGGCTGGTCTCGAACTCCTGACCTCAGGTGATCCACCTGCCTCAGCCTCCCAAAGTGCTAGGATTACACGTGTGAGCCACTGGGCCCGGCCAAATTTTATTTCTTTAATAGATATAGGGCTATTTGGGTTATCCATATCTTCTTGAATGAGTGTAGTTAGTGTCTTTCAAGGCTTTTCTCTATTTTGTCTAAGTTCTTGAATTTATTGGCAGAAAGTTGCTCATTATGTTCCCTTATTATCCTTTAAATGCCTGTATGATTTGTAGTGATGCCTCAGTTTTCATTTATTACATTAGTTTTTAGGAACCATCCTTTGGTTTCATTTATTTTCTCTACTTTCTCCCTGCTTTCAATTTCATTAATTTATGCTCTTATCTTTATTATTTTCCTCCTTTTGATTGCATTGGGTTTAATTTAATCACTTCTTTATCTAGTTCCTTAGGGAGGAAACTTAAATTACTGATTTGAGACCTTTCTTATTTTCTAATATAAGCATTTAATGCTACAATCTTCCTTTTTTTTTTTTTTTTTTTTTTTTTTTTGAGACAGAGTATCACTCTGTCGCCAGGCTGGAGTGGAGTGGCATGATCTCGGCTCACCGCAAGCTCCGCCTCCTGGGTCCACGCCATTCTCCTGCCTCAGCCTCCCGAGTAGCTGGGGCTACAGGCATGCACCACCACACCCGGCTAATTTTTGTATTTTTAGTAGAGATGGGGTTTCACCATGTTGTCCAGGATGATCTCGATCTCTTGACCTCGTGCTCCACCTGTCTCGGCCTCCCAAAGTGCTGGGATTACAGGCATGAGCCACCGCACCCAGCCTCTTACCTTGTTTTAATTGGCATATTTAGTTCATTCATATAAAGTATGATCATTGAAACGTTTATATTAAAATACGCCATCTTGCTAGCTGTTTTTCATTTGTTCTACTTGTTCTTTGTTTCTTTTCTCCTCTGTTTCTGCCTTCTCTTGGGCTAATTGAGCCTTTTTTATTATTCCATTTTATCTCCATTATTAACTTACATTTCATAACTTCATATTTTTGCAGTTGCCCTAGAGTGTAAATTATACATCTTTAATTAGTTGCAGACTTCCTTTAAATAATATCATTATAATATTAGTAGTATAAGGACATTGGAATAGTATATTCCCAATTCCATTCGTATATTCTTTGTGCTGTTGTCATGCATTTTACTTTTACATGTGCTATAGACATATGATACACTACTACTAATTTTGCTTTACACAACCAGTTATCTTTTCAGTCAATTAAAACAAAGAGAAAAAACTAAACTTTTATTTTTCTTTTATTTATTCCATTTCCATCACTCTTCATTTCTTTATGTAGGTTCAAGTTTCTGTCTGCTGTCATATTCCTTCTGCCTGAAGAACTTCCTTCAGCATTTCATGTAGTTTAGGTCTGCTGGCAATGAATTCTCTGTTTTGTTTGTCTGAGAAGGCCTATTTCTCCCTCATTTTAAAACATATTTTCACTGGGCATAGAATTATGGGTTGACAGTTTAAAAATTTTGTTTCGTTTTGTTTTTCTTTTCAGCACCTTAAAGATGTCACTTTATCAATCAGGAAAACTGTTAGAACACTTAGTTCTTGAGCTAACACATTAAATCTAGAATCTCTGGTAAGCACACACACATATTAATATGTTTAGCTCGATCCAATATTATATTCTGTCTTCCTTGGCTTAACATCCTGGGAACCCATTTACACAGATTTCAGTGGTTTTTAAAGACAGCTTTATTGAGGTATGTGTGTGTGTGTGTATACATATATATGTACACACACTATAGAATTCACCCATCATAAGTGTACAGTTGGTTGACTTTGAGTAAATTTATACAGTTATGCAACCATCACTGTGGTCTAGTTTTAGACCATTTCTATGCCCATGAAAAATTCCCTCAGCCTATTTGCAGTCACTCCTCACTCCTATCTCTAGCCCCAGGCAGCAACTGACCTGCTTTCTGTCTCTATAGATTTGCCTTTTCTGGAAATTTCATATAAGTGGAATAATAGACTATGTGGTCCTTTTATTTCTGGCTTCTTTCCCTTAGCATTGACCCCACAGCAGCCAGTTTACTTTCTGAAATTCATTTAAAGTAGAAGCTGCAGCCATTGATATGAGATCTTTCTTATTTTCTAACACAGATGGTTCCTGACTTATGATGGTTTGACTTATGACTTTTTTTGCTTTATGATGGTATGAAAGCAACACTGATTAGTAGAAACTATACTTCAAATTTTGAATTTTGATTCAAAATTCTTTATAAGTATTATAAAATAGGCTTTGTGTGAGATGATTTTGCCCAACTGTAGGCTAATGTAAGTGTTCTGAGCACATGTAAGGTAGGCTAGGCTAAGCTATGAAGTTCGATAGGTTAGGTGTATTAAACGCATTTTTGACTTAGGGTATATTCAACTTATGATGGGTTTCTTGGGATGTAACTCCACTGTAAGTTGAGGATCAACTGTGTAGACATTTAGTGCTACAAATTTCCCCCTTGGCACTGCTTTAATAGCATTCCACAAATTCTGGTGATATGTTGTATTTTTGGTTCTATTCACTTCAAGATATCTTCTAATTTCCCTTGTAGTTTTTTTCTGTGACCTACGGGTTATTTAGAAATGTATTGTGTAATTTCCAAATATTTGGGAATTACCTGGATGTCTGTTTTTTACTTCTAATTTCAATTTGTGGTTGGTTGAACCTATGGTTTATGGAACCCACGAGATGTGGTTTGGCTCTGTGTCTCCACCCAAATCTCACCTTGAATTGTAATCCCCATAATCCCCACATGTCAAGGGCAGGACCAAGTAGAGGTAATTGATAATCAGATTATGGGGGCGGTTTCCCCCATGCTTCTCATGCTATTGGGTGAATCTCACAAGATATGATGGTTTTATAAGGGTCTGGCATTTCCCCTGCTTGCACTCACTTCATCCTGCTGCCCTGTGAAGAGGGTACCTGTTTCTCCTTTGCCTTCTGCCATGATTGTACATTTCCTGAGGCCTCCCCAGCAACGTGGAACTGTGAGTCAGTTAAATCTTTTCCTTTTTCTTTTTCTTTTCTTTTTTTTTTTTTTTTTTTTTTTTTGAGACAGAGTCTCACTCTGTCACCCAGGCTAGAGTGCAGTGACGTGACCTCGGCTCACAGCAACCTCCGCCTCCCGGGTTCAAACAATTCTCCTGCCTCAGCCTCCTGAGAAGCTGGGATTACAGGCGCCCGCCACCGTGCCCGGCTGATTTTTGTATTTTTAGCAGAGATGGGGTTTCACCATGTCGGCTAGGCTGGTCTTGAACTCCTGACCTAGTGATCCACCCGCCTCGGCCTCCCAAAATGCTGGGATTACAGGTGTGAGCCACCACGCCCAGCCCAACCTTTTTCCTTTATAAATTACCCAGTCTTGGGTATGTCTTCATGGCAGTATGAGAACGGACTAATACACCACATATATTAGTCTGTTTTCACACTGCTAATACTGACATACCAGAGACTGGGCAATTTACAAAAGAAAGAGGTTTAATGGGCTCAAAGTTCCACGTGGCAGTGGAGGCTTCACAATCATGGTGGAAGGTGAAAGGCACGTCTCACATGGCAGCAGACAAGAGAAAGAACTTGTGCAGGGAAACTCCCCTTTATAAAACCATCAGATCTTGTGAGACTTATTTGCTATCATGAAAATAGCATGGGAAAGACCCACCTCCATGATTCAATTATCTCCCACTGGTCCCTCCCACAACATGTGGGAATTATAGGAGCTACAATTCAAGATGAGGTTTGCATGGAGACACAGCCAAACCATATCTCCGTGGATGCATTCTCTAGTAGGTAGAGGCCAGGGATGCTGCTAAATATTCTGCAATGCACAGGACAGTCCTCCACCACCATGAATTTGGCCCAAATGGGTCCAAGTGGTGCCAAAAGGGAGAAATTCTGTTCCAGATTGAACAGTGAATTCCTTCAGCTTAAATGAGAATTCTGTTGATAGATATCCACTTTAATTCTTTCCTGTTATGGTGAAGAGGAAGGCCAGGGACCTGGGTTGGCTATACAGGTGGCTTGTTTTCTGGGTCGTGGGCTACCTCAGCAACTGGAAGTCTCTGTACTTAGGATCACCACTAAGGGAGGGATCTCCTCCATGAGTGCTATATACCATGGGAAGGGATTGTCATCCCTCTTTGGAAGTCAGATCACTTGGGTGCCTTGTGACCTCCACTCTCTGATGGGCTCAAGAAAATGAAGATTTTGTGTTTTGTCCAGCTTTTCTTGTCATAGTGGGAAGGATGTTCTTTGGATCTTTTTACATTCCTAGAAGTGGAGACCCCTTATATTTCTTTTCTGAGACAAGTTTCTTGATTTTCTTTTCAGATATATTCCATGCATATACAAGCACATATACTTCCCCATTTTTTGCACAAATGGTAGCACACTATACTCACTATTTTGTAACCTCCTTTCTTAGTAATGTATTTTGGAGATTGGTCCATATCAGTCCATAACAGCTTCGTAATATTTCACTATGTGGAGATACTATGATAGAACTTCTCTTGTTTCCAGTCTCATGCTGCTGTAAACAATACTGTGGTGAATATCTTTGTACATTGGTCTTTGTGGTTATGTGCAATTATGCTTGTAAAAAAAACTCTTAGAAGTTGAATTGCTGAGTCGAAGCGCATGTAAACGTATAATGCCAATTTTTACTCTCAGCAACAGAGTATGAAAGTGTTGTCCTCCTGCACCCACTCAAATATAGTGTACTGTTAAATGTTTTTATCTTTGAAAAATCAATAGATGATAAATGGCATCTTGTTTTAATTAAATTTCTTTGTGAGTGAGTTTGAACATCTCTTCAAGTATAAAAGCCATTTATGTTTCTGTTTCTAGAAAATTATCTTAAATGTAACCTAAATCTTAAATCCTTCGTTGGGTCTGTTTTGGGGCAGTTTTGTTGATCTTCCTGTCAATTCTTCTACTTTTGCCTTAGTTTTAAAAATTGCTATCAAATAGGTAATGCAGTCTTGTTTCAAAAATTAAAAAATATATTTTAAATGTTTGATGAAAACTTCTTCCACCTCTCTCTTCATCCACCCTATTTACCCTTACCCCCAAATAACCATTTTTTAATTTTTTTCTTTAATATTTTCAGTATTTCTTTATATGAACACAAGGAAATACATATACAGCTTCTTATTCCTCCTTTTCTTACACAAAAGATACACAATGTTCTGTACATTAGTCTGTTCATTTAAAAATTTATCCTAGAATTGTCTCCATGTCAGTGGCCAGAGTTCATCTTTTTTCTTTTATTGATACTATATATATATATACGTATATATATATATACGTATATATATATATGTATATATATATATACGTATATATGTATATACGTATATATACTTTTTTTTTTAAGACGGAATTTCACTTTTGTTGCCCAGGTTGGAGTGCAATGGCACGATCTCGGCTCACCACAACCTCCACCTCCCAGGTTCAAGCAATTCTCCTGCCTCAGCCTCCCGAGCAGCTGGGATTACAGGCATGCGCCACCACGCCTGGCTAATTTTGTATTTTTGGTAGAGACAGGGTTTCTCCATGTTGGTCAGGCTGGTTTCAAACTCCCGACCTCAGGTGATCCGTCTGCCTCAGCCTCCCAAAGTGCTGGGATTACAGGTGTGAGTCACTGTGCCTGGTCATATTTTATATATTTATGGTTTACATATGTTTGCTACATGCATAGAGTGTATAATGATCAAGTCATGCTGTTTGGAGTATTCATCACCTTAAGTATTTTTCATTTCTGTGTGTTGGTATCCATTCAAGTCCTCTTTTGTAGTTACTTTGAAATATGCAGTACCTTGTTGCTAAGTATAGTCACCCTACTCTGCTATTAAATATTAAAACTTCTTCCTTCTATGTAACTTTACATTTGTACCCATTAACCAACCTCTTCATTCACCCCCCACCCTTCCCAGTCTGTGGTATCTATTGTTCTATTCTCTGTGTCCATAGCATCAAGTTTTGTAGTCCCCATATATGATTGAGACCTTGTGAAATTTGTCTTTCTGTGCCTGGCTCATTTCACTTAATATAATAACCTCCAGTTCCATCCGTGTTGCTGTGAATGACAGGATTTCATTCTTTTTTATGGCTGAATTGTATTCCATTGTGTGTATATACCACATTTTCTTTTTCCATTCATCCATTAATGGACACTTAGGTTGATTCTGAAGCTTGGCTATTGTGAATAGTGCTGCAATACACATGGATGACATGAGTATACTTTAAGTATGGTGTAAATATGTAAAAACAGCTTCTGTTAATGAGTTTCAGGGCATGGTACTGAGAAGCTTTGTTTTTTAAAATCATGTATCTTTAATAAAAACTTTAATTTTTGACACTGGGCTCCCACTCCCCCCTCCCCCAAAACCTTATCTTTACTGGGCATGTCATTTCAGGTAACTAGATGATGATTTAATTAGGCAGATAAAAAATACTGTTGTGGGATCTGCAGAAGCAATCTTGAGGTTAAACTGTCAGGAAAGACGATCAGAATCTGTACCTTCACTGTAAGGGAGACCGGAAAAGAAAGGATCCGTCATTTCTTGCTTCTATAACTGGAGTTGGTCTCTTCTCTCCCAGTAAGTTGTAAGGTTGGGAATTCCCCAAATATAGAAAAAGGTGCAGATGCTGGGTGGCCAAAACAACTGACAATGTTACTCCAGATTGCCACTTAGATTCTGGAAGTCAGATTGATTGGGATGGTATTTGAAGATGTCCTTTTTAAAAAAATCTTTCCTAGACAAGGCGACTTATTCCAGGGTATTAATGTGAATGCAGCAGAAGGGAAAATATGAGAATATTTTAGATAAATAATCAATGGGAAATGTTGATTGCTTAAGTATAAGGTATGTGAGAGAGGGCGTAATTAAAGATTTTGAACTTGACAGGAGTAGGGATGAGAGGAAGGGTGATTAGCCAAGATGAATTACAGCAACTCCAATGCTGGCCACATTTTTGCCAGCCATTTGTTATCTGGACACTTCCAATGATAGGGAACCGGTTACATAATATGCTGCCCAAATAATCGTGTGATAGTTCTGACTGCAAGAAATTGATCTTGGTGTTACCTCCTTAGAATATACAGAACACCTCTAATTCTTTTTCAATTTGAGAGCCCTGCAAATATCCAATCTAAATGTTGCCAGTTTACTCAGTCATTCCTTAGGATAGAACAGAGTTCTGAGTTCCCTCACTGTCCTGTATATTTCCTCTGAACTGGCACCAGAACTAAATAAACTCCTCCAGGACCATCATTGCTCATCTGGACATCGTGCTTCTGAGAAAGCAGCTGGAGATTCCATTAGCTTTGTTCTGGCAGCCACGCCACACCGTTGACTCACACTGAGCTTCCTGTCAAACGGACTTAGTTTTCCTCTGTGTTTCAGCTAAGCTATCTTTTCTCCAGTCTGTTCTTGTGCTATTGGTGTTTTGCTTAAGCCCAGGAACAGGACCTACATTATTACTGTTGAATTTCATTTTTTATTTATTTATTTTTGTAATTGATTCTTTTTTATTTTTTTGAAACAGGATCTCATTCTGTTGCCCAGGCTGGAGTGCAGTGGTGAAATCTCAGCTCACTGCAACCTCCACCTCCCAGGTTCAAGCAGTTCTCCTGCCTCAGCCTCCTGAAAAGCTGGGATTACAGGCGCCTGCCACCATGCCCGGCTAATTTTTGTATTTTTAGCAGAGACAGGGCTTCACCATGTTGCCCAGGCTCGAACTCCTGACCTCAGGTCATCCTCCTGCCTCGGCCTCCCAAAGTGCTGGGATTACACTGCGCCTGGCCTGTAATTGATTTTTTACGCCACATCTTTTTGGACACTGACTGTGTCATACAAACACTATGAGCAGGAGCATAGGAGAAAAGACCCAGTTTGGGGGCAAATCAGTGAGACTGGTACATTCAGGCTGGCACATACCGAGTTTGAAGTAACCATGGGTAAATTTGTCTAGAGCCGAGGGGAGGTACCCGGGCTCCAGATGGAGTTTTGGTGGTTACTGGGGTATACGAAGTCGTTAAAGTTATGGGGGTGGATGAGATTATCCAAGGAGGGTGTGATGAGTAAGAAGGAAAAGGACCTAGGGCAGAATTTTGGGAGATGCCGCAGTTAGAGAGTAGGAGGAAAAGTGTCAGCCAAACTGAGAAGAGATAAGAGGAGAGACCATTAGAGGCGATGGATAACCCTCAATACCTTGCAGTGGTAATGCCAGTCACCCGTCTTTCCTCCCAGGGCTCTGACTGATAGGGCACAGAGAAGGAATGGACAAGGGGCACAAGATAAGGAAGATGGATGCAAAACAGCTGTTTTATCACTGAAAAAGCTGAATTGGAGAAAGCTACTTGGGCCTGAAGTCTAAGTGGGGCTTCCGAGTCTTTCTGGTGAAGCAGATTCCCAATATTAATGGTTTAGGAAGAAATGGGTAGCAAGGACAGCAAGAAGTGTGGCAGTGGAAGAGAAAGGAGATGAGATGGTAGTTAAAAGTGAAAGAAGCACCTTTATCCCACTTTCTTTTTCTTCCTCTTCCTTCTCCCTCTTCTTTGTCAAATAGAGGATTGAGTTATTATCACTGATCCACATAAAGTCCCTCTCTACTTTATTTTAACTCCCACCCCCCATTTCTATTCCCCGACTTCCCATGTGTAACCTTCCTAATATGTTTGATACGCATCTTTTTGTTTGTATGTATTTTTAGAAAATGTTTATTGTTTTTGTGTGCAAAAAAAATTAATAAAAAGAGCTTGGCACCTCAAAAAAAAAAAAAAGTGAAAGAAGCAAATGGGCGGAAAGTATTTATTCATTTGCAGTGTCAACCAGAAAACCAGTGACCCAGGCTACCAGACCCAAGCCTACTAAAGAAAGAAATACAACCAAGTGATGAGATGCACTCAAAGTCAACAATTTTCCGAAGGGCTAACTACATCTTAGGGCCTGAAGTGTGTGTTTTAGATGAGTTCTGCCAATAGGTATTTGTGAGACTGAAGATAAAGTGCACAGGTTAGAAGTCTTAATAGGAAAAACCCCTGGACTGGTTCCTCCACAGGCCAAATGCTTTGGGACAAGCTCTCTAAATGGCAGAGAGGTCACTCAGGTCCAACCCTGGCTTATTCTCCCTGCCCTTGCATTTGATGAATACCTTAAACCTTTATCATGAATCGGATACAAGACTTTCAGGAGAATAACCACTCTTAGCACCAAAATACGTACACACCACAGAAAAGCAGAAAGAAAACTTCAAGTCTAGCATTTTACTCTTTGTAAATTGGAAGATGGCAGTATGTGGATCCACTTGGCTCTAGATGATAACAGTCAGCACTCAAATATGTTGTTATTTTCTGAGAGAATAATATAATGAGCCCTTCCTAGGTGGTATTATTGTACTTCCATTAGGAGGAAAATTGTATCTGGTTGTCTCCCTTTTTGTGATTGTAGCAGCCACTGATGCTTAATGCTTAAATTGATTAATTCATTAAGGATTACAAATGGTGAGATTCTATTTCTCATTCACTCCCAATCAAGTGTTTACTCCACCACTCCATCAAAACTGCTCTTGTCAAGGTTGACCAATGTGCTGCGTCATGGGGTTGTTGTGAGGATGAAGTGAGTTATATGTAATGCACTTCATAAGTAGCCAATAAAGGTGACCAATTCATATTGTATTACTAGTACTGCTAATACTAGTACCACAGAAAAATACTGGAGGATGTGCTCCTCTCCCCCCACTTTGGGGGGCTTTCACTTCCAACAGCGGCAGCTCCTGTTTGAGAGATTGCTATTGGCCTACTAGAGACCATTTTGCTTGCATGTTACAGAGCTGAAGGTGTCTGGGAATGGCATACCCCACTCCTTAATCAGGGGAGGGGATGGACAATGTACAGCCTCTGAAGCAGGAACACGCCTGGAATGTTCCAAGAGCGGTGAGCTTGGCTGCAGCCCAGGGAGTAAGGAATGGAGCAGATGAGGTCAGAGTGGTGATGCTTTAGCCTTTGGCTTTTCGTCTGGGTAAGGGAGGAAGACACCAGAGGGTTCTGAGAACAGAACTGACGTGGTTTGATGTGAATTGTAACAGGATCACTCTGGCAGCTGCCTGCAAGCTGTAGGGGCCAGGGCAGAAGCAGGGAGACCAGGTTGGGGGCTAGTGCAGTGATGCAGGTGAGATGTGTGGAGAGGGGTATCTTCTAAAGGTAGAACCGGCAAGATTTTCTGATGGATTGGTCATTCTATGCAAGAGAAAGAAAGGGGTCAAGAATTCCAGTGTCTTGGCCTGAGCACCTGGAAGGATAGAGTTGCCATGTACTGAGATGTGAAAGCGTGTGGAAGGAACAGGTTTAGTTAGGGAGACCTCAGCTACCCCCATGGGCTCCATTCTGGAAAGATGTCTTGTGAACAGTCTGCATTTAATTGTTTGAAAATTTGCTTTTGGAATTATAGACTTTACTCTTCATTTCACTCCGACTTGTAAATGGGATGAAAGGAATGGAACTCAAATAATCACAGCACATGAGAGTGCCGAGATTGCCGAAATATAAGCGTAGACTGGGGTGGACGGGCTTATGTGTGTGGTTCGCTTATTCATACCATAATTTATTCAACCTTTTGATAGATGTTTAGTTTCTTTCTGATTTTTAGTCATTATGAAAAATGACATTAAGATACATTGCACATGTTTGAACATTTTTGCCAGGCTTATATACAAAGATGTGTCATTTAAAATTAGATATGGATATACAGTTTGGGGCCATTTCTGTTTCTTTTTCTGTGAAATATTGATTCATATATTTTGCCCATGTTTTTCTATTGGGTTGTTCATATTTATCTTAAGGTCTCATAGAAGCTCTTTTTGTGCTTTGTTTATTAGATACACATTTATGTGTAATTCAACATAAAAGATTAAAAGAAAACATAGGAAAATATTTTGATAATCTTGGAGTGGAGAAGGCTTCCAGATCGCATAATAGGAGGTTAGCCCCCACTTCGGTCAGGCTGGATGTGCTCAAAGCATGCTGGGAAGCCTTGGCTGGGGTGGCTCCAGATCTGCTGTCTCTGTAGCTAAGGGCAAGCGTTAGAGTGGAAACAGCGATCAAAGTCAGTTTCCTTCCCTTGCAAAGCAGCCCCTCTGTTTACTTGTCTGTCTCCCTCCCTGAGCGCCTCGCTCAGCGCTGTCTCCCCAGGGCCTGCAGTGTGCTACATCAAAGTCGGGGTTCCTTCCCTCGTGGGTTGTGCCCAGTGCCTGAAAACACAGTGTCTTCCTGCCAAGTAGAGCCTTTTAAGAACGTCCCACTGACCTGCAAAGTGTGTGGGCGAAAACCTTCCCATCCTCCCTCTTAGGCCCTGGACTTCCCTCTGTTACAACATTAGCATTCTGCACAGTGATTATTTGTTTGACTTACTCATATTTGTAGCCTTTCACTGGAGACTTTCTATCCAAGTAATTCAGCCTATTTTGCCTTCTTTGCACATAAGAACGTCACCATACTCTAGACCAAGCTAAAGCTTTGGCTATTACTTGCTAAAAGGCAACAGCAGCAAAGTGACAGCTAGGCCCCCAAAGCTGCTTTTCTGTCCCCTCCTTTTCTTTAGTTATTTCACCACTAAGTCATGACTTCCTGTTAGAGGCTTCCAGTTCTGGCAGTATTTGGTTCCTATTTCACAAGAAGCCAGTCTGTTACATTGTGGCTTTTAGTGCTAACAAGAAATCAGTGGTTTAGGGTCTTTGGCCAGGAGAACAGTGTAATTAGAAGTTAAACTGAGGTTTAAACAGTAATTTAACCCCACCCAAATTTTCACACCAAATGAGAATTCTAACATTGCCTTGCCAAAAAAAGGGCACACTCTTCAAAGTGTTAGCCCCTAAAATGTTAGACTGATCAACATTGTAAGTAAATATAAGAGATGAAAATTATTGTCAGATAATTACCTCCAGGACAGATAACTGACTCAGAAAGTCTTTAGATTTCAGATCGCCTGAGCTTTAAAGAACATATAACTCTCACGCTCTTGAAACTAGGCACAGAAAAAGATGCAAACGTCTTTGGTTCATTGTATGAGATTAGTATGACCCTGATACCAAATTAGGTAAGGAGCTTACGGTACAAAAAAGAAAATTATAGATCAATCTCACTTAACACAGATATGAGAGACGAATTCCAGATGTGTTGTATTTAAATGTAAAGAAAACGAAATAATATAATTTCTAGAAGGGACAATGTTATTGAATCTCAATCTGATCTTCCTTTCTAAACATGACAGCAGAGGAAAAACTATAAAGGAGGAGACAAGGATTTTTGCTACATGAAAATAAAACAGATCTCTTTGCTCATTTATTTATTCAGTCAGTTCTCCAACAAATAATCTAGTGAGTGTCTCCTATATGCTGAACACTATTTTAGGTACCTCAAAAACAATACCAACTTATAAGGCAAATGACATAATGTGAAAGTTTTTCACATCATACGAGGCAAGCAAAGAGTTCATATTCTTCACCTTTATGAGTAATCCTGATCAATGATTAGAAAAAGATCAGCATCACAATTGGAACATGGGCAACATACATGAACAGCAGTTCACAGACAGTTCACAGCAGTTCACAAAGGGACATGACACACAAAAAATAACATACATTGAATTGCAAATGAGAGTGGTTGGCGTTGTTGTATCCAAGTGTGCCTATTGACATATTCTGGACCAATGCTCACTGATTCATTCAGCAAACATTTTCTGAACCCTAACTTGCACATGTGTTGTTGGGAGGAAAGAAAAGGCATTTGGGTCAACAGTGAAGAGGCCAAGAGTTTGTCTGGAGCTGTAAACAATAAAGGGTTCTTCCTTCTAGCAGATGTGCTTTGAGCCAAGCAAGTAATGAAACCAAGTTGAAATTGAGAGTGTTCTTTTCCTCTCCAAGTACCTGGGGATAAGTCAGCAGGCAGATGCCCTCTGGGGTCTTAACTTCTCCCACGCTGAGACAGGAGCTTAAGTAAACACTGGTGCCCTGTGGTCTCTGATGGAGCAGCTTCTGTTGGCTCAAGGTTATGTGCCGGCCAGGGGCTCGGACGTGGTTTTGGCAACTTCCTCCAGCCAGAGGAGTACCTAGAACTGATGAACCACCCTGAAAAAGTTCATTTGGGGCTGTAGCTGACTGCTGGATTTCCCACTGACCCTGGGGTGCTGGGACCCCTTCTAGAACGGCTCACTCCTTCCCCTGTCATCTCTTTTCTTCCCTCTCACCCTTAGACTCACACACAACACTTAGGTGTTTCAAGCATTTCTACTTTTTAGGAATTCATATATGGTCAGAAAGCCTTCCCAGCTGCCAGTATTACGTAAGTGTCCACCTCTATATTTTCAGTACTGTCAGTTTCTTTATTTCAATGTAAATGTTTAATCCAGGAAGAATTTATTTTTATTATATATAGAATGAGATAGAGATTCATTAATTAATTCAACAAGATTTACTGAGTCCCTGTTAGGCACCAGGCACTGTTGGGACATTTGAGAAAGACTTTCTTCAGTATTAAACGTCAGATTATATTATGTCCAATAACACAAGATACAAGGTTTTCTGAATGCTTTCCAAATTCGTGTATTTTAGGAAAAAAAAATAGGAAGACATCTTGCTAGACTATGAGCTCATTTTTACAAAATGATGTTGTATTTTTCTCCTCTCCTAGACTTTTTAACCTGAATACACACTCTTCCACAATCCCAGTCATTCAGCTCATGCTTTTCTTCATGTAGAATGAGGTTCCTCTTTGACTGCTCACCCACTGCCCACTCTGCTGATGTGCTAAGCTCTTTGACCTACATAGCTCTAGTCAGCGGATAACAGCTTCTCGACATCACACATAGTCTGTGATTAGGAACCAGACCGAAGCAGACAATCCGATTTCATGGCCACCTCTGCTACATATTCGCTCTTGCCTGACTGCAACTTGCTCGACCTCTCTGTGCCTCAGTTTCTGCATACGTATAGAATGCCCTAAAAAGAGTATTAACTCGCATGGGGTCTATGTGAGTGCCAAATGATTTAATTTAATTTAAAGCATTGAGAATAATTCCTGGGATATACATGTTAGCTATTAATATTGCTACTGCATATTTTGAGGGATCTGCGTTACTTCATGTTTGTCTGTGACTCTGGTACTGATATCTTCTCATTGTTAGTGGACTCCTTTAGAAAAAATCCCAGGAGCCACTGCACCTGTGCACTCAGCTTGGGCAATGGGGAATGTCCCTAGGGGACACCCGTGGGTGTGAGGGTAACATTTTTCATTACTTTTCTTGTGGGAAAAGATACATAACATAATATTGACCATTTTAACCATGTGTAAGGGGACAGTTCAGTGGCATTAACTACTGTACCTTCATAATGTTGTGTAACCATCACCACTAATTATACCTAACACTTTGGAGTTATTCTTAATGTTTTGCAAGTACCTCTGCTTAGAAGAGCCTCCCCTCAACCACATTGGTCTCACACAACTGGTGAGTTCAGCTGCGCCGTCACTTCCTCTATATTGCACCTTCCTTGATTCTCCATCCAAACTTGATTACCTCCACTGCACCTCAGACACTTACTGTATCACAGAACTTACCAGAGTTTAAAATAACTTTATTCCTGAGTTGGTTTTGGCCCATTGTTTCAACCCACAATTTTGCATCCTGATCCTGACCTAACATATTAGTGACCCTCCCAGGTTTGTAAACACTTGCAAATTTGATTAGCTGGTCTTAATGACCTCGAAGATTCTGCCGCACAAGAAATAATGAGAAACTAGCCAGGATATTCAGTGGCACTTTGGTTGACAATACATGAGGAAGGTCAAGTCCATGTCATGTAGTGTGGCTGTACTTGAACACAGCCCTCTTGGCATGCTTATCTTTGCTGAACATTTCTCCTCAGGATTCTTCCTTCCAAGGCCCACCATACTGTAGAGATGCAGGACTTTTCTGCTTCTGTTGACAAGCTATGGAAGCAGATCCTGTGGGCCAGGCCATCTTCAGGACAATCACAGGAAGTTATTCCACGCCTTGGACAAGTCCCAACTCTATCTGGCAGGGAGCAGAAGGTTACAGGCCATCAGGCTGAAAGGTCACCAGCAATCCCAGGGCTAGTGGCATTGAGCCAGGATAGAGAGGAGAAGTGTGTAACCTGCTCCTGGAAACTCCCAACCTTTCTGGCCCCTCTTGAGTCAAGCTCAGCAGAAAATAGAAAATTAACCAGATTTCTGTTTCTTTAATGATGCTTACCTTTTGCAACACATAAACACCCCCCAGCCTCGTGAGTGCGTTCAAGGTGTAGCTACTGGGCAGAGAACGGGAGATCAGCTTAGAGGAGCAGGTCTTGGGAAGTTACCAAAAATCTCTAAGTTGTTACCAAATGCTTTATTTCATTTCATGTTCTGGGACCACATCCAAGATTCCTAGGGGCCTTGCAAGTGGCAGTCAGTAATTGAGTTGTTACGTTTTCTAAACAGTAACTAGAATCTACTAAGTATATGTCAATAGCAACACAAGAACAAGAAAAACACGGGAGGGGAAAGTTGTCCTTAGTCAGAGGAACAGGGGTGAGGAAGGGTGTCAAAGGAAATGAAAAGTCAGTAAATCAGACAAGAGCAAGTCTTATTCCTCTTTCCTTCTTTTCCTCTGTGTCTTCTGGACTCCAAAGAATGTTTGCACATGAAGGGACAGAAATATCCAACTTTGCAATACAGAGCTAAATCAGAGGAAATAACTTTGACAGTTCCATGTGATAGAACAGTGCCCAAAGTGCTCTAGCACATGACTGTTTTCCTCCAGATACCCCCACAGCAAACTGCAGAGTGTGGCAGGAGCAACCAGCTTGAAAACTTGCCTGGTAAAGTTCTAAGCTATCTTGAAGGGTCATCAACCAACTTGAATGGGCACATACCCTCTCCTTACTGTGGCTCTGTTTTCTCTCTTCTTTAATTTCAAATAATTCGAAACAATGTTGTTGAACACTGAATAGAGGAGCCATGGGTTCAGATTCACTGTTACTCAGTGAGCAAGCCACTTCATCTGTCTGAGTACCAGTTTCTTTTTCTGGAAAATTAGGGTAGTAGCTGCCTTGACCACTGCACGAGATTAGGAATGTCAATTGATAAAAACTTGTAGGAGAAAGAAATGTCATCAGTGAAAGCTCATTTGCCCTTGTTCCATGAGGCCTTGATAGCATGTTACACAATAGTATTATCTGCTAATTGCAAACCAGAACCCTGTGATTCAGTCTGAATCCTTCCCTCTCCCTGGTGGCCCACATGCATTTGGTGACCCAGTCCTGTTAATTCTCCTTGCAACTTGCCTGCTACAGCCACATCTCTAGCTTCATCTTTCGTCACTCCAAACCTCTGGCAGTTACGAACTCATCCAGGTGGCACTCATTAACAGCATTTGGCCCAGTTCTTGGTTCATTGCACCAAGCATCATAGGAGCAGGGCCTGGGTCGTACTCTTCGCTGTTTCCCTTGCACACATCACCGGGCTTGGTTCACAGTAGGCATTGGATAAATGTCTTTTCACAAGAGCATTGAGTCCATTTACATTTAAAGTAATTATGGGTGCCTTTGGATTGAAGTCAAGAATCTTATTGTGCTTTTTATTTGCCCTATCTTTTCTAGGTTTCTTTTTCTGCACTTTTAAAATTTCCTTTGGATTGAGTGTCTTTTTGTAAACTTACTATTTTGAAATCACTAGATTCACAGGAAGTTGTAAAGAAGTGTCCAGGAAACCAGTGCACCTTTTCCCCCAGTTCCCTCAGTGTCGCCATCTAGCATAATTCTAGTTCGGTCTCACAACCAGCAAATGACATTGATACCCTCTAAGAGCAGCTGTAGATGTCACCCCTTACACGTGCATGTGTGTGCATGTGTAGCTCTGTGTGATTTCATCACCCGTGTAGAGTCATGTACCCACCACTGAAACCAATACTGAACTGTTCCATCACAAAGATCCCTTGTGTTGCCCCTTTATAGCCATACTTTAGTCAGTCATGCTGTCCACAACAACACATTGAATATGTATTGTATGCCAAGACTCTTAAAGATGTTGGAGATACTTTAGGGACCAAGATGGGCAACATCCTTGCCTTCACAGAGCATACAGTTTAGGTCAGCACAGGCTAAGATCCCAGGGAAAGTTGGAGCCAGTTGCTGTTTACTGGGTGTGGCTTGGTTTCCAGGATCTCTGTGTTCTATCTGTAACTCCAACTGCTCCCCAAGCTAGTTCCATTTCCAACGTCTCGTCAATTTACATTCAGCTTGAAAGCCTTTCACAGTTGGTTCAGGTAGGTTCTTAGCAACATTTTTTTTCTCCTTGTTGCCTTTTAATCTGAGGCATCTCCTATACCTGGTCAATAAGGCCACTGAAAAAGCAGCTCAGAAGGAGACCAACACCTGTAAGCAATCAGAACAATCAGAATCTGAGCACCAAAATCCTGGCGCTCCAGACGCTCTTGGCCAGGACAGTATGAAGCACGTCCATGGGTCAGGAGGGGAAGAGGCCCACACAATTCCTTTTGGCAGGTTCAGTCAAAAAGTGTCATTGCTGAAATGACAGCAGTATTGAAGGATCAAAACATAGAGCTCCAAATGCAGATAGATATAGCTTCTCCTCCCTCAGCCTGAGTTGGAAAGCCTGGCTCTGAAGGCAGGTTGCTGACCCCTCCTGTGCACATGTGAAGGAAATGATTTCATAGCTTTGGGATTTCACCACTGCAGAGGGGGCAGAGGGCCAATTCTGCTGAAACAAAGGGACAATAATCACTCTCACCAGAAAAGTAGTTTAAATCAGAGGTGTCTCTTTACAGCCTCAGAGACTTTCAGGATGTTTCTCAGTTCATTTCTGTGTCTTTTGACAATGGATACAATCCAGGCGGGCCACTTCAATTTTATTGGAGTAAATTCTGGAGGCCAAAGAAGTGAAACTTGGGATAACCCAGCCAGGTTTATTTTACTGTGCAAGTAGAATTGAGTGCAGGAGGAATGTGTCCAAACTTCTAAGCCTTGTTCGTTGTTCAGTTTAATCCTGAGCAACATGCTGCAATATCTGGATAGAGTATTTGCTGGTTTTGAGTTAAAACTCTGGTATGATGCCTTGCCTGACAGCCTAAGTTCCAGCTTGGAGACTGTGTCTATCTAGTTCACTGTTACTTCTCCAGCTTCTAGCATATAAATATGTGATGAGTAAATTCTGGTGATTAGGTTTGCTATAAACTACAGTACTAGTCTTGTTGCTCAAGAGTAGTGTTTTAAACCTAGGTCCATGATATCATGAAATCACATGTACAATTCATTCGTTCAACAAGTATTTACTGAGCAACTATCCTGTGCCAGGCACTACTAGGCCCAGAGGATAAAACAGTGATCAAGACTGACAAAGCCTCTACTGTCCGGGAGCTCACATTCTAGTGGTGGAGGCAGAGAATGACTGTGGCCACTTCAATATGGATGATCAGAGAGGGTCTCTCTGAGAGATGACAATTAAGTTCAGGTCTCAATGACAGGAAGCAGAGATCTGCATGACAGCCATGCAAAGATCTGTGTGACAGAATATTCCATGAAGAAGGAACAAGTAAGGCAAAGCCCCAAGATGGAGAGGAGATTCTACATGTTCAGGAACAGCAAAAAGACCAGTGTGGAGGAGCAAGAGAGTGGCTGAGATGTGAAGTGGGAGAGACAGGCAGAGCCAGTTCATGTGGGACGTTCCAGGCTATGTGAAAGAGTTTGGGTTTTGGTATTAATATATTGGGAAGCCTTTGGAGGGTGCTAACCAAGGGAACAACATGATCTGATTTATGATTTTAAAATGTTATTGACTTCTTTGTTAAGAATGAATTTATGGGGGGAGTTGAGAGTGGATGTGGGAAGACAAGAGGCTATTTCAATTACCCAGGTGAGAGACAATGGTGACTTGGACTAGAGTGGTTGTGGGGCAGGGGTGGTGCATGGAGAGAAGTGGATTGATTTGGAATGTTTTGAAAGTGGAGTCAACAGAACTCACTAGTGGTTTGGATGTGGAGAGTGGAAGCAAAGATCACTCCAAAGCTTTTGTATTTAGAAAATGGAAGGATGGTGGGGAGGAACCATTGGGAGGTATTGAGAGGCTGGGAGAGGAGAGGGTTAAGTGGCCATGAAATAAAAGCTGCCATGTTAAGTTTGACAGACCTCTTAGATATGTAAGTGGAGATGTCAGTTAGATGGTTGGCTATTGGGTCTGAAGTTCATGGGAAAGATCCAGATTGGAAACATAATTTTGTAAACCATCATCAAATAGATGGTAGTTAAGGGAAATGAGACTGGATGAAGCCTCTTTTATTTTCATTTGTGGCCACTTACTTTTATGCATCGTGATCTGCACCTCTGCACCAAGTCAGGCCTGGTGACTTAGGATCTCTGGAGGTGAGGTCCAGGAATGTGCGTTTTTAACAGCTCTCTGGGGGATTCTGGTTATTCCTCTCTTCCCAGGCTTTTCTGTCTGTGCTTCAGGTTTGATGATCACTTCTTCAGAGTCTAAGATGTTATTATGCCCATCTAGTGTATTTTTTTTGCTTCAGATATTGTATTTTTTACCTACACATATTCCATTTTTTTCTTGTCTGTAACTTCCATTTCTCTCATTGTGTTCGTATTTTCCTTTAAATCTCAAATGTTATAATAGCTGTTTTAAAGTTGTCTGCTTATTCTATAATCTTTGTTATTTCTGGGTTTCTTTCTATTGACTGATTTTTCCTTTGGTTATGAGTCATATTTTTATGCTTCTTTGCATATTTAGTAATTTCTTGGATGTTTTCATTGTAAATATTATATTGTTGAGTGTCTGCGTTTGTCTTTCCTTAGAGTGTTGAATTTTGTTTTGGCCAGCAATTCATTAACTTGCTGATGAACTTGATCATTCCAAGCCTTCTTTTTAAGCTTTCTTAGGGCAAGTCTAGAGCAGCCTGTACTCTAGGGCTAGTTTGGCCTTACTCCTGCTTCTAAGGTGTGGCCTTTCTTTGAGTCTCTACTGAATGTTCCAGGTCTCTCCATTATGGCTGATCAGCACTCAAACATGTCCCAGCCCTGTGTGAGCTCTGGCAGTTGTTTAGATTGGGAGTCTTCAGTAGTTGTGTTAGGATGCACCTCATGGGATTTCACTCTACACACATGAATGTTAGTATTCAGCCAAAGTCTCATGGGGAAACACCTATGTAGATTTGTAGAGCTCTTTCTCTACATAGCTGTGTTCTCTGTGGTCCTTTGTCCTGCAAATTCTAGCCACCCCAACCACCCAGAATTCCGATCTCTGCTTTCTCAACTCTGTGAGATAGCCATGGTTGAGAAAGTGCTTACAGGATGAAAGCCAGGGTGATCAGGGACTCACCTCTTTTGCTTTCCTTTTTATGGAGGCCGTAGCTCTGCACTGACTGCCATCTAATGTCTATTTCATGTATTTATTTGGTCTAGTTTTCTAATTGGTTTTATGGGTAGGGGGCAAGTTCAGTGTCCAGTACACTAATATGGCTGGAAGTGGAAGTCCTTCCAGGTGATTCAGATGCATAATAAAGGTTGCAGAGTGTATTAGTTTCCCAGGGCTGCTGTAACAAAGTACCACAGACTGGGTGGCTTAGACAAGAGAGGAGCATTATAGTCTCACGGTTCTGGAGGCTGGGCATCTGAAATTAAGCTGTCAGCAGATTTGGTTCCTTCTCAAGGCTGTGAGGGAAGGATGTGTTCCAGGCTTCTCTCCTTGAGTTGTAGATGGCCATCTTCTCTCCGTGTCTTTTCACAGTCTTCCTTCTATGCATCTCTGTGTTCCAATTTCCCCTTTTTATGAAGACACCAGTCATATTTGATTATGACCCCACTTTAACTTGCTAAAGACTATTTCCATGTAAGTTTATATTCCGGGATACTGGGGGCTTAGGAGTTTAACATATGAATTTGGGGGGGCGGTGACACCTGCCATTGCATAGGACCCACTTCAGCCTTGCAGGTACTCACACCTTTGTTCACTCCATTAAGAAACAAACTTGGAGATGTTTGTTAACTATGTAATCAGCAAGTTGAATTGTTTTAAGATGAGAACAATGTGTAGCTTTTATTCTCAGAAGAATGGGATTAAACTGTTCTCTAACAATTTTATGAAAACTAACAAGCCTGTGACCTAAACACACCTTCCTGGAGGAGACTAGAAATGAGCACAAACACCTTTCCACAAGGTTACAGGATATTGCAGGGTTTTGTTGTTAGAGATGATACTGGTCGGTGGTAATGAGTCAGCTTGGTTGCTGTGGCAGGAAAGGCTGATGGGAAGTGGATCTTTTGATGGTCAGAGCTGGAAAAGCCCTCAGAGCTCATCATTGTATAGTATGGAGACATGGGCTCCAGAAGGGGAGAAGCAGTTTCCCCAAGGCAAGTGATGCCATGAGCCCTGGGGGCCAACAGTAACACTGTCACTTTATTTTTATTTTTATTTTTATTTTTATTTATTTATTTATTTATTTATTTAAGATGAAGTCTCACTCTGTTGCCCAGGCTAGAGTGCAGTGGCCCAATCTTGGCTGACTGCAACCTCCACATACTGGGTTCAAGCAATTCTGCCTCAGCCTCCTGAGTAGTTGGGATTACAGGTGCGTGCCATCACACCTGGCTAATTTTTGTATTTTTAGTAGAGACGAGGTTTCACCATGTTGGTCAGGCTGGTCTCGAATTCCAGACTTCAAGTGATCCACCCATCTTGGTCTCCCAAACTGCTGGGATAACAGGCGTGAGCCACCACACCCAGCCCATATTGTCATTTTATAAGTTACTTTTACATTGATAATGTTTTGCCATTGTTTCTCATTGGTTCACTACAATCATACCATAAGGGTGACAGGGCAGGGTTTACTATTTCCATTTACAGATGACAGGACTGAGGTTTGCAGCAGTTGAGTTACTCAAGTATCATGTGCTCAAAGTCACACAGAAAGTAGAATCAGAATTCAAATTTAGGTCTCCTGACTTTCAATTCAGTGCCTCCCCCCTGCCCATTTTTGTACTCCGTTTCTCTAAGTTACTGTTGTGGATACTTGTTTGCATAGTGATTCTGCTTTCTATATCCTCTTGACCCGGGCTCATCTTCAGTCTATCCTGAACTCTTGACCTCACCCTTTTCCATCTTGGCTTCCCGAGCTGCTCGTGACCTACCCAGCAGAGAAGGCCTGAGGGGAGAAGGTGAAGTCCAGTGCAGCTACTTGAAGCCAGCAAGCCTGCAATTTTATGTTTCCATAAAATGCAAACATCTCAGTAAGAAGAGAGGGCAGCCCTGAGGTCCTAACATCCTCACACCCTCTATTCTGAAGTGTTCACCATCATCTTTTGTACTCTTTACTTCCTGACCCATCTCTGAACTTCTTAGGTTCAGACCTCTCCACTTATCTCTTATTTATACTCTGACTCCCCCTCCTCACATCTGGTAGTTGATGCTGGACATTGAGCATAAACCTCTGCTTTCCTTCCTCATCCTGTGAGCTTACGAACTGCCTGATAAACATAGCTCCCTTTTTCTTTACATGCACGGTGTCTGAATGAATCCACAAATGTGCCCTGTACAGAGCAATTGTTTTAAGATTTTTTTGTCATAAAAGAAAACACAAGGCCGGGCACGGTGGTTCACGCGTGTAATCCCAGCACTTTGGGAGGCTGAGGCAGGCAGGTCACCTGAGGTCAGGAGTTCGAGACCAGCCTGACCAACATGGCGAAACCCCATCTCTACTAAAGATACAAAAAATTAGCTGGGCATGGTGGTGGGCGCCTGTAATCCCAGCTACTTGGGAGGCTGAGGCAGGAGAATCGCTTGAACCTGGGAGGTGGAGGTTGCAGTGAGCTGAGATCACGCCACTGCACTCCAGCCTGGGCGACAAGAGCAAAAAACTCTGTCAAAAAGAAAAAAGAAAAGAAAACAAAACAAAACACAAATATTGCAAACCACATAAAACAAATGCATTGAAAAATAGAACTTTGCCACCCACAACAGAAGTCCCTCCATGTGTCCTTCTCAGTCATAACCTCCTTCTTCTCCCCATAAATAACTACCATCCTGACATGTATAGAAATATCTTCTTTGCATTTTTAATGTTTTTATCACTCAAATGAGTATCTGCTAGGCACATTTAAACATTTTGATGTGTCTTTTAAGTATTATTTAATCCATAGATCTCTCCTCTGTCCCTTTATTTTTCTTTTCTTTTTAAAAATAAATTTTACTGTATATAATTTGGAGTTTACAACATGACCTTATAGGATACCAATGGATAGTAAATGGTTACTATAGTGAAGTAAATTAACATATAATCTCACAATTGCATTAGCTGCCGGTTGGATCTCTAGACTTGCTCCTCTTACATATTTGCTACTTTGTATCCTTTGACCTACTTCTTCCCATTTCCTCCCATCTATCCCTGGTAACCAGTTTTATTTTTTTATATTTATAAATATACAACAGTACATTTGCCCTTTTCCCCCCACATGCAAGAGAGATCATTCAGCATTTGTCTTTCTGTGTCTGGCCTGTTTCACTTACCATAATGTCCTCTAGATCCATCTATCTCTTTGCAAATGGCAGGATCTCCTTCCTTTTTAAGGATGAATAATATTTCATAGTGTGACGCAATGCACATGCCACAATATCTTTATCCACTTATCTGTCAACAGATACCTAGGATGTTTCCATATCTTGGCCATTGTAAATTAATGCTGCACTGATCATGGGAGTGCAGATATCTTTATGAGATAGTGATTTCACTTCCTTTGGGTCTATACTCAGAAGAGGGTCTGCTGGGTCACGGTCTGCTGGGTCATGTGGTAGGTCTAATTTCAACTTCCTTAGGAACCTCCATAGTGTTTTCCATAAGGGTTGTATGAATCTACATTCCCACCAACAGTATACTAGGGTTTCCTTTTCTCCACACCCTCACCAACACTTGTTATCACTTGTCTTTTTGATAATAGCCATTCTGATGAATATGAAGTGATATCTCATTGTGGTTTTCATTTGCATTTCCTTGGTGATTAGTGATGTCGAGCACCTTTTCATATACCTGTTGCTATACTTGAATGTGTCCTCCAAAGTTCGTGTGTTGGAAACTTAATCCCTAATGTAACAGTGTTGGGAGGTGGCAACTTTAAGAGGTGATTAGGTCATGAGGTCAGCCCTCATGAATGGGTTTATGTCAGTGTCAAGGGAGTGGGTTTGTTTTCGAGAGAGTGGGTTTGTTCTAAAAGTGAGTTCAGCTCTCTCTTGCTCTTGCGTGCACTCGCTTGCCCTTCTGCCTTCTGCTGTGGGGTGACACAGCAATCAGATCCTCACCAGATGCTGAGCAGATGCTGGTGCTATGCCTTTGGACTTCCCAGTCTCCAGAACCATGAGCAAAATAAACTAATATTGTTATAAATTATCCAATCTCAGATATTCTGTTATGGCAAAAGAAAATGGACTAAGATACCTGCTAGACATTTTTATACCTTCATTGGAGAAATGTCTGTTCAGATCCTTCACCCATTTTTTAATTGTTTCTTTTTCCACAATTGAGTTGTAAGAGTTCTTTGTAAATTTTGAATATTAACCCCTTAATGTAGTTTGCAAACATTTTTTCCCAGTATATAGGTTGCCTTTTCATTTTATTGATTGCTTCCTTTCCTGTGCTTTTCTTTTTCTTATAACTTATCCATCGAAGAACCTGGGCTTTTGACCTGTAGGGTTTTCCACAGGCTGGCTTCTGCTGATTGCACCCTCGTATCAGGCTATCAAAGGCACAAAATGTCTGATTGTTTCTTTTCCCAAGTTAGCAGCTGTTGATGCTTAATGGCTATACCTATTAATTCACTGGGGCTAGCAAAATGGGGATATTCTAATTTTGTCATTTGCTTTTCCATTACTGATCAGAATGCATTCATAAAGAGACATTCCCTTCATCTACCCAAGTGGGACAGCTCACATAGAGGAAAGGTTGGATAATGCTTGATTCTTCCCTTTTACTTAAGTAGTTTTCAAGGAAATGAAGTAGTTCCCTTACATCCTCTGAAGATGACAAATTCTTTTTCTAATATCACAATGAACTCATGGATTTAAGTGTATTTGATGGATTTCAAGCTACTATAATTATTATACAATCATGCATCGTTCAATGACGGGGATATGTTCTGAGAAATATGTCATTAGGTGATTTAGTCACTTTGCAAACGTCACAGGGTGTACTTACACAAACCTAGCTTACTACACACCTAAGCTATATGGTGTAGCCTGTTGCTTCTGGGCTGCAAACCTGTACAGTATGGTACTATATTGAATACTGTAGGCAATTATAACACAATGGTAGGTATTTGTGTATCTAAACATAGAAAAGGTACAATAAAAATATGGTATTAAATCTTTTGGGACTCAGATGTCTTGGAGGATTGAAAAAAAAATCTTACAGGACCACCCTTGTATATGTGGTTCATTGTTACTATAATGTCATGCAGCATATGACTGTATTTATGAAAGCAAAAATTCTTTCATATATGGCCAGTGGTAGCCTCTTCAGGTTAGCCCCTAAGTCCTTTTGACATGGCCCTCGTCATTCCTTGTGGCATTGTTTCACTGTAAAAAGCTTCACTTTAGTGCTGGCAGACTGACTGCTTTCAGGGGCTTTGTCACATGTCTTCCATTTTCCAGAAGCCTGTAATCCTGGTGGAACAGAACTATATGTGGCCTCTGGTTTTACCTACTTAGCAAAGAGCTCCAAGAACACCTCATTTCTGTTTTTGCATAATCACAACTCTTACGTAGAGATTTAAAAACCTAAGGGATGACACACTGGCGATTTTGCATGATTCAGCATCAAGACTATGCTACATCCTATTTAAGTTACTGTGTGACTGTTCTTTTTCCTTTCCACCCTCATGCCTGCCTTCCAGCCCTGCTGAACTACTTACGCAAAGTTTTGAGCCTTTCCACCTTAATGCCTTTGTGCATGCTGCTTCCTCCTGCCCCACTTTAGCCTTAGCTTAGTCACCACTTCTTCCTGGAAGCCTCCCCAGGCAACTGATCTGAGAGAGATGTCTCTTTTGTTTGTTCCCGTAGCATCTTGGTTTTGCCTTATCGTAGCACTTATCTCACTGATTGCAATTGTCTGTTTATCCATCTGCTCACTCCCTTGTTACCCATGAGACTGTGAATGGCAGGGCATGTGGCTTGCTCACTTCATCTTTCCCAGTATCTGCACAGTGTCCAGCATATTAGCGGGCTATCAACAGGTAATTGTTGAACGAATGGATAAAGCCCAAACTTCTTCATGTCACTCTTCGCATTGCACTCCCACCACTCCTGGTTCATTCTTCTGCTAGACCGCTCACTACGCTGAGTTGAAATCTACCCATATCATAATTCTACCCTCCTCCCTATCCCAGCTAGAGAGTGAGGTCTTTTAGGGACCAGCTCTAATCCCCTTTTCTAGCTTCATTGTCTAGCAGGATGCACAGTGCAGAGTAGGCACTCAAATAAACTCTTGGTGTTACTTCTCTTCCAATATTGTTATTAAAAGATAAGAAATCTATTGTCTCCATAACACTAAGAGCAGTTAATGTGAAACTTGTTCCTGTGCTTAGTTTGACTTCCTCTTTTAGAATCATTTTTGGGAAGTGCAACAAAGTTCCTCTTTACATTTCCCCCACCAAAGAAGTGGCTTTTGGAAAGTTTGGAGCACCCCATGCTCCCTCCCCATGAAAGCTTTCCTCAGCAGGCACACATGGCATTCTCTCATCCCCTGAGCCCCTTCCCTGGACTAGGCCTTATGTTCCTGTTTGCCTCAGTTGATGCCAGAAGCCCAGGTTTCCCATTTTCAAACCCCACAGCAAGACTTGAACTCCCTCTCTTATGTTTAGTGGCTCTACTCCCATCCAGTGCCACGTTTTTGCAACAGGAATTTATTGAATCAATTTTTCTCTCCCTCTTGGGTCACCCCCACGAGCATACAAACATGCTGTTATTTTTCCTGTCTTAAAAACATGGACTTAATCACACCACGTTCTTTGTCTCCTGAGTTTGTCTCCTTGTTTGACTCATGGCCAGACCTCTTCTCAAAGCTTTATACTGTCTGTAAAGGCAGGAGCAAACCAGGGTTCACCTGCCCCAACCTGACATGGACTGACTGCCTTCCTTCTGCTTGCTGCCTCTTGCCACAGTCCTGGAAGGGCTTTTTATTTTAAGGCATAATTGGAGGTCAGTGCTTCTCTGGATTCTCTGCCATCTCAGATTCATGTTCTCTGAGCAGGGAGGGAGCTGAGAATACTCCAAGTAGTGTCTTTTCCTTTTTCCCTGGCCTCTTGGTCAAAGCTGGTGGGCTTAAAAAGTATCACACATAAATGAAGCTGGAGATACAAAAGACTTCCTGTTCCAGGGGTCGCTGTACCTCCTGGCAGAACCCCACACTTCCTGCTGTCACACATGCTACCGCATGGGAGAGAAAACCACAGAGCTATAAATCTCCCTGCGGTCAGCCTGTCATCCTTCTCTGTGCTCAATTCCCAACTGGGGCTAATGCCATAGTTCCCTACCGCAGAAAGTGAGGATACGCTATCCACGCAGTCTGGCCTGTCTGGCCCTTTGATGAACAAAGGGCACCTAAATGTAAGAAGACAAGGAACTCAAACATTTCCTTCCCCCTGGCTCCATGAGAGGGCAGGGAGGTTTACAGATCCAGGAGACTCCTTAGGGCTTTGGTCAATTGTAAATACCTCTTTCCCCAGGCCAGAGATCTGCACCCTTTCTTTGTACTGAGCCAAGATGGTACTGTCTACATCAAACGTTCTAAGTCAATGGTGAGTGGGAAGCCAAGGAGCCCTAGGTCATTCTCAGTAGTTCTCAGGGCACAAAAAGAGACCTGTCATATCTTGGCACTGGTTTCTGTGGAATATCATTCTCTTTTCTTTTCTGAGCATGGACTGAGCTTTACCTGTTCATCTGACCTCCAGGCTTGGCTCTTTCCAAGATTCCTATCCATTAAGGAAAATTCCTTTTTGTTTTTAGGGTGTTTCAAAACAGGGGCACTGATAGCTTTAGGCCAATCCTGCCATGCCCCACCCCCCACCCCATCTCCAGCCTTTATAACAAGCAAAACCCACATATTTTCAGATGCTCCCAAGAGGAATTATACCATCTCTGGTTGAGAAACACTGTGACTTAGGGGGTGAATGTTTAAGAGTCTCCCATCTTTAAAAAACCCCTTGACCTCAGAGCTTTCCCCCTTTACAGTCAGATGTTTCTGAAGAGCTGGCTACACTTCCTCTCTCTCTCTTTTTTTTTAACTTCACATCCATTACCGATCCTTCCATCCCAACCTGAGTTCAAATTCATTCCTACAGTTGTTTAGCTATGTGACCTTGGTCACATTACTTAATCTCTCTGAACCTCAATTTTATCAGACATAACATGGGGATAGTAATAGTTACCCCCCCATAGTATAGTTTTAGGGATTAAATGGATTACAGTAAAGCACTTAGACAAGGGTGTCTTACATAGGAAGTATAACTAGCCAAGCTAGTTAATTGTCTGAGAATTCTATTAGTGTTTTAATCATCATTGGCGGTTTTATGGAAGACAATTTGTCACCTTCAGACACTGGCAATCCTCTCTCCTCCTCTCCAATGTGTATGATTTTCCTTCTTGGCCAGTTGTGTAGAACTTAAATAACAATGTTAGAAGATACTGGGGCAGTGGTGAGCATTTGTGGTTTTCATCTGATGTATGATATTGGCTCTTGAACTGAGATAGATAGATAATAGTAAGAAAGCTTCCTTCTAGTTCTTTATTGCTAAGATTCTTTTAAAGCTTGAGCATATGTTAAATTTGTACTACATTCCTTTGCTGCATCAATTTCAATGATTGTATAATTCTGGCCCTTCAAACTGTGGGTGTGAATCCCATTACTAGACTCTCCAATCCTGACTCATCCTTAAAATCATCCAATAAAGCGGACTTGAAGATGGGCACTAGTCCTGTAATACAAAGCGTTTCATCATTAGAATGGCTGATTTGCTTCCTTCCTGCTGTCCTTGTCATGACATGGGTTCTTGGCATAGCCTGAGAAACAAGAGAAATTGGTCCAGTAACTCCTTATTGAATTGCCTTTCTGCAGGCCTGGCGCAAGCGCTGGTTTGTCCTCCGGCGAGGCCGCATGAGCGGCAACCCCGACGTCTTGGAGTACTACAGGAACAAGCACTCCAGCAAGCCCATCCGGGTGATAGACCTCAGCGAGTGTGCAGTGTGGAAGCACGTGGGCCCCAGCTTTGTTCGGAAGGAATTTCAGAATAATTTCGTGTTCATTGTCAAGACTACTTCCCGTACATTCTACCTGGTGGCCAAAACTGAGCAAGAAATGCAGGTGTGGGTGCACAGCATCAGTCAGGTCTGCAATCTTGGCCACCTGGAGGACGGTGCAGGTAAGAGCGGAGTTGGGGCTCCCATGTGCTAAGGGATATCCCAGGACTGGAGGGTTACTGCAGAAAAACAGTTCAAGATGCCAAGCCTGCCTCCTTGAGGGTGTTTTGGCAGGCTAATTTATATCAGAACTCTTCCTACCAAATACAATACTGGAGATTGCCCTCTTTTACCCAGTCCAAATGTGGGAAGGCAGAGTCCATGCACACACTGAGCATTGCAGGTTACTTTAATGGCTTTAAAACCCCTTCATGTCTTTGCTCTCATTCAGCCACAGTGAAAGTCAAATGTGGATGAAGATATCTTCCCATGATGCTGACACTCATGACCTTCTAGAAATATCAAATATTGCCATACTTCAAAATATTGTGGAACTCCAGCATTTCTGGTGCCTATTGGGTTGTTCATCACTAAATGGTAGAAAGAGAGAACTTGGCTACTTATCGTAGGCAAGAAAGATTTCCTGATACCTCCAAATGTCTCAAGTTCTCTGCAGAGGAAATTAGTTGTAAGTTTGCTCTGGGCCATTTCTGGGCAGTGGGAGCAATTGACCCATGAAGAGTACCCCAGAGTCTCTCTCTCTCTCTGTCTCTGCCACACGCACACACGCACACACACACACACACACACACAACTCATCCTATGTAATTTTCCAGGTATATTGTAACCTAGGGTTACAATTCACTTCCCTTCATGGATTTTGTTGTTGAGCCCCTGACATTATTGCAACATGTCCTATTCCTCAAAATATGAGGTTTTGAATCTGGTTTCTTTTAGCCTCTTAGTCTAGTAGACAAAAGTTTGCCCCTAAATCCTGTAATCTATAGTTGCTTCAACATTTTAAGGGTTACTGCATGGTTTCCACTATCTGCCACTGAAATATCCACACTCTAACGCTAGGTGGCAATGGAGAGTCAGAGTTGAATCTCCCTCCAGGACAGGCACAAGAGAGTGCTTCCTGAGAACACATTCCTTTCCGTTTCATGAACCAGGGAAGCATATTAAGTGAGGCTATTCAATAATATTGCTGAGCATTGGCAGCACTCAAATAAAAGGAAATGAAGTGATGGCAAGTTCTTTATCCTTGGTACAATGGACAAAACTTAATTGGAAAAGTAGCATTAAGTAGGTTCTGGCTAGAATCTGACATTATGCAAACCAAGCAGAGCCTCCCTGACCAACTTCTCCAGCCTTGCTGCTGGCTCCTTACCACCCTGTTCTGCACCTTTAGCCCTAACTAGGTAGATCGTCATATACTGTGTTATATGTCTCCTCTGTTTCTTTCCTTATCCAGGAGTTATCCTAAAACATACATACATAGTATGTTTCCCAGTAACCCAAGAGCACCAGGAATGAGTAAGGCACCAGGCCAAAACTGGAGAGCTTGCCCCGTCATGAAGTTGGAGGAAGCCAGAAAACTCACCTATGACCCTTTCCATTCTCTGTAGCGCCACCCCGCCCCCCCCACCCCCGCTGAGTTTTCAGAACCACGTAAGAGCAGGGTCCTCTTCATCTGAGAATTACACCCAAAGGGCTTTCTTGTGGCTTTTCACAGAGTGTTTGGTTCTGTCTCCAGCAACCATATAGTAGTCAACACATTGTGTGTGTACTCTGGCCAGGAGCTCTGTTGAAATGCTTTTGTATGTTAACTCGTCTCATCCCCACAGCAGTTCTATGGCCTATGTGTGATTATTATCTCCACTTTATAGAAAAGGAAACTTGGAGAAGGCAGGCCATGTAGTAATGGCTATGTAGTAGAGCCTGGACTTGAACCCAGGCAGTTCTGGGTCATCCTGACTCAGGAATCTTGGACTATTAACTTGGTTCAAAAGGGAAATAAAAGCAGGCTTTTCATTGGCTGTTTCTGATCTGGAGTTCTCATTGATTCCTGATTCACATTCATCTTAAGGGCCACGTTCTCAGGTGATGGGCAGAATGTTATGCTCCTTGAGAAAAAGAAATGGGCTTTTCCAGCCACCACAGCACCGTGTTTCTTTCCTTCCTTTTACTGATAACAGTGATGAACAGGATTCTTTATTTATGTGTTATTTGTCTGTCTTCTCTGCTAGAATCTAAACTTCAGTAAGGGCAGGATCTTTGTCTTGGCTGTATTGTGAGGGTTAGTGGCATTCTGGGCGCATGGTAGATGTAATAGTTATTCTATATAGACATATACCTATATAATAAACATGTATAGATATACATATATGCACAAGTACATATATAACTATAGTACATATATAACTATATGCATGTACTTGTTATGCATATGTATATGTTTGTTTGTTGAGTGAAAAAACAATGAGGCAGGGCTGCTGCTGAGGGCCATAAAGAAGCTGTGTGTAGATTAACTGCAGATTTTTAGGCCAAGAATGCTGGGTTTTTTACTCTTAATTGATTCAACACTTTGCTCTTGAAACACTGGCCTTCTTTCCCAGACATTGTTTATAGCTTGGGGAAATGGTCTCCTCCATCAGTACAAACACCAGCTGTGATTTGCATCTTCTGTTTGGCTTCTTTGATGCTGTTGGAGAAATTTTGAGTGTGTGTTATAGCCATTCTTAAACATTAACCTGGGAAATGATTTCTCCAGCAGATTCCATGGAGAGCCTCTCTTACACGCCCTCCTCCCTGCAGCCATCCTCTGCCAGCTCCCTTCTTACCGCCCATGCTGCCAGCTCCCCTTTGCCAACAGATGACCCAAACACTAATGCCGTAGCCACTGAGGAAACCAGAAGTGAGTCAGAGCTTCTCTTCCTTCCAGATTATCTGGTTTTGTCCAACTGCGAGACTGGAAGACTGCACCATACCAGGTATGCTTATGCCTCCTCTTGCAGTCTGTAGCTGAGATGTGTTCAGTGTGCTTCACCAAATTAGTCCATTTAGTGGTAGCATTTTCTAGTGGGTGTGTCTGCTCTCACCTCTCTTCCTGCCAATGTCAAGGCAGGAACAGATTGCTATGAACCACTGTGAAAGATGAAGCATGTAGTATACTAAACAGAATGAGTCATGCTTTTCAGCATTGTGGTTTTCACTTTTAGCCTTGCATTTTCATGTGTATCTGATGCTTAGAGGATGAAAAAATCAACAAACCGTTTTTCTTTTGCCACACCAAGGGGTTGGTGTAACTGAGTGTTGTAGAGGGAATGTGGCTATGCAAGTAGCAAGCAAGGTGGTACTGGGGAGATGGGAATGAGGGCAGCGTTGGTTTTGTGGTGGGTGGATGGCTGCGTTTTAGTCCAACTTACATGCTTTTCTTCCCCAGTCTACCCACCAGATGTGATAGCTGGTCAAACTCAGACCGTTCATTGGAACAGGCTTCATTTGATGATGTTTTTGTTGACTGCCTGCAGTCGCTCCCCTCCAGTCATTTGGTCCACCCCTCATGCCATGGCAGTGGAGCTCAGGAGGTGCCATCCTCGAGGCCTCAGGCTGCCCTGATCTGGAGTAGAGAAATCAATGGACCACCCAGGGACCACTTGTCTTCTTCACCATTGCTGGAAAGTTCCTTAAGTTCCACCATTCAGGTAGATAAAAATCAAGGTTCCTTACCCTGTGGAGCAAAAGAACTAGACATTATGTCCAATACTCCACCTCCCCGGCCCCCTAAGCCAAGCCATCTGTCTGAACGGCACCAAGAGGAGTGGAGTACACACAGCGGCAGCAAGAAGCCAGAATGCACTCTGGTTCCAAGAAGAATCTCCCTCTCTGGTTTAGACAACATGAGAACCTGGAAAGGTAAGTGTTGGGTCCTAAGATTCAGGTGCCAAGAAAACCCTGGCTCCTCTTCACTCTTTGTGTTCATGTGAGGTCGTGCCAATGGACCAAACCGATGGGGCTGGGTTAGAATTACCTTGATGTGTGCAGCTTGGTAAAAAGCCACATCAGTAGTGTGTACCTGTGTACATATGTGCTTGTCCCTTGCTCAGGCTGGCCTGATCTTCTAATGGGGCTGGATCCTTGGCGGAAGCATATACCCTGAAAGCAGCACTCTTCTGTTCCTGGATCCCCCCGCCCCTCCTTTGAGCCTGACCACCAGGAGAGACATTTAGGTCCCCATAGATGCTGCAATAAGTTGGAACCCTGGTCCCTTGTGATGGGCTTGCCCATGCAAGTCCTTGCCCAAGTGGTAAGCTTCCCACCTGAGTCTGAGCTCCTAGTGGTTTTGGAGTCACTCAGGGACCCACTCGGTACAAAAGTTGATGTCTTTTGTCTCAACTCAGTCCCATTCCCTTCTTTGCCTCTCTCTCCCATACATAGAGAGTCCTGAGACCACAGACCATCACTGCCTTCTATTTTTTAGCAATCCCATCAGCCTCATTCATCATCCCACTAGACTTGTTCTTTCCAAATTCTAAGTGGCTGTACAAAGGGCCCTCCCACAGCCCTCTTTTGCCCTTTTCTATAAGGCCATTTATCCTCACGAGGTTATCTTGCAATTCTGCTTGCAATTCCATCTTCCTCCACCTGTTTCTTTCCACCTGGGCCTCTCTGGCCTTCAGAAGCTGTTTGGTGAAAGCCAATTCAAGCCCATTCATTGTGGTTCTTCAGTAACCTCTTCTTTACTGCTTTGCTGGGCCGCCTCATCTTTCTGCCATGAGCCAACCAACCTTAGCATTTTCCTCTTCTTTCTTACATCAGTCTGTATGTCTCAGATACACAGACAAACACAAAAACTAGTTGTCTATCTCTGTGTCTTTCTTCTTTCTTCTTCTTCTCTCTCTTTCTTTCTCTCTCCATTGAAATAAATCACCCACACATCACTACTTATTTAGGCCACGTTTTCAAGGAATTATGGAAAGTGGAAGGAGTGCAAATTTATTTTCAAATTGTACGAATCTCTCATTCTGACTGAGAATTAAGTCACTAGTAAAAACCTTCCCTAATGTCCCTAATGATGTTACCATTACGTATGTTGCTTCCTTTTGACAGTCGTTATGAAATAGGTGTATACTGATTACACAGATGATCTGGATATGCTAACATGCGTGAACAGTTGACAAAAGGGGAAAAATGAAAGTGGTTAAGCAGATTTTAGGAAGTGAAATGAATAAAACCAGTAGAATAATAACATATGAAAATGAATTAAAAGTCTTAAATTGAAGAACAAAAACTTGAAATAATTTGAAATTTCAACACAAACATAAAACAGTTAGGTTGTGTTCTTTTACATGAAGGCAAACAAAGGTTAAAACTAAGTAAAATAGAGGTTTTGGCCATGAAACAAAGACCAAGACAACAGTGGTGCCTAGAAGCAAAATGGCTCTGATGAAGCAGAGGGAATGCATAAAGTTTATTGTTCTGCCTTTCCCACTGAGATTTGCCTGGAATCTGTGTTGGTACATGGTGGCAAAGTGAGGTCAAGGTTCATTTTTGTCCATCTGGATCTCCATCCGATGACCCTGCAAGGCCGTCCTGTCCCCATGGCTCTCCAGCGCCCCCTCTGCCATAGATGAAGTGCCCATGTATGTGAGGGTCTGAGTCTCCTTTCTGCTTTCTATCCCTTGGAGCCTACTTGTCCAGCTTGCACCAATACCACACTCTCTTAATTACTGTACCATTCTATCTTAATATCCAGTAGGACAAGTCCTCCTGCCTTTAAGAATATAATGGCTATTCTAGGGTCAATTTTACAGTCAGCTGGTCAGGTTCTAGACACACATATATAAATATATTGGGGATTTGAGGAGGATTGCATCAGATCTGTAGATCAGTTTGTGAAGATTTGACATCTTTCAATGTTGAATTTTCCAATCCATGAATAGGAAATATGCTTCCATTTATATAGGTCTTATTTTTGTATTTTAAAATATTTAATTGACAAATAAAGATTGCATATATTCAAGGTGTGAATGCATATGCATCAGGACATGATGATTTGATATGCATATGCATTATGTACTGATTATTACAATCAAACTAATTAACACATCCGTGGCCACCCATGCTGTACATTGGATCCCCCAGACTTGTTCACTTATCACTGAAAGTTTGTACCTTTTGACCAACATATTCTCATTTACCTGCATTCCCCAGTCCCTGACAACCACCATTTTACTATTGCCATGAGTTTGACTTTTTTAGATTCCACATATAAGTGAAATCATGCAGTATTTTTTTTTCTGTGCCCAGCTCATTTCACTGACCATAATCTCATCCTGATTTACCCATGTTGTCACAAATGACAGAATATCATTCCTTTTTAAGGCTAAGTAATATTCCATTCTGAATATATACCACATTTTTTATATCCATTATATCCTTTATCCATTCATACAGTGACGGACACAAATTGACTACATGTTGTATTAGTCCATTCTCATACTGAGAATGGACTAAAGAACTATCTGAGGCTGGGTGCGGTGGCTCAGACTGTAATCCCAGCACTTTGGGAGGCGGGGGTGGGCGGATCACAAGGTCAGAGGTTCAAGACCAGCCTGGCCAATATGGTAGAACCCCATCTCTACTAAAAATACAAAAATTACCCAGTGTGGTGGCAGGCGCCTGTGGTCCCAGCTACTCGGAGAGGCTGAGGCAGGAGAATCGCTTGAACCTGGGAGGCAGAGTTTGCAGTGAGCCGAGATCACACCACTGCACTCCAGTCTGGGTGACAGAGCAAGACTTCGTCTCAAAAAAAAAAAAAAAAAAAAAGAACTGCCTGAGACTGGGTAATTTGGGTAATTTATAAAGAAAAGAGATTTAATTGACTCACTCACATTTCCACAGGCTGTACAGGAAGCATGGCTAGGGAGGCCTCAGGAAACTTACAATCATGGAGGAAGACAAAGAGGAAGGAAGCATGTCTTACATGGCTGGAGCAGGAGGAAGAGAGCGAAGGGGGAGGTGCTACACACTTTTAAACAAACAACCAGATCTTGTGAGAGTTCTATCACAAGACAGCACTAGCGGGATGGTGCTAAACCATTAGAAACCACCCCCATGATCCAATCACCTCCCACCAGGCCCTACTTCCAACATTGGGAATTACAATTCAACATGAGATTTGTGGGGGACACAGGGCCAAACCATATCACATGTTGTAGCTATTGTGAATAGTGCTGCAATAAACACGGGAGGGCAAATATCTCTTTGACATGCTGATTTCATTTCTTTTGGATATGTACCCAGAAGAGAGATTGCTGGATCATAAGGTAGTTATATTTTTAGTTTTCTGAGGAACCTCCATACTGTTTTCCATAATGGCTATACCAATTTACATTCCCACCAACAGTGTACAAGGGTTCTCTTCTCTACACGCTGCCCAACACTTGTATTTCTTGTCTTTTTTGATATTAGCCATCCTCACAGGTGTGGGCTGATACCTTGTGTGGTTCTGATTTGCATTTCCCTGATGGTTAATGATGTCGAGCATTTTTTCGTATACCTGTTGTCCATTTGAGAAATGTCTATTAGGATCTTTGCCCATTTTAACATTAGGTTATTTAGGTTTTTTGCTACTCAATTATGTGAGTTCCTTATATATTTTTACTGTTAACCCCTTTTATATGATTTGCAAATATTTTCTCTCATTCTCTAGGTTCCCTTTTCATTTTGTTGATTGTTTCCTTTGCTGAGCAGACACTTGTTAGTTTGATGTAGCTCCGCTTGTTTATTTTTGCTATTTTTGCCTGTGCATTTGGAATCATATGTCAATAATCAATGTCAATGAGCTTTCCCCCTATATTTTCTTCTAGGGGCTAAACGCTTTTAGATTTTAGATTGAAGTCTATAATCCACTTCAAGTTAATTTTTTGTATCTGATATAAGAAAAGGGCCCAACTTCATTCTTTTGCATGTGGATATCCAGTTTTCCCAACACCATTTATTGAAGAGACTCTCCTTTCTCCATTGTGTATTCTTTGCACTCTTGTCAAAGCGTAGTTGACCATGTACATGTGGGTGTATTTCTGGCCTCTCTATTCTGTTCTTTTGGTTTATGTATCTGTTTTTATGCCAGTACAATGTAGGTTTTATTTAATTTGTGTATATAATGTTTTATAGTTTTTAGTGTAGAAATTTTACATATCTCTTATTAATGCATTTCCATGTATTTGCTATTTTTTATGTTATTGTCAATGGTATTTTAATAGCTGTTTTTTGCTGTTGTATGAAAACTTAAATTGAGTTTTGGATTTTGATTTTATATCCAGCTTTT
Source organism: Nomascus leucogenys (assembly GCF_006542625.1). Lineage (NCBI taxonomy): Eukaryota > Metazoa > Chordata > Mammalia > Primates > Hylobatidae > Nomascus > Nomascus leucogenys. The sequence continues at coordinate 139,625,537 of NC_044406.1, read as the reverse complement.
TAAAACTATGGATTATTTTGTCTTTCCTTTGCATATAATTATATTGCCTGCAAATAATAATAGCTTTGTTTTTTCTTTAACAACCCTTGTATTTTTCATTACTTTTTCTTTTTTTTTTTTTTTTTTTTTTTTGAGACGGAGTCTCGCTCCATCGCCCAGGCTGGAGTGCAGTGGCGCAATCACGGCTCACTGCAAGCTCTGCCTCCCGGGTTCACGCCATTCTCCTGCCTCAGCCTCTCCGAGTAGCTGGGACTACAGGCGCCCGCCACCACGCCCGGCTAATTTTTTGTATTTTTAGTAGAGACGGGGTTTCACCGTGGTCTCGATCTCCTGACCTCGGGATCCGCCCGCCTCGGCCTCCCAAAGTGCTGGGATTACAAGCGTGAGCCACCGCGCCCGGCCTTCGTTACTTTTTCTTATGTCACTGCATGGGATAAGAAGTCCAGGACGTTACTGAATAGTCATGGTGACAGTACGGATCCTTGTATCATTCCTGATCTCAGATAGAAAGCTTCTAATATTTCACCATTACAATGTGGTTTGCTGTGGAATATTGTAGATATCATTCATTAGATTAAAGTCATTCACATATTTTCTACTTTGCTAACTGTTATTTTCTAAAGTCATGAATAGATGTATTTCTTTTATTTTTAATTGACAAATAATTGTATACATTTATGGGATGCAATATGATGTTTTGATATGCATCTATATCGTGGAATGATTAAAATCTAGCTAATTAACAAACATTACCTAATATAATTATCATTTTTTGTGGTTGAAACACTTTATAATCATTATTTTTATCATGTTAATGTCAAGAAATTCACTGGATAATTTTTTTAGTGCTAAACTAACCTTGGCATTTCTGGAATAAACCCAACTTTATCATGATGCCTATCCTTTTTATAAATTACTAGATTTGTTTTGTTCATATTTTGTTTAGAAATTCAAAAAAATCTGTGTTCATGAGGGAGATTGTCCTGTAACTTTCTTTTATCATGACGTCTTTGGTTTTTATGCTGACGTCATAAAATGTGGATTTATTTCTGGGTTCTCTATTCTGTTCCATTGGTCTATGTGTCTGTTTTCATACCAATATCATGCTGTTTGGGTTATTGTAATTTTGTATATTTTGAATTGAGGTAGTTTGATGCCTCCAGCTTTGTTCTTTCTAAATTTTTTTGGCTTATATCCAAAAGACAGGCAATAACAAATGCCTGTGAGGATGTGGAGAAAAAGGAACCTTTGTACACTGTTGGCAGGAATGTAAATTAGGATAGCTTTGGCTATTCTGGGTCTTTTATGGTTCCATACAAATTTTAGGATTTTTTTTCTATTTCTGTGAAGACTATAATAGGTATTTTGGTAGGGATTGCATTGAATCTGTAGATTGCTTTGGGTAGTATGGACATTCTAATAATGTTGATTCTTCCAGTACATGAACATGAAATATTTTTCTATTTTTTGGTGTACTCTTCAATTTCCTTCAATATTGTCTCATAGTTTTCATTATAGAGGTCTTTCACTTCTTTGGTTAATTCCTAGGTATTTAAGTTTACGTGTGGCTATTGTATATGGGATTACTTTTTAATTTCTTTTTCAGATTGTTCACTGTTGGCATGTAGAAATGCTACTGATTTTTCTATGTCGATTTTGTGGCCTGCAACTTTACTGAATCTGTGTATTAGTTCTAATAGTTTTCTTGTGTAGTCTTTACTTTTTTCCCAATATAAGGCAGAGGAGCCTCACTCCATAGCTACCACCACCCCAGGCCATGGGGAGTACTGTCTGCCCATGTTCCCTTAAGGCCCAAGGGCACTTCAGGAAGCTTGCCATGAATGCTGTCATATAAGAGAAAAAGTGCCTTCCTTTACTCTGATCCCATCTGCATTCTATCTGTCACAAATCTCTTGAAGTATCTGGCACATGGATTATACCTATGTCTTTGATTCAGAGTTTTCTCTATATTTATGTTCTTTGATGACTTCAAAAGGGTCTGGTAGTGGAAAGGGAGTTAAGGGCTTGTGCTCACACATGCAAGTCCCACAATAAGATATTATTCCACAATAGTTTCTAAGAATTATTAAGTACTTTCTGTGTTCTAGGCAGTGTTCTACATCCTTTCCAGAAGTCCTATGAAATAGGTTCTATTATTGGCTTCACTTTATAAATAGGAAACTGAGACATAGAGAGGGTAAGTAACTTGTCTAGTGCCACACAGCTAATACATGGTGGTGTAGGGATTTATAACTAGACAGTCTGACTTCAGAGTAGTTTTTAACCAGTACTTGTACATCTTTAAACATATGTAAGCATAGATATATACATATATACATACACATATATATATGTATATATAATATATATGCTTAATTCCATCAGTCTCTGTCACATCTTTTCTGAGCTGGGAGTTGTCCTTGCATTTTAAGATGTTGTCGAATTTTAAGTTTATTTCTTAGAGGCCTCCTGACTTTTCACACCTCCAAGCTCTTGAGGGCTGAGGGCTGAGGGTCGCTTTGCTCTTGCTGGACTTCTCTGCACCACTCAACACTGTTGGCCACTCTTTCCTTCCTGGGGCTTTCATGGCACCATACCCCCCAAGTTTCCTCAGTAATCTATGCTTGCTCTTTCTCAAGATACTTCACTGACTTATCTCTTAGTTCTTTGAATCTTAGGATTCTCTAGAGTTTTGTACTTTTCTCAACACTTGCAACCTAGATAGTTTCATCTACTCTTGTGGTTTTGACTGCCGTCTCTAAGCTGCTAAATTCTCTCAAATTATATCTCATTTGAGTCCAGGCCCAGATATCTTGCTGCCTTCTGAACATCTTCTCTTTAAATTCAACAATTATTCTAAATTTTAATATCACACTGTTTCTTGCATCCATCTAATGAGTTTCTAATCCTGGATAACTCCAAATGTCCTTTCTCTCCATGCCTCTACCTGAGTAGCTTTTCTGGTCACAGACCTCAATTGGGCCCTTAATGCTGCTCCACAAGGCAATCGTTTCTCTGTTCACCCTGTTCTCCTGCTCATTACAAGGAATATTTCAAACCTCTCTCCTCTCCTCAAACCTCCAGTTCTGCCTCCAGCCCAGAATATTTATGTAATAAATGCAACAAGCATTTGTTAATTACTTGCTATATCTCCTCCTAATTCACAGAGAGAACTCAAACCATCGGCTAGAAACTTCTTCAAAATCTGGTCTGATTTTTCATCTGTTGGGGAAATGTGTTCTGACTGCCCAGCTAGACTCTAATAGCAACTGTTGTGTTATGCTTCTCTGCCTCTCTGGACTCTAGTTTCAGTTGATATTGTTCTGCATTTCTCACCACCTTGGCTTATTTCTTGCAGCTGACGTAGAAAGCCAATCCTTAAGACACCGAGACAAGCGGCTTAGTTTAAATTTGGTAAGTTCAACACTCAGGTTCTTTTAAGCATCAATTTTACCAAAAATAGCTTGATCTATGTATATTCCCTTGAAATCTTTAAGATTCAGCACTCTGAGTCTCTGAGACTCTTCCAGTCTCCCCTGAAGACTTGAACTACAGGACTTGGTGGTCTATAAGGGCCTTATTGGTTCTAATGGTTCAGACACTTGCTCAACTTGGTATAGCTACTTAAGGCATCACTTTATACTTAAAGCATTTGCATAAATTCATAACCCTCTGTCTTCCACTGTCAGATCTTGGAGAGTTATCGCCTATACTAAAATGATAAGTCCAAAGGCAGAACTTGAGCTAGAGGCTTGTCTGACTTTGCTGAGGAAGTTCAGAGTTATACTTGGATAATTTGGAACTGAAACCACATGTACAGCTTTGGCCGCCCTCTGATAGCAGTTTCCATGACTGGTCTGTGGTTCCCAATCGGTATCTATTCTTTTGCAGCCATGCAGATTCTCCCCAATGTACCCCACAGCTTCAGCCAGTATCGAAGACAGCTACGTGCCCATGAGCCCGCAGGCTGGTGCCTCTGGTCTTGGACCCCACTGCAGCCCTGATGACTACATTCCAATGAACTCAGGAAGCATCTCAAGCCCGTTGCCTGAGCTACCTGCAAACCTGGAACCTCCCCCAGTGAATAGAGATCTCAAGCCTCAGAGGAAACGTAAGCACTTGACCAGGCCTGCTGTACAGGGGTAGGGGAGCAAGGTTCCAGTGGTTGCATAGAAAAGGTTTCTGTAAAGGAAGACCTAGAGAAACCACCCCAGAGGGCCAGAAAGTATAAGGTCAGGAAAGAAGTGGCTGGGATGGAACAGGAAGGGCTGGGGCACCTTGCTGCCCCAGATTGTCATGATAATAGGATTCGGGGGACTTACAGGCACTGTGGCCTTGCGAATACAGCTGACAAAGCCAAGTTCATTCCAGAGGGCTCGTCTTTGGCTTTTCCCTAACAAAGGCCCAGGAATAAGTGATGGTGGATTAGAATGGAATCCCACCTGGCATCTCCTCATTAGATAGCACTTGAATGTAATCATAGTGCCAGCCTCTGTAAGGCAGCCAGGAATAGCCTTTGACACCAATTCCTGAAGGTCAGACCCAGTCACATGCAGTTGATCACTCATCGTTCTGTGCATGCCCGTCAGCAGAGGTATTCAGGGGTAGAAGAGGATTTTGGCAATGAGCAGGCTGACTCCTCTGTACACGGGATGCCTTGCAGCTTCTGTCTTACTCCCAGGTAGCTTCTCTGGTCTGCTAAGCAGCATGGACAGACAGGGAGATAGATAGGAAAAGAGGGAAAGAGGAAGAGCAGGTCACAGTGACTTATTAACTTCATTCTTGCTCATCCTCCCCTTCCCAGTTGGCTGCGTGATTACAAGGAAGCATGGGTAGAATGACTGATCTCTTGTCCATTCCAACTTCTCTTTGCCCTTTTAGAAAGCAAAAAAAGTCACTTCAGGTGGCTGTGCCCAAAGCTGCCAACTAAGACCCCTACTTATGCCTGGTCTACTCCAGGCATATTCCCTTAAATTTCAGTCAAACTACATTTATACATTTACGATGCGTGTGCTGCATATGTATTGCTCTGGTGGGCACTGGGTGGGATACAAAGATGAGGAAGCAAGGAGGGTTCTTCAGTCTGAGGGGGAGGAAGATATGTAAAATCCACCTGGACCACGAAATAGAATTATGAAATCAGTGCTAAATAGGAGAACAGACCCTGTCTTATGAGGTTCAGAGGGAATAGCCATTAATTCTGGTCAGAAACAATTAAACAACAACAGAACTTTCTGTGATGTTGGAAATAATGGCTACTGAACCCTTGAAATTAGGCTAATGTGACTGAGGAACTACATCTTAAATTGTATTTAATTTTAATAAATTTACATATATGTGTAAATGGGCACGTGTGGCTAGTTGTCACGACAATGGACAGTGCAGCTCTGCAGGACCTTGTGATAGGCAACAGAAGATGTCTGACAGACTCAGGGTTGGAGATTTAATGAGTGGATGCAAAGGTAGATACCTGTGCCAGGACTAACTCAGGAAGATGGGCCACTGAGGTGGAATAAGGGTTGGGGCAGATACCAAGTGCTTCTCTAGGTGCCGAGGCTACTGCAGTGAACAAACCAGATATACCCCTATTCTCCTGGAGCACAGTTTAGGCCCAGATAAATCATAGATGAGTGTATTATCACAAACCGGGGCTATGCTGTGAAGGGTAAGTACAAGAACTTGAGAGCCCAGGCTGTGGGGCCTGATCTTGTCTGGAGGCAAAGAGATGGGAAAGAATGTTCTAGGCAGAAGGATCATCAGGTGGACAATGGATTGTAGGTGGGGAAGACTAGGACCTGGGTGATCATCTCTGCCTGTGATAAGAAAGGTAACATTTCCACTTCAGACACATCAGGTGTGAGGTAATAGGTATTGCAATTCCACAAGGTCAGAGACTTTCATCTGCTTTGTTCATCCTGTGCCTTCGACACCTAGAAGCACGCGTGATATACAGAGACTTCTTAATAATGCCTTGCCACGTCGTTACCTCCAGCAGGTAATGTGACCATTTGCTCAGCATTTGTCTTTACTCCCAGTGAGGCAGGGAAGAGGAGGACAGTGAAATTCACCCTCATCATCAGTGCTGCCTGTTAGTAAATGTGGATTTGATGTGCTGGGAAAGTGAAATGTCATAGTTTTACAGCCTTTAGATTCTGGCCTTGACCTCCTGGATGTTGCACACTGTCTTGTAGCACGGCCACCTCCTCTGGACCTGAGAAACCTCTCCACCATCCGGGAACATGCATCTCTTACCAGGACCCGCACCGTGCCTTGGTAAGACTGACTGCTCAAAAGAGCCTCATCCAGCACAAACACCCCGGTGTGTGTCAGGCCTCTGATTAAATGTAGTTGAAGCCCACTTGATCTAGTTTAAGCCAAAGGAGGGGTGAGGTTTATTATTGAGAGCAAGAGCTGTTTTACAGATCACAAAGGAAGGAATATGTCTGGGTCTCCCAGGATCCTGGAATCAGGAACTAGTGTGCTGTTGGGAACCCAAGGAATCTGCTCACTTCTGCTTCACTCTTCACATCTGTGCATTCCTTTGTCTTTGCAGTATTCTTTTCCATTGCACAATCCTCATGGTCAGAGATAGCTGTACCATACCCCCCGAGCTTGTTTACACCTACAACTCCAGTACCAGCAGATGGGCTTCTTCAATGCCAATTCCGATTTCCTGGGGAGAGAGAATTGTGTTCCCCAGTCTCAGTGGAACTGGCTATGGCCCAAGCCCAACTTTGTGAATGGGGTAGGACAAGGGAGTTCCCAGGTTCATGGGCTGGGTAGACAGACTTCAAAATGTAATTGCACCCTTTCATCTCACGTTTTAGAAGTTGCATTTTTAGTCCTGAGCTTGGCTCAGGAGTTTCTCGGTTCACTCTAAATGCCACAACACACAATTGCATCGTAAAGCAGAATTCTGCAATGAGCTGTATTTCCAGCCAAGACTGTGACTCAGCTCATGCTTCTGACTCAGTCCTATCAGAGGAATGGCCATACTTCCTCACTTTTCCTTACATTGAATAGAAACAAGAGGGCCCCAAAGGAGTTTTTTGATTTTTTTGTTTTTTTTTTTTTTTTTTTGCTAAATGATATGATGCCCTCGTCCGTTTAAAAAGCTCATGAGCTGTGTCACATAGAGGGCCTGAGAAAAAGCAGCCTTTGTGAATTGGGAGCCATTTGCCCCAAAGTGGAGCAGAAACTGTTGGGCATTTTCTGCCTCTTCAGGAATTGCTTTGGCCGGAAGGAAGTTGTGTCTGGAAGAGGAGGGCTGAAACCCCATGAGGGCCATGTTAGTTCCTGGCTGGCTTTCAGAGCAGCTGTAAGACATTGCTTTGACCTCATCTATATTTTTATTCCTAGCAGTCGAACCAGCTTTCTCTCTCCAGAAAGAAATGGTATTAATTCTGCAAGATTTTTTGCTAATCCTGTTTCCAGAGAAGACGAAGAAAGCTACATCGAAATGGTAATCGTATTTTTCACACTCTTCTTATCCTTCACCCCAATGTATATTCTTATGAGCTCATTATAAAGGAAACACATCCTTCAGTAAGCCCTGTGCAACTTTAAAACAACCACTTGATCGTAAAACCAGGCCACAAGCTTTTCTAGACTTGGAACAAATCAATTTGAAGTTGGCTTTCTTTCCTGCAACATTCAACTCCTCATACCATTTTGAGATTGCAGTATTTCAGGATAGCTCAGGGCTGAGGCTTGCTTAATTTGAAAATGGAAATGCCAGCAATTCTTTTCACCAAGGCTGTGATGTCCTGTTTGACCCCAAAAGGTTTGTAGTTCTCTGGATGTCCAGAGTTTAAATTGTAAAAACTCAACATATTACATGTTCCCTTCCACCAGAACACCTGGTGGCCCTGTCCTGACTGCTTCTGAACCTTTCTGGAGGATGAATCAGAGTCCCATTGGGAAAGGTACAGTGCCCTGGACTGTGAGTGTATCTTAGCCTCTGGAAGACTCCTATTATGGGTCTCTCTATAGACCTGAGTGGATGGAGACTTGATTAACCATTCGCAGTTGAAGAGTCCTGATGTTTCCCTTCTAGCCTGTTGTTCCTTCTAATCTCTTCATCTTGGATGCTATTGAGAACGTGGGCTTTTTGAAGATGGAGAGGGACTTTTAGCACCTCTGGCAATTAGCAGACACTTTAGCCATGACAGTGCCTGTTCTGCAATTTAGAAATGTAGGGAACTCAAGAGAGAGCTTCTGTTTGAACTATGAAATTTTGAAAAGAGATCTTAGAAGGACAATGTTCAAGGCTCTGTGACAATATACTCTTGAGAAGACAATTCTGCCTTCCTATATGCAAGGATAATCAGCAACTGAAAATCTAAAAATAGTGATCTCCAGTTAAGCTATAATTAAATGCTTCATTTTACCTTCTTATTTTATTCAAATCGTGCTGTAAGTGCACTTAACCATATGCAGATGCAAAGTGACTCATATACAAATCTGTTATGGTCTTCCCAATATTTCTCACACTTAGTAATGGCCCTTGGGAAATTTCTAGAAGAAAACACTCTTATAAAACGATGCTTAACAGCTGCGCTCTGTCTCCAGAGAACAGAAAAAGGAAGTGAATCTAAAACCCAATGGAAGCAAGTGCAGAGTCATTCCAGATACCAACAGTTCATTTCTGATCTTTGATGTTGTGAGAAAGATCAGTGTTGGCTGGGCGCGGTGGCTCACGCCTGTAATCCCAGCACTTTGGGAGGCCGAGGCGGGCGGATCACGAGGTCAGGAGATCGAGACCATCCTGGCTAACACGGTGAAACCCCGTCTCTACTAAAAATACAAAATACAAAAAAATTAGCCGGGCATGGTGGCGGGCACCTGTAGTCCCAGCTACTTGGGAGGCTGAGGCAGGAGAATGGCGTGAACCCAGGAGGCGGAGCTTGCAGTGAGCCGAGATCGCACCACTGCACTCCAGCCTGGGCGACAGAGCCAGACTCTGCCTCAAAAAAAAAAAAAAAAGAGAAAGATCAGTGTTTCATAAACAACAAAGTTAAAAATCATTTGTTTGCCTAGGTTTATAATCACTGATCAATGGCTGTCTCTGTGTATTAGTAGGCAACATGACACAGCAGATTAAGAACCCAGAACACTGGCTGATAGTAGCTATGATCTGGGAACTGTCATATAAAAATGTTTAAAGGCTATCCCATCTTGTTCAATTGTGTTTTTTTAAACTTTAGTAATAAGACAGTTTCATATGACTTTGATTTACATTATTTCACTTGTGCCACATAACAGCCCAATATGGTAGTCAAACCCAGTATGATTTGACTTTGATTTTGCACATAAGTATATATGTTAATTTTTTTTTTTCTCTTTAAGGGCAAGTTCTGATCTGAATGTAGTGATTAAGGCCAGGGGCTGAAACACGGTTTTGCTTTACTGAAATACAAGTTTTGCCATATATCCTTCTTTAAATGTTTGTGAAATTATAGAAAAATTAGAAGAATAAACATAATTTTATTATATGGGATTTCTTCTCTATCACTTTTTCAAGCCCTTTGGTTTCAACAGTTTTGTAAGGCTTTTATAGTAGAATTCTAGACTCTTAAATCTCACATTAATTTTTTTGTTATGGTATTACAATACTTTTAAGTTTTTAGAACATTTTTACATCACGCAGTGAAATTGACTTTCTCTTGGTGTGCAGTTCTACGAGTTTGAACATATATAGAGATTTGTGTAACCACCACCATAATCAGAGTACACAACAGTTCCAAAATCCCTCATGCTACCTCTTTAGAGCCACATCCTCTCTTCACCTGTAACCCCAGCAACCATTGATCTGTTCTTCATGACTATGGCATTGTCCTTTCAAGAATGCCACAAAAATAGAATCATACGGTACCTTTTAAAACTGGCTTCTTTCACTCAGAATGGTTTTTTTGAAATTCATCCATTGTTACATGTATTAATAGCTCTTTCCATTTTATTGCTGAGCAGTGTTCAAGCATATGGATGTGTCATATCTTGTTTGTCCCCTCACCCATGGAATGACATTTGGATTTTTTTTCAAGTTTTTAGACAATTAGAACTGTTAGATGCTTTCTTTTACAGTTTTCGAAAAATATTTTTCTTGTGGTAAAGCTCTACTTTCTGTCTCTATGAACTTACCTATTCTAGGTACCTCATATTAAGTGGAGTCATACAATATTTGTCCTTTTGTGTTTGTCTTCTTTCATTTCGTCTAGTGTTTTCAAGATTCATCCATATTGTAGGATACAACAGAATTTCATTTCTTTTTAAGGCTGAGTAATATTTAACTGTATAGACCACATTTTGTTCATCCATTCATCTGCTAATGGGCATTTAGGGTTGTTCCTACCATTGTCTATTATGAATAATGCTGCTCTAAACATTGGCATACAAGTGTATGCTTGACTTCCTGCTTTCAATTTGTTTGTATATATATATATGTAGAAGTGGAATTTCTGGATCATATGGTAATTCTATGCTTAACTTTTTAAGGAACCACCAAACTTGTTTTCCACAGTGACTGCACCATTTTACATTACTGCCAGTAATGCACAAGGGTTCCAATTTCTCCACATCCTCACTAACACTTTTTATTTATCTTTTTTTTGGAGACAGAATCTCGCTCTGTTAACCAGGCTGGAGTGCAGTGGCGCAAGCTGGGCTCACTGCAACCTCCGCCTCCCAGATTCAAGCAATCCTCCTGCCTCAGTCTCCCGAGTAGCTGGAATTACAGGCGTGTACCACCATGCTCAGCTAATTTTTGCATTTTTAGTAAAGATGTGGTTTCGCCATGTTGGCAAGGCTGGTCTCAAACTCCTGACCTCATGTGATCTGCCTGCCTTGGACTCCCAAAGTTCTGGGATTACCGGCGTGAGCCATCACGCCCAACCTATTTATCATTTTTTATAATCAGTATCCTAATGGGTGTGAATTGGTATCTCATTTGTGGTTTTCATTTGCATTTCCCTAATGATTAACGAACATCTTTTTATGTACTTATTGGCCATTTATATATCTTCTTTGGAGAACTGTCTATTCAAGTCCTTTGCATGTTTTTAAGTTAGGTTGTTTCTTTTTTTGTTGTTGAGTTATAGGAATTTTTAAAATATATTCTGGATGTTAACCCCTTATCAGATACATGATTTCCAAATATTTTCTCTCATTCTGTGGATTGTCTTTTCACTCTCTTGATAGTGTCCTTTGATGCACAGAAGTTTTTTCTTTTGATGAAGTCAAAATTTTCTTTCCTTTTATTGCCTCACTTTTGGCATCATATCCATGAAATCATTGCCAAATCCAATGTTATGAAGATTCTCTCCTATGTTTTCTTCTGAAAGTTTTATAGTTTTAGCTCTTATGTTTAGATCTTTGATCTTTTTTGAGTTAATTTTTGTATGTGGTATAAAGTTAGAGTCCAACGTCATTCTTTTGCTTGTGGACATTCAGTTTTCCCAGCACCATTTGTTGGAAAGTCTAGACTACCCTTTCCATGTCGAATGGTCCTGGCACTCTCATTGAAAATCTCATTGAAAATCAGTATATGCAAGGGTTTATTTCTTGGTCTATATGTCTATCCTTATGCCAGTACCACACTGTTTTGATTAGTGTAGCTTTGTAGTAAGTTTTGAAATCAGAAAGTATGAATCTTCCAACTTTGTTCTTCTTTTTTATGATTGATTTGTCATTTAAGGGTCACTTAATGTTACATGTGAACTTTAAGGACAGAGTTTTTTATTTCTGCAAAAAAAGACCATTGGAATTCTGATGGGGAATGCTTTGAATCTGCAAACTGTTTTGCATAATATTATCATATTAACAGTATTAAGTCTTCCAATTCATGAACACAGGTATCTTTTCATTTACTTATGTCTCCTTTACCTTCTTTCTTATAGTTTTCAATGTATAAGTCTTTGCCTCCTTGGTTAAATTTATTCCTAAGTATTTTGTTCTTTTTGATGATATTGCAAACGAAAATTTTTTTTAAATTTCCTTTTGTGATTGTTCACTATTAGTGTATAGAAATGCAACTGGTTTTTGGGTATTGATATTATATCCTGCAACTTTGCTGAATTTGTTCATTTTAATTTATTATTAGTTTTTGTGTTTTTTTAGGGTTATCGATATATAAGGTTCTATTTTTATATAATTTTTAGGGTTTATATAATTTTTAGGGTTATCTATATATAAGGTTATATTATCAGCAAATAGAGATTACTTTACATCTCCCTTTCCAGTTTGGATGTCTTTTCTTTCTTTTTCTTGCCTAATTGCTTTGGCTAGAGCTCCCAATGCTTTGTTGAATAGAAGTAGCAAAAGTGGTCATGGTTGCCTTGTTTCTGATCTTAGTGGTATTTGACAGGTTTCTACGTGGATAGACGTCTTCATTTCTCTAGATCAGTGGTTCTCAGACAGTGGTGATTTTGACCCTCAAGGGATATTTGGCATGTCTTGAAACATTTTTGGTTGCCACAACTTGGAGTGGAGTAGGTAGTGCTAATGACATCTAATGGAAAAAAATCAGGGGGGCTGCTATACATCCTACAGTGCACAGGACAGCCCTCACAACAAAGAACTATCCAGCCCCAAATGTCATTAGTGCCACAGCTGAGAAATCCAGCTCCAGGATAAATACCTAGAAGTGGTGTTGCTGGGCCATCAAATGTATGTTTAACTGAGTCATCAATTGTTTATTTAACTTTGTAAGATATTGCTAAAATGTTTTCCATAATGGCTGTACCATTTTGTACTCCCACCAGCAACTTATGAGAGTTCCAGTTGCTCCACCTCCTTTGCCAGCATAGTTGGTATTACCAGATTTTTATTTTTTTATATTTTTTAATTTTCTTTTTTTTATTATACTTTTAAGTTTTAGGGTACATGTGCACAATGTGCAGGTTTGTTACATATGTATACATGTGCCATGTTGGTGTGCTGCACCCATTAACTTGTCATTTACATTAGATATATCTCCTAATGCTATCCCTCCCCCGTCCACCCACCACACAACAGGTCCCGGTGTGTGATGTTCCCCTTCCTGTGTCCAGGTGTTCTCATTGTTCAGTTCCCACCTATGAGGGAGAACATGCAGTGTTTGGTTTTTTGTCCTTGCGATAGTTTGCTCAGAGTGATGGTTTCCAGCTTCATCCATGTCCCTACAAAGGACATGAACTCATCCTTTTTTATGGCTGCATAGTATTCCATGGTGTATATGTGCCATATTTTCTTAATCCAGTCTATCAGTGTTGGACATTTGGGTTGGTTCCAAGTCTTTGCTATTGTGAATAGTGCCGCAATAAACATACATGTGCATGTGTCTTTATAGCAGCATGATTTATAATCCTTTGGGTATATACCCAGTACTGGGATGGCTGGGTCAAATGGTATTTCCAGTTCTAGATCCCTGAGGAATTGCCACACTGACTTCCACAATGGTTGAACTAGTTTACAGTCCCACCAACAGTGTAAAAGTGTTCCTATTTCTCCACATCCTCTCCAGTACCTGTTATTTCCTGATTTTTTAATGATCGCCGTTCTAACTGGTGTGAGATGGTATCTGATTGTGGTTTTGATTTGCATTTCTCTGATGACCAGTGATGATGAGCATTTTTTCATGTGTCTTTTGGCTGCATAAATGTCTTCTTTTGAGAAGTGTCTGATCATGTCCTTCACCCACTTTTTGATGGGGTTGTTTGATTTTTTCTTGTAAATTTGTTTGAGTTCTTTGTAGATTCTGGATATTAGCCCTTTGTCAGATGAGTAGATTGCAAAACTTTTCTCCCATTCTGTAGGTTGCCTGTTCACTCTGATGGTAGTTTCTTTTGCTGTGCAGAAGCTCTTTAGTTTAATTAGATCCCATTTGTCAATTTTGGCTTTTGTTGCCATTGCTTTTGGTGTTTTAGACATGAAGTTCTTGCCCATGCCTATGCCCTGAATGGTATTGCCTAGGTTTTCTTCTAGGGTTTTTACGGTTTTAGATCTAACATTTAAGTCTTTAATCCATCTTGAATTAATTTTTGTATAAGGTGTAAGGAAGGGATCCAGTTTCAGCTTTCTACATATGGCTAGCCAGTTTTCCCAGCACCATTTATTAAATAGGGAATCCTTTCCCCATTTCTTGTTTTTGTCAGATTTGTCAAAGATCAGATAATTGTAGATGTGTGGCATTATTTCTGAGGGCTCTGTTCTGTTCCATTGGTCTATATCTCTGTTTTGGTACCAGTACCATGCTGTTTTGGTTACTGTAGCCTTGTAGTATAGTTTGAAGTCAGGTAGCATGATGCCTCCAGCTTTGTTCTTTTGGCTTAGGATTGACTTGGCAATGTGGGCTCTTTTTTGGTTCCATATGAACTTTAAAGTAGTTTTTTCCAATTCTGTGAAGAAAGTCATTGGTAGCTTGATGGGGATGGCATTGAATCTATAAATTACCTTGGGCAGTATGGCCATTTTCATATTGATTCTTCCTATCCTTGAGCATGGAATATTCTTCCATTTGTTTGTATCCTCTTTTATTTCGTTGAGCAGTGGTTTGTAGTTCTCCTCGAAGAGGTCCTTCACATCCCTTGTAAGTTGGATTCCTAGGTATTTTATTCTCTTTGAAGCAATTGTGAATGGGAGTTCACTCATGATTTGGCTCTCTGTTTGTCTGTTACTGGTGTATAAAAATGCTTGTGATTTTTGCACATTGATTTTGTATCCTGAGACTTTGCTGAAGTTGCTTATCAGCTTAAGGAGATTTTGGGCTGAGATGATGGTGTTTTCTAGATATACAATCATGTCATCTGCAAACAGGGACAATTTGACTTCCTCTTTTCCTAATTGAATACCCTTTATTTCTTTCTCTTGCCTGATTGTCCTGGCCAGAACTTCCAACACTATGTTGAATAGGAGTGGTGAGAGAGGGCATCCCTGTCTTGTGCCAGGTTTCAAATGGAATGCTTCCAGTTTTTGCCCATTCAGTATGATATTGGCTGTGGGTTTGTCATAGATAGCTCTTATTATTTTGAGATACGTCCCATCAATACCTAATTTATTGAGAGTTTTTAGCATGAAGAGCTGTTGAATTTTGTCAAAGGCCTTTTCTGCATCTATTGAGATAATCATGTGGTTTTTGTCATTGGTTCTGTTTATATGCTGGATTACGTTTATTGATTTGTGTGTGTTGAACCAGCCTTGCATCCCAGGGATGAAGCCCACTTGATCATGGTGGATAAGCTTTTTGATGTGTTGCTGGATTTGGTTTGCCAGTATTTTATTGAGGATTTTTGCATCGATGTTCATCGGGGATATTGGTCTAAAATTCTCTTTTTTTGTTGTGTCTCTGCCAGGCTTTGGTATCAGGATGATGCTGGCCTCATAAAATGAGTTAGGGAGGATTCCCTCTTTTTCTATTAATTGGAATAGTTTCAAAAGGAATGGTACCAGCTCCTCCTTGTACCTCTGGTATTACCAGATTTTTAAATTTTCTACCTTCTAATGGATGTACATTGGTATCTCAGTGTGGCTCTAACATGTACTTTCCTAATGGTAAATTATGTTGGACATATTTTGGTGGAGTATCTGTTCAATCTTTTTGCCAATTTTTAAATCAGGTTGTTTGTTTTCTTCCATTGAGTTTTGAGAGTTCTTTATATATTCTGTGTACAAGTCCTCCAAAGGGGCCAGGCACGGTGGCTCACGCCTGTAATCCCAGCACTTTGGGAGGCTGAGGCGGGAGGATGATCTGAGGGCAAGAGTTCGAGAGCAGCCTGGCCAACATGGTGAAACCCTGTCTCTACCAAAAATACAAAAATTAGCTGGGCGTGGTAGCACGTGCCTGTAGTCCTAGCTACTCGGGAGGCAGAGGCAGGAGAATCACTTGAACCCGGGAGGCAGAGGTTGCAGTGAGCCAAGATCATGCCACTGCACTCCATCCTGGGTGACAGAGTAAGACTCTGTCTCAAAAAAAAAACAAAAACAAAACAAAAAAGCCCCAAGTCCTCCAATGGATATATAGTTTGCAAATATTTTCTCCATATCTGGAGCTTGTCTTTCCATTCTCTTCTGTCTTTTGCAGAGCAAACATTTAAAAATTTAATTAAGTCCAATTTATTGCTTTTGTTTCCTTAATGGATTGTTATGTCTAAGAACTCTGCCTAACCTTCGTTCATTAGAATTTTCACCTTTATTTCCTTCTAAAAGGATCACGAGGTCGGGAGATCGAGACCATGCTGGGTAACATGGTGAAACCCCGTCTCTACTAAAAATACAAAAAATTAGCTGGGCGTGTTGGCGGGCGCCTGTAGTCCCAGCTACTCGGGAGGCTGAGGCAGGAGAATGGCGTGAACCCGGGAGGCGGAGCTTGCAGTGAGCCGAGATCGCGCCACTGCACTCCAGCCTGGGGGACAGAGAAAGACTCCGTCTCGAAAAAAAAAAAAAAAGAATTATGGTTTTACATTTAGGTCTATGATACATTTTAAGTTAATTTTTGTATGAGATGTGAGGTGAAGTCGAAGCTGACATTTTGCATATGGATGTCCAAATGTTTCAGTACCATTTATGGAAAATATGATCCTTTCTTCATTGAATTTTCTTTGCACCTCTGTAATAAATCAGTTGGGCATATTTGTGTAGATTTTCTATTCTGTTCCATTGTCTGTTTCTTTGCCTATGCCATACAGTCTTGATTATTGTAGCTTTGGAGTAAATTTTAAAATCAAGAAGTGTATTTTCTGTAACTTCATTCTGGTTTTTAAAACTTGTTTTTGTTATTCTGCTTCCTTTGCCTTTCCATGTATAATTAGAATCAGATGTTCATCTACAAAAATATCCTGCTAAGACTTTTTTTTTTTTTTTTTTTGAGACAGAGTCTTGCTCTGTCACCCAGGCTGGAGTACAGTGGCGCCATCTCGGCTCACTGCAAGCTCCGCCCCCCAGATTCACGCCATTCTCCTGCCTCAGCCTCCCGAGTAGCTGGAACTACAGGTGCCCGCCACCATGCCCAGCTAATTTTTTGTATTTTTTTTAGTAGAGACGGGGTTTCACCATGTTAGCCAGGATGGTCTCCATCTCCTGACCTCGTGATCTGCCTGCCTCAGCCTCCCAAAGTGCTGGGATTACAGGCGTGAGCCACCACGCCCTGCCTAACACTTTTTATTTTTATTGGAATTGCATTAAATCTATACATACATTTGAGAATTGAGTCTTTACTATTCTGAATCTTCCAATTACTGAGCACAGTATATCTCTCCATGTATTCAGACTGGTGTTTTGTTTTGTTTTGTTTTGTTTTGTTTTGTTTTGTTTTGTTTTTTGAGACAGAGTCTTGCTCTGTCACCCAGGTTGGAGTGCAGTGGCACAATGTCGACTCACTGCAACCTCCGCCTCTCGGGTTCAAGTGATTGTCATGTCTTAGCCACCCGAGTAGCTGGGATTACAGGCACACGCCACCACGCCTGGCTAACTTTTTTGTATTTTTAGTAGAGACAGGGATTCACCATGTTGGCCAGGCTGGTCTCGAACCCCTGACCTCAAGTGATCCGTTTGCCTCATCCTCCCAAAGTGCTGGGATTACAGGCATGAGCCATCGTGCCTGGCTCATTTATTCAGATTTTCTTTGATTTTTTTCGCCTCATAATTTTGTAATTTTTACATAGATCTTATGCATGTCCTATTAGATTTATATCTAAGTATTTCATTTTTGGAGCTATTATAAATGGTATTTTTAAAATTTCAGCTTCCAGTGACCCATTGGTGGTATATAGAAATATGATTGGCTGAGTTCAGTGGCTCACACCTGTAATCTCAGGACTTTGCGGAGGCTGATGTGGGAGAATGGCTTGAGCCCAAGAGTCCAAGACCAGCCTGGGCAACAAAGGGAGACCCTGTCTCTACAAAAATGTTATTAAAAATTAACCATGCATAGTAGCTGTGCCTATAGTCCCAGCTAATCAGGAGGCTGAGACAGGAAGATCCCTTGAGCCCAAGAGTTTGAGGTTGCTTAATTAACTTATTAATTATAGGAGGTTTTTATTTTCTTCAGATTTCTTGGGATTTTTTTTTTTTTGGTAGAGACAGGGTCTTACTATGTTGCCCAGGCTGGTCTTGAACTTCTGAGCTCAAACCATCCTCCCACCTCAGCCTCCTAAAATGCTGGGATTATAGGCATGAGCCACTGTGCCAGGCTTTAAGCCAGTCTTGTATTCTCTAGATAAACCCCATTTGGTCATGGTGTATTATTTCCTTGTATATATTGCTTCATTTCATCTGCTAATATTTTGTTGAGGATTTTCATGTCTGTGTTCCTAATGGGTGTTGATCTTTAGGTTTTTGTAGTGTCTTTGTGTGGTTTTGGTATTAAGGTCGTGCCAGGCTCCTCAGGAAGTGTTCTCTCCTCTTCTAGTTTCTGGAACAGATCCTGTAGAATTAGTTTTGTTTATTCTTTAAATTTTTGGTATAATTCACCAGTGAAACCCTCTGGGTGAATTCAATTTCTTTAATACAGGATCATTATCTGTTTGATCTCAGGTGAATTATGGTTATTTCCTAGGAGTTTTCTAGTTTTACCTTCACATTTGGATTATGCCACCTTGAATTAACTTGTGTGTGCTGTGAGATAGGGGTCAAGACTCATTTTTCCCCATATGTTTATCTAATTGGTTGGCACCATTTATGTAAAATGACTATCATTTACTGACTATTCAGCAGTGCCATCTTTGCCATAAATCAAATATCCATATATGTACGAGTTTTTTATGGACTCTTAATTCTATTTTGTTGGTTTCCCTGTCTATCTTTGAACAATACAAACTGCCTTAGTTGCTGTAGCTTTATAAGACTCAATATCAAGGAAAGTAAGTCCTCCTGCTTTGTTTACCTTCCTCTAGGTTTTTTTCGGTTTTTTTCTTTGACTTTTCTACTCCCATAAAAATTTTAGAAACAATTTTTTAATTTCTACCAAAAAAGGAAAAAAAATATTGTTCTTGGCAGGAAGGGTGGTCAAAATTACTTTATTCAACATTACTGGAGGTGAAACTACATTTATTCTATTTTTAAAATTTGATGGAACACCTTGGTAGGCAAGATAGCATGAAAAACACCTCTTATTATAAATATGATACATTTTTAAATCTAAAACTCAGCTGACAAGAAGGGAAGGGAAAAGAAATCTCTGGGGCCAAAAATATTGAGAAACGGCAACCCCCCAAATTAATAAGAATTACAAATAATAGAATCAAATATGGAAGTAGGCAGTTTTTGGAAACACTGGATTTTGAATATAAAATAAGTAGTTTTACTATATTTAAAGAAATAAATGAGAAATTGAAAGTTGGATTAAGTAATGAGATACTACTAAAAATGGCCAAGTAGAATGTAAAAGACCATTTACAATTTGTAGAAATAAAAACAAGAATGAAATTAGAAACTCAATGGATGAGATAAACAGACTAAGCACAAAGAGTGATTTAGTGAGCTGGAAGATAATTTATGAATAAGTTACTAATAAATCAGAACAAGGAGTTAAAAACATGGAGAATATGAAAGAAATTTGAGACATGGAAGATAGAATAAGAAGGTCAAATATTTGTATAGTCAGAGTTGTTGAAGGAGATTATAGAAAAATAGGAGAGAAGCAATATGTCAAGGGATAATGCTAGAGGTACCATTCCTCCACAAGCCCAAAGACTGACAAGCAGGTTAGTAGAATAAAATGTTAGTGGAGTATACATGGTGAGTATATTTTCTTTAATTTGGCTGATTGCTGGAAAAATTTTATAATAATAAGTTTAGAAAAACCCTACAAAAGTGAAATGGATAAAGGCAAAAACACAAACTAACAAAATAAACAACAAAATCAGAGAGGATCAATACAGCTGTAATAGGCTCTTTAAAAAGACTAAAATTTAACAAAACTAATACAAAAGATATGAATACAAATAAGTAATATTAAGAACGAAAAACAGATAATAATCACAAATACATGAGAGATTACCTAAGAGAATTTTGTGAACAACTCTGTACCAATAAATTTGAAAACTTTTGTGATAGGCAAATTCTCTGGATTAAAAAAAAATCAGAAATTGACTCAAGTAGAATTAGAAAACCTGAATGTTTATGTACCTATTAAAGACACTGAATCAGTAGGAAAATTTGTACTACAAAGGATCATAAGGCCCAAAAAACTTTACAGATAGTTTCTACCAAAAAGAAGAGATAAGTGCAATCTTATATAAACACCTACCAGGAATGGGAGAAGAGAATATTACCCACCTTACTTTATGAGGCTAAAATAATTTGATAAAACAAATAGCAATTACATAAGTAGAAAGCGGTAGGCCAATGTTACTGGTGGATGCAGATTTTAAAATCCCAAAGAAGAATATGTCTAACCAAATACTCGTACACAAATATTCATAGAAGCATTTTTTCATAATAGCCAGAAAGGGAAAACAACTCAAATGATCATCGACTGATGAATGTGTGAATAAAATGTAGTATAGTATATAATAAAATGTAGTATAATATTCCATTGTATTATGCAGCCATAAAAAGAAATAAAGTGCTGACACATGAACCTCAGATGGAAGATTGACCACAAGCTTCCAATTTCTCTCCATCCCCAAACACCCTCTAAAATAACAGTAAAGAAATCTGTTAAAGGCATAAACCCACAAAGATATGAAGAATTGGAGAAGAAAATAGCAGTAACATATTGGAAACTGGAATGCAGATAGATATGTAGTAAATGACTTACAAGACCCCTCCCCCCCGCAAAAAAATTAAATCTTAAATGTGGTGGAAGGAAGGCAAGAAGCAACTTGACTTATACTGCAGACTACCCAAAGAGTTCAGGAATTGTCCACAGTAGGTAGTTCTGAAGTAGGGTTGAAGGGAAAGTAAAGGAAGCAGTAATGGTCAAAGGCATCAGGTAAATTCCAAGATCCCTTCCCTCACTCCGTGGAGGTGAAACACTGTGACTTTCCAACCCCCATCTCATAGAAAAGTTGAAATTCAGTCTCTCTGGAGAGAGTAAAACAAAAGGTCTCTGCACTGGGGGATACTAGACATATTTGACCACGAATACTATACTAACAACAAGGTGATTAAGTAAATAGGCATAATGGATATGAAAACCATTCTCAAGCCCTTTTCCAGAAGATTGACAACCAGACCTTTACAATTGAGTTTGGAGATTAGAAAATATTTCTCTGGGCTATTTGAGCAGCCCAAGTGGCAAAATGTAGTTCATAATATTGGGGGTTACTCAAGATAACCACCCAATGGGATCACCCTGCAGAAAACTCCAGAGTTGACAAACACCATCCATGTACACAAAGCTTCACGTTAGCTTTTTGGTCTTTCACTCACAAGTATAAGCAATAGTCAGTGATTTCATGTGACATTTCAGGAGAACTCTAGCATGAAAGATTGAAATCAAAACAGATTGGATGAAATAAGAACTATGCCAGAAGGAAAAGCCTTTTTGTTTATTTATTATGTATTATTTTATTTTTTTGTGACATGGAGTCTCACTCTGTCACCCAGGCTGGAATGCAGTGGTGCGATCTCAGCTCACTGCAACCTCTGCCTCCCGGGTTCAAGCGATTCTCCTGCCTCAGCCTCCCAAGTAGCTGGGACTACAGGCATGCGCCACCATGCCTGGCTGATTTTTGTATTTTTAGTAGAGACAGAGTTTCACCATGTTGGCCAGGCTGGTCTTGAACTCCTGACCTCAAATGATCCGCTTGCCTCGGCCTCCCAAAGTGCTGGGATTAAAGGCGTGAGCCACTGCGCCTGGCTAGGAAAAGCCTTTTTAAAACTCTATTATTACCAATATTCTCAGAGAGATGAGCTATTACAACCATAAACCCGGAATATCTATTAAGTCAACCAAGCACATTAACAGATTAAAGGAGAAAAATGATATATTATCTTACTAGATGCAGAAAAAGCATTTGATAGAACTCAACATCTATTAATGAAAAAATCTATTAGTAAACAAGGAATAGAGGAATTTTCTTTAACCTCATAACAAATGAAAAATGAATCTTACAGAACCTATAGTAGATATCATACTCATCTCCTAAAGAAACAAAATGAATAAGAATTGGAAAGGAAGGAAGAAGACAAAGAGTGATTATTCATAGATGAAGCGATAACTCAAAATAATCTGCTTATATGAGTGATAACTCAAAATAATCTACTTAGAAATAATTAGAATTACTAAGTTAGTAAAATAAATAATTACAATTAATAAAAGATATCAGGATTGATGGATATAAAATCAATACACACAATCCAGTTCGATGTCTAGATAATGGTAACAAACAGAAAAAAAGAATTTAAACAAAACTTACCATTTACAGTAACAACAAACTCTAGGTATTTAGGGATAAATCTAACAAAAAATATTGTGGAAAAAATTATTAAAACTTATTGAAAGACATTAAGGAGAATGAAATAAGTGGAAAGTAGACCATGTTCCTGAATAGGAAGACTCAAATACTAAAGACATTATCTTACCAATTCCCTAACAGAGATTTTTGAGGAACTTTGAAGCTGATTCTAAAAGGGTCAAGATCACGCAAGACATTCTGGGGGAAACCAGGTTATCCACGTTGAGTGAAAACAACAACAAAAATGGAATGAATTTTATTTCTATTGCACCACCATATACAATCTTAAAATCCGTTCAAGTGAGATTATTGCTTAAACATGAAGCAAATTATTGCAAAACTTTATAATTTCAGGAAAAATATAGAGAAATAAATTATGACCTCAGCATAGGGAAGGATTCCTTAAACATACTGTAAGCCATACAGGAAAAGATCAACATATTACATTAAAAGTATTTCTTAGTCAAAGGAAATACCATAAAAAGAAATGGAAAGACAAGAAGCTAGACTGTGATGAGCTGTCTGCAACATACATGATAGCAAATGATTACTCTCCAGGGCAGAGGAAAAGGTACTAAGGGTAAGTAAGAAAAATATACAAATAATTCAATACAAAAATTAACCAGAAACAAGGCAAAAAAAAAACCCAAAAAACAAAACAAGCCCAAACAGGCAATTCACAGAGGAGAAATAAACAAATGACCTTTCAACATATGAACAGGTGCTCATACTAATAAATAATCAGGGGAATGGAAAATCAAACCACAGTAAGATACCATTTTACCTGTCTCAGGTAGGAAAAATGTTAAAAAGTCTGACAATACCAAGTGTTGGCCAGGATGGGAAGCAATAGAAGTTCTTATACACTCCTGGTACACGTGTAGATTGGTTCACTCTGGAAAATAGTTTGGTGATATTTAGTTAAGTTGAAGATGCTCATATCCTATAACCCAGTGATTCTATTCCCAAGTAAATGCCCTAGAATTTCTCCCACAGGTGCATGAATGTCCATGGCAGCATTGCTTACAATAGCCCCCAAACTGGGAGCAACCCAAATATCCTTTGATGGCAGAATGATTAAACAAGTCATGCAATGGAATATCTGACCCAGTGCAAAGAAGTGAAATAGGGCTAATGCTTAGACACAAGTGAATGTGGAGTACCTAATATTGAACACAAAACTGAAGCCACCCAAAATGCAGACAATGTGATTCTGTTGACATGACATTCAAAAACAGGCAAAATGAAATAGTCTGTTATTTAAGGATACTTGCATACTCATAAAACTATATTTAAAAGTAAAAGGAGTGGTAAGCACAAAATTCAAGATAGTGCTTTACCTCTTGGGAGGAGAAGGAAAGATGGTAGAGGGGAAACAGCTTCAAAGATATGGATTGGTAGCATTTCACTTCTGAAGCTGGGCCCTGATTTTCATCTGTGTTATAACTGTTTGTATTGTGCAAACTACATTTAAGTGCATTTGGGATGCCTTCACGAGAACTTTAATAAGTATAGTTGATCTTGTCAGGGTTTAATCTCTGAAGTATCACAGGCCTATCAGATTCATGAAGCAAATTCCTTTTTGAGTGAATTTTGGCAAACTGTTCCCATGGTGAATAATGGTATTGTTTCATTGTGAAGGCCCCATTGGCTATATTCTGTTTGAAATTACAGTTCTCACTCAGATCTGCAGGCTGATTGACTCAGGTGTCATCAGACTATTCTGTTACGATCTGACAGCAGCTGCTTGGGTGAAGCCACAACTTGCCCTCCTTCCCTTGAGCAACCCAGATAGACATCATTAACCCGACTCCTGTGATGTTGGTTCCTAGGAGGAGCACCGAACAGCCAGTTCCCTGAGCAGTGGTGCTCTTATGTGGACAAAGAAATTCAGCCTAGATTACTTGGCCCTGGACTTCAATTCAGCATCACCAACTCCCATGCAGGTAGGAAGGGCTTTGCATCTAAGAATTCCCGGGTGATTCCATTTCTGCCTAGACTTTTCTGATTATCAAACCATGCATATTCTCCTTAGAAAGTGTTAAAAATGCAGACATGTATAATGAAGAATATTAAAATCAGCCCTCATCCCGCCTCCCAGAGAGAATGAAATCTTGGTGTATTTCCTTCGAGGGTGTGTTCTTTGTGTGTATATGTATAAATAAATGTGATATTCACACTTCAAAATTTGGACCAAAAAGTTTATAGAAAAATATCTCGAACAGAAATGAGGGTGGGGTAGAGGACCCTCCAGGTATAAGAACATCCTGTTTAGGGAACAAGTAATAGCCTAGTTTGGTTAGATTTGAGGGAGCAATGGAAAGAACTGTAAGTTGGAAGTGGAACCCCTCAGTAAGGGGCCTTGAAGGCTAAGTTGGGCAGCTACCCCTTTGGGTAGAATTCTCATCTGAAAAATAGGAATCAGAAATGACAACACTTATGTCAGGGGCTATTGTGAGGATTAATTGAGTTAATATATGTAAGTTATCATATCTGTGAACTAGTATCACCCACTGTACAGCGTAAGGAATGACTGCATGGGAAACAATGGAGGACTTTCCTGCTCTTCTGCTGAGGTAACTCCTACTTGTTTTCTACGTTTAATATCATTCCAAAAACCTGATATGAGACTGGAGAAAAGCTGGTAAGAAGGGTGGGAGCAATAAGTATAAAAGGAGCATTAGTCAGTTTTGGTAGACTATGCACTCAAAACAACCCCGAAATCTCATCTGCTTTCAACACAAAGGCTCTTTTATTGCAGGCCAGAGCCTTTGTGTTCCAGGTCATCTCCAGTCCAGGGCCGAGGCAAGAGAAGCAGCCCCCGTCTGAAGTGTGCTGGCCTCCTAGCAGGGGAAAAAGAGAGATTGCAGAATCACAGAATACCTCTTTCTCCTTAGGACTGGAACATGTCACTTCCTTTTTGTTATAATTGTTTTGTTTTCTCGAGACAAGATCTCACTCTGTCACTCAGGCTGGAGTGCAGTGGCATGGTCATAGCTCACTGAGTGACAGAGTGAGATCTCCTGGGCTCAAGGTATCCTCCCATCTCAGCCTCCCAAGTAGCTGGTACTACAGTTGCACACCATCACCCACAGCTGTTTTTTATTTTTTAATAAAAAATGATCTTGATCTCCTGGGCTCAGGTGATCCTCCTGCCTTGGCCTCTGTGTTAGTCCATTCTCACACTGCTATGAAGGAATACCTGAGACTGGGTAATTTATAAAGGAAAGAGGTTTAATTGACTCACAGTTCAGCGTGGCTGGGGAAGCCTCAAGAAACTTACAATCATGGTGGAAGGGGTAGCAAACACGTCCTTTTTCACATGGCGGCAGGAAAGAGAAGTGCAGAGTGAAGTGGCGAAAGCCCCTTATAAAACCATCAGATCTCTTGAGAACTTACTATCATGAGAACAGCATGAGGGTAACTATCCCCATGATTCAATTACCTCCCACAAGGTCCTTCCCAGGGCACATGGGGATTATGGGAACTACAATTCAAGATGCGATTTGAGTAGGGGCACAGCCAAACCACATTCCAGCCTCTCAAAGTGCTGGGATTACAGGCACGTGCCACCATGCCAGGCCATGTCACTTCCACTTACATTATATTGGTCAAAGCAAGTCAAGTGGCTAGAGCAAAGCTGAGGGAAGCAGAAGCACGTGCGTGCACACACAGAAGCACACATACAAAGTATAAAGCTTCCACACAGAGGAAAAGGCAACAAATATTTAACAATGTAATTTAATACAAAAGGGTAAACATTTTTCTGACATTTTAAGTTAGATGTAATAAAAACCTTTTTGTTCTCCTCCTTCAGAAACTTCTCCTTTCAGAAGAACAAAGAGTAGACTATGTCCAAGTGGATGAGCAGAAGACACAGGCTCTCCAGAGCACAAAACAGGAGTGGACAGATGAAAGGCAATCCAAAGTATGAGAGGTGCGGGCTTGCGCCATGTGTGAAACAGGGAAGCTTGGGGCTCAGTTTGAGTTTTTTCTTTTTTTTTTTTTTGTCCACTAAAAACACACTGATGGTCAACACAGGTCAAAATCAAGAGAGAATGTGTAGTTTTCAAGGTCTTGGCCAGAACCTTTAGGAAAGAAGACCTGTTTATACATTGAAGGAAGAAAAGAAGGAAGCAATTGCCTTCCAGAGGGGGCTCTGAGAGAATCTAGCCTCCCCTCTGTCCTATTGGAGCAAAGATTGGAGTGAGTGTTGCCACCAACAGGATTTTATCGTTTGACTCCAATACCTGAAATTCTGACCTCTCTCCTGTGCTTCAATGAGAATGATAAATTATCCTAGCAAAGGGGCCTCTGGAGACCATCTCGTTCCAGCCTCTGAAGACAGTTGAGGAGATCAAGCCCAGCGATGGTGGCATCATTTCAATACCCAAAGAAAGACAAGTGACAGGGGCAATGGATCTCAGGCTCTGAGATAAGTATATCAGATGACACTGGTGGCTCTAAGGATATTGCAATTAAGCAGCTACCTGTAGCCAGGTATTCTGCTGCTCTTGGCCTTTCCCCACGCATCGTCTCATGTCTTCTCCGAAAGACCTTGGAAGATAGGCCTGGAAGAGACTGTTGATGCCACTTTGAAGAAAAGAACACTGAGAACTAGAGGAGGGAATGCTTTGCCCAACATTACTCACAAAGCCAAGACCCAGAGTCCGGCTTAGAGAATAGAGCTGTCCAGGCTGCCAATTGCAAGCTCATTCCTCTACCTCATACTTCCTCTGAGGATTTTGACAAAATGGATTAATTGGGTGAGCCTTGGAGACATGTGGGAAACACCTGCAGACATAAAATGAGTAATCATCCTGTCTCCCTTTCAATAGGGATCTGAACAGGTGTCTTGATACTTGAAAGGTGTGCATGTCAAGTGAGGGTTTCTTTCTGTGATGTTCAACTGGAACTCTCTCATCAGTAGTTACAATTAGAAATACCTACTGATGGTCGGTCTGAAGGCCATTCTCATGGTCACCTATACAGTGTGTTTCCCTGTGAGCTGGCTAATGCTAGCAGAGGAATTTTTACTGCCTTGGGGAAAGCATAGGTTGTCCCTGGTTATCCTATGATGGGCCCAAGCTTTGGAGTGATAGAGAAAAATGACCAGGAAAAAAACTATGAATTCCATTCTTAGATTTCCCAGCCGATTGCTCCCTTCTGCTTGAGAAGTGTCTAGGTACTGAGAGTACAAACACTCCCACTTTATAATGAGGGCGTCATGTCACCCCTTCCTTTACAGGTCTTGGGGTCCAGGAGACCCAGAATGAAGGTGTCAGTTGGGCATGAAGTGTTATTTAATGTCCGTTCTTGATCCTTCTGAGCACCTACAGCTGGAAACTAAGCAGATACTGGTCCTGCATTCTGACTGAGATTGTGTCTTCTTTATGAGGATAGATCAAATTGGCAGTCAGGCCCATGATAGTCAGTGCAGTTGGTGCAGTTGTAGACTTTGCTACAGGATTTCAGGGTTTCCAGTCACCCCACAGGTAAGTAAATGCCAAAGCCTTCTTTTTTCAGACCGTACAAGAAGCCATTTTGATTTCCAAAAAAGCAGGTTCTGGTGACATTATTTTCTTCCTTGGACAAAGTGGGGGAAAATTTCTAAGTATTTTAACTGAGTTCGGGGTCCTTAGTGAGCCTGGACAGAGCAAGGAGAGGGCTCCCCACTCCCTAAGCCCCACAGTCAGCTCTGCATCACCACACACAGCCTTCTTCCCCATGTGACTTGCAAAGAGTCTCAGGCAAGAAACCAGGGCTTCAAACTGCCAGTTCCCATGGAGGGTAGTTCCCTCATGTGTGGAGCACTTGTGTTAGGATCACTGATTATCTGACATAGGCTGGTGCAGAAAAAAATTATAGGCCCAAGTGTCAAGAACCACGCCAGATTGGAGATAGAAAAGAATAGCTGAAATTATGTCAGTAGTGAAATGTCACTCAATTGACTCACCGAAAAAAGAAAAGAAATCTGTTTTGGCCGGGCGCAGTGGCTCACGCCTGTAATCCCAGCACTTTGGGAGGCCGAGGCGGGCGGATCACAAGGTCAGGAGATCGAGACCATCCTGGCTAACACGGTGAAACCCCGTCTCTACCAAAAATACAAAAAATTAGCCGGGCGAGGTGGCGGGCGCCTGTAGTCCCAGCTACTCGGGAGGCTGAGGCAGGAGAATGGCGTTAACCCGGGAGGCAGAGCCTGCAGTGAGCCGAGATCGCGCCACTGCACTCCAACCTGGGTGACAGCGAGACTCTGTCTCAAAAAAAAAAAAAAAGAAATCTGTTTCTACAAAACATTTCCCGAAACATATTTATAGCATGAAGAAATACACACATGGGTAGTGTGACCTGTTTGGATGTGATTACTTAAAAATGGAATGCTCTGAATAGGCACTCTCTACATTAAAGGTATGGAAGGCGATAGGGGTCAGAATTTTAAAAATTTAATTTTGAAAAAGGTGACTCACCCCTCATTTCCAGAGTGTGTGCAATTATGTCCTGCTTTGATAAAACTGCTAGAGGATGGCTATGCAAAAGCATAACAATTCAAGGAAACAAAGTACAGGTAGTTTTTGAGCTGACAGCAGCAAAGGCACCATAAGTCAAAATAATTGGTTTTGGTGGAGATGATCGGTGTGTGTTTCTAACCAAGGGCCTGATGTTTGTTACAGAAATGATTGCAGAGACCTACAAGATGTGGGGATCAGCATAACAGGGCAATGCAGCAACTAACCCCACATTGTTTTCTGTAGTTCCTTTTTGTTTCATTTTCTTCTGTCTCATCTCGTTAGAAAATTCCTCCCAGTCAGGGGTCGTCCAGTGCAGGACGGGGGACCCAAGGGTCTCAAGCCTGCAAGTCCAGAAGGTGACAAACCCAGGAGCACTGGGAGTTAAGCTTTCCTTGGGGAGGGAAGAGCCTTGATGTCCAGCGCACATCAGGAAGAGCCTGGCTATAAACGCACGAAGCGACCTACCCACTGTAGAGTCCACTTCACAGGATCAGCCGAATCATGACCTTTAAAAGTTCCGAGTTGAAACTGAAGGCTCTCCTCAGACCTGGCTTTTTCCTCAGTCCCTGTTCATACCATCTCTGCACCCACAATCACACTGATTTTTCAAATTCATTTTGTTTTTGCTGTTTCATTTCTGGCACTAATAAAGTCTTATAAGGAGAAATCATGACTTAAGTTCTTTTTTATTTAAGTGATGACATCCAATATAAATAAGGAACATGTTTTGAAAGCGGAATATTTGAAAATGGACTTCATAACCACTTTTACGTTGAAGTACAACAAACTTAACCTGACTCACGTGCATGTTATTTCACTGCAAACAGTTGAGCAGGTGTCTGTAATCAGTACTGCTTCGGCTCAGCCAAACCATATCTTGTCATTTTCTTTATTTCTTCGTTGGAAACTCGCTTTGATAATTGACACTAAAATCAACTGCTCTCCCTGACACCATAACATGACCTTCATGATTACTTGCATGAGAAGGCAACTGCCCTACGCCTGCCTGTCCCCAGCAGGCGTCTCTTTTGCCACCACCTCCCTTTTTTCCATAGCTGAGTCTCCCAGGTGCCCTGGGTGCTGGGTCAGTGGCATCTCGAGGCCGTGAAACAAGGAAGGGACAAACAAAGTGGGGGGGGAGGGTGGGCTCAGGTTTTGGGGAAACAGGCCAAAGGCATAGAGAGAACAGGCCTGGGGGATCCTGGGGCCTAGAGAAAGGACAAAAAGCCACATTAAATCCCTCACCCCTGGTGAAGTATGAGGCCAATCATGAACACTTTTTCCCTACACACACACTCTAGACCAAGTCTACGACACACAAAACAGCAGGTTGGCCCATAAGGCCACCTGAGATACTCAGACCCTCACATACATGGACACTTCATCTATAACAGAGTGGGCGCTGGAGAGCCTCAGGGACTGGACGGCTGTGCTGGGTGATCAGGTGGACAAAATGATCCAGATGGACAAAAACGAACCTTGACCCCACTCTGCCGCCACACATAAACACAGATTCCAAGCGGACCTCAGTGGGAAAGGCGGAACAATAAACTATGTGTTCCCTCTGCTTTAGAGGAGCCGTTTTGCTTCTAAGCACTGTTGTTTGGTCTTTGTTTCATGGTCAAAAACCTCTATTTTACTTAGTTTTAACCTTTGTTTGCCTTTATGTAAAAGAACAAAACCTAATTGTTTTATATTTGTGTTTGTTTGAAATTTCAACTTTTTGTTCTTCAATTTGAGGCTTTTAATTCATTTTCATACTCTATGGTGATAGAAGTCAGAATAATGGTTACCTCTATTGGGGAGATTATTATTGATCATAAAAGGTCATAGGAGAACTTTCTGGAATGATGGATATATGCATATGTAAAAATTTATCAATCTGTAAATTTAATATTTGTACATTTTGCTGCGTGTAAACTATACCTCAACAAACCAGTTAGCATGGAGGGGGAAAAAAAGACTCCAGGGGCATTAGAAAGTTAATGTAAGAAACACAACTGTAAGAAGTATTAGAAAAAGCTACAGAAAAACTTGTATTATCTTGGTTGTGGAAGACCTTTAGCAGCAAGGCACAAAAGACAAAAGCAAGAAAAGAAATATTTATTCCATTGACAATTCCATTCAGTTTAACAAATATTTAATGATCACCTGCTACATAAGAGGTATTCTTATTGGTGCTGGGTATATAAGAGCGAGTGAAACAAAGATGTCTTTCCTTAAGCTCATATTCTGGCAGGATGTGGTGGGCAGTATTGGTGCCCTGCCCAAGTCCTCTGGCACCCCTTTCTCTGATTCGATGTGCTCTTCCTTCTGAAGCCTACACCCCTGGAGCTCCTTCTCAGAGGATAGCCCCTCAGCTCCTGGAGCTGCTTTACCTGCATGAGCAGAGAGCTGGAAATGGCTTGGAATTCACTCTCCCTACCCTGTGGAATCTTTCCTCCCTCTGGGATTGCACCCTTGCTTGGATTCTTCCACTTCTTTGTCCCGCTTCCCCCACTAGGGGTTCTCAGCCTTTGGCGGACCCAATTTTCATACATTGCCTTCTTGAAAAATGGTCACAACAATATTTTCTGTCTTGCTTGCTCTTTCAGCATCTAGCCACTCCCCATTAAGAGATGGAGTCTAGCCGGGCGCGGTGGCTCACGCCTGTAATCCCAGCACTTTGGGAGGCCGAGGTGGGCGGATCACGAGGTCAGGAGATCGAGATCATCCTGGCTAACACGGTGAAACCCCGTCTCTACTAAAAATACAAAAAATTAGCTGGGCGAGGTGGCGGGCACCTGTAGTCCCAGCTACGCAGGAGGCTGAGGCAGGAGAATGGCGTGAACCCCGGGGGGCGGAGCTTACAGTGAGCCGAGATCGCGCCACTGCACTCCAGCCTGGGCGACAGAGCGAGACTCCGTCTCAAAGAAAAAAAAAAAAAAAGAGATGGAGTCTATGTCCCATCCGGTAGAACTTGGGTAGTGGTGCCTTGGCCAATGGCAGAGGGGACTTTGACTTCTGAGGCCAGGTCATACAAGATGATACATCTTCCACCTGGTTCTCTCTCTCTCTCTCTCTCTCCCTCTCTCTATCTCTTTCTCTGTCTCTCTCTCTCTCTCTATATATATACACATATATACACACATATATACACATATATATACACACATATATATACACATATATATACACACACATATACACATATATATATACATATATATACATATATATATGTATATATATATATGTGTGTATATATATATATATATATATATACACATCCTTGGGATCCAGCCATTATGCTGTGAGGAAGCACAGGCCACATGGAAAGGAACCAAGTTGCTTGGCCCTCAGACTCTTCTGAGTGTTACCAGCTGGCAGCCAGCACAAAATTGCCCCCTCCCTGTGTAAGACATCTTGGAAGCAGATTCCTCCAGCCTTCGGTTTAGCTACCCTAGCTGCTGCCACATGGAGCAGACATGAGCCTTACTCCCGGTGGCTGCCCAAACTGGTTTGTTACATCCCAACACTTACTAGACCACCAATCGAAGACAGAGGTGAGACAGGAAATACAAAACAAATTTGTACATTATACTGTATTTTAGAAGGTGGCAAGTAGTATGGGCTAAAAGAAAACGGCAGTGAATTGGTTGCACATTGGTCTGTGAGGGGGGCAGTTGCATGATGAAGTAGAGTGAGATGAAAATTGAGATGATTTAAAGGAGATAAAGGAGCCAGCCACTAGCTAGATTTGAGAGAGCACCAAAGGCAGAGAGAGCGGAGTGTGCAAAAGCCCTCATTCAGCAGAAACCCTGGAATGTTGAAGGCACAGCTGCAACACCAGGGTGGCTGGTAAGGAGTTTGCAAGAGAGAGTATAGCAGAGAAGGTGGAGAGGTAATGGATGATTCACAGATTACAGTGTAAGGCCTTACTGGCCCTTATAAGGATTTTAGCATATCTTCTGAGTGACAAGGAAGTCAGTGAAGGGAATTGAGTAGGGGAGCCATGTGATTGGACTTAATGACTTGAAAGGATCACTGTAGATAATACACTATAAGAAGGTTAAGATTAGAATAGGGAGACCAGGTAGGAGGTTATTACACTCAGATAGGCAAGAGGTGGTTGTAGCTCAGACCAGAGTGGCAGCAGTGGAAGTGCTGCGATGTGGTTGGATCTTGGATAGCTTAGACAGAATGACAGAATTTGCAGAGGGATTGGATGTGGGTGATGAGAGGAAGAGAGGAGTCAAGGATGACTCCAGGGTTTTTCACCTAAGCAACTGGATGGGGGTATTTTCTTGGATTTCCAAGCAGATCATTATTTTTAGTATATGCAAAAGCTATAGAGTCCAATAGTTGGGTTCATTTCCTAGGGACTCATGACATTGTGCAACCTCCCTATGCCTCAGTTTGAGTGCATGTGTGTGTGTGAGAGAGAGAGCCCACTCACATGCACATGCCCCTTGAGGTTTTCCAACTGCAAAATGAGGGTTGTAACAGCCCCTAATATACCTAGAGATTATTGGGTCATGGCTGTTGTTAGATGACATAAAAGAGGTGATACATCTATAACAAGATCTGACCCACTAAATATTACCACTTGTTATTTTTAATGGAAGTTAGATATTATTTTAAATGCTTTGCATGTTATAGCTGATGAAATCCTCACTATGTGGCAGATATTACCAAGGTCAGCTTTATTGACAGGTGAATTTGAAGATCTGCTGACAGATGGTGTAAGGGATGTGTGGCCAAGAGAAAAGTCTAAGAATCCAGCATATTATTTTTGATCTGAGCAACTGTCATTAATCACTGTGTAGAAGAGTTGGAAGTGGGGAAAGATTAGAGGTTCAGTTCTGGAGTGTGAATTTTCTCTCTCAAGCAATTGCAGATGTCAGGATAGGCAATTGGATCTATGAGTGTGGAGTGTGTCTTGGAGTCTAGAGACATAAATTATATACACACACACACACCCATGTGCACATTTAACATAATATCTAACTTCCATTATAAATAACAAGTGGTAATATTTAGTGGGTCACAGCCTGTGTATAATTTATGTCTCAACATGAGTCAATACGCACACATACACACACACAATTTATCCATGGGATTAGACCAGGATATCAAGAGAATGACTGTGGAAGTGAAGATGCCCTCCTCAGCTCCGATGTAATTGCCTTTAAAAACAAACAGGTGGGCCGGGCGCGGTGGCTCACGCTTGTAATCCCAGCACTTTGGGAGGCCGAGGCGGGCGGATCACAAGGTCAGGAGATCGAGACCACGGTGAAACCCCGTCTCTACTAAAAAATACAAAAAAATTAGCCGGGCGTGGTGGCGGGCGCCTGTAGTCCCAGCTACTCAGAGAGGCTGAGGCAGGAGAATGGCGTGAACCCGGGAGGTGGAGCTTGCAGTGAGCCGAGATTGCGCCACTGCACTCCAGCCTGGGCGACAGAGTGAGACTCCGTCTCAAAAAAAAAAAAAAAAAAAAAAAACAGGTGAAACAATTCCCTGTAGTTCCCATCTGTCCCTCTGTCAAGACACATACACACATACACATACTCACATTGCAACCCACTACATGGATTTCATTCCCTTTCGCCTCCCAGGTGTCTCCATCAACAGTTTGAGAAGCCCTACCCTAGCTAATAGAGACGCAAATAGCAGACTCAATAAATTTATGGCCAGATGTTTTCTCTTAGGTGTCACAGATACAGTGGACTCTGCAGCAGGACCATGAACTGCTTTATCTGTGTTTCAGAGGACAAAGCCTCACACACTCTGTCCACTGACTGCAAGTGTGCCCAGTAGATATAAAGTGTCCAGAGGAAACTGGTTAACACACATCTCAGTGAATATCGATTTCCTTTATTGAGAGAATGATTCGTGTCTTCAAATAATACAAATTAAATTCCTACTAAAAATGCTTTTCTGTCCTAGTAGACAAATTAGACATTTTGCCTGTAGGAATGGTGACCTCACCACCATTGATTATTTGGGTATGTGTTCTACACGTTTTTACTAATGTTAAACGCATTTGGTAGATTAAACTCCAGCATTACCTCATATTGCATAATAATTTAGCGTTCATATTCATTTCGTCCTTGCCCTGCGTTCTTCTCATGTACCAAAAGTAAGACAAATGGGTGGGAGATGGGGCAGTAGGCCAGCAGTACTAGAGCAAGAGAACCATGATGCCTTTTGTTCCTATCGACCAGGGTGATGCTTGATGAAATGGCTTTTTACCAGATCACATGTTCCTTCTATAGCACCTTCTGCTTAGAACTGAGGCCTCGAAACTGAGCACGGCAACCATCTCAGTACCAATATTATAACTCCCAGCTGTGTCCTTTGCCCTCTGTCGCTGTCCAGGCATCGAGTTTGCATCACCCCCTGTGAAACAATTTGACACGGGCCTTGAAGAATGACTAGGCTTTGAATTCCAAGCCGGATGATTTTTGTAAGCCAGAAAATGGTTTCTGAAAGATGTGGTTTGTTTAGGAAACAGCGAGTAGACCATTTGGTTAGACTTGAGGAATCTTAACAGGCAACAGTCTGAAACACAGCCAGCATATCCCTATGGGTATTCCAGGACTTTCCAGGGGCCACACAGGCACGGATATTCCCTTCCAGGCTGTCGAGTTGCAACTGTAGTTTTTGATAAATTTGAGCTGACTTAGGATGACCTGGCAACTCATGACTTCTCTTTTTCCACCTCTCTCACGCTCACCTTTTTCTGGCGAGAGAAAGAAAGGGGTAACTTTCATCCATTCACTAGGAGGCATTGCTGGAGACATAAATCCTGTAAGGCATGGGGAGGGTTGGCTGAACAAGAGGTGAGTGAGAATGCATTAAGTCCCCAGACGGGAAAGTAGTGGGGGTTAGGCAAGAACCGTTGAAGGGAGTCAACAAGGCAGCAGAAGAGGAAGCCCCAGGCCACGGTTTCCCCTCAGAGACGCTGACTTAACAACCATTTGCATCTGTTAGAACTCCAGGAATCAGCTCAGAGCTTGCAGCACACAGGCCAGTGGGAGCCAAGAAGAGCTGCACAGAAGCCGGTAGGAGAGTTCCTTGCATTTTGCCTGCCTATCTCCTCTGCCTCCCCAGCGCCACGTGGTGGAATCCGGAGAAAAACTCCCGACTCGAGGCTTACCCCTCGGGAAGGAAATAGAAGAGTAGAACTTGCATCCCACAGTCAGCCCAGGGGCTGGCCAGTTGCTGC
The DNA here is from genome assembly GCF_006542625.1 of Nomascus leucogenys. Classification (NCBI taxonomy): domain Eukaryota; kingdom Metazoa; phylum Chordata; class Mammalia; order Primates; family Hylobatidae; genus Nomascus; species Nomascus leucogenys. The sequence continues at coordinate 139,589,445 of NC_044406.1, read as the reverse complement.
CTCACCTGCCTGGGTGGGAGCTCGGCCTCGTGCACAGCAGCTCCAGAGAGCCTGCAGTACCGCAGGTAAACGCCAGGTGGAGCAAGACAGCTGGGCTCCTGAGAAGAATCGGGGCTGATCTCTAACTGGGAAATCACACACGCAAGACCAGAGAAGGGCCCTGGTGCCCTCTTGGTGGGAATCTCAAATCCTGTAGCTGCTATGGAAAACAGCATGGAGGGTCCTCAGTGAGTTAAAAATAGAACTGCCCTAGGATCCAGCAATTCCACTGCTGGATATGGTCCCAGAAGAACGGAAAGCGGGGTCTCGAAGTGGTATTCAACATCCTAAGCAAAAAGAACAAAGCTGGAGGCATCACACTACCTGACTTCAAACTATACTACAAGACTACAGTAACCAAAACAGCATGGTACTGGTACCAAAACAGAGATATAGACCAATGGAACAGAACAGAGGCCTCAGAAATAATACCACACATCTACAACCATCTGATCTTGGACAAACCTGACAAAAACAAGAAATTAGGATTCCCTATTTAATAAATGGTGCTGAGAAAACTGGCTAGCCATATGCAGAAAGCTGAAACTGGATCCCTTCCTTACACCTTATACAAAAATTAACTCAAGATGGATTAAAGACTTAAATGTTAGACCTAAAACCAAAAAATCTCTAGAAGAAATCCTAGGCAATACCATTCAGGACATAGGCACAGGCAAGGACTTCATGACTAAAATACCAAAAGCAATAGCAACAAAAGCCAGTTAAGGAAGGGCTGCCCTCTGGAGACAGGCCCCGAGTCACTCTGGGGGTCTCCCTGCAGCGCCTGTAGTGTTGCTCCCAGATTCAGTGGGCCAGCAGGTCCCTACCTGACAGTTACTGTGCTCCTGGATCTTCATCTTTGCTCCCTGGGCTTCTGCTTTTGTGCCCGTGATGTTGGCTGCAGGGGCCGGTGGCTCAGCGCCTGGTCAAAGTTGTCTGGATGCAGTTACAGCTGCAATGCAGCTGGACTTCTGAGCCAGCCCGGCCGGGGTCCTGGCCCTGGGGCACGGTGACCTCTCCGGGTGCTGCTTCCCCTGGGGCACGGTGACCTTGCTGGGGCGGGCACATGCTGGACTCGTGGCCAGGTCTGCCCGGGCCTCCCCGTTTCACCAGGAGTCAAACTCCTCTAACCGCGTGTGACGACCACTCTGCATGTTTGAGACAACAGAAGTTAAGCGGACTCTTCAGACTTGACTTGGAATTCTGGAATATGAGGGCTAGAGGGAAGCATTAGGGACCTCTTCACCTGAGGCTGGGGTGTGTTCTGCCACAGCCTTGACCCATGCTCCCACCAGCTGTGACAGAGCCCTCAAGGGCTGGAGTGCTCACTGGCTCCCAAGCAATCCCGCTGGCATGACAGGAAGGTCTCTCTGACATTGCTGCTCGTCTTTCAGTTTTCCTTTGCACACCTCGGGCTGAAACAGAGCGAGTTCACTGAGTCCCTGCGTTCCAGGAAGCTCCCCAGGTCTCAGCATCCTCTCTCAACTTCCATCCATCCCTGGCCTTGACAGAGACCCAGGCCTCTCCTAGCACGCCACCGATCCAGAGAAGGAAGCGGCTCACACCCTCCGGGGCAGGCATGCGGAGGTGGCATTCGCCTGGCTTCCTGCTGGGACTTCCTCACAGCGTGCCCACGTCTCTTGGAAAAACTCCGCTGCTCTGAGACAGAACTGGCTTTGGCACGGACTGGATGTGCCAACCCCCCTCGCCTTCCTCAGTTGTGCAGTGATTTGTTCAGCCTTTCCGCAGCTGGTGGACATTTACATTCTAAAAACTATGTATGTGGTGGTGTCATTAAGATGCTGGTGGATTCTATCTCACTTGCAAATCCAGGAGTTTCTCAGATGGATTCCTCAAGGTGGGTGGAAGGGTATGCACATCTTTCCCTTAATAGAAAATGCCAAATACATGTCCAGATAGATGTTACTGCCACTCCTACTGACAGCGTATGAGTCCTCGTTTCCAACTACGGCCTTGCCAAGCATTGGAGATTATTGACTAATACTATTAATCTTACATTAAAATCTGCTATGTTCCCACTGAGCAAATTCTAAAACAAAACTCAAAGGGATCAAGTTGTCTCCAGGCAACTTAAGAGCATCCCAGAACACAGCTCAAGCATATGTCTGTTTTGCTTTGTCAAACAGCCCCTTTCCAACCTACCTCTGCCCAAGATGGTGCCAGCGTGACCTCCCCACAGACAAGGCACCTCAGCAAGTCACGTAGACCCCGCAGCTGCCTGCTCCCTCCCCTGCCTACTATTTATGCCAAGTCCCCTTTAAAAGGCCCTGCTTTCTGCCCCCAGTGGGAAGCAGTGCCCTTAAAGGCAGGAGCCTGTACGTCTTCCCCTAAACCAAGCATGGCAGAAAGTCCGTTTCTTTACAGCAAACCTTGCTCTTGTTCATTGGACTCTGCGAGCAGTAAGACAATCTGTGTTTTGTTAACATTACGTGTTTACAAACATTTTACGTCATTCACATTGTTACTATTATTATTACTTTAGAGTCAGGGTCTCGCTCTGTCGCCAAGGCTGGAGCTCAGGGATGCATTCATAGCTCACTGCAGCCTCGAGATCCTGGACTCAAGCCACCCTCCCATGTCAGCCTCCTGAGTAACTGGGACTACAGGTGCCTGCCCCCACTCCCTCCACCCCTAATTTTTAAATGATTCTTACAGAATCTTCCTACATTGCCCAGGGTGGCCTCCAACTGCAGGTCTCAAGCCATCCTCCCAGCTGAGCCTCCCAGAACGCTGGGAATACAGGTGCGCGCCACCATGCCCGGCCCGTATCACATGTTTAATGGTGAAATAATGCTGGTTTTATGCATCTATTCAAGTACATGTTTTTGAAGCATTTTTAGAAAGCACAAAAGCTTGTATGTTCAACGAAAACAATTTGGGAAAAAATTTAATGCTGACCTGGAAAAACATTATATATGCTACTGTCATGTATTTAACATATAAATGCAAGTGTATTGAGGAAAATATTCTAAAATGTCCACGGTAGTTAATGCTGAACGGCGGGACCCAGTGGCTTTTCATTTTCCCCCATTTCCCAAATTGTCTCCCGTTACCTTGTGCTACTTCAATCTGTGAAGCTCAGAGCCTCCCCTGCAACCCGAGGACAAGGGCATGCAAGTCCCAAGGTGCCTGCGCTCGCTGAAAAGAGACTCAGACACGGAATCGTAGCTCGGTTTTATTTTCTACAGAAACAAACATGTAAGCCGCCCTCCTCCAGCGACAAACAATCAGGCCCCCACAATGAAGTGGCCACTCGTGCAGGGACCATCCCCTAGGGGAGGAGGCATGACCTAGGAAGGGGCACCAGGCTGGGCTTAGCGCCTCTGTCCTGAGTGAAGCAGAGCCAAAAACATGGGCAGAAAGCACTGCATGACCCACATCAACAGGGAAAGCTGCTGGAGACAGGAGCCGATGGAGAGCTGGAGTTGGCGGTGGTCTGCAGCAGTCAGTCGGCTAAACGCGAGGGGCGAAGAACATCACGTTAAAGGCGACACCTCTGCACCCATCTCCCCAGGCTCCCTCGGGTGGCGGTGGGCCTGGTGCACCAGGTCTCTGTTCTGACACCTTGTGTTTGGGTGTTCCCAGGTCTCTAGCTTTCTGCCTCTCTGGGGAGGCGGATCCCAGCCCTCAACCCACCACCCTCATCCGCCCAGTGCCTTCCCTGTCCTGGTCCCGAACTGACATAAACAGTAGGTTGCCGGACACGGTGAAGTCCTTCAGAACCGCCTCTGGTCGGGGAAGCGGTGCGGCATCCAGGGACAGGATCCTGCGGACCAGCTCCGCTTCCATGGGCGACGAGAAAGGCATCGTGATGTGGCTGGTGGGGACCCGGTTAAGGAGCCATATCCTAGGATTTGGTCGGTGCCCACCTCATCCCCCCGACCCAGGCTGTCTCCCCACGCACTGGCCCAGGTCCTGCAGCAACCCCACCCAGCTGTCTTGATTCCCCACTTTCCTCTGTTGCACCTCAAGCTGACTCCTGCGTGCCCTTCCAAGGCCCTCCCCACCATGCCCCCTGCCACATCAGCTGGGACCTCTCCCCATCGCTTGACACCCCCCCATCCAGCCCACACCCAGCCACCGGCTCCCACCTTGCACGCTTCCCCCCAACTCCTGATCCCTTCAGACACCCAAGAACCCCTGTCTCCTGTCCCCTTGCCCCTCACCCCATCGCCCAGCAACCAACTGCACACATGGTCCACCTCCCATCCCCTACCTACTCCCTTCCTCTGAGCCACCCCTCGACCTCCAACTCCCAGCCCCCACCCCAACCCCACCCGGCCCCTTACCCCCATCTCCCAAACCCCACCTCCCGCACCTGGCCCTGCCCTCACCCACCTCCTGGCCCTGCCCCCCACCTCTTGACCCTGTTGTCCCCATCTCACGGCCCCCACCCCGCCACCAGAACGTCCTAGAACAGAACAGAACAGAACAGAACAGAACAGAACAGAACAGAACAGAACAGAACAGGATACAACTGAAGCACGCGGGTATCTGGCCTCCTGGCCCTGCAGGGGCAGCTTCCATCCTGCGCAGAAGTGGCAGCGCCATTCGGACTCCGCGGGGCGCCTCCTCCCGGCCCCGAGGCCCTTGCTGCTCCTGCGCCCTGGGGATCTCCGCTGTCCGCAGCACCCGCCTCTCCTGGGCCGCCAGCATCGCCCCCTGGGCCACCAGGAACGCCAGGGCCTCCTGGGCCATCAGCATCACCTGCCGCGCCCCCTGTGCCCTGGCCTGCGGCCTGCATGGCTCCTGGGCCTCTGTGCAGCGCTCAGAAAGTCAGGGACCACGAGGACGCGGAGGCAGGGAGGCTGCAGGAAGAAGTTCCACCCCCTGGAGTGAGATGGGCAGCCCGGGATCTTCAGGGCGCCTGCGCACAGGGGCCCTACTTCCGGCCCTGGGAGACCCCGGGTGAGCCCCGGAGCACGTGACTGGTTCTCACCAACCCCCCCCCCAAGAGAGCCCGGGCCGGAAGGTGGCCGCGATGCCAGTTTGGACCCCTCACCCCTGAGCAGCAGGCTGTCCGCCGGACCCCTGTCCTGGGAGCCCTGCAGGGAGTCAGGCACTGCGGGGCCCAGCCTGTCCCATCCCCCGGGTCTCCCTCACATCCAGGAGCAAGATGGGCCTGGGAACACGGGGCCGGGGGCTGTGCGGCCATCGTCCCGGACCCTGCCTGCCCTGTCTGTCCTTGGGGGAGCGCCCAGGACAGACCCCGGGGGCAGGCCTGTAACTGGGCTCAGCAGCCTCCGTCCCTGTCCTGGTCGCCCAGCTGGTGGGGTAGCTGGAATTGCATGTCGGGTGGGAGTGGCCTCCCGCCAGCCAAGGTCTCTCGGGTGCCAGGTCCAGCCAAGGTGGACGGGAGGGCCCAGCGGGACCCGGGGCCGGATCTCAGTCCTGGGTTCGACGGGTTCTGTCCCTGTCCTAGTCGCCCTGCCTGGTGAGGGAGCTGGAGTTGCGTGTGGGGTGGGTTGCGGGTGGCCTCCCACCAGCCAGGGGCTCCCGGGCTCTAGGCCTGGCCCAGGGGGACAGGAGGGACCTGCTGGACCTGAGGCTGGGTCGGGCCTGGCTCTTGGGTTCGACAGTATCAGTCCCTGCCCTGGTCGCTCTTGCCTGGTGGGGAGCTGGGAGGTGACCCTGTGTCTGCCGGGTGCTGGCCTACTTCTGTGTCTGGAAGGGGGTCAGATCCACAGGAAAGGTGCTGCGAGAGGCGGGCAGGGGTGGGGGTGGCATGGCCCTAGGAGCAGGGTGTCTGTCCCCACAGCCTGTTCACAAGTCTGTGGGGCGAGAGGCTGCAATACTCCATCCTGGGTGTCTGGGCTGCTCACCAGGCCGGCTCGGGCTTCCCACATCCTGCACCCTGGGCTGGGCATGAAACCGATCCAATCGTCCCATAGGCTGTTCTTTTTGATACACATAGAAACTGACCCTTCTGGTCTTCAAGCTTGAACCTTACAGTTGTTTTATCTGAATTCCTTCCTCAGGAAATGACCTTTGGGCCTCTTTCAAAGTATCAAAGAACTGAAACTCACCAGATCACCACATCCAGGCAATTAGATGCTGGACCCCCCTCATTCATCAGGATTGCTTTCTGGGCCCTCCCGAGTTCCTGTTTTCCTACACATTGGTGCATTTCTTCCTTGCTATATCTAAACCCCTAGTTTTAGTCAGGGGGATGGATTTGAGACTTAACTCCTATCTCGCCGGCTGCAGCACCCAATTAAAGCCGTCTTCCCTGGTAATTCTCTTTGTCTCAGTCATTGGCTTTCTGTGCGGCCAGCAGCAGGACCTAGACCAAACCCTTGGTATTTTGGTAACAGGCACACCCCCAGGAAAGGACCCCGTACACGGCTCCCACCTCTAGGCTTAAAGCGAATGCACTTCCCGCACCTCCAGTCTTCCATGTAGCAGCTTTAACCTACGTATGTCTGTGCCACATCCAGTCCTGAGACGGCTGAGTGACCCTGAGAAAGGCTTCCCCAACACCGGGACAGAGGCTGGAGGGCTGGGGCTGGCAGAGGGCGGCAGGACTGCGGGAACATTCCTACGGTGCTAAAAAGCCAATGCAGACGTAGCAATAAAAGCCATTTTCCAAAGCAGGCTCCTGCTTCTGCCTCTGCTGCTCTAAGAAGGGGTGGGGGTGCAGGAGGTTGGGGGATCTTCCTCCAGCTGGAGCTGATGCAGTGAGCAAGGCTGTGCTCTGGAGGCCTCTGTGGAGGGCACCCTCCTGGGGACTGGGAAGGGGGCAGGGAAGGCAGCAGCCCAGGGAAAGCCTCGTCCCCCTGGAGCCGAGGCAGTTGGGGAGAGCAGGACGAGAGTGAGCTGGGGAGCAGCCACACCGGCGGGGAAGGGTGGGTGAAGGGATTCCACAGGTGTCTAGAAAACTGGAAAGAGCTCCTTAGCAGGTCCAAGCCCCAGGTGTAGGGGAGGACCAGATGTGGAGGATGAAGACGGTTGTCCAGGGGATCTCCAGGTGTTGGCATTATTGGGTCCTACTGAGATGCCGTCAAGGAGAAAACACAGGCTGTGTGTGGCAGGGTGACAAATGAGTGCTGCTGCCAAGCTCTGTCCTGTTTTCTATGCACGTCTCAGAGCCCCTCCAGTGACCGTCGTCTCCGGCCTCCTCCTGCGCCCCTGTGTTCGTAGACATCTTCTCACATCTCAGATCCTGCTGCACCTCTGGGCCCCCTGCACGTGCCTTCTGACTCTCGGCTGCTGGGGTGGGCACCTCTGTGCCTTGTGCCAGCGCCTCTCCTGCAGCTCACGACACATCTGCTTTTTCTCCTGTGCCCTGCACAGGGTGGGCCTGGAAGCTCTGGGGAAGTTGTACCCTTGGACACTGCCCCCCAACGATGGGTCCAAGAGTCACTGGATAAAAGTGTTAGTCTCTCACCCTTCGAAGGACAACTCTGAGGTGCGGCTGACTGTGGAGCAAATGAAATGAAACGGATGCACGGGGATGGGTGTGGACAAAGGAACGCCGACTTCTCAGGCTGCTGATACATATCTCAGTAGAAGCACGGAGGGGGATGCTATATAGAGAAATATTTCTATAGCATCTGAAGTGTTTAGAATGTATTGACCTAATATATACACAGTAAAAGTAAAAACATTGAAAGAAAATTTAGATGAACTTTATTTGATTGTTGGAATGGAAAAGACTTTTCTCTCTTTATTTCTTTTTCTTTCCTTTTTTTTCATTATTATACCTTAAGTGCTGGGGTACATGTGCACAACGTGCAGGTTTGTTACATAGGTATACATGAGCCATGCTGGTTTGCTGCACCCATCAACTCGTTGACCCAGCCATCCCGTTACTGGGTATATACCCAAAGGATTATAAATCATTCTGCTATCAAGACACATGCACACGTATGTTTACGGCAGCACTGTTCACAATAGCAAAGACTTGGAACCAACCCAAACGCCCATCAATGTTAGACTGGATTAAGAAAATGTGGCACAAATACACCATGGAATATATGCAGCCATGAAAGAGAATGGGTGCATGTCGTTTGCAGAGACATGGATGAAGCTGGAAACCATCATTTTCAGCAAACTAACACAGGAGCAGAAAACCAAACAGCGCATGTTCTCACTCATAAGTGGGAGTTGAACAATGTGGACACAAGGAGGGGAACATCACACACCGGAGCGTGTCGGGGGTGGGGGGCTGGGGGAGGGATCGCATTGGAAAAGACTTTTCTAAGCCTACTAGCAATGAGAAGAATAATAACTAATAATATTTGTTGGGTGGTCACCACGTCCCAAGCCACTGTTGTAAGCACTAGACAAGAATTGGCTCATTTATCCAGAAAGACACCCCATTTTCATTGTCGTTATCCTTGGCGGTGAGATAATGGTTGGTTTTTTATTTTCTCTTCCAAACTTGCCCATATTTCCTCTCCTTTTCCAGTGAACATGTATTACATTTATAAGCAGAAAGCGATTAAGAAAGTTATTCATTACTTGCTGTTGAGGAAAATTTCTAATTAGCTCCGGAGTGAGCCAGTTTGCCAAAGTTTAAATTAGCCTGTTCAATTCATTGGAGGCCGTATTTTTCCTCTGAAACTTGTTCCAATTGGCACCTTTTGTTGATGCAATGAGGCGGACGGTGCCGTGATGAAGTCCCTGAAGTCACCGAGCCTCAGGGGCCCACGCTAGACAGCATGCGGCGGATGTCGCCCGGCTCTCCTGGTCGTCTCTGTGGCTTTTGGCGGCTTCCAAAAAACAATTGCTTCCAAATTCCACACACACAGTTCATCCTGCCTTGAAAGTTATTCCTCCAGAGGGCTGTTGATAGTTTGCTTCATCAGCATTTTGTCACTATTACACAGTGAGATATTTTTTTTCTTCTGCACCTTAGTGGTATTCCTCTCCAGAGGGCCGGTCCTGGTCCACACACTCTGGCAGTGACAGCCTTTATGTTTCTGAATCAAAGAAGACTTGCTTGGAATGGATGAAATGTATTTGAAATCACATTAGGCATCAGCTGGAACGGTGAAGCTTCAGAAGTGATATGGCCAGGATGTCTATATTCAAAGAGGGCCATCGAATGGCCATTTATCCATGTATGCACGTCCATTTGTGCATTTGCCGTCTCCTTAAATACCGCTTGACCAACGTTGTGCTCATTATTTGGTCCTGCTCCTTTTGGAGCCAATGCCATTTTCGACTTTGCCGTCTCCACGGGTGTCTGGCACATATGAGGGGCTCCCCGAATGTTGCATCCCTTCTCCGTCTTACTCTCCCTACGTCATCAGTCAACCAGCTCTGTTAATATGTTCATTTAATTGAATAGGCATTTACACACATATACTGTGGAGCGGGTGCTGGGAAGACTCTTCTTCTCTATTCGTAAGTTTTGGGGCACTCATTACCTCACTCCAAGTCTCACTATGAGCAACCTCCTGCAGAGAGTCCCTGCCCTCAGGGAGTTCACAGTCTGATGGGAGGGACAGAGAAGAACAGACAATTAATTCTTATGTGATATGTCATATGTCGGGGTAGGCTCAAGTTCCTACAGAGAGCACCCAAGAAGGGTGCCTAACCAGTTCTGATCAGGGACGAGGTGACATCTTTGCTGACACACAAAGAATGAGTAGGAACTAGCCAGTCAAGGAGTGGAGGGGAGGAGTGAGGAGACACAAAGGTGAATGCCTCAGTTTCTGCTCACCGTCTGTGGGGTAAGAATCTGACCATTCCAATATAGGATGAGAAGGGCGAGACAGAGGGAGGCACCAGACAGCAAAGGACTCACTCGGCTCATGAGTGGCTCATCAGTTACCACAGACAGATGCGTGTGATTAGACCAGGGGCTCTCCAAGTGGGCCTGTGGACCAGCGGCCTCAGCTTTCTCTGGGACTTGTTAAAGATATGTGATATGGTTTGGCTCTGTGTCCCCACCCAAATCTCACCTTGGATTGTAATCCCCATAATCCCCACGTGTCAAGGGCAGGACCAGGTGGAGGTAATTGAATCATGGGGGCAGTTTCCCCCATGCTGTTCTCGTGATAATGAGTGAGTCTCACCAGATCTGATGGTTTTCATAAGCGTCTGGCATTTCCCCTGCTTGCGCTCATTCTGTCTCCTGCTGGCCCTTTGAAGAGGTGACTTCCGCCATGATTGTCAGTTTGCTGAGGCCTCCCCAGCTGTGCAGAACTGTGAGTCAAATAAAGATCTTTTCTTTATAAATTACCCAACCTCAGGTATTTCTTCACAGCAGAGTGAGAACGGACAAATACAATATGGATGCTCAGGTCCCATCCCAGACCTACTGAGTCAGAGACTCTGAGAGTGCAGCTGATGCGGATGCCTCTAACATTTGAGAACCACTGGATGGAATAGAACTTAATTATTCCCTGGTGGTTTTCAATTTGCATCTGAAAGCAGGAAGGAGAAACACACACACACACACACACACACACCCCACATTTTAAACCTAGCTTCTGGAATTTTTCATAAGTTTCATCAGTTGCAAAGATATGATCTCTGGCTTACTACAAATATTCATCGTTGAAAACTATCCGTGCCTGGGTATTCTTTGGAGAGACCTTGTTTGCCCTCAGCAGTGTGCATACCTGGCTTTGAAGAGCAGGCACTGAGACCACACAACCTCACCAAGGCCGTTGACGGGGCTTGCCCCGGCGAGCTCCCGCTGAAAGGCTCCCGCCATGTTCTAGAACACGGGATGGGCTAGTCTTTCTGGAAAGTGGTCTCTTCCTATTGGCATCAGGGCCGACTCTGACCTCAGGCAGATGTGCCTGAGTGAGTGGACTGGGGACATCATGTGGATGATGCAGGCAGTGCAGTAGAAAGTGAGCATGTGGACAGAGCTGAGTATTTCTTCTTTCCCAGGGGTGTGAACTAAATGTCACTCTTTTTCCATAACTATCAAAATTTCCTAACTAACTAGTTGGCGCCCAGATTCTGAGGTCCAGCTGGGACAGGCACAAGGGACAGCTCTCTAGGCACAAGATTGCCAAAGATGCCAGAGGTCAGGGCTGTGCCAAGGAAGTCACCTGAATCCAAGTGACCCTGCAGCCCTCCACTGTCAACCCATGGCTGATGATCCGGGGCTGCAGCGAAGCCAGGATAGGTAACGTGAAAGTCTGGTCCTCTTGCTAGGGACAGACAGAGGCCAAGCCTCAGCTGGCAAATGTTCAGCTAGACTCACACTCTAGGAAGAGAGACCCACTTTCCAGAGTCACGTGGCTCACAGAGTGGCTCAGTAAAGCAATCCAGACTTTTCAGCCTGAAGTTGGGCTGAATTGGGGGTTAACTCTGCTGACCTGATTAAGCCGAGAGTCTTAGTAAATACAAAAGGGCCTTGGCTAGACAGCCTTGAGGGAATCACTTAGAGGTGTCTGCCAACCCTATTGCTGAAGTTGTGAGTGCCCTCCGCGGGCAGCCACGATTGTTAAGTGTGATCCCTGGTGGAGTAAACAGACTGACTCTTTGAGCCAACGAATGACGGCAAATGACAAGTCCATGCTGCAACCTCACAGCCCAATGCATGGGATTTCTGCACTCCTTGTCCAACACTGAAGACGACCGTAGGAGTTCATGGTTCCTTTTGGGAACCAGTGACTCTCATGTCAAAACATAAGAATTATGGGATGGACTGCCATCATTTTCCCAGGGTCGCTTCTGTGCCAGGTCTGTGCTGCTTCTATGCCAGGTCTGTGCTGGCTGCCGTGAGGAAGGCTAACACTTGGAGTGGACGTTAAGAATTCAGCATCAAAATTAAGTCAGCTTAGGATGCTTACATTTAGAATCAGTCTGCTTAGAAGGAAAACTGAGGGCAAGACTTGACTGAGAGATGGACTTAAGCTGGAGCCAGACAGATGGCCAGAGGTCAAGCTCAACTCCACCCCTTCCTGGATGTGTGATTTAGGGTGAGCTAGGATACTCAGCCTCTCTCTCTCAGCTTTAGATGTTTCCTCTTTCACGTGGAGCGAATAATAGCAGCTAGCTCACTTCATTGTTTGGAGGAATAACAGAGAGAACATGTGGATACCTAGTTCATAAGTGCAGGCATCCATTCAGAAAAGCACAACACTCCCCAACTCCCACTAGTGAGGCCTCGCCCTGTGGCTCTCGGAGCATATACACAGGAAAACAACTGTCCTGTATCAACACATACCGGGGTAGTCTGTGGTTAGCAACAACACACAGAGCATTAGCAGCCTAGGCCTGTCCGGCTACTTTGTCTCCCCTTCAGTGCAGAAGTGGACATGGGACTGAGACAGCCCTAGCACGTCTCCCAGGGACGTTGAATGTACTCAGGTGGAATAACTCCTGGGGAACAGGAATTACACAGCTAGGTGCACGGAACAAGAACAGTTTGGTGTTGAAGAAAAAACAGGAAGGCTGGTCAGTGAAACAGATTTAAGAGTCCAGACATAGATGGGTTTAATCCATGTGGGAATTTAGTAATATAATAAAGGATAAATTTAAATTTCAGAAATGATACAGGCAGCATTGAATAAATGGCGTTTCGGACAACTGGCTCTCCATTTTGAAAACACAGACACACACACACACACACACACAAAGGCGGATCCCTACCTGTAACTTGTTATGAATATTTTCTCATTTGTCTTTTGCTACCTATAGACTTTAATTTTATGCAGCCGCTTTATCGTTTTTATGGCTTTTCTTCTCTGTGGTTTCTTAGCTCAGAAGTGTTTTCAGGACTCTCAAATGAGAAAATATTCACAGCAATCTGATGAAGCTAATTTTGTTAACAGAGAATTTTAGGACAACGCAAACAACCCGATTTTAGAAATGGGCTAAAATATGAATAAGGAACTCACAAGAAAAGAAATACAAAAGCAAATAAGCACATGAAAAGATGCTCAGCTTCACTAATTTTTAAATAATTTTCATTTCCTTCTTTAGCTTTTTTTCTTCTTCTTCTTGAGACAGAGTCTCGCTCTGTCACCCAGGCCAGAGTGCACTGGTGCAACCTCGGCTCACTGCAACCTCTGCCTCCTAGGTTCAAGCGATTCTCCCATCTCAGCCTCTCGAGTAGCTGGGATTACAGGCATGCGCCACCACTCCCGGCTAAGTTTTGTATTTTTAGTGGAGACGGGGTTTCATCATGTTGGCCAGGCTGGTCTCAAACTCTTGACGTCAAATGATCCACCCGCCTTGGTCGCCCAAAATGCTGGGATTACAGTCGTGAGCCACCCTGCCCGGCCTCCTTCTTTAGTTTTTAAAGAAAAATTAAAACAATGATTTTTTTCCCATCTGATTGGCAAAAATTTAAATAATTCCCATCAGTTCGGCAAGGATGTGAGGCTACCGACACTGTCATAGGCTGTTGATGACGGTGTATATTGGAGGGCAAGTTGGCAGCAATGTAAGACAAGGGTAGGGAAGGGAGGGTCCAGATGGCCAGGGAATCTCCTCTGGCCAGAGCAGAAAGTACTGGAGGAAGAGAAAGGACAGGCAGGCATGCTGAGCACCTTGTCCTGTGTTTTAATTGTGGGGTTTCCTGGGGTCTCACCCTGTGCACTGCAGAGAGCAAGTCAGGACTGTGGAACAGCTGAGCTGCAGGGAACCTGAAGGAAGCTTTGGCAAAACTTGATGATATGGTTTGGCTGTGTCCCCACCCACATCTGATCCTTAAGTGTAGCTCCCACAATTCCCACTTGCCATGGGAGGTACCCAGTGGGAGGTAACTGAATCATGGGGGCAGATGTTTCCCGTGCTGTTCTCGTGATAGTGAATAAGTCTCACGAGATCTGACGGTTTCATGAAAGGGAGTTCCCCTGCACACGCTCTCTTGACTGCCGCCATGTAAGATGTGCCTTTGCTCATCCTTTGCCTTCCACCATGATTGCAAGACCTCCCAGCCATGTGGCACTGTGAGTCCATTAAACCTCCTTCCTTTGTAAATTACCCAGTCTTGGGTATGTCTTCATTAGCAGCATGAGAACAGACTAATACACTTGGCCTTTCTCCCAAACCCATGCTCAGTGTCTGTCCTGTTTGGAAAGCCTTTCCTGGAGATACACGCTCAGATCTGAAAGACACCGTCCTTCCACCCCACAGCCATATTAGCACATTGGCTTTCATATGTGTTCATTCAACCACCATTTATTCAGCATCTATGAAGCAGCAGACACTGGGGCCAGGCCATATCACATGGCTGTATAGTATTTGCAGCACACAGATGCCTCAGACGTGAATAACTGCAAGGGCATGGATATCGGTAAAATAATTAGAAAATAATCAGTTCTTGTATAAATCATCTTAGTTATTTTTTATTGTTTCTTAAAATAATCTTTTAGTTGAATTTTTGTGGGTACTTTAGTAGCTGTACATGTTTCTGGGGTACATGAGATGTTTTGATATAGGCATGCAATGGGTAACAATCACATTGAGGAAAACAGGGTATCCATCCCCTCAGACATTTATCCTTGGTGTTACAACGATGCAGTTACACACTTTCAGTTATAGATATATCACCTTAGAGATTCATACAATTTATTGAATTTTAAGTTTATGCAGCAAACAATGTGGAAACGGTACCAGTTGACAACTGGCTCCCACATTTCTGACAGCGCAACAGCCAGCTCTCAGGAGCCCATATGGGGCAACTCCAGCACTTCCACCGAGGAGAGGAGCACACCTCTTCCCTACTCACACCTCTCTAGACAGTCCTTTTATTAAATGCTCTTCAGTTAAATATGTTAGAGCGTGCCACCTGGTTCCTGCCGTGCCCCGACTAACACTCCAACGGTAGATGCAGGCATCTTATTATAGAACTACGGGGGCACATCTTCGTGTATCAGTTGGGGTGTGAGTGCAGATAACGGAAACTTCTCTGGCTAGTTTGGCACTGGGACCTTAACACACAGAGTCGGTTTCTTACAAAATCCTTCAAAGGCCTGTCAGAACGGGCTCCCAGAGCACCACAGAACTGACCTGCCCAGGAGCCAGTGCCTGTGCCACACATGGAAGGTAGAGAGTCAGGAGGCTGTTGGCTCCACCTTTGCTCCTGGGAACACAGCACCCTTGCTGTGGGTCAAGGATCAGGAAGTTTCCTCTCTAATATAGGTTCCAGACCCACTCTGCAGCCACTAGGTCTGAACAGGCCATGAAAAAGGATGCCTTGGACCCAGTGGTGTGCCAGTCCAGGTTGAACAGTGGGCTCTTGACAGGCAGGGAGGAGCTCTGACTGGTGGCATTTGCTGACTGCCATGGTGTATGTACTCCCACCGAGGCCGATTGTGGAGTCTCCGAAGTGGAGTTGTGAAGAGATGTTCCCCATGGGCTGTTACCACCAGCAAGTACAGGCTGGCTCCGGCACACCTCTGCATGCCTGCCTCGCACCACACGCAGAATCTCCGCTAACACTGACACGAAAACCAGAGTCTCTGTGACCTGCAGAGAGGACAGAGGCCGCTGATTCCACCTCAATTTGCCCTCCAAGTCACCTGCTAGTGCAACCAATTGTCCAGGTCTAGACTGCATACATACTGTGAGGCCGCACAGAATGCCACTTCAAAAGGGGCCAGGGACACGACGTTGTTATTTCTTTAACATCTGCTGTATGAGAAGGCTGAGGAGCCGAGCCACTGAATGCACCCTGGCTCTCCCTTGGGTTACTCCACATCTATAAGTATACTTGTATTTTATATATATATATATATATATATATATATATAATATATATATTATATATATATAAATGTATATGTATACTTGTTTCACTAAGTGTTTAGACAAAGCCTTGCTCTTTTAACCAACTACAAATTAAAGAATCTCTGAGTCCAACTGTGACCTGTAAGCCCTGCTTCAAGATATCCCAATGTTTTGGCTCAACCAATGTATAAACTCTATGTATTGATTTATGACTTTGCCTGTAACTTCTGCTTCCTTTGAAATGTATAAAACAGAGCTGCAGTCTGACTACCTCGGCCTTGCCAAGCATTGGAGATTGTTGGGTAATACTATTAGTCTTACATTAAAATATGCTCTGGTCCCACTGAATAAATCCTGAAACCAAGACTCAAAGGGATCTTGTTGTTTCCAAGCAACTTAAGAGCATCCCAGAACGCGGCTCAGGAATATGTCTCTTTTGCTTTGACAAACAACAGCCACTTTCCAAACTAGCTCTGCCCAAGATGGTGCCAGCATGACCACCCGGTAGACAAGGCACCTCAGCAAGTCACGTAGACCCCGCAGCTGCCTGCTCCCTCCCCTGCCTACTATTTATGCCAAGTCCCCCTTTAAAAGGCCCTGCTTTCTGCCCCCAATGGGAAGCAGTGCCCTTAAAGGCAGGAGCCTGTACGTCTTCCCCTAAACCAAGCATGGCAGAAAGCCCGTTTCTTTACAGCAAACCTTGCTCTTGTTCATTGGACTCTGCGAGCAGTAAGACAATCTGTGTTTTGTTAACATTACGTGTTTACAAACATTTTACGTCGTTCACATTGCTACTATTATTATTACTTTAGAGTCAGGGTCTCGCTCTGTCGCCAACGCTGGAGCTCAGGGATGCATTCATAGCTCACTGCAGCCTCGAGATCCTGGACTCAAGCCACCCTCCCATGTCAGCCTCCTGAGTAACTGGGACTACAGGTGCCTGCCCCCACTCCCTCCACCCCTAATTTTTAAATGATTCTTACAGAATCTTCCTACATTGCCCAGGGTGGCCTCCAACTGCAGGTCTCAAGCCATCCTCCCAGCTGAGCCTCCCAGAACGCTGGGAATACAGGTGTGCGCCACCATGCCCGGCCCGTATCACATGTTTAATGGTGAAATAATGCTGGTTTTATGCATCTATTCAAGTACATGTTTTTGAAGCATTTTTAGAAAGCACAAAAGCTCGTGTGTTCAATGAAAACAATTTGGGAAAAAATTTAATGCTGACCTGGAAAAACATTATATATGCTACTGTCATGTATTTAACATATAAATGCAAGTGTATTGAGGAAAATATTCTAAAATGTCCACGGTAGTTAATGCTGAACGGCGGGACCCAGTGGCTTTTCATTTTCCCCCATTTCCCAAATTGTCTCCCGTTACCTTGCGCTACTTCAATCTGTGAAGCTCAGAGCCTCCCCTGCAACCCGAGGACAAGCGCATGCAAGTCCCAAGGTGCCTGCGCTCGCTGAAAAGAGACTCAGACACGGAATCCTAGCTCGGTTTTATTTTCTACAGAAACAAACATGTAAGCCGCCCTCCTCCAGCGACAAACAATCAGGCCCCCACAATGAAGTGGCCACTCGTGCAGGGACCATCCCCTAGGGGAGGAGGCATGACCTAGGAAGGGGCACCAGGCTGGGCTTAGCGCCTCTGTCCTGAGGGAGGCTGAGCCAACAACATGGGCAGAAAGCACTGCATGACCCACATCAACAGGGAAAGCTGCTGAGACAGGAGCTGATGGAGAGCTGGAGTTGGCGGTGGTCTGCAGCAATCAGTCAGCTAAATGTGAGGGGCAAAGAACATTACATTAAAGGCAACACCTCTGCACCCATCTCTCCGGGCTCCCTCGGGTGGCGGCGGGCCTGGTGCACCAGGTCTCTGTTCTGAGACCCTGTGAAAGGGTGTTCCCAGGTTTCTAGCAGCCTGACCATGGGGTGTAGGCGGATCCCAGCCCCCACCCTGCCACACTGCGACCGCCACCCACCTAGGCCCCATCCCTGTTCAGGACCAGTATGTTGCCGGACACGGTGAACTCCTTCAGAAGCACCCCTGGCACGGGAAGCGGTGGGGCATCCCAGGCCAGGCTCCTGTGGGCCAGCTCTGCTTCCATGGGTGTCGCGAAAGGCATGGTGAGGTAGCTGGTGGGGGCCCAGTTAAGGCATCATCTCCTAGGACTTGGCCTGTGGCTCCGGCCTGCTGCTTACCCCAGGCCAGCTTCTCCCTCCCCCACTCCCCCACCCCTCCCCCCCCCCCCGATTGCCCAGCTCATCCCCCACAGGCTGTCTCCCCAGGCAATGGCCCAGTAGCACACCCCACCCAGCTGTCTTGGTTCCCCACTTTCCTTTGCTGCACCCCAAGCTGACTCCTCCATGCCCTTACAAGACCCCTCCCCACCCTGCCCCCTGTGGCATCACCCGGCCCCCTCCTCACCACCCGACCCTCCATCCCAACCACCTCCCGCCACCCGCTCCCATCTTGCCTCCTTCCCCCCACCTCCCGATCCCCTCCTACACCCGGGTCCCCCCATCTCCTGGCCCCTGACCCCTCCCCGCATGACCCGGTGCCCCTCACCCAATCACCCAGCCCCTGTCCCCCACCCCCACCCCCGCTACCTCCCAGCCCTTACCTGCTCCCCTCCTCGCAGCTGGCCTCCCATATCTCCACCTCCCAACCCCCACCCCCACCCAACCCCTTACTCACATCTCCCCCGCCTCCTCCCCAACCTGGCCCTGCCCTCCCCATCTCCCCGTCCCCACCTCGCCACCAGAACTGTCCAGAACAGAACACAACAGAACAGAACAGAACAGAACAGAACAGAACAGAACAGAAGAACAGAACAGAACAGAACAGAACAGAACAGAACAGAACAGAAGAACAGAACAGAACAGAATACAACTCAAGCAGGCTGCTCTCCGGCCCCCTGGCCCCGCATCTGGGGCATCCATTCAGCCCTGAAGCCGTGCCGCCATGCGGACCCCGTGGGGCGCCTCCTCCCGGCCCCGAGGCCCTTGCTGCTCCTGCGCCCTGGGGACCTCTGCCGCCCGTGGCACCCGCCTCTCCTGGGCCGCCAGCATCGCCCCCTGGGCCACCAGGAACGCCAGGGCCTCCTGGGCCATCAGCATCACCCGCCGCACCCCCTGTGCCCTGGCCTGCGGCCTGCATGGCTCCGGAGCCTCTGTGCAGCGCTCAGAAAGTCAGGGACCACGAGGACACAGAGGCAGTGAGGCTTCAGGAAGTCCCCCCTGCCCCGCCCGGTGTGAGATGGGCAGCCCGGGATCTTCAGGGCGCCTGCGCACAGGGGCCCTACTTCCGGCCCTGGGAGACCCCGGGTGAGCCCCGGAGCACGGGACTGGTTCTCACCAACCCCCCCCCCCCCAAGAGAGCCCGGGCCGGAAGGTGGCCGCGATGCCAGCTTGGACCCCTCACCCCTGAGCAGCAGGCTGTCCGCCGGACCCCTGTCCTGGGAGCCCTGCAGGGAGTCAGGCACTGCGGGGCCCAGCCTGTCCCATCCCCCGGGTCTCCCTCACATCCAGGAGCAAGATGGGCCTGGGAACACGGGGCCGGGGGCTGTGCGGCCATCGTCCCGGACCCTGCCTGCCCTGTCTGTCCTTGGGGGAGCGCCCAGGACAGACCCCGGGGGCAGGCCTGTAACTGGGCTCAGCAGCCTCCGTCCCTGTCCTGGTCGCCCAGCTGGTGGGGTAGCTGGAATTGCATGTCGGGTGGGAGTGGCCTCCCGCCAGCCAAGGTCTCTCGGGTGCCAGGTCCAGCCAAGGTGGACGGGAGGGCCCAGCGGGACCCGGGGCCGGATCTCAGTCCTGGGTTCGACGGGTTCTGTCCCTGTCCTAGTCGCCCCGCCTGGTGAGGGAGCTGCAGCTGCGTGTGGGGTGGGTTGCGGGTGGCCTCCCACCAGCCAGGGGCTACCGGGCTCTAGGCCTGGCCCAGGGGGACAGGCGGGACCTGCTGGACCTGAGGCTGGGTCGGGCCTGGCTCCTGGGTTCCGCAGTATCAGTCCCTGCCCTGGTCGCTCTTGCCTGATGGGGAGCTGGGAGGTGACCCTGTGTCTGCTCAGTGGTGATCTACTTGTGTGTCTGGAAGGGGGTCAAATCCACGGGACAGGTACCTCTAGAGTCATGCAGGGGTGAGGGCAGCACAGCCCTGGGAGCTGGATGTCTGTGCCAGGCACACCTGTGGCAACAGGAGGTGACCAGACAGGACCTAGCCCTGAGGAAGGGGGAGGTACTGAAATCCAAACCACTCTCCCCTACCTTCCAAATCCAGGAATCAGCAGCCTCTGCACCTGGGAAAAGCATATTGGCACTCATGTGGAAACTAAAAAAGTTGATCTTTTGGAGGTAGAGCAGAATGATGGTTACCAGACGCTGGGAAAGGTGGGGAGGGTGGGGAGGTTAATGGGGACAAACATATAGTTGCATAGAAGGATTAAGTTCTAGTGTTTGATAGCACCGTAGAGGGACTATAGGTAATTATTTGTTGTATATTTCAAAATAGCTAAAAGATAGGAAATGTTCCCCCAAAAAAGAAATGATAAATGCTTGAGATGGTGGATATCCTAAATACCCCGACTTGATCATTACATCGTGTGTGCATGTGCATGTATCAAAATATCACATGTATCCCATAAATATGTAGAGTTATCATACATCAGTTAAAAATGTTTTTACTTACAGAAAAGAAAAATTCACCCAAGCTCTTGCGTGTACCTCCAGTTCATTATTTTCACTGCTGTATTTCATTACATATATTTCATTAAATGATGAATTTTAAAAACCAGAGAACACAACTTGTTAACACAATTACACCTGGAATAGCTGAAAATCAGACATAACCCAGTTAGCGATTGCCATCCTTCCTGTCGTCCTCTGCTCAGTCTCCCCATTCTCAGACAGGCTAAATTTCTTACCTTCAACAGGTCAGGGAAGGGAGAGTAAAGTGCACGTGACCCTGTCTTAGGAAGCAGGAAGACAGAGGGAGGGTCTCCGGGTCCCCATTATTTTCCCGGCCTATTATCCCCAGATCAAGTCAAGAAAGGAAGTCCTAACTGATTGAGAGATTCCTGGAGATACTGCCACTGTCCTGAAGTCTCAGCCAGCCACTGGACTGGAAATCTCCGTCAATATTTCAGCCAGAGCAACATCTGCCACTACATGGCATCAAACTCCAGCCGGGAGCAGGACAGATTTGGATGGTCCAGCGGGCTTGCCTCGTTCATTTCATTAACCCCACAGTAACACAATTTCACATTGTATGTGATTGGATTTCTTGGAAACTACCTATTACATTAAGGCAGAGTTTTATAGTCCTCTAATTTATCCATTCTGCTGATGATGGGCAGGCATTTGGATAGTTTCCAGCCCTTGGCTATGAACATACTTGTACAGGTCTCTTGAAGCACATGTCAAAGTTTTTTTTGGAATTGCTATATCACAGTCAATACATACCTCAAAATTTACTAGATAATGCCATGTTTTCCCAAGTGGTTTGAGCCAATTTTCGCTTCCACCATAATGTGTGAGCGTACATACACATGGCTCAACATTCTCATCAATATTGATGGTACTAGTCCATTCTCACATTGCTATAAAGAACTACCTGAGACTGAGTAATTTATAAAGAAAAGAGGTTTAATTGACTCACAGTTCTGCAGGCTCTACAGGAAGCGTGGCTGGGGAGGCCTCAGGAAAGTTACAATCATAGCAGAAGGCAAAGAGGAAGGAGTCACATCTTATATGGCCAGAGAAGGAGAAAGAGAAAGTGAAGGGGGAGGTGCTACACACTTTTAAATAACCAGATCTTGTGAGAGCTCACTATCATGAGAATAGCAAGGGGGAAATCGACCCCCATGATCCAATCACCTCCCACCAGGCCCCTCCTCCAACACTAGGGATTACAATTCAATATGAGATTTGGGTGGGGACACAAATCCAAATCATATCATTCCACCCCTGCCCCCTCCCAAATCTCACGTACTTCTCACATCATTGCAAAATACAATCATCTCCCCTCAACATTCCACCAAGTCTTAACCCATTTCAGCATTAACTCAAAAATCCACAGTCCAAAGTCTCATCTGAGACAAGGCAAGTCCCTTCTGCCTATGAGCCTGTAAAATCAAAAACAAGTTAGTTACTTCCAAGATAAAATTGAGGTACAGGCATTGGGTAAATACTCCCTTTCCAAAAGGGGGACATCGGCCAAAACAAAGGGGCTACAGGCCCCATGCAAGTCCAAAACCCAACAGGACAGTCATTAATTCTTTTTTTTTTTCACTACAAAATAATCCATTCGAACACACAGCTACAGCGCGAGACTCCTATGTACGAGCACATTGACGGTCCTGACTACCCTCAACTAGAGGACCCTTTTCTTCCCCCTTGCCTTGCAGACCTCTTCTATCGAATCTTTCATGTACTGGATCTCCTCGGCCAGGGAATCCGCCCTCTCTTTCAGAGCCTCGTTCTTCTTTTCCAGCGCTTCAGACTCACCAGTGAGGACCTCCTGCTCCACCCTCTTCTTCTGGCGATACCTAGTTCCTGCTGTTTTGTTTTGCTCCATTTTTTTCAGCTTCTTATCCAGTTTCTCACCCTTTACTTGTGCTGCTACCATCTTCTCTCCAGGAGGGTCATCAGGTTTGGCAGGCAGAGCCACAGAGGACACCTGGAGACGGCGGGCTCCTACTCGGAGAGCCCCTGGAGGTAGAGGGAGAGCCCAGATAGGACTGTGGGCTCATACAGATGCCACTGTCATTATCTGAGGGGGCGTCTTCCTCCTTTATGCACTGAGGGATCATGGAAATGTAAGCAGTGGAGTCTGGCTTCCTAGCTCCTTCAGAGATGTCCACTTCACTGCCCAGCTCTAGACTAAAGGAATAATCTGGAGTGGAGGACCGGACCCCTGGGGAAAGGGGAAGAGGTTGCAAGAAGGTGAAGGGGGCAACTTGGTCGGGTTAAACTTTCTGGGAGATGGCAAATCGGGTTCACCATCTGGGGGGCTCCTTATTAGTCTCCTGGACTAGGGGAGCAAAGAGATCACACGAGTCATCCAACGTGGCCAGAAGCTCATCTGGCATGGTTTCCAGGTCATCTATACCCAACAGGGCATCAAAGTCAAACTCCTTCAGATCCGTTTTCTCCAACATCCAATCTGTCCCAAAGAAAGCATCCTCCTTGCCATCGTTGGAGGCACTGACCAACCCATCCACAGCCAGCCATTTGGAGGAGTCTGCCTTAGCCTTGTCGCTGGAGAACCCATGAGGTTTGAAGTGCTTGGCCACCTCCAGGTAGTCATCTAAGAGACCTAGGCTTTCTTCAGTCCCCAAATCTGACTGGTCAAAGGGGGACATCAAGCCCCCACCAACACCTCACTGCTCAGGAAGCTCATCTCTCTCATGGTGCAGTGCTTTGCTGGAATCAAGGAATGTGCTTAATTTTAGGTGTTTTTGTCGGTTACAGCAATGCTGCTGCTGAATGCTGTGAGAAGTGCCATGGCTTAAGCCGCCGGTGGGTGCCACTGCAGAGCTTGGTGCTGCTGCCACTGCTGCAAAGGCCAAGGCTGCCACAGGCACTGCTGCCCCTAAAACACCATGGTGGCCATGGACCCTGCAGGCGGGGAGGAGGGAAGGCGCGCACATGCGGAGGAAGCTACATCTGTGGGCGGGCAGAGCAGAAAATCGTCATTAATTCTTAAAGCTCCAAAATAATCTCCTTTGACTCCATGTCTTACATCCAGGCCACACTGATGCAAGGGGTGGGCACTTAAGGCCTTGGGCAGCTCTGCTCCTGTGGCTCTGCAGGGTACAGCCTCCTGGGCTGGTATTGAATGTCTGCAGCTTTTCCAGGAGTATAATGCAAGTTGTCAGTGGATCTACGATTCGGGGGTCTGGAGGATGGTGGCCCCCTTCTCACAGCTCCACTAGGCAGTGCCCCAGTGGGGACTCTGTGTGGGGACTCCAACCCCAGATTTCCCTTCTGCACTACCCTAGTAGTGGGTCCCCAGGAGGGCTCTGCCCCTGCAGCAGACTCTGCCTGGACATTCAGGCGTTTCCATACATCCTCTGAATCTAGGCAGAGGTTCCCAAGCCTCAACTTTTGCCCTCTGCATACCCGCAGGCTTAACACCACATGGAAGCCACCAAGGCTTACAGCTTGCACCCTCCAGAGCAGCAGCCGGAGGCATATCTGGGGCCCTTGTAGCCATGGCTGGAGCTGGAGCAGCTGGGGCGGAGACAGCAGTGTCCCGAGGGTGCGCAGGCCAGCAGGGCTCTGGGCTGGGTCCAAAAAACCATTCTTCCCTCTTCAGCCTCCAGGCCTGTGAATGTCCCTCAAAAAATTAAAATTAGAACTACCATATGATCCAGCTCTCCCACTTCTGGGTATAGCTCTGAAGGAAATGAAATCTATTTCTTCCTGAGTCAGTTTTCATAGTTTGTACATTTCTAGGAATTTGTCCACTTCATCTAGGTTATCTAATTTGTTGGCAAACAATTGTTCACAATCTTCTCATGTAATCCTTTTTGGGGGTAGAAGAATTCAGTAACAATCAACAAAATGAAAAGGCAACCTGCCGAATATTGAGGAATAATATATTGTTCACATCTTATCAATATAATAAAATACGTGCATTTTGTGGGGGCAATAACAAATACTCTCAGTTTTTTCCTCATCAGCTATAACAAGGTTGGAGTCTACAGTGATATCTTCTCAAGTCTCAGCATCTGTGTCACACTCAGGTAGCACCACACAGTCCCAAGTGAGCCCCTAACAGATACTCATCTCCCCTGGGACAGAAGCAGCACATAGACTTCCATCTCTGGTCATTAGGTCCCATGGCCTAGGGACCATGTCTCAAAATTAGCTTCGATGCCATAACATATTTGATCAGAATATAGGTAATGTGATAAGCTGAAATACAAGCATTCCAACTGAACTTCAGGCATAGTGACGGCAAATTGGAAAGAGATGCAAAGAGATTTCAAGGACCTTGGAAATTCACAATGTCATTTAAGAAGAAAACAGACGTCACTCCATTCCAGTAAAGAATCACAGACTCAGCCATGCATGTTGGCTCATGCCTGTAGTCCCAATATTTTGGGAGATCGAGGTGGGAGGATCGCTTGAGCCCAGGAGTTCAAGAATCACAGACTCTTCCAGCTCCCAGTCCAGTGCTCTTAACCACTACATGCTGCCAGTCATCAATATTCTCCCATATTTCCTTTAATGAAATAGGATCATTAAAGCTTAGGAGGAAACATTTGATAGGAAAAGATTTCACGTATTTTTCTAGGTTTTCATTTCCTCTTTTTGTTGTTGTTTTTTTGGAGACAAGGTCTCACTCTGTCACCCAGGTCAGAGTGCAGCGGTGCAATCACGGCTCACTGCAGCTTCAACTTCCCAAGCTCAATCCATCTTCCCACCTCAGCCTCCCAAGTAGCTGGGACTACAGGTGCACACCTCCACACCCAACTCATTTTTTAAAATTGTTTGTAGAGATGCCGTCTGACTATGTTGCCCAGGCTGGTCTCAAACTCCTGGACACAAGCAGTCCTCCCACCTCAGCTTCCCAAAGTGTAGGGATTACAGGCGTGAGCCACACTGCACCAGGCCGCCTTCATTTCCTCTTTTACATAGACTCCAGTTGAATTTTTAAAAAGTAGTTGGTCGCCCAGAGGCAGAGACTGTCTTACAGTTTTTCTGTTTCCCAGAGTGCCTTGCTAAATATCCAATTGTTGACGCAATCTTTAAACTCAGATGTACAAATTTACTGCACTGTAAAGACATAGACTCAACAGGTACAAAATCTTTGGTCTTTCAATCAACATAGGTCATGGAAACATCACTTCATTCCTAAATGCCAACGTAATGAATACAAGAGAATTGGTTTGAAACAAACATTTTGATCAGTGTTCACTTAAATTCCCAGGGGATTCCCACCTTACTCCACTCCCTCAGCTCAGCACACGTAGTATAAGCCACACTAGTCCACATCTGATGTTACAACTTTCTGTCCAATTTCAGAACACCCTCCTTTCACCAATTCATGACCTGCAACCCTTCCACCGCCATTTCCACAAGCAAACTTCAGGTCTTTTTTCAAGGTGAAGTGCCATAGTTACTGCAGCACTTAAGTATTTTTTAACCATTTAACATGCATAGAATTGTGCTACCATTTTCATTAAGTTCCTATCTTTGTTTTTTTATGTGTCACTGACAAAGATTTTGAGTATTGTGTCCCTAACCCCATTTTTCCTATAAGTTTTGCGATTTGTACTACACAATGATTTTGAGGTACACGTATGTCATGCTATAATCATAACTCATTGTATCACAGTTTGGGGAAAAAATTAACCAATAACCAATTTATTTTTTCAAAGATAACAGGTGTGCAAGCTTCCAGCAAATCTGCTTAAGCATAAGATCAAATCAGAGAACAGTTGTTTTTCCTCCAACGTCTATCCAGTGGCTAGCTAGCCCTCAAATCAGACACTAGATTTGGAACTGGAAGGACATCATTCACCTTGAAGTAGTGAACAAAAACATGGTTTTCTCAAGAAATAAAAGGGATAAAAGTCATTATAAAAACTGTCTTTTCCACCAGGCATGGTGGCTCATGCCTGTGGTCCCAGCTACTCGGGAGGCTGAGGTGGGAGGATCACTTGAGCCCAGGAGGTCGAGGCTGCAGCGAGCCGTGATCGCACTGCTGCACGCCTACCAGCCTGGGCGACAGAGCAAGACCCTGACTCTAAAAAAGGGAAATTATCTTTTCCATCCTCAGAGCAAGCATGCAGAATATTATTGTCATCCTATTCATAGATGTGGAAACTAAACCTAAGAGAGGCTGAGTGACTGGCCCAAAGTACCATGGCTGATAGGGGTTGTAATGAACTCAAGTGGTCTTTGTCTAGGATCAGAAATACCACCACTATATGTAATGGTGCTTGTAACTGTGACGTGTTATTTCCAATTGTCTGCAAAACACAAACATGAATAAATGAGATGAGTTGTTGGGGAAAAGTAAGAAAAAGGTGACACTGTTAGGGTTACCTATCTCTCCACGTACCTCCTAACATCAGACCCTGATTGGGGCAGAAAACCCTGGCCTGTACCACGATAAATGCCTCCTGTCCAATAATAGGATATTCAACAGCTCTTTGGTACCAACAATGAACAAATTTTTTGCAAAAGAATATTATTGCTGCAATTGGCCGGGCATGGTGGCTTACGCCTGTAATCCCAACACTCTGGGAGGCCGAGCTGGGCAGATCGCTTGAGCCCAAGAGTTTGAGAGCAGCCTGGGCAACATGGCTGTACCCACTCTCTACAAAAAATTGTAAAATTTGCCAGGCGTGGTGGCGCACGCCTGTGGTCCCAGCTACTCTGGAGGCTGAGGTGGGAAGATGGCATTGAGCCCAGGAAGTCAAGACTGCAATAAGCCATGTTCATGCCACTGCACTCCAGCTTGGGTGACAAAGTGAGACCTGGTCTCTCTCTATATATCTGTCTATCTCTATCTCCATATCTATATCTATATCTATATCTATCGTCTATATCTATATCTATAGCTTAGCTATATCTGCAACAGTGAATAGAAACCCCTTTAGCAAAGTGTTCCCAAACTCTTGCTTCTAATTCTTGACCAACTCAGAAGTAAAGGAGGAGAATGAAGTAAAGGAAGTCATACGTTTCCGTGCTCTCATGCATATTTTTATTTCTGTAAGGTCAGTAGTAATGTGCCTACTTTCATTTCTGATTTTAGTCCTCTCTCTCTCTCTGTTTTAGTCCAGCTAAATGTGTCTCCGTTGTTCTTTAAGCACTTCCTTATTTTTCTGGGACAACAAGATGATCCATTTAATCTTGGACTTTCTCTGCCCTAGCCCTGGAATCAGTCATTTCTCTAGTGAGCTCTGTTCTTTTTAATCAAGACTGTTGTTTAGAAATCGCGACCCAGGCGCTAAGTCAACTGATTGCTATTGAGATGTTCCCAGGCCTTCTAAGTGATGGAGCTGAGACATACTCATACGCACAGCCCTATTTTACGGCTATGTTTATTTCTATAACTATCTGTATATTGAAAGCCATCAGTGTATCAGGCCACTCTTGCACCGCTATAAAGAAATACCTGAGACTGGGTAATTTATACAGAAAAGAGGTTTAATGGGCTCTTGGTTCTGCAGGCTCTGCAGGACGCACAGTGCTGGCATCTGCCCAGCTTCTAGAGAGGCCTCGGGAAGCTTCTACTTGTGGTGGGAGGCAAAGCAAGAGCTTGTGTATCTCCTGGTGAAAGCAGGAGCAAGCGAGAGAGAGAGTGTGTGTGTGGAGGGGGGATGCCACCCACTTTAAAATGACAAGATCTCTCAAGAACTCACTATCACAAAGACAGCACCAAGCCATTCATGAGGGATCCACCCCCATGACCCCAACACCCTCTACCAGGCCCCATCTCCAGCCCTGGGGATTACAAGTTAATGTGAGATGTGGGTGGGGACAAACATCCAAACTAGATCAATGAGTTCACACCAACAACTCCAAATCGAATCCACATTCAAGCCTTCTCCCTTTTCATATCTGCAACTCCTTTCCCAAAGGGTGAGAAAGCCAGGTCCCTACATCATTCATATATTTACTGCAAAGCCAATCAATCATCTGAGCCCATCAGGTCACCACCCAACTTGGTACACGTTCCTCTCTTGGACCCCTGACCCCTCCCTAGGACACGGTCACCCTCGCCGACTCCCTTCCTTACTCCACAAAACTTCCTTGTGCAGGCCACTGCTGCGCTCAGCGGAGGATCATGTTTCATTCACACTGGTCCCCAGCTGCCCTCCACACTTTCCTTGAGTGGGCTCCCAATCCCAGGGGCTTTTGGAGGAAGAGAGGCAGGAAGGAAGACCAGCAGAGCAGCCGGCAGGAAGGGCCATTATTCCTTCTGATGCTCCATTCGTAGCCAATGGCAACTCAAACTGGTTGGCCGCGTGTCCTCCTGACAAACGCTGTGGTCATGTCTCAGATTTACCTCCAGAGGGAGCACTTCAGTCCACAGTCTTGGTGCCAGCTGCAATGGCATTAGCATCGCTTTGAAGGCTTTTCAGGGGACAGAGAAAGCAAATAGGTATTTTTTAGAAAGAGAAAAATAAATTGAGTTCATCACGCCTGTAATTCCAGCACTTTGGCAGGCCAAGGTGGGAGGATGGCTTGAGCCCAGGAGTTTGAGAGCAGCCTGGACAACACAGCGAAACCCCATCTCCACGAAAAAATAAAAAATTAGCTGGGCGTGATGGCACGCGCCTGTAGTCCTGGCTATTTGGCAGGCTGAGGCGGGAGGATCGCTTGAGCCCGGGAGGTTGAGGCTGCAATGAGCTGTGATCGTGCCACTACAATCCAGCCTGGGTGACAGAGTGAGACCCTGTCTCAAATAAACAAACAAACAAATAAATAAAAAGTTAGGCAGCTTTTACTTTTTGGATATATATATATATTCCCTATTCCCTGCGGATATTCTCAAGCCTTTTTTTTTTAAGTTTTTAAAGTTCAGTTGTTCTGTCATCTATGTGGTGCTCCAGCATCTGTTTTGAGTCTGGCTCTGTTGCCCAGGCTGGAGTGCAATGGCACCATCTCGGCTCACTGCAACCTCCACCTCCCGGGTTCAAGTGATTCTCCTGCCTCAGCCTCCCAAGTAGCTGGGAGTACAGGTGCCTGCCACCACGCCCGGCTCATTTTTGTATTTTTAGTAGAGACGGGGTTTCACCATATTGGCCAGGCTGGTCTAGAACTCCTGACCTTGTGATCTGCCCACCTCGGCCTCCCAAAGTGCTGGGATTACAGGTGTGAGCCACCGCACCCAGCCTCTAGCATCTGAACTCTTAGTCTCATGGTCTCTTTCCTGCCCCGGGTGTGCTTAGTTTTTATGCACTGCTCAGTGTCATTAAGAACTTTTTTTTTCCACAGTGCTCCTAAAGTTCTTATATTAATACATCGCTCTTTTTATTTTAAGAGCTCAGGTGCATATGTGCAGGTTTGTTATATGGGTAAGCGTGTGTCATGGGGGTTTGTTGTACAGATTATTTCATCACCCAGGTATGAAGCCTAGTACCCATGAGCTATTTTTCCTCATACTCTCCTTCCTCCAAACCTCCGCCCTGCAAAACGCCCCAGTGTATTTCATTCCCCTCTATGTATCCGTGTGTTCTCATCATTTAGCTCCCACTTATAAGTGAGAACATGTGGTATTTGGTTGTCTGTTCCTGTGTTAGTTTGCTAAGGATAATGGCCTCCAGCTCCATCCATCTCCTGCAAAGGACATGCTCTCGCTCAGGAACTTTTGTGGAGACTGCATTTCAACCCCAGGCTCCCACGAATCCACACATCCATTGGGGTAACCGTTGTGGGTTGAATTGTGTCCCCCAAAAAGGTATGTTCAAGTCCTAACACCTGGGTGCCCGGGAATGTGACCTGATTTGGAAATAGGGTCTTTGCCGATGTAATCAAGTTAAGGTCATACTAGATTGGGGTGGGCGCTAAGCAAATGTGACTAGTGTCCTCATAAGAGAGAGAGGCAGACACACTGGGAAGATGACCCCACGAAGAAGGAGGCAGAGATTGAAGCGGTGTCTCTACAAGACAGAGAGTGCCAAGGATTGCCAGAAACCACCTGGAGCTACGAGCGAGGCGTGGAACAGATATTCCCACAGACCTCCAGCAGGAACCAATCCTGCTGACAGCTGGATTCCAGACTTGTAGCTTCCAGAACCACGGGTGAATCCATTTCTGTTGTTTTCGGCCACCCAGTTTTTGGCCATTTCTTATGGCAGCCCTAGAAAACTAACATGGGTACTGTCGGCCCAGGACCACCTCGGACCAAATTTAGGACTCGAGGGCCACTGAACGGCCCCACCAGGAAAACCTAGACTGCACGTCTGCACAGAACCTGGCCCTTGGCCACAACTTTGCCCATGAGTGTTTTCCTTTTCCTTTCATCTCCTGCTTCCCCGCAGTTGCAGAGCTGGGGTGGGGTTTCCTTAATGTAGCGAGGGCTGCTATGCAGCTCCCCACACTTCACAAAGGCCTCCAGAACCAAAACCCAAGTTTGCCCAGGTCGGCCAGCATCCTCGGGGAATAAGCAGCTTCAGTGGCGTACTTCTTCTTGGATTCCCACTTCCTCTCAGGTTTTGCTCTCTTGTTGGTTCTCAGCTGTTTTGAACAGTCTCAAACTGTTTCATCTATCATTTGCAGTTATTTTCAGCAGAAATATCTGTCTCAATAATACCACCCAGCATCACCAGAAACAGATGGCAGGTCTTGCAGTGCTTTCGGGGATGGACAGACAGACCACCCTGACCACTGCCCGCTAGGTGCGGGAGAAGACTTATTTGTCGACTTTGGCTCTCCTAGACTGAGAAAGCAAATCCCACCGCTTCCCCTCAGGCCTGCGACACTCGGAAGCAATGCGACCGATGGAATCCCTGGATCTCCCCGCTTCCTGTGCCCGCTGAGTTCTGTCCCTCCAAGGGTACAATGATATCCATCAGCTGCCTGCCCCCTGCTGACACACTTTCTGTTTGAGGGTTTGCCTCTCAATGACTACAGAGAAGGCAACCTGGGCCGAGTAGAAGAGCAGCTGCTAGTCTCCTGATTGGTACCAACCCTGGGTCTCCGAGGAAAGGACAGAGTAGGGTCACCGTGCTTCACAACACAAAGTCAGTCGCCCATTCTCCCTGCCAGTTCTCAAGCCTATAATCCCAGCATTTGGGGAGGTCAAGGTGGGAGGATCACTTGATTTCCAGGAGTTCGAGTCCAGCCTGGGCAACACAGTGAGACCCTGTCTCTACTGTTAAAAAACGTAAGGAAGGAAGGAAGGAGGGAGAGAGGGAGGGAGGGAGGGATAAGGAAGAAGGAAGGAAGGGAGGGAGGGAGGGAAGGAGGGAGGAAAGGAAGGAATAAGGAAAAAGGAAGGAGGGAAGGAAGGAAGGGAGGAAGGAACGAAGAAAGGAATAAGGAAGAGGGAAAGAAGGAAGGAAGGAATAAGGAAGAGGGAGTGAAGTAAGGAAGGAAGGAATAAGGAAGAGGAAGGAAGGGAGGAAGAAAGGAAGGAAGGAAGGAAAAAAAGGTCACCTGTCAAACACAGCTTTAGGAGAGGATATAAATGTTCAATGTTGATCTTCTTCTGTGTCTTCATTTGCATTTTCATGGGAGCTTACAGGAGGCGCACAGGTGTCTTAGACAACATTTTAAAAATAACAACTTGAGGTTTAATTCACTAATGTGCTACACAATTCATATAAACTTGAGGTTTAATTCACCAGTGTGCTACACATGTGAAATGTGCTACACAATTCACATGTCTAAAGTGTACAATTCGATGGTTTTTAGTATATTCATAGATACGTGCAACCATCAGCATGACCAGCTTCAGGACATTCTCATCACCCCAAAAGGAAACCCTGTCTCCATCAGCAGTCACTACCCGTTTCCCCCAACTCCTCCAGCCCTGGGCAACAACTAATCGACTTTCCTTAGACAACATTTTCAGCCCTTATTGGGAGGAATTATAGTCGAATGGAAAATCCAGTTTGGGGCGTGGTGTAAACTGGAATTGCTTTCATGGTTTTTCCTTGTGCCTTCCTTGGGTCAGGCACTGCCGTAAGAGCATTGCATCCATCCTTTCATCAGTACTCTG
The DNA here is from genome assembly GCF_006542625.1 of Nomascus leucogenys. Classification (NCBI taxonomy): domain Eukaryota; kingdom Metazoa; phylum Chordata; class Mammalia; order Primates; family Hylobatidae; genus Nomascus; species Nomascus leucogenys. Next base: position 139,557,045 of record NC_044406.1, on the reverse strand, counting down.
CTGCACACGGATGGTATTTCTGCCCTTTTTACAGATGAGGAAACTAAGGCTCAGAGACATTAAGCAAGGGGCAGAGTGGGGCTTGTCCATGAGACCCCAGAGTCTGTGCTCTTGCACATACATTATCAGGCCAACATGATCTATCCATCTGAATTCCAAATAAATAAATAAAAATGCTTATAAGAAGTCCCCCCATGCTGGCGGGAGGTAGTGGCTCATGCCTGTAATCCCAACACTTAGGGAGGCACAGGCGGGAGGATTGCTTGAACCCAGGAGTTTGAGACCAGCCCAGGCAACATGACAATACCTGCATCTCTGCAAAAACGAAAAAAAAAAAAAAAAAAAAAAGACAAAAATTAGTCCCTCCAAGTTAGTCGCCATGATCTCTACCATGGCTTTTCAGTCATTTCTACCAAGCAGCATTTACGGTGACAGGGTATGGTCTCCAAAAATATTGACAGAGAAATCCTGATGGCGCTTCATCAGTTGCTCCCCATTGCTCTCGTGACCGCCTGAGCTCTGCCTCCTGTCAGATCAGCGGCGGCCTTAGATTCTCACAGGAGCGCAAACCCTATTGTGAACTGTGTGTGCGAGGGATCTAGGTTGTGTGCTCCTTATGAGCATCTAACTAATGCCTGATGATGTGAAGTGGAACAGTTTCATCCCCGAACCGTCATCCCACGCCCCATCCCCGTCTGTGGAAAACTTGTCTTCCACAAAACCAGTCCCTGGTGCCAAAAAGGTTGGGGACCGCTGTTCCGGGGGATGGTGCCTGACTGAGCTGGAGGAGGCCTCTGCTCTCCCTCTGGTGGAAGGAGAGAGAAAACAAAGCAGAATAAATGAGGCCGTTTGGACTGCCAAGCAAGGGAGTTAAAACAGTGCAGTGTGATTTAGGATGAGGACTTTAAGATGAAGAAGGTGATATACTTAGAACTGTTGAAAGTTTAAACTTAGGGCTGAATGACAAAAAGAAATCGGCCATGCAAAGATGAGGGGACAACAAGGACAAGCACCGTGTGTTCGAGGAAGGGCCAAAAGGCCAGCGTGTGTGTGGTGCGGCCGGCATGTGGTGTGGCTGGCATGTGGTGTGGCTGGGTGCAGCGCACCAGCAGGAGAGGGACATAACGTGATGTCCCAGTGGCATGAGGGCTCTGCAAGCCAGGCTGAGGATGAGTTCAGGTTCCCAGGGTAACTGAAGGGCATGGGAGGGTTTCAGCAAAGGTTTACCAGATGACACTGGCTGCCGTGTGGAGAGTAGATCACAGGGAGTCCTCACTCTCCAGTGTGAAAGCAGCAAGGAGGTCACTGTGACAGTCTAGGCAAAAGGTGAAGGGACTCAGGAGTTTGGATCATGAGAGGAAGAGGAATCCGTTTTGGCTTAAGCAACTGGGGATGAGGGAAAGGGCAGAGTTGGCAGGGGGTGGGGACTAAAAGTCCAGTTCTGGCTTGGACAGGCTACTGGGCCCATTTTCATGAAGGAACAGATCAGGACTGGAAGACAGAAATCTGTCATCAGCATCAAGACCTTGAAGATGGACAAGGTCACAAAGGGGGAGTGTCTCAGCAAGGAGAGGAAGAGAATTCGGGAGTCAGCTCGGAGACACAGGAACCAGCAAGGAGCCTGCAAGGCAGCTGCCGGGGCGTGGGAGGAGAACCAAGGGGTCTGAGGAGGAGAAAATGATGGTGCTAGGAATTGCAGAACCTCTTGGCAGGCACACTGCACTCAAACCCCTGCGCGAAGACACCCGGCCACCACCTCACGGGGGCCTCTGGGAGCCTAAGGCCACGCCCCTGGGGCGCCCCAGCCCCCTGTTGAGTGAGTTCCCGTCTGGAAACGCTCAGGGCTGTCCAAAGCATTTACTGTCTGTTCCGGCCAACACCTGACCTCCCTTTCTTACAGCATTTACTAGAGAGGGCTTACCCTGTCCCTTTGAGACATCTGTGTGGCACCCACAACCCAGGGTCTTTCCCGAGGGCCCCGCAGCCACTCCTTGGAAACGGAAACCTCAGGAGGCACGGGGCCCGGTCTCCCAGTCTCCAAGGGAGGGAAGAATCCCAACCTTGGTAAGCACCGGCAGCTCCCACACACGGCTGGGGTCGTGGCAAGGACGCTGGCTGCCCCGTCATCTTTCACTTGAGCCTGCACTCGCCCCCTCCCGACTCCCTCATTCTCCCTTCGCAAGGCCAGGCCGCCTCTGCTGGGGCGGGAACAGAGCCCAGCTCTCTCCCCCGCAAGCAGGGGTTTCTGAAGAAAATCTCTTTTCCCAGCTTGAACAAAGGCCCGCTTTTGTGTACCTTTGTGCATCTCCGGTGTTCTTGTCAAAAGAGGAGGACAGGCACAGAGGCCTGTGGGGACAAGGCCACAGGATGACGGAGATGGAGGCTGGAGAGGTGCAGCCGGCGGCCCCCAGCGCCGTGGAGAGGCCCGGAAGGCCGATCCCTCATGGCCCTGGCGGGGAGCCCGCCCTGCCAACACCACCGCTAGCTCAGCCTCCAGGCCTCCAGAACCAGGAGGCCACGCGTTTCTGTGGCTTCGGCCCCGCAGTCGGTGGTGCTTGGTCACAGCAGCCCCAGGAGACACAGTAAGCCCCTGCCCCGTGCCTTGCTGAGCGGCCGTGTCAACAGCGGGCTCTTCCCTGCCACTGGCACAGAAGAAAACCAAGCTGCGTTAACACCCGAGCGACTGTGTGGGAAGATGTATTCTCTGTGTATCAGAGGAATGTGTGCAAATTATAGGCATTTAGGAAATGTATTAACACGTAAGGAAAACTTCTCATTACTGGCCACCCAGCTACTCACGTCCGTCCAAGTGTTAGCAGGGTATGCACTCAGAGCTTTTACTTCTCTATTGGGGTCACGCTTTATCCATAAGTTTGTCACCTGGCCTGTTCACACCAACATGCTACAAGGCATGTTGCGTGTGAGATGTTCAAAATGCCAGCTGGGCCGGGCCATATCGTTACATACGCAGCCTCTTATCTCACCCCGACCTTTGGCAGCTACACATGATGAAGTGAAGCACCTTCCCAATGCCAGAGTCATCGTGAGTGCCCGACTCTCTCTTAGGGTTACACACCAGGGCTGAGGACGCTGCCTATGGGCTTGCTCCATCCCAGCAAATGGCCCCCTCGGAAGGGGCAGCATTGCAAGGGCCGCTGTCCTGCACCTTGCCAGCAGAGCACCCACCTAGGGCTTCATCGGTTGCCATTTTCAGATCACTTTTTGCTTGCTGTCGGACTTGGTGTTGTTTTAGTTACTGATGAGGGTGAAATGTTTTCTCACTGTGCTTACTGTTCGCCCGCACTGTTCTTGTGCATTGGTTGGCAGGAGGGGGAGCGCGCATGAACACCAGAGAACGCCAGAAGCTCCGGGAGGGATGGGCTTCTGGCTTGTGGATCAAGGGGCTGCAGCCAATAGGGCAGGCAGGCTGGTTCCCTCCCAAGAGTAATCCGACCAGTTGTTCTGGAAGCTCAACCTAAGTAAGGCCAAAAACGAAAACCCTGGAATGCCGTACTTCTGGGCAAATGGTATGGTTTTAAATCCTTGGTGTCTGGTGTACGGTCAACCCTACACTGTGCTACCGGGGGAGGAAGGAGGCAGCCCCACCTCCGGGCAGGGTGGTGGGTCTAGACCAAGATTCTGACTCAATTGGTCCAGGGGGCCCAAGCAGGGGTGTTTTTCCGGCTCCTAGGCACTGCTGCTGCGTTTCCCCTCATCTGTGTGCACTAAAGATGTCCCCATACTGGGTTGTGTGGTGGCCCTGAAGAGATACGTGCATATCTTATGGGTGTGACCTTCTTTGGGAAAAGGGTCTTTGCAGATGTAATGAATGCCAAGATGAGGAGATCATTCTGGATTATCCAGGTGGGCCCTACATCCAATGACTGGCGGCTTTTATGAGACAAAAGGGAAGACACAGACGAAGAGGAAGACACTGTGTGATGGCAGAGGCAGAGACTGGGGTTGATGGCTCTATAAGCAACCAGCAGAGGCTAAGACAGAGGCCTTTAAGTGATTCTCTTGGCGCCTGCAGAGGAAACCAGCCTTGCCGGACATAGTGGTGGGCACTTGGAATCCCAGCTACTCAGGAGGCTGAGGCACAAGAATTGCTTGAACCCTGGAGGTGGAAGTTGCAGTGAACTGAGATGGTGCCACTGCACTCCAGCCTGGGTGTCCGAGCAAGACTCTATCCAACAAGAAAGAAAGAGAGAAAGAAAAAGAGAGAGAGGGAAGGAAGGAAGGAAGGAAGGAAGGAAGGAAGGAAGGAAGGAAGGAAGGAAGGAAGGAAGAGAAAGAAAGAAGAAAGAAAGAAAGAAAGAAAGAAAGAAAGAAAGAAAGAAAGAAAGAAAGAAAGAAGAGAAAGAAAGAAGGAAGGAAGGAAGGAAGGAAGGAAGGAAGGAAGGAAAAGAAAGAAAGAAAGAAAGAAAGAAAGAAAGAAAGAAAGAAAGAAAGAAAGAAAGAAGAGAAAGAAGAAGGAAGGAAGGAAGGAAGGAAGGAAGGAAGGAAGGAAGGAAGGAAGGAAGGAAAAGAAACAAACCAGCCTTGCTGACAACTTGATTGCAGACTGTGGCTTCCAACACTGTGAAGGAGTTTCTGTTGTTTTAAGTCCCAAGTGTGCAGTACTTTGTTACAGCAGCCACAGTCTACTTATACACCCTCCCTCCAAAAAAAATGTAAAGTGCTCTTGTAGAAAAATTGCAAGATTAGGATTTAAGTGCAGCACCCGTGAGCAGAGAAAACTGTGCCTTTCACGTTTTCCCAAGTAGAATCTGAGGGGCACCTGGCTTGAAGGAGGAGAAAGGTCACTCACCCCCCATACCCCGCCCACAGATGCTGAGAAAGCCCTCAGGCCAGGTTAATTTTTAGGCCTCATATCCCAATTCTAGCCAGCCTCACACTGTCAAATAGCAGAAAGCCCTGTGAGGAAGCCTCAGGGTGGATTCACAATATCCCGTTCCCAACCAGGGCAGCTTGGAGGAGGGCAGGGAAGGAAGGCCCGGGTGCTGGGGAGTCAACTTCCAACTTTGTTTCCTTTGCTACAATTGCAGGGTTAATGCCCAGAGCTCTGACACCCCAGGAAATTTCCAGAATCTTGTAAAACAAGTAGTCGTCTGTTGTTCATAATTGGGGACAGTGTAGGAAATGGCATCACAAACTTCTGGAATATGATGAAACAGCCACCACCGGTCACACTAGGCAACAACACTCTTGAAGACAAGAGCATGCTTCGGTGTTAGAAAAAGAAAAGTGCTCATGTGTGAAGCATCCTTCCGACAGACCACAAGGTGGTCATGACGACTCCAAACTCAAGGCAGTAAAGGGGGGAAAAAATGGATAAATGTGACTACATAAAGAAAAAAAAAAACTTCGAGGCTGAGAAGCACCAGTAGTTTAGCAGGGTGTGGTGGCACACACCTGTGATCCCAGCTACTCGCAAGGCCAAGGCAGGAGGACTGCTGGAGCTCAGGAGGTCAAGGCTGCAGTGAGCTCTGATTGTGCCACTACACTCCCGCCCAGGTGACAGACAGAGACCTTGTCTCAAAACAAAAAACAAAGAAACACTAGTAGCAAGGTCAAAGCAGGAAAAGATATCTGCAATTTCTTTCACAGGCACAAACCTAATCCTGCTCATGGACAAAGAGTTTCTAAAAGCTGAGCAACAAAAGATAACAACCCAGTAGAAAAATGGATAAAAGATACAAGCAGCCCAGTGGGGTGCAGTGGCTCACGCCTGTAATCCTAGCACTTTGCGAGGCTGAGGCAGGCAGATCACTTGAGGTCAGGAGTTTGATACCAGCCTGGCCAACGTGGTGAAACCCCCATCTTCTACTAAAAATACAAAAATTGGCCGGGCACAGTGGCTCACCCCTGTAATCTCAGCACTTTGGGAGGCCAAGGCAGGTGGATCACGTGAGGTCAGGAGTTCGAGACCACCCTGACCAACATGGTGAAACCCCGTCTCTACTAAAAATACAAAAATTAGCCGAGCGTGGTGGCAGGTGCCTGTAGTCCCAGCTACTAGGGAGGCTGAGGCAGGAGAATCGCTTGAACCCAGGAGGCAGAGGTTGCAGTGAGCTGAGATCACACCACTGTACTCTAGTCTGGGCGAGAAGAGCAGAACTGTCTCCAAAAAAAAAAAAAAATATATATATATATATATACACACACACACACACACACACACATACATACATATACATATATACACCTATACATATACATATATATATGATATGAGCAGCCCATTCAGAAGCAGAACTAAAAAGGGTCCTTAAGCCTCAGGAAAGATGCTTAAGCTCACTCTTAACAGAGAATTGCATGGCCTAGCGAATGACAAAAACCCAAACGGGCTTTCCCACCTCCTCCTTGGCAAGGCTAGGGAAATAGGGGGTGGGGAGAGACGGGAAACCAAGCTCCAAGGAGGAAGGGGCTCAGGTACCATCTACCCCATCGCCCACGCTCAGTGGTGCCACTTCTCAGAATCTATGCCAAAGATACGCACTACTAATGCACAAGGATTTTTACTATGCCATTATTTATGGTAACAAAAAGATTGGAAACAACCCAAATGTCCATCAACAGTGACTGGTTAAATACACATCGGTCTGGCTGCAAAATGGAATAGCATGCAGCCCAAAAGGAGAGCACCCATGTGCATGGTAAGAAGGCAGCACTCCCAGGGCACAGCGGCAGGTGGGTTGGTGTCCGGTGGGAGGAAGAGCTGCCACCCAGCTGGGAAGCAGTTCTCCCTGAGAGCCCCAGGCCCCCATTCTTGACTTCCCCAGTGCGGGGTGGAGGAAAAGGGAGGGATTAGCCCAAGGCAAGTGGTTCGAGCAGACAGAAGGGAACAAAAAGAGCAGCGAGTCAGGCCTGATCGGGTCCGCATCTACCCTAAAAGAGGGGACCAGCAGATCAAGAGCTGAAGCATAAGGTGCCGCGGCCAGCTCCTGGGTGGGGCTCCAGGTGGCATCCCAGTTGTGGCCATCCAGCCCTTCATCCTGGGCTAGGCAGGCGGGAGAGGAAAGCGCAGACTGCACAGTCCCAGGCATGTCCTCGGCAGGCAGTGGCCTTGCACTGGCCGGCCCTACTCAATGCACTCCATGACATGTATCTGCAGGGTGTCCATATCAGGGGCCTGATACTGGCACTTGGGACAGCAGAAGTCAGGTGGCTCCTCGGGGGGGCTCCTCCTCTGGCTGGGCAGGGCCAGGGGAGAGGAGAGGTAGGCTGGGAAAAGAGAAGAGTCAGAGGGAAGGGGAGCATGGAGGGGGACTGAGGCTTGGCAGGACTGTCAATGGCAGACCTGGTCTCACAGGCCACTCATGTACGACCAGGAGCCGCCGCTACTACGGCATGCCTCCCTTAGCCTCGGGGAAGGGGCTGGGCTACCGATGGGGTGGCCTACACGAGCTCCCACCGTCAAGTCTCCAGAGAGCGACAGGAAGGTCGAACTGTGACCTCCCTCGGCGCAGCACCTGCCCTCCCCACCCACCTCCTCCCGCAGGCCCAGTGCTCGCTCACTCACCGGGGGCGGGGGGCAAGGGGGCCTGGGAGACCTCGACGTGCCGCTTCCTCATGTCCTCGATCCTTTGAAAACAGAAACCGTCCAGTCAAGGCACGCGTTTCTATAAAGCTCCTTGGCTGGACTAGTGTCAAAGAAGCTCTTGGAAGCTCAGGTGAGAGGAGAGGGACCACAGTGAGCCCTAACCCAGAACACCAGGAGCCATCCGTCTCCTGTGGTCACCACTGGCAACCCCCCAGTGTCGCACCCACTGCTCACATGGGCACGCTCTCAGAGGCCCACCTGGCTGACTCCTGACAGCTGGCCTTCAGTTTGCTGTACTCCCTCTGCAGCTGCTCCAGCTGCTCCTGCAGGAGCTCCTTCTTCTCGGCCAGCTTCTCCCGGGCCTGCCTCTCAGCCTGGAAGTCCGCCTTGTAGATATCCGCCTGGCAAATCCAACAGAAAGGGATGTGCCCGCCACAAGCCAGCCACCCACCAGGCACTGTGCTGGGCACCACAGGAACAAAGCAGAACCCACTGCTGTCCTCCCAGAGCCCCCAGCAGTGCAGAGGAAACAGATACGTCAGCGAGTAATGCCAAGCTCACCGAGAGGTCTAAGGAGCAGCACAAGTGGCTCAGAAGCTTATGAAAGGCCAATACAAAATGATGCCAAAGAGGCCGGGCGCGGTGGCTCACGCCTGTAATCCCAGAACTTTGAGAGACTGAGGTGGGCAGATTACCTGAGGCCAGAAGTTCGAGACCAGCCGGGCCAACATGGTGAAACCCTGTCTCTACTAAAAATACAAAAATTAGACGGGCGTGGTGGCAGGCGCCTGTAATCCCAGCTACTCTGGAGGCTGAGGCAAGAGAATAATTTGAACCCGGGAGGCAGAGGCTGCAGTGAGCCAAGATCGTGCCACTAGTGTGCCACTCCAGCCTGGGCAACAAGAGCAAAACTCAATCTCAAAAAGCAAAAGCAAAACAAAAAAAAAAAAAAAGAGACACCAAAGAGACACTCCAGGTCCCAGTGCCAGGGTGAGTCAGAGAGGAGGGCCCTCACCTGGGCCTTCAGCACCGGAACGGTCTCCATCACAATCTTGTGCTGCTCAGCCTCCTCCTTCAGCTTATCGATCACCTCCTGTTTGGCCACCAGGGCCTCCTCGGCCTGCTGGAGCTGCTGTTTGAGATCTTCCAGCTGCATTCCCTAAAGATGGGCAAGGGGAGCTGACGGAGCCTCGTCGGCCCAGGGCGAGGCTGGCTGAGAAGAACTGAGAAGGACAAAAGAGTGGCCCTGGCTGACCAGGCTGGGTGATGCCAGCCCCTGATTTGAGGGCCCATTGCAGGATCTCAGCGTGCACAGGGAGATGGCTGCGTCCTGTCACGGCCCAAAACAACAGAGGAGATGCTGAGGTTTTTTTCAGGACTGAAGAGGCCGCTGAGGTCATCTGGCACGACCTCCCAGCTGGGCCGACATTCCCTTCCCAGAATCCCCAGTTCCACAGCCCTCCTCCCACCCTTCATAGGGCACAGGCCACACCCACTCACAGCGAGCCGGTCCTGTGCCCGCCACGTACACAGCTCAGCTGACAGCCCTCAGTCCTTCCACTCTGCCACCTGGTCAGAGGTGCACTCCTCCCACGCAGGCATCTCCAGCCCCGTGAGACACAGACAGACACACCCCACCAACGCTCCCCTCCAAAGATTAAGTGGCCAGTTTTGTAGCTAACTCTTCCCCATGTGACCTGGCTTCAGGCTTTGTCCTTATAAATCTCCTCTGGGTACACTTACGATTGACGGTGTCTTGCTAAAATGTGATCACTAGCAAACTGCACCCAGCTTAGGTCTGATGAGGACAAACGAGGAAAAGGCTCCCAGCCAACACTGGGGTGGAAATGCTGTCGGGCTTACCTTGGCTTGGGGGAAGCTGAGCCAGGTGCCCAGATGGCGATGGCTGGCAAGAGGGAATGTCCATGGAGACAAGATGTCCCCAGCCCCACAGAGGGAGCATCCCAAGGCTCTGGCCCAGCCCCCCATTAAGATGGCCTGCTGACACTCCTGAGAGCAACATCCTGGGGTTGCCATCTCCCCACAGCTTCCCTGAGCTGTCGCAGCTGCAGCCTGATACAGGTCTAAGGCAAGTCTAAGGCAGGTCTACCCATTCTCAAGGTTCAGGGCCACGGGGAGAGGAAGAGGCAAGGCCAGCCCTAGAGCCCCGGTAGCCGCACTCACTCGCTTCCGCTCGCTGCCCACCACGCTGCTCTTGATGTGGTTGTCATATTCTTGGAAGAGCTGGTGATAGGCCACCTGCAACTGGGCCAGCTTCCTCCTGAGGAAAGGGAGCTTTTGCTGGAGAAACCACCTCATCCCAGTCCAGCCACGGTTCTGCCTGCTTCCAACTCTACCCCCTTCCTTCCCTCCCTCGCATCACAGGCCTGGAATGGGGTCTTCCAAGGCTGTGTGAGGACTCCTGAGGCCGTCAACTGTAAAGCAGGTTTTGGTGGACTGGTCACCAGGCAGTTAATATCGTTTTCCTAAAAGCTAATATTTTTAATGTTTATAATAAAATCGCGGCCAGACGCGGTGGCTCACACCCATAATCCCAACACTTTGAGAAGCCAAGGCAGGAGGATGGCTTGAGCTCAGGAGTTCAAGACCAGCCTGGGCAACATGGGAAAACGCCACCTCTACCAAAAATACAAAAATTAGCCAGGAGTGCTGGCCTGCGCCTATAGTTCCAGCTACCTGGGAGGATCGCTTGAGCCCAAGAGGCGGAAGGTACAGTAAGCCGAGACACTGCCACTGCACTCCAGCCTGGACGATAGAGCAAGACCCTGTCTTGAAAATAATAATAATAATACAATGGAACTACCCTGCACTTTTCAAAACTGTGAACTTCACAAACAGCTCAGAAAGGCAGGGGAACTGTTCTAGATTAAAGGAGACTCAAAAGGCACGCCAAGGACAGGAACCTGAGGTCCCAGATTGGATGCTGGTAGAAGGGAGGGTTTGGGGGTATTTTTGTTGTCTTTCTGTTGCCCAGGCTGGTCTTGAACTCCCGGGCTTAAGCCATCCACCCACCTTGGCCTCCCAAAGTGTTGGGATTACAGGCGTGAGCCACAGCACCCGGCCTAGAAGGGGTTTCAAAGGACAAGTCCCCTGATGACCTAGTGGCTAGGAAAAAAAACTACAAAAAAGGCCACGTGTGGACACGCAGTGAAACATGGTCTGGAGAGCAGATGGCATGACTATATCAAAGACAAACTGGGTGTCATCATGGTCACCTCTACCATTAGCAAGGCTAAGGGACAGAATGGGCCCACAGCCACAGGCAGAATCTGAAGGAGTCCTCAGAAGGCAGAAAGAACCATGGACCCAACACTTCTCAGCCTTTTGGCTAAGATCAAGTGTAGAACCACAGACCCTGTGGTGCGGCCCCGCCCCCGGTGACTCACTTCTCCTCCGAGGCGGCCTGGCGCTCCATGCGGAGTGCGGCCTCCACGCTCTGGCCCTGCATGCGCAGCTGGTCCACCTGCACGCTGTGCTGCTGCTGCAGCGCCTCACGCTCACTCTCCAGCTGCCGCGCCTGCTCGCTGGCCGCCCGGGCCCTGGCACAGAGAAAGAGCAGACTCAGGGAGGACGAACGGGGGGACAGGAGGGGCTATGCGCAGGGTGTGGGCGGGGGATGGGGGTCGGCTCTGAACACCCCGTGACTGCGAGCCGATGCCAAGTGGCAGGGTGGAGGCACCATCCACAGACACGAGGACAACTGCAGGGGGCCAGGTGGGAGCAGCAGGTGAGGAGCTTTGCTTGAGATGTGTTTGCTTCAATGCAGGAGCCCAGCAGGTGACCAAGTACAGATGGCAAGGAGACCTGGAAGCCAGCGGAAGGGGGTGGTCCGAGAAAAGGATGGGGTCGTCTGCATCCCGCAGTGCTGGGGCCAGGTGAGAGGAGCCCTCGGAACTGCCCGTGGAGTTCCAATGGGGGCTGCTGGGGGCCCCAGCAAAAGCAGTCTCAGTGGAGGGGGTCAGGAGAGACTGCTGTTCCAAAAGTGAGAGACTGCCCACCTGGGCGTGCAAGCACTGAGCTCAATGCAGACCGGGCCTCGGCCCCATCCCTGCTGCCACCCAGAGCTCTGCTGGAGTCCCAGACGACCTGCTCGGATGCTCAGTTCCCACACCTGCCCCCCTACAGCTCCCTTAACCTCCAGTTTCCAGGGTCTGGCCTCATCCCACCACACCAAGCCCTTCCACAGCCTCACTGCGGGGACGATGGTGGGTGCGTCTGTGCAGGTCCTGGGTGGCCTCTGGCCACAGGCAGACACAGCCCTTCTCCAGTCACCCCAACTCTGCCTGGCAGGCCTGCCTGCATACTGCCCCCACACCCTGCACGGGCTCCCTCTGCCCATCAGAGCCTGGGTCAAGCTCCTCTCCCGTCTGCCCTGCCAGCTGCCCCAAGTGCACCCTGACCGCCTACTGTGCTGGGATGGCTGGGGCCCCCCTGGCAGCTGATCCATCTGTCTGGAGGGCAGAAGCAGGGCCAAATGAGAACCACAGAAACCTCCCTGCCCTTTGACCCAATGGTCCCACTCACAAGAACCAAGACCCCTTTGCAAAAGAGAGTAACCAGCAGGCCTGAGGCCACCGGCTGGCAAGGTTGGCCCTTGGCTGGTGAAGTTCCCTTGCCACAGTGACACTTTCCCTAGTGGTCAGGGCGGTCCCATTTGTAGGAACAATGTGGTTGACGCGAGCACCCGCTCTGCTGCTGGGAGTCGGGGATTTAGGTACCTGCCTAGCAGAGGACGCTGACAGGACCTGCCCCCAGTAAACACCCAGGGCGCTGAGTCTCTAGCGGGCATCCCTGGGCAGCAACATGGCCCGTGTGGGAGGCGCTTCTCACTGTGCCACTCGCAGGGCGGCGGGAGGCTGGGACAGGGCTTCTCCAACTCCCCCCGCGGCTCCTGCCCTGTGCCTTTTTCCCTGTCATCAACCTCAGCCACGAGGGCGACCGTGCACCAGTCCCAGAAGTCCTTCCAGAGAACTAGACACCGTGGGTGTGGGCTCGGGGCCCCCAAAACGCCTCCTAAGGAAATAATCCAAACTCCATCTAAGGGTCACAGAGTGCGGAGAGCCGGCTGGAACCCAGGTCCCGGATGCCTGGCCCAGACCTCTCCCGACGCCTGCCCCGACGTGTTTACGCAGCCTGCCCCAGTCTATTGTCATCAAGGAGCACCCTGGCGGCCCCTAAACCCACCTCATGCTTTTGGAAACCCTGGAAGGGGTCTCCGGAGCCGGCTCCCCCGACTCACCGACCCTCCAGAGCCTGGCATTCCTTAGTGGCAGCCTCCAAGCGACTCTGACTCTCCTGCAGCTCCCCGAGCAAGGACGTCACCTGGGCTTTCACAGAGGCCTTGTCCTCAGCCATCTGCTGCAGGAGAAAAAGCCACTTCCTGTCAGCACTGCTTTCTCCCCAGCGGCCCACTCCTGCCATCCGCAAGCCCGGGGCAATCCGCAAGCAGCTGAGGCCTGCGCACCATGAGGCCTTTTTTCCTGCCCTCGGCACCCCCAAACCTGGGTGCCCTGGGGCCTCATGAGCCCAAGGGCCACCCAACCCTCCCCAGCTGCCCACCTTAACCCTCTGCCACAGGGTAACACACAGATGGGGCAAAAAGAGATCCCCAAAGAGACGAAGGAGCACAAAGCTGCCTTGGGGTTGTCAACAGCTTAGTCACTGCCCCGGCAAGCAGGCCTTGAGGGCTGAACCCGGTGGCCTTGCAGCTGCAGCCCCAGCAGGGGATCTCTCTCCGCCTCTGAGACTTGGGACAAAAGGAGGCCAGGCACGAATAGGGCAAAGTAAACACAGGCCCCAGTCCACACCCGGGGCTGCCAGGATGGGAGAGTTTGAGCAAATCAAGAGTGGACACTGAATTTTGTTGAACACTGGGAACTGCAGAACCTCTCGGCAGGCACACTGCACTCAAACCCCTGCGCGAAGACACCCGGCCACCACCTCACGGGGCCTCTGGGAGCCTAAGGCCACGCCCCTGGGGCGCCCCAGCCCCCTGTTGAGTGAGTTCCCGTCTGGAAATGCTCAGGGCTGTCCAAAGCATTTACTGTCTGTTCCGGCCAACACCTGACCTCCCTTTCTTACAGCATTTACTAGAAAGGGCTTACCCTGTCCCTTTGAGACATCTGTGTGGCACCCACAACCCAGGGTCTTTCCCGAGGGCCCCGCAGCCACTCCTTGGAAACGGAAACCTCAGGAGGCACGGGGCCCGGTCTCCCAGTCTCCAAGGGAGGGAAGAATCCCAACCTTGGTAAGCACCGGCAGCTCCCACACACGGCTGGGGTCGTGGCAAGGACGCTGGCTGTCCCGTCATCTTTCACTTGAGCCTGCACTCGCCCCCTCCCGACTCCCTCATTCTCCCTTCGCAAGGCCAGGCCGCCTCTGCTGGGGCGGGAACGGAGCCCAGCTCTCTCCCCCGCAAGCAGGGGTTTCTGAAGAAAATCTCTTTTCCCAGCTTGAACAAAGGCCCGCTTTTGTGTACCTTTGTGCATCTCCAGTGTTCTTGTCAAAAGAGGAGGACAGGCACAGAGGCCTGTGGGGACAAGGCCACAGGATGACGGAGATGGAGGCTGGAGAGGTGCAGCCGGCGGCCCCCAGCGCCGTGGAGAGGCCCGGAAGGCCGATCCCTCATGGCCCTGGCGGGGAGCCCGCCCTGCCGACACCACCGTTAGCTCAGCCTCCAGGCCTCCAGAACCAGGAGGCCACGCGTTTCTGTGGCTTCGGCCCCACGGTCTGTGGTGCTTGCTCACGGCAGCTGTAGAAAACTCATCCACTTCCCATACAGGAAATCAACGCCTTAAGCCAGGCGCTCCAAGCCCTGAGTGCAGCAGCGTGCACAGCCCACCATCCACGCCTTTCCCCAGGGGAGCGGAGCCCGGCTGTGGCAAGTGCCAGGTACCCGCCAGCAAGTTTCCTCTCCACCACTTCTCCCCCTCTTGCCCCCTCAAAGGCAGCACAGCCCCTTCCTGACTACCATTGCCAGGATCCTGCGATCAGCCAGGCCCACACACAAAGACCCTGAAACCAGGCGGGGTCTGTGCTAATGACACGATTTATGGGGGGAGCCTTGGGCCACACAGCTGGATCTCTGGTGGCTATAGCCCGAGTGACCAGGGTTGGCCACGCAGGCGCTCCATGCCTACGCGGCCCACCCCCCGCGGAAACCCTGGCCGCCACTGCTGGGGTGAGCTTCCCGGTTGTGACTCCGCGCACGCTGTCCCACACTGTTGCCGAAAGAAACAGGTGCTGTCTGCACAGCTCCCCCGGGCGAGGAGCCGCTGAAGCTCACGCCTGGTCTCTCCTGGAGCCCGCCCTGTGCGCCCTGAGCCTTCGCTCACCATAACCTGTGTCCTTTCCTTGTAATAAACCGGAACTGGGAGTGTGACAGCTTTTCTGAGTTCGGAGCCCTCCCAGCACAGCACTGAGCCCCAGGGCGCTTTGGGGGACCCCGACCACGGGTTCCCTTGTGGAACACTGGCGTCACTGTGGGTTTTCAGAACCTGGCCCTGCCCCGACTACCTGCTGGCATCTCTTCAGGTGCTCCACCTCCCGCAGAGCCTGCTCCTTCTGCCTCTTCAGGTCGAGCTTCTCCAGGCCGAGTCTCTCCACCAGTTTCCTGGCCTCCTGGAATTTGCACATGAGGAACTCCTTCTCCTCCCTCTGGCTGGCTTGGAAATGCAGAAGCTCCTCGCAGCGCTCCCGCAGCATCTGGTTGCTCTGCCGGATGGCATCTGGTGGCAGAGGGGACAGTGGAGGGGAGCTGTGCAGCCTGGCCCGCCGGGCCCTGCCTGGGCCCACATGGGCCTGAGGCTCAGGAAGTCAAAGGCCAGAAGTGGGGCCACCCATCCTGGTGCCCCCCCCATAATACCATGCAGCTTCTCTCAGGGGTGGATGGCATCTCAACACTCCCTTTTGTTTCTTTAAACACTTCCAAAATCCATTACACTAATGCCCCTCACTTTCTACAAGAAAATAATACCAAACACATCAGCTTCACTTAATAGTATGTGTCAGCCAGGCACAGTGGCTCATGCCTGTAATCCCAGCACTTTGGGAGGCCGAGGTGGGTGGATCACCTGAGGTCAGGAGCTCCAGACCAGCTTGGCCAACATGGTGAAACCCCATCTCTAATAAAAATACAAAAATTAATCTGGCGTGGTGGCACACGCCTGTAATCCCAGCTACTTGGGAGGCTAAGGCAGGAGAAGCACTTGAACCTGGGAGGTGGAAGTTGCAGTGAGCCAAGATCACGCCATTGCACTCCAGCCTGGGGGACAGAGCAAAACTCTGTCTCAAAAAAAAAAAAAAAAAAAAAAAAAAGTATGTGTCAAATGCCACTTTTTTGAATTTTTACTTTTGTAGAGACAGGGTCTTGCTATGTTGCCCAGGCTGGTCTCAAATTGTTGGCCTTAAGCAATCCTCCCACCTCGGCCTCCCAGCGTGCTGGGATTATAGGCATGAGCCACTGTGCCTGGCCTTATGCCACTTTGTTTGTAAGTGACTCGAATTCATTTGTATTCTGGTCAGTCTGAGGTGTGCCTGTCCTCAAATGGTCGGTATTGGTCCTCCCTGGCCTACATCTCTGTTATCTTTTAGATCGGGGGTCCTAACACGCCTGCAGACTCCTAGGGTCAGCCTCCCAGGCAAACTTCACTGCAGCAAAAGGCTTGGACCAGGCAAGTTAGTGGCATCTCTGAGCCTCAAAGTCCTCATCTGCATAGTGAACAGAGACAAGAACATTCATCTTACAAGACGAGGAGGGTTAAACGAGGAAGCAGAAAACAAACGGGAAAAACCGCTGGTCCTCCCCTCACCAGAGCATGTGCCAGTGCCAGGCAGTCAGCAGAGGCCACAGGAAGGAGAGCCCCACGCCCAGGAGACACCCCAAGTAGTGAAGGAGCCATCTGAGGTGACAAAACTGACAAGTGATGTGCCAAGGTTCTAGCAACTTTATAGCAGCTACAGAGCTGGATAAAATGGGGCAGGCAGTAGCTACCCTGTGATCAAAACCCTCAACCAACTAACTATTGCCTGCTGACGAGCACAACATCCACCCCCCATCAGAATCCCGCTGGCTCTGCCCAAGGCTCAGCTCATCTGCAACTTGTCTTTTTTTTTTGAGACAGACTCTCGCTCTTGTTTCCCAGGCTGGAGTGCAATGGCGCGATCTCGGCTCACTGCAACCTCCACCTCCCGGGTTCAAGCAATTCTCCCTGCCTCAGCCTCCCGAGTAGCTGGGATTACAGGTGCCCGCCATCACGTCTGGCTAATTTTTGTAGTAGAGATGGGGTTTCACCATGTTGGCCAAGCTGGCCTCAAACTCCTGACCTCAGGTGATCCCCCCACCTCGGCCTCTGAAAGTGCTGGGATTACAGGCATGAGCCACTGCACCTGGCTGGCAACTTGTCTTGTTAAAAATGTTCTGAACTGAGGTAAAATTCACATGACATCAAATTCACTGTTTTAACTAATTCAGCACTTTTCGGTGTATCCATCAGGTTGTGCAACCATCCGCACTATCTAATACCAGAACAGTTCCGGGACCCCATAAGCAGTCACTCCCCCAGCACCCTCCTCATCTGCATCTGCCTCTGCAGATTGGCCTCTTCTGGACATGTCTCACACTAGTGGAGTCACACACTAGAGACATGCAACTTCTTCTGTGAATCTCTCCCTAAACATTCTAAGTACAGCCTCCTCCATGGACATAAGCATGTACATCTTGAGGGACAGACATCTTCTGGGCCCTTAGGGGCTTGGCCCAGGGCCTGACACATGGAGCTACCAAGTTTCACTTGCCATCCACAAAGCTCAGGTCAGGCGGAGCAGGGGGAGTCAACACAGCCTTGAGGCCTCCTTGTGTCCCTGGAGCCTGAGGGAAGCTGCTGCACTGAACACACAGCCTGGAAGGGAAGCAAGGGCGCCATACACTGTGCCAGGGTCCCTGCACGGCTGGCCTGCAACACTCACCCTCAAGTCCCCCTCAATAGAGCACTCTCCCGGGGATGAGCAGAGGCCCCCAGTCTAGCTGTCACCTCTCTGTGCACCAGTGCCCTGAAGATCCCAATACAGTGGGTCTCACCAGGGACAACTGTATCCCCCAGGGGTCATTTGGCAATAAATATCTGGGGATATTGTTAGTTGTCACAACAGGACGGGTGCTACTGGCATCTAGCAGGTACAGGCCAAGGACCCTGCTCCACACCCTACAACGCACAAGAGAATTCTCCAGCCCCAGGTGCCGATGGCACTGAGGTGGGGGACCCTGTCCTGGAACAGGCAGGTCATGTTGGGTCTCCATGCTCCAGCAGGGCCTCTCCAATTCAGCCTCGCCGTCGAGGAGACCAAGCAGCCCCTTGACAGCAAGCTGACTGCACTGACCCCTTCCTCCATAGAAGGAAAGGTGATTTGCCTTGACAGTAAGAGGAAACACATCGCAGGCATGGGTCTTGTCCCTGCCCACGGGGTGTCAGCCAGAGCCACTCTCTGAAGCCTACAGAGTATGTGACTTGTCAGCACAGAGCCCCACATAACATCTTGGACCACAGTCCAGCAAAGAAGGCAGGGGAGTGGGCCCATGACAGCGGTCTCTAGTAGTCACAGCACATGCCACCTCGCCCAGGAGCTGCCAGCCAGCCAGGACCCAACTGAGGTGCCAGCTCAGGGATGACTCCTGCAAGGAAGGGGTGTTGTCCTCCACGATGGGGTGGACACTTAGGCCTGAGTCCCCAGCAGGAACCAAAGGATGAAACAAAAGGGGCTACAAGCCCCACCACACCCAGTGAGCCACGTGGGGAGTCTGTGCCGCCCCTCCCTGCAGCTCTGGGACCCGCGGTTTAGAAGGCCCCTGCAGCAGAAAGGCAAGAGTATACAGCGGGTGCCACCTGGCCCCACCAGGCTAACCCAGGGCAATGCAGAGCAGTGGCAGGGAGAGGGGGTGAGGGGGAAGAATGGCAGGGGCTGGGGGTGCCATCACGCCCAGGGCGCGGGCAGGAGCGTGCAGCTGAGCCCTGAACCCACGACGACCTGAAGCTGAGCAGCACGAGGGTGAGGGGCGCCCGGACTGCAGTCTAGGAAAGAACTCCCCAGTCCCAGCCGCTGGGTGTGGGAAGTCAGCCTTCACCTCCGCTGAGGTGTGTGCCGCTGAGGTGTGCGCCAGGACTGCCCCAGAGGAATGTTGCCTGGGGGGCCACGCACCTTCCTTCCCAAGACAGACCACGCCCCTCTACCAGGACAGGCCCCACCCCCTCTCTGGGCAGGCCACGCCTCTTCCCAGGGCTGACTCTGCCCTGTCCCGGGATGGACAGCACTTCATGAGTGCTCAATGCAGGGACACAGAGGCCTGGACATGTTGGTCCAACCTGGAAGGTTCATTCCAGCTCCAGAGCTCCCTGTAAGGTCCAGCAAGGCTGTCCTGGAGCCTACCCGGCAGCGCGCTTCTCCCTCTGCCTACCCGGGCTTCTTCCGCTGTCCCTCCTTTCCCTTCCCAGTACTGGTCCTGAGAGCACGCTAAACTTCCTCCCCGCCAATCTGCACCTCAGAGTCTACTTCCTGAAACCAAGAGGGAGGGCAGCACATCCCCACCCCAGGCCCAGGAAATGCAGAGGTGCAGGTGGGGAGAAGACGCCTTCCCCTCAGCAGGGCCAGATCCCCTGACTCTCCTCACCTCGGAGCTCTTGATTCTCCTCCAGGCAGCGCTGGAGGGTCTCAGGAGCACCGTGTTCTGAAGGCAGGTGCAGCATGGCTGGCTTCCCCAGAGGAGACTCTTCGCCCAGCACGTCCTGATCTGCTGCCGGGCCACCACTGGGCTGCACCATCTCACACAGT
The DNA here is from genome assembly GCF_006542625.1 of Nomascus leucogenys. Taxonomy (NCBI): domain Eukaryota; kingdom Metazoa; phylum Chordata; class Mammalia; order Primates; family Hylobatidae; genus Nomascus; species Nomascus leucogenys. The sequence continues at coordinate 139,537,655 of NC_044406.1, read as the reverse complement.
TGGCTCTTCCAGAGGTGCCTGCTCATCCAACAGGGCAAGGGCTGAAAGAGAAAGGCAGCAGGGGAGTCACAGGAGACCCACATCCTTACCCAGCAGAAAAAGCCTATGAGTTCTGGGGCTACATTTTAAACAGAATGCTGATAATTCGCCTAGTGTATCAGGATGCTAAAGTGGGTTTTCAGTCTAAAGGGTAGCAGATATTCCCATTCCAAAGGGAGGTGCTGGACCACCCATGTGGGACTTGGAAAGGCCTATCTCCAGGCTGGAAATGGAAGAATTTCACCAGAGGTAGGAGAGTCGGGACAGGACTGTTTGTGGAGGGAGATGTCACTATGCTGGGAATCCTGATCCCCTACACACCTCCAAGCAGGAGAAGTGGAGGGTACTGGCCCCTCATCGAGTGTAGTGGGCTGAATGGTAGCCCCCCGAAAAGATATGCCCATGTTCTAACCCCTGAAACATATGTGATTTGGGAAAAGGGTCTTTGCAGATGTAGGATCTCAAGATGAGATCATTCGGGGTGACGTGAGTGGACCCTAAATCCAACAACGTGTCTTTATGAGAGACAGAAGAGAGAAGCCAGAGGGAGATGCAAGGGGAGGAGGCCATGTCGGGACTGCCTCGGAGACTGGAGTGAGGCAGCCACAAGCCCAGGAATAAATGGGGCAGAAGCTTGGGAGAGGCAAGGGAGGATCGCCCTCTTAGAGCCTTTGAGGGTGTGGGCTTGCTACCCCTTTGGTTTTGGACTTCTAGTCTCCAGAACTGTGAGATTAAAATGTCTGGCAGGGCGCGGTGGCTCATGCCTGTAATCCCAGCACTTTGGGAGGCCGAGGCGGGTGGATCACGAGGTCAGGAGATCGAGACTATCCTGGCTAACACGGTGAAACCCTGTCTCTACTAAAAATACAAAAAATTAGCCAGGCATGGTAGCAGGCGCCTGTAGCCCCAGCTACCCAGGAGGCTGAGGCAGAAGAATGGCGTGAACCCGGGAGGCAGAGAATGGCGTGAACCCGGGATCGCGCCACTGCACTCCAGCCTGGGCAACAGAGCGAGACTCCGTCTCAAAAAAAAAAAATACAAAAAATTAGCAGAGTGTGGTGACACGCGCCTGTAGTCCCAGCTACTCGGGAGGCCGAAGCAGGAGAATTGCTTGAACCCAGGAGGCAGACGTTGCAGTGAGCTGAGATTGCACCACTGCACTCCACCCTTGGCTTTCCGAACAGCCCCTTCTCCTGGTTTCCTCCCTATCTTGCTGGCTACTCCTGCCCAGGCACTCTTACTGGGTTCCGACCTTTCATGTTGGGGTGCCCCAGGGCTCTGTCCTAGGACATCTTCTTCTCTGTAACTTCATTCACTCCCACAGGAATCCTATCCAGTCTCATGCCTTGAACTCCAATCTTGATGCTTAATTAGACCTCTTTTCTAAACTCTACATTCATTCATCAAACTCAACATTTCTACTTGGTTATCTAGTAGCCCTCTCAAAACGAACCTCTCTAAGACCTCCCACAGTCCCCAAAACCCAGATCTACCCAAGGCCTTCTTTGTTATCAGCTGCTGGCAAATCCATCCTCCAGCTGTCAAAAGTCTTTTTTGATTCTCTCTCTCTCTCTCTCTCACACACACACACACATACACAAGAGCACATCTAATCCATCAAGAAATCCTGTTAAAATGTATCCCCCAACCGATCTGATCACACTGAGCAATTAACATTAACTATTTTAGGTGTCATAATATTGTTGTTTTTCAGAGTCCTGTCTTAGAGAGAGGCACACTTAAATGTTTAAAGATGATGTCTGAATTTACCTCCAAATGGGAAAACTCCTAGGTATATACCCGAGAGAAATGAAAACACATGTCTCCACATGAATGCTTGTAGCAGCATTACTTACAGCAGCCAGAGTGGAAACGACCCAAATGTCCATCAACTATGAATAAACAAAATCTAGTACATCCACATGCTATAACATGAACAAATTTTCCAAATATGCTAAGAGAAATAAACAAGTCACAAAAGATTAAACATTGTATGATTCTATTTATATGAGATGTCTACAACGGGCAAATCCACAGAGACATAAAGTGGATTAATGGTTGTTGGGGAGAGCCACTTAGGGCTGGGGGGAAGATAAGCTGAGCTAAAGGGTATGGGGTTTCTTTGAGGGGTGATGAAAATGTTCTGTGAATATACATATAACAAACCATTGAATTGTACACTTTAAATGGATGAACTGCTAAAGATATCTCAAGCTGTTATTGAAAATAATAATGGGGGCCAGACATGGTGGTTCACACCTGTAATCCCAGCACTTTGGGAGGTCATGGCGGTTGCATCACTTGAGGTCAGGAGTTCGAGACCAGCCTGGCCAACATGGCAAAACCCTGTATTTACTAAAAATACAAAAAAAAAAAAAATAGCTGGGAGTGATGGTGCATGCCTGTAATCCCAGCTACTTGGGAAGCTGAGGCAGGAGAATCGCTTGAACCTGGGAGACGGAGGTTGCAGTGAGCCAAGATCGTGCCACTGCACTCCAGCCTGGGCGACAGAGTGAGACTGGGTCTCAAAAAAAAAAAAGAGGCCAGGCACGGTGGCTCATGCCTGTAATCCTAGCACTTTGGGAGGCCAAGGCAGGTAGATGACAAGGTCAAGAGATCAAGACCATCCTGGCCAACATGATGAAACCCCATCTCTACTAAAAATACAAAAATTAGCTGGGTGTGGTGGTGCACACCTGTAGTCCCAGCTACGCGGGAGGCTGAGGCAGGAGAATCGCTTGAACCCAAGAGTCGGAAGTTGCAGTGGGTGGAGATCACACCACTGCACTCCGGCCTGGTGACAGAGGGAGATTCTGTCTCAAAAAAAAAAAAAAAAAAAAAGAAAAAGAAAGAAAGAAAAAGGAAGAAAATAATAATGGGAGAGGATTGCGAGGATTATAAACAAAATTAGTCACAAGTTGATATCTTCAATTGTTGAAGTTGGTAGCTGTGAATGTAAGATTTACTATACTGGCCGAGCGCAGTGGCTCACACCTGTAATCCCAGCACTTTGGGAGGCTGAGGCAGGCAGATCACCTGAGGTCAGGAGTTCAAGACCAGACTGGCCAACATATAGTGAAACCCCGTCTCTACCAAAAATACAAAAATTAGCTGGGCGTAGTGGCGCATGCCTGCAGTCCCAGCTACTTGGGAAGCTGAGGCAGGAGAATCACTTGAACCCAGGAGGAGGAGGTTAGAGTGAGCTGAGATCGTGCCACTGCACTCCAGCCTGGGCGACAGAGCGAGACTCCATCTCTCAAAAACAAACTAAAAAGATTTACTATACTAATTTTTCTACTTTTGTACATTTTTGAAATTTCCAATAATAAAATGCTCAAAGCACTGTCTCTGAGCTGTATTACTGCAATTACCTCTTAACAGGTCGCTCTTCTTCTACCCTTACCCACTATGGTCTGTTCTCCCCACCACTGCTAGAACGATCAGTGTAAGACGTAATTCCGATCACATTCCTCCTCTATTGAGAACCCTACCATGGCTCCCCGTTGCCTTCTGCGTAAAAGCCAATCTCCCTACAACGGCCTACAAGGCCCTGTACCATCGGGTTCCCCATCCCTTCATCTCCAACTGTACTCCCCTCCCTCACTCTGCTATAGCTATAGTGACCTCCGTGCTATTCCTCTAATGTGCCAGGACAGCCCATTCATTCTCAGATCACAGAAACTGTATGAGGATAGGCAGATGTTGTCTTGCAAAACAAGCAAACAGGCATATGAGATCAGAAACCTAGCTGCCAAACTGTATGTGAGGCATTTTCGAAGAATTTAACGACCTCGATAGAGCGCAGTCAAGTTTGGTGAACAGAAAATGTCTCTGAACTAGAGGAGTCCTCGCACAAGGAGTAGGGTCAGACCCCGCACTGGAGGAGGAAGGAGGAGTAGAAACAGTCCAGCTCGCCGCCCAAGTAACCTGGGTCCTGAATCAGCCCGCCTTGGCCAGTGCTCCAGAAGCGCGCAGCAGGAACGGGCTGGGGCCCAAAAAAGAGGGGGGAGCCTGAACGTCCGGGGGAGTCTCGGAGGCGGCGGAACGCCCACCGATGGAACCCTGTCTTTGGGGAAAAGGACCACACCTGTCAGCAGAGTCTGTCAGACGTGAGAAGGGTGGGAGCGGCGGACTGTGAACGCTGGTAGGGCCCCGGCGCTCCGACAAAGTCCCAGTTTCGCGGTCGCCCTTCCCTACTCCGCTGTCGAAATCCCCGCTTCCGGCTTCCGGTGTCATAGCTGTGGGATCCGGAAGTAAAAACACACAAGCCCCGCCCCGGGAACACAGGAAGCCGGCGAGAAGTGCGAGGCCGCGGTAGGGCCGCATGCCGCTCCGGAGAGAAGTCTGAGCCCGCCAGGCTCTGCAGGCCCGTGGAAGCTCGGTAATGATAAGCACGCCGGCCATTTTGCAGGGCGTCACGGCCTACACGCCCCCTCGTCTCTCGGACGGCAGCGTCTAGCCTCCGGGCGCTCGGCCGCCCCGCCCTCTCCGGGGGAGGAGTCAAGAAGAGACTGCCCAATAGGGCCGGCTTGACCCGCGAACGGGCGAGGGTTCCCGGCGGAGCGGCGCGGCAGAAGGCCCCGCCCAGGAGCCGAGGGACAGCCCAGAGGAGGCGTGGCCACGCTGCCGGCGGAAGTGGAGCCCTCCGCGAGGCCGCCGGGGCAGGCGGGGAAACCAGACAGTAGGGGCGGGGCCGGGCTGGCGATGGGGATGCGGGAGCACTACGCGGAGCTGTACCCGTGCCCGCCGGAATTGGGGATGCGGAGCAGCGGCGGCGGGTATGGCAGGCAGCCGGCGGGCCGGCCTCCAGCGCAGGTGCCCGAGAGGCGGGGGCTGGCCTGGGATGCGCGCGCACCTGCACTCGCCACGCCACGCCCGCACGAGGGGTGGGGGCCGAGGCCCCGCCCCGCACGCCTCGCTTGAGGCGGGTCAGCTCAGCCCAGGCGCCCGCCCCCGCCCCGGCCGATTAAATGGGCCGGCGGGGCTCAGCCCCCGGAAACGGCCGTACACTTCGGGGCTGCGAGCGCGGAGGGCGACGACGACGAAGCGCAGGTAACCGGGCAGGCGGGCGCCGCGCAGGCAGAGGAGCGTACTGCCCCCCCCCCCCGCGCCGCGCGGCGGTAAAATACACGCTGTTTTGTTGTGCTTGAGAACCGAGCAGAATCGAGAGGGTGTTAACCAATCCCTTTATACCCCGCACCTCCTCTCTTGAGCCCCTGAGACCCCGAGAGCGAAGGGGACTTGCCGACCGGGGTCACCCAGCCTGGCAAGGGGAGGGCTGGAGCTGAACTCCAGCATCTGCACCATCTCCCATGCTCCAGGTCATTGTGGAGTTCCCACTACAGTCGGGAATAAGATGGTCCTGGGCACGCAGTTCCATGCCCCACAAGGATTTTACTCGGTTGTCCAGAATTGATGCTCTAGCCGGAATCCACCAATGCTTTGGGTAATTTTGTAATGTACACCCTGAATGAAGGCTGCCTAGGAGAGAGTGGCTGGAGCCCAGAGCCAGCAGTTTCTAACCCATCAACCACTCCCCAACGCCCAGCCGTTCACAAGGAGTGATTTGGGTAATCAGGTGTCATCCCCGTGTGAGACCCCAGAGGAACTCTCAAGAAAGGGGCTAACTTCTCAATGCTCTCCTGTTCTTCTGCCTTGTTAACGAGCCTTTCTTCCACCAGACAGCGTCATGGCAGAGCAGGTGGCCCTGAGCCGGACCCAGGTGTGCGGGATCCTGCGGGAAGAGCTGTTCCAGGGCGATGCTTTCCATCAGTCGGATACACACATATTCATCATCATGGGTGCATCGGTGAGTCTCTCCCAGGCCCCAATCTTAAAAGCCAGGAAGTGCCTGCTCCATGCCTCAGCTTTTCCAACTAATTGTTGCAGGGCCACACAGGCTCTGCTAAGTTGAGCTCCTCCTCCCACTCCTGCTAGTGTGCCAGGATCATCCCGGCTCTACCTGATGTGTATATGCACATTTCTTTTTTTTTTTTTTTGGAGACGGAGTTTTGCTCTGGTCGCCCAGGATGGGGTGCAGTGGCGCGATCTTGGCTCACTGCAACCTCGGCCTCCTGGGTTCAAGCGATTCTCCTGCCTCAGCCCCCCAAGTAGCTGAGATTACAGGCATGCACCACCACACCCGGCTAATTTTTGTATTGTTAGTAGAGACGGGGTTTCACCATGTTGGCCAGGCTGGTCTCAAACTCCTGATCTCAAGTGATCTGCCTGCCTCGGCCTCCCAAAGTGCTGGGTTGACAGGCATGAGCCACCATGCCCAGCCGCAGGACATTCCTGAACCCTGTGCCTAGCCGCTGAATGTAGCCCTTAGTCCTGGAGTTGCAGGCTCTTTAGGGACTGTCTAGATGGGGAAATTTTCTAGATGGACTTCTTGGGGAAAACAGGGAATGCTATTCGTTCTGTGGTTTTTTCAAACCTGTTCATGCCTTAACAAATGAGTTCCAAAGGCAGGATCTGAGGCCTGATCTCTGCCTCTTCACTAACACTTCAAGTTCCGTCGATACAAACGCTTAGCTTTTCTTTGAACACTGTCTCTTTGCCTCAATTTCAAAAGCCTACCAAGGAGCTCTGCCTCACCCAATTGTCCAGCTTGTAGAACCGCCATTTTGCACTCATAGGAAAGACCAAAGAATAGTATAGCATGAGGATTTCCATGGGAGGAGAGGGAGGGGTGGTCCTAGGACAGCCATCGCCCCAGACTAGAGCACCCTCCCCTGTGTCCCATGGGGCAGTGAGACTGCGCAGGGGCTGGTGGAACAAGGGCTTCATCTCAAATTACATGTGGTCTCAGTTTTCACTTTTAACCCTGGATGCACTCAAGAATCTCTCTGCTCACTACTATATGACCATCTTTGCCATTAACTTACCTTGTAACCTTGAGCAGGAGCTCTATCAAAATTAGTTAGCTCTGCCACATCACATAGAACAACATGCTGTCACTTTGCCAAACCTACTCCTTGACACCTTTGTACTTCTGATCAGAACTTAGAAAAGGAGAGCCAAAAAGGAATGAGGAGGCAGCCGAGGGAGAAGGGCTCTGCCAGTGGCAGAGTAAGGAGGGGCCGTTGTCCTCTGACTCCCCATAAGCCTGAGACCCAGGAGAGGTACCAGGTGGAGCCCACAGTAGATTGGGCTTGGCCTCAGCCCCAGCCTGGTCCCCTCAGAAGAGCCATACCTGGCCGGGCGCGGTAGCTCACGCCTGTAATCCCAGCACTTCGGGAGGCCGAGGCAGGTGGATCACCTGAGGTCAGGAGTTTGAGACCAGCCTGGCCAACATGGCGAAACCCAGTCTCTACTTAAAATACAAAAATTGGCTGGGCGCGGTGGCTCACGTCTGTAATCCCAGCACTTTGGGGGGCCAAGGCGGGTGGATCACAAGGTCAAGAGATCCAGACCATCCTGGCCAACATGGTGAAACCCCGTCTCTACTAAAAATACAAAAATTAGCTGGGCGTGGTGGTGCGTGCCTGTAGTCCCAGCTACTCAGTAGGCTGAGGCAGTAGAATCGCTTGAATCAGGGAGTCAGAGGTTGTAATGAGCTGAGATCACGCCACTGCACTCCAGCCTGGCGACAGCGAGACTCTGTCTCAAAACAAAAAGGCCGGGCGCAGTGGCTCACGCCTGTAATCCCAGCACTTTGGGAGGCTGAAGCGGGTGGATCACGAGGTCAGGAGATTGAGACCAGCCTGGCCAACATGGTGAAACCCCGTCTCTACTAAATATACAAAAAATTAACCAGGCCTGGTGGTGGGCGCCTGTAGTCCAGCTACTCAGGTGGCTGAGGCAGGAGAAAGGCGTGAACTCAGGAGGTGGAGCTTGCAGTGAGCAGAGATCGCAACACTGCATTCCAGACTGGGTGACAGAGTGAGACTCCATCTCAAAAAAAAAAGAAAAAAAGAAAAATAACAAAAATTAGCTAGGTGTGGTGGCACCCATCTGTAATCCCAGCTACTTGGGAGGCTGAGGCAGGAAAGTCGCTTGAACCCAGGAGGTGGAGGTTGCAGTGAGCCGAGATGGCACCACTGCACTCCATCCTGGGCGACAGAGTGAGTGAGACTTCATCTCAAAAAAGTAAAAAGAGCCGTACCTGCATCGGCCACAAACCTTAACAGCTAGGACTCTGACCGTTAAGCCCTTAGTCCAAGAAGCAGACTGGAGGAGAAGGTAACTGAGGTTGCTTTCTCCATCGCCACCGCATGCTGTCACAAGGACACTGCAACAGAGCAACCCAGGCCACAATGATGGCTTATGACTCCTGGCCTTCAGCTCTTATTAGACACCTCATTGAGAGCATCCAAGCTCGTTGTGTGACTTGGAGCAAGTGTTTTCCTTTTCTT